>NC_062287.1:22927619-24391428 GCF_902655055.1 Lutra lutra | reverse complement strand
CCTTTCTGGATGCTTTTACACTTAGAACATACCTAGTGTTCAGTTTTCACGTTGACTTGTCTTAGAATGTGTTCTTTTTCTTTCTTTGCTGGGGGCACTTGTTGGGGCTTTTCCATCAGGGAACTTCCAAACATTTTTCTTGTTATTATTTCCTCAATAGTTCTCATGGCAACTTAAACCCCAACCCTTTTCTCTATTCTCTTTCTAGATTTATTGTAGTTCTTGAACCAGTTCTTTCATTTCTTACCTTCTCTTTGTCAGTGTCCATGTACAGATTTCCTCCAGGCCATTTTTTTTTTTTAAGATTTTATTTACTTATTTGACAGAGAGAGAAATCACAAGTAGGCAGAGAAGCAGGCAGAGAGAGGAGGGGAAGCAGGCTCCCTGCTGAGCAGAGAGCCCTATGTGGGGCTTGATCCCAGGGCTCTGGGATCATGACCTGAGCCAAAGGCAGAGGCTTAACCCACTGAGCCACCCAGGCGCCCCCAGGCCATTTCTTGATTTAAAAGAAGATGATTTCCAAGAACTCCCATTCTTATTCTTCTGAATGCTCCTACTTTATAGCATCCTTCTCTTACCTCATGGATATAATCTGTTCTCTCTATGAGAATATTACTGGTAATTGTAGGTTTTGTTTTAAATTGTTTTCTGCTTATCGTAGAATTTGTTCCTTCCTCATTTGGCGGCTCACCTTTATCAAGACTGCAAAATATTCAGCAGATTTCATGGAAGCGAGAAATAAAAAATTTTTTTTTTAAAAAGTCATATTTTACAAGTGCAATAGCATTTAACTTCATTGGGAATTAAAATAATCTTGCATACACAGATTAACACTTAAAATTGACTTTAGGTAAGCTTAAAATTTAAATCATATTTAGTCAAAATGGTTTCAGGAGAGAAACCTATAGGCAAAACAACTTATAGTGTCTTAGACACAATTAGGACATTTTACAGAGGGAACCAAGACTATTGGTTAATATTGTGGGTGAATTAAGAGAACTTCAGTAAGAAGAGATATATATGGAGAGAGTGTAAATGCATGTGTGTTTGTATGTGTGTGTGTGTGTATGTAATAGTATATGTGTATATATCTTGTATGTATATGTTTCTCATATGGTAAAGTACATACATCTCCTATATATTATATATTTTATATAAACAAATCTCCCAACATATGTTTTATTTATATCTCTTTTCCCCTGTTGTGTAGTACATTTATGTTACCTGATATATAATGTCTGTGTATTATAGGTATTATAATGTAGGGACTTTGGAGCCAAATTATCTGTATAAGCTATGTGACCTTGTGACCTTAGGCAAGTCCCTTTGCCTCTTGGCCTCAGTTTCATTGTTTTGAAAATAGAGACTACTGGTACTTTTCTATTAGGATTATTATGAATATCAAAAGAATAGCTCTTAGAGCAAGGCCTGTTCTATAAGTGCTTTTCATATGAGTTAATCACCTCTTTTACTATTGTTATGTATATCTATGCATTTACTTTTTTATCTATAGTGTGAATGTATAAATGTCTGTGTGTATATATACTTACATACATATATATCTCCTATAGAAGCCAGAAAATATTATTTTTAATCATGTCTAAATACAGTATTGATAGCATTTAAATTCATTATGAATTAAAATAACCTTGCATAAACATTGGCTTTCAGAAAGCTTACAGTATATATTGATACATATAACTTTTCTGTTATATTACAGTTATCTTCTTTAACTACATTCATATTTTTCCTATATCACATATGTTCTCCCTTATTATATAAATATAGATATTTCCCAATAGTAGATAGATATTTCCTTTACTAATTACATATGTAGCTTCCTTACTATTTATCTATTTAATCTTGAACATTATATACCTTTGCCTGCTATTTATTATATATTGTATATCCTACTATATATCTTACTATATGTTCTCACTGTCTCTATATATGTTTATGTAGATATATATAGTATTGCCTACTTTATGTATAATCCCTCTAAAACACAAACTCCTTGAGGTCATGAATTTTGTCTTGTTCATTACCGTATTCTCAGAATAGAACCTTGCACATAGTAAATGTTCAATAATATATATTGCATATACATTTTATATATTTTATGCACCATATACTTTATAGCTTGCTGATATTATCTTCTGTATTCCTAATATATATTACCTACAGCACATGCCCACATGTTTTATATGTATTGTTTCCTATAAATGTATCTCCTACTCTGTATTATATAAAATTCATTTTGATGTATCTCCCGCTATATGTTTTTATATCCTAGTTTCTTCTACATAATTTGAGTGTTAATCTCCTTTAATATATCTCTTTCCGTCCTGATTTTTAAGATATTAATATTCACATTTCCTAGTTCCTTAGATGTTCTTAAAAAAACATGATTTTTAATAGTGTTCTCTTATGTGAATGGGCTATATGTTATTTAACCTTTCCCTAATTTGCTTGTTTGTTTTGTTTCTTATACCCCACATATGAGTGAAATCATCTATTACTTGTCTTTCTCTGACTTATTTCGTCTAGACTTTTACTCTTTAGCTCCATCCATATTGTTGCAAATGGCAAGATTTCATTCTTTTTATAGATGAATAGTATTCCAGTGAATGTGTATACCACCTCTTCTTTGTCTGTTCATCCACTGATGGACACTCGAGCTGCTTCCGTAGTTTGGCTCTGGTAAATGATGCTGTAATAAACATAGGGGTACATGTATCCCTTTGAATTAGTACTTTTGTATTTTGGGGTAAATAGCCAGTAGTTTCATTATTGGACTGTAAGGTAGCTCTATTTTTAACTTTTTGAGGAACCTCCATACTCTTTTCCACATTGGCTGCACCAGTTTGTATTCTGTGGTGGGTTATTTTTTCCTCTCTCAGTTTTGAACATGACTCTGAGAACCATCCATTTACATGAATCTTTTTGGAAATCTAGATTTTTTTTTTTTTGAATGAAGACCTGAAAATTCAATTCTTAGAAGTCAAAAGGTACTAAATTTTTTCCCCCAATATACAGCAATTTTCAAATTGTATTCTATGAAGATTTTTGCAGCTTGTACTCTGCTGACTATTAAAATGCTCATTTCATGGGACTCCGACTAAAATTCCCCATGAGCTTTTAAAAAACATTTTTACAAACAGATAATGTGAATAAAATGCTATCTTTGCTTGTTTTGATTTGCATTTCTTCTAAAACATATTTCTGAAGTACTTAAATATTTCCCTTCCTTCATCTACCCCCCCCCACTCAAAATAATAAAATTTTACATGTTTCCTAAACACATTTCTCAAGCTTCCCACCTTAACATTGTCTCCAGACCAGCCTCATTTCTGTGTCTGTCTTTTGTATCTGCGTATGTATAGGAGGGACCAAGAAGTACCGTTTGTACTGTAGAGCAGCTGCAGTAGACCATACTGACTGAGAGACTGGGGAGCCAAGCTGACCTTGATTTGAGACAGAACCTGAGCACGCCTCGGCTTTCTCCTCCATAGTCTGGGAGGTGGTAACCCTGGGCAGGTCAGGCTGCTGTGGGAATTCACTGACAGTCCTGCAGAAAGCCTCTTGAGCAGTGCTGCTAGCTGCTGTCTGCTTTTTCTTCTCAGATTCACCATGGGCTCATCTTGGTCTTTGAGGCTCATATGCTGACCGCAATTGAACTTTCATTACTGTTGCAAATAAGTGTCTCAAATTTCTGTCCCCTATACATTGTCTTTAATAGTTTCAATCCCTGTACAAGTAGGTGGGGACACTTTGAAAGATGTAGGAGCTGCTAGGTAATACCTCTGTGTGTTTGATTTAACTTGCGTTTAAGCTGATCATGCCTTCTTTCCAAAAATGTTCTGCCCTGTTACTTAATATCCACCCCCCCATATATAAGTGTATATGTGTATATGTGTGTTTATGTGTATACATGCGTATATGTATATGTGTGTATATGTATATGTATATATGTGTATATGTATATATGTGTGTATGTGTAAATATATGTGCATGTGTATGTGTATGTGTATATATGTATATATAGTTGCTCATCTCTTCTCTCCCCTTGGTGCCCACTGCAATTTTTCTTTTAATTTTTTAGGCCTATGAAATACTGTTTCCTTTTATAAAAGAAAAGTTTAAATCCTTTCCTGTTAGTGTAGTTGCTACAAGTAGAATAACATAACTTCATGATATCATTTGTTTAGGAACTAGTTTTTATGGAAGATTTACTTCACTGGTATCTTTGAAACTAGATGTCTGACAGCCAGGAGCAAATATTTCTAAAGATTTTTAAAAACTAAGGCCATTTTCTTGGAACCAGTCCTGTCAGAAGTGTTAATTTCTTACTGTGTCTACCTTAGATTTTTTTTCTTATACTCTGGAGATGTGATTACTATATATAGAATATAGGATTCGTAATATTCTCCTGACACTTCTGTGGCAATCATATTCAGACCTAAGAAGCAACAAAAAATTCTGTTGGAGTTTGTATGGTTTCCTTTTCTATTTTTCTGTTGAAATCTTAAAAATTAATTAGTAGGGCTTTTATGCCCTATACTGTTTCTTTTCACTAATATGTTACATTGCATTTTCCAGAACGCTGGAGTTCCTGATGAGACACTTGTCTCTTCTAGCTGATTATTGTTCCATCACAAATATGCATGCAAAAAACCTAGCAATTGTTTGGGCTCCAAACCTGCTAAGGTAAGTTGCATTTGACTTAGGACCTTAAGTAGAACTAGTCATCTTAAATCAAAGTCTAATTTGTCAGTGTTCCTTGAGGACAGTTTTTAAAAGTAAAATTCATCTGCCATTTTTATGAGCATCTCCCTGAAAGAGGCAAGTGGGGCTTAGCCAAAGTATTAAAGTATGCTTTCTTCCTCTAGTCTGTTTGTGGTTTACAAGTTTTTAAAAAATAATAATAATAATGCCCTTTAAAGCTGCTGTCTTTGGGATTCTCTGATGGTAATGTTGGTTCTCCCACAGATCAAAACAGATAGAATCTGCCTGCTTCAGTGGAACAGCAGCTTTCATGGAAGTGAGAATTCAGTCTGTAGTGGTTGAATTCATCCTGAATCATGTAGACGTCCTCTTCAGTGGGAAAATCAGTGCCGTCATTCAGGACGGGGCAGGTATGGCTCTCACAGATTTTGTTTATGAGGAACAGGAATAAACTTCCAAAGGCATGGAAAACTGCATTTCTCATCTCAGTTGAATAAATCTGTCTTTGGTAGAAAGCAGGTAATTTATGTCCACTTCTCAAAATGCACGGTTTAATAGTTACTTTGTGGGTGATCAGTATTTAATGAATACTGCATTAGCCCTGTTATGATCTAAATTTATGACACATTAAAAAATACCCTGTGCCACCTATTACTGACACATATAAAGTTATATAATATGGAACAGTGAAAGAAAAATTTTTTTCCAAATCTAAGATATCTGAGTGATACCAGGCCTTGCTTGGTATCTTTTAAGAAAGGAAAATAGTTATTACCTAAGGAATTTACATTTATATATGTGTCATTGTTAACATCCTGGTGTGTATCCTTCTTTTCCTCATCCATTATAAACCCCTGTTGTTTTTGCCATTTAAATAAAAGAGCAGAGATAGGTAGACAGATGGAGATTGATGTACACACACTCACATTTTTTTTACCTATGCCAAAAATCTTGACTCTTTTCATCTCTTTTCTTTCTTTCCAAAGCTTCTCTCTCAAGACCCAAGTCATTGCTGGTTTCCTCTCCATCCACCAAGCTGCTAACATTGGAGGAAGCCCAGGCACGAACGCAAGCTCAGGTCAACTCTCCAATTGTGACTGAAAATAAATATATTGAAGTCGGAGAAGGACCTGCTGCACTTCAGGGGAAGTTTCATACCATAATTGAGTTTCCACTTGAAAGGTAAAATTCATTAAATCCTCTTCAGTGGTATGATTTTCATAGTCCAGTGTTCTTTTCTTTTCTTTTCTTTTTTTAACGGTTGTGTTCTAATACTACTATATTGATTTTGGGCTAGTCCCAGAAAAACTCATTCATTTGATTATAGGTGATAACTCATAGGGAATGATACAAATGATTTTCAAAAAGCATTATAGCAGCATGTCATTTTTTTTTTAAAGATTTTATTTATTTATTTGACAGACAGAGATCACAAGTAGGCAGAGAGGCAGGCAGAGAGAGAGGAAGGGAAGCAGGCTCCCTGCTGAGCAGAGAGCCCGATGAGGGGCTCAATCCCAGGACCCTGAGATCATGACCTGAGATGAAGGTAGAGGCTTAACCCACTGAGCCACCCAGGTGCCCCGCAGCATGTCATTTTTATAGAAGATGAAATTTATCATAGAGGGCAGATTGTTGGGAAAAATAATACACTTCTACCATATAGGATGTGCTTTTCTCTCTGAGATATGTTGTCTAGAAATTTATTTACAAATAAGCTGGGGGCATCTAGGTGGCTCATTTGGTTAAACATCTGACTTCAACTCAGGTCATGATCTTGGGGTCCTGGGATCAAGTCTTGTGTTAGGCTCCACACTCATCTGGGAGTCTGCTTGTCCCTCTACCCCTCCCTTGCTCATACTTTCTCTTTCTCTCTCTCTCTCTCATTCAAAGAAAAAAATAAATGGATTGGAATAACTTACTCAGGAAATAAAGAATGGATAATGACTTGTTTGACATTGGCTCCATATTAAGTTTAGAATAGACCAATACTTCTCATAGTGCTATCTCCCAACCAGCATCAAGAGATGAATGAAAACTATTCCTGTGTGTGTGTGTCTACCACATCTTTATGCATTCATCTCTCTCTCTTTTTTTTTAAAGATTTTATTTATTTACTTGACTGAGATCACAAGCAGGCAAAGAGAGAGAGGGAAGCAGTCTCCCTGCTGAGCAGAGAGCCCAATGCAGGCCTTGATCCCAGGACTGTGGGATCATGACCTGAACTGAAGGCAGAGGCTTAACCCACTGAGCCACCCAGGCACCCCTATGCATTCCTCTCTTGATGGACACTTAGGTTACTTCCATATCTTGGCTATTATAAATAAAGCTGCAGTGAACATATACTTTTCAAATTAATGTTTTTGCCTTGTTTGGATAAATACCCAGAAGTGGAACTACTGGATCATATCCTAGTTCTATTTTTAATTTTTTGAGGAACCTCCACACAATTTTCCCTAGTGGCTGCACAAATTGATGTTCCCACCAGCAGCACATGAGGGTTTCCTTTTCTCCACTGCCTTACCAACACTTGTTATTTCTTCTCTTTTTCATTTTAGCCATTCTGACTGCTATGAGGTGGTATCTCATTGTAGTTTTAATTTGCTTTTCCATGATGATGAGTGATGCTGAGCATCTTTTCATGTGTCTTTTGGCCATCTGGATGTCTTTTTTGGACAAATGTCTGTTAAGGTCCTCTGCCTCAATCAGATTATCTTTTTGGTGTTGAATTGTGTGAGTTTTTATATATTTTGGATATTAATCCTTTATTGGCTATGTCTTTTGCAAATATCTTCTCCCATTCAGTAGGTTATCTTTTGTTTCATATATGGTTTTGTTGTGCAACTTTTTGTTTGATGTAGTCTCAATTGCTTTTTTTTTGCTTTTCATGCCCTTCCCTGAGGAAACAGATTCAGAAGAATATTGCTAAGGCCGATGTCCAAGAATCACTTCATATATTTTCTTTTAGGAGTTTTGTGGTTTCAGGCCTTACCTTTAGGTCTTTATTCTGAGTTTATTTTGTGTATGGTATAAGAAAGTGGTCTAGTTTCTGTGTTTTACATGTAGCTGTCCAGTTTTCCCAACACATTTGTTGAAGAAACTCTCTTTTCCTTGTTGCATCTTCTTGCCCCCTTTGTCATAGATGAATTGACTATAGAAGCATAAGTTTATTTCTGGGGCATCTTCTCTTCTGTTAAACTATGTTTCTTTTGATGCCAGCACCATACAGTTTCATCTACAGCGTGGTTCGACATCTGGGAGTGTCATACCTCCATCTTTGTTCTTTCTCAAGATTGTTGTGGCTGGTCAGGGTATTTTTGATACAAAGTTTAAGATTTTTTTTTTTCTAGTTCTATGAAGAATACCATTCATACTGTGATAAGGATTGCATTGAATCTGTAGATTGCTCTAGTTAGTGTGGACATTTTAACAGTACTAATTCTTTCAATCATAAACATGGTGTATCTTTCCCTTTATATGTGTCATCTTTAATTTCTTTCCCTAATGACTTATAATTTCCAGGATACAGGTGTTTCATGCCCTTGGTAAATTTATTCCTAGATATTTTATTCTTTTTGATGCAATTGTAAATGGGATTGTTTTCTTAATTTTTCTGCCAGATGTGTTAGTAGGGTAAAAAATGCAAAGTATTTCTGTATATTAATTTTGTGTCTGCAGCTTACTATATTCATTCATTAGTTCTACTAGTTTTTTGGTGGAATCTAGGATTTTCTATACATAGTGTCATGTTATCTTCAAATAGTGACAGCTTTACTATTTCTTTGCCAATTCGGATGCCTACTATTTCTTTTTTCTTTTCTTTCTTTCTTTTTCTTTTTTGTCTGATTGCTGTAGTTAGCACTTCAGTACTATGTTGAAAGAAGATGGCAAGAGTACATCCTTGTCTTGTTCTGATCTTAGAGGACAAGTTTTCACCCTTTTACCATTGACTGTGATGTTATCTGTGTGTTTGCTATATATGGCCTTTATTATGATGAGGTATGTTCCATCTCAACCCACTTTCTTGAGAGTTTTTATTGCGAACAGATGTGGAATTTTGTCAAATGCTTTTTCTCATCTGTTGAGATGTTCCTATGATTTTTATTCTTCATTTTGTTAATGTGGTGGACCATGTTGATTGATTTGCAAATATTCAACCATCCTCCCATCCCTAAAGTAAATCTCACTTGATTTTGGTAAATGATCCTTTTTCTTGGTAATGATCCATTGATTTCAATATTGTTGAACTCAATTTGCTAATATTTTATTGAGGGTTTTGCTTCCATGGTCATCAGGAATATTGGTCTATAGTTTTCTTTGTTTTGTAGTATCTTCGTTTGATTTTAGTGTCAAGGTAATGCTGGCCTTGAAGAAGAGATTTGGAAACATTCCTTCCTTATTTATTTTTTTGGAATAGTTTGAGAAGGATAGGTAGTAGGTATTTCTTGATTTCTTTGATCAAAGATTTATTCTTTAATGTAAATGGAGTGAAAGTCCCTTACTGTTGTATTACTGTCAATTCCTCCCTTTGTGTCTGTTAATATTTGCTTACAGGTGTTCCTTTATTGGATTCATAGTTGCTTACAGTTGTTACAGCATGTAGTTGGATTGGTTCTTTTTTATTATGTAATACCCTCTTTGTCTCTTGTTATCTCTTGTTACAATCTTTGTTTTAAAGTCTGTTTTGACTGATGTAGGTGTTGCTATCCCAGCTTTCTTTTTCTTTTTTTTTTTGCTTCCATTTGCATGGGATATTTTTTTCCATTTTTTTCACTTTAAGTCTGTATGTGTCTTACATGTGAAGTGACTGTCTTGTAAGTCATGTTGTTTTATCCAGTCACCCTATGACTTTTGATTGGAGCATTTAGTCTGTTTACATTTAAAGCAGTTATTGGTAAGTATGTACTTACTGCCATTTTGTTGTTTCCTGGTTATTTTTGTAGTTCTGTTTCTTTGTTCTTCTCTTACTCTTTTTTCTTGTGATTTAATGACTTTCTTTAGTGTTATGCTTGGATTCTTTTCTCTTTTGTGTGTGTGTAGTTATTACAGGATTTTGGATTTTGGTTTGTAATCAGTGTGAGGTTCATAAATAATATCCTATGTATATAGCAGTTTATATTGAGTTGATCACTTAAGTTCAAATGCATTCTAAAAATACTGTGTTTTTACTCTCTCCTCTCCGTTTTATGTATATGGATGGTATCATATCTTACTTCTTTTTATTTGTGAGTCCCTTAAGTGAGTTTTAAGATATAGTTGATTTTTACTTTTTTCTTTTAACCTTCATACTAGTTTTTTTTTTTTTTTTTTTAAGATTTTTATTTATTTATTTGAGAGCATGAAAGAGAAAGCATACAAGCAGGGGAGAGGCAGAGCAGGAAGGAGAAACAGACTCCCCACGGAGCAGGGAGCCTGATGTGGGACTTGATCCCAAGATCCTGGGATCATGACCTAAGCCAAAGGTAAATGATTAACTGACTGAGCCACCCAGGACCCCATACTAGCTTTATAAATGATTGATCTATTATCTTTGTTTGCTTTTACCCATGATATTTTTTCCTTTAATAATTTCTGTTCTAATTATGGCCTTTTCTACTCAAAAAAGTCCCTTTATCATTTCTTGTGGGGCCGGTTTAGTGATGAATTCTTAGAACTTTTGTTTGTCTGGGAAACTCTTAATCTCTCCTTTGGTTCTGAATGATAGCGTTGCCAGGTAGAATATTTTTGGCTGTAGATTTTTTTTCCTTTTATCATTTCACTTCTTTCTGGTCTGAAAAGTGTCTGCTAAAAAAACAGCTGATAGCCTTTTGGGGTTTTCCTGGTATGTAACTATTTGTTTTTCTCTTGCTGCTTTTAAAATTCTCTCCTTATTTTTAATTTTTCATGTTTTAATTATTATGTGTCTTGGGGTGGACCACCCTGGGTTCATCTTTTAGGGGGCTTTTTTTTTTTTAATTTTATTTTTTATAAACATATATTTTTATCCCCAGGGGTACAGGTCTGCAAATCGCCAGGTTTACACACTTCACAGCACTCACCATAGCACATACCCTCCCCAATATCCATAACCCCACCCCCCCCAACCCCTCTCCCCCCATCAACCCTCAGTTTGTTTTGTGAGATTAAGAGTCACTTATGGTTTGTCTCCCTCCCAATCCCATCTTGTTTCATTTATTCTTCTCCTACCCCCTCAACCCCCCATGTTGCATCTCCTCTCCCTCATATCAGGGAGATCATATGATAGTTGTCTTTCTCCGATTGACTTATTTCGCTAAGCATGATACCCTCTAGTTCCATCCATGTCGTCGCAAATGGCAAGATTTCATTTCCTTTGATGGGTGCATAGTATTCCATTGTGTATATATACCACATCTTCTTTATCCATTTGTCTGTTGATGGACATCTAGGTTCTTTCCATAGTTTGGCTATTGTAGACATTGCTGCTATAAACATTCGGGTACACGTGCCCCTTCGGATCACTACGTTTGTATCTTTAGGGTAAATACCCAGCAGTGCAATTGCTGGGTCATAGGGTAGTTCTATTTTCAACATTTTGAGGAACCTCCATGCTGTTTTCCAGAGTGGTTGCACCAGCTTGCATTCCCACCAACAGTGTAGGAGGGTTCCTTAGGGGGCTTTTTATGCTTCCCAGATTACCTCTATATCTGTTTTATTCCCTGGGTTTGGGAAGTTTTCAGCTATTATTTCTTCAAATAAGTTTTCTGCCCCTTACCCTTTTTCTCCTTTTGGGACTCCCATAATGCAAATGTTAGCATGCTCAATGTTTCCCAGAGGGCCTTTACCTACCATCATTTCTTAACATTCTTTTTTTCTTTATTTCTTTTTGGCTTAGGTGCTTTCTACTCCCCTGTCCTCCAGATTGCTTATCCATTCTTCTGCATATTCTGATCTGTTGATTCCCTCTAGTGTATTTTTCACTTCAGTTATTGTTTTTCAGCTCTGTTGATTTTTTTGAAAATTTTTTATCTCTTTGTTGAAGCTCTCACTGAGTCCATCTGTTCTCCTTTGAAGTCCCGTGAGTGTCTTTGACCATTACTTTGAACAGACAAATTGCTTATAAGGCAAATTGCCTATCTCTGTTTTGTTTAGTTCTTTTTCTGAGGCTTTGTTCTGTTATCTTATTTGGAACATATTCCTCCATCTCTTCATTTTTCTTTCTGTGTATTAGGTAGTCAGCTATGTCTCCTGGTCTTAAAGTGGTGGCTTTTTTAGAGGAAGGTTTTGTGGGGCCCAGTAGTGCAGTCCCTCCTGGTCATCAGAACCAGGTGCTCCTGGGGTGTTCCCTGTGTGGGCTGTGTGTGCTCTCCTGTTGTAACTGGGCTGGACTGCTGTGGGTGTGCTGGTGGGTGGGTATGGCTCTCAGTCCCGCTGCCTGCAGTGACCAGCCATGGCCACTCTGGGCACACTGGTGGGCATAGCTGGACTTGAGTGCAGTTATCTGAGAGGCCTGGCTTTGGCTGCTGCAGGGTTGCTGGTGGGTGGGGCCAGCCCTCACTGCATGGTGTGCTGGTGTGCTGCTGGGCAGGGGTGCTACCTTCCCTCCCTGGGGCAGGAGTTGCCTTGAATGGGCTCCATCATGACCAAGGCTGCCTACTAGGTGTGGCAGGAACCACTTTGGAGGGGCGCTTGCAGGGACAGGTGGGTTGAGTGGGGCTGGTCTGAGGGGAACGCTGGCATGGGGCAAATGGTGCTAGCAAGATAGATAGATGGTGTTAGAACTGGCTCCTGCCAGTGTTGGGCCAGCTCAGCTGAAGGAGGGCAAGAAAGTTGATGCCTACCAGCATTTCCGTGATTTTTTAAAAAATTTCTTTATAGTATAGCAGTCAAGAGAGCAGATATTTGGATATGTATATAACTGGGTTCCAACCCTGACTCCATCATTTACTAGTTTTATAACATTAAGGAAGTTACTTAAACTTAGTGTCATAATTTCCTCGGCTATAACCTGAGAATAATAGTACCTACCTTGTACAGTTATTTTTATTTTAAATGAGCTACTACATAAGACATCACAGTGCCTGGAATTCAATTTATGTTAGTTATTATTTGTAATACGTTTCTTCCTTTTTGGTTTAATTCTGTTTACTCACACACAAAACTGTTTTCTTTAACTCTTTTATTTTGGAGTTTTAATAATTCCTACTTCTAAATATTTCTTATTCTTATTTCACTGATTGTGAGGTTAGATCTAAATATAAAAATCTGTATAGGGCGCCTGGGTGGCTCAGTGGGTTAGGCCGCTGCCTTCGGCTCAGGTCATGATCTCAGGGTCCTGGGATCGAGTCCCGCGTCGGGCTCTCTGCTCGGCGGGGAGCCTGCTTCCCTCTCTCTCTCTGCCTGCCTCTCTGTCTACTTGTGATCTCTCTCTGTCAAATAAATAAATAAAATCTTTAAAAAAAAAAATCTGTATAAAAATTATCTTTGTGACTAGCTATTAATACTCAAATCTATACATTTTATTACCTTGTCATGCTTCAGCTGTGCTGTGTAGACTGTGCTATATATACACACACACACACGTGCTACATGTATGCACACATGCAGTGGATGTGTGTGCTACATGCATGACACAGCAGATGCATGTGCTACGTGTATGCACATATGCAGCGGCTGTGCATGCTACATACATGACACAGCGGATACGTGCTATATACATGACACAAGTGGATGTGTGCTACGTACATGACAAAGCGATGTGCATGCTATATACATGACACGGACATGTGCTACATACATGACACAGCGGTTGTGCGCTACACACATGACACAGCGGATCCATGTGCTACATACATGACAGAAGAGATATATGTGCTACATGTTTGCACACATGCAGTGGATGTGTGAAAATCAGGTACTGTTCCAGCTGTGCCCTCTCTAGGCTGTTGGGTTCTTCCCATCATTTGTTCATTTCCTCTAAAGACAGCCCCTTGGATATCTTAATACAGGCTACTTTCTCTCTCTTAGGAGGAGGCCTCAAAATAAAATGAAAAAATCTCCCGTGGGCAGCTGGCGTTCCTTTTTCAACTTGGGGAAATCATCATCTGTTTCTAAGCGGAAGCTGCAGCGGAACGAGAGTGAGCCTTCCGAGATGAAAGCCATGGCTCTGAAAGGTTGGTGCTCCCTGCTGTTCTGTGCCGCGCCGTCAGAGCAGCTGGCGTGGCCGCTCCACTCCCCTCCTCTCAGTTGGCTGTCGTCACGCTGCACACAGGTGCCTAGTATGTCATGACGGTGTGCGTCAGCACAGTGTGTCCACAGCCATGGTGCTGGCTGCTAGTTGTCTTCTTCTATGAGTTCTTCATCCCCCAATGCAGACATAAATATGCGGGGAATATGTAGAAGTGCCCAGTTTCTTGTGGAAACTGCAGATTATGTAGAGTGTGGATATGATTGAAATTCATAACATGGTTGTGTGCTGTTGATAAAAAAAATAACTGCTATGCTTTTAATTTTATTAATCTGTATTTTTATATATTTAAAATGTGACAAAACCATGTTTTAACATGCTTTTTAAGTTTTTAACTCTTATAACCAAGGAATCGATCTTTTTTATGGGATAACTCATTGGTGTGAGTATCTTATTGGATCAAGTAAATCTATTACTATTGTTGCAAATACTACTCTTAAAAAATAATTTAAAAACCATGATATTAACAGCTTCTGAAGCTAGGAAGGACAGTAGTACTTGAATGTTAGAAATATAATGTTCAATTCATTTAGTTCATTTAATTCATCATTCATTCAGTTTGCAATCATGTACTAAACATGTGCTAAATATTTAGATAGCAGCCTCTCAAATAGAAAGAAAACTAAGATACTGCCCCTGCCTTCAGAGACCTACTTGGGAAACTGTGTAAGAAAATAAATTTCATGCAGAATCATACCAATTGAAATAGGTATTTGTGTGAGGCATTTACGGTAGGACTTGTCAGTTCTTAGGGGGAAGAGGGCTAGTGGTTAGAAATCTATCCTGTGACTTGGGTTTTGAAATATAAGTAAGGATTCACGTGATCACCAACTGAGAAGGGCATTTCAGGAAATGGGAGCACAGTGTGTGCTAAGTGTGTGAAGCAGGGAACGTGGGTGGGTAGATCATGGTTCAGAAAGAGGTCATCAGGGGCCTCCAGTGCTTGCCAAAGAGTTTTGGTTTTGGTTTTGTCCTGTGTTCCTTTGGGGGTTATCTTGTGGCTTTAATATGTAACGTGGTTCCATGTAGGGTTTAGAGAGAGGACTTCAGCAGCAGTACAGGGAATGTACAAGGAGAGATAAGCCTGGACACTGGACAGTAACTGTCCAGTTACAGGTGGTATTACAGGTGGACAAGAGATAGTTACAGGGGGACAACCAAGAAACAGTGAGTGTCTGGGGTACACAGTGGCAGTAGACATGGGAAATAGATTTGAGAGACACTTAGGAAGCGGAATCTACAAGGCTGTGTGACCAAATGATTGTGAAGGATGAGAAAAAAAGAGGAGCAAAGATAATTTTTAGATTCTGATTAAATGATTAGGGAAGTGGCAGTGCCGTCATTCATGTAGGGAGCAGCAGTTTGGAGAAGAGAAGTGATGTGTTTAGGGTGGACATAGTGAGTTGGACATGCCCAAGAAGTGATCAGTAGTATGGGTCTGGAATTCAATAAAGGAGTTTAATATAACCGGAAATACAGATTTGTAAGTTGTCAGCAAACCCTAAAGATATAGTTTATGGGAGAGCCTGTTGAGTGAGAGAAGCAGGTTGAAAACAATCTGGAGAAGAGCAGTGTTGGAAAGACCGGAAAAGGTACAGATGTCATGAAAGTAAGAAGAAATGATTAAAAGGATAGGCAAAGAACAAAAGAGATGAGCACTGTCCCCAGAAATAAAGGAGGAGGGGTTTAAAGAGAAAAGCATCACCAGTGTTGAGTAGTGCTGGGAGGCCAATGAGGGTATTTAATAAATAAGATTGAACATACGTAGTTAAGGCACTGTGTTAGGTTCCTAGGACTTTCAGAGCAGAGTGCTCCAAATTGGATGACTTAAAACAACCAATTTATTTCCTCACAGTTCTGTAGGCTAAAAGTCTGAAATCAAGGTGTCAGCAAGGCCATGTTCCTTCCAAAGGGTCCAGGGAAGAATCCTTCCTTGCCTCTTCCAGCTCCTGGTGGCTCCTGGCATTCCTTGGCTTGTGGTGGCATCACCCCAGTCTCTGCTTCCATCTTTACTTGGCCTGCTTCTCCATCTCTCAGGGTCCTCTCTTCTGAAAAGGACACCCTGAGTGGATTTAGGGCTCACCGTAAATCTAGTGTGATATCATCCTAAGCCATCATGCTGGTCTTTAGAAAATAAAAAAGGAAGCCGTTTTAAAATTCATCTCTTTTCTCCAGTTGATAATCCTTTAGAAAAGAGATTTTTCACACAGGAAACCCATGTGAAAACAATACAGCACCTTATTCAATATGCTGCTTACATTGAATATGTACAGGTAATCACCCTTGGAAACTTAAAGTCTGTGTAGAGAAGAACGCTGTTCCTTTCTCTACATATGTAGCAGTAGCAGTGGATAAAACCTCACACTGTTTGGTTTAATTCTTCAGGTGGCAGGGCAGAAGGAACACTCCGTTCAGCTAAAAGTGAAGAATCCCTTACTTCTCTCCATGCAGTCGATGGTAAGACTAAAAGCATCGTTGTTTTATTCCATATTTCATGAAAGAAAACAACAATCGAGTATATTTGATAAATACATATATATAAATAGGCTACAGACTACCACTCCCAGACAATAATCATATCTATTTCATACTGTCCATTGATGTCTTCATATAGTACCAGGCTCTAATCTCTTCACTGTTGACATGATTGCTGTTCAGTGTACCTAAAAATAGGTAACCACTTATATTTATTAAAGCCCAGTGGAAAATGATGCTGTTAATATTTCTTTCTTTAGATTTCATGAAAGCAAAATTTTACAAAATATAAGATTAAGCAGTTTTGATATTCACATCAGTAGTCTTTTGTCTTGTAAATGGCTTAACCTGACATTAAATTTCATAGATGAGATTGATTATAGGCAGCCCTCATTATCTGAAGATGGGATCCTCTGTACAAGGAGAAGAAAACTTAGACGTGAATCCTCTTAAAAGGGGACCAAAATTTTAGTAAAGAATATAAAAAGGTTTGATTGCAACTTGACAAAACTAAAAATTATGAAAATAAGGGGTTTTTTAGCCCCTAATTAACAAAAGTCAGGATATAGTTGTAATTATGTACTAATTTTAGAAAGAACAAAGGATTACTTCAATTGGAAGGAGATTTAGCTTTTTTGACAAAACCTTGTCATAATAGTAAATACGACATCCTTCACTCTATGTTGGCTTATGCAGCAGGATTGTAAAAAAGGCCTTTTCTGGGACGCCTGGGTGGCTCAGTTGGTTAAGCAGCTGCCTTCGGCTCAGGTCATGATCCCAGTGTCCTGGGTTCGAGTTCCACATCGGGCTCCTTGCTTGGCGGGGAGCCTGCTTCTCCCTCTGCCTCTGCCTGCCATTCTGTCTGCCTGTGCTCACTCTCTCTCCCTCTCTCTCTGACAAATAAATAAAATCTTAAAAAAAAAAAAAAAAGGCCTTTTCTACAAAAATAACCGAGAGCTAAACTGATTTCCCACGGGCTTTCTTCATCTGTTGATATCAGGATCATTTTTTTTTTGAGGTACCCTGGGGTGCCATCGTCCTGGTCAACTTTCTCATCTTCATTTATTAACTCTTCTAACTGCCAGATCCTCAATGACCGACAGCTCTGCTTATTTCAAGAAATCCTCACACATCCCTTTAGTTGAGTGTCTGACATCTTAAGCGTTTTCTGAGATTTTCCATTTCACTGCAGTTAAGAGAGTGGTTTATAGATACGATGAAGTGGGCTGGGTAGATGCCAGGATTAAGCAGAAAATAATGTTTTAGTAGAGATTAATTGTATAAGTAGTCAACACATTAGTGAACGTATTTGTGTTAAGGCAATTTCTGCCTCTTTAGAGCATATTTTCACCATGGTGATTCTAATTGTTGAAATAGAATGCTGAGCTCGAAGACTTCTGTTGCTGGTTGGATGTGCAGCAATATCATAAAATTGTGATTGAAGGATTCTGCCTGAGAGACTTAAAGCCTATTCTTATTAGAGGGAAAAAAAAAAAAGAAATTGTTCTAAGTATCTGAAAAGAATCCTATAGCAAGTATGTGTAAATATTTTATGGAATTGTAGAGATTTTTTTTAGTTGACATATTTACTTTTCAGAAGTGTAGATGTTAGGAGTATTTTTCCCCACCCAAAAAACAAAAACAAAACCCTTTTGCTGTGGGATATCCAAAGTACTATTGAAAGTGGTTAATTCTATCTTAGAAATCACGCATAAGATCAGTCATAAAATAAGACAAAAAGAAAGAAATCTTGCCCAAAGTCGCAATGTTGGACTAGTAATAGAATCCAAGAGTTCTGACTGAGTCTTTTTTCCTGTTGAAACCATCAAAGGCTGCATTCTCCCCCTGATGATATCAGATGTCTTTGTTATTTAGCATTTGGTTCAGAAGTCCCATCCATTTGCCCCAAGAGACAGTTTCTGGAAAGAAGATGAGAAGTAACATTTCCTTACGCTGTCGTTGTGCACTCCTGCTGTCTTAAGTAGGTGACTTTTCATGGTATTGTGTATTATGTGTCCTAGGCATTCATACTGTGATACCCGTTTTTGCCAGGTGATTCCAAGCTGTTCCGACCCAGAAGACCCAGGTCTAGCAGTGATGCACTGAGTGCCTCTTTTAACGGAGAAATGCTGGGGAACCGCTGTAATTCCTATGATAACCTGCCCCATGACAATGAGAGTGAGGACGAGGTGGGGCTGCTGCACATTCCGGCTCTGATGTCTCCTCACGCAGCTGAGGATGTTGACTTGAGCCCGCCGGACATTGGCGTGGCCAGCCTGGATTTCGACCCAATGTCATTTCAGTGCAGCCCCCCTAAGCCCGAATCAGAATGTCTGGAGAGCGGGGCTTCCTTTCTAGATTCATTAGGATACTCCCAGGAGAAACTAAGCTCCAACAAAAAGGATACAGAAGCAGGTGGTAGCCAGTCTCAGACGCCAGGAAGCACTGCAAGTTCTGAAGCCGTCTCTCCTCTTCAGGAGAAGCTGAGTCCATTCTTTACCCTGGACTTGAGCCCAACAGAAGAGAAATCATCCAAGCCATCCTCATTCACTGAAAAGGTCGTCTACGCTTTTTCTCCAAAGATTGGACGGAAATTAAGCAAATCACCTTCTATAAACATATCTGAGCCAATTTCAGTGACTCTTCCCGCCCGGGTATCAGAAGTCATCGGGACCGTGTCAAATACAGCAGCTCCAAATGCATCTTCTCCAACCTGGAGCAAAAGTGTGGAAGACAGTGAGGCCATAAATAGATCCCCCACCCAGGTAGTAAAGATGAAAACCAGTGAGAGAGACGCCCAAGGAGCATGTGAATGTGAAGTCCAGCCCCTAGAGCAGGGGGCTGCTGCAGAAGTAGAGTCGCCAGGGAAAGAGGAGCAGGTCGTCGCGAGCAGTCAGAGTAAGGCTGTACCTTCTGGACAGACTCAGACAGGTACCATTTGTTTTCCTCCATTCTTTCCTTAAGCTAAGAGGGATCTCCAGCCCTGTGTGCCATCTGTGCCTTTTAAGAGAGAAATTTACTCCACAGCTAGCCTTTAATCAAAGAGAATGTTTTTCTGGGTGGTGCTGATGGCTCAAAGCCCTAAGTTAAAATCAGTCAAACAGAAATTCCCCAAAGGGCCAATGGTCCTGCTTCAGACCTTCTTAATGTCCCCTTTTGTCTTTGGACAGTCAGAATTCCTGGATAATTTTTGCACAACTTCGTAGCTCTTGATTTTATTTTCTAATAAAAGATATTATAGCCTTCCAAGTTAACCAGCCAGCCTACACCATCAGATGTAACAACTATCCTTAATAACAATCTGCAGGCATTTGAAGCTTTGTTTTCTAAGCTGTCTTTTCTGAGCCAGATGAGGGACCTGCTTCCCCCCCCATCTCTGTAGCAATTCAAGAGGAAATTGCGATCTTTAAGCACTTGGTTTCAGTTTTCCTTCTGAACCAGATGTGTTTTCTCCAGCATTTGCATGTGGGACGGAAGATCATGGATTGCCGTTTTGAAAAATGGAAGGCACCTACTTTTTAGTGATCACATGGGGAGAGTTTGGCTTTCCATATAGGATAACACAAGCTACCTTTTCACTCTCATTTTTTTTCCCGATTTCCCACCAGGAGCAGTCACCCATGAGCCCCCTCAGGATTCCGTTCCTGTCAGTTCAGTCTCTCTTATCCCACCACCACCGCCTCCGAAAAACGTTGCCCGCCTGTTGGCGCTAGCGTTAGCTGAGTCTGCGCAGCAAGCCTCAACCCAGTCACTGAGGAGACCAGGGACTTCCCAGGCTGCTTACACAAATTACGGAGACATAGCAGTGGTTGCAGCGGAAGAGAAACTGCCTAGCTCCTACTCTAGCGTTACTCTAGATAAAGCCTGTTTCCAAACCGATAGGCCAGCAGGGGAGTTCCACGTCCAGAACAATGTATCTGGGAACTGTGATCCGCCTATTCCAGATCCGGCCACCACTGGGAATCCTACCCATGCCAGTGCCACGGAATCTGGGGAACAGCTCCACCAGGCCGACTTCCCAGGGAATCATCCGCATCGAACCTATTTACCTGGGGACCCAGACAAGGCCAGAATCACTTCAGTTCCCTTAACAGACTCTAAGTCGGATGATCCCCTGAGTTTCCCTGAAGACCAGTCTGGGAAGACCAGTATGCCAACTGTCTCCTTTATGGAAGAGGACCAGTGTCAGCTTCATTTCTACAGTGGAGATCAACCTCCTTCGTATCTTGGCGCAGGTGTGGATAAACCCCATCATCACCCTTCAGAACTTGCAGACAAATCGCCCACACCTTCTAATCTGCCTCGGGACAGAAGCTACCCTCCCTCTGGGTCCCCTGAAGAGAATCCCAGCGCAGCCGCCATGGCTTACATGACCACTGCTCCAGCGACAGCCGAGATGAGCACCAGGGAAGCCAGCTGGGATGCGGCTGAACAAGCCACTGCGGCTGATTTCGCCACTGCCACCCTTCAGCGCCCTCCGAGGACGAATCGTCCCCTCCCGCCACCTCCTTCCCAGAGGTCAGCCGAGCAGCTGCTGGTCATGGGGCAGGTACAAGCAGCCACCAGTGTGGGACTGAATAATCCCCACAAGGTAAGAAGGGGAGGGAGTTGGGGAGATGAAATGTACTTTTTCCAAAGGTATGTCACTTTTCAGCAGGGTGTGCTGCTCCCTTTGAGTCAGATAGGACATTTATTTATCTGAAGTCCTGTGGCAGTTTCCATGAAACCTTTCCTGTCTGAGGTTGGACCTGCCTTTGCGTTGTTGCCAGATTTTCTCTGAGAAAGGAGCAGTCATTCAGTGATTCTAGTTCATACCTGCTGCCTTTTCTTCCTAAAACATCCGGGTAGTTTCTTCGTAGGACTACAAGGAGCTCATGATCAAATACGTCAGACTGGACTTCAGGTGTCAGAGCTGTGGGTTGGTCCCCACACCCCCCTCCTGACTCCATCACTGATGCAGTGTGACTTTGGGCAAGTCGTTTTTAACCCACCCTCTGCCAGTGATTCACGTCTGCACGGTGAATGTGCTTTATTCTCAACACATTTGGAAGACTTTCTGCCTTGACTTTTTAAAAATGTAAGAGCTGACAGTGTTTTAGGTCATTTTGTTATTTCCTTAGCATAAGCCAGCAGGTTGTTTTATAATCAAGCTTCTGTTTTGATGAGAGAATATTGGATGCAGAAAGCTAAGATTTCTTTCTAACTTTCTCAGATTTTAAAAAAGTGCCCCACATGCTTTGTGGTCACCTTGAACTAAAAGGACTTTGCTATCTAGACTTGAGTGGAGGATGCTATTTCTAGCAGCTGCTTCTCAGGGACAGCACATTTGTAGCCTTGCTGTGAGGGTCATGTTTGGCGTCCGCTGCTGTGGACCAGGGTGGAGTAGAGGGTGGGGAGCAACAGTGACCGATTGGTCTGAATGTCCCTCGGACCAATGTCACTACGTACAGCTGTGAGTCATTTCACAAATCTCTCCAGCTAGAATCAACTCTCTTTGTTTAACAAAATATGCTTGGTGTTGAGACCAGTAGACTAGGTATATGTCTTTAAGCTTGACTATACTTTACGCCTCTCTTTTGGTCTGGACACTAAGATGCTGTCACAGGCAACATCGCCTCACATTTAAAGCCTGTCACAAATTAGAACAGTTTCCCAAAGATGCCCACGGCTCTCGCACCGGGCGGCAGCACAGACTGCTTCCCGGACGTGCAGGCAGATTGGGCCTCCTACTGTGTCCAGCGCAACCACGTGGCTTGGAGCGTTTCAAGCTACCATCCAGATAGCCTCAACTTGTGGGTTACAGATTGAATAGTAATTGATTCCAAGCTCATGATATAACTGTCTATTAATAGGTTCAAGTGGTTCCAGTTCCAGAGAGACCTCCTGACCCCAGAGCCACGGACGATCCCGCACCTGTCCTTGTCGGTGATGGCGGCACAGCTGCTCAGTGTCCCGTCTCTGCCCCCGCTCTCCAACCAAGCCTTCCCGAAAAGGTGCGGGAGGGTGCCAGGGCCCCACCGCTGCACCTGCGTGCCGACTCTGTCCCCGTGTACTCGTCCTGTGGCTTTCCCATGCCAGTTCCTCCCACCAGGACGATGGAGAGTAAGATTGCCGCTGCCCTCCACTCCAGCGGCTCAGATGCTCCCAGCAGTTCCAGTTACCATCCCTTTGTCACCGCTTCCTCAGCCTCTATGGAAGACGGTCTGCCTTTACCACTTCCCGTCCCACAACCTAAGCATGCTTCACAGAAAACAACTTACTCCACCTTTGCCAGGCCTGATGTCACCCCTGAACCCTTTGGGCCAGAAAACTGTGTGCATTTCAGTATGAATCCCAACTGCCAGTACCGTCCACAGAGCGTACCTCCACATCATAATAAATTGGAGCAACACCAAGTGTACGGTGCCAGATCAGAGCCACCAGCCTCCATGGGACCTCGTTATAACACATACGTGGCCCCGGGAAGAAATGCGTCTGGACACCACTCCAAACCATGCAGCCGAGTGGAGTATGTATCTTCTTTAGGCCCCACAATTAGGAGTAGTTGTTACCCTGAAGATATTCCCCCGTACCCTACCATCCGGAGGGTACAGTCTCTCCATGCCCCTCCGTCTTCCATGATTCGCTCTGTTCCCATTTCACGGACAGAAGTCCCCCCGGATGACGAACCAGCCTACTGCCCAAGACCCCTGTACCAATATAAGCCATATCAGTCCTCGCAGGCCCGCTCAGATTATCACGTCACTCAGCTTCAGCCTTACTTCGAGAATGGTCGGGTCCACTACCGGTATAGCCCTTACTCCAGTTCTTCTAGTTCTTATTACAGTCCAGAAGGAGCCCTGTGTGACGTGGATGCCTACAGCACGGTACAGTTGAGGCCCCTCCACCGCCTACCCAATCGCGATTTTGCCTTCTACAATCCTAGGCTGCAAGGAAAGCACTTGCACACTTACGCTGGTTTGCTCCCACGTCCCCGGGCCAATGTGACTGGCTATTTCTCTGGTAATGACCACAATGTAGTCAACATGCCTCCAGCTGCTGATGTAAAGCACACATACACCTCGTGGGATCTCGAGGACATGGAAAAATACCGAATGCAATCCATCCGGAGAGAGAGCCGTGCTCGGCAGAAGGTGAAGGGGCCTGTTATGTCCCAGTATGATAACATGACCCCAGCCGTGCAAGATGACTTGGGTGGGATCTATGTCATCCACCTCCGTAGTAAATCAGATCCTGGGAAAACTGGACTTCTCTCAGTGGCAGAGGGAAAGGAGGGGCGGCATCCAACCAAGGTCGTCAGTCCTGAGGGAGAGGACCGCTTCTATAGAAAGCATCCAGAGCCAGAGTTCGATAGAGCCCACCACCATGGAGGATATGGCAATGGACCGCCAGAGAAACCCACTCTCCCTCAGAAGCAAAGTAGCCTCAGGAACAGGAAGCTTCACGACATGGGTTGTAGTCTCCCTGAACACAGGGCCCATCAGGAAGCAAGCCATAGGCAGTTATGTGAATCAAAAAATGGGCCGCCGTACCCACAAGGAGCTGGCCAGTTAGATTATGGGCCCAAAGGGATTCCAGACACTTCTGAGCCAGTCAGCTACCATAACTCTGGAGGGAAATATATTACATCGGGGCAGGAGACTCTCAGACTGAACCACAAAGAGGTGAGGCTCTCCAAAGAGCTCGAGAGGCCTCGGGCTAGGCAGCCTCCTGCTCCAGAGAAACACTCCAGAGACTGCTACAAGGAGGAGGAGCACCTCCCCCCGTCAGTAGTCCCACCCCCGAAACCGGAGAGGAGTCATAGCCTGAAACTCCATCATACTCAGAACGTGGAGAGGGACCCCGGTGTGCTGTACCAATACCAAACACATGGCAAGCGCCAGAGCAGTGTGACTGTTGTGTCCCAGTATGATAACCTGGAGGGTTACCACTCCCCACCCCAGCACCAGCGAGGAGGCTTTGGAGGAGGAGCAGTGGGAACCTATGTGCCCTCTGGCTTTCCCCACCTGCAAAACAGGACATATGCTACAGCTTTGGGCCAGGGGGCCTTCCTGCCCACAGAGTTGTCTTTGCAGCACCCTGAAACACAGATTCATGCAGAATGAGCCCTGGAGCAATAGAGTTGAAGCAGCCTCTGCTGGACAGTGGACTGTTCTATTTTTTTCAGTAACCAAAAAGATTAAAAAAAAAAAAAAAAAAAAAAGCTACGACCCCCCCCCCTCCCCGACCACATTAAAAACAACAACAACCACCAAGAAAAATCACCATCTTTTTCCCCTTCCCTGCTTCATCACCATCTCTTCCATCTCTAGGCTGTGATTTTTGTCATTAAAAGAGATCTGAATGATTGTAAAGCACTGTGTTGAAAACCTAGTGAAGAAATTTGTCACAGACCATACTTGCCATATGGGGCTAATGTGTCAGAGCCTGAGGACTGCCTTTAACTGAATTTGAATTTAACCTTGTCCTTCTTAATATTTGCTACACAGCGCAAAGCGGTTTATGTCTAGTTCCTGGTAGGCTTTTGCATTTCTGTTGCATTTCTACTAAATTTCTCAGTAGCCATGCAGCTTGCCCAGGTCGACACTTGGTTTTTGTCCCTTTATTCTCCCTGACTTTGAAGGGTTTTGTGCGTTAAGTTACAGGGGAGAAAAACTTCTCCCTTATCCTTCAGATGAGTCTGTCAGACAATTAGCACATTATAATTTAAAAAATAATAGCAAAGGAATGAAGACTTTAAGCATCTCATAAAAACCCATTGTAAAATGTCAGGCCATTTAGATCCAGGCTGAACCACGTTCTTTACATTCTTGCTTCTCAGAGTCGTTGCTCGCAGTCCGGTGAGCAGGCTGACGTCAGCTGCAGAAGGGATTCTAAAGTCAGGAGTAAAGAAGCTTCTTAGGCAGAAGTCTGTGAACGTCGTTAGCACTGTAAAACCCTGTCAGTGCTTCTAACATGTCGCCTGCCTTCAGTTTTTTTTTTTTTTTCTCAATAATATTTGGTAAATAGTAATCCTGGTAAAACATTTCATGCCATTTGTTCTCCTAAAGCAACTTCTTTTTTTTTTTTTCTTTTTCCCAAATTGGTGTGGGGGAAAAAAACCCAGCATGACTTGACTGGATAAATACACATAATTTATCCTGATTACACATTTACGTGTTGATTTCTGTTTCTGAACCAGAGTACAGGCTTCTTGGGGACTGTTAAAGAGGCGATGAATTATTTGTTAGCCGAAAGCCCCTGCAACAGTTTCACTCCGCACACCGTCCCCATCTCAGCAGTCAGAATCCCGGGCTGTGACCGTGTGCAACCTAAGGGACCTGTGGGCTGTGTGCTCACAGTCTTCCTGTAATTGCCATTTTTACACCAGCATTTCAGGTCTAGTCCTTACAAGCCCGTGGGCATGTTACATGTGTGGAATACCCCGGACTTCCTTTTGAAAGTCACGTTCCGGTCGGACAGCTGTCTGGCCTGCCTCCACTCCCATCTTCTCAGCAGCACCCCCTCCCCCCGCCCCAGCAATGTCCACACCAGACCGACCAGGCTGTCCTGTATTTACAAACGAGTTTAGATTGTCCTTGCATTCCATAACTCTCAATCATACTTGAGTTTTATACATTCACATGTTTTAAAAGCTCAGTTTATAGAAGACACTAGGAGAATATCATTCCATTTACTGGATGATTGCTGCTCTGGCTTTTTAAAACTTGGAATTAACTTTTCTTTAGAGCAAAGGAAGAAATCTTTTTAAGAGGCTAAATTCATGCTGCTAATATTGCTGTGAAGTTGTATAAAGATTAGGATTCATGCCAGTTCTTTTTTTTTTTAATTTAAAAGAAAATCATGTGATTGCATTTTAAGGGTTTATATTTAGAAAAAAATAAAGTTTTAAGAATACATTTATTTATATGTGGAAATACTCTATAAGGTTTTGTTTTGTCTCCCTAGAGTTGATGAGAGGAATTCCTTCAGTAAAGATCACGGTAGCAGTCTGGACATAATGACCCATGAAAGGTCTGTGGGCAAGTCTCCATCAAGCACGCAGACCCAATGGGCAGAATCACAGGGTTAGGGAACCTGATAGGATATTTCCTTTTAGCACAGAAACACATCAGGTGCTACATACAGGAGTTGGATCCTTGGCGAATATGCAGCGCTTTTTTTTCTTTTCTTTTTTAACCTTAACTATCTTGTATCAGGTAGGCAGTCCATGGCCCCTCTGAGATCACACACACCCCGTAAGTTCTCACCAGCAGCATGGAGCACGGAAAGGAGCCGGTATGACGAGGAGGTACAGATGGCGTTAGTAACTGAGAGCCCAGAAGGAAGCCGCTAAAGAGTCCTGTCCAGTTTTAAAATTTGTGGATTTGTGGTCACACACATTGTTTACTCCTGAGCCTAAGTCTATTTTATGAATACTGAGGTGAATTCCTCAAAACAATTACTTTATTCATGTCCTATGGGCTTAGAAATATCAGGTGAATATTTGGAATACTGAATAATGACCCCAATTACTGGTATAATTGTGAAACACCAACTTAGGTAAAATCCAAAGTTATTTCATTTAATGTATGGTGGAAACGGCCTTAATTTTGGATCCAGTTTTTTGAGGGACTTTGCCTGTAACTTTCCCCAGAAATTGCATGGCAGGTCACTGTGAACCAGGTGAACTCAGCACCATTCACCTTGTGTGTGACTTCACAGTAATATTCAAATTATGATCAAGGAAATGGAGCTGCCTAATGCATTAAACCCATAATTCTACTGGTATTTTTATAACCATGTCTCCAAATTTTATTTTATTATTATTATTATCATCATCATTATTTTGCAAAACTCTGATGTCACAGTTTGGCTTGATTGAAACAAATATTCCCTGGATGTCTGGCCAGAGACTTTGCTAATAGCCCCCGAGGTGCCATTTTCTTATTAATTTCACCCGAGACTTACTGTTTTCTTTTAAGGATGGTCCCATGGATAGGGCCTGCACACTTTCATGATGGCGAAGCATTTTTTTTTTTTTTTTAAAGTTAGGGTCAGGTTGAAAAAGTCTAGCACTGACTCTGTCGACAGGTGGGACCGTCCATCAGTGTGAGCAGATGTAGAATGGGAGGAAACCACATTTGAAGCAGCAATGGATGCATACAATGTAAATTGGAAATTTGCCCCTTGAGTTTAAAAATTAGGAGCCTGCAAAGTCCATCTATCTGTTCCCAGCCCTGTTCGTCAGTCATCCTTCATTATGTTGGCAAAGTATCATCTGAGCAGTGTGTGTAAGGAAATAATGAAAGCAAACGTATGTCAGAAAGTTTACTTCCAAATGGTTAGAGGCATGTGATTTTCAGTACTGTGTGTTACGGAAACGTCAGGAATGGTATATTTTAATGTCCGTGTGCACAGAGGGTCTTTTTTCCTTTCCTGATTAGTACTGTTAGTGTTCAAAGAATAAAACTGGTTGTTTTACAGTTTAGATTCTAAGGTAGCAAAACCTGATTTTCCAGCCACGACCTGCATGAGAGAAGCACCCTAGGAAGTCTTAGATCATACTTTTGAGTTCTTAACTTTAATTTATATAGTGTTTTTTTTATGTTTTAATATTTTTGTGAACTGGTGTAAATTGTTAATGCATATAAGCTTGTGTATTTTTGTAAATAGTTTTGTGATTTATTTCCTGACCCATATGTAAATATTTAGAGTTTCATTTCTTCAAGACTTATTTGAAGCTGAGTTGTGGGCTTGGGTTTTGTTTCTTGTTTTGGTTGGGGGAGGGGGGGAGAGAAGAGATTTTGTATTCCAATAATCCAGATGGAGATATCTTGTGGTTTAAAGCAAATGTCCCACTGAAAGCAATTCAAATATCAACAAAATTATTTCAGGTTAAAACAGACTTCTTTGTGTATGTGTTTCCTTTTTGCCATAATATGACTATAACAAAATGGGATAATCGGGGATATTCAAAAAGGTAAGTGTGTAACAAAGATTATTATACCGAACGGTATATATTATTTGAGGGAAGGGATTTAATGGCTCCTGTTTTATCTATCTGCCACAGTGTGCTACTGGGCCAGATTTTCCCCCAGGTCAGACAGGTTGCTCCATGCTGGGAAGTGTAGCCAGGAACCCACACCTGGCTGCTGTGGCCTGACTCCCAAGCTGCCAGTTTTCAGGAAACTGGATTGGCTTCTGAGCTCAGTGATTCTCCACAGGGGAGTTCTAAATAGCAACCATATTTCTGAAGATTCCCTCGAAGCATCTCAGACATCCTGTTGATTTTTCAGAGAGAAGAGACCAGAAAAGAGTGTCCTCTCCTACACTCCTTGGCAGGCTGGTTTGTGGCAACACAAGTTCTGCACATAATCTAGCCACCTGGCCAGGGATCTAGAGCACATTGCTGTGCAAAAGTTCTCAGAAATATGTCCACATTGGCCACGGTTTTTTTTTTTTTTTTAATAGTATTTATTTGACAGAGATCACAAGTAGGCAGAGAGGCAGGCAGAGAGAGAGAGAGAAGCAGGCTCCCCACTGAGCAGAGAGCCCAATGCGGGGCTCGATCCCAGGACCCTGGGATCATGACCTGAGCCGAAGGCAGAGGCTTTAACCCACTGAGCCACACAGGCGCCCCTGGCCACAGTTTTTTGAAGGAAGAAAAGACCCCACGATATTCAGCTATTGAAATCTTAGTTTTTCTATTGGGAGTCATAAATTACAAATCATTCTGCATTCTGAATTACGGAAGCCTTTCCTTTTTGGCTGTAGCAGGACAAGTTGCTTGGTTAGTACAGACAACCCTTGCGAGCCTGTGTTTTCTGCGTACCTGCACACCACGTTGCAGACTAAAAGCAAAGGAGCAAACTTTGCTTTCAGCGAATGTTCCAGACTTGAGCATGTGTTCCCATGTAAGTGGTTCTGATGGGATTAAAGAAAAGACCTGTATGACATTCCCACCAGGTCTTCTTTACCAGTAATTTCTTTACTAGTAATTTCATCACCAAATTTCCTTCATACTGATGAAAGTATAGTACTTACGTTTTAAAAATGTGTATTTATCATTGAAGAATCAGTGGCAGATACATTTATGGCATTTGAGATTTTACTTAAATGTGGTGTTCTATGGGGAAAGGCACATACATTTTGAAATACTGTTGATTCCCCATTGCAGCAAAACCATGGGCATCTACAAACACCCAAACTAGGACATTCAAGTTGGTTGTGTTTCTCAAATAGTTGAGAGTGTATGTCTTGAAAATTGTGAGGCTTAATTTTTATTTTAAGTATTTTAATTAAAACACTGCCAGCATATATTTTTTTAATTTTTTACTAACATATAATGTATTCTTTGTTTCGGGGATACAGGTCTGTGATTCATCAGTCTTACACAATTCACAGCACTCACAATAGCACAGACCCTCCCCAATGTCCATTTCCCAGTCACCCCATCCCTCTGACCCTCCACCCCCCCATTAACCCTCAGTCTGTTTCCTGAGATTAAGAGTCTCTTATGGTTTGCATCCCTCTCTGGTTTCATCTTGTTTCTTTTTTCCTCTCTTCCCCTATGATCCTCTGTCTTGTTTCTCAAATTCCTCATATCAGTGAGATCATATGATAATTGTCTTTCTCTGATTGACTTATTTCACTCAGCATAATACCCTCTAGTTCCATCCATGTCGTTGCAAATGGCAAGATTTCATTTTTTGATGGCTCCATAGTATTCCATTGTATATATATACCATATCTTCTTTATCCATTCATCTGTTGATGGACATCTAGGCTCTTTCCGTAGTTTGGCTATTGTGGACATTGCTGCTATAAACATTGAGGTGCACATGCCCCTTCGGATCACTACATTTGTATCTTTGGGGTAAATACCCAGTAGTGCAATTGCTGGGTCTTGGGTTAGATCTATTTTCAACTTTTTGAGGAACCTCCATACTGTTTTCTAGAGTGGCTGCACCAGCTTACATTCCCACCAACAGTGTAGGAGGGTTCCCTTTCTTCTAACAGACCAAAATATACCCTAAATCTAGTGTATAACTTTGTTCTATTCACGTGCCTGATCACATTCTCTCCCTTTTTTTCTTCTTCCTTTTCAACCAACTTATCAATTCCTTCTATAAAATCCTTTTTAAATTTAATTTTTACAGTCATATTCTATTCCTTCATTGTATTTACCCTTATTTTTGTGTATATATATTTCTCTAAAATTTTGGGAGGCAAGTTTTTCTAACAGACCAAAAATACACCCAAAATCTAGTGTGTGGCTCTAGATTTTGTGGATCATATTGATCATATGTGGATCATATTGATTGTGGATCAATATGTGGATCAATATGATCAATATGAATATGATCATATAGTTCATATAATTTTTTTCTTTTCCCCAGGGTCTCTGATCTCTTCTGATTCGTTTAGTGTATATTTTTCTGGGGTCTTTGTTGCCCTTTTAGCATTTTGTCCTCATTCATCTGTTCTTCTCTGGAGAAAATGACAAAACAGAAAAACTCACCTCAGAAAAAAGAGGCAGTACTTGAAAAAACAAGAGGCAGTACTGACTGCCAGGGACTTAATCAACATGGACCTTAGTAAGATGTAAGAACCAGAGTTTGGAATGACGATTATAAAGTTACTAGCAGGGCTTGGAAAAAGCACAGAAGATACTAGAGAATCCCTTTCTGGATAAATGATAGAACTAAAGTCTAACCAAGTTGAAATCTAAAAGGTTATTAATGAGGTGCAATAAAAAATGGAGGCTCTAACTGCTAGGACAAATGGGGCAAAGAGAGAATTAATAATATAGAAGACCAAATGATGGAGAATAAAGAAGCTAAGAAGAAAACAACTACTGGATCATGAGGGGAGAATTCGAGAGATAAGAGATACCATAAGATGAAACAATATTAGAATAATTGGGATCCCAGAAGAAGAAGAAAGAGAGAGGGGGACAGAAGGTATATTGGAATAAATTACAGTGGAGAACTTCCCTCATTTGGGTAAGAAAACAGGCATCAAAATCCAAGAGGTACAGAGAGCCCCCCAAAATCAATAAAAATAGGTCAACACCCTAACATCTAATAGTAAAACTTACAAATCTCAGAGACAAAGAGAAAATCCTAAAAGCAACTTGGGCCAAGAGGTCTATAACCTACAACAGTAGAAACATTAGATTGGCAGCAAACTTATCCACAGAGACCTGGCAGGCCAGAAAGGACTGGTAGGATATATTCAGAGCACTAAATGAGAAAAACATGCAGCCAAGAATACCATATCCAGCTAGGCTGTCATTGAAAATAGAAGGAGAGATAAAAAGCTTCCAGGACAAACAAAAACTTAAGAATTTGCAACCACCAAACCAACCCTACAAGAAATGTTGAAAGGGGTCCTCTAAGCAAAGAGAAATCCTAAAAGTAACATAGACCGGACAGGAACAGAGACAATGTATAGTAACAGTCACTTTACAATACAATGGCATTAAATTAGTATCTTCCAATATTTACCCTGAATGTAAATGGGCTGTACGACAGGGTATCAGATTGGGTAAAAAAAACAAGACCCATTCATGTGCTGTCTGTAAGAAACTCATGTTAGACCCAAAGACAACTCCAGATTTAAAGTGAGGCAGTGGAAAACAATTTACCATGCTAATGGATATCAAAAGAAAGCTGGGGTGGTAATCCTTATATCAGACAAATTGGGTTTTATTATTTTATTTATTTTTTTATTTTTAAGATTTGACAGAGATCACAAGTAAGCAGAGAGGCAGGCAGAGAGAGAGAGAGGAGGAAGCAGGCTCCCCACTGAGCAGAGAGCCCAATGCGGGGCTCGATCCCAGGACCCTGAGATCATGACCTGAGCTGAAGGCAGAGGCTTTAACCCACTCAGCCACCCAGGTGCCCCCAAATTAGGTTTTAAACCGAAGACTGTAAGAAGAGATGAGAAAGGACACCGTATCATACTTAAAGGGTCTGTACAACAAGATCTAACAATTGTAAACATTTATGCCCCTAACATGGGAGCAGCCAATTATATAAGCCAATTAATAACCATCAAAGAAGTGCATCAAAAATAATGCAATAATGGTTGGGGACTTTAACACCCCCCTCATTGAAATGGACAGATCATCTAAGCAAAAGACCAACAAGGAAATGAGGGCTTTAAATGACACACTGGACAAGGATATGTTTTAAACTACAAACTTTGTTGCCATTATACCTAAAGACTCATCACTTATCCATATAGATTTCCGTAGTATGATACCCTCAGGGACATACTGAGATATAAAGAGTGTTGGAGTGTTTGCTTCTGTTCCAAGGGCTCTACACCACTGTCCTAGTCTTGCTTTTTTTTTTTTTTTTAATTTCCTATATCTTCTTTTTCTTTCTGCTCACTTTTCTTACTGTTGTCTACAAACTACCTCTAACTTTCCTCTTCCTCTAACCATTCAAAATAAAAAAGCTTACCAAAATGGTGAGCAAAAGAAACTCTGGACTGGGGCCAAGAAAGATTAGGACTTTGTGTCTCCTATTTTTCATTACTTGGAACCTTTTGATCTTTTCTCCTAGCAAAGTGCTTGAGTAGCCAAGTTTCAGAAAGTGGGATATTACTGTATAAGTTGAAATGTATACAATATTATTGTATTAGAAGGGAGAATGAAACCAAGAGTATGGGAGTTCTCCCTGCACGTGACATTCTGTGAGAGAGCTATATGATTAGATACCAGCATTTTCCCTGTTAATAACTGCAAAGTATTTCTCTGTGCGAGTCCCTAGGAGACCTCTAGCATCCACTGTGAACTCCAGGGGGAAGGAAGAGAAGAGTGTCATGCACACAGACAGCTTTGGCTGTCCCTGAGTCATTCAGTTAGTGTGTGTGTGTGTGTGTGTGTGTGTGTGTGTGTGTGTGTGTGTGTGTGTGTGTTTTAATTTCCTAAAAACATTTTGAAAAGCATCCTGAGATTTCTTAGCCACTTGTTCATGTTTTAAACTGGACAAGTGGTTGTTAAAAACACCGGAAAGTCAGTGAAACATTAGATTTCTTGGGCAACCAGATAGCCTAATTCATCAGGTCTGGCTTGGACTCCAGAATCCACAGTTTTAGCATCCATTACATGTGATTCTGGTCCAGAGGGATGGTTAGTACTGATCCAGACAGCGTCTTTAATAGCCTTTTCCAAAAGAGAAACCATTTTCTACTTCATTTAGCTTTACCACTTTTTCTCATTCATACCTTGGTTCTCTATCACTTTAGTGATGCTAGAACCCAAATTTATCATTCATTCCCCTATCCCCAGTGGTTAAATATCGAGCCTAGACTCAATTATTTATAACAATGACACATAGAAATTGGGACTAATTGAACTGACAACATAGAAAGCAATTCAACATTCTCTAAAACAGGTAACATCAAAACCAATTACCACAGCACTGGTTCCAATTATATGCTTACGTAGTTCTTTTGCATGGGGGACATTTAGGCTGGTTAGGAAGTGTATGTAGTTAGCGCATGCTGTCAATGCTCCAAACACACTGTTCATGGAAACAACTCTTAGAACCAAGTGATGCACTCTCCTTTCTCACCAAAAACCTTTTTTAAAAAAATTACCAGCACATAGTTAGCTTATATATTTTAATCAATTGTGGACAACAATATAGCGCTATTTTTAACAGCTAAGAACAATTAACACTATGCTTACTCTACTCTCGTGCCTGTCCCGGCTGTGAGCATTTTATAGCTATCAACTCCTTTGTTCCTCCTAGCCCGTTGGTTTATAGATGAAGCCAAGACACAAGGTTGAACTCTTTGCCCGCTGTCAAACAGCTCATGAGTGTTGGAGCTGAAATTCAAACCCAGGCACTCTCAACGTGAGTTTATGTTCTAATAAAAGCAGACTTTGAAGTTGCGTAGTTGAATCCTGACTGCTACTTACTAATTCTAAAACCCTCACTGAGCTACTAAACCCTTCTAAACTATTTCTGAAACTCTTACTAAGCCATGGCTTTCTCATCTCTGAAATGAGAAGAGAGCTTACCGTTCCTGTGAAGGCTAATTATGTAACAGAGGTCTCAGGAGGGCTTAGGGGGAGAGCAGGTACCCAACAGAAGTGGGGCAAGGCTTACCCCAGCTATAGGAAAGAGGTCTCTATTATGTTCATATAATTGTTTCATTAAGAATTTAATTATACAGGATGCCTGGGTGGATCAGTCATTAAGTGTCTGCCTTTGGCTAAGGTCGTGATCCCAGGGTTTTAGGATTGAGCCCCGCATTAGGCTCCCTTCTTGGCGGGGAGCCTGCTTCTCCCTCTCCCACTCCCCCTGCTTGTGTTCCCTCTCTCACTGTGTCTCTGTCAAGTAAAATAATAATAATAATAATAATAATAATAATAATTTAATGATACAACTAACTCAACTGAGTCAAAAACTGGAAGGTTTCACATAGTTGGCAGATCTCTTTCAGGAAGATTCTCAGCAAGTCGATATGCAAGACATAACACGTTGGTTAAAATGAAACTTCACAGTGAAGTTTGGAGCATGAAGAAAGCCCTTGTTTTTTTAAAATATTTTGCGGTTTTTCAGTGGAAACCTTTCTGTAGATAGCAGTGATAGCAGTGATGATTACAGAATCATGCCTACCTTCTGCATTAGAGCTATGTTCTCTCCATTAAGTCCTAGAGCTGCAGTTCAGGAAATGGTCTTAGGAAGACATGTGAGCTGCGTCTTCTCTGCCAGGGCAGTGACTTTCTGCAAGCCTCACTGTCTTGTACCTCCCTGAGCATCCGCCGGCCCAGAACTACGCACCATGGCAGGAACAGAATGAGCACTCCGCTTCGATGAGAACAGTAGGGGGAAACCAGTGCAGCGTTTTACGAGAGATGCCGAACAGAGGTGGCTTTAACTGTCTCTCCAGTTTTGAATGGTAATACTTGGTAAATAACAAAGGGCCTTCCCCTTATTCTTAAATACATAGACATTTTTCCTGATTCAACATGTGTTAAACAAAATGACCAGCCAGAGAAGAGAGTGATTGGATACTAACTAATAGATCTGACAATTTATTGATCAATATTAGGTACCAGGCTAGTCTAAGTATTTTTACATATATTAATATAGCTCAGTCTTCCTAACAATGATGTGACATAGCATTATTCCTTTCTTTAAAAAAGATTTTATTTACTTATTTGACAGAGATCACAAGTAGGCAGAGAGGCAGGCAGAGATGGGGTGGGGGGCGGGGAAGCAGGCTCCCCGCTGAGCAGAGAGACCTATGTGGGGCTCCATCCCAGGACCCTGAGATCATGACCTGAGCTGAAGGCAGAGGCTTAACCCAATGAGCCACTCAGGCACCCCAGCATTATCATTTTTATTGCCCTTTTACAGATAATGAAACTGAGGCCCAGAAAATTTAAGCAATGTGCCCGAGTTCATATCTCTGTAGTTGTTCTGTTTGTTTGCCTTTTTTAGGGAGAGAGCCTGGGATGAGGGGGTGGGCAGAGGAAGAGAGAATCTCAAGCAGACTCCCTGATGAGCCCAAGGTGGGGCTCAACCTCACGACCCCGAGATCATGACCTGAGCTGAGATCAAGAGTCAGAGGCTTAACAGATGGAGCCCCCAGGCACCCCTGAGCCTGTGATTTTTATTGGCATGCTATGCTACCTTCCCAAAGTGGATCTTCAAAGATTGTGAACCCCCTTACACAGAAGTGGTGAACACACCATGCTACTGATTTGCAGGGAAATCAACTCCTTCCTATCAGGCTGGGCTGGCCCTATGGTGTAGTAACATCATCACAATCTCAGTACCTTAACACAAACACAGGTGTATTTTCTGCTCAAGCAAACTTGGCTGCAGGCCCAGGTGACTCTTCTGGGTGGCGGTCCTCTGGGTGGCCCCGCAGCCCGTTGGGGTGAGGGCAGCTTCCCCATCCTTTAGCCAAATCGTCTGATTCTTGGGAAGCTGTGGCAGGCAAGGAGAGAACAGCAGGGTCTTGCACAAAGTGGTTAAAATGTGGGCGAGAAGTAACTCAGGTTGTTCCTGCTCAGAGCTTATGAGCCAGAACTCGTTTCAAGTCCCTGCCCAAACATGGGGAAGGAGGCACGTTGGAGGCCGTCTGCCATGTGTCTGGAAGCAGAGCCCAACAGGGTGGCAGTGGGCAGCACCAGCGTCTGCCACACCACCAGGCTCTCCTCTTCGATTCTCCCGTCCCGTTAATTACAGACAACTGCATCATAGTTTGGGAAAATGCTGCAGCTACAAGCCCCTGAGATAGGGTCAAGGAATAACAGTTCTTTGGACAAAAGAAATCGAGGGGCAGTGTTGGGCCGGCAGGTCTCCTGGTGAGGTGTCACTTTTGGCGGTCCCCAAATGGTAGCAAGACATTGGCCCTGCACCCGCAGGTTTCTCATCGTAGATCAGAGAAAAGCTTCCATAAGCCAAGCGATGGCGTGTCTTGCTCCAGTCCCAGAGAAATGGAGGAAGGCTCGCAAAAGGAGCCACCGTGTTCCGTGAATCCTGTGAGAGGTAAATGCAACCACCCTTCCTCTGCCCTCTCACTGACCTCACCGACCTCCTCTCCTCCTTCCACAAACATGCCAAGTCCGCTTCCATCTCAGATGGACAGTCCTCTGCCAGCAACGCTCAGGTCCCAGATTTTCATGTGACTTGCTCTCTCACACTATGTCTTTGACCAGATGTCACCTCCTTGGAAAAGGCTTCCCTTGACCACCCTAGGCAAAACAGCAACCCCGGTTACTCTCTCCGTCTACTCACTCTGCTTTCTCGTGCTCCCTATCTGATAGCTATTCCTCCTCCGGAGTGTGAACTCCAAGAGCACAAGAACTGTGTCTTGTTCACTGTTAGGTCCTAGTGCTCAAACACTGCCATAATGTGCGTCGATGGTTGTTGAGTGGATGGACTGATGGGTCTATTTTCCACAGTAAGGCAGTGGAGGGCAGGTACTCAGAAAGAGTTCGGGTCCTGGAATAGAACAGATTGTCTTTCTTCAGCAGCAGAATGAAGCCAGCATCACTTGTCTGGTTGATGTCCATATGCTACAAACATGTTTGCACTGGCAGTGTTGCCCGATGGTCCCAAAAGGAAAGCAAGGAGGCTTAGATGATCTCAGCTACTGGGATGAGAACTAATCAGAAAATCTTTTTAAAGGAGGTCGGCTTTGAAAACTGGAAAGTAGGGAAAGGGAGTTACCTGGAAGAGAAGAATGGAGATGTTCTGAGTGTCCAGGAGTGTTTCTTCCCATACTCCCATGTGCCCTACAAAGCATCTTAGGGTTTGGGCCCGAGAAGATGTTATGAATCTAGGTCATGGCAAATTTGGAAGAGAAGAGGAAACTGAGCCTTAGATAGTTTTCCACAAACCTCTATAGTAACCTGTGTACCAAGGGATAGTAGAATCTGGGGAAACATAAATGAGCTAGTTTCTGAATGAGCACCTTCTCCAAGCTACATGAGTTTTGAAGGGAATTGCTAGAACATTTCATGATGTTCCCTAACCATACAGGATAAAGTTATTGGAAGTCTTGAGCCTTGGAAGCCTCAAGAACTCTCTGAAAGTAATTGCCACAGGCTCTAGATTTCACTGTTGCCTGGCCCCTCCTGATCTAGAAGTTACCCCTTCCCTTGGCGGTCCTCTCACTGCCACGTGGCAAGTTTTTTTACACTGATTATGGTGGGAAATGGTTCTCTTCCTACCAGAGCTTATGATTATTAGGGTGCCAAAGGCTATCTTAACTTTTTGATTTTTATGGTCCTTTTCTTTAAAAAGAAACAAACAAAAAAACAAAACCTAAGACATGGAGGAGGAAGTTCCTTGGTGCTAGGCAAAAGCACCCAATGTTGGACTCAGAAAATACTTTGCTACATGAATAACAAATGAGTGTTGCAGGGTAAAGTCCTGACAGCATCACCGTTCTACTTCAAGGTCATCTTGGCTCTCTGGGATGTTTCCCTTTATACAAATGGGCACCTTCCCCCCCTATCTTCACTAAAGTGATGTTTGTTCAAAGACGTCCTTATGACCTCATGCGCTGGCTCTTCCCAAGCTCCTCGGCAACATGTTTAGCGAAACTGTAACCCACCAGTACAGAGAAAGAGGGGAGACTGGGTGCAGGGAGGCAGCCAGCGTATGAGTCAGCCCAAGGTCTGCACACCTCCCAGAAGAAAGGAGATGACACTTGTTCTCATTGACCCTACATGGTGGAAGCAATCAGAAATGGATCATCACCCAGCAAAGATGTTGTAGGAGGAGGGGTGGAAACATTAGGCGGGTCATCTGAGCAAATCTTTGAAGTCCTCCCCAACCTGGAGGCTGTGTGGTATCTGTGAAGTCCCAAGGATTGGAGGCCAGTGCCACCTGGAGGTCATTCGGGGCTGCCGGCTCTGCTGTCCAGTGAGCGCACTGCTCTCTCTACCCGGAGTGCTCTTCTTCCCCTCCCTCTGGGTGGCATCTGCCCCCTCAAAGACTTCCACCAGCACTTTGATCCAAACTCTTCCCTCTGGCCTATACGATCTGGCTCTCTGACTTCACCCCGATTTCTCTCTCTCATTACAATTAGACACTGGCCTCTTTTAAAATTTCTGCCCCAGGTTCCTTGTATATACTCTTCTTTCTGCCTGGAATGCTCTTCAAATGGGAGGTCACTTCTCTTCCCTGAGATCTCCCTGCATCAGAGAGGCCTTCTTTAATGTCCCAGTTCGAGGTAGCTGCTCGATCATGTCACCCTCTTAATACTCTAAATAGCACTTATCACTCAGAAATTATTTGTAATTACTAGTTTGTCTAGCAATTGTCTATCTCGTCATGATTCGTAGGTAAGCTCCATCAGCACTTTGCACACGGTCTGTACTCCGGTAGGTTTGCTGAAGGAGCAGACAGACGAATGAAGGATGTTTAAGAAACATCATGGAAACAGTAATTTCAGAGAACCTCATTATTTTCCTCCTGCTCAGCTCCCCACGAGAAGACTGTCCTGTGTAACCACAAGGGGTCTCTTCCTGTGCTGTTGGGCCTCCACATGCCTCCTGCCCAGAAATCAAAATAGCCACCAGATGGTGCTGTTGACACACTTTTCAATCACAAGGATTCCCATGTCTAGGCAGGGTCCTCCCGACCTGATTCAACAGGCTGCTGCTTTCTTCTGTATTTCCTTTCCTCCCTCTCCCCTCCCTCAACTCCCCCTGCCCCGACTTTTTTACAAGAGCAGTTGAAGGGCAGTGACCTGCAGCAAATGCTGGGAGCTGACAGGAGGAGCTGCTTCCTTGGAATCAGCCTGAAAAAGGAAGGGTAAGGTTTGAACGGCTCCGCACAGGACTTGGATGAAAATGTCATGTCTGGAGATCTCTCACGAGGGCTGGCTTTCACTGTGAGATTCCATAATTTCAAGGGATGATTTTATGATTTTAAAGTTTCCTGTTTTCAGGAAATGGCATAAACTGTGTAGAGCCTGGCTTCTCTGTTGCCAAAGCTGGATGCACGCTGGAATTCCCTGTGGAGCTGTTTGAAGATTTCTACACGCCACTAAATCAGGTGTCTCTTTGATGGCCAGAGAGGTTGTATTTTTACAAAGAACTCTCCAGAAGATTCAGTGTCATCCACGATTTAGGAGCCATCCCTCCAGTTTTTTCCCTTCTAGGCCCTGTCAACCGTGCCTGTCTGGGCTTAACCTGGCCCCAGGCCAGGGTCACCCAAGTATGGTTGCAGGGTCTTCATTGTTAATGGAAGTCTCCCAGCCTCCATCTCCCAAAGATCATATGACCCCAAGGTTTGTAGAAAAATGGATCAAATAGATTTATGGGGGTTTTTTTAGCTATAAAATTGCTTAGATCCACACAACACCATAGTACATTAAAGTCTGTGAGAAGAATATTAATGTTGGATCACAGAAACATTTTATTCACAGAACATTTTTTCAGAACACAGGAACCATTGTCTAGTGGAACGTGATCTGGACTAGGCGTCAGGAATTTTTGGTTTTGGTCACAGCTTCTTTATTATTATCCTTATTATTGAGAGAGAGAGAGAGAGAGAGTGAGCACTCCGGGAGGTGGGGGTCAAAGGTGAAGGGACAGAGAGAGTGTCTCAAGCTGGCTCCACACTCAGTGTGGAGCCGCACACCAGGTTCCATCAATCTCACCACCCCGAGATCATGACCTGAGCTGAGATCAAGAGTCAGACGCTCAACCGCCTGAGCCACAGGCGCCCACTGCTGCTTTATTCATAACCGCACACCTAATGTAGTTATGGCCACCGGACTCCGTACCAGATTTGAGGATACCGGCCATGTGACTTTTCTAAGTTATTCCATCCCTTGAAGACTCAGCTGCCTTATCTGTAACAAGGGGCTGGTATTTGCAGTCATGACTGTTCCAGAAGTGTTGAGGGACAAACCAAGTGGTATACAGGAGCAGAGAGTGGTGTCATGGAAGTGGGGGGGCGGTGTGTGTGTCTAGCGGGATGTGAGAATTAGTCCAAAACCTCTCTAGAGCTGAAGGTTTTCTTTCTTTCTATCTATCTTTCTTTCTCCCTCCTTTCCTTCCTTCCTTCCTTCCTCCCTCTTTCTTTCTTCCTTCCTTCCTTTCTTTCTCCTTTTTTTTTTAAGATTTTATACAGAAACACAGCAAGAGAGGGAATACAAGCAGGGGGAATGGGAGAGGGAGAAGCAGGCCTCCCGCTGAGCAGGGAGCCAGATGCGGGGCTTGATGCCAGGACCTTGGGATCACGACCTGAGCTGAAGGCAGATGCTAAATGCCACCCAGGCGCCATTTTTTTAAAAAGATTTATTTATTTATTGGGGCGCCTGGGTGGCTCAGTGGGTTAAGCCTCTGCCTTCGGCTCAGGTCATGATCTCAGGGTCCTGGAATTGAGCCCCGCATCGGGCTCTCTGCTCAGCAGGGAGCCTGCTTCCCCCCCTACTCTCTCTCTGCCTGCTGCTCTGCCTACTTGTGATCTCTCTGTCAAATAAATAAATAAAATCTTTAAAAATAAAGAGATTTATTTATTTATTTTTATTTGAGAGGCAGAGAGAGAGAGAGAGCACACAGAGGGAGAGAGACAGGGAGAAGCAGACTCTGCTGAGCAGGGAGCCCAACATGGGGCTCGATGCCAGGACCCTGGGATCATAACCTGAACTGAAGGCCACTCGGGCGCCGCGAGCTGAAGGATTTCAAACTAGTGTGTACATTTGTAAACATTTATTATAATAGCTGTCATCTGTAATGACTTTGTTGTAATGGAACTAATTTTTGTGATTAGTTTTAGAAATCAGATAGAGTCACAGGTCTTTATAACAAAACACAATTCCCATTCACTTTCAAATTTCTATGGCCTCTCGAGACAACCTTTTCAATTTGTTTAGGTGTCTCTTCTGATATTTACCATTAAGTTTCTTTTTTTCCCCCCCAAAGATTTTATTTATTAGAGAGAAGAGAGTGCATGAGAGGGAGAGAGCAGGGCCAGAGGAAGAGGGAGAAATAGACTCCCTGCTGAGCAGGGAGCCCGATGCAGCACTAGACCCCAGGACCTCGGGATCATGACCTGAGCCGGAGGCGGACGCTTAACTGACTGAACCACCCAGGTACCCCTATGACCCGGTTTCTAAAACAATGTGCTACCTCTTGATTTTTCAATGTTAAACATCATGTATTAACTTCTTCCCTGAGGCTGAGGGAGAGCTTCTTTGGCTGGTGCTGTGTCTGGTTACTGCCCCAACAACACACACGCATCTGCACTCCACCTACATTTTTAGTTCTAGTTACACTACAGAGCCCTTCGATCAGTATGCAGTATTTTCTATGTACTTACTAATTCATCCTTGGTGCCTATTGTGGAACTATAAAGTTCCTCTCAATATGGTTCCACACATCAGATGCTCTCTATTTCTGTGTGTTGTTCTTTTTGGAGAGTGGGGATGAAAGGGTGTCCCCTGAAACCCTTCCTCTCACCACTCAAATATGGAATGGTGAAATGAAACAAGATGGGACCTGGGAGGGAGACAAACCATAAGAGACTCTTAATCTCAGGAAACAAACCAAGGGTTGCTGGGGCATTGGTGGGGAGGAATGGGGTGGCTGGGTTATGGACATTGGGGGAGGTTATGTGCTGTGGTGAACACTGTGAATTGTGTAAGACTGATGAATCACAGACCTGTACCCCTGAAACAAATAATGCATTAGATGTTAATTTAAAAAAAATATCTAGAATGGTGGTTCTCTGGAACTGCTTCACAGTTGTGATTGCTGTGGGACTACCCTTGGACTTCTCTCTGCGGGGAATCCCTTATTTACTGAATCGCACCTTCTTGTCTTATTTTATTTCCTCTTTGTGATGGAAAACGGTGCAAGGGAAATAATTTTTGTGAATTTGCATCTCTGAAAAAAATTCTTTCTTCCTACCATTACCCTTTTTGATGATTTGGATCAATATAGAATTCTAGACTGAAAATCAATTCCCCTTATATTTTGAATTTTTTTTCTCTCTTCTGTGGCAAATCTAGCTGTTGAGAAGTCAGATGTCATTCTGTTTCTTGGTCCTTATATGTGAACTATTTTCCTCTTTGGACACTTTTATGATCTCCTTTTCCCTTTGGTGGGGGTCTCTGTAAACTAATTGTGCTGGGCATTCAGTGGCCCTTTCTTTTTTAAAAAAATTTTTATTTATTTTTTAAATTTCTTTTCAGTGTTCTGGAATTCATTGTTTATGCACCACACCCAGTGCTCCACGCAATATGTGCCCTCCTTAATACCCACCATCAGGCTCACCCAATAGGAAATATATGGTCTTTGGTTCTGGGGATCTAAAATACTTCCTTTAAATTTTCTTCTCAGTTATTTTCCCAATATCCATTACTTGGATGTTGGAACTTCTCCCTCTCTCTCTTTTTAAAAAGATTTTATTTATTTATTTCACAGAGAGAGAGCACAAGTAGGCAGAGAGGCAGATGGGGTGGGAGGCAGGGTGGGGAGAAGCAGGCTCCCTGCTGAGCAGAGAGCCCGATGCGGGGCTCGATCCCAGGACCCTGAGATCATGACCTGAGCCAAAGGCAGAGGCTTAACCCACTGAGCCACCCAGGCACCTGGATGTTGGAACTTCTGAACTGACCTTTGATTTCTCTTATCTTTTCTCTCCCATTGTCCATCTGTGACATTTTATTTTACTTTGTGGGACATCGACTCATTTTAAAAATGAATCCTTCCAATGAGTTTTTATACTTCGGTGTTTTTGATTCCCAACAGTTCTTTCTTGTTCTTTGAGTGTTCTCCTCATTTATATCTTTTTGTTCTTATTAGTGGATCCAGGCAGGACCCAGCTCTCTAAAATATTAAATGAGTTTTTATTATTTTTCTTCTATCCCTTCCATTTCTTTTCCCCCTTAATTGTCTTTTATCTGTTTATTTTTGGCTTTGTCCCTTATATTAGAAACTTTCCTCACATCTCTGGCAATCAGTGGTTACTAGTTCAAATCTGAATGAGTTGTATGCACGTGCCTGTGCACACCCATGCCGACTGGTGGGTGTGTCGAGGAGGCAAGTCTAGGGTAGGGTAGCAACACAATTGGCAGAATGATAGCCCCCAAAGAGGGCTGGGTTCTAACCCCTGACACTTGTGACAGTGTTAGGTTACATGGCAAAGGGGAATTAAAAGTTGCAAATCAGCTGATCTCGAGATAGATTATCTGTGGCTGCAATATAATCACAAGATTCCTCAGAGTGGAAGATGGGCAGAAGAGAGTCAGGGAAAGAGATGTGGAAGCCAGGCTGGAGTGATGCCATGTGAGAAGGACTCAACTCACCATTGCTGCTTTGATGATGGAGCCATGAGGGGCCATGAGCCAAGGGACACAGGGGGCCTCCAGAAGCCAGAAAAGGCAAGAAAATGGATTCTCCCCTAAAGCCTCCAGAAAGGAAGACACCCCTGTTGACAGCTTGATCTCAGCCTGGTGAGACTCATGCAGGTTCTTAACTTGAACACTGCAAGACAGTAAATAGGTGTTTTTGATGTCACCAAGTTTTTGGTAATTTGTTACAGCAGCCATAGAAAATGGATTAAAGATCCAAAAGTTTTCCAGCTAAGGAAGCAGGGACAGTCAAAACAGCCAGGAAAATGTTTCTGAGACCCGCCATAGTGGGAGGAACAAGGGGTCTCCGGAATTCAGCTCAATTCATGGTGCCTGCTATGTCCATCTGGAGAATTCTTCTCTCTTCTCAGTGGCCCCAAGGAAATTCAACTGGACAGGAATTTGGGCCTTTCTAGTGAATCCTGAACATATGTGACTTTTTTTTCCAATATTTTTCTCCTCAAGATTTGCCTCAGGTCTCCCCTACCTCTGAAGGAAAAAGCAAGGACAGTTTAGAATTGACACATCTGCAGTCTCCTTAGCTGTACATACTAGTTTGGGTAGAGACGTAGCCCCCTGACTTGGGATACTCAACAGTGGTCAAACCCAGCTAGATCAGCGCCAAGAACCATGTCACGTGGCTCATCTTTTCACTTTCTCGATGATATCTTTTGATGATCTGAAACTAATTAACTTATTAATCAATTCTCTTCATTTTTGTTTATTTGAAAATGTTTTCATTTTACCTCCATTCTTTTTTTAAAAAGATTTTATTTTAGAGAGAGTGCTCATGCAAGATGATGTGTAGAGATAGACATACACACAAGTATGTAAAAATACAAAATATAGGAGGAGGAGTCAAGATGGCGGAGAAGTAGCAGCTGAGACTACTTCGGGTAGCGGGAGATCAGCTAAATAGCTTATCTAAACATTGCAAACACCTACAAATCCAACGGGAGATTAAAGAGAAGAAGAACAGCAATTCTAGAAACAGAAAATCAACCACTATCTGCAAGGTAGGACTGGCGGAGAAGTGAATCCAAAGCGACGGGAAGATCGACCGCGGGGGGAGGGGCCGGCTCCCGGCGAGCGGCGGACCAACGGAGCAAAATCAGGACTTTTAAAAGTCTGTTCCGCTGAGGGACATCGCTCCAGAGGCTTAACTGGGGTGAAGCCCAGGCGGGGTCAGCGCGGCCTCAGGTCCCGCAGGGTCGCAGAAGGATCGGGGGTGTCTGAGTGTCGCAGAGCTTACCGGTATTAGAACGGGGAAGCCGGCTACAGAGACAGAGCCGAGGAGTGACTCTCAGCTCGGGGTTGCCTTGAACCGGTCGCAGGCTCGGTCAGCTCGGAGCGCGGCCGGAGGCCAGGGTGACGGGAGTCATTGGGCGCTGTTCTCTGAGGGCGCACTGAGGAGTGGGGCCCCGGGCTCTCGGCTCCTCCGGGCCGGACACCGGGAGGCCGCCATCTTCATTCCCGTCCTCCGGAACTCTACGGAAAGCGCTCAGGGAACAAAAGCTCCCGAAAGCAAACCCGATCGGATTACTCAGCCCGGCCCCGGGTAAGGGCGGTGCAACTCCGCCTGGGGCAAAGACGCTTGAGAATCACTACAACAGGCCCCTCCCCCAGAAGATCAACGGGAAACCCAGCCAGGACCAAGTTCACCTACTGAGGAGTGCAGTTTCAATACCAAGGAGAGCGGCGGAATTCCAAGGAGAAGAAAGCAAAGCACGGAACTCATGGCTTTCTCCCCATGATTTTTTAGCCTTGCAGTTAATTTAATTTTTTTTTCTTTTTCAATTTTTTTTTCTTTTTCTCTTCTTCTGCTAAATTTTTTTAACTTTTACCATTTTCTTTTTTAACGTTTTTTAAATACTTTATCTAATATATATATATTTTTTCTTTATCGGCTTTCTTTTTTTAATAGTTTCTTTTTTTTTTTTTCTTTTTGAACCCCTTTTTATCCCCTTTCTCCCCCCTCACAATTTGGGATCTCTTCTGATTTGGCTAAAGCATATTTTCCTGGGGTTGTTGCCACCCTTTTAGTATTTTACTTGCTCCTTCATAAACTCTTATCTGGACAAAATGACAAGGTGGAAAAATTCACAACAAAAAAAAGAACAAGAGGCAGTACCAAAGGCTAGGGACCTAATCAATACAGACATTGGTAATATGTCAGATATAGAGTTCAGAATGACGATTCTCAAGGTTCTAGCCAGGCTTGAAAAAGGCATGGAAGATATTAAAGCAACCCACTCGGGAGATATAAAAGCCCTTTCTGGAGAAAAAAAAGAACTAAAATCTAACCAAGTTTGAAATCAAAAAAGCTATTAATGAGGTGCAATCAAAAATGGAGGCTCTCACAGCTAGGATAAATGAGGCAGAAGAAAGAATTAGCGATATAGAAGACCAAATGACAGAGAATAAAGAAGCTGAGCAAAAGAGGGACAAACAGCTACTGGACCACGAGGGGAGAATTCGAGAGATAAGTGACACCATAAGACGAAACAACATTAGAATAATTGGGATTCCAGAAGAAGAGGAAACAGAGAGGGGAGCAGAAGGTATATTGGAGAGAATTATTGGAGAGAATTTCCCCAATATGGCAAAGGGAACAAGCATCAAAATCCAGGAGGTTCAGAGAACCCCCCTCAAAATCAATAAGAATAGGTCCACACCCCGTCACCTAATAGTAAAATTTACAAGTCTTAGTGACAAAGAGAAGATCCTGAAAGCAGCCCGGGAAAAGAAGTCTGTAACGTACAATGGTAAAAATATTAGATTGGCAGCAGACTTATCCACAGAGACCTGGCAGGCCAGAAAGAGCTGGCATGATATATTCAGAGTACTAAACGAGAAAAACATGCAGCCAAGAATACTATATCCAGCTAGGCTGGATATCATTGAAAATAGAAGGAGAGATTAAAAGCTTCCAGGACAAACAAAAACTGAGAATTTGCAAATACCAAACCAGCTCTACAGGAAATATTGAAAGGGGTCCTCTAAGCAAAGAGAGACCCTAAAAGTAGTAGATCAGAAAGAAACAGAGACAATATACAATAACAGTCACCTTACAGGCAATACAAAGGCACTAAATTCATATCTCTCAATACTTACCCTGAATGTTAATGGGCTAAATGCCCCAATCAAAAGACACAGGGTATCAGAATGGATAAAAAAACAAAACCCATCTATATGTTGCCTACAAGAAACTCATCTTAAACCCGAAGACACCTCCAGGTTTAAAGTGAGGGGGTGGAAAAGAATTTACCATGCTAATGGACATCAGAAGAAAGCAGGAGTGGCAATCCTTATATCAGATCAATTAGATTTTAAGCCAAAGACTATAATAAGAGATGAGGAAGGACACTATATCATACTCAAAGGAACTATCCAACAAGAAGATCTAACAATTTTAAATATCAATGCCCCTAACGTGGGAGTAGCCAACTATATAAACCAATTAATAACAAAATCAAAGAAACACATCGACAAGAATACAATAATAGTAGGGGATTTTAACACTCCCCTCACTGAAATGGACAGATCATCCAAGCAAAAGATCAACAAGGAAATCAAGGCCTTAAATGACACACTGGACCAGATGGACATCACAGATATATTCAGAACATTTCATCCCAAAGCAACAGAATACACATTCTTCTCTAGTGCACATGGAACATTCTCCAGAATAGATCACATTCTTGGTCCTAAATCAAGTCTCAACCGGTATCAAAAGATTGGGATCATTCCCTGCATATTTTCAGACCACAATGCTCTGAAGCTAGAACTCAATCACAAGAGGAAATTTGGAAAGAACCCAAATACATGGAGACTAAACAGCATCCTTCTAGAATGAATGGGTCAACCAGGAAATTAAAGAAGAATTGAAAAAATTCATGGAAACAAATGATAATGAAAACACAACAGTTCAGAATCTGTGGGACACAACAAAGGCAGTCCTGAGAGGAAAATATATAGCGGTACAAGCCTTTCTTAAGAAACAAGAAAGGTCTCAGGTACACAACCTAACCCTACACCTAAAGGAGCTGGAGAAAGAACAAGAAAGAAACCCTAAACCCAGCAGGAGAAGAGAAATCATAAAGATCAGAGCAGAAATCAATGAAATAGAAACCAAAAAAACAATAGAACAAATCAAGGAAACGAGGAGCTGGTTCTTTGAAAGAATTAATAAGATTGATAAACCCCTGGCCAGACTTATCAAAAAGAAAAGAGAAAGAACCCAAATAAATAAAATCATGAATGAAAGAGGAGAGATCACAACGAACACCAAAGAAATACAGACAATTATAAGAACATACTATGAGCAACTCTACGCCAACAAATTTGACAATCTGGAAGAAATGGATGCATTCCTAGAGACATATAAACTACCACACCTGAACCAGGAAGAAATAGAAAGCCTGAACAGACCCATAACCAGTAAGGAGATTGAAACAGTCATCAAAAATCTCCAAACAAACAAAAGCCCAGGGCCAGACGGCTTTCCGGGGGAATTCTACCAAACATTTAAAGAAGAACTAATTCCTATTCTCCTGAAACTGTTCCAAAAAATAGAAATAGAAGGAAAACTTCCAAACTCATTTTATGAGGCCAGCATCACCTTGATCCCAAAACCAGACAAGGATCCCATCAAAAAAGAGAACTACAGACCAATATCCTTGATGACACAGATGCAAAAATTCTCGCCAAAATACTAGCCAATAGGATTCAACAGTACATTAAAAGGATTATTCACCACGACCAAGTGGGATTTATTCGAGGGCTGCAAGGTTGGTTCAACATCCGCAAATCAATCAATGTGATACAACACATTAATAAAAGAAAGAACAAGAATCATATGATACTCTCCATAGATGCTGAAAAAGCATTTGACAAAGTACAGCATCCCTTCCTGATCAAAACTCTTCAAAGTGTAGGGATAGACGGCACATACCTCAATATTATCAAAGCCATCTATGAAAAACCCACCGCAAATATCATTCTCAATGGAGAAAAACTGAAAGCTTTTCCGCTAAGGTCAGGAACACGGCAGGGATGTCCGTTATCACCACTGCTATTCAACATAGTACTAGAAGTCCTAGCCTCAGCAATCAGACAACAAAAGGAAATTAAAGGCATCCAAATCAGCAAAGAAGAAGTCAAACTATCACTCTTCGCAGATGATATGATACTATATGTGGAAAACCCAAAAGACTCCACTCCAAAACTGCTAGAACTTGTACAGGAATTCAGTAAAGTGTCAGGATATAAAATCAATGCACAGAAATCAGTTGCATTTCTCTACACCAACAACACGACAGAAAGAAAGAGAAATTAAGGAGTCCATCCCATTTACAATTGCACCCAAAACTATAAGATACCTAGGAATAAACCTAACCAAAGAGACTAAGAATCTATACTCAGAAAACTATAAAGTACTCATGAAAGAAATTGAGGAAGACACAAAGAAATGGAAAAATGTTCCATGCTCCTGGATTGGAAGAATAAATATTGTGAAAATGTCTATGCTACCTAAAGCAATCTACACATTTAATGCAATTCCTATCAAAGTACCATCCATTTTTTTCAAAGAAATGGAACAAATAATCCTAAAATTTATATGGAACCAGAAAAGACCTTGAATAGCCAAAGGAATATTGAAAAAGAAAGCCAAAGTTGGTGGCATCACAATTCCGGACTTCAAGCTCTATTACAAAGCTGTCATCATCAAGACAGCATGGTCCTGGCACAAAAACAGACACATAGATCAATGGAACAGAATAGAGAGCCCAGAAATAGACCCTCGACTCTATGTTCAACTAATCTTTGATAAAGCAGGAAAGAATGTCCAATGGAAAAAAGACAGCCTCTTCAATAAATGGTGTTGGGAAAATTGGACAGCCACATGCAGAAAAATGAAATTGGATCATTTCCTTACACCACACACGAAAATAGACTCAAAATGGATGAAGGATCTCAATGTGAGAAAGGAATCCATCAAAATCCTTGAGGAGAACACAGGCAGCAACCTCTTCGACCTCAGCCGCAGCAACATCTTCCTAGGAACATCACCAAAGGCAAGGGAAGCAAGGGCAAAAATGAACTATTGGGATTTTATCAAGATCAAAAGCTTTTGCACAGCAAAGGAAACAGTGAACAAAACCAAAAGACAACTGACAGAATGGGAGAAGATATTTGCAAATGACATATCAGATAAAGGGCTAGTGTCCAAAATCTATAAAGAACTTAGCAAACTCAACACCCAAAGAACAAATAATCCAATCAAGAAATGGGCAGAGGACATGAACAGACATTTCTGCAAAGAAGACATCCAGATGGCCAACAGACACATGAAAAAGTGCTCCACATCACTTGGCATCAGGGAAATACAAATCAAAACCACCATGAGATATCACCTCACACCAGTCAGAATGGCTAAAATTAACAAGTCAGGAAATGACAGATGCTGGCGAGGATGCGGAGAAAGGGGAACCCTCCTACACTGTTGGTGGGAATGCAAGCTGGTGCAACCACTCTGGAAAACAGCATGGAGGTTCCTCAAAAAGTTGAAAATAGAACTACCCTATGACCCTGCAATTGCACTGCTGGGTATTTACCCTAAAGATACAAACGTAGTGATCCGAAGGGGCACATGCACCCGAATGTTTATAGCAGCAATGTCTACAATAGCCAAACTATGGAAAGAACCTAGATGTCCATCTACAGACGAATGGATAAAGAAGATGTGGTATATATATACACAATGGAATACTATGCAGCCATCAAAAGAAATGAAATCTTGCCATTTGCGACGACGTGGATGGAACTAGAGGGTATCATGCTTAGCGAAATAAGTCAATCGGAGAAAGACAACTATCATATGATCTCCCTGATATGAGGGAGAGGAGATGCAACATGGGGGGTTGAGGGGGTAGGAGAAGAGTAAATGAAACAAGATGGGATTGGGAGGGAGACAAACCATAAGTGACTCTTAATCTCACAAAACAAACTGAGGGTTGATGGGGGGAGGGGGTTGGGAGAGGGGGGTGGGGTTATGGATATTGGGGAGGGTATGTGCTATGGTGAGTGCTGTGAAGTGTGTAAACCTGGCAATTCGCAGACCTGTACCCCTGGGGATAAAAATATATGTTTATAAAAAATAAAAAAAATTATAAAAAAAATACAAAATATATATGACATATATATTTTTAATGTAGTTGGCTTAGGGGTGTAGAACCTTTTAAATCTATGGCTTAATATTTTTCAGCATTTTTGTAAAATTCTCAGTTGTTAGATCTCTAAATATTGTCTCTGCCTTGTTTTCTGTCGGCTCTCCTGACAGGCCAAGTGTATGTGTGTTTTAGACTCTCACCACAGTGTCTCTCTTTCTTACTCTCTTACTTTCCATTGTTTGGTCTCTCCATGCTTGATTCTGGACATCATCTTTCCACCAGTTCATAAACTCAATAATTACCTTTTCAGATTAATTTAATCTATTATTAAATCCATTGAGCTTTTTAAAAATAGACTTTTGTGTTTTTCAGTTCTGGAATACTCTTTTAAAAAAAATAGTTCTCCTCTGCCAAAATTCTCCACAGTGGCTTTTGTCATCTGAAACACATGTGCATAGATATTTTAAAGTTCATGTCCAGCAACACCTGTTTCTATAGTCCCTGTAAGTCTGTTTCTATTGCCTACTTTTTCTCTTAGTTTCGCTTTTCTTCTTGTGTGTTTGTTATTTCCCATTGTCTGCTGACCATTAGTTTTGAGAAATGGTTTGCTAAAAGAATTTGAGGACTAGAATAATATCTCCTTGCTCCAGAAAGGATGCGCGCTTCCCTCCATTGTGCATGTAGGAAGGTCAACACTTGGAGTTACCAAAGCCAGTTCCAGACACTGAAAGACCTTTGAGCTGAATTGTAGTCTCCTTGAGAGTGATCTACTACTGTCCATTTGCTCCTAGGGCGCAGCCGTTTCGTGACCCCAACCCAAAAGGAAGCGGGTTCATCAGACCATCTTGTACACTGGCTCACCCCTATGCTGGGGAGCTCTGTGCTCCTTTCCTGGGACACCAGGCCCTACAAATACGCCACTGGGCCTTTCAGCAAGATTCTCTAGAATCAACACACACTTCTTGAGGGGCAGTGCCCCAGCTACAGGGCCTACCTCTGGTCTGGGCCTCTGGACCTGGGCTTCTAGATCTTTCCTTAATAATTCTTTGTGATCTTATTAGCTCACTAACAAGATTTAACAATGCCTTCAAGAGCAGTTTTTAAGATTCTATCTAGTTTTAATATCTGTTCTCAGCAGGAGGGTTGTCCTAAATTAATGGATTCCCATGACAAGAGCAGGAAGTTCTTTTCAGCGAAGATGCTCTGACCACCAGCATTTCTTCTTTCACATATAATATCAGATATCATTCAGTAGCAAGAGTTATATTTGAGAATACCTTTGATGGAGAGAGAGAGAGAGAGATTCAGTATGCTGGTACAAGAGGAGTTCAGGCTAACATTGGAGCACAGTCAACCTCCAGTTACAACCCTTTTGTTCCAAGATTGGCTTGGGCAAGAATTTTCATTCTTTCTTTTAATAATAATAATCATAAAAGACTCTTAATGCTATAAATCCCATAAAGTCCTGTCAGAATGAACTGTGTCTATACAGATACATTTCTCTTGAGCTTAAAAAAATATATTTAAACTATCTCCTAAAAGACAAATACATACCAAGCCATAAAACATATTTCGACTTAGATTTCCCAACCCAAGCAATTTGGAAAATAACTGGAAAGAATTTTTGTGTCTAAAAGAAGCTCTTCCAAGCTCCCCCCTTCATTACCTGACTCATTCATTAAAGATGCATCATTGGACTTGCACTGTTTTCCTATGCTAGGGCTCCAAATCTTCGGAGTATGCACTCCTTAGCCTCAGAGAATTTATAATCTAGCTAAAACCAGACAGGTGAAAACCATCTGAGTGATAAATATGCATAAGGCCTTAAAATGAAATGTACATATATTATGGAGTCCAACATCTAGAATAAACATTGATGAGTTACTCTGCCTCACTGATGATTTATCATAAACCTTCATGGCCGTTCGGAGCTGTTGACAACCTTTGACTTCCTCTGAGAAATTCGAAACTACCTGGGTAATCTAAAAGGCTTAATTTGTTAATAGGCACTAGGACTTATGAACTAAAAAGGAGTATAAAATAATAGGCAGAGGGAACAGGTGTCTGGGTATGAATTCTTACTAGGTCAGTGACCTTGATGGTGTCATTTGACCTCCATATCCCTCTGTTTACTCTTCCATGAAATAAGGGTGAGAACACCTACTTTGTAACATGCTTGTGCAGAACAAAGGGGCTGAATCAGTCTTGTACTTAGAATATTCTGGGGCTTGGTAAAGTAGTCAATTAAATTCTTCTTTTTTTTTTTTTCTGAAGGCGCAATCATGGTTAAACATTTACTTGGGAGAATTGAAGTATAAAAAAGAAAATACTTTGTGAATTATTAGCAACATCATCCACATCAAGAGAGGAAAAGGGAAAATCCGTTTTGTTCCCAGCCAAGAGACCTTTAAACAAATATCTTTCCGGTCCCCACTCAGATGTGTGGTGTAACTTTCCCTTCCAAAATATCTTGCTGATTTTTCTTATCCTCATACCTGAAAGAATTGGCTAGTGCTATTTCCTACCGGTGGTGATTCTACTGACAGAATATTGACTTTCTCAGTGTGCAGGGATCAGAGCCCTCATGAAAAGGGTTCACTCCTATCCTCGTCACCTGATAATCTAGCTGTTCTCCTCTCCTGCCCAACTCAATCCTCTCTCGTCCTACCTCTAACTGGAACTTTTGACTTTGGCTATTGCATGAATATCATCTTGATTATTGAGGCAATTTATTAAATACCTTGGGATAGAACATGAATTGCACTGTATTTACCAGTTACCGCCCACCAAAACCTTGTGTCTTGTTAAAATTTAAATTGACCTAAAACAATAAAAAAAAAACTTTTGCTAATAATGAGCCCCATTCATTGGGCAACTTTGTTTCTGCATAGCCCTTTAATGTGGATATTTTTTTTTATTTTTTATTTTTTCAGCATAACAGTATTCATTATTTTTGCACCACACCCAGTGCTCCATGCAATCCGTGCCCTCTACAATACCCACCACCTGGTGCCCCCAACCTCCCACCCCCCACCCCTTCAAAATTCTCAGATCGTTTTTCAGAGTCCATAGTCTCTCATGGTTCACCTCCCCTTCCAATTTCCCTCAACTCCCTTCTCCTCTCCATCTCCCCTTGTCCTCCATGCTATTTGTTATGCTTAATGTGGATATTCTTAAAGATTTTGTCCTAGGGCTTGTTCTTCCCTCTCCTACTCTTCCTAGAAATTGCCTCCATGCCAAGGATTTCCTTCCCTCCTTCTTTGTATCTTTTGCACAGGCTTTGTCCTGAGTTCCAGACATCAATCCAACTTCCTCCTGAACAGCTCCTGTTTGGATATCCCACAGGCCCCTCAACCTCCATGTGTCTAAAGCAACTAAAAATTTTCCTCCCCAAGTTACACTGCCTTCAAAATTCTTTAACTATCCTTTATTGACTCAATAACTCAAGCCAGAAACTCGTGGGTTGATCTCCTCCCCTTGTTCCAGCCTCACTGCTAGTAGCTTAGCTCAGTTCCTCATCATTTCCCACCTGAAGTATTACAATAAGCACTTCTCTGGTCTGCAGTGGTTTTTTTTTTTTCTTAAAGATTTTATTTACTTATTTGACAGAGAGAGATCACAAGTAGGCAGAGAGGCAAGCAGAGAGAGGGGGGAAGCAGGTTCCCCTCTGGGCAGAGAGCCCGATGCGGGGCTCGATCCCAGGACCCTGAGACAATGACCTGACCCGAAGGCAGAGGCATTAACCCACTGAACCACCCAGGTGCCCCTGGTCTCCAGTTTTTAAAATTCATTCCATAAGGTGCAACCAAAGTGACCAATGTGATTACATCATATCTCTACTTCGGTTCTCAGTCCATGGTGTCAGTGTTTTCCAACTGATAGAAAAGTGTGCAAAAGCATGATGACCCTGTCATCTTATGAATCTGTGGGGTCCTGAAACTCTGATTCAGTAGATCTGGGACTAGGGCTCAAGAAGCAACATCTTTAATGAACAAGTTAAACCCCCGATATGGGCGGTTAGGTCCATTCTGAGAAGCACCGCGTGGTAGGACAAGTCAGTCCCCGGCTCTGGCAAGCATGCTCAGTATTTTCTGGCATGCACTCCCTCTCCCACCTCATCGACGTCTATTTCCCCATTTGTGTCCTAATCAGCATGCAGGCCAAGGACCAGGAGCCTGGGAATGCCTGGATCCTGACCTGCCACTCACTCATTTTCCTTTGAAGATCTCATGGAAAGAGGTCTATCCCCAGACTAGAAAAAAAGTAAGAAAAATGCCGTATTATTAATAGCTCAGATTATGCTCAATACTCTTTTGATTTCATGGTTCCCTTGTAAAAACCGAAATGTTAAACATAGCTGAGCAGAGGATAAAGGGATGGAAACAAGACACCTCTACGAAGCCGGGCCTGAGTTCATTTGCCCAACTGATGATCAGTAGCTGGTCTATATCCAGGCAGAAGACCTGGGAGCACAGAACAAGGGTCAGTGGAGTCTGTCTAAGGAGATAGGCCTTACAAAAGTGCGCTTATTGCCTGGGAGGACAAAGATTAAGAGAATTACCATTCATGGCTAGCAATCTTTAAGCCACAGTAACTGCTCACTAGTAAAAGGCAGCTAATTTCTCTTCCCTTATTTTCGGGGAGGGGTCTTGGAAGGAAGATCCTCGGGCAGGGGCTGGAAGCCTGGGAAGAGAGCAGATGCTTGTTGCTCCCTGGCTGCTGGAGGAAGGATGGAATCAGAGCCACTCAAGGACAGAGCTCCACACTCCTTGCCATTAGAAACTCTTTGGAATACTAGAAAGAAAATATATTTGAGCAAAGATTATTCTTTGCAAAATGGTAACTTTTGATTCGGGAATGAGATAAGGAAATATGAATTACATATCCTGGAGAATACAAATGAGTTTCTAAGAAGCCAATGAGAGTGTTTCCCAGGGTGAGATGCCTTATCTGATTTAATTAAGAGCCCCAGAATTTCTATTCAGTGAGCGTTCATCACATCAGGCTTCCTTTCTCCAAAATTAAAATGTAGCCAGGGAAAAATTACTCAGCCCCGGGAATAAAGAGCTCTAAATTCTTTCAAAGAATTTGCAGGTAGGAAGAAGGGTTGTATATTTGAAAGTTGGAAATGTGGAATAGGGATAAAAATTCATATTCTACCTGTGATAATGTCGTTAGTAGATAATGCTTCCTCCAACATCAGACATGGCTCCCTTCCAGGTAGGAGCCGGACTCTCTCACTGGTAACTGACCTAAACTGAGGACCCATACAAGGCACCCACTCTCAGAGAAAACACTTCTCAGCATTACTCATGCCTTCTTTCCAGATCTGGTTTTAGCTGGGTTGGGAGTTGCAGCTCTTGGCTGGGCCTGGTGGTTGGGAAGAGATGGAGTCTGTGGCGAGTGCCAGAGACGAGTGGCAGCTCCTGAGGAAGGCCAGAGTGTAAGGCAGAGCGTGGAACATTTGGAAATCCAATTGGCAAAGTACACACGTTCAATCAAATTCCAGGGGCTGCTGGGAAGTCTGCTTTGCCTGATCTTCATGTACCTTCATGAGGCTTGGGGTTTTGTGCCACATCTTGTCCCTTGAGCTAAGAAAGAAGAGCTGAGGAAGGCTAAAATTAAGTTTCTGGAGAAACCAGATTTCCATTATACCAGCTACAGGCTGGCCTCAGACTTCTTGCCGATGAGCACACTTTTCTCTGCTCAGCCAGCCATCGCTCCCACCCAGGTGCTCTGGCCGTGACTGGGGGCCTAGCATGCCTGAGCCAATCTCCAGCGCTGCCATTTTTCCAAGAACAGACCTCAACTCAGCCATTTGGCAAAGAGCCCACAGGCACTTCCAGGAACAGCTCCAGAGCCTGTAACTCCCTTCTGGAGAGGCTGAGCCCTGGTCACCTACCTCCCAGCCTTGGCACAGTTAGAAAGTCTCTGGTGAGACCTACACCCCCAGCCCATGGAGGGCAGTGTGCAAGAGGCCAGCTTCATGGGTTCCCCAAATTCTAGGAAGGAGAGGACAGAAGAGAGGGAACAGAGATGCCCTGAGGCTTTATATTATACCTGTATTTCCATATCTACAGACCAACTGCGATCCGCCATGATGGTACTCTTCCTTCGTGCTGTTTTATCAAATCCTCACAATGACTATGGGAGGAAGACATAATTATGGCCATTTGCAGATGAAGCTTGGAGATGTTAAGTGACATTACCCTTCTTCAGTGGTTCTCAAACCTTTGCATATACAAGGGTTTGCGGCCACACAGAATGCTGATTTAATAGATCTGGGATGGGGCCCAAGAAGGAGCATTTCCAGCCTGCTCTCTGGGGCCGCCGCCGCTGCTGCTGGTCCAGGGCCCACACTGTGAGACACACGGGTGCCAACAGTCTGGTGGGGACACAGGCACTAGATGGCTACCGATCTGTGGGAAGCACGTGGCTGAAGGGGAGGGGGCATCCCGAAGGCCTGGAAGAGGGGTGGGCAGGGCCTCTGTGTTACCCGGCTTCTTGTCATATTACATCAGTGTCCCTCTCCTCCTCTCAGCTCTACTTGTGGAGCAAAACAACTCAAGGAATATCAGTTGGGGTTCCATCAGAAGCAGAAACTACACATATTTTTACAGGGAAAATTTAATTTAAAATATTTTTACAGGGAAAATTTAATATAAAATAGTATTAACTATTTATAGGAGATTAACCACTCAGAGAGGAAAAAAACAAACAAACCTTCAGGAACATCCTTAGACTGGACGCTGAGCTGCCTTCAGCTCAGATCATGATCCCAGGCTGCTGGGATCGAGCCCCACATCAGGCTCCTTGCTCAGCAGGGAGCCTGCTTCTCCCTCTCCCTCTACCTGCTACTCCACCTGCTTGTGCTCTCTCTCTCTCTCTCTCTCTGTCAAGTAAAGAAATTAATTTTTTAAAAAAAGAACATCCTAAGGCTGAGGTAAATTATTCCAAGGGGGGCCCCCTGGATGGGGAGGAAGCTGACTGGGCTGCCACGGACCATGGCAGGTGCACAGGCAGCAGACTCTGGCTGGACAGCAAGGAAATCCAGCTTCCCACTGGGGCACGAGAAGGCCCAGGCCAGGGGACAGGGAATCCAGGGCCAGACCCAGCAGCCCCTCCTGGGGTGTGAGCCAGCCAGGAATCCAGGCTGGGATTGGCAATGACACATGCTGGAGGGTGAGTGCTCTTGGGGATTCAGCTCATGGGCTCCTGGCAGACCAGGAGAGAGGCCCTTCCTCCCGCAGGGCCTCTTCCATGCCCTCCACACAAACTTAACCTCATGCCAGGTGGCAAAGGGGCCGTGTTCACAGAATCCAGCCTCATTATCAGGAAGGAAGGCGCTGAAAGGTGCATCGAGCGACCATCTATTGATAACTGCCCCCCCCCCCGGGGATCCCCTTACTTCGACTCCAGTGTGAGTGACCTTTTGGAACTGAGAAGCGTGGTGGCCCTGAGAGGGGCATTCACCCGGGTGGGGAAATGGTTAGTGAGGTCGTCCTTGAAATACTTTCTATTCTGTCATGGAAACTGGTTGGAGGAAGGAGACAGAAAGAATAGTTTGTATGAAGGATCAGAAGGGGGAGAAGACCCTGAACTTTCCCAAGGAGCCATTCAGGAGGAGAGAGAACTGCGCATAGCGAGCTTTTCATCTTCCCCAGAGCAAGTGCCATTTCAACAGAGAACTTCACTTCCTTGGGCCAAAATGGGTGGGAGGAAGCCGCTGCTTGTGTTACCCTCACTCCTCCGTCTCCCCTCCCTGCAGTGACCCCTCTGATTTTCACCCTATTTGCTGCTGGCTTTCCTCTTAGCTCTGCCCCTCCCAGCCCCGCCCCTCTTAGCTCCACCCTTCATAGCCCCTCCCCCCTCTCTTTGAGAATCCCAGTTCCTTCTCGTTTCTCCCTAATAGTTTTGGGAGTTTCCAGGTTGGGATCGACACGTGATTTTCCCCCCTATTTCCCTCCTCTCTTGCTGTGGCTCACTGTGGATGAACCTTCTGATCTGCCAATGCCACAGCCACCAGAGGCAAGTCCACGTCGGCCAGGGTCCGCTGAGGGCTGCACCGAAGCCCCCCTTACCTGCTGTGGGGGGCGCCCTTGGAAACACGCTGAATGCTGCCGCCACTGTTGCCCCAGCAGGTGCTGGTGTCCCCTGACATCCTGTCCAAGGCTGCTTCTGCCTGAGATGGGTGCTGAAGGCTGCAACTGGGACCTGAACCCCAAGCAGCTTGCTCTCCCTGGACCTGGAAGGGTCACTTCTCCCTCCAACCCCAGCTCAGGTTCTCAACCAGAATGTAGCCCCTGCACCCTGTAAGGCCTGGGTTCCCTTCCAGGAGGCTCCGAGGTTCATTGTGGCAAATGACCAGGGATGGCACATGGGTATCATGTCATATTCAGCCTCCAAATGTTTGAAGATCCTCTGGGCAGGTCTGGAGCGGGGAGGGAGGGACACCTGGATAAATTCGCAAATGGAAGCATCAGCCCTGCACATCGCCGGGGATCGACCACTTGCCTCTCAAGCTCAGCACAGCCCAGACCCCGCCTTCTGAGTGGTTATAGCAATTTTCAAACAGGGAGTAGAAGAATAAAGCGTGTTTTGACTCAAAAGTTATGATTTGTGAGCGGAGTATGCATTGGAACGACCACCCATGCAGCTCACTCGAGGGAGGAGTGGCCCAGTCGTTGAAAACAGCAGCTGTCTCTTCGCAGCACTGACGCATCTCGTGTTCGAAAGGGCCACCTGGGTCGCTGACTCGTTGTCCCTCTTGAATTAAGATGGGTTGTAGCAGGACCTCTTAGGGAACCGTAGGGAACCTGAACAGTTCAGGGCAGGAAATGAATCCTCCACGCTGGGTCCCTGATTTGGGCGGGGGGTGGGGGGTGGGGGGAGGGGGAGGGAAGCTGGTCAGCAGGGGGTCCCCAGGCCAGGTGCCCTGGGCTGGCTGGAACCTGACAAGACCACAGGAGGAGAGCTGGACGAATCAAAACGAACTCTGAAGACTGTTGCTCTCAGCGGTCAGAAGGTAGGGATGGAAGCACCAGCTCAAAATCTTAGCTCCCACCTACTACCCTGCAGCTCCTGGTGGGCAGGTCTGGGATTTCTGTGGGGCTTTCAGGGATGAAGGGGCTGCACCACCCTCAGCGGGAAGGGGCCGCTGTCCTGGGGTCAACTCTTCAGACAGTGAGTCCGCGGATCACTTATGGCTTGGGAGCTCCAGGAGCCCAGGGTGTAGGGACTGTACCTCCCCCAAAACCAGGGGTGGGGGGTGGGGGGTGGGGGATGGGGAGGGAGCCTCATGGAAAGAACATGACCTTTGAGCTCAGTCCTGACACTGAACACCAGGTCTCTCACTTTCTCCTGACATGTGGCAACTGGGTGAGCTCCCTCTGAGTTTGGTTACTCCCTGACAACACAAGGAAAGAACTTCGGAAGACTGTGGGAAGGATTTTAAGAAATGATATATGTTCAGGGACACCTGGGTGGCTCAGTAGGTCAAGCCTCTGCTTTGGCTCAGGTCATGATCCCAGGGTCCCGGGATCGAGCCCCGCATCAGGCTCCCTGCTCGGTGGGAAGCCTGCTTCTCCCTCTCCAGTTTCCCCTGTTTGTGTTCCCTCTCTCTCTCTCTGTGTCAAATAAATAAACAAAATCTTTAAAAAAAAAAAAAAGAAAGAAAGAAACGATATATGTCCAGTACTTAGCATAGTGTTCAGCAAATTGGCTGAATTGACATATTTGACGGGAAACAGAGAGGGTAGGAGGTGATGACCTCTTTGTTCTTTTGCACCTTAGGTGGATAATTCTGTGAGTTTCAGCTTCTGCCCCGGAAGCTGCTGTTGTCCAGCCGGGGCGGCCTTCGATGGCCTCTTCTTTCAGCCGCATGTGGAGACCTGCTCGCTCCTGAGCGGCCTCCGGGGGCTGTGGGGACTGAGGCACAAGTTGTCAGGACTGAGGCCCCAAAGTTGGAACGAGGCCCGGGCCACCAGGGACTCTTGTGGGAGGGAGAACAGGGAGACCAGGCAGCCCCCACAGTGGGGAAAGTCCTCAGGAGCCTGGAGGACAGGGCGCCCGAGGCCTGGGAGGAGAGCTTCCCTGGACCCGGCCTGCAAGGACTGAGAGGAGGATGGGCGAAGGGCGGCAGTGGCCTGGGCAGAGGGAGCCTTCAGCCGCGGTGCCTCATCTTTACCCACTCTGGCCAGGACAGAGGCGAGGTTCTCACCTGAGACGGAACTCGGTCCCCGAGTCTGAGAGCTCCATCATGGGAGACGTCATGGCCCTTCTCCTGGTGCGGCCCGGGACCTGGGGCAGGGGTGCTGCCCTATTGATCAATGACCGCTGACTTCAAGGGGTGTTTTTAGCCTTGGGGTCAGATCCAAGAGGACCATTAGGAGTCCTTTCTTAAGGGAAATGATTTCAACAGCCCCTCCTTGCCCTGCGCCTCCCCTAAATTTGCCTGTGCTGCCTCTCAGGGTGACTCGGGCTTCCCTGAAGTTCCTGGGAGAAGAGGCCCCCCCCGCCACTCCCCTGCTCCTCCACCCCAAGGTAGTGCAGGGGGCCACTGCAGGCCTGGATTCCCCCTGGGAGGAGGGCTTTGGGGGAAACTGCCTGATGGATGACCCTAAGGGGGTGTCCTATACAGGGGGCAGTGCTGACCCCCTAGGGAAGGGTGTTAGCGGTAGGTCGTGTCTACCATTTGTCCCAGATCTCCCGGCCCCTTCTTCCACTCAGCACCCCAGGACATGACCTCACACACGGCAGCCATGAGGTCTAGTCAGTGGGAGGAGGCTGCAGGGGGGCAGAAGTGGGAGTAGAATGAGATCCTCCTATTTGTTTGCTGGGGTCCTGGCTGGTGGACTCGCCCATCCCGCTGTCTGCCTGGGTTCAAGTAGCTTCTCCTCACCTTGGATCTTTCGTTCCAGAGACAGCGCCCTCCCTGTGTCTTCCCCTCAAACGGGCCCCACCTTGGCTAATAGGCCTGGCATTAAAATCCCTGAGTTACCCTGTTGGCAGGCACCCTCTGTTTCCAGCTGGGACCAAGGCTAATCACTGGGCGAGCATTCTCCAGAAGTCTCAGGGGCTTCTCAGGCCCAGTCTCTCTTGGGAGTTTGGATCCTGAAGCCAGACTGTTGGCATCCACATCATTGCTCCCCCCTTGACCCCGCGGTGACTCACTGTCCCTGCGTGTGAGAGGGGCACAGTCTCGGTGTGTACTGGGTGGTTCGTTACAAGAGCAGTGTGAGGGGGCGCACGCCCAGCCCTGGTGAGACCTGGCTCAGTGAACCTGGCCTACGGCTTCTCTGTCTCTGCTGCTCCTCCCTGCTCGCCTGCCTGTCCAGGGGGGTGGGGGGTGGTGGGCAAGCCTCCACTGGGGCAGCTGGCTCTGCGTCTCTGGTTAGACATCACGTACCTTCCCGATGACTGAGGGAATGTAGCCATAACGCGATTCCTTCCCGGAGAAACGTCAGACTTCACAGCGAGAAGCATCCTTGGAGAATCTTGGTTGCTCACACTTTACAACCGAGGAAACAGAGGGCTCATCGTCTTCCCCAAAGGCACAGAGCTGGCCACTTAGTGCCCCTCACCAACCCCAGTCCTGCCCCCTAGTCCCCTACAAATGGCTCTCAGTTTGTGTTTGTGCAAGCGTCTCTAAGTTGTGTGATCACTGCCCGGCCCCGCGGCTTTACTTGGGGTGGACAGACAGCTCCTTTGGTGATGCAGGGATGAATATACACCAGCGTAAAAAATAATCATTATCTGCCCAATTCTGACGCTTCCACTTCGGTTTTATAACCTGCACTTTTTTTTCTTTGTTCTCTTCAGCCCGGGCCCTAATAGCAAATGAGGACAGCCAGTCCTCCCTGTTTTCTGCAGACAGACTCTCCCCGGTGGTGAGCTTGGAGATGCTCGAGCTACTGATGGTGCGGTGTTGGGCTGGGGGCCTCCCGGAGCCCTGGGCTGAGACCTCAGAGGGAGCAGGGCCCCGGGTCCCCCTGCGGGCTGGCCAAGAAGCCCACCACAGTGTGGATCCTAATTGCCCTGGAGGAGACTGCGTGAACTTGTCTCTGCCAGCTACTGCAGGAGGCCCTGTCCTTGTGCAGGTCGGTCTGACCTGAAGTCTGCCCCTGGACTCCCAGCCTTGCTGAGACTCGGGGGCGGGTCCTCACGGTTCGGGTGGCCTGGGCTCTGGGAAGGAAGAAGTTCATGGGTGGGTGTAAAGTGAGGACGAGCTAAAGGGAGAAGTCCCGCAGCAGAGAGCCATGCCTGGAGGGGGAGCAGCGCTGAGGAGAGGGCCCGCCATGGGACGGAAGGGCTCTGCACCTGTCCCTGAGCCCAGTCTCTGGCACAACTTGGCTGTCGATCAGATGATGCTCAGAGCAGCAGTCCTTGGCTCCAGGAGGTCTTTTCCCAAAGTGGATGATGGAGATGATGCACTGGGAAGCTTTGTGGCTCCCAGGATTGGGGGGGGGCTGGGGGGAGGGTACATGGGGTACGCATTCATTCCCCCAACATGCAGCTCCCGTCTCCGGGGCACCAGCTGCAGGGTTGGGGCTGGGTGTGGCGGGCAGAGGAGACAGGTGCATTGCTGTCTGTTCCCTGGGGAGTGGGGAGGGCATGGGCTCCTCTCCCCAGTACTCGCCAAGGGGCTGGGTTGGTCAGGCTGATGGAGGCCACAGCTTGTGGCCATGAGAAAGGAAGAGCCCCATTATTTGCCATCTCTTTCTCCACCCTCCTTTGCTCTGATGACCTTGAAGAGCCTTTTGTTCCTCCTGTCCCAGTTCAGTTTCCATGGGAACTGGAGTGGCCGCGTCATCTCTCTGCTGAGGTGCCGGCCCCCAGGATGCCACGAACACCTAGGGGAAAAGCTGGCAGAGAACAATAAGCCATCTCAGAAATTACCCCGCAGGCCACTTCCTTATATTCTGCCTCCATTTTCGCTGGGGTTTTAGGGGTTCGGTTTGTGTCCCCGTGCTCACAGAGGCTGTGGGGGACTAGGTGCTCTCTTTCATTCCGTCTGGATCTTTGGTCCTTAGCAACTGGCCTGGGCCTGGTTGGTGTGTGATAATTGCTTCCTGAGGGATTCATGGGCGGGGACTGTGGGCACATGAAGTAATGCTATGTCCTCTCAATAAATCCAGATAACAACATAGGGCTCTTTGAGTTCTGGCCTCTCCCCAAATGTGCCACCTGATGAAGTGACTGCATGACGCAGTCATGAACTAGATGCATTTTATTCGAACTTCTCAAACAAGCTAATGGTCCATTGACAAGTGGTCACTTACAGCCTGATTGATTGATAACCATGGAACTTTCTGGAATGGGCTGTGGGCTGCTCAACAGGACCCTGGACAGGGGACAGAGTTGAAATGAGCCATCTCCTCACATTAGTTCTTATAGAGCTGTTGAAAACAGACTCTGGAGCCGTGTGCCTGGCTCAGATCCCAGTTCTGTCACTTAGAAGCTGTGTGAACTTGGCCTGAGGCACAGTGTCCTCATCTGTAAAATGGAATGATAACAGACTTAATCTCATAGACTTGCTGCATTAAGTGGATGGATACACAAAAAGTACTCAGAACAGTAACTCCCCAGAGTAAGTTCTAGAAATCTTATTAATACCATCATTATCCTGTTTTACTCATTCCAAGAGACATCTCTGAAATCTGAAGAATTTTTTTCTATCTTCTTGGTAGATAACATATGGTGTGGGTTACAGTAGGTTGTATTTTAGATTCGGTTCAATTCATTATTGTTGTTGTAATTATTTCCAGCCTCTAGCACAATATCTGGTAAATAACGAGGACTTGATGTACTTTTAGAAAAATCACATTCTCTGGAGACTTAGACCTCCCAGTTGTCTCCCCAGACCTTCCCCTCCTGGAGTCCGATTGCTTAAAGGTATGGCAGTGTGATCCTCAGTGTGGGCTCAGTGATGATCAGAATAGAAGTCCCATCAGGCAGACAAGCAGCTGCTGATTCTAGACATGTGGTCATCTCATTTCCTTCTCCTTAGCCATCAGGCCAGATGTTTTAGCTGGCTTTTCAGTGTTGGGTGGGTATGTTGACTCATTTTGCATCATTCTGATAATCAGAAGAAGTCTTGTGTTTGGATTACTAAGAGTTATCCAGAGAAACAGAACCAAGAGGATATGTACTACATAATTAAAGTAATTGGATTGTGTAATTATATGGCTGGCAAGTCCCAAACCTATAGAGTAAGACAGCAGGCTGGAGACCCAATGGGGAGCCAGTGTTGCAGTTCAAGTCTGAAGACCATTTACTGGAGAATTCTTTCATGCTCAGGGGAGGACAATCCTTTGTTCTAGCCAGGCCTTCAACTGATTGGGTGAGGCCCACCCAGGCTACAGAGAGCAATCTGCTTTACTCAATGTCTCCTGACTTAAATGTTAATCTCATTCAAAATACCCTCACAGAAACATCCAGAATAATGTTTGGCAGACTATCTGGACACCTTGTCCTAACTAAATTGTCACAAAAATTCATTGTCACAGTGACTTGCACAGAAGATGTCTGGAATAAAGCTGTTGTGTCCTTGACTTGGGGAGGCCACTGCCCCTCTGCTGTAAAATCCTGCTGGTCTGGGCTAAATTCTACAATTATGTCCTCTATTACCCCCCAATAACCTGCACGTTAGGCAGCAATATCTTCATTTTTCCAATGAAGAAACAAAAATCAGAGTTTATATGACTTATTAGTACATAACTCTGGGCGACCAGACAATGCAGTGACCCAAAACCAACCTTATCTGTGGTTATCTCCTGCTTGTCAAAGATAATAGTAATTATGGTTGCTATTGTTTTATTATATTTAGCACTTAGGCTTACTATATTTCAGGCACTCTTCTAAGCACTTGAGATATATTAACATTTAAAATGAGCTCAATATCTTTTTTTTTTAAAAGATTTTATTTATTTGACAGAGAGAGATCACAAGTGGGCAAAGAGGCAAGCAGAGAGAGAGAGAGGAGGAAGCAGGCTCCCCGCAGAGCAGAGAGCCCGATGCGGGACCTGATCCCAGGACCCTGAGATCATGACCTGAGCTAGAGGCAGAGGCTTAACCCACTGAGCCACCCAGGTGCCCCCAAATGAGCTCAATATTTTAACCATCCCTAGAATGCTGCAGACAGATGTGATAAACAAGTCATTTGAAGGTGTGAAATGCCTGCAAACCCCATTGCCTGGCTGCCCCCCACCCCAGGGCTCTGGGCTGCCTGGGGCTAGCAGTCCCTCTCCCACCTGCCAAGCTCCTTCCCTGCTATTTTTACTGAACAACTGATTAATGCCCACTCAGGGTAGGCACGCACACTCCATGGCATTCGCATCTCATCAGTTCTTTGCACCTTCTAATTGCTTCTGAGATTATTTCCTCTCTGTTGGACGCATCTGATGAGAAGAGGAGGACATGTACAGGAATGGGGGACACTAGCAATACCCCGGGCTCATCTACATCCACCGTCCTGCCCTCTCATTTTGTACCTTTTCTTCATTGCTCGTAGCTCAGCCCTGCCATCCCTGTGAGAAATGTGAACTTCCTTAGCGGGACGTCTGTCTGTCTCTGAGCGTTCACGCAAGGGCTGGAGTCTTGTGAGCACACGGCTGCTGTAATGTCTTTGTCCTCGCCCTGACTCCCGATAGAGCTATCTTTGCAGTGAAAGCCCATTTTCCTCTCATGTCAGGCCAGAGCTGGGGGTGAGGGAGGCAAGAGAAAAGAAAGGAGGTGTCACCTTGATTGACAGGCTAGTTGGCATGTCTAGAGGACATGGGTCATTATGTGGTGTGAGCAGTGAATGCTACGGAGACTGTGGGCATTCAAGGGGGTGGGGAGCACTGAAGCTTGGTTTGGTTAAGAGGAAAAAGGGGGTGCTGACTTCACCTGGGCAGGGGAGAATAAACAGGACTTTAAAAGGGCAATGGGAGGGAAGAAGGAAGGCAGCGGGGACCACAGGGAGGAACAGGACAGGGATGCCCCACAGAGGGGGATTCTCCACTGAGGGGTTGACCTCATGGTCTGCATCTCAGTGCTCCCATTTTCTCGCAGATGATCTCCTGCTGTCCCTTTTCCAGGAGCTCATTCCTACCAGCATTTCACCACGCTAGGCTTCTAGCACCTGCGAACAGCAGCACACAGTCAGAACCCTAAACTCAGCCCCCAGCCCATCTCTCTCCAGATGTCTGCTGCCCTGGTTCTTCGGTCGGCTTCAGAGCCGATCTTTCAGAAGGACGTGTATACCGTCAGCCTCTGACTTCTGCTTCCCATGCCTCTCAGTCCCTAGAGGCTCTCCTCCCTCTGCATGCACAGTCCCCTGTGACATCTCTTGCTAAGGGACATTTGTCAGTCCTCACCGATGTCTGGCTCTTGGCAGCATACGGCAACATTCACCACTTGCTTCTCCTTGAAGGGCATTCTCCTGTGTCCCCAGGGACCCCAGGCAGGTGCTACTGGTTTGTTCCCTACCTTTCTGACCGTCCCGTCCAGGCTTCTTTCCCAACATGCATTCACTAGGACGTCGTACCAGGGGCATTTCATGTGCAACATGTGAAGAGTGAAACTTATTCTTTTTCCAAACCTGATCCTTCTCCACTAGCTTTGTCCCCAGAAGGGTGCTCTCTGAACATCCAGTTGCTCAAGCCCAAAACGAAGGAGTCAGTCATTTCTCTCTCTCACCCTACTCTGTCCACTCCTCTCATTCCTTTCTATTACTGGGTCCTTTTCACTGTACCTTTTGAATGTCTCCAGTTAATTCTGTGTGTCAATTTGAAGAATTAAGTTGCCTTAACTGGCCACAGAGTGCTCAGATGAAACACTCTGTCTGGAGTTGGAATTAGCGCTTGAATCAGTGGACTTAAGAAAGCAGGTTGCCTTCCCCAACAGGGGAGGTGTTCCTCCAATCCATTGCTGGCCTGAATGGGAAAAAAAGGCAGAGGAAACAGGAATTTTCTCCTTTTTTTTTTTTTCCTGCCTCACTGTTGAGCTGAACATCTCATCTCGTTTTCTCCTGCCTTCAGATTGGCTCCCCTCATTTGTAAGCATTTGGGCTCAGACTAAATCATACCGTAGCTGGCTTTCCTGGGCCGCTGGTCCACAGATGGCACAGGGTGGGACTTCTCAGCCAATTGCTGTCATAAATCTCTCTCTTCTTATATATATATGAAGAAATATATATTCATTTAAATATATATTTAATTAAATATAATTATATGTAATATATAAATATATAAGTTTTATATTAATATATTTAATTTAAAATATGAAATAATTAAATTTATTTAAATATACATATATATGTATAAAACCCAACATACTCTGTATAATATATACAGGCATATATCTATACACACATATATCTATATATCTTACAGGTTCTGTTTATCTGGAGATCCCTGATATAGATAGAGATCTCTGCTGATTTACTTCTACTCTCCTAGTCCAAACCACCAGCATCTCTTTCCTGGACTAATAACTCACTTCTAGCCAATTTCCCTACATCCGTTCCTGCCCTTCCTCTATCTGATTCTCCACCCCGCAGCCAAATTGATCTTTTAGAAAATGGCAAATAGCATTTGGCAGCTGCTCTATTTGAAACCTGCCTGTAGCCTCATTTTGCTGCAAACCGAAACGCTCCCCACAGCCGGGAGGGCGTCTGGGCTGGCTCTGGGGAGGTCGACCATGTACCAGCCACATCGCCTTCTCTATCACCACCCCCCCTCATGCTCAGGCACTGTCACTTGCTCCCACACCCCAGGCTCCTGCCCTCTTCCTGGGTTTTTCACAAGCTGCCCCCTACGTCTGAGTACATTTTCTTTCTTAGCCTTTACCTAGTTCTTGTTTCCTTCTTATAAGTTCTCTCAGGGCACTCTGTTCTGAGCAGATCTCGAAATGCTAATTCAGCATTAATCATAGAATTCATTTTCAGATACCTTCCCTCCTCCCCAAATGGCTGCTTCTGTCCATCTGTTTCTCTGCGGTGCTGGGCACACTAGGACCTCAGGAATCCTCACAACACCCCGACCTCTCTCCTGCTGGCTGGCTTCACCCTTGAAACCACAAATCTGTTTGCTGCACTTTCATACTTAAAAACTCTTTGGTGGCTTCCAATGACCCACAGCTCTACCTGTCAATCTTTTCCACTTGGATGAAGGGGTTGCAGGACGTTACACAGAACAGCCCACGTTAAGCACGACATTCTTCTAAAGTTTCACAGTGTACTTTAGAAATTCATGTGAAGTCTATATTCCAATCTATAATATCCATTTGAGAAAAAATAGAAATTATGCTTCCCCACAAAATCCACACACACAAAAATGGATGCTCCAAGCAGACATCTCATAATGCCCATGGGGCCCCCGTATGCCATCATGACTGCCATGTGCTCCCAGGAATAGAAACATGTAAGTTTCAGAAGGTCAAATTTGATGCTCTTCGTAGAAAATGAGGTTGGGGCTTAACCCCACCCCTTTGGTCCACCTCTGGGTTTCTCACAGCTGCCATGGATAATTCCCATTGGTGCTGACAAGTTCTCACCTCATGCATTTGAGGCCATTTTCTCAGTGCAATGAGACTTTGCTCAGCCAGTTGTTCAAGGCAGCCCAATCCTGAAATTTTGGGGATTTAAAAACTCTAGGGCAATGCTTAACTGATGAAGGAGAAGAGTTGCTATGTAAATCCTTCAGCTTCCATTGGTGGGTCAATTATGAACCAGTTGGGTCTTCCAGAAAGAATAGGCTAAGACTTAGTTAGACATGGGAGAGACTTACAGAGGGTGACAGATAAATGGACTCTGAAGGCTGAGGCAGAGCCTGAAGACACCTGCAGCCGGAGGCTGGGAGATCATTATCTCCCTTTGCAAAGCAACTGGCACTTGGTCAGGGGGCAAGCTACAGATCCAAGGCTTGACTGGAGGGCATGATGAGCAAACAGAAGGAGATTGGATTTTTGTTAATGGCAGAAGTTAGGGTCTACTTGAGTTTTCAGGCACACCTGGGACAACACTAATGGCCTGAAAAGGCCAGGTTGACTAGGAAGGTTGATGAGAACTGCAGGAGATGTCAGTGTCATAGTGAACCTGAGATGGGCAACCCAAGACCATCTGTCCCTGGGGTCATGTCAGAGCCCAACGGGGTCTTTCCCAGCCCCTAGGGTCACGTCAGTGGGCACAGTCAATTCAGAAGAATCCAGGCTCCGGTTCTTCAGTAGCCCCATGTACCATTTCCCCATCTCCCCTGCCTCGAAGACAGTACTGTATTCCCAGGGCCAGGCTGCCACATGGCTCTAGCACATCCCCTTTGGGACCAGACCTGGGTTCATGTTGTGCCCAGCTGAGCTGTCCTCCCTCTCTCTGTGCTAGGGCAGGGTCCCTGTCCCTCAAGCCAACAGATGGTGGTGGCTGAGCAGGCAAGAAGATGAAATCCTGTCTTTTCAATCACTTCTGACATGTGACACCTGACTCCCTGCCTCTGATCTGTTCTCCTGTGCACAGGAGTCACCATGCTGGCCAAGATGGGCCTGCTGCCCAGCTATCCTGCACAAAGAGCTCATGAAGCATGACTGGTTTTGGTCTCAAATATGTACCATGTAAAAGGCAGTGGTCATTATGATCAACTCAGAGGTCAGTTGGGAAATAGCCACTGAGGAAAACAACATAGAATTTCCTCAAAAAGTTAAAATGGAATTACTGTTGGATCCCATAATTCCACCACTGGGTATTGATTCACCGAAGGAAGAGAAAACACTACCTCAAAAAGAGACATGCACCCCTCTATTTATTGCAGTATTATTTACAATAGCCAAGATATGGAAGCCCAAGTGTCCATACATAGGGGAGTGCAAGATGTGACATATATAGGTATGTATATATGGTGGAATATTACTTGGCCATAAAAAGGAATGAAATCTTGCCATTTGTGACAACATGGATGGACCTAGAGGGTATTACACCAAGTGAAATAAGTCAGACAAAGAAAAACAAATACCATATGATTTCACTCGTATGTGGGATTTAAGAAACAAAACAAATGAACAAAACAAGAAAAAAAGAGACAAACAAAAAAATGGACTCTTAAATACAGAGAACAAACTGGTGGTTTCCAGAGGGCAGGCAGGGGCTGGTGGTGAAATAGGTGAAGGGGATTAAGAAAGAGTACACTTATGACAAAAACTGAGTACTGTATAGAAGTGTGGAATCACTATAGTGTGCACCTGAAACTATGTAATACCAGCTGTTAACTATATGTCAGTGAAAAAAAGGAGGAAAAAAGAATATCATGACATCAAGTGAAATCCTTGTCTCATTATAGGTGTCCCAGAAGAAGAGAGAGAGAAAGGGCTGGAAGATGTATTTGAAGGAGAACACCAAGATTATGAATTAATGCTCACTGTGGATTCTGGAGGGGTGTGTGTGTCTTGTGCATTGGTGTTGTAAACGTGTGAGTGAAAACATTACCATATATTGGACTAGTTCGTGAATCTTGGCTGAAGGATTTTGCTGCAGAAACCTGAAGCACAGCTTCCTGAGAATGGAGGAGTCGTGCTGGATGAACACCTTGGAAATGAAAGGCGCTAAGTCATGAGACACAAAGACCATCCTTAAGTGAACAAAACAAATGCAGTGGAACTCTCTGGAACAGTCCGTTGGAATTGCAGCTGAAGCTGCTTCTAGATTGTCTTCCAGAATATGCTATTCTAGGCATAATTACATGAGACTGGGGTGAAGTGAGGGGGAGCAGTAATGTGGGAATCAACTCTATTAATTATTGATAAATTTTCCCACCTCTGGGTAATTCCTTAAGTTTTCCTCCCTGGGATCTCATATTGAAAAGAAGCCAGTAGCTTCATTCCATGTACCTTTCTGCCCACCAGCTATGTCATAGGAGTCAACTGTCTTTCCCCCAATTGATATGAAAATGCAAATCTGTAAGGAGAATATGCAAATTCACTCTTTCAAGCTAGCTACATGTCAGACATCCCAATAGAAACCAACAAGATGAAACCATCAAGTTTAAAGGAATGCTTCAAAAGTGGAAATAAGGCATTTAGATGGGCAGTGGAAGTCAAAAGAAATTGCAAAGCTACAAAGCCAAAAGAACTAATGAGGAGAGCAATTCAGAGCAATCTAGATCATGTGGCATGCAGGAAGAAAATAGGCCATATTCAGAAGGAAGAGAAGAAGGTATTAGAGTGAATCTCCGAGAATCCTCTTATCCAAGGATAGGTCCTCTTGTCTAGCCATCCTGGGGCTGGGGTGCCTGGGAGGGAGCAGCCCACTGCAGGAGGGACTTTGAAGGATGCACTCTGCCTGGGGTGGCTAACTGAGTGCTTTCTCATGTTGCATGATGTTGCTGTTTTCACCTCATGACTCTTCCTCCAACTCATTGTTCAGCATCACCTCGGTATTTCAGAGGCTCTAGGAGCATGAGTTGTGTTTGTCTCTGGGAAGGTCTGTCTGAATTATCATCTCTCAGGGTGCTGGAAGGCAGGGAGGCATCATGAATTCCTTCTCTAGTTCTTTTGCAGACCCTCCTCTTCAGCCCACCTATTAAATGAAGGAGTTCCTCCAGGATCAGTCTTCTCTCTCCATGCTCTCTCTTCAAGGACGATCTCATGTGCAGACTCAGCTCCAATTCCCACTTATCTGCTGATGACTCTCAAACTCAGAGCTCTTCCTGTTCTCAGCCTCTGAACTCCAGATTTATATATTCAAATGGTGATTTTTGAGTGTCCTCAGATGTACCTCAAATTGAACAGGCAAATGCAGAGATTTGGTCTGCAAACATACCCGTACCAGCCTCGCTCTCTCCACTGTCACCACCCAAACTCACCCCCACTCCAGTGCAGTGAGGCTCAGAGGATGACCCGACCATCTATCTGCTTCTGCAGCCAGAGGCCCGGGCATCCTGAAGGACACCCCCAGAATCCCGTCATTCTGTTGATGATTTTCTCTTGCATTTTCCCAAAGCCATCTACATCTCCTCAACTCCACTGCTGCCTCCTTAGACCAAGTTACCAACATTTCTCACCCAACTGGCCTCCCAAAGCATCTTCTGGCCCATTCTGAGCCATTCTCTATTCTTCACCAGATAGGTATTCTAAAAAATGCAAATCTTTTTGGTGTGTTCCTTTGCTCTTAAGTTAACATTGAACATTTGTACCACCTCAGCAGACTTGGTTCTCTGCTGTCCTCCAGCCCTGGCTCCCAGCACTTTCTCTTCTGTCCTGCTGCTTCTATGCCCCCCCACCACATCACTCTCCTTCTCTAGCAATCTGACTTTTAAAGCAGTGCCCACACTGGGAGGGGTTTATTCACTCCCCCGCCCCTTCCACCTTCTGATTAAGCTCTTCCCATGCTTCAGACCTCAGCTCAAGTGCCACTTCTCCAGGTCTGGTAAGTTCCACTGTTATATGCTTTTAAAAATTTTCATTGCACCATATCTCTCTCATGGATGGGACTAGCCGAAGCTGAAGTTTGCAGGATGTGTGAATTTAGTCCATTAATGCTAGTCTCCCCACTGGAATGTAAGCTCATCCAAGATAAGAGATGTGTCTCTTTTGCCCACTGTTGGACCACCATCCCAAGCACAGTGCCGGGCCCACAATGTTCTCACCTTCTGGTGAGGATGCCCCACTGAGGGTTGCTCAGAGATGGATGGATGGGAAGCCCAGACTGCTGCTTCTGCAGGGTTTCCTGCGGCGGATCAAATTTCCAGTTGGGAAATGCTGCCTCCCTCTGGCCATGTGCAGGGCAAGTGAGGGCTATGGGGGACCTGCAGGACGCTGGAGCTGCATCAGGACTGGTAGCTTTTTCCCAGGTTGAAGGTGAATGGCTGTGATTCCTTTTTGTTTGTTTTATTTTGCTTTTTCTTACTTGCAGCATGAAAAACATCCTGGGAACTGGGTTCATAGTTGGAACAAGGGATGCAATCCATGCCTATGTTTTAGCCAGGAGGAACTCAGTAAAAATCTTCCCAATACCCAGACTTGTTCTCTGCGTGCTATGAATTCCACACATCACAGAGGGTAAATGGCTGAGAGTTCACAGGGTAAGGGTTTGCTGGTCGACCAGTTCTCCATAGATTAAACCAAGGAGCATGAATATGAGTTGACAGTAGAGGATCTGAAGGTTTTGCCTGGAATTGCCATTGTCTTTTAATGGTGTATTTTAAGTGCATAAATCATGAATACCGATTGGATGGTAAATCGTTGATTTTAATTTACTTTTTTTTATTTTTTAAAGATTTATATTTGAGAGAGAGAGAGCGAGAGATCGTGTGCACATGAGCAGGGGGAAGGGCAGAGGGAAAAAGGGAGAGAGAGAGAATCCCAAGCAGACTCTGCGAAGGGCTTGGAGCCTGACGTGGGGCTCGATCTCACAACCCTGAGATCACAACCTCAGCCAAAGTCAGGAGCTGGACACTTAACTAACTGAAGCAGGTCATTGATTTACAGACAAAACCTGCATTTTGAGTCTTTCCTTTTAATAATTTTTCATGAAAATATCCATTTATTTTTGCCTGGTCCTCTAGTAACCAACAACATGGGCATTTGTCTGTGTCTGTGAAACAGATTAAGACAGTTGGTCAGTGGGACAAGTCAGAGCCATCAATCTGAAACTCTCTTCCAACTTGGCTGCAAGCTTTCCACAGGCAGAGACCACTTCTTCCTCAGTTCTGCTTCCCCAACTGGCAGGTTGCTCAGAGTACAGAAGGTGCATATAGAAATGTGCTGAGTAAGTGAGTGAACGGTTGTGAGTTAAGTCTGGCCTGGAAAGATGTCCTAGAAAGACCTCTGGGGACAACCTATTTCCTCTGTAAAAACTCTTCTCCTGGACCTTTCCACCAGAAAAGGTTTCTGTTTGTTTTGTTTTTAAAACAACCTTGTTTTCATATGTGGAGGGGAAAGGAAATGGTAGGTTTAACCTGGCTGGGGGGAGCTAATATCCTTGGAGGACCCCACAGAGGGGACATATAGAAAGCAACGAGAAGCATCCAGCAGTGGAAGGTAGGAGGGGAGAGAGTCAGAGAGCCCATGACCCCATGATTGAACCTGGGAAGAGGGGTCAGGAAGGGGGAAAGGGAGGGAAGTGGCATAAGAGCTTGATTTCTTTCCTTTTCTTTATTTGGAGATTTTATTTATTTATTTGACAGACGGAGATCACAAGCAGGCAGAGAGGCAGGCAGAGAGAGAGGAGGAAGCAGGCTCCCCGCCGAGCAGAGAGCCTGATGTGGGGCTCGATCCCAGGACTCTGAGATCATGACCTGAGCCGAAGGCAGAGGCTTAACTCACCGAGCCACCCAGGCGCCCCTGAGAGCTAGATTTCTTTGAGTGCCACACAAAGCAATCCCAATTTTCAAGATTTATACACAGTGTCACACACATGGATATTGCCTTACAGAATGAAATTTTCTTTTTAAAGTGAGAACTTTGAAGCCTTTGAAGAGACCAGTTTTCTCTTTCACATGCTGCTGGGAAGCGTTGCAAGGCAAAGAGCCTGTTATGTACTTGAAATGAATGTGGAATGAGCTGTCAAGGTCAGCGCTATACAGCAGCAAAGATTCTTAAGTAGCCGGAAGGCAGCTTGACAACCCCTGTAGGTGGCTCTGTGACCGCTGCTGGGCAGGCACAGGGGGAAACGGCAGCAGGTGGACATGGGTGTGGTGTGTGGCCCTTAAAGGATCCTCGCACAATCGGATCAGTGTCCGACGCCCAAGGGACGGGCCATGATACCTGGAATGGATTTGTTCAGAACGGCTCCGGAGTAGTACTGCGCTTACGACTTGGAAATATTTATAGAGTCGAGTCAGCTATGGCTTTGGAGTGCAGCCAGCCTGAGCAGCTCAGAAAGCATCCCACGGTGGCTGATAAACTGTGACCCCCCTGGGGAATGACAGGACCGCACATCTGAGCCCGAACCATCTCGAAATAGAACCGTGTCCCGTCGGGCTGCCCCTCTGACAAAACCCTTCCTGTTGCTTTCCACTGTACTTGGAATGAAGCCCACACGCACAGCCGGATCTCCCAGTCTGACATGGCTGAGCTCTGCTTCCCCTCCCCCAACCCCGCCCCGTGCTGCAGCCACCCTGGCCTTTGTCCCCAGCTTCTGCCACCTCAGGACTCACACACCTGCTCGTCCCTCTCCCACCACTTTGCCTGATGAGTTCATTCCCCCTCCCATCTAAGTCTCAACTCCAGGGCACCTCCTCAACGGAGGCTCCCAGCGTCCTTCCTCAGGTGCGCCCGCCCAGACTAATTCTCTCATTTGTGTCCTTTCCTGTCTCTCTCTGCACTCCCCACAGGACAGCGGAGTCCATGGGGCAGAGCATCCTGTCCGGCTGGGTTACTGCCGAGTCCGCAGTACCTATGCCTCCTATGTCTGGCACGTAGAAGGTGCTCGATAAATTTCTGTTGAATGAAGGAACGTGTAGGGAAACTGAGGCAATAGAAAGTGAGAGAGCCCCTGGACACCATGTGGAGTCAGCTTGCCTGTTGTAGGGAAACTGAGGCAATGGAAAGTGAGAGAGCCCCTGGACACCATGTGGAGTCAGCTTGCCTGTTCTGCCATGAGATGTCTGTTGAAATGTCTAACCACACTCCCTCAGAGCCTGGAGGGAAGGTATGTTTAGGAGTAAGTTGCAGGTTCTCCTGCCATTGGGGCTGAGATGCTGCGACACACATAAAACAGGAATGGATCCCCCCCTCCCCAGGACTTTCTCCTTCCCCATGGAAAGACAGTGAGGGCCCCTGAAGATGAGGTGTGTTCACAGGGCAGAATTCTAGTCTGGAGCTTGAACTGAAGAGGAAGGATGGTTGGGAGTCCATTGGACATCCCCCCGCCTCTATCAATCAGGGAGTGGTCGGTCCTGCTAACACCCTTCCCCTCCTTCCTGTCTGTCCTCCAGGAGCTGCCCCAGCAGCCCCCTGCAAGGAAGAGAGGTGGAAGGTGAATTCCTGAATGGCCATGGCTGAACACTTCTTCAGGTTGGGAGAGAAAGCAGTTAGCACACAGGCGTTCGGATCCCGCAGGGCTGGCCGCAGTTTCTCCCACCAGCATGTTCATTTCAGAGGCGACCTGGAACGTGGCAATGACATTCAGTGTGTGCACACAGAGGGATCCTAAATGCAAATCCCTGTCACCTACTTTCTACTACCAACAGCCTCACCCGGTTCAACCCTAGATGTTTCCACCTACGCTGTTGCCACTCGATAAAGAAGGAAGCCCAGAGCATATGCGAATGCGCCCAAATTCTCATTAATTCCTCCCCTGTGATTTGGGATTTCTGCCTTCACTGAGAAAGCTGAGGTTATTTTAGTATCAGCTTCTGAGTAGAAGTAAATAATCTCTTAGAGAAAAAGCAACGTTTCTGTTTCTGAAACTCCTCCCTGGACACTTATTTGCCGTAAAGAAGTCATCGTGCTTTACAGCTGGCATCTAGAAGGGTCTAACGGGATGGCCGGCTGTGGGCCTCGTGTAGGTCCTAGCAGGGCAAAGACTGGGCCTTCTGGGCTAGAGCGGGTTTTCTGAGGGTAATGTTCAGGTTTCTGCTCTTTTCCTAGAGATGTGTGTCTAATTCTCCTTCCCCAAACTGGCGTCGAGGCTTGACTGACAAACTGCCCCTTGAGGCATCCACTTCTTGGCGCTGGACATCGCGTCTCCTTTCGGATACTGAACAGTACTGGAGTGCGGTCCCCAGCCAGAGGCCATTCCCACAGGCAAACAGCCAGCCGTTCCCAGAGCTTCCTGACCTCAGCGTATGGTTTCTATTTGCCGCCACCACACCAGGAAGGCTCTTACCCTCCATATTACTTTGGCCCAGGGCTAATTTGGAGACCCTGCACCCCCTTTGGCCTAGGTCACAGGGACTAATCTGCTTCTGCCTTGCTATAGCCTGGATGCTTATGTGGCCCCCCAAATTCACGTGTTGGAATCTTAACCCCTAATGTGATGCTAACAGGAGGTGGGCCTGTGAAGGGGAACTAGGCGTCTATGAACCCTCACCAGACACCCAATGAGCCCTCACCAGACACCCAATCTGCCAGAGCTTTAATCTTGGACTTTCCGGGCTCCAGAATGGTGAGGAACGTGTGTGTGTTATTTAAGTCAGCCAGCCCATAGTATTTTTGTTACAGCAGCCTGAGTGGCCCTGGACAGACCTGGGGGCCATGGGCCGGCCTCCCCACCAGATGTGGGAAACGCTCCCACACAAGCCAGAGCCACAGGGCCCTCCACAAGTCAAAATATTGCTCCTTGTCCTGTATGAACAAGATGGGGGATTATTAGATGGGGAACAACCCTGGCGAGTTGTTTTACCCTTTCAGAATGGTTTGAGGAAGGAAGCTTCAGTCAACCTCCTTTGAAAATCTTAACTGTTCCATTCCCCCTGGGCTGGCTGGACTGGAAGAGAAGCCGATGAGTCGCAAACCCTCTATGGCTAATGACATTTTCAGCAGAAACTTCTGGGCTTAGCTTGAAAAATCTTGAAGCCCTGCACCAATGTTAAATATCACAGCTTCCTCTGCCCAGGCCCCTTTGTTCAGCAAGACCTAAAGTTTTGCCAATTAATGCCGTGAATGCAGACTGCCAGTCCTGGGGCTCCCTACAGAGGATCTTGTAAAAGTTATTCATTACTGAGGCAATGGAGATTCTGAATATTTAACATTAGCGCATGTGTGAAAATGATTTGGGGAGAGGGAGTGAATGATCTAATATGAGAACCCACGCTGATCCCAGGTCTGGCTAGCCTCAATCCAGTCCCCTCCCACTTGTGCCCACACTCTCCCCCCCAAGCTACTCTAGATACCGATGCTGCATTTTTAGACTAATGAGAACAAGAAGGACAAGTTTGTTTCAACTGCCAGTGACTTTGAACCAGAAAACAGTAGCCATCTATTTAAAATGGGAAAGAGTGCTCTGTAAGATCAAATCCACTTTATTGGATGATTTTTTTTTTTTTTTTTTTTTTAAGCAGTGCCAGGGAGTTCTCTTTAATAAGAAGATTGACAAATCCTACACAGGGAGAAAGAGATTTGACACAGCAGTTTAAGGAGATGTCGTTAGCAAAAAAAAAAAAAACGAGCCAAGCAGAATAAGTGACTTCTTCTAGAAAGCAATAATTCCCCATTTAATCTCTTTTCACAGCTCATTAATTCTCTAGGCATCAGAAAAAGGTGTTTTCCAATTATCCTGCCACTGGAGAACACTGCTGGTGGGTGGAAGCTGAAGGTCCAGAGCACAGCAGAGAAATTCGTGATCTGAAGAGGCAGATCAAGGAGAGGCAGCTCTCCTTGCTCCTGCCCCAGCTCAGGAGATGAGCTGGAGGTGGGTGCTAGGCACGCTGATGGACTCTCTGTATTTGCTGGGTGGCGCTTGGCTCGCGCAGGTCCCGCCTATTACCATCTGTGGTCTTGAGCAAACAAATTAAGCTCTCTGCACCTTGCTTATCTCATTGGTAACAAGGGGTCACTAAGATCTTCTCTATAGCATTTGAGAACTAAGGGCAATCACCCAGGTGGTGCGCCTAACCCACAGCTGGGCACACAGCAGGTGCCCCGGAAAGGGCACACATGCAGAGAGAGGTTCGGGGCATCTTAGGAGACCACAGGCAGCTTTGTGTATGTGTGTTTTCGTTTTTGGCAATTTCAGTACAGAAATTTCCAGTTGCTGTTGTTCTCACATGGGACACGTGGAGGAGGCAGGCTGGAAAGTGAGGCCCCAGGGTTAAGGACTGTGAAAGAAGGTGCCCAGTTGTTACAGATGGTGAGCAGGGTGGGGGTGGGGGTTCTCCCCAGACAGACACAGGCTTTTTCCTCCTCCAGCAAGGTCAATGACTCAGGCCAGGATCTTATAGCAGCAGAAGGAAATGACAGGACATGGGTTCTGTCACACAAGGGTGGCCTCTGAACGGGAGAGTCACGGGCAATACCACACTCTACCTGGCCTGGAAACAGGGTCCTGGGCGACACTGTCAATCTTATCATGTGTCACACTCATGGGGAGAGGAGAATTAGTGGCAACTTAACTTCTTCTGAGTTCTTGGGGTCTCCTCCCCTGTGGGGGATGATTTCAGAGAGAGAGGTCTTGGATGCTAAGACAGGCAAGTTAGTTCCCAACACCCTCAGGGGCATGAGATCTCTCTTTGGGATCTGGGAGATGTTGAAGTCTGTAGGACTTACCAGTGGGCTCACCTTACAGACTGGCTTAGCTTAGCCCCGTAACCCATCAGAAGTGAGGGGTGGGCTCAGATCACTCTGTAGCTCACTCTGTAGCTCAGGGCCATGACCCACACGCAGCTCGTGGGACCCACTGAAACTCGGGCCCTCATCAGACTTGACATGTGGGAAGTGCATGTTTACACAAAAACTTCCAGAAAACTACCTGAAGGATGTTTCTAACTTCAATGGTATCAACCCGACATGAAGAAGGATCTCCTTGGCACGTGAAGGGCAGTCTTCCCGTGTTTGAATTTTCATGAGAGAAAGCAGCTAATATGATTAATCCCTGTCTTGTGGGCTCTGACCTCTCAGGGAGGGAGTGGAGACCTCATCGGCTTCCCTAACCTCTACGGCTTCTGCAGCTGGCAGAGACACGATAGGGCCCTGGTTCGAGGAGGCCGCTGTGGAGTTAGAGAACTGGAGAGTGGCTCACTGGGCCAGCTGGGGGATGTTTCAGAAGCAGGTGTGAAGCAGGCCCTAGGCTCCCATCAGCTGCAGGCGAGCTTCACCAGGGGTGTCCCCATCCCTGCTTAGCTGCCTCACTGAAGGCTCTAACCCGCAGGCACTAATGGGTTTTGACTAAGGCCAGTTTTAGGTCTGGCTGGGAGTAGGGGTGGAGTGCAAAGAAATAGTCCCCCAGAGTTCCGGTTCTAGCTCCTCCCTCCTCAGCTCTAGTTCCTCCCACTCCAGCTGTAGCTCCTCCCACCCCAGCTGTAGCTCCTCCCACCCCCAAATCATCCCATATGGACCACCCGCCCTAGATGCCTGATAGCGTGCAGTTCCCGGCTTTGGGGCTCGAGGCTGCCTGCTTCCCCTTTCCGTGAGGGCAGGATTCCAGTACATTCTCCATTCCCTCTGGCCCTGTTTCCCAAAGTAAAATGCCTGGAATCAGGATTCAGCCCCAGGCTCCGGGCAGGAGCAGCTTCGCTTTCCTCCCTGTGTCCCTGTGCCTCCTCTCGAGGTCCCGGCCACGTGCCCAAGCACAAGGATCCCCTTCCTCTGCGTATGGCAGCCCCATGAGGGGCACTTCCCCACCGCATGCTGCCAGTCTCTTCTCACCTGCCCCTGGACCTAGAACACCCAGCCTCAGGGAATGTGGGCCCGAGATCCCAAAGCTGTCCCCTTTGCTCGGCCTCCTGTCTCCCTCCGGTGCTGCTCTGACTCCCAGGGAAGGCGCCTCCTAGCAAGCAGGAGAATGCTTCCATTACCAAAGGCTAGCTGAGAGCTATGAAAATCATAGTTCTGTGGCTCCATAATTCTGTGGCCAGGAAACATTTGAGAGCCCTGTCCGGGTCTAGGTCGGCTAATCAGGAGCCTGTTGCCGCAACACATACCAGACACGCCTCACTGGCATGACTCTGCCTGTCCGTCTGTCCTCTTCCTGGGCCTCCAGACTGGAAAAGAAAAGCCATCTATAAGTTGTCCTTCTCAAGGCCCTCCTCTGCTCTTTTCTCTTTTCTCTCTTGAGGGTCCCGGGCTTCCCAATTCTCCCACGGATTGCCCTCACCTGTTCCCTTCCCTTCCTCCTCCTGAGACCTCACCCGGGCTCTCCTGGCCCAGCCGGGGGCAGGAGGCCAGGGGCTTTTCAGCTGGGCCTGGAGGCCAGGTCACCCCAGGCTCCCCTCGCTGTGCCTCTTCCCAGACAGGGGCATGGAGCCTGAAGTCAGAATGTCTCTGCAGTGATTGGTGCAGATGCTTATTTCAAACATTTAATTCCTCACCCCTCTGTTCTCCTCCCTGCTCCTGGTTTCAGTTCTGACTGGCTCATCTTGCCTTTGGAACCCCAGCTTTGTCCCTGGACCACACTCCCGGCAGAGGCGGTGGAAGAGGGCTACCTTGAGATTCTGGGGCCGAAAGTACCAGAAAGGAATGGGCTTCTGGGCTGTCCGACAGGTGGGAGCAGTGGGCCACTGTGTGGTCAGGAATGGCCAGGATGCAGCCAACGACAATGCCACATGTGCTCGGAGGTGTGCTGTGGCCCAAGCCACCATCTGAGGGTCACTCAAAGGAGATCGGTTATCTGGTAGGCTACACGTGACACGAGGGACACAGCATAGGAGATGCACAAGCTTCATGGGTGAGAACAGATCATTCCTTCTGGGCCTTGTCCTCCGTGGCTCTCAGGAAGGGGACGCGGGTATGGGAGCTGAGAGGCATTGCCTGCCTGACTCGCGTGGACCTTGACCGTGAGGTCTGTGAGCTCATCCTGGGACCAGGGGGTGGCATTTCTGGGCAGGCAGAATTTCTCCCCCCGGAGCCCACAGTAAGCCTCGGGGTGGTGGGAGTGAGGGGTAGAGGGGGACTGCCCTCTCTAGGCATCAGCCCTGGAAGGAGAGCTGCAGGTCAGTCTGTGAGACCCAAGGAGGGAGGGGATCCCAGCTGGTGGGCAGAGGGAAGTGTGTGTGGAGACAGAGGCCGCCCTGTAACTCTCACTGGGAGGAACCCCATCCCGGCCTGGCCCTGAGCCACGCTGATGGAAGCTGGGAGGGAAGAGGCAGCACAGCCTCAGGGGTCCAGGCCAGGGGCCACCTGTTCAGGGAGGCATGAGCTGGGACATTCCAGGACAGGATATACTGTTCCTCCCCACAGAGCCTGGATGGCTCCTGGAGCCCCCACCCCCCAGCCCAAACTCAGCTCCTTCACCCCCTCCTCCACCGGCTCTGCAGCAGGGGCTGTGCTCAGAAGCCAGGGAGGGGAGGTCCTGGGGCAAGTACCATCCTCACACAGAGCCCCTGTTCTCCCGGGGCCCACTCAGACCCTCAGGCTCGTCCTCTCCCTCCTGCTCAGCCTCTGTATCCAGCTCTGTTTCAGCACAGCCCCCCAGCAGGGGCGGACTTGGGAGGTACTGGAGGAGCCGGCCTTCCCGCTTCATCTCCGCCAGCTCCTTGGCACAGCAGCTGGGCGTGTTGGTCTCATACGTGTCGTGGAAGGTGTTATAGTCCACCTCATAGAAACCCTTTTCCAGCGTGAGGACCGGCGTGAATCGGTGGCCCCAGAGCACCTCGGTATCCATGTAGGAGCTCCGTGCTTGGCAAGTCATGCCTGTGGGGACAGAGGGCATGCAGATTATGAGTGGCCACCACCAGCTGTCCATCGTCTGTCCGTCCATCCATCCATCCACCATCCAGCCAGCCAGCCTTTGTTGTACCTCTACTTGGGCTAAGCTCTGCGGAGGGCGAAAGCTGGGTAAGCTAGTCCTCGCCCTGGAGGAGCTCTGGAGTGTGTTAGAGGCAGAAAATTAGAAACCAACATGCAAGATTCTGGGGTAGCTTCCTAGAGACCGGAGTGGATAATTCTGGAATAGCTAGAGCCAGGGACATGTTTCTTGAGAACAGCATTAAGGGCTAGAAGATTGAGACACAGAAGAGGCAGAAAAAGGGTTTGAACAAAGATAAATTCAGATGGAGCGAATGTAGAGAAGCCAACAGTCTTGTAGGACACCTAGGGATTGTTTTGGTTAGACGCATGTGGGCAGAAGACGCTCTCTCTCTCGCTCGTGCTCTCTCTCTCTCTCTCCCTCACACACACACACACACACACACACACACACACACACACACACCTTGGCTCCTTGATTTCAGCATGCTCCAATGCCTCCGTTCCCTGTCCCCCCAGCCCTTGCTGGCCTATGTTATTTTTAGGTGTTGCTTTCTCTCCAGGGAGGAGAGCAGCTTTGTTTATGGATGAGGAAGCCTCTGTGCTTGGGGTCACAGGAAAGCAGCTTGCTGATATAGAATCTTCTGGCCAAGGAAGGCACTGGCATGTGCTCTCGGGAATGAAGGAGAGGCCGGCTCCCACTTTCCAGGGTGGGCAATCTATGGCAGCGTGCACACCAGACCCAAGGGCAAGGCTGCTTCCCACCCATTTGTGCTCTGGTGCTGGGTACCCGCAAGGTGCCCCCCACACCGTGGGCTTGCAGCCTGCCCCTGCTCCCAGGATGTGGCCTGGGCTGGGCCTTCCCATGCAGTGCTCCCTCTTCACTGCCCAGCAGGGACGTAGGGAGCCCAAGCAGGGCACTGACCAGCCTAGACCCAGACGGGGTATCTGCAGGCTTGGGGGCCTCAGGAAAGACACCAGGATGGGACCCACATGGGCCATATGTCCTGGAGGACTTCCTGTTCTGCTCACCCCTTGGGATGGGGCAGTGGGCCCCCCACAGCAAGAGACCCCACCTGTGTCCCTGGCAATCATCTTCGCATGCATTTGGGAAGGAAAGAAGCCCCTGGGGGTTCCAGGCACCGTGCTTTACATATGATTCTCCATCGAATCCTCTAACTCCCCCAGCGACCCCAGGAGATGTATTATGCTCATTTGCTGAGAGTTAAGCAACTTGCCCAGACATACACCAGCAGGTTGTGGGAGAACTGCGTTCGCCCAAACTCGGCCTGAATCAATAGCGCATGCTCAGCTCTGTAACATCGCCACCAAGCCACAGAAGACAGGGACATAACAGATGTGGTGGGGGCTCTCCTTTCCTTATCCCAGGGCGCCCCCCTGCACTCATGGGAGGAGAGAAGGTCATTGAGACAGGGTAGGTGACCTGGGGGTCATTGACCTTGAAGGATACTTAGGGAAGGGCCCAGTTCTGCTGGGTCACCACCTGATCCCTCTACGGTAGGTGGCAGTGAAGTCATGGAGGGTGTGTAAGGCACAATTCTCCTGTTTGTTACCACATCTCTGCCCTGACCCTTCCTTTGCGGCCTCAGAGTGGTGCTCTTCCCCCAGACACTCAGCCGGTGTTCTGATCCCAAGCCCAGCACCAAGGGCAGCATGACCTGCGAGTCCCCAGCTCTGCCACAGGCTTCCTGCCTCCTGACTGTCCTTGGCCCCAGGGGCTCCCTCAGCTGCCGCCATATGCTGCCTGGCCGGGCTCCAGCTCCCAGCAGATGGCCAAGCAGCCCCCATCCGTGGCAATCCCCGGAGCCTGTTCGTACCCTCAGCCATGTCCCACAGGCTCCGGCCGAATGAGAAGGTTTGTGGAGGCCCCATCTGAGTTTCCCACACAGCAACTACCATCCCAAAAAGTGAGGAAGGCTTGTTTGGTCATTTCTGTGATTGGGCCCTGAAATTTCAGGGGGTAGTGTGGTGTGGTAGAGAACACTCTAGATTCGTAAGTGAAAGACATGACTCCAACACTGTCTCCACGAAGTTGGATGATGCAGCGTTTGTGTCTGTTAAACGGGATTGGTGGGGTCCAACAACGGTGTTGTTGCAGGAACCAGAAAAATATGTATCACTCCAAGCCTGAGCGAGGTCTACAAGTGCTCAGTCTACTGGGTGACCAGGAAAGAGGGCAAGAGGAAGAAAAGGAATAAGAAGCAGGGTGCAGGGTTCTGCTGGAGTGGGGCCTCGAACTTCCTGGGGTCCCACACGGAGACCTTGGCCTTGAGAAATGGTGGAAATTCCGGGCTACCAACCGCCCATGAGAGTTGGCATCTGAGCAGGGAGGTGTGGGGCTGGCTACATAGAGGCATTGGCTTGGGCACGTGTGAATGCCGGTGTCCTGGTTTTGGCTTGTTCCCTGTCCACTCAGCCAGCCTTCCACAGGGAAACCCAGGGACAGCCTTCTCCGGGGTGGAGGCAGCCAGACGATCTGGACACCACCAAGTCCTACTGTGAGGAAGCCTGTGCACCCTGGTTCACTGTTTTTCTCAAAGTTATCTGATCATGGACCTCTTTTTGGGTGGACACATGCCCCAGGATGGGGTGTGACAGAGTAGCCTGTTGAAAGCAAGGGCCAGGTTGGGGCCCCCTTCCTTCACTGGCATCCTAGCTCTACGACTTGCTCTTGGACAAAAGTAGACCTATAACTTGCTGGTCTGTGCCTCTGTTTCTTTATCTGTAACCTAAGGAACGTCATCTCACTGGGAGTGGAAAGGCATTAAGTGTGACTCTCTATGTTTAAATTTAGAACAGGAGCTAGAGGGTTCAGTAGACATTAACTCTTGTTATTACTCTATGTTAACTGAGTAATGATACCCCTCAGATCACAGTTAGAGATTGGGCTGGCTGAGAATCCCAGGATTCTTAGGCACCAACTTGCATCTTCCAGTCCTAGTGCCCTAAGCTCCCAGCATGTGGGAGGGTTCTGTGGCCAAGGAGGATAAAGTGTCTTACCTGTTGCCTCCACCATCCCTTCTAGAATGACCACAACTTCAAATTCCTCTTGATCCAGCTGGGCCCGAGACATCTCCCAGAAAGGGCTCTTCTCATTGATCTCATGGGAGATGATGAGTGGAGACACCAGGAAGAGACGGTCATCCCCAGTGTCGAAGCCCACGTTGATGTCCGTCTGGTTCAGTGGGATGAACTCCCCTTCTTTGGTCTGCCGGGACTTGATGAGCTTGGCGCGGATTGAGGCCTCCACAATGTGGGAGTTGCGAAGGTCCCCTACCCGGAACATGAGACAGAGCTTCTCGTCCCGCATGGAGATGACCGCATTGTTGGAGAACATGAGGGTCTCTGCTCTCTTCTTTGGCTGACTGATCTTGACAAACATGCACCCCACCATGAAGGCATTGACGATAGAGCCGAGGATGGCCTGGACCAAGAGAAGTATGATTCCCTCTGGACACTTCTCTGTGATTACCCGAAAGCCATACCCAATGGTGGTTTCAGTCTCAATGGAGAACAGGAAGGCAGACACAAAGCCACTGAGGTTTTCAACACAAGGAATCCACTCTTGGTCACCAACATGGTCCAGATCACCCCGGATGTAAGCAATCAGCCACCAAATGAAACCGAAGAACAGCCAAGTGACGGTGTAGACCATGGTGAAGACCAGCAGGTTGAAGCGCCATTTGAGGTCCACCAGGGTGGTGAAGAGGTCGCTCAAGTATCGGTAGGTTTCTTGGACATTGCCATGGTGAACGTTGCACTTGCCACTCTTTTCCATGTAGCGCTGGCGGGGCTTCTTGCCTTCCGCTAGCAGGCGAGTGCGGTCGGTGGCGATGGGGATGTAATCACGGGCCTGTTTGGGAATCTTCTTCGGGTCCCTGGGAGTGGCTCCAATCTCCATGTCCTGGTTCATAGCATTCCTAGAATCTCCAGCCATAGCTGGGATGTGTTGAGTTAAAAAAGACATCATCAGTGAAGGGGACTGTATGGATTCACTGAAACACAAGACTTCAAGACCACACCTGCCTCTGTGCTCTCCAAGGCCCTCATCTAGTGCACAGTGGGCCCAACTGCAGAGTCTTCAAGGGCAGGCACCATTTTTTAAAAATATATTATTTGCTTGTTTCCCTGGTGCTTACTACAGATTCTAGCATATAATAGCAGCTCAATAGTAGTTTGTTGAATGAATAAGTATGCAGGTGCAAAATACACATGGCGTTGAAAGGATTTAAGAAATCTGGGAGCAATTCAAAAAGATGATAACCACAGCAATTTGTTAATTGCCTGCTCTAGTCCATGTAATACACACAGACTGTCACTTGTTATCACAGCACCCGGCTGGAGCTGGAGCTTGATCTCCAGTAGGTAAACACTGAGGGCTTATGCATCATCTTTATTTCTAGGAGTCTCCCCCTCTGTCAGAATGTAGGCTCCATGGGGCACAGTGGTGTCTGTTTTGTTCCCTCATACATTATTCCAAATACCCAGTGGGCACCGCGGAACATACTGTGTACTCAAAAAGCACTTGTTGAATAAATGAATGAATAAATAAGAAAATAAATGAGAGTCCGAAAGAGGTAAGTGGTTAAGCCATAACCTGGGCCATCAGACACTCACCTGGCAGAGCGGATAGCTGGATTCTTGCTCACAGGGCCCAGAGCCTATGCTTTTTTCTCTTTATATCTCCCTGTCTCCTTCCTTTATGTCTCAGTTCTTAGCAGCAGACAGAAAGGAAAAGGCAGTGAGTGTCTGATTCGCCGAGTGGTCACTCCTTCTGTCTGAGGGGGGAGTCTGTGGCTGTCTGAGCCCTTACTAATATGACAGATCCCTGTGTAGACCCCATTAAAAATCTTGACACAGTAATTCCCTGTCCTCTAAAAAACTGAAATGGACAAGATATTAACACTCCGAAGGTTTTCAAAAGGGCCGTAAACTTCTATGTGGAATCAAACGCAAACAAATGAAAGCCAAACTCAGAGAACAGATCGGTGGTTGCTAGGGAGAGGGTATACCAGGCAAGAAAGGTGGAGAAGGTGGTCTCCAGGTACAAACTTCTGGTTGTAAACTAGGTCCTGGGGATGTGATGTACGGCGTGGTAGTTAGAGTTAACAGTACCGTGCTGTCTATCTGAAAAATGCCAAGAGTAGGCCTTCGAAGTCTTCATCACAAGAAGAAAATTGTAATTATATGCAGTGCCGATGTTAACTAAATTAATTGTGGTGATCATTTTGCAAAATATACGTATATCAGAGTCATTATGTTATACACCTTAAACTACTAGAACGTCTCATGTCTGTTATCTCAACAAAATATCTGAATAAAAAATAACTTTTAAAAAAGGCTGTACCATGTTTTGGAGTCTATGCCACCCTTTAAAGAAACACCCACACACCTGGAACAGTCTGCTGTTTTTCTGATATTCCGTGCACTCCCATTGAAAATACTTTAAGACTCTGATGCAGCCAGGAAAGACCATGAGAATCTCCACAGCTAATAAGCTAATAAGCTCCACAGCTTGCATTTCTGAGCGTTAACAAGCAGGCACTGTGCTAAGAAATGTATATGCATTAGCTCATTTATATGAGCTCACAACAAAGGTATTAGAGCAGAACTGCCACGCTCCCTCCAATCTTCAGGCAAAGACGAAGCTCAAGTAGTTATGTGGCCGAGTTAAGGTTTGAATCTAGGTTTATCTGCTCCAGCCTGGGGTCTCACGGTCCCCACCACACGATGGCTTGCAGACATCCAAGTTCTGTGGCTCCTGCTTAGACTGAAGAGGTGCTCACTCCAGAAAGTCCTATGAGCTTCTGATCCGGGAGGAATTCACCTCAGGGGATGCTCTTCCTCAGCTCTTCATCTTTACAAGCAGACTTGTCTTGATTTCACAGGCAGCCCCACTCCCGGGAAATAGGGAACCTGATAGAACCACCTGGGTGAATGTTCTATGAGCCAAGAGGAAGATTTCACCCATCGTGGAAAGTCAGATGTTCCCCGCAGACCTTTCTCTTTGCTGCCTTGGTGGTTGTGGAAATTTCAAGGTAACCTTTAAAATATCGTATTGAAGGGTCATCTGAAGGGCTGTTTGTCTCAGACGTCTCAGAATTTCCCATTCTGCATGGGGCCACCTGCTCCCCGCTCCCTCACATGGCAGCTACAAAGATAAATGAAACAAGGAGCAGGAGGCTTGGTGCTGCTTTGCAGAATCATAAACATGGTTTTGCTCTGCCCCTGGGTCCGACACTGTTTACTGAGAACTCAGGGATGCCCAAAAAGGGTGAGAAATGCTGCTACTTCCAATGCCCTGGGGGATCTTTGGGACCCCGGCTATTGGGATCCAACTAGGGGTCTGATGCGAGGGCTGTCCGTAGACTCCCTGAGCCACAGGTGTTGGGCAGGGCGGGCACAGTGCTGGCCAGAATGAGTCACTGGTTAGGGCAACTGGCAAAGCACATTCTCCTGCGCTCAGCTCTTCCAGAAAAATAGCTTTCCTGCCGATTTTCTGCACTGTTTCCTTCTTTATTTTTAAAAATACTTTCATAGGTTCTCGTAGGAGAAAGCCTTGCACTGTACTGGAAACAGAGAAAGGTTTTCTAGGACACCTCTGTCAAGATCTGAGAGTTTTTTTTGTGTCCGGCAGACAGGGAAAGGTTTCACTTAGGATTTGAAATTGGCATCCATCCTCCAAGTGTGCTAGAATCCTTGGCGCAAGTGTTTCCTTGCTCAGCCCAGGCTGAGGTATGGGTTCTAGCTCAGCTTCTGAGGATCGTGTTCTGTGACCCAAGCAAAAACACTGTTCATTTTCTTTGCCTCAATTTACTCTATTGTAAACCCCAGATAATATTTTCTGCCATTCCAGCTCTGGGGGCCATTATGAGGATCTAGGGAAAGACTATATGAATGCAAACATAGATATAAGTATAAATGTGAATATATACTCATAAACTCTCCTTGAAGTGGAATTTAGTGCAATATCCCATTAATCCCTATTTTGAGGATGAAGAACGAGACCCAGAGCATCTAAGTCAAGTACCTAAAACACCAGTGGGCCACTTGCAGGGTCGGCAAGCTGACAGGTATAGACCCTTTCTGCCCCAGATTTCTTCCTAAGAGTAAATGAAATGCCCCCTCTAGAAATATTGGCCTCTGGTGCTGTGGGCCCGTGATATAAAAAGAATTTTCAAGGGCAATGAAGATGAACTTTTGAATCCGATTTTCCAGATCTGTTCTATTCATTTACGTGCCCATTCAGCATTAGTTGAGGGACTGCGATCGTCCAGCTTCTGTGATAAGAGCTGGAGATTAAGCGGGAAATAAGAGGAATGCAGACCCAGACTTCGTGTAGCTTATAGTCTAGCACCGCTCCCCTTTGAGCCCAGGACTCTGAGCAGAACCACCTATGGAGAGAGAAGCAGGGGGAAGGGCTTTGGGCTGGAGGAGGCAAGCCAGTGTGAGAGGTGCTCCCTGCTGGACCCGGGAAAGGCACCAATGGCGGCAAATCCCATTAAAGCTCATCAAGCCTGGTTGAGGCGGATCGTCCAGACCATCTCCTGCATCTGTTAATAGGAAGCTGGGCCCCGGAATGATTAAAACTCTTGGGAAGACGGAGCCTGAAGTCCAGCAAAGTGGTTTAAACTCTTTGATGTAGAAACACAAACGGAGAAAGAATCAAAAGAGGCAAAATCAAAGGAGGTTGTATTTTAGGTGATGCATGGGTGACTCTGACAAACTTTTCAGTGGACCTCTGTATCAGAACTTCCCAAACACCCCGCCACACACACAGTAAAGAAAGCCCTGTGTCATGGGGGTGATTTTTCTAGAAAGTAGGAGCCTGTGGACACAGCATCTTGATAGAAACTGCATTTGGAAGTTCAGCAGGGTTTCTTGAAGGGAGCACTGGGCTGGGAGTCTTTTTTTTTTTTTTTGAAAGAGAGAGAGAGAGAGAGAAAGGGACTCTGCAAGGGTGTGGGAGAGGAGGGGCAGAGGGAAAGGGAAAAAGAATCTGAAGCAGGTTTCATGCTCAGTGCCCAGAATGAAGCCAGATGTGGGGTTGGATCCCACTCCCCTGAGATCATGATCTGAGCTGAAATCAAGAGTTGGACGCTTCACTGACAGAACCACCCAGGCACCCCTGGGACTCCTGTTTCAGACACAATTTCCTTACTGCAAAAACGAGGATGGCAAACATCCTTAATGATTTCTTCCTTTCTGTCTTATATTTCTGGGTCGATGTCTGCTTCCCAGAGTTTTGGGATATGGGATGAGGCTGGGATATGGGATAAGGCTGGGGTATGGGATAAGGGTAATGGAGGAGAATATACTCCTATCTCAGACTAGATACTTGTATGCTGTTCTATAGGAATCTATATGGCTGTACTGGTTGTTAAACTACGAACACACTCTAAGGTGGTCTCCCCAGCGCCCTCAAGGACCTTCAAGATGAGTAGGAAGTACCAAAGGTATTATCAAGGAAATACGTGCCAGGAAAGGCACACACAGGATGGCAGAACTCAAAGATGCTCCCATGATTCCTGCCCCCGGAACTGGGGATAGGATACCACTCCCATGATGCGCCTACAGCATGGCACAGCTGGCTTGAAGAAAGGGAGACTGTCTGGGGTGAGCCAGACCTAATCAGATAAGCCCTGAAGGGGACTGGGTTTTCCCTGAAGCAGGAGATTGGCATTATGAGAGGACTGAAATGAGAGGGAGAGGCTCTTCGCTAGCTCTGGAGATGGAGAGGGACACGTGGCAAGGAACTTGGGGACCTCTAGGAGCTGACTGCAGCACCCCCCACCTTAACAGCCAGCCAGGAAACAGGGACTTCCTCCTCTGATCTCCAAGATCTAAATTCTGCCACAACCCTAGGAGTGTGCAGCTTGCTGACACCCGGATTTTAGCTTTGTTAGACCCTGAGCAGAGAACACAGTCATCTCATGCCTCAGCTTCTTACTTCAGAATCCTGAGCCGAAAACTGGGTTTTGTTCTGCGCCATTTAGTCTGTGGTCCTTTGCCAAGGCACAAATAAAAGTCTAACAGAATAGAAGGGGGGAACCAGGTAATAAAGAGGAAAGCTGACTCTGGCATGAGCGCCCATCTTCCGATTTCACCTTGAGCTGAGGGAATTCCGGAGAAGTTATTCCTCTAAGCCCCAGTTATTTTCCCTGCAAAATGGGGATCATGACGGTGCCAACCAAGGAGGGTGCCACGAAGACTGAAGGAAGACGCATGCGCAGTGCTGGCCGAAGCCAGTGTTCACTTTCCACCCAGGGCTGGAGTTGTGGGGGTGGGGCGGGGAGATTCAAGCAGTTCAGGGGCTCCTACTGTGGGTCAGCATCCTGCTTCCACGGCCTCATTTACTCCACGGGGAGGCACCGTCTTATTCCACGAAGAGGGAAACTGGGGGAGAGCTTAGATAACTTGCCCACAGTCATGCAGGGGCTGCGGGGACGCTCTTTAGAACCCGCAGTGGTTGCAATGGACAGAACTGCTGCCGGGAGAGGAGTTCCCATCTGTGCCTAAAGAACTTTCTAAGAACTGTCTCACCTGTGGTCCTTCTACGCAGAGGCAGAGGCTGTTCCGGTGCTAAGATTCTGGTGAGGCCGGATCCTCTGCTCCTCTCCTCCTGGGTCAGGATGAGCCGCTTCCCTGAGCCCGGAGGCAGGAGCCCAATGAAGAGGAGGAGGGGAGGTGACCATGACAGGGGAGCCCCGGTGCAGCAGGGATCTGTGAGTCCCTAGAATGGGGGTAGGGGTGCCTGGGGCGTGGGGTTGGGGTTTCCCAGGGAGTCCAGCACAACCGGTGGGGAACCCCAGCATTCCCCCTTTTCTCAGCAGCCCGCCTGGGGACAAAATGTTGGAAACTGCAATTCTGACCTCTGCCTTATAGTTTCCTGCCTGCTGTCTCAGATGCCCTTTCTGATGGTGGAACCAGCAGCTGGAGAGGCCTGGAGGGGCCAGGGGAGAGCAAGACCCCATAGGCTCCTGGCCCAGAAGCTCATGTCCGAGCCCTGGTTTGCCAAGGAAGGGTCGTCCGATGGCCCCAGCCCCCCAGAACCTATGTCCAAACCACACTAATGGGCTGGCTCTGTCCAGGGGGTCAGTCCTAGTTTCCTGGTTTTTGAAATTATCATCCTTTAAAAAACAAGACAAACAAAAACACCCCCCCAAAAAAACCCCCCAAAACAACCTTAGTGCATTTTGAGGTCTAATGGCTGAAGAGCTCAAGAGTAATAAATCTTTAAAAAGCCATCGGCTATTTTCTTTTAAAGCCCAGTCATTTTGCAACTACTATTTGTTCTTATCAACTTGGATGGGAACTTAGTCTTTAATTCCTGGATGTTTGGTGGTTTTATTTTTTGAACCCAAGTTCAGAAACTCTCTGGATGATAGCACATGGTATATTAGGTGTGCAAGCCCATTGAAAACCGCAACACACAGATTCCTTCCCTCTTTCCCTCCCTCTTTCCTTCCTCCAATCAGTGAACACCTGCCATGATCCCCCCTCCGCCCCTGCCCACTCCCCCAGTCACTGCAAGTTCTACTCTGCTGGGCCCTGGGGGCAGGAGGAGGTAGAGCAGCACTTCGCCAGCTCTCTTGTGCTTTCCAGTCACAGAGATCTTGTGAAAATTCAGATTCTGATTAGGTTGGTCGGGAGCGCTCGGAGTCTGCATTTTATCAAAGAGCTCCCAGCCGTGTCAAGGCTGCTGGTCCTCTGAGTAGCAAGGCTTCTCCACTGTGGGTGCACATTGCAATCAGCCAGGAGCTGGACCCCATGCTGACGCCTACGCCCCACACCAGGAGACCCCGGCCCAGGGGATTCTAATAACAACTGATACTGGGTACCATGGCTGTATTTTCTGCTGTGGGGGAGTCCCGGTCAGGTGGGGACACACAGGTGAATGGTCAGTGCAGTAGAGAGTGACGGAAAGACCAAGACTGAGTTCTTACTTTGGCTTCACCAGTGCGGGTGAGGAAGGGTCAGGAAAGACTTGGTAGAGAAGGTACGTGGTAAGTGCGGTGAGGGGACCCTCTTGCCGTGAGACGCTCATGTACCAAACACCTGTTATGTGCCATCTCTGTGCTAGGTGATATTTATGCATTGTCCCACTGAAGGCTCAAATAAGTCTGCCTCTGAGGTTATTGGTCCCTGAGGCTGTCAGAGGAACTGAGCCTTAGTGGGGGTCAGGCCCTGAAATGCCTGACCCAGGAGACTGTCAGAGGGACACACACCTGGTCGGTGCCATGATTCAGTTCATGATTTGCTGCCATGTTGCCTGACGTGCCCAGGCTGCCTGAAGCCCTTTCCCTTTTCCTCCTGAAGGGGCTGTACCTTCCAGAGTACTTGCCTTCAGAGTGCTTCCTGCTGTGGCTTATAGCAGATCCTTGATTTTTCTAATAATGGCAACATTTGCCCCTCAGAGGCACTGAATTACTCCAAGGAGAGAAAATGTCCATATGTCCTGGCTAAGACCTGTTCAGGTATAATCCCCGAATGCCTCTTCTGCTCCCAGAAATGTCTATGTTGATGAATGGATAAAGAAGATGTGGTGTGTATATACAATGGAATATTACACAGCCATAAAAAAGAAATCTTGCAATTTGCAATGATGTGGATGGAACTGGCGGGTATTATGCTAAGCGAAATAAGTCAATCAGTGATTTATCTTACTCATATGTGGAATTTAAGAAACAAAACAGAGGAGCATAGGGGAAGGGAGGGAAAAATAAAAGAAGACGAAATCAGAGAGGGAGAAAAACCATAAGAGAAAAACCTTAATTATAGAAAACAAACTGAGGGTTGCTGCATGGGGCTGGATAGATGTGGCAACTGGGTGACGGACATAAGGAGGCATATGATGTAATGAGCTCTGGGTATGATATAAGACTCATGAACTGAGGGCACCTGGGTGGCTCAGTGGGTTAAAGCCTCTGCCTTCAGCTCAGGTCATGATCCCAAGGTCCTGGGATCAAGCCCCACATTGGGCTCTCTGCTCGGCGGGCTTCCTGCTTCCTGCTCTCTCTCTCTGCCTGCCTCTCTGCCTACTTGTGATCTCTGTCTGCCAAATAAATAAATAAAATCTTTTTTAAAAAAAAGACTCATGAACTAATAATACACTATATGTTAATTGAGTTTAAATCTTTTTAAAAAGGGAAGAAAAAAAAAAGAAAAATAAAAATGTTTGTGTTTGGACAATATGGCCCCTTACAAGGAAGAGACAAGTACCCAGCAGCCACGGATTCTGCTAAGAGCAATTCTCCTTTACCTGTTTTTTAATTCCAATATAAGCTCTTCTTAGACCTCCATTTTCAGATTTGTGATAGAGAAAAAGATTTTGAGAGATATAATTCTCTTTACTCTGGGTAAAGCAATTATATGAACACATAATTATAATCAGAACTTACTCTGGCTTTTGGGAACACAACAGGGAGTGATGGGGACAGAGGTGAGGTGAGCCAAGCACACATGCTCTCCTGACCGAGGCTGCTACTGTCCGGCCAGAGCTCAGGGCTGCCACGCAAGAATGTGGAGCTGCTGTGGTAAGACCTTCCTATCTCTTTTTCCAGAAAAGCTAGAAGGAAAGACTTTTAAACCTGAAAATTTTTTTCAACACTGACCATTAATTCGACCATTTTTGAACCAGTGAGTTTATCAAAGAAAATATGTCTGTGAGTCCGAGTCAGTCTGTCGGCTGCCAATGTATACTTCAGGGCTCCTGGGTCGGAGATAGGCTTTTTCCTCACATGGACAAGTTGGACTGGACTTGGAGTTATGCTGAGCATGGTGTGAAGAGCTGTGGTAGCACCAAAAAATTCTCCACGCTAATCGGTCTTCCATGAACACAACCTGTCAGCCCAAGCACAAAGGATGTTGGAAGGCCACCCCATTACTCATACTGTAGCAAAGAGAGGGGTATGTGGGCTTCTCCCCCGGTGCCCACCAGTCTGGTTCCCATGGTCCTAACAAGCCCTGTCTCCTCACCCACAGCCTTGTTCTCTGCAGTTGCCTCCATTGGGCAGACAGCTGTCATGACCCCCCTGCTTTCCTACAGTGCGTCTTCTGCTAGCAATCTTGTCCTCTCCAGCTGTACACTTTGCAAGCATGCTGTCACCGGTAGAATCCTAGACAAGCATCACAGGCCTCCCTTTCCATCATGGTGGAAGCGGTTCTCAGCAGGGAGAAATTTCTTACTTTAAATGCATCAAAAAAGGTAGAAGGAGCTCTCTCCCCAGAGGAGGGCTATAAGACCAGGAGCATGGGTCCAGTTACCTCCCAAGCTCATTTCTGGCTCAGATGTAATGACTGCTGACCCCCAGGGATTAGGAAATCTTGGGATAACAGGACTGTGAGGCTCTGACACGAGTAGGGTCAGACCATGGGTGCTGGTCTTATGCCCAACATGTTCCTCAGTCTCAGGGGCCCACAAGGGCTTGGGGAATGCATACTCGTAGCTCGGCTCCAAGCTGAATGCCCAATGAAGGGGACCCTGGAGAGATTGGCCACAGCCAAAGTGAAATTTAGCACCCCTCTGTCTGGAATGCAAGGATCTCCCATGGCTATGTGACAGCGGGGCGGGTGGGGAGGGGGTGGCGAGCGCCAGGAGCAGGGTGAAGGGCTTTCATTGGAACGTGGAGCCAGGGACAGGGTTGTTGGAAGAATGGACTTTGTCAGATAGGACACTTCATCACCGCGCTGTCCTGGCACACCATGTCCCTGAGGGCTTAGCTGCGAAGGCCACTGCAAGGGAGCTGCTGTGTCAGGTGGACGAGGAGGCTGCTGAGGGACCCCTACATGGCCCAGCTCACAATGCCCCTTCCTGGGCAGCGCTCGCAGTTGCACGCATCTCCCCAGCTCAGGCATCCTAGCGTCCACCCCAGGGCGGCCTTGGTCCCTCTGAGGGGCGCCCTTGAATCTGGCCCCTCCACACGAGTGGGAATGGTATTTAGAGCCAAGTCAGGGTGGAGGACTCTGTTCCCCAGAGTCCCTCAGCTGTCCCCAGGTTTGAGTCAGAGACACCCTACCAGGAGCAAGCCCTTTCGGGAACATCTAGCCCACCCGTGCAGCTTTCCTGATGCCCTTTACTCATTCTGGTATTGTTCTAAACATGAGTTCAGTTTGTTGGCTGTAGCTGGTTATGCTGACTTCTTGTTTTTCTTTGCCGAGTAGCCCGGGAAGAGAAATCTGTGTGTGCGTACGACCGGAAGAGGCGCATTGTTTATGTTAACTCCATCATTTCAACAACACCATAGAGTAAGATCAACCACAGGTAAGGAGGTGGAGAGTCAGGGAAGGCGGGGTGGGGCGGTGTGGAGTGGGGGTGGGGGAGCGAAAGTCACGTGACCCCGGAACAGCCCATCCCGCTTTGTGCTGCCTGGTGCTGACCCGCAGAGCTCGTGCTCTTCCGCTGTTCCACCTGACATCCATCCAAGTCCAGGGCACCAGACAGTGTGATCTTAGTTCTGAAGTATAATCCTGACCTTCCTGCCCACTTAGCTTGCCCTGAATTACACATTGCTGCTGCAGTCCCGACCCTGGGTCTCCTTCCGATGTAAGAAATGGAAATATCCAAGGGAATCCTAATGTGAAGGAAATAGTTCCCATTGTTTCAGGAAAATAGTGGCATGAGGTACTTGGTTCCCTAACCTGCCTTGTTCCAGGCTAGGAGGTATGAAACAAAGCAGTGTTATTATTATGTGGAATTGTGATGGAAGAGTAATGGAAATTGGCATCTCTGTTCGGGCTCTTTCAGAATTGGATGGGCTCATGAGAATCCTATAATATGAATCCCACTTTCTAGTGGGAGAGCTGTGGCTTACCCAGGACACACAAATGTTGCTTTACTCACTGCCAAGGTGATGACACGGTAGATGGAATAATACTGAATGTGAAGATTTATGTAGTATAAACACCGACAAATGCAACAATGGGCCAAATGGGTGACCTTGACTTTTCTGGCTCTGCCGTGAAGGGGGCCAGTCAATGTCAGCAGGGGCCCCAGAAGATGAGTCTGGGGCCTTCAAAGCCTTGGGCAGCCCAGACAAGAAAGGTAACTAGCTGCTCACTCAAACTGTGTCCGTGGAGGGTTTGGCACCACAATTCTAAGGAAGTAATAAAACCTCACACATTATTTTATGGTATCTGCAGAGAAACACATGCTCTATCAGAAGGACTGCAGACTAATCCCAAGCTTGCTTTGTCATGAAAGAAACAAAAATACTGACACTTCACAATAAAGATAAAAAGCAAAGAGAGAAGGATTAAATCGTGTTTCACTCAAGAGCTTTTTTTTTTTTTTTTTGGAAGACGGAGTTCTTGTCTGAAAACAGGAGCCAACAGATCTGGCATTTGCTGGTGGAGTTCAGTTCTTTGGAGAAAATACAGAAACAAAAAGATCATTCTGATGGTACTTAAAAGATTTATTTGAATATATTTAAGGGAGTCCAAATATATCCAGCAATTTTTAAAAGGGCAAAATTAGGCCTAATTCAGGGTATGGAATACAGATTTGAAAGTCTTACTCATGTCGTGAATACCTTTCCAGCAACTTAACATTTCATATGGTTCCTAATGATTGAGCAGGGCCTCTATGGAGCAGGTCTGAAAGCTTGTGACTGAGGTTCCCAACCTGCATGGCTCTCATTTGCGTAAGATGGAATATTTCATGGCCCTCCCTGGCAGGCTGCTGTGGGCCACCCGAGGGCTCCTGATGTCTGTTCTTCCTAATACTCAGCCATGGCTTACTGGCCATAGTCCCAATTCACCCACCCAGCCCCTTGCGGATGATGTATGAAAAATCGTGAGTAAAAGGGCATGAAAATCAAATTAATTCATTTTCCATTTTCCCCACATTTGTATCTGTCTATCCAGTACTTTTCCTTTTCAAGCCTGCTATCTCTTTGAAAGCGAGCTGCATAGTTATGATACATTCTCTTCATTGTAACCCTGCACTGTGAGTATGTATTCTGCATTAAATAATAAAGGAGATTAATAATTAAATCAAGGTGAAAAACCACTTGTTTCCTGCCTACAGCCCAAGGGACAGATTTCCTGGTCTGGTGCCAATTTATCAATGATGATTAGAGCCTAGCAGGTCGGAGAGGTACAGAGAAGATGGCAACGAGAAAGCAGGCTAATGTGACTATGAATGTACTTATGTACAAATGAAAAAGACTGGATGGTGATAGAAGGTGAGTGAATGGGGAGAAAAGACCAGAGAAACAGGACACAGCAGGTAAAATGCCAGTAATTGGAGTTGAAACCTATTGGGGGCTCACCCTACACCAGATTGCATTCTAAATGCTTTATCTATATTAACTCATTTAGTCATTTCAGAAAAGGCATGAGATGGGTACTCTTTCCCCCATTCTACAGATGAAGAAACTGAGGCACAAGGGAGGGTGAACCCACTGTCCCAAAGCTGGTGTTTGTGATTAAAACCCAGGCGAACTGGCTCTAGAGTCACTCTCCAAGTCTAAGGACAAGAAAAAGAGAATGTCCCAAATGCTCCAATAAAGAGGAATGAGACAAATCTTGTGGGAGAATGAATAAACAGGAAAAGCCAGTGAGAGTAAGAAAAAAATAAAGTCAAAGAATTGAGAGTGAAAGCAGGTCAAGAAACAAAGGTTGGAAAGAAGACAAAGTGACAGTCAGTGGGGCGTCATAAATGAGTATCAGGAAGAAGAAAAGAAAGAACAGAGAATGGGATTTATCAAAGGGATTATGTCACTGGGCATTACTACATTGGGCGTACTACAGACTCCTCTTCTTTGCTGTCTTAAATAACCTTCTCCACGCCTTCTCAAGGTAGGTGTTCTTATACCCATTTCACAGAGGGTAAACTGAAGGTCTGAGAAACTAAGTGCTATGTCCAAGCTCACACAGTTAGTTCATCGCAGATCAGAAAGAATTGTTGTTAATGACAAAATGTCGATGCAAGAAATCAAAGAGTAGCTAAACAAGTGAAGAAATATACTATGTTTGTAGACTGAAAGATTCAATACAGTGAAGATGCCAATTCTCCCCAAACAGAATATTCAGGGTTAACACGATTCCTATCAAAATCCCACAAGATTTTTTTTGTAGATGTAGAGAAGATTGTTCTAAAATTTCTATGGAAAAGGAAAGGAATTAGAATAGGTGAAACAATTTTGAAAAAGAAAGAAGTAGAAGAAATCAGTCTACTGAATTTTAAAACTTACATAGCTAAGTCTATGTGGTAATGGAGGAGAGATAGACACATAGATCAATGGAGCAGAACCCAGAAAAAGACCTTCACAAATACACCCAAGGAGTCTTTGACAAAAGTGCAAAAGGGATTCAATGGGAGAAAGATCGTCTTTTTAACAAATGGCACCAGAGCAATTCGATATCCACAGACCAAAAAATGAATTTGACTAAGTCTCAAGCCTTATATAAAAATTAACTCAAAATGAGTCATGCACTTAAATGTAAATGATACAGCTATACAACATTTATGGGGGGGAAACCTGAGGGAACCTTCAAGATCTTCAAGATCTATGGCAGGCAAAGAATTCTTAGACTTGACACCAAAAACCTCATCCATAAAAGGGAAAAATTATAAATTGGACCCCATCAAAACTAAAAGTGTTTGCTGAAAAAGACCCTCTTAAGATGGAAAGACAAGCTCCAGAGTAGGAGACAATGTTTGCAAACCATGTATATGACAAGGATTGGTACCTCGCATCTTTATGGAACGCTCAAGATCCAACAGTAAAACAAACAATCTAATTAGAAAATGAGTGTAAGACATAAAAAGACATTTAGCCAATGACAGCATACGGAGAGCAAACGAGCACGTGGAGAGAGAGTCAATACATCAGCCATTAGGGAAATGCAAAACCAGGATGAGATATATTGCACACGTACCAGCATGGCTACAATGAAAGATAGTGACAACACCACATATTGGCAAGGATGTAGTGAAAAAGAATCACTCCTACATTGCTGATAGGAAGGTAAAGCAATGTGTCAGTTTCTTAAAGAACTAAAACATAGTTACCGTGTGAACCATCGACTGCACTTCTGGGCACTTATCCCAAAGAAATGGAAACTTAAGTTCATGGAAAACCCACTATACACGTATTTAGAACAGCTTTAATCATAGAAGCCTCAAACTGGATACAACAAGCATGTCCTTCAAGGGGTAAAGGTTGGACAAATTCAATAACCACACCAAAATAGCACACACACACACACATACACACACACACCCTTGGATGAATCCCCAGAGAATTATACTGATTGAAAAACCCAAAGGTTATATACCTATGATTCTATTTATATCACCTTCTTGAGCTGACAAACTGTAGAAGGAAGAACAGATCATGGCTGCTGGGGGCTAAGGAAGAGGTCAGATAGGAGGGAAGTAGATTTGGCTCTAAAAACAGGGCAACACGAGAGATCCTCGCTGTGATGGAAATGTTTTACCTCATGAACGTTTAAGGGAAAGAATCGGGATATGCACACAGATGGAGGGAAGGACCAGAGCAAGCAGAGGCCAGTCTCAGGGCCTCCTGGGGTTCCCTCCGTGGGCTCCCTTCTCTCTTGGTGCCTCGCTGCTTTTTTGAATCCCCTTGGGAAACCTTCCCTGGTTCTCCCTGGCCTCCATTGGGCCCCTCTGCCTCTCTGCAATGGCTCTTCTCTCTGATTCTATAACTTATCCGTGGGCACATCTGCTTTCCTCAGTCAGTCCTTGGAGAGAGCTCCAAGGTCGGGCAGGCGGGGTGTGTAAAGGACCCAATCCTGTAACACAGGTTCAGGACCCAATCCTGTAACACAGGTTCGAACACACGGTCTGGTCTGTGGTAGGAGCTCCATCCCCATCTTTCAAGGAATACGTGAGTGACTTTGAGTCCAAGGAAGGGCACTTTCTGAAGTGACTCGGGCACCCTGACTAGGGCTGTGAGGCCTGCATACCTTGCTGTTTGGGATAGCCCAGGGTCGCTGGCTGGGCATAACCTTTGTCTGTCAGGGTCTCCTGGGCCCGGGCACCGGCAGGATCTTGTATCCCCACTGGACAGCTGCCTTCCTGGAGCAGAGGCAATACCTTCGTCCCTGTGGCTCCTCTGCCTCTCCTCCTGGCCAGACTCTTGAACATCAAGCTCTCAAACCCGCCATCTTGGAAGGGACAGACTCTGAGAGCAAAACGCACAGGACACAGGGTCCCCCAATAGCATTTCTCTGCTGTAATTCCCCACACTCCTTTTCCTTTATGAGCAGCAAGAGAGAAGGCAGGACGATGGCATTAGAGCCTACGTGATATTCAGGTGAAGGGCCTAAAATGTGAGAAGAGGACATTGCGATGGGTGCACACCTGGGCCTCCACCAATTGACTCACAGGAGAGAGGAAGGAGATTCTGAAAGCTTGTCATGATCTCTCCTCCCCTCCCCCGTCCATGTATTTCCCTTTTGACTCCCCTCCTCTGGCCCCTAGCCCCCCTGGCCACCAAATGGGTTGACCCTCAGGGACGAGGAAGTGCCGTGGCCACCTGACAGACTGGTCCCGGTGATTACCAACCTTTGCCCCTCAGCCCTCTTTGGGCTGGAATTATAATGGAACTTAACATTCACGCACTAGCCAGGAGCTCCAGGGTCATGTGTTAAAGGTTTGGCTCTGACATTTAACTTAACACGATTGTTGGCAAGGGCTGCTGCCATCCAGGGCTCTGTGGACTAGAATAGCTCACTTATCAGAATGTCAAGGTAGGAGGAACTAGATAAGCTGGGGGCACTGGCAGGGGCCATGACTCCGGCCCTCAGCAGCCAGGCAGCCAGGGTCTCAGGAAGGGCCTGCTGTCCCATCGGTTTTAAAATAATCCCAGAGAAAGCCACCCTTAAGTCTCCTAGAGAAATACATTCAGATATTTTTTTTCAAATGCCACACTGCACGTGCTTCTTGTCTTGAGGAAAAACAGAAAAATTCCTCCATGGGCTGACAACTGTCTCCACAAAGCACATCTCATGATGGACCCTCTCTTGGAAAGGCTGCCAGCTCCCCGTGGCCAGTCTGTAGCTCGGACGCAGTGAAAAGTTGAATCTGAAAATGGCTCCTTTGAACCACCTCGTGGACTCCTCCTTTCTCTCCATGGTATATCCCCAACACCCCCGCCGGCCACCCCAGCCTAAATGTTTGAGCAGAATTACGCAGAAAACGTACGCTTTGGCGCTCATGCTCCCGAGTGGAAAAGCATTATCCTGCCCCAATGATACAGTTCCAAGGTTTTCCAAAATTATGTACTCCTGCCACATGCTAAGGGATCAAATAAAGGGCCGTGAAACTGATTTAAAAACAAGAAACAGAGGTAGATATCATTTCCAAGGATGTGAGTGTCGCCTACACCCATGTGTGGCTTGGCCCACTGAAGGCAGTGGGAGCGTGGTCCTTCACAGGGCAAGTGGGAAGTGGGGAAGGGGGCGCTTGAGTTGTCCCTTCCCTGCTGTGGGGTTAACTCCCGCACAGGTGATTCCAGCAGCTCGAGAGTCTCAGTGTCGCTGGCTGAGAACCCCAGCCAGGCACTGACAGACAGCCCCCCCCCCTCGCCGGGAACTTGCCTTCGGGGGACAGTAGGGCAGAGAGAACATCTGTGACAGAGCCACACTGACGTTTCTGCTGGACCCCCAGTGGAAGAGCTTGGCTCTGCTCACGATGTGCCCGCAGACTCAGGGCGGGGGTACCCATGAGAGACTTCTCCCTGGGGAATCCCAGTAAGCTTTGACTTCATCCTCAGGGAAGAAAGCCGTTTCTGGGACATCCCCAGCCAGCTTGAGGGGCCAGCCCCTTCTCTCTGCTCACGGGTCCGCCTGTCCTCTCCTCCAGGGGCACAGCTTGCTGGATGGAGCTCACTCATTCTCTCTGTACTGTGGGTGAGCTCCTTTGAGGAGTTCCTTCAGGCGGATGCTGCCTGTGACACGGACCAGTGGGTGACAGTGGCTTTTGGAGAGGACCGGAGAAATCTGTGTGAGTGGTCCCCTGTCAGTCACCGAGCTAGAGAGGCTATCTGGAATGTGGCTGGGGGGACCTAGGGAGGATTGTCTTTCCCTGGAATGTGCAGACGAGCTCCCTACATGGCGTTGCCCCTTACGGTGGCAGCCCTGGTGCTGTTTGGATCATTTAGGCTGTTGTAATAATTTATTATCAACCTCATAATTAATAAACGGAACCCAACAAGTAATGAACACTTAATAAACGCTCCAACACATTTCTTCCAAGGTAAAAGAAGGTTGTCTTTTTCTATCCTTAGGCTGTAAGTCTCTCCTCTGTGAACTTAGTTTCAGATTGTTTGGGTCCAGGGTAGTATAGGGGGTGGGATGAGGTGAGGGGGAGGCTGGGAGGAAGGGCGGGAAAAGCAGTGGATGGAAGCAGCAGCAAACCCATCACATACACCGAACGCCCAAGTTCAACAGTCAGCATTCAATAAATGACCATTTCTTTGTATTATTGCCAAAAAGCAAAGTGAGGCCATCTCGAAGCAGATCAATAGTTTAAAACCCCAGGCAGTACGACCAAGCTTTTCGTGTCAGGGCCCAACCAAGGGCCTCTCCCTCTCCCTCCCACACCATCCACCCTGCTTGGTCCTTCCACCAGATTCTAGGACATCCCAGGATCTCATCCAGCCAGCTGATGGGATGTACACCCAGCTTGGGTTTGGGAAGGTCAGCGCACCTTTCAGGGTTAGTGTTTAAGAGTGAAAAAAGTCTGGCTTTGAAGTCAGAGGACAAGGGTTTAGAGGATGACAGCTCTGCCGCTGCTCCCGCCCGGAACTCTAAAGCTGCGGTCTCATCTGTAAAGCCGGTGAATGACCTCCGCCCCACAGGCCTGGTGTCCAGATGAACTCCTACGACCGCGTCTGGCTCAGTCCTTGGTTCCATAAATATTAGCTGTTTTTCACTGCTTCTCTCCCATATGGAAAAGTGCTTTGTGGACCAGAGCGCCCGAGGGGGAAAAAAAAAAAGGTATGTTTTGGAGTCAGACCCAGGTGAGAATTTCTCTTGTAAACTGTGTACCTCCCAAAAGTTACACAGCCTCACCAAGGGGCTGTTGCTCAGCTGTAGGAAAAGGATGCAAAATCTGTTTCATTAAAAGGATCAAGAGAGAGCAAAGCACTTGGCACATTCTGACATGTGCCTGTTGATCTTCTGGTGGTGGAAAGGGGCTCTGGGAATAGTGCTGGGCTCACCTTACCGGACCCGATGTCTAGGCCAGACCCTGGAACTTTGGGGGGCCAGACCCCGGTCCCACTGCCATGAAGCTGCTCCCCAGTCCTGGGAGGAGGAGAGACAGCACTGTTTGATGGAAAGCGGTGATGGTTCTCCAGGGAGACACAGGGATTTGGGAGAAGGGAAATAACGATGGCCTTCCCTATCCCCTGTCCCTACCTTTGCAGCCAGGACTCCTGGCCTTTCTGAACAGTTGGAAAGATGTTTAAAAAGAGATAGGGAGGCATGCAGGAAGTGACCAGGCAGCAAGGAGGGCAGAAATAGCAAAGGCCATGTTTCCAATTTGGCCAGACTTAAAAGAAAGCAAGAGTAAGCTGAGGGTCAGAGGCTCTGAGGGAGCTCGCTGCCCCTCCCCAGCCCTCTGCACCCCCCATCTGAAAGCAGAGCTGCTACCCCAAGGAAAGGTGCCCCCACTCCCTACTGCCTTGGCCTCTCAGAGCAGGCAGGGGGCTTTCAGGATCCCCCCCAGGGGGGTACCCCAGCTTTGGTACCAGCACAGCATGTTTTTAGCCCTCTGAAGGCTGAACTCCCAGTGCCAAGGACACCTGTGGGCTCTGGGGAGCTCGGATTTCCCGGCTGGATGGTTGGACTTTAAACCTGCTACAGTGGTCTTAAATTAGATAAATAAGTAAGTAAATAAATAAATAAATAAACAATAAAATTAACCCGCCCTAAGCCCTTCACTGTCCCCATGGGCTCCCAAATCGACAGGTGCTTGGCAAAGCTAACCGCCAGGGGCAAGGGGCACTCTGGGAGTGCACACCCTGCCTTCCAAAACAGTGAGCTGGGGAGAAAAGGAAGAAGGAAAAGAAGACAACTTACTTGTTGAGATCAGAGCTTCTGAGTCCCACTGATGTTAACTTCTGGAGCTCCCTTAGAGGCGGTGCGGGGGCGCTCAGGGCCCTGGAGGGGACTCTCTGGCCCCAGCCATTACCACAGCCTCAGATCAGCCTGGAGCTCCTCCCCGTCATGGGGTCCTGCGGCCGGAGGCTCCTAAGGCATCCTGTCCCTTCCCTAGCCAGCCCCTTCAGTCACTCCCTTCCTTCGGTAGCGGGAGGCTCTGCTCACGCTCGCACTCTCCCTCCCTCTCCCTCGCTCTCCCTCGCTCTCCCTCGCTCTCCCTCGCTCTTCCCCTCCTCCCCTCCGCCCGCTTCTCTCTCCCGGCTCTCTTCCCCTCCGGCCCCAGTACAAAGGACTCTCCCGGTAATAATGTGTAATAACCCACTTAAAGGGCCCAGGGTAGAGGCGGGAGGGGCTGGGGCGGGGCGGGGCGGGGCGGGGGAGGGGGGGCGGGCTGTCCCGGACTCCGCAGGTTCTGAATGAATAGGGTCCCGGCGGGGGAGAGAGGACCCGAAGAGAGGAGCGGAAGGCTCTCCGCCCCCCTCGCGCCCCGTCCCTGCTACACCTGCCTGGGCTGGTGGTACTGGGGGTGCTTCTGGCCTTGCACAGGCCAAGGACAGGGATGGGTGCAAGCGTTCGTGTGCGCGTGTGAGCGTGCACCTGTGTCCGTGTGAGCGCCCCCGTGTTTCGTGGGTGCGGTGGAGTAGATAGAAAGAAGGAAGAAACTGGAAGGCAGAAATTTGGGGTCAGAGCCTTGGGCGGGCTGCTCAGTCACTCTGTGCTGTTGGATTCCCCGTGCCCTGCCCCCACCCCGGGTCTCGTGGTCCCTGGGGTCTGGTCGGAGACAGACCTGGTCTGAAGCTCCCAGGGCTCTCCACTCACCCCCTAAATGTTCTCTCCAGGGGCACGTGACCCTTGGCTGGGTAGGAAGAGCAGGAAATGCTCCCCCCACCGCTCAAAGAAGTCTCCCAGGGAAGCAGAGCCACTGCCCCAGTGCCTACCTAGGCTGAGTAGAGTAGAGCATCTGCCTTCCCTTTTGGGTACTTCCCTCCCTGCCTGGAGGAGAGATGATTGCATGCATTTATTCCTTAGTTTGTGGAAGTTGCTGGAAAGGCAGCTGCAGATGGGGCTCGCCCTGCAGAGAAAAACCTGCCTGGGAAGGGCCTGCAAGCTTCTCTGTGGACCCTTGCTCTAGGCCCTGAGGGTCTCCTCTCTCCCCGCAGGCCCACCCCATCAATGTTTGAGGTCGATGTGCGTGAGACCATAGGCTCTGCCAAGACAGTGACTGTGACTATCTTGTTCTCCGCTGTGTCCCCAGCACCTAGCCCAAGTGCTTGATGAATACTTATCAAGTGAACACTGTCAACATCAGGAAGACGGGTTTACTAAATCACAAGAAGACAAAGTGCTTCTCTGGGACTAGGGTGCCCCAGCCTAGCCTTCCTGTGAGTACAGCAACATAGTAGCGTCCAGGAAGCTTGGTCTCCTGAGGGCCACCCTGGAGCTCCTGTTGCCACACAGCACATGATGCACATAGCCCACTACCCAGGGTTAGAGCACAAAGGGTCCCCCTCCTCTTCCTCCATAGAGTGGTCAAGTCCTTCAGTGTGGCTGCAATCAGTCTTGACTAAGTAGGAAATCTCTAAGTCCACTTACGAGATTTAGCTTGTCTCCCTGCTCATCCGTTACATGTTGATCTAATGGTTTAACAGTCTGAGAAGAAAGTTCTTAATTCCTTAATTTCCAAGCTCTTGGGAGAAGCCTCCACTGTGTGGCTCTGTGGTCTGAATGACATCCATTATATGCATTTTCTGAGCCTATCAGGTGCTCTGTCCTGGGGCAGCCATTGCTTTGGGTTCCCATATACAACCCCTGGGATTTCTTCTGCCAAACTGAGGAGGTGGCTGACTTTGAAGCAAAATGTACAGTGGTCTGGGAAATATTTTGTAAATATTTCACAGCAATGGGAACTTGAAACCGGGAGACAGAAAACCTGGGTCCGGTTCTCGACCTAGATCTGAAAAATGAGAAATATGGGTGTTTTCATCTTGACTCGGTTTTGCAAATTGGGGTGAACCTTAACCTTTCCATACACCTAAGTCTTCCAGAGAGCACAGACAATATTTGAGGAACAGAGACACAACTCAAGGTCTGCTCAAGGGGATGGGCAGATGCTGGGGGCATCTTTCAGTGTCTGCAAATTGATGAGGGGGTGCTTGAGAGCCCTGAGAATTTGGGGGTGTCATCACTGATAATTAGAGGCCAGAGCCACTGCCCCTGTCCACCTGCCTTGCTTCTCTTACCTGAGGGAGAGATGAATCACAATAGAAGTTTTCTTTTTTGAATGTGACACACAGGAAATTATTTTTTCTCCTATTTATAGAAATTCCATTTGCATTTATGAGGCTGGTAATGTCTCATAAATATTTCCTGCCAGATAAAATATTAATTAAAAGAGTTTGTGGAGTTATACTCTGAAGTCCTAACGAAAACTCTTCTAAGACAAATATTTGAAGTCTTTTTTCTCATGTCAGGAAGATTCCTTGTACGTTATTTGCGTATGTTAATAGGTCAACCTATCAACAACAGAGATGTGTTAATTAATGAATATTAACTTGCCATATTTAAGAGTTGAAAAAAGTATGAGAATAGTATAATGGATAACCTTGAAGATGCTACACAGTTGAAAAAAAAAACACAACGTTAACCTCATTTGTGAAACCATCTTGTATTAGGTCCCTTTTCCTCAAGGGACAATCAGTAGCCTGAGTCTGGTGGTTTTTTTCCTCCCAATTTCTTTATGCTAGCACCACACACACACACACAGACACACACTCATTCAATCAGTGAATATTGACCCTATATCAGGATTTTTGCACTCACAAACTTTTTTGATTGATGAAAGCCTACTACGTTTGAGACTTTGATATGTACTGTGAGAAAAACTAAGAAGTATAATGGCGGCTTTGATCTACAGTGCCTAACAATTTAATTGGGAAGGTCAGCCTATGTGCGGGAAAAGTTAGCAGACAAATTAACAACTTGTTTTTACTTCATAGGTGCTAATTGCTGGGATGATGGTGTAGGAGAGATGGTAAAGCTGACACAGCTTGGAGAGGAGGCGCTTGGGGCTGACATCTGGCTACAGACAGAAGAGGCATGTGACGGGAGCCCTGAAGTAAGACTAGGTTTTGAATAGAAGGCAGTAGGGTCTGTACGCAAAAAAGGTGTGGGGAGGCAAGGCTCCCCTATGTTGGGGACCTGAAGGGAGGGATTGGAGCTGGGGGAAAGGGCAGCTAAATTGTGAGGAGGGGATAGTGACAGTGACTATAATTAACTGAGTGTCTACTATGTCCTCAGCCCAGCTAAGTGCTCCACATCCATAAGAGTTTTACTCTTAATACCTCACAAGGAAGATCATGCTACCACCATTTCTCAGATGAGGAAACTGAGGTATGGACAGATACAGTGTCCTCCATGGCACAGTTGTGAATAGTGATTTTCATGACCCAGTGTTGTTAGATTCCAAAACCATATTCCTGACAGTTACAAATGAATTGAATTGTGTCTGCCCCCGCTTATTCCCCAGATTCGTTTGTTGAAGGCTTAACCCCGAGTACGTTAGAAGGTGATTGTATTTAGACATAGTGTTTTAAAGCGATGACTAAGTTAAAATGAAGCTGTTAGTTTAGGTCCTGATCCAGTCTGACTGGTGTCTTTATATGAGGAGGAGATTGGGATGCACAGAGAGACACGGGGGATGGGGGTGGGCAGGGTTGGGGGGGCGGCGCTCACAGAAAGCAAAGGCCATGTGAAGACGCGGAGAGAAGACAGCTATCTACAAGCCAAGGAGAGAGGCCTCAGGAGAAACCAGCCCTGCTGACACTTTGATCTTGGACTTCCAGCCTCCAGAACGGTGGGAAGTAAATGTGCTGCGTAAGCTACTCGGTGTGTGTGGTGTTCTGTTCCGGTGGCCCGAACACACCCATATGAAAACCATGCTGGAGGAGATTGCTTCTCAGAAGGGCTTTGCATCCCAGGCCATGGAACGTCTGCTTTACTCCGCAGAAGAGAGACCGTTGGAGATTCCTGAGCTGGGGAGAGGTATGGAAGTCATTTTCATGAAGAGTTTCCTAGAGGCATTTTGTACACTACCCACCCACTTAGTCCTTTCCGTGAGTCACTCCCGAGCGCCTAGGTTGTGACTCAAGCAACTGCAGAGGCCATAATTGTGTGGTTCACCTCTTCCTAGGGCTCAGCACAGTACTGGTATGTGGTAGATGATAAATAAATACTTGCCAAAGGAGAAAAAGGTAATGGGCTAGGTTCTGGTGATGGAAAAAAGTGGCAAGACAAACAATGTGTCTTCGAGGAGCTTACGGTCTGGGCAGGACACCAGTCAGCATGTAACTAATTCCGCAACTGACTGGTTTCGTGCAGAGAGATTAAGCAGCGCCATCCCATACAACTTCTACAATGAAAGAAATGCTCTCCAGTCTGTACCCTCTGCTGTGGCATGTGTGGCTCTTGAACACGTGAAGTGTGGTCACTGTGAAAAAGAAACAGAATTTTATTTGTTATTTATTTTTGTTTTTTAAAAGATTTTACTTCTTTGAGAGAGAGAGGGGAGGAGGCAGAGGGAGAAACAGACTTCCTGCTGAGCAGGGAGCTCTCTGTGGGACTCAATCCCAGAACCCTGAGATCATGACCTGAGCTGAAGGCAGACGCTTAACCCAACTGAGCCATCCGGGTGCCCAAGAAATGGAATTTTAAATCTCATTTCATTTCTTTTAAATAGGCACAGTAGTGGGTGGCCACGAGATCGCCCAGGCTAGGATCCGGGCCAGGGAGGGCAGTCTGGGCTATGCGATGGTGCCGGCCTGAGGTGATGACAAAGATGGGGGCAGAGAGACCCTCACTGGTAGTGTGAGAGACTGGTAGTGTGCTCAGGGGCCAGCGGCATGAGCACTGCTCCTGAGAGCCTGTCAGAAATACTGACTTCCAGGCTCCACCCAATCCTGCTTCATTTTAACAAAACCCCAAGGGACACCTATGCACATGGAGGCTGGTGAGAGAACACAGGGTAGAAAACACAGATGAGGAAGACTCAGCAGACCCAGTGCCTGGTAGAGGCTGGGAAACAGGGAGAAGAGGAAGGGACCTTGGTCGCTCCTCCCTGAGCCGAGTCCCTTCCCTGCCCCTCCACTAAAGCCCTGATCACGGGGTACTGGGGGTTGCTTACGGGTCTCTCCCCTCTACCTACAATCTACACGTTATCTTGAGGGTGGGGACACAGGTTTTTAAAATCCTTGCATTCCCTGTGTCTGGCATCATGCCCTTTATTCAGCAAATTTTTGCCGAATGCATGCATGCCACGTGATGGGAATCTGGAAATCAGAAGGAGCAGGTGGCTGGGACAGGAGATGCACACTTCAATTGTAGATGCAGCGCGCGCTGCCTCCAGGCTGGACGAGCCTCTTAAATGGGGTTGTCTGAGAAGAGGGAGGAACGGATGCCGGAGTTGAGGAGGGCATCTGGGACATCAGGGGAGGGACTGCCATCTGCAGGGAAGGGAAGACTGGAACTCCCAGGCTAGTTTACCTATCTGGAAGAGGGTGAAGAGGGAGAGGAGAAGAGGTCAGAACTGGGGGCCATGCTCGCAATCTGGGGTGAGGGAGGAGAAGGAGGAGGGGGAGGACACGGAACAGGACAGAATGGCTGGAGGGGAGCTCTGCTGAGGTGGGGGGGAGAGTGAGGGGTTGAGGCAGCACCCCGCAAAAGGATGAGGGACAAGAAAACATTGTGGTCAGTGTCCCAGCTTCATATATTTATATGAATAAATATAAATATAATAAATATAAAATAAAAAAATAAATATAAATAATAAAATATTTCCTTGAAGGACTTCTCTCAGAAAGACATGGGCTCATTGGGGGCGGAGGCTAAGAATGTGTCCCCACAGTTCCTGCTACCTGCAGATCCAGGAGTGAAGGGAAACAGAACCGAGGGGAAAAACAGCATTGATCAGGTTATCAAGAAGTCATTAGTAACTGCAGGATGTATTAAATAAGCCTCTCTTCATGCCTGATTTCCATGCCTACATCTCTGCTTCCAGAGTCGATAAGCATCCCACCTGTCACCGGGGACCCCAAATCCATTTTCCACAGAATCTCTTTGGTTTCTGACGTCAGCACCCAGCGTAGCTTGGGCTTTGCTAAGACTGGTTTCTGACGTCAGCACCCAGCGTAGCTTGGGCTTTGCTAAGACAAGCTCGCCGTTCCTGAACGTCCTCTTCTTCACGAGTCCAGGCCGGGTGCCCAAGAGAGACATTTGCCACAGTCGGCTGCACAGTTGTAACATCTGTGCTCCTAGAAGGTGGGGCACGCCACAGCCAGACGACTCTGCATTTTGTCCCCAGCGTTCAGTTTTCAGTTACGGCACCGCTGAGGGCAGATGATTTTTTCTTCCCAGTCCGTGAAGAGAGATGACATTTGAAGATGGAAAAAAAAAACCAACACACAGCTTTAATTCCTTCCTAACTTTATTGATAAAATCTCATTCTGCTTTACGGAAAACTCCATAGAAATGCTTGACCAGCAGGCCCTACCCAGGCCGTTTCCACAAGTGGCCAAGAGCACCACCTAGTGGTTGAAAGAGATTTCTCACGCGGTGGAACAACGAGTCCTTGGTTCATTTTTATCTTTGGTTTTTGTTTCATTAAAGTCATAAATACACATTTGAAGCATCACGTTGTCCTGGATAGTTTGATAGGAAAACATTCAGGCCTCCTCCTCCCCCATCTCCCAACCTCCAGACGCTTCTGCTTTCATCTCCGCCATGTTTTCCCTGTTGTTTTGACCGCACATCTCTAAATGACACACCTGCAGTGATACTTCTAGATGCTTCTGTTTTAGAGACTCTCTAACTTCCCACCACCAAAGATGGTGTAGTGTAGTAGTGTAGCAGTGTAGATGGAACATCCAGCAGTGTAGATGGAACTTAGCTCCCCTCCCCCACCACTCCTACCACTTATATGCTCCATTCTCGTTTCCTCTTCCCCAGTGGGATTTTGTCAGAATTTCTATCAGATAGTCTGTTGTAATACTAGTATGTCTATAAAATTTGGATGGAGCATAGCTGATCTCTGTGGTTGACCAGACTACTTTTTCTGTCCTGCACAACTTCCGGGTTTTCCTGGAATCCCTAAGTCTCTTGGTCTTGTTTACTTTAGTTGCCTTTGCGCTTATCAACAACCCCAACAAAACATTTCCACCTAGAGTTTCAAGCTCTTCTTAAGATGTCCAAGAAAAAAAATTAATTAATTAAAAAAATATGTCTGGATATAGCTGGTGTTTTGTTGATTTCATCTCTTGGGGAAATCCGCTCTGGAGCTTTCTGCTCCCTTTGGTCTGCATGGATTGCCCTCTCTGCTGGGGACATGGCTGGCCTCCTGGTATGTCTTGTCCCCTCCCCTCTCTCTTACTGCCTCCCATTTCCTGAGTCTCCTCTGTGCTTCTTTCTTGGTTCATTCCCTCACTTTGGAGCAACATGTTCTCTGGTTCTTTTCTGGGAAAGACAGCATGTGAGGTCAACTTTTTTTTTGAGACTTTGCATATCCAAAATATCCCTGTTCTACCTGATTGACACCTTGGGCAGGTATGGCATTCTAAACCAGAGACCACTCTCCTTCTGAACATTACAGAGATGTCTTAATTTTTCTCCCATTTTTTGATGATGTTGGAATGTCCAAAGCTACTTTCAATCTTGATCCTTTTATATGTCCACTTTTTCTTTTTGAAAATGAGCAAGATCTTCTCTTATCGTGTTCTGAATTGTACCAATGATGTGACTCGGTATGGGACTATCTATCCATCTTGTTGCTTGTTAGTAGACTGGTCTATCATTGCCTTCCATTCTGGGAGATTTTCTGGCAATGCTTCTTCCTGTTTTCTCCATTCTCTCTTTCCGGAATTCCTGTCACATAGATGTTAGACCTCGAAAACCTCTCATTTTCTTATCTTTTCTCTCCTAATTTCATCTCTTCGTGTTTTGGCTCCATGTTCTGGGAGATTTCCTCAACTTTCTCTTTCAAACTTTCCATTAAGATTTTGGTTTTTGCTACTGTATTTTAATTTCCAAGAGCCCCATTTTTATTCTCTTAAGGTTCATTTTGGAGGGGTAGCATTCTTTTTACTTGAAGCTTTCTTCTCCCTGCCCCATCCCATTTCTGCTAAAAGGCTTTTGCACGTCCATTTATTTTAGCTCCTCGGCTATTGGCTATTGGGTAACCTGCTAAGAGAAAGTTCTAGATCAGAGGATGGGGTTGACAAACTCTGGCCAGGGCATTTCATTGCAAGAACCCCGATTCCAGTTTTGTCCTTGGTGGGGGGGGGGGGGGTAGTCAGATTTTCCAGGAACAGCTCTTTCAGTCTCCTGCTTAGAGGGTCAGATCCCGACTGCCGGTCTCTGAACTCAAACTGGGGGAGAGAATTGGGGACCATCTACTATGAATATGTTTACTTGGTTCTTTTTTCAGGGCATGATAAACTCATCCTTAATGGTGCTCTGTGTCCCTCTGTCCAGGAGCTCTTCACTTTACCATCTCCAGGAACGACTCTCCAGACCTGTGTAAGGGAGGACCAGGTGAAGTTCTTTTCAGCCTGGGCCAACCCAGGGAGGGAATCTGGAGGTCTAACTACTATCCTTCCTAAACAGACTCAGCGGATCTTCTTTTTTTGAGCAACTTTGTTCACCTCCCACCCCAATTTCTAGAGGTAGACAGTGTTTAGGTGCAAATTTGCTGGTTTCTGGTTTGTTCCTGCACAAGCAAAGAACACATCTGTTTTTCTGGTTTTCAAAAATATTGTTATTTCTGTGTCTGGTCCAGCTCTTCTTACACTTGAATGCTAATGTTTTTCCTAAAGCTGTTATTTTATTGGGATTTCAGATGAGAGCAAAAATAGGAGCATTACTTTATGGGGCACCTGGGAGGCTCAGTCATTAAGTGTCTTCCTTCAGCTCAAGTCATGATCCCAGGGTCCTGGGGTCAAGCCCCACGTCGGGCTCCCTGCTCAGCAGGAAGCCTGCTTCTCCTTCTCCCACTTCCCCTGCTTGTATTCCTTCTCTGGCCATCTCTCTCTCTGTCAAATAAATAAATAAAATCTTTAAAAATATTTTTTAAAAATCTTTTTTAAAAAAAGTAGAAGCATTTCTTTAATTTACCCTCTTTATACTCAAGTCATCCATTCATTTTTAATCATCCATTCTACAGACATTTACTGACCCCTTGCTGGGCCGTAGGCTCTATGCCAGGCTCTGGATGGGCCGTGATGAATGAGGCTCTATCCCCTGCCTGCAGAGAGCAGGTAGCAAATAAATAATAAATAGTTATACAAGCTTATAGAGTGAGAGCACACAGCTAATGATGATGGCTGGGTGTCTCCTATGAGGCCAAGTCTCCATGGAGGAGGACAGGTCTCTGTCTACCAAGAGACCGGAAGGGTGACAGAGCTTAGCACATTTGCCAAGGTCCTTACAAATTCAGTCACCTGATTTCAAGCACAGCCATTTCCCAAGAGTGCCCATGAAAATCTAGCCTCCTAATATCTAGACAAAAATGCTAACTTATTAATTCAGAGTGAGCGCCTACCTGTGCTGGGAACTAGAGCTCACGTGATGACCTGGTCAATGCATTGCTCCCTACAAGGGGAGACCTAATGGGAAGTCATATCATGATTGGAACATTGTTAGGTGACCCTGGAATCCAGCAAAAGGCTTTAGTTGTAGATAGACTGGGTGGTTATTAGTCTTGGCTATTGAACAAGAAGGAAGGTGATAGTCAATGGACTGGAATATTGAAGTCTGCTAAAGGAGCTTGGCCCTTCTTTAGAAAGTGCCAGATTCACAGGGCACCCAGGGGTGTCATTTTCTTTACATACATCGGTTTGCTTGAAAACCCAAAGGGGTTGGGCTTTGTCTAGGGAAGGTTCAGACTCTCTCCTCCCTGCATTTCCCCCTCTCCCAGTCAACAGTTGCTCCATCCTCTCTCTGACACTCCCGCAATGTTGAGGTTTTTGCTGGGTCATGGGACAAGGTAACTTGCTAGATGGTGGGTTCTACATGAGCTGCCCTAAAGCTGGCTGATGGTGAGCATGCCTGCTAGGGGATTCAAAAATCATAGGAAGTGTCTGTTGGCCTCTAGAGGGTCACAGAAAAAGACCACCCTGCCTCCTTTTGTAGTAACATTAGATAATACTGGGTCATTGTTCCAGAGAACAGGCTTCCCCTTATCTCAGGAGAACCTGATGATCATTTGCCCCAGGGTCCTTTGGTAAAGGAAGAAACCAAGCCCCAAAGCAGTTGGTGAGAGGGCCTGGGAGGGCTCTTGCTCCTTTGCTAGGATCTGCAGGCCAAGATGGGGGTGGGTACAGGGATGGGCACTCATGGCCTCTGCATAAGGAGTCAGGGAAGATGGGTGAGGTTAGGAGGAAAGGGGCGGGTTTGCACAAATAAAGGTGGGGAACCAGAATTGCCTGTGCCCATATCATTTCTGTTCCAGGACACCATGGCAGCTCAGTAATGAGGACAAGAACGTTGACCTGACGCAGGGTCATGAGACCAGGGTCATCACTCACCCTTCTCTGCAGTTACTCTCCCTTGTTTAAATGACCACATAACATCATGGTCACAAGAGTGTTTTGCGAAGGACAAGACAGATAAAGGGAAGTTATCATGATGATCATTTTATAAAGCAATGCCAAGAGCCTTTCGGAGAGGAGAGTTCATTGCTGGGATTCTTTTGCCTGAGGGTAGAACAGTCCTATATCAGATACTACCTGAACCTAGTTCAGGCTCTACTGGTATTCTCTAATCTCCCGTCTCCAAAGAGCATCCCAAACACCCACCACTCCCATTTCCACAGCCCCTGCTGTCTCCAGGGCCACCGGAGACAGCTGTCTCCATCCTCACGTCCCAGTTGGGGGACAGCATGGCTTGGCCTCTGCTGTGCGTTGGTAGCAGACTTAGAACTAAAACCAGGATCTCCTAATCCTTGGTTATATTTGATCTTAGTATTACACATGATGATGATAATAATAATAATAATAGTAAGCTATGTTGATATGGAACTTAGCAATAACAAGGAACTTGCACACAATGTGGGGTAAGGCAACTATAATCTGTCCCATTTTCAAATGAAGAAGCTGAGACTCAGTGGTTACATAACATCATACTGCTATGAAGCAACAAAGGCAGACCTAAACTCAGACTTCCTGACTCTGAGTTCAGTGTTCTTTCTACTACCCATGTTCCCTAAGGCTGTCACCCTGAAATCTGGGGCCCATATTCTAAAGCACGTTTCCTCCCCTTGAATGAGATCCTCATTACCTACACCCAAAGTCACAGTGGGGCCCAAGAAACAGCAGGGACCTGGCTGGAAGGCCAGTGAGACCCACCCTATGGAGTCCAGGTTCTTAGATATTCTGTGAGGGCCTGGGGTTCATGGCCCTATATTCACCGTGGGCACTGAAGACTGATCCATGACATTAGTTGCTGGTAGATCTTTGAGCAACAGTGGTGATAGCAGGGCTGGTCACCACGGTAGGAAAACGCTATTCACATCAGCTACCATGGTGGAAAAGGCATCCACTTCAAGGTCACTGCACTGGCCCAGGATACTTGTGCTTTGTCATCGCTGAAGTTGGCAATTTCCAGAGCTAGGGTTTGTGTGCCTGAGTTCAGATGCTGACCTTCGTAACTGTGTGAGCCTGGGAAAAGTGCTGCTGGGTATCTGCACCAGGGGAATTCGTCCCCTGCTCACCCCTCTCCTTTCCCCTGAGCATTCAGTGAGCACAGAGGTGGCTGGCTGAGAATGTACGAACAGATTTATGCTGACTTCTGATTTTAAGGGGACACGTGTGAGCAACCACGACTCTAGAACAAAGTGTCTGAGACACATTCAGTGAGAAACCCTGGAAAAGCAAACACCAGTGTTGCTGCAACACAGAAACCCTTCCCTCCAGCTTTCCCAATGTTTCTGGCATGATTCTGGTCCTCTGTGACCCGTCCCAGACCTGCTCCCCAACAGACGAGGATAAAAGGCAAGGCCAACCACCATACCTCCCTTCTGTGGTCAGCTGCTCTGGCTTGAACCACAAGCTCTGTAGGGCTCTGGCAGGTCTGTATGTCTGAGGGAGTGGTGAGGGTGGTCCTCCAGGAGTCTACTGGCTGCCATGGGGCTGCTACCCCTGAAGAAAGAACACTGGCAGGACTATAGCCATCCTTGGTCTTCAGAGTGGAGGCATGATCATGAGCTCTGTTGAGGGTGGGGCACTCGGTGTTGTCCTTAGCTCAGGCCCCATGGATGTGTGTCTTGGTCCTGGCACAGCTCTCTTGGTAATTTTCCATGAAAGAGAACCCCTCCTCCACACCCTCAGCTCACTTTTGCCACAGCGTGTGTATCATGGCGGCCCCCAGTGGAAGGAAGGCATGGAGCGCGCTCTTGAGATGATGTCACTGGTGGGGGGCCGGGCTGTGGCAGAAGGAAAACTAGAGGATGCCACACGCAGCTTGTATCTGATCTTGAGCACACCAGCTGGCGGGTCCTGGAAGCCTTCTTTTGGAGGGTGGTCGTGCTTTGGAGGGGAGCAGGCTTCCTACATTAGCAGGTTGTACAAGGCAAAGGAAAGAGGAGACTCAATTTGAATCATTCATTCATTCTTTGGACAAGATATCAAGCTCTGTAGCTTTGGAGTTGAGGAACTCTGGAGGATGACTCAGGTCAAGACCCTGTTTCCTGGGAATGTTGTGTCAGTAAGGGAGAGAGGGCTGTGCTCACAGATAAAAGTGAGCCTCCCCCCAAAAAAGAAGTACCAGCCAGGGACAAGAGGTAGGGGAGAAAGACACATCTGCTGAGTGGAGGTCTAAGATTCTTCTTCTTCTTTCTCCTCCTCCTCCTTCTTCTTCTTCCTTCTTCTTCTTTCTTGTTCTTCTTCCTTCTTCTTCTTCTTCTTCTCCTTCTTCTTCTTCTTCTTCTTCTTCTTCTTCTTCTTCTTCTTCTTCTTCTTCTTCTTCTTCTTCTTCTTCTTCTTCTTCTTCCTCAAGATTTTATTTATTTATTTGAGAGAGAGAGAGAGAAAGCATGAGAAGGGGGTGGGTCAGAGGGAGAAGCAGATTCCCATCCGAGCAGGGAGCCTGATGCGGGACTCCATCCCAGGACTCCAGGATCATGACCTGAGCCAAAGGCAGTCACTTAACCAACTGAGCCACCCAGGTGCCCGGTCTGAGATTCTTCTTGAGAAGTGTGGGGAGGTGGTCTTCTGGAGGCTGCTCCATCTGCTCTCTTCGCTGGGGAAAGAGGTCAAGCGAGTGGTGAAACTGAGTACTCAGAATGCAAAGCAGGATTTCTGTGGCGTGGCTGCCCTGGGGGCTCCTGGGCTGTCTCCCTGCCCAATTTGTATTCATCTCTTCCATTCACCAGACATCCTCTCAGTCCAAGGGCTAAGATGACCCATATAGATTTCGTCCTTTCCCAAGGTTGTATTTTTATATATTGATTTTTATGTATGTTTACATATAATAAACTGCCCACGTTTTTGTCTTTCTTTGTTTTGCGGGAGTTCTCAGATTACTGAAAACAAAACAGAATGAAAAGCAACAACACCCAAATGTTTCAAAAAGAAAAGAAATGTAAAAGAAATTAAAAAAAAAAAAAAAGAGGAAACTCTATAACCCAGATGTGTAACTTCACTATCAAACTCAGGGTGCTCTGCCAGGCACTAGGGAAGGACTTTTTCGTTCCTCCTTGAGGTTTGCCAAGTTCCCTGCTTAGCTCCTGGAGGCTTAAAATCCACAAAGGATATTGAGGGAATATTTTGTCTTTGTAATTTGCTTAATATTTATGCCTCCATAGCACAGTCTAGTTAGGATCTTGGATTTGAGTCCTGGTTCCTTTGCTTATCATCTGTGTGGTCAGCTGAGGCCAGGCAGGGGCCATATGGGTTATTTAGCATTTGTGAATGAAACAAAACAAAAAAGTCACCTCCAGCTCACAGCGAATTACCCTATGAGTTCTAAGGGGTCATTAATAAGAGCATGATGTCTAGAATGAAGGAGGTGATGGTCCATTCCACTTGGGCTGGTTGGAGTGTACCTCTGGAATCCTGGGGTCCCAGGGCCATGTTTTTGAGAAAACTATAGGCAGGCAGGAGTGTTTGCATGGATGTCATATATAGGAGAAAGTGTGGGAAATGTGGGCAGGCCAGATTCCCTTTCAATGCGGGGTGGGGGGAGGGTTGTGAATCTGTGAACTTCTCTTTCCATTCTAAGAAGGAAGCTGCCTGGCAAGATGGGGCTATGACATTTTTCATTTGCTGCTCTGATAGCTAGCTAGTGATCAGAAATATTGGAATAGCCAAGTTCACATAGCAACCGAGGTCTGCATCCAGCCCAGGTCTAACTGGGATGTTTTTTGGAAGGTCATTCAAGACCTTGTAGGAATGGATTTTGCTAAGTCTCTGTCTCCTCACCTCTAAAATGCGGACTAGAAAAATACATCTCTGTCTCCTTTACAGAGACACAGCAAGAGGCAATGGCAGCGTGCCTTAGCTATGGGGAAGAAAGGAGATCATTCTCTTTCCCTCAGGGCCTCACTACCACACCTCTGTGCTTCTCCTGAGTAAAACCTGTAAGAGGACAGGCCCTCACAGAGGGGCGGGTGGTGGAACAAGGCCCAAGTCCGGCCTCTTGGGGACGGGAACACAAACGCTTGCCTACAGACCTCAGACAGAGGAGAACCCATTCAGTTAAAAGTGGGCAGCCTTCGGGAGGTTTCTGTTCTCAGGGGAAGGGCATCCAACCCAGTTGTGGTCATTACCTAGAGTCCACCTGAAGGAAACAGCCTGCAGCCATGTTTTATTTACCTCAAAGTGCTGGGAGAGGGAAAAATACTGTTGTGTTTAGTACTGACGTAGCCCTTGCTTCAGTGGAACTGACTAAAATCTGTTCAGTCTCTGGAGCTTTTCTGAGCGGCAAGGAGGCCTCAGGGCACTGCTGAAGGATGGCATCTTTTTCTAGAAAGCCTGGCAGAAAGAGGAATGGAGCCAAGTCTGCGGCCTTTTGGCACCTTCTCTTCCTTGTTTAATGGCACTTTCTGAATAGTGTGACTGGCAGGGCTTTATAACCAGTGCATTTTGTGTCTTTGTGTGAGGGATCTGGGCTTACCGGATGTGCCCCCACCGTGTCCTTGAGGGGGGAATATTTTACACTCATCAGAATGTGCTGGAGTTGTGAAAATAGGCAATAATATATGTAAACACAAAATTCTGAGTGAAACATGGCAAAATTCCTCGAGAGAACATTTTCAATGAAGAAAAGCTGCAAGCATCATCTTCTATAGCAACCCAACTTGCTGGCATTCCAAGTGTCTGTCCCCTCGCTCAAAGTCACACAGTAGGAACTAGACCCAAGGGTGGCACGCTGTCCTTCCGCCATCTTGTCTCCACCTACCTCTCTCCCGCTTCATCTACCAGCACATCTTCTCTCGAACCAACCTTCTTCCCTTGAATATTCCAGACATCCCAAACCTACCTGGGCTCGCCAGACTTCCAAACGATTTCTCCTTTGTCCACTCCCCGCCTTCCACGACCCCTCGGGTGAAATTCCACTTTCCAGTAGTACCTCACCACCTCCATGGGGCTTCCTCCAGTCACCCCTTCTCCTCTTTATTCCTAACACTTTACGTGTGTTTACACCTCGTGGTGTTTGTCACTGTCTTCTCTACATAAAATGTTAAGGCCCAGGGCCATGTTTTATTCATCTCTGTAACTCCCCAAGCGCCTGGCACCGTGCCTTTTACGTGGCAAGGCCCTCAATAAGCTTTTAGTGGATTAAATGGAATCACTAAAATCCTCGCTTCATTCAATTTCATTTCTTTTTCTTAAAGAGTCCCTTGACCTGGAATGTCTTACAGAGCCACATGCTTTCATCTTCAAGGGCAGTCAGTGTTTCAGAGGAAAAGCATTTCATCTCCTGCATGAGGCTTTCTCAAAACGTCTCTGTTGCGAAACCTGCGCAGTGATGCTCTTTCCTTCTCGTCAGCTCCGCGGGATTCTCTACTCCTCCTCGGTAGCAGCACACTTAATTTAACCACCTATCTTCCACCAGACACGGATTCTCAAGAAAATCAAGGCTTGAAGATGGGAGAACACATTCTGCTGAAGAGCCCGTCTGTCTGGTCCCCGTCGGGAGCTGGGACACGCACCTCGCCACCTGGGGAAGGGGGTGGCCCGAGACACAGCAAATCTCCTCCCTGACTTACAGATGGGAGACTGCGTCTGTGGCTGGATGAGTCAAGATCCCAGCTCCGTCTCACTGTGTCCGACTGTAGCCTGTCGACATGCTTGTTCTGCAGAAAGTGTGAGATTTTGGTGACAAAGTCATGTATCTGGAAGTCTTGAACCAGACGCTGCTCAGCTCTTCCTGCCTGGCTTTGGGACATAGGGGGCTGCCTGGGATGCGGTCTGTATGGCCAAACAAGAGCCCCTCTCCCAGAGCCAGAGTCAAGGAGGGGAAAATATCGTCCACCAGAAAAAAATCATAACCACAGGGCCCAAATACTGAGCGCTAGCCTTGGAGTGCTCTTTCTGAGAAGGGCCCCTGCCCCGGGGGGGTTCACGTTTAGAGGGCTGGTGTGGGAAAGAATGTAGTAAGAGGTTCACGGTGATGAGGTGAGCGGAGTAAAAGGGGCATTCCCCTCCCTTTCCTTCCACCCCAAAGGATACGTGCGCTGAGTGGAAAGACCCTGAGTCACTCAGTGTTTGTTGCTTGAAGTCACTTTCATCTCTTGCAGCGCTGGGAAAAAAGACATTCATTGAAAATTGAGCTCCTTATTGCTAAATAAAGAGTTTGTACCGTATCGGTTTTTCTTGTTTGACACTGTCTATTGACTCCCTAATCTGGGAGGGGTGGACCTCGCCTTCTGTCATCCCCGTTTCCTTCCACTCCTTCCTTCACCTCCGTTCCTTACAGTTACACCAAAAGTTGTATTAGCACAATACCCAGGGTTTCCATCACTATGATTCCCTACATGTTGTTCACAGCTGAGCCAAAGGGGTGTATTCTAAATACACTTTCTCTTCTTCATAAATGTTTGTCTTTAAGCAGAGCTAACAATTTTCACATTTTTCTAGTTCTTTGTGTATCTATTACTCATTCCTCCTGCAAATCTCCTTCAGAACCATGAACCCCTCTTAGCATACCTCGGATGACTGATTTCCATGAGAGGCAGCTAGCCCCCTATCCCGACCTCCGGGCTGGCCCCCCACCTCACCCAGGCACATCTCTTCACATTCACCCACGCTGGCTCCCTTAAGCATCTGTCTTGGGCTCAGGTCATGATCCACAGTGCTGAGATTGAGCCCCATGTTGGGCTCCCAGCTCAGTAGGGAGTCTGCTTCTCCCTTTGCCTGCTGCTCCCTCTGCTTGTGCTCTCTCTCTCTCTATTGAATAAATAAATAAAAATCTTATTTAAAAAATGGCTCTGCTTTCTTTCTTTCTGGGATTTTCTCATTAGCTCCTGACATCTGTCCTGTCAAATTTGTTGGGGGCGCATTCTGGCGTGGCATGCCATAGTCAACAGATCTAGCTTCCCATTCTTGTTTCACGTCTGCAGTACAGTCCTTCCTTTCTGGAGCTAACTGTGGGTTTTAGACCTTTCTTTGGCTCCCTACTTTACCTCTCCAGGAGCCCTTTCTGTTTTCTCTCTTGTGTTTGAGCCTTTCCTCAAACGTCTGGAGGCCTACTGACCGTTAAGAAGGGTGCTCACCAGCACAAAGCCCTGAGGGAGGGGGCTGGGCTAGACCCCGCAGCCTGAGTGACCGGCAGGTGTCAGTCCTGGTGGCCCTTCCTCTCAGCCCACTGTGTTTTCCTAGAGAGAACTCTGCTTCTCCTGTGTGGTGATGGCTGTTGGCCGCTGCATGGGAGGATGGGGCACGGGTATCCCCGTCAGCTGGCAGATGTCTACACCACCCCCCTTCTGTTTCCAGTTCCGTGGTTCACCCCTGCCCTCAGCTAAATTTGAGGACCCATATCCACACTCGTCTACTCAGTCAACTTCCAATCCCAGGCTGGAGAATCTGCTTTCTATGAGGACTGCCAGCCAATTTTTGTGTTTGTAGCTGGACACGTTGGCCCTGCTGGGGAGCTCCCTGGGCTCTCCCACTGCTGGGCTCTGAGAGCTGGCCACCGGCATCTTGCTGACTTTCCCCCCAGCTCCCTCAGCCTGGACTTGGGGTCAGCTCTCACTACTCCGCCCGATTCCTTTGCTCTCCTGCTTCCTGAATGTTGCAAAAATCCCTTCTTGTTCTTTGTCTTTGCGGATTTTCACTTTTTTAAATCCTTTAAGGGAGACCTGGGTGGCTCAGATGGTTAAGTGTCTGCTTTCAGCTCAGTTCATTATATCCGGGTCCTGGAATCAAGCCCTGGGTCTGGCTCCCAGCTCAGCGGGGAGGCTGCTTCTCCCTCTGCCTCTGCCCCTGCCTGTATGCTTTCTCTCTCTCTCTCTCCTCTCTCTCTCTCACTCTCGAATGAATAAATAAAATCTTAAAAAAAAGATTCCTTGACTCTCATTTTCCTTGAGTTCAGAAGGAGCAAAAATAAACATTTGCTTAATCTAACATATTTTCATCTTAAAATTCTTTTAAATTTCTTTTCCTGGAGTGCCTGGGTGACTCAGATGGTTAGGTATCTGCCTTCGGCTCAGGTCATGATCCCAGGGTCCTGGATAGAGCCCTGCATCGGGCTCCCTGCTCAGCGAGGAGCCTGCTTCTCCCTCTCCCTCTACTGTTCTCCCTGCTTGTGCTCTCTTGCTCTCTCTGTCAGATAAATAAATAAACTCTTTAAAAAAAATTTCTTGGGACGCCTGGGTGGCTCAGTTGGTTAAGCAGCTGCCTTCGGCTCAGGTCATGATCCCAGCGTCCTGGGATCAAGTCCCGCATCAGGCTCCTTGCTCGGCAGGGAGCCTGCTTCTCCCTCTGCCTCTGCCTGCCATTCTGTCTGCCTGTGCTTGCTCTCTCTCCCTCTCTCTCTGACAAATAAATAAAATCTTAAAAAAAAATTAAAAAAATAAAACCTTTAAAAAAATAAAAATAAAAAATAAAAAAATAAAAAAAAATTTCTTTTCCTGATTCTCTGAATGAGGTGGTCAGTGCTTTGTAAAGAATATATACTGTGCCAGAAAGTGTACAGTTAGAACTGCTGGGGTTTTTTCCTTTTAATTGAAGTATAGTTGACATACAATGTTAGATTCGTTTCCAGGGCATAACAAGAACTGCTCTCGAGCTAACCAGAGGCTGGACAATGCTTGAGACCTCTGCTTCCTCCCACGGGGAAATAGTGTCCTCCTGGGAGATGATCCTCTCAGTGAGATAATGGTTGGGAGGAGTTTACACATCACAGGTTGGCCTGAATTTGCCCCCCAGCTTGGCCACCTACTAAATGTGTACCCAGAGAGGAGTGTCTTCACTGCTCCCTTGGTACACTGCTTAAAATAATGCCTATCCCCAGGGCGCCTGGTGGCTCAGTCCGTTAAGTGTCCGCCTTTGGCTCAGGTCAAGATCTCAGAGTCCTGGGATCAAGCCCCATGGTGGGCTCCCTGCTGCCCAGCGGGGAGTCTGCTTCTCCCTCTCCCTCTGCCCCTTCCTCCCCCACCCCCAGCTCATGCTCTCTCTCTCTCTCAAATAAATAAATAAAATCTTTAAAAAGAAGATAAAATAAAATAATGCCTATCCCAAAGTCTCTGGGATGAATCGAGCTGGTGAGGGTAAAGCCCTCCATGCAAACTGGGAGCTCAATCCATGCTGGGCTCCCCACTTCCTCTGTTCCGACCAGGGAGAGCTGGCCTTGGCAGTGTTGCTCCTCTCCCCTCGGTCACGACACGTGCCCGCTCCCAGCCCCCAGAACCAACGTGGTTCCGAGTTGCAGACTCCTGCCTGCTTTCCCTGCCGTCCTCTCTGTGCCCCAGCTTCTTACCTCTCAGACTTTGTCAGGGGCTACCCTTTGTGGGGGGGAAGGGCTGATCTGCTTTCCCCTAAATCAGACAGGCCCCCCTAAAGACCAATTATCTCTCCAAATTGCTCCTGTCGGGATATTAGTCACAAGCCGAATAATATCTTTGAAATGTTCCAAATCTCTTTAAGGAAAAAAAAAAAAAAAAAGAAAAAAAGAAAGCCACACTGTGGACTCTGGGCCTCCAACTCAGGTGCGGAGGTCAGGAGGCTCGAGGAGACTTGAGGAGGAAATGTTGGGGAACCCCCAGCAGGGTTGGCATAGCTGATCACACAGAGCCAGGGCAAAAGGAGAGGCAGTATCCCCGCCACGGAGCCCCAGACTGCTGAGGACCTTCTCCATGGGAGCAGAGGTGGGAGAAGCAGCAGGCTAAGAAGGAGGCAGCAGAATTTCTCCAAGAGGATCGCGGGTGGGAGGAGAGACCGAGAAAATGAAATCACGTTGCTTTTACGGGAGAGCCAGCGTTCCATCAGGTCAAACACCCTCACTTGGATCTTATAAACAAGATTCGGGGAAATGGAAGAATGCATCAGCCCTTCCCTCTCTGTTGCTTAGCAACAGCCTCTTTCTCCTTCCTGCGGGTCCCAAGGGGTCCTTCGCACTGGGTGGGGGATGGAGGTAAGATAATTACCTGGTCTGCCTAATAATAAGACATTCTGGCTTCTTTGGGTGGGAAGTGCTTGCCTTGCAGATGAATAAGGCACTTAAGAAACCATTTATTTTCCTCGTTTGGGGTTTGTTGTGTACTGTCATCAAGAATGAATGTTTACCTTTGAGAGGTGCCTGTTTGCCCATGTGGGTATTTCGAGTTGTCTAGTGGATAATTGGGGGAATAAAAGGCATACCCACAACTCACACTCACATTTGGAACGTTGCCTCCTGCTCTGGAAATTACATCCAAAAAGTCCTTTTTCTGAATGGTCCCGTGTCACCCTGGTGTCTCGGAGAGTCAGAACCCCCTGAGACTGTCCATCCTGGCGGAAGACCAGGTGCCAACCTGGGGCCTTGGAGGAGAGGCACCGAGATAGGATTAACGATGCAGAGATCTTATTTGGGGAAACACCTAGGTGAGGAAAATAGGAAGTGAGCCAGGAGAGCCATTGGGGGAAATTCAAGGTTGACTCTGAATGAAAGAGAGAGGGAGGCGAGTCTGAGCATCCTAGCCAGCCCTGGAGTTTAAAGAAGCTTCTAAAGGTCTGCATGAAAGTTTTCCAGCTAAAGCTGTTCCTGGAGGAACTCCCTCTGCCAGCAGCGGCCTTCCTGGGTGGGTGCTGTGCTTTGTCATTGGGACTTGGACACCCCCTCTCCCTGATCTTGTAGGCCTGCAGGTGCTCTCTCATGAACTCTACACCCACATTTGAGGACATGCACTGCTCGGGGCGTGGCAGTGGTGGGTGGGGGGGTGGTGTGTGTAGCGGTGAACCAAGTGTTGTGAGGTTATCCTGCCGTTGGGTTGGGATCCTTGGAAAAGCAGGTAGAAGACCATAGAGCCGAGGATTGAGAAAGGAGGTATTTTGGAGAAAAGGGTGAAGCTAGATAAGAAGGAGTGACCGTAGGAACTGGCGTACCCACAGGAGACCTTCTGTGAAGGGGAAAAGGCATATTTAACACGAGCTTGAATCTCTCCTCTTGTTCTTTTCCCGGGGTGTTGCTCCCTAGACTAGGTCTATCACCATCCAACTCCCCCTGGAATTGCTACTAGAAGCTTCTTGATTGATACCTCCTGTATTCTTCTCCATTTACTCTAACAACTGATTATACTTACAAGTGTTTGAAAAGAGCATTTCCTTTTTCCATGTGATTGTGCATTCATTTCCACTTTATGCCCCTTATGAGAATCATGGTGTTAACTCTGTTGTATAATTGAGGGGTGTCAGAATCACAAGCATGTTCTTTTTAATCTCTGAGACTCCAGTAAAGTCTGAAACCTCATACCATCTAGTGTGGTGCTGACTGAAGAAGAAGGGGCAGACAATGCAGGGATGTGTGGCCAATGCACATCCTGCACCAACCCCCCGCCCCCCTGGGAAATGGCCTCCTGGAAACAAAGTGACAGCTCATCAGAGAGACTGTTTTTGGATGCTCCAGGGCGTGACCAGCAGTGAAGTGAGTGGTGGTCCATGGAGGACACCGTGACAAGGAGGAACAGTCAGAGAGCATCTCAGGAGGGGTAAGATAAGAGCTCATCTCCCTCAGGATAGACTAGAGGGAGGTGGGCCCTAGGGTTTGGGATGGGAAGGAGGAAAAAAAAGTGATGCTTGGGGTATGTTGGCTTTCATGAGTGTTTACTCAATGCCAAGTGCATCACATACATTATCTCACTCCCCACCACCAACCTCAGAGGGTAAGGATCCAGGAATTTGCCCCCAAGAAACACAGTTGGGAGTGCTGGAGGTTTCTCCCAGTCTGTTCTGTAAAGTCCCTGCTACAAAGCTCTACTTTGTGTTGGGACCAAGGAGACGCATGAATGGTCAAGAGAAGGTCAGGGCAGGCTGACCTTTTGTGGTCACTTAGTGAGTCATGAGCAGGAAAACATTGGAGGGGCACCTTGAGGACCCCCGATGCCCACACCCAGGGGGCATGTATCCTATGTGGACATGAGGGCAACCTCATGCGTTTGGCCTGGGACACTGTTAGGTTGGGCAAACTGGCTTTCTGGTTCCAAGCTATGGTTCCATAATCAAATCCTTCTTAATTAACCAGGCAGCTCAACACCTCTGGTGTATCTAGCTCATTCCACTGCCACGCCTACTCTTGTTGGATCCAGTTCTAAAGTAAACTATGTTCTTTGAGAGCTGTTGCATACCGATGAGCTGGCAGCCGGTCTGAACTGACCCACAGACACGTACAAACCAACAGGACCTCAGCACCCTCACCCAGGCTACCCAAACTCTTGGACCGGAGGGGCAAGGTCTTGCCCACATCAACGGTCCAGCTGCTTTCTTGGGGACCAACAAACCGAGTTTCCTTCTCTACACTTACTCTGGCAATCCATGAGGTAAGGGGGAGAAAGGCCGCCTGGTCTCTTTGTAGAAAAAATAAGTTAATTTTGGGGGAAATTTAACCCTCCTTTCCATACCTCAAGTCTAGACAGACTTTCCACCACTCCTGGGGGATTCGAAGTGTGTTTTTAATTTGCTCACTTGATGCTCTCTATCGTATGACCACACATGGATTACAAACTGTGAGCTTCTTCCCACCATCCCTTGGCCATTTCTCAGCCCAGAGCTGGAGCACAGCAGAAGCCTCAGGTCCCACCATGTCTGGTTCCATGGTTTTCCCTTCTTGGTAGCAGAGATATGTGCAGGGATTCTGTCCCTGACAGCATCCTTTCGATGGCTTCAGGGCCTTGCAAAATAGCAACCCTCCCTCAGAGCTTCTCCATCATGAAGGCAGAGGATAAAATGCTAATAAGGTCTATTATGGAAAAGGCGCAAGGCTTATCTGGGTGAATTGTGTTGGTGAGACATTTTGCTTACCTTCCCCCAGAAGCCTCTTCTTTCTTTGATGAAACATTGCCTGATTATGAGTGAATGCATTTGGATTTCTCAGCGTTTGCTCAGCTCCCTAAATTTCTGCTGCGACAAATGCTCTGTGGCAGTGGGCGGCAACCGTTTCCCTGATGCTCTGCATTCTGTGAGCCCCAGAGTGAACAGGCATAGAGCCCCCTTCTCCCAACATCTCTGGCACATAGATTCTAGGCAGAGTTGCTCAGAAAAAGTGTGTCCTTTGCCACAGACAAGCTTTGGGGAAATAATTTATTTTTCATTAGTTGGGTGTAAAAAATAGAGCAAAACACGGTGATGGTGGTAAGGGGGCCGTTTTAGACAAGACTTTATCCAGGTCTCCCAGCGGGACTCCTTCAGTCACAGGCTTGGCTTCCCTTGTCTTGCTCTGCGCTGTCTTGGGACAGTGTTAACTCAGTCAGCTTCAGTTTTTCAAAGCAGAGTGAGGTAGGGGTATCTGAGAAGGTGTGAGCCAACAGAAAAAAAAACTTAAAAAAAAATACTTTAAGGCATGAAGATGGATTTTCTTCTGTGTAAAGAAGCAGGCCAATTCAGTTTAGGGGCAGGGCTGAACCTGCCAGAAGCGTAGTGAGTGGATTCCTTATGAAAGATTCTTGGAGCTTTGGTGGAATTTGGTTTTCTCTGATTTTTTGAAAAATTTAATATATAATATACTGTAATTGCCAAGAATGCTTTGCTCTGCAGAGCCCAAACTTGGAATTTCTCATGCATGTCACTTTCCTGTTCTCAGCAATTCATTTTTTCTATGCTAGGTTACAAATCTACCCTGGACCTTTTCACAGCTCAGTGATTTTCCAAAGATTCAGCTTTGGCTCCCGTGCTTCGCCTTTTACCTGCCCCGTGACTTCTGTGGTTTTAATGCTTCCCAATTCCTCCTCGTCGAGTTTTCATTGGGTTGCTTATCTGTCTCAGCAGTCTGACCCCGAGTTTAACCCAAACCCCTCTTGCTTCTACTGTTTAAGATGCTAATGATGAATATTGCCTTTCTTCTTTTCAATATGGTCCTCATTAATATTATTACTATTTTATATATATAGGTTTTTGTCCTCATTTGCCTTCCAAAAAGCTTATAATGAGCACCTGTGATGTTGCAGGAACTGTGCTAGGTCCTGGGAAAGCACTGTATAGCCCCAGTTCTCATGGCACTTATAGTTGAGAGGGTACACACATGGGAACAGGTGATCACACTCCAACAGGACACATAGGATGATGAATGGGGACTGCAATGCAGCAATGCGGTCATGACATGATCACTGTATTCACGGGAAGGACATCTACTTCGCCTGAAGAAGTCCTCTTGGAGACATGATCCTCAACTCCCTTGGTAGGCAGGAAGGGGCCTGCTGGGAGCAGAGGAAAGGCATTCCAGAACAAGAAAATAGCACTTGCAAAAATACAGAGTCATGAGAGAGCATATGAGTGGAAGATACAAGGAATACGAAGCTGGCATGATGGGAGGTGGGTGGCCCAGGGAGTGGTGAGGAAAGATGACACAGGAGAAGCTGCAGAAAGAATGCATGTGAGAAGGACCTTGTGTTGGGTGCTAAGGAGCTCGGGCAGTATTTCCAAGGTAGTGGGAGACCACATAAGATGATATTTATATTTTAGAAAGGTCATTTTGTTTGCCAAGTGCAAGGTGGATTGGAGAAGGCCAAGACCAGTGCCAGGGAAACCATTAAGAGATTCCTATGAGGCAGAACCCACAAGATCTAGTGGCAGATTGGCTGCTAGGACCAAATGTAGCTCTGAAATAGGAACCTGAGAGTCACCTGGTCTCATTCCCAAACTTTCCCCCAAGTCCAAAATGACCAAACTTAGAATGGAAAAGAGCATTTTCTTGACATTTGCCTTCACACATCCACTATGGTCTCCTAGGTGCAGAGACATGAACTAATGGTTCCCGGATGTTATGGAGAGTCAGTGACTGTGTAGGGCAGGTGCCAGCGGTCATTTGCTTTTCTGATCCACTGAAATGCATGGCTCTCTGGGGAAAAGGAGAGTTTTCAACAGACTGAGCCTGCATCTCTTTTTCTCTCTGGGTACCTATGCCGCCAATGCTCTGGATCCCTGCTGAACCCCAGTGTTGCCCCTTAGGAGGTCATGCAGGAAATGTGTCACTCCTTATTGTGGAAACTCGAAGTTGGGACAATATCAGAAATAACGACAGAACTGCTGAAAGTTGGAAGCCCTTGTACCTACCATTAACTGTCCAAATGTATTCTCACTTTAAAGGAATCAGATCTTAAGTTGTCTTTCCTAAGAATTATGCCTGAGAGCAAGTGCTATTTTCAGTCCCATTTTTCAGGGAGGTAAAGAAGACAGAGAAGAGGGGTAGGGAACTGAGTGTCTCCTAAGTGTTTCCAAACATGGTCATATGGAACATGATGTTTGTAAGACATGTTGGGGTTAGTGGAGATGCTGCTGCAGCTTCAGGCTGCTACCTCAGGCCCAGACACTCATCTCAGGCCCAATATGGCCTCAAGGGCCAGGCGTCAACATCTTGGTGCTCATGACACCCTACAGGTACACTGAAAAGCTCAGGGCTGAGTAACCAGAGCCAAGTCACGGGGCAGTAAACGGCAGAGCTGTGACTTGGTGCCAGCCATATATTCCTCCTTCTTTCACTTGGCATGTGGGTGATAGGCCTTGACATGTTAAGCGAAGTCTCATGGTTTGTAGTATCTGGAAAAATCAGCACTGTGGGGTTTAAGTCCTGATCTACTTTAGGGTCGCCACTTTAACTCTAGAACTTTCTCCCTAGAGCTGAAGTAAGTCCTTGAGTCCTGAAAGGGACTCAAAGAGATTCAAGTTTAGTTTTCGTTAGACCCAAGGAGAAGACTGTGTCAGAATATGCGTGTATTGCTGGTTCAAGTCACTATGGAATAAATTTATTGGCTCAGAAATCTAAGTTTGCCTTAATTAATTGAGGATAGTTGAATATAGTAATTGGTTTTAAAGACTTCTGCTCAATACCTTCTCTTTTCCCCACACCAACTGGACATTTTCAGAGGGGGAAGTGATGGTCAGCTTGATAAGGGGATTAAGGGAAAGCCCAAAGGGGCTGTTTACCTTCATCTCCTGGCCAGTAAAGTTATTCCAATTTTACAGGTTGAGAAAAGAAAGTACTAGACTATGATAAGTTAGCCTAAGCCAAAACGTAGAGGAAAGGACATAGACCTCCCCAGTCTGCTTTGTCTTTTGGGATCTATAAGATTCATGAATAATATTAGCTCTGCTCTTAGATAGCAAAAAAAGTGGTTGACTTGATTACATAGTTCATAATCTTCATGAACAAGCAGGGAGTGTGTGGAAATTGGAAAAACAAAATGGGATGAACCAAACCAACAAACACCTTTGAAGGAAAGAAAGAAAGAAAGAAAGAAAGAAAGAAAGAAAGAAAGAAAGAAGAGAGAAGGAGGAAGGAAAAAAGGGGAAGGAAGGGAGGGAGGGAGAAAGGGGAAGGAAGGAAGGAAAGAAGAGAAAAGTATGAAGGAAAAATTAGTATGGAGACGTATAGGAGTAGACCCCTAGAAAAGTCAAGAATAATCAGAAAATAACCTTAAGGTCAAGGGGTTCATAGGAGTCCATTCTTGACTCCAGATGGAATGATCTTCAGCCATGCTTGCTGAGCTTATTGTGAAGAATGTGCAGAGAAAGTGTCGCTGTCCTTGCTGTTTCTTTGTCAGAATCAGTGAGCAAATAGAGAGCACTGTTCTTACCCATGAAACTCTCTGCTTCTGAGGAATAATAGAAAAAAGCAAAAGTAATACAGAGACTGGACAACTTTAAGACTATTGAGAGTCTACAGGTGTTTGACCCCAAGTCGTTGCTCCAGGAAACGCTTATTAAGGACTTGAGCTGTTAATGTAAAATTCAACCCAACAGCATCACATTAAAAAAACAAAACATTGGAATTAACTTTAAACATCCTTCTAAAGGGTTATCAAGCCCAGGTCACCCATTGTGCAAAAGAAGAAACTAAGGTCTAGAGAAGCAAATGGACTTTCTCAAAGTCCCCAGGAAAAACACCAGCCTGAATCCCCTCAATGTCGTTTTGGGTCAGTAACTTTCTCACTCAAAGAAGTCTGTTATTTTCCTAAAAGGGTTCCCAGGAGGCAACAGTCTACCTCAGTGGGCATGCGCACATATTTACATCCTGTAGTTATCAAACCTTGTAAATTTTGCAGTCTAGTTAGATGCATGTCACCCCCTTATGCTTCTAAAGGAAGCTTCTTCTTGAATATGCTATGAAATACAAGCCAGAAATTTCCATTTATTTAGAATTTCCCCAGGTCCACCACCCTCCCTCACTTGCGATTGCACAAACACCAGTGTTTCTTGGCTTGCGTTCAGGAACTGTATTTACCAGGGTGTATCAATGTGCCGCCATATCCCCAGGGAGCAGATTTAAATATGCAACACAATGCAGGCAAAAGCAACAGGTTAATACTGTCTTTGCACTTAGAACAGCCAAAGCTCTCTCAGGTGACCACCCCTAGGGGAAGACTCATGGTTCACTGCCTTCGATTAAATTCTTGGGAGCTTTCTGGCTCTATCCAGATCTGCCATTTGTCCTTGAGGAGCTCGACAGAATCTGGAAACAATGTATAACTGTTGCTAACTTCTCCCAGGAAAAGACTCCCTGAAATTTGGTCCCTTGGAGTTCAAGTCCAATGATGTTATGTTCAGAAAGATAAGAGTAATCCCAGCTTTGTGCTGGACGGTGCATTCGACCATTTCAGGGATCAAGGTATTCTGATGCTGTTAGGGATCTGGACCTCTGATGAATTATGCATACAGGAGAGAGAGCTCAAACTGGATTCAGAGATAAGTCACAGGAATGGTCCGAAGGTCACCTCAGAAGGCCTTCTGGGGAAGTCCAAGCTGTGTTGGGCTTTTCTAAAGGGTGAAGACACAATCCCTACCCCGCCGAAGTTTCAGTCTCACTGGAAGGATGGGTGTGAGTGATGGGCATGAGTGTGGTACATTCTCACTAATGGGTCTCTCTTCCTGAGTCTGTTTCTAGGGTGGCCTAAGTGAGATGGAGTGCTTGGTCTCCTCTCGCAGCCACTAGATCCCTTCAGATGGGGAGAAGAGAAGCCCTGAGAGGTCCTAACTAAGAATGCTCACGTGAACCAGGCCTGAGAATCCCTTCAGAGACTGGGGCTCCCTGTGATCCTTGGCCTTGCCCAGATCCCTTGTGTGGGAGAGTCAAGGTTTCCTTCCCGAACCAAAGCTAACCCTCACTGCTGTTAAGACTCTGATGAGATGAAGTCCACTGAGGAAAAAGGTTAGCTGAGAAGTGGAGAAAAATGTGCACAGGATTTGGATTTTATTCAGCTTTTTATACACGTGTTCTTTTGGCTGGGTGTTTCCAGTCTGGTGGATTTCTATGGACTAAGATGCTTCTTAAAGTGTCTAGTGGCAGTGAAAGGAGGGGAGGCGAGGGATGCATGCTGGGTCCGGGCTGGCCCCTAGAGCAATATGAGTGGGGAGATCCAGCACTCAGGGCACAAAGTGGCCCCATTCCTCCCGGAGCCTCTGCTTAGAGTGGCAGTGAAGTGAAGATGGGAAATGGGTCATCATTTCAGGTTGGCCAAGGGTGGTGGGCTAAAATTGCTTTCCAATAGAAGCAGGAGCTAGTTTTCTCCTACCTACTGAAGACAAGATGACCGTGGGTTCAAATCTCAGCCTCAGGATTTGAGTAGATACCAAGGAGAAGCTTGGGCTATAGAGGTGTTGAGAGTCAGGAAAAGATCTCAGAAGAACCTGGAGTCCTTATGCAATCATGGAACCCATATCCATCTGTCTGGGAGGTGGTTCAAGGGCTGCTGGCCTACAAGTGGGGCACGTCTCTGTGCTCTTGGAAGTCTCTTCCCTTCCTGAGTCCTGGAAGGAAGCTTAGCATGAGCTCCTGACTCTTGTCTTAGGTTCCTGCACCACAGACACAAATCCCCAGTGACACTGTGTCTAGTGGCTTCAAGGAACAGATATGTTTTTCTAATGACACACAGTGTAATCGTGTCCTAGGGACAGCTGCTTCTGGCTATCTCCCCATGTTCCAGCCTTTCTTCTGACTGCTGGGATCCACAGGATAAATGAGTCTTATAGCTTTCTTCCTGCCCGAGGTCCCAAACACTCCAGAGGTGCCATAAACCCCAGGCAGCCAAGAGGTCAAGGCTTCCCCCCATCTCCCCTGCTACCTGACCCTCTTGGCCCTGCTGCTTAAAGCTTTGGCCTCCTCATTCCTGAATATTGGCTGCTCTGTTCTAAGGGCTCCAGCCCCTCCGGTGGTGCCATCCCAACCCCCCACCCCAGCTCACCGCTTCATCATCACGGAGTCTGGCCTGCGATGGTTCTGTCTTCGTGCTTAGCCATGTGAGCAAGGGGGCCCCGGGGATTCCAACAGCCAGACCACGGAAAGGCCCACTTCCAAATGCAGATATGGGGAAAAAGCCAGGCATGTGTCATCATTGACTACAGACCAGATGCCCAGCCACAGGGGGCCCTGGCTGTGACCGTAACCGAGGACGGAGAGGAGGGGCAGCTCCCGACAGAAAGAGGCTGTTTCCACCTCTGCTCTGCTGACTCTTCTGACCCCAGGATCTGTAGAAGTAATCCCCCTGTGCACGGCATGTTTCTGCTTTTCAGAATATTCTAGGCACGGCCATCAATGTGGCCCCCATGGCTCAAGGAGGGAAATGACTGCCTTGGGGCCTAGTCACCTGAGTTGGTCAGGGCAGAGCTGGGTCCCCCCCCACCCCAGTCTCTACGGATCTTCCTCAGCATCACTCTTGGATTTCAGAGCCTCTCACTTTCTGGAGCAGCTCCAGACTGTCTCCTCCCTCTGCTGCTCTTCTCGCATCCTGCGAGCTCTCGGTCCTGCAGTGAGAACCTCCAGCTTGCGCGTCCCTAGGCCTCCTAGTCAAGATGATGTGGGCCCTATATTCCAACTGGTGATACCGCCACTTTTCTTAAGAGAGAATCTTCTAGAATCCCTGACAAACGGAGAGCAGAGAGGCTTCCCAAGTTCCCTGAACACTCTCTTTCTTCAGGTCACGTCCACATTTAAAAGGCACCCATTTCCCCACATATTCACCCCACCCTGCTACACCTGTGAAGTATCCGGCTTTTATCTGAAGCAGACAGTTACTGCTTCTGTTTTAAATTGTCAACATAGGCAGGACTCTTCATTGGAAAACAGCTACAACACATGTCATCCTTTCAGTCAAACATTCTTCCTTATGTCTAACTGAGCTCCCTCTGGCTAAGTTCAAACTCACTTTTATATAGTCTGTCTGAATTTTCCCAAACATGGCATCATTTTATCTGTATGGTGACCCCGGGAGATAGCTATTCCTGTTAATATTATTTGACAGATGGGAGAACTGAAGCTTGATTTGCGCCCATTGTAGGTTGGAGGCAGCTCCTTTCAGAACTCTCCAGATTTTCTAAGTCTGCCTGCAATTCTAGAACTCACTGAGCAGTGCCCTGGGCAGGTGCCGGTTGGGAGCGAGGGAGCCTGGCTGGCCCGGATGGGTTTGTGAGGAGGCTGCTTTTGAGCTTGCCCTTGGCCCCAGTGAGACCTTTCCTCTCTCATCTTGGCATTGTTAACCCCCCAGTTTTGGTGCCCCATGCCCCCCTGATTACTGATACTTTCAATGTCACCCCCGATTACTGTGGCTTTCTTAACCCTTGGCACAATCTATAATTACCATGATTATTTGGTTCCTTTTTATTATCTGTCCATCTCTCTCCACCTCTCTGAATATCAGTCTTGTTCATATTACATCCCAGGTGCCTCACACAGAGCCCGGCATGTGGTAGACTCTGAATAAGTATTTATTAACAGAGGGACAAGGAACAACAAGAAAAGGAAGAGCAAACAAGAAGGATAGAAAGAAAGGAAACAATTGGAAGACCTTTCCTTCCCTTTGGTTTTCCTTTCCTACCATGGACATCAGAATTCATGCATCATATGGGCCAAATCTTATGGGACTTGTGGTAGAAGGATCTAGAAGGCTGGGGTCCTCATTCCAGCTCTGCCTCCTATGAGCAATCTAACCACCTTATGCCTCCCCTCCTCCCTTGTAAAATAGAAATAATGGTATCTACTTCATGGGGTCACCCTGAGGATTAAATGAAATAATTTCTGCAAAACCAGTTTCTGGCTTATGGTAGATATTCGGCAAGTGTCATTCCCTTTTCGCTGCAGTAATTTCAACCTTCCAACCTGAGTCCTGCACAGTAAAATCAAACCCTGCAGTGTGCCTCCAACCATATATGAAAGGCTATCTGCCCAGCTGGTATGAAGATACATAGAGAATACACAGCCAGCCTTCTGTCTGTGCCAAAGAAAGTCACATTGAAGAGATGCATTTTAATGAGTTTCTTCCAGTAATTAAACCCAAGGGACACATATAGCAGCTGAAACCATGGTAGGCTGAATTCTAACTTTCTAGCTCTGTGAACTTGGATTAATAACTTGGCTTCTCTGATCTTTGGTTTTCCCCTCCACACACTTGGAATAGCAATGATGTGTATGTCATCAAGTAGTTGTAACTGTTGAGTGTATGCATGGAGAGCGCCTCAAAAATAGTAAGGCCCCTAAGTGTTAGCTATTATTGATCCATGGGTTAGAGGAAAAACTACCCCCGTACTAAACTAGATTCAAGAAAATGTCACGGAGCCTTCATTAATTGCCAGTTACTTTTATTCATCCTTTTGTTTTGTTTTATAAGGAAGCTCCACACCCAGCATGGAGCCCATCACAGGGCTTGAACTCATGACCCTGAAATCAAGAGCTGAGCTGAGATTGAGTTGGCCGCTTAACCAATGGAGCCCGGGAACCCCTCCTTTCATCTTTAAATAATATTGAAAGATACAACCCCTTCCTGTTTTCATTCCTTCATCACTCCATCCATTCAACAAACACTAGCTGTAGCCACAGAATCGTGTGCCATTCTCACAGTGGCTAATTGTCAGTAAAGTATGGTGGTGTGTGGTTGACTTATGTAATGGCTCTTCTCTGTATCTTTCCTTTTGAGGCTCAGCCTTGGATCTCACACCCCATGGAGGTCTGGGGCTTTTCTCTGGACGTTTGTGCTTGGCCAGTAATGCACACTGTCTCCTCGCTTCCAGCTACCCTTGTGTACCCACAGGGGCCAGCCCAGCACCTCACTGCTCCCCTGCACTGCGCTCCTGCTCTCTCCATTTCGGCTACATCTTCAGCTTCTCCAAGCTTTTGCATGTAGTTCAGCTGCTTTTGCACTCATAAAAAACATTAACCCAAGACCAAGTGAATCTATGTTAAAAACGGGTGGTTTTCTGAGCATGTAAATGAGTTCTCAAAAACATGTGCATTTCTTCTCCGCATTTCCAAGGACCACACTGGGTTCGAAACACATGAGCTATATGTGCCACTATGCACTGTAGAAAATCTAAGCTTAACTTTGAAAGGAGGAAATAATGAGGAAAATAATGCCCGTAAATGCCCACGTTGCTTCTGAATACACGTGATCATCTCTGCCACTGATCGGCATTGGCATTTCTGAATTCACCACATGTCATTTTCATATCCTCACTGGATGTTTATTTGGTCATTAGTTAGGTGAGCAAATAAAAAATGTGTTCAGCTGTAATTTGGAGGGAATCTCTCCTTTCTCTCTCTCTCTCTCTCTCTCTCGTGCACAGCCCCATGGGTCCACCCACATTGTCCTTTCAGCCAGGAGAGAACATGGACTTTCATTCATTCAGGAAATATTTGTCAAGTTCCCACTATGGATGCAGAGGACAGTGAGGTGGGCCGTTCTCTGGGAGGGTATGTTCTAGCAAAGGCGAGACAGACAGGAGGTAAACACATAATAAAGAAACCAACAAAGAAGATGACACCTGTAGTGATAAGAGGTGGGAAGAAGCTAAAACAGAATGGAGTGGCAGGTTGGTGAGGCAGGGTGCGCCCTCTTAGATTGGATGCTGAGGGGTCTTGTTGCTGGAGGGTGGTGTAGCTGAGTGTCGAGGGATGGGAAGGAGCTGGAAGACCCAGAACAAAGCATTCCCCAAGGAGGGAACAGCACGCTGAAAGACGATGGCAGGAGGTAGCATTGCAAGTTGGAGCAGCAGACTTGATGGAAAGGTGGGGCTGGGAAGGAGGGCAGAGCTCAGGTCATGTGGGGACTTGAGGAAGCCAAGAGAGGCTTCAGCAGGACAGCAACATGATCTGATTTGGGAAATGCACCATGGGCAGGAGGGAGAACCAGCAGAGGGAAACAATAGCCCACTCATGAACTTAAATGTCGTTTGGACAAAGGTGGCAGCAAGGGGGATGGAGTGAAGAGGACAGATAGGTTCTGGATATGGTCTGTTGAAAGAGCGGATGAGACCTGTGGATGAATCTTGCTGAGGTGGGGATGAGAGAAAGAAAAGAGTCAAGACTGAATCGGGGTTTTGGTTGAAGTAGTGGATGGTGGTACCATTGATGGAGCTGAGCAAGGCCCCAATTAAACAAAATCAGTTAGAACACAGGTGTATTAGGGGCTAAGAAGAAAAGGAGGAGGGTGATAGGAACACTTTTTTGGAGCATTTTCAACCCAAGAGGAACATACCCAGACGGGCCGCCTGGGTCCTCCACAGAGAAAGTGCACCTCCTCTCCCCCCCAAGTCCAATGGTGACAGGTCCTCAACCCCTGCTAAGAGCTTTTAGAGAAAGGTGCCATCACCAAGGCCTGGGATCCAGCTGCCTCTGGGTCTGGAAGTCTGGTCTGGCTAACCTCTGAGGAAATTCAATTGGTTTGGCACAATTGCATCTTCATGGGCTAATCGAATTTCATCCATTTATGGGCAATCTTTTTTTTTTTTTTTTCTTCTTGTCCTCACCCTTTTCTTCCCTTTGTTAACTTTCCTCTAGCAGCCAAATAGACAAAATCTTCTCCCTCAGGGCCTCAGGTCTGTAAAAATAGGCCTCAGCGGTCCCCTTTAAAGCAGCCTAAAGCTATCTCCCCATCCCAGAGGTTCTGGTGGGAGAGCCTGCTCGGTGAGCCAGAGGGAACAGAGGTAAGGGAGGCAGAAGGATCCTACCCAGGCCTGGCATCTCCCCCAGGCAAGACAACATGACCTCCCCAGCACTTCCTGCGCAGTTCACGGAGGCCCTGCTGGTCCTTGAGCTAGCTGCCTGCTCAGATATAGACGTGGGGATTCAAATTAATCCCCCAAAAACAACTCAACCTTTGCCTGCCTCTTTATCAGGCCTCCTCCTCCATCCTCTAACCTGACATTATTAAGTTTTTAACGTGAGGGACCCTCTGCTGGGTGTTCTTACACGGATTCCTACCTCAGCATTGTGAAACAAGTGTTCCTAGTTCCATTTTTTAGGGCAAACACTCAGGTTCAGAGAAGCGGATTAATTTATTCTGTTGATTAGTAGAAAAAGTAGAGTCCAAGCCTAGGTTTCCGTCACCTTCTGGCCCACCTCCTCACTACCTTCAGCACATCTGTCGAACCCCATCCTTGTTTTGCCAACCCCACCAACCGGCTTTTTGCAATGATGTTCTCGGTCTCCGTGTTGTCCCCAGCTTGGACCTCACACCCCTCTTGGGTGCCAGGGGGCCAGCAATTCGGTCAGTGCCAAGCCCCGAGGTCAATTCCTTGTCATTGCTCCTGGTTTTCCCTCCATCCCATCTTCTCTATCTTGACCAGCACAGCTCAGGACAACTTTAGCAAGATGGATCATGGCAAGACTAAAATGATGTTGGAAAAACCCATCACTGAAAAAGGAGACAGTTCCTGGCAGTATGGTGGGTATGTGGATGGACAAGAACCGGAAAATAGCAGCGTTGGCGGGAGGGTACACCAGTCAGGTCTGGCCGAGCAGCAAAACAGGCACATCAAAAAGAGAGAAAGAGGGATAAGAAAAGGAAAAAAAAAAAAAAAAAGCAAACATAACTCATGATGAGCTCTGGGATCTTTATTGTGACTTTTCTTTCTTTTTTGTTTTCCAGGCTTAATCGATTACATTGGGAAACCAGCTGTGTAAAAACGCAGGCCGGCTCTCCAACCCGGACCAGTCCTCCACGGAGCTGGAATTCGGGCTGACCCAGGACCACGTGTTGCCAGGACGGAAACTCCGTGGCGCCTGTTCTCACTCTCCAGGTAGATGCAACTCCTTTCCTTTCCTAGGAATGAGTGCTTCTAACAGGGCAGGGGCTATGCTTCAGTTTCTTCCCCCCAAATCATCATTTATTTATGATACTTGATAAGATCAGCTTTGGTCCTGAGTCTGTGTAATCACCCAGGTCCCTATGATCTATATTAATCCAGGTGAGGATTTTTTTTTTTTTTTTTAAGGCAGACAGCTGAACATAGAGACAGAGTAGCCTGATACATTCTTTCTTGATCTTGATAGGAGCAAGGAAGCATGCAAAGAAATCTCTCTTAAAAAAAGAGAGAGAGAGAGAGACTGAGAGAAAGGGACCAGCCTCCAGGAATGCACAGTGGGTGGTTTTCTGTGGTTTCCTGTTGAGATCCTAAATGTGGGCTCCCCACAGCTGTCCCCTCAGCAGACAACCACAGAAGCACCAAAGACCATCTCCCCCCGCCACAAGCCAATAATCCAATCATGCTCCACATCCCTTTAGTCTCTCTCTTTGGTGTGTGTGGGGCAGAGGGAAGGAATGATATGGGAAGGATGTGGGAGCAAGGAGGGGCTTTAATGGGTCCCATGGGATTTCAGCTTGTCTGTGAGGTAGTGAGTGCTGAGTCTTCACAGAGGTCGGTATAAATAAGACTCAGATTATTACCCTTACTGGCTCTAGGAATAAAACAAGGGCTGTAGGTAAGGAACAAGATGCTAGGAAAAATGAAAATAAAACACATACTGAAAGGAGGAGAGAGAGGGAGAGAATGAAATTGAGCTCCCAGGAGAGCATGAGAGGATGAACAAGCGATGGGGGACATGTGAGCATGGGGGAGGGGCGCTGCATGGGGGCTGGGCCATGGTGTCACAGAGTGAGGTCAAGATTGCTTCAGGGCATCCCATCAGAGAGCCTGCAAGTCTGTGGACCTGCCTGCTTTGGAGAACTGCAGACCTGGGTCCCAAGCACATGACTTTGGCCTGACCTCCAGGCCTGGGAGGTGTGAGGGAGTGAATGGGCAGGGCCGAAATGGTCCTTCACCCTGGAACTGCCAGGCCAGGGTCATACCAAGGGCGGTTCTCAGTCCTGTGGAGCCCAGGGGAAGGTGTAGGGAAGGGAGGCACCCATATTCTGCCTCAGCCTCTCCACCGATCACCACCTGGGCAGGATGGGAAAGAAGAATTTCACCCACAGGTGTGGGGAGAAGAGACATCTCTCCAAATTCTGGTAGACTTCCTGTTTGGGAGTGAGGACAAGCAGAAGAATCTCTCTGTACTTCCGGGCTCTTGAGACCAAGACGGTGCTGCTGCAGAATCGCGGTGGCCACTGGCTGAAGGAAGGAGGTGCCCCATGCAGCCCAGGGCCTAGGAAATGCCTAGCGCAGTGCTTCTGGCTGGGGCTGGAGGACAAAGGAGGAAGCAGAAAACAAGAAGGATGTTTGTTGAGTCCCTACTGGGCAATAGGCCCCTTACACGTAAATTTTTTTCTGAATACTATAGTATAATTACCAACCATATAGTCCTCCACTTAAAGTATACAATCACAGTTGCTTTGCATGTTCACAAAGCTGTGCAACCATCACCGCACAATGTCAGAAAACGGTCATCACAGCACAAAGAAACATCATAGCTACTGGCGGGTGTTCCCCTTTTCCCTCTTCCCCTCCCTCCAGAAGCTACCAGTCTAACTTGCTCTCTGCAGATTTGCCTAGTGTAGACGTTTGTAGAGATGGAATAATGCCGCGTCTGGCTCCTTCTACCTCGCAGGACGCTTCCAAGACTCTTCCATGTTGTAGTACCTCATACCTTTTTTAGGGCTGAGCAATATTTCATTGTACCACCGCGCGTTGTCTTGCTTGTTGACTCGTGAGCTGATGGGCCTTTGGGTGGTCTCCATTTTCTGGCACTTGCAAATAATGCTGGTATCAACATTTGTGTGCGAGTCTTTGTGGACACTGTGTATTTTCCATGTAATCCCCATAACGATAAAATGGGCATTATCATCCCTGATTTCTTAGGAAAAACTGCAGCTCAGAGAGGCTAAATGACCATTTTTGAGACAGGAAAGCTTCTTTTGATTCAGGTCGATGAGGCTAGAAGGGCCGAGAAGGGGAAATGTGGTGGAGTTCCATTGCACCTTACCAGGTTGTGACACACACCATTGAGTAAAAAGAAATGGCAGGAATGAGAGAAAGTGCGTCAGCAGGGCCACTGTGTGCTCCGTGGGCTTCCTCTCAGAAAGCAGGTTCTGCTGGCAGGGCCCTTGGGTCTGGGAAATGTCCCTCCTTTCCTATTGCTTCCTCGTTTCAGCGGCAGTTGTTGGTCAAGAGCAGTTTGAGACTATCCCTGGAGCAGCTCATCAGGTTTGTGAGGAGTCAGGTGGGAAGTGTCTGCAGCGGTGCCCATCCCGAGAGGGTGCCTGGGATGGGCTCGGCCTGGCAACAAGGGCCGTGAGGAGGGGAATTCAGCATGGGCCAAGGGCGGCTCTATGGCATGGTATGACAGGTCACTGAGGCTGCCGGCTCTGCTTCTTTCTGCCTCCAGGGCTTTCCCAGAAAGTACTTGGACATGGGAGTGTGGGTGACGTGCCGCCCCATTAATGCAGCTCCGATGGCTAAGCAGAATCAAGCCAAAGCTGGTAATCATTGACCCTCGGAAGCTCCCTGGGGCAGAGCCGTAGAATCAACAGGAACACGGGCTCTCCAGCAAATCCCCTGTTCTGTGGTTTATCTGAGAGCCTTGCCCTTCCTGTCACCTTTCTGGGAAGCATGATGCTCCTGCAGCTTGGCATAGAGAGTCCCAGAATGAAAGGCATGGCAGATGATAATGTCATAGGGTCTGTCAGTGGGTGGCAGACTGTCACTGGAAAGGAAATTAGAGTTGGACTGAAACTGAGGATGCTAAGGGCTTGATCACGTTCCACGTTCAAGTTGTCATCGAAACTTTTTCCAGCCATTTGCAAGATCAAAGTGAATGTCCCCATTTCTCAGATGAACACAGTGAGAGGTTAGGTGGCACCCAGTGACTGACGTAAGCAATGTAAGTGATGTGAGTGACTGACTCCAGATCCAAACCACACGTACCCACTTCTTCAGTCCTGCCTGGGAACCACTTGAGGCAACCCTCATAGGGGATCTTAAACATAAGCAAGAATGTGAAAGAGAAGGCATTCAGAGCTCCCCTCCAAACTCAAGAACCCAGTGTTCTGTGCCTTGTCTTTCACATCGTCTACGAGAGCTGGACTATCCCACCAACATGAGACCCTTCACGTTGGCCATGGCATCATGAATTCTAGTCTCTGAGTGCCATCACTCAGGCATTAGCTGAATTGGGCCCCTATTTTAGAAATTTTCAAGGGCTGGAATTCTGTATGTTCTTTTGAAAACAAAGTGGACTCTCCTGTTGGGGACACTCAGGGAAGTATGTTCAGAATGTCCAGTCCATGGGGAATTTATTCGTTTCTGGGCTGGAAAGACTGAGTCAACGTAACACCAACCCAAACCATGGAGAACTATAAGGGTCACACTAATAACAGGATTCCAGCACTAATAACAAATACAACTTTTTGTAAACACTTAAATTATTTTACTCAATCCTGGTGCCATTTGAGATGGGTGGCTCAAAAGATGAAATTTAAGAATTATTTCATTATACATGTGCACAGTTTTCAGACAAACAAACTCCCCCAACACATACTTTTACAAGATAAACAAGGAAGAGGATGATTATTTTATTTGCAAAAATCATTCTTCACTTTCTAAATAATCCAGTAAAAGATTTTTTAAGATACTTAATATCTTAACACCTAAGCAATATGACTTACTATATGCAAGTGATTTCTGTGATTTCATCTTTTGAGAATACCATATGTTGGTTCTAGATTATACATCTAGACCTGAACAAAGATGTCTGCACTGTCACGAGTTCTTTTGAGTAGACATGAGAATAAAAAGGCCATGAGACTAGAAACATCTTTGGGTCATTGTGTTAATTCCATTTTCTGTCACAGGTTCATTAGAAACTAGAATTCAGGGGCACCTGGGTGGCTCAGTTGGTTAAGTGTCTGCCTTTGGCTCAGATCATGATCCCTGGGTCCTGGGATGGAGCCCCCATTGGGTTCCGTGCTCCACAGGGAATCTGCTTCTCCCTCTCCCTCTGGCCCTCTCCTCTGCTCATGCATGAGCTCTCTCTCTCTCAAATAAGTAAATAAAATCTTAAAAAAAAAAAAAAAGAAACTAGAATTCAACAGGTAGGATAGTGACCCTCAAGAGGTCTGACCAAAGTGCACATGAGGGGTCTTAGAACTGATCCTTCCACCCTTTCCTTTGTGGAGGGATCCCATCTGCTCCTCGGACAGATTGACAGAAATTTCACCCAGGATCCTCTAGGGATCTATCCTCTCTCTTCAGTTTGTTTCAGCAAACACGTTTGCTGTATTTTACCAGTTGTCTTTCCTACTGGGCTTCCACCCTGATCCTGTGTGCATCCTGACAAAGGTAATTTGGTAAATTCCAAACCCAAACCTGGGAGCTCTGTTGGCCACTGCAAGTTTTGGTGGTACGCGGAGCTTTGAAAGTCATCTCCTGACCCTCTTAAGAAGAAGCAAGGGGCTTGATGCTCACATTGCTTTCTCAGTAAACAAGGCAGCAGACCACCCAGGCTAGAAGAAAGCCAGATAAGGGTTTGGTTATGAGGAGCCCAAGGCCACAAGACCCAATCATCTGCCTGGTCCTAGAGACTGCAGAGACTGAGTCCTGCCAACAGAGAGCAGTGTTAGGTTCTGTTCCCCTCCCCATATCCCCTTCTTTGAACCAAGCACTTTGAGTCTTTCACACCTTGCTGGAGCTATTTATTTCTTGACGAATGTTTCTTGAGGATCTACTCTAGGCTGGCACTGGGGATAAAGCAATGGAGGGCATGGAGAGGGTCACTGCTCCCAAACCACCACAGAAGAAAATGTGTAGGTTGAAATGACTCTAGAAACTATCCCCCGCCCCCAAAGAAAAGAATACAATAAACTATTAAAAGGGGAAGGAATCTGATGTGAATGGGGAAGGCGTAGTCAGGGACTTTTGTCTCTTTGCGAACCTACCATTTAAGTTTCTTTCTGAGAAATGGCCTTCAGGTTGAACCTAAGTAGCCAGGCTGGGGTTGGGAGAAGGGAGAGTGGAGCTCCAGTGTCCCCTGTGTGTCTTCCTTTGTCTGTATCCTCACTGTTGCCCAGAAATGACCTTGGCCACTCAATTAGTGTTGCTGAACTGACCAACTCCAAGGCCTGGGTGCTTTGCCCTTCTGCTTGAACAGTGAGGACCCCAGGCTCAGCTCACTATCACTGGCAGGGTTTCCTCTTCCACTGGGGAGGAAGCTCCCCATGTCCCCTCACTAGCCTCACTGTCAATGAACTTCTGACTGTGGACAGTGATGTAACTGCACTCTAGAAATATCTGGAAATGTCTCTAAATGGAAGATGTCATTGCCATAACTTCAGATCATCGCCAACAGTTGGCTCAAGCCAAGACAATCTATAGAAGTTTCCAGAGAAAACACCATGCTTAACAGTACATCTTCAGCTGCTTCCACAATCATGTCCTAATTACTTTGACATCGTGACCCTTCCTGAAATCTGCCCAGCATTATGAGACCCTTCTTGTGACTTGGGGGCCTGTGGCCTTATCCACCAACACGTACCTGCGGATCCAGTGCAGTTGGCCCTGGGCCCTCTCCATGGGGGTCCCAGGGCCTCGCACACACTCATGTGAATTCAACACTGTAATACATGTGAAGGATACTCTTGTGCCTGGCCCAACATCTAAGGCTTTCCAGACCCCAGAATTTCAGGGCTCCGATGGGGCACCGTTTGCATTGTGCTGTAGAGGGCGCTGTTCACACAGAATGCAGGAGACTGCAACTGGTCTCCTAAAGCTGTCAGCAGGGTACAGGGTACAAAGCACTCCATGGCGTCTTAATAGCCATTTCCCACTCTCAGGAGACTTTGCTCTGCTCTCCTCTTTCTCTTCATTCAGTCTGAGCTGTGGATCTTCACTTCTACCTTGACTTCCTCTGTTATCTGTGGCTTAGTTCACTCAGACCCAATACAGCAATGCCTTCTCGGTAAAGAGCTGAACTCCCTGCAGTTTAGAAGAGAAGAATTCTTAGAAAACCTTTGGAATAAAAACCACGTAGATCCACCTGTGTGGTTTTGAGTTTCTCTTGTCTTCTGGTGCTCTCTCATTCTGCTATTACCGCTCCTCACCACCCCCAGGGGTGTGTTGCTTTCTCTTCAAAACTGTGAGCCAGGAATAGAGGAAGTGCCTCCTTTTGGTCCTTCTCCATGTAGCTGAGACAAGCTAGCAGTTCCTAACTACCTTAAGGAACAGTGATGAAGAACAATAAGAAAACAATCCTGAAAATATACACGGAATAAGCACCCAGCTTCCAAAGCATAGGTTTCCAATTCCACAACCAATGCACGCTGTCAGCAAAGGCTAGGAAGACCCTGTAGACATCTTGTTTGGGTCCAGCTTCACTAGCTCCCAGGCTGAGACTGAATTCATGGGAACCTCACACCTCTTGACATTTCCTGCTAGGACCCAATCCACCTGCCATGTGGAAATAGAGGTCTTTGCAGTGAGAGTGTAATTATCTCAGGGCGACCAATGGTTGTGGTAAGCAAGACAGCTAGAGAGACTTGAAAATCTGTGTCTGAAAAATTTTAACTCCTCTTTGTGACTTTTTGTATTTAAATTTGGTTATTTCCTTGATTATTCACATCCGGATACAAAAGCGAACAAATGTATAAAGTGAACATATGGCCTGTAAAATGGCTTTATGACCTTCTTAGTTACACCTTTTGTTCTGCGTGCTCTTCTGTCCTTTAGTGGTGCCAATGTGTCAGCCGAAGAGCCTCCAGAAGACCCCGGTACTGTAACAAATCGGCTTTTTGCAGCTGGTGAGAACACACACCATGAAGAACTGTGGGGAGGCTCATTGAGGGCTAGGAACAGTTAAAGAGGATTTGGGCTTGTTATGTGATTTGGGGAAGATTTAAAGAAGCAATACTTTGCTCTGGGTTAGATATCAGTAATTCAGAGTAATTCTATGAGTCATTATGTCAATAAATCTTATCATCTAGAACGGGTGAAGACTGGTGGATAACTAATGTCATTATTTGTAAAGAAGCAGCGGATCACTTCTAATAGCCCACATGGGGGGATTTGGGTCTTTTTTGTGGTTTGAACAATGTTCAGGTTTTTGTTTGTGTTCAGGCATGATTACAGAATGGCCTTATCTGACATCGATGTTCTGTGACACTGTTCGTGTTCAACAGAAGAACACAGAACCCTAGTGGGGACAACCAGGACAGCCCCTAGCAGCACCAAAACCCTTTGCAGAGGGCATATGTGTATATATTCAGTAAAACGATCAAGGCTTAGTCAATGTCTATGGTTGGAGAAGGACAGCGTCACTCCAGGTGCCATACCTCTGGGCAGGCTTGTGAAGAATCATTCTCATACCCTCTATCCTCTTTCCACCTTTGCAAGATAAGTCTTCTGCTGCGGTCACAGACAAAGCCTTTGTCCTAGGCAAAGCCTTTATAAAAACACATTCCCTTTTCCCAAGTCTTCGGCTCGATGTATGGTTCATAGGCAGTGATGTTCTGGGGAAGCTTTGTCACTTTCCTACAAGTCTTTGCCTTCACCTGGATGTTGTCTCCAGTATAGCCCATTTGACTCCACACAGCAGAGACTCCAAATGGCCTGGGTCAGTGACGCCTGGTAAACTATTACCCACATTTAAATTTGTACCCTAATAATAACAGTTCTGACTATTTATTGTTTGATCGCTATGTTCTAGGAACTTCACATATGTGATTGCACTGAGAACACACTCTAGTCTTGGAAAGTATATTTTAACAGCCATTTCACAGGTGAGGACACATGTCAGAAGGACTATGTGGCTTTCTCAGGTCACCTGGTCATTAAGTGACAGAGCTGGAGTTCAAATCCATGACTCTGCGTACCCAAGCTAGGATTCCTTCCACCTGCCATGCTGCCTTTAGTTATTACCTGTGCCATGAACATCCTGGCTTAGGTCCTCCCATCCTCTCTTAATCTCCATGCCTGGCACACTTCTGAAGTTATTCCGGTAATACTGGTGGCCCAGCTGGCTCCAGAGAAGTCTACAGAACATGGTGTCCTTTATGAGAGCACCAACACCCTTCAACCTTGTGATTCCCGGTTCTCGTTCCCACACTCTTTTCATGGGAAGGAGCCAGGCACCCAGGAAGGCCTGCGTTGTGTGCCCACCCTGGACACAAGTGGATTTGTGGCTTCACAGTGGACCGGATCTGGGAAAATCCTTACCCCAAAGGAAAGGTAAGATGTTCCTGAAATGCTTTCCTACATCTAGCCTGGAAGAGTCCTGAGGTTCAGATATCCTTTAAGAGCTACAGGACCAGGAAAATTGGTTTCTACCAGCCCTGCCAGGGTCTATTTGAGAAGTGAGCTGTCTGATGGTGCTAACGACGTCAGCGGTGACTTCTGGAATTACTGAAGGAAAGGGAAACAGCCCTCTGTCTCCTGTAGGTTCTGGGGGTAGCCTGGGAGCTAGATGACTCAGGGCTTGTCAGGGGCCTGAGGGTTTGCAAACCCAGTTGGGTGGATAGCCTACAATAGCTTGAGATCATTTCCATAGGAAACAGGAAGTGCTCTGCCTCGCAGCGAGGTGCAGCGCACCTTAGCAAAGTTGTGTGCAGAAGAGCGTAAACTTGACACCCAGCCTACTGGGTCTCCTCTTTTGATGGTTGCTTTAAACCCCATACTTAAGCCTTTTGGGGAAGCAAACCTGCCCCACTGTGATAACCCAATCGTTTCCTATCTGTGAGGGACTGGGGAGCAGGGGCTGTGGTCCCTAACTCTTTTTAAAGGTTTCCTAGCCTAGCACCCGATACATAGTAAATGTTCAATAAGTCAAGCGTTGGCTTGATTATGTTAACGGAGAAGGCTGAGACTGTGCCCCAGAATCCCGTTCGGTGCCTTGCTGTGTTTAGTTGGCAATGTTTGTTGACTCAGTTGATTGTTGGTTTAAACAAAGCAGCAAAATTTGATGGAAACTTGAACTCCTCCACCACGGTTACAAAGGAACCACAGAAAATCATTTGATTTCTGCACTCGGGACCCAGAACTCTTGGGTCCTACATTTAACATAAAAATCTCAACTCTTGAGAAATGTCCCCAACGGAAGTAAAGCGATGAGACACCTGACAACAAGGCAGACTCACGTTGTATGCAAACGAAGGGTGCATTTTTATGGGAAGAAGGAGATCCAGGAGGAAAATATGCTTATTTTCAGGAATTGAAGGACCCATAAGTGGAATAGACTTCAGACTTCATTAGAATTACCATGAGTCATCCCTGAAGCAGAACTGGACCACTGTTCTTCATACGGGTTTGTTATTTAAGTCAACAATGAAAATATCTCACATGGCATTCCACCACCGAGTGTGTGGCCCTTGCTTGCCTTTCCAGCCTCGTGTCTCACTGACAGTCACCTGGCTTCTCTCTCAGCCCCTCACACTCTCTTTCTTCTGCTGCCCCGGAGTCTGGATCATACACAATTACAGTGCAATTGGTTAGTTACTACACACTCAGGTGTGTCTCTTCTGAAATATTGCCATTTGTGGAAGACCCATAGAAGTGACAGCAAACTCATTGCTTTGATGCATGGGTTGATGGATTTCTTTGTCATCGCTCAACAAATAGTTATAGTGCCTATGACACGTGAGTCTAACACCATCCTCACGTCTTGCCCTTGATAACACATCTTTGCCTGTCAGATAAGATGCTCCCCAGGGGCGCCTGGGTGGCTCAGTGGGTTAAGGCCTCTGCCTTCGGCTCAGGTAATGATCCCAGGATCCCGGGATCAAGCCCCACAATCGGGCTCTCTGCTCAGTGGGGAGCCTGCTTCCCCCTCTCTCTCTGCCTACCTCTCTGCCTACCTGTGATTTGTCTGTTAAATAAATAAATAAAATCTTAGAAAAAAAAAAAGATGCTCCCCAGATCATTCCCACTGTCTCTCATCTTGACATCGCCTACCGCCCACACTTGACTGGAATCTTCTTCTCAGTGACAAGGAAGGTGCCATTTGGCAAAGGATCACATCTCTAAAGTCTAGCACAGAGCCTGACACACATACTAGCAGCAACATTGTTGAATCATGATAGAAAAATAAATTAATGAATGCAAAAAGACAGTGACTTTTCTGTCCCCTGAAGTATTGGGCAGAGCGTGGATACCCATCTGATAGAGATCTTTTAGAAAAGGTGTTCCTTTGAGCAGATGCACACCATACCACATTGTAATTGCTGGTTTCCTGAGCTCACTTCCTCATTCGACTGTAAGCCCCTTGAGAATGGGAGCAGGTTTGATTTGTTTTTGAAATCCAACACAATAAGCATACACTCAGTGTTTGGAAAGTGTACAAAAAGTCTATTTTCTGAGAACAGACTCTTTACAGAACAAGAATACTAGAGCACTGAAGGGAAAAAATGGCAATGATAGAATTCACCTGCTTTGCCAGGCCACTAAGAGTACCTTGGTAAATATTAGCTAATGTACAGCCCTTTGCTTGCTATTAAGATTTACTGATTTCAGTAGAAAGTAACCTAAAATCCATACATGCTATACAACACAGACAACCAGCGTCAATCTCTGACCACCCTGTAGTACAAAAAATACATATTTGCTCTGTCTGTGGCTAGACGAGATGTCATTGTCTAAGCAAAGTAGGCTATGTGCTGATTACAATGGGTCTGCCATGTGAATTGTGGGTTTGGTCAAGGGATGGATTTATCCCATATTCTTACATTCTTTAGGTATCATTCTTCTCACTGTCTGAGTAAATAAATCAACAGCATTGGCCAACACAGTACATGTGAAAAGTACTTTCAGTAAATGCCAGATTTTACAAAATAATTCCAATAATAAAGGCTGTTTTTAAAATCTGTTTCTTACATAACAGAGACTATTGTATAGAGAGATTGACCAGTATCTTGTTTCTTCCTGGTGTGACCTTACTTTCATCTTACAAATATTTACTGATCTAAGTCTATATATTCACCTGTATCTTTGTGAACATTTGGAAATCTCAGGATCTCAGTGTGTTTCAGAGAACAGGCTCAGAGATTGATGATAACTAATTCTTTCTTGTGAAAAGCTAACAGGCATGACCTATGAGAAACAGCAAGAGAGCTATATAGAGCGTGGCAAAGGAGAGGAGGAAAATGCTGGAACTCATGCCATGCCTGCTGCCCAGGGACCTTAGCTGGGGGGCTGTCATGTCTTAGCATGACGGTATTCAAGCCATGTGAGGTCTGGGGGAAAAAAACAACAACACTAAATACCCAGCTTGGGGCTTGGGCTGAGAACAACCAATTGCCTTGGTTTAAGCCACCCAAGTCCACTATCAAATTAAGTGTTTTCAAGCTAAGACAAATTAGCATCAGTCCACTGACCAAACCCTGAAATAAATAAGGCTGAGTCTAAAAGAAATCAGCCTGCACACAGAGACCAACTCCCAAGGCCACTTCGTGGCTTTCCCCAGGCATGGATACATCGAGTCAGAATATGCTTAGGATGTTGGTAAGTGCAGACAGTCTGGGGAAGACATTATAAGCTGCTTGCTTTTGTTTTAGCTCTTTGCAAGGCCGGGCAGATATTTTATTAATAATGCAGGCAAGGAAACCCAGACTTAATCAAGAGATAAATCAGAGGCTACTTATTCATTCTACAGAAATACTCTTTATCTTCAAAAATGAAATGAACTTAAGAGAGACTGGAAGAGAAAAGTTGTGAGGAAGAGAAACTCAGAAGGTGTGTTTCAGGAGTCATCTCTGGGAATATAATGTGTGACAAAGATAATGTGGATTTGCCTGATAAATGTTGGCTTGAGAATTATTATTTTATTTCTACAAAGAGCATTTAAAACAGTGTGTGAGCTTCCATGACACAGGGGGAGAGAGGAATGTAAACCAGGTTAAACTATGTGTGTGTGGAGAAAGGAGAGAGCCTGGGGAGGGGGTAGACTTTTCTTCAGTGTGCCTCACTTGGGACCAACCCCTAGGACTCTTTGGGGACTTGAGATCCATGAGGGTTGGGTGGGATGTGGGCAGGGCCCTCTGAGTGGGTGCACTGCTGTTTGCTCTCCTGGTAGCCTTTTCTTTCTCTGTAGCCTTAGAACTTGTCCTCAAAATTTCAAATCACCACAGCTGTGGTTTTCTCTTCACCACTTCTACCCGGTGTTGGCTTCTTATGTTTTCACCTAGTTTAAGGCTATGAACAAAACACTGTGGGATAGTACTTTTGTTTAAAATGTATCACTAAGTTGGTTTCGCTTCCTGGTTTGTATGAATAAACACATTTTTGAAGGGGGATTTTGAAGTCTATTTTAGAAACATATTTACATTTAATTAAAAATACCACGAAGACCTTGCTAACCATGGTGAGAGCACCTTGGAGTGGGGGAGGGCACAGCTAGGGGAGGAGGTAGTCTAGTGTTGATAACCGTGGCTTTCATCATTGTTGGCTGTTTAGGGGAAAATCCCTTCACTTTTCTTGCTGTAAACTGGAAGTCACAATAATGTCATCAACAAGAAACCATTGAGTAGATGGTATTTTGAAGAGCTTACTTCATTCACTGAGTTATTTCATTCATGCTCATTGAATAACTTGTGAGTGCCCATAGACTGTGTTAGCAGGTGGGGCAGAGGAGTGAATAAAGCATGGTTCTACGTTTATGGAGAATTATTTGGAGTATTATTTAATTCAGAGCTTCCCAGTCCTTCAGCTAAGAAGCAGGGAAGAAAGCATGAGATATTGATGGTGACCATCATACTATTCCTCTTAGGAATCTTGGCATATCATGGAGAGAAAAAGGAAAGAGGCTTGTACCTCCATTTAGCAAACTCCTGGGATCATATGGTAGGACTTGACCAAACTGTATTAAGGAGCTCTGTTCTAAATAGTCTCAAGCATTTTAAAAAAGAAAAAAAGGAAGGTGACCAATATTTGTCTTAAAATGTTTCAGGCAAATTTGACTTTAGAATATAAAATTTAGGGGCGCCTGGGTGGCTCAGTGGGTTAAGCCGCTGCCTTTGGCTCAGGTCATGATCTCAGGGTCCTGGGATCGAGCCCCGCATCGCATCGGGCTCTCTGCTCAGCAGGGAGCCTGCTTCCTCCTCTCTCTCTGCCTGCCTCTCTGCCTGCTTGTGATCTCTCTCTGTCAAATAAATAAATAAAATCTTTAAAAAAAAAAAAAGAATATAAAATTTAATAGCTGAGACGCAGCCTATTAGAGGTTCCTCCGGACTGGAAGCAGGGAACCTTATGGTTTATGTTTTTAGCTGTCATCCTGCCACTGGTTAGTACATGACTTTGACTATACTATTAAAATTTTCTGAATCTCAGTGCCTTCACTGGATAAGTGGGACAATAATTGGGACAAGATTTCTTTTACTATTGAGTGAGAATGGCAGGAAAGAGGATGGTTTAAGTAGTATATTGATGAACCCTTTTAATGGTTATTTATTTTTATATATTACAAAAAATACAAACGGTCTTTCCAGCTTCTGCTTTCACAGCTATTTTTGCTTAGCAGAAGGCAAAACTTTATTAAAGTAAAAGGAGAATTGATTTAAAGAATAATATCAGATAAATCATAATACAGGTCATAGATTGGTTATCATGTACATTTTTAAGTTTGTGTGCCACTGATTAAGCTCAGGAAACACTTGAATACATGCCCTCTTAAGTTCCTTCCATTCCTATCCCTCTATAATTATTTTTCCTCTTTATAGTTAAGCAATATGATCTTCTGGTGGAAATTTTCAATTGGAAAATAGTATTGTTGTATCCAGAATAAACGGTCAGCTTTCCTTAATGATCAGTAAATCAGATTGTTTTGAATGGTCTTTCATATATGTGAAGTATATATGAGTCACCTAGTCCACTGTTGCTGTAAACATCATTTTGTTTTGTTTGTTTTTGATGTATTTCAGATCAGAGTGTTGACAGAAAGAATGTTCAAACATCTTCGGAAATGGTTTGTCACTCACTTTTTTGGGCATTCTCGGCAAAGAGCCAGGCTGGTCTCCAAAGATGGAAGATGCAACATAGAGTTTGGCAATGTGGAGGCCCAGTCAAGGTTTATATTCTTTGTGGACATCTGGACAACTGTGCTTGACCTCAAATGGAGATACAAAATGACCATCTTCATTTCAGCCTTCTTGGGGAGTTGGTTCTTCTTTGGTCTTCTGTGGTATGCGGTAGCCTACATCCACAAAGATCTCCCTGAGTTCCATCCTTCTGTCAACCACACCCCTTGTGTGGAGAACATTAATGGCTTGACCTCAGCTTTTCTGTTTTCTCTGGAAACACAAGTGACCATTGGATATGGATTCAGGTGTGTGACAGAACAATGTGGCACTGCCATTTTTCTCCTTATCTTCCAGTCTATACTTGGAGTCATCATCAATTCTTTCATGTGTGGTGCCATTTTAGCCAAGATCTCCAGACCCAAGAAACGTGCCAAGACCATTACCTTCAGCAAGAATGCAGTGATCAGTAAACGGGGTGGGAAGCTTTGTCTCCTAATCCGTGTGGCTAATCTTAGGAAGAGCCTCCTTATTGGGAGCCACATATATGGAAAGCTCCTGAGGACCACAGTCACTCCTGAAGGAGAGACCATTATTTTGGACCAGATCAATATCAACTTTGTAGTTGATGCAGGGAATGAAAATTTATTCTTCATCTCCCCATTGACAATTTACCATGTCATTGATCAAAACAGCCCATTCTTCAACATGGCAGCAGAAACCCTTCCCCAACAAGACTTTGAATTAGTGGTGTTTTTAGATGGCACAGTGGAATCAACCAGTGCTACCTGCCAAGTCCGGACATCCTATGTCCCAGAAGAGGTGCTCTGGGGTTACCGTTTTGCTCCCATAGTATCCAAGACTAAGGAAGGGAAATACCGAGTGGATTTCCATAACTTTAGCAAAACTGTGGAAGTTGAGACCCCTCATTGTGCCTTGTGCCTTTATAATGAGAGAGATGCTAGGGCCAGGATAAAGAGAGGCTATGACAATCCCAACTTCAGTTTGTCAGAAGTCAGTGAAACAGATGACACCAAGATGTGACAGTGGTTTTTCAACAGGAGTAAAGTGAATTCTTGAAGATACCTAGTGACTAGAAGTATTAGGAAACAATCAACAATTTGAGGATATGAAATTAGAACAAGAGCCTTCAATGTCTATCAGCACCATGTCCCTTGAACCTCACAGCCACAATCTTATAAGACATATAGCTCTACAAGGCAACTGCATTAGAACATGCAATATTCTTATAGGAAATGGCAGTATGGAGGCCATAGGAGTTCACTTGGAATCTTGAATACAATTATTTGAAATCATGCAGTGTTGATAGAAACAGAATCCTCAAAAGTTTCATGGACAGGCCAAATGAGATCTTAAAAGTCTCCTTAAAGAAGTTATGAGCTTTAGAAAGGATCAGGGGAAAACCATACTCTCATTTTGATTCTACTGATAAGAAACAAGCCACTTTTATTTTAACATTGGTGGCTTTTATCAAGGGAAAAATGGTCTCCCTTGGGAGAGCCGTTTTTGGTTGGTTGGAGGAGATGAACTAATCAGAGATGGTAAGAAAAGACTGGTACTCCAAGAACATTTGTGAGGCTCTGAGCTTCTCCAGCCCTGGTTTTGGAGCTTCCATCTTAGTCTGGGTCATGTTGTGTTTCCTGAAGAGCAAGGGAAGGCTCAGGCCACCGACTTGGCATCTCTACGTATCAACGTGGGGAGGAACACTGAGCTTAACCTGCTTTATAGCACATCCAGATGCTGCAGCCCAAGTTGGGTTTTGGTCCAAATGATATCACATGGTACATTTAGACAGAGGATAAATCATCACCCTAGAATCTCAATGAACACTTTCCTAAAGAAAGAATGCTTGATTTGAAAATGGTGATATTTCTTCCAGTTTGTGCTAAGTGGGATAAGGGGCTACAAATCCATTGAAAGAATATTTCCTGGCCTTCCACGAAGGCAGTGAAGAGTTTGAAGGCACAATGTCACCTTAGGAGGGAGAGCACTTCCAGTGCTTCTGAGAGAAAAATTATCTTGTGTTTTTGTGCCTTGAGTTTGTACTGAAATGCGTTGCTAAAGAAGACTTGTGGAGAGGAAAGGGTCTGTGACCCCACAGGGAGGCAAACATGAGGTGTGTTTTCCTCTGAGGGCCAACAAGACATCTTCCTCAAAGGGACCAATTTAATATAGGGATTGATCTTTAGGGAAGGGTTTTACTATGAATGTCTCATTCGGTCCTCCACCTCCATGATTTTGAATCTATTCTGGAAGGAATGGGACTCAAAGCGCCTTAGGAATCAAAATGTTTTCAGTGTGTTGATTCATAAATTAAATTTCTGAAACTGTGCACGTGGTTCCAAAAGGGTCAGTTATTGTGCATTAATTGTAACAGACCAATAGGGGACATCCCTCTTGCTGAGGGTGGACTTTCTCCTGGGCAACGTGGGTGAGATGGGAAGATGGCAAATAGGACCATATGTTGTCTGGATGCCAGCTCACCCTGGAGGAAATGATCCTGTGGTTACAGACATGCCTCTTTCTGTGCCATTCCTGATGATCACTCCAGTGTGTCTTGGGCACACAAAATGGCGGTGGTGGCAGTTTTCACTGATGATGGTTATGTCTTCCCAGACCTGGTATGAGTTTGTTCAGATTCATACACATGCTCTGGTCATTCTGAGCAAGACCAGTACAAAGTCTGATGGGCTAAGAGTTGTGCCCTTTGTTAGTGGCCTTAACGCTAGATGCAACTGGCCTACATGAGAGATTAGTCCATGCCTCTAAGTGTGCTGGCCCCGCAATTTGGTCTATTGACAAAGCTAAAGGAAATGAGGTATGGCAAGCCCAAGGAAGCCAGAATTCTCTGCTGGCCCACTGTCATGAAGTTTTATGGCTCTGTAGTCCCTTCACAAACTGGCGGGTCAGAACATATTCCTTCTGGTCTGTTCTGCTCATTAACAGCATGCTCGGGAATTGGTGGAAGTGAAATGATCTTGTAAATCTAGTCCTTTTGATGGTTAAGAGAGCTGAACAACTGGAATCTTTGTGATTGGCATCTCCTTCTAGGTTATTCAGTGGAAATCTGCGCTTTCAAATATTCCTTTATAAGGATTAAGGCTTTCTGCTAGCTGGCTTCTCTTTCTTCATGAAAATTCCCATCCAAACTCTAGCAACCATTAATATACTTATATCCAATAAAACCCTGAGGAAATGAGGGTGCACAGGACCTTTTAATAATCCTAAGGGGATGGCTGGAACCCAAAAGCAGCATAAAAAACCTGGATGTTTAAAAACAGGGGGTGACTGAAGACATAGAATCTCAGTGAGTAAAGAAAATAAATGGGAAATAGAAGGTTTCAGAAGGCTAACTTGCCTAAAGGTTAATGCCAACGCTAAAGGCAGGGTTTTTATTCCAATGAAACAACATTGTTCCCAGGAGGAGCAGACCATATTAGCACTGTAATTGCTACAGGTATGCCATATTGTTAGATTTACTGAATTATCTATCCCAGTATTTCTTATTCTTTCCAAGAAAAATTGCATACCATCACACTGTACCATATTCAGAGTTTTCCTTGGTACTGACTCCCTTTGAAGTGCCTAATTTAGTTTTCTTGCTATTGGGGTTTTGATTTAGAGAGTCCCAACTTGGTTTAATATCCCAGGACTTGGGTCCACTCTGGTGCCAATATTCAGATTTAAGATTTGAGAGATGATCTACAAATTTATTTTCTAAGAGAGAAAGAGTAGACGGAAAAGATCCTCTCAAAAAAAAAAAAAAAAAAAAAGAGAGCCTCTCTAAGCTGCCAAATCTAAGAAGTGAGAGCATTCGAGTGTCTCTTTCCATGGCTAATGGGGGAGTCACAGGACAGCAAAGAACTTTGCCGGTGGACTGCGTGGACAGTGGAGGTGGCTTCCTTGGAGATTTTTCCACAAAATGGGACATGGCTTCTCCATGGGAGGTTCGGTGCATAGTACCGGGGATCTTTCCCCATCTAGAACAAACTTGAAAACCTCTGATGCAAAGAATGCAAATGAGCCCTTGAGCCCGCCCCTGGGCCGTTGTTGTCTGCCATTACAGGAAGTGCATGTCAATCAAAGCTTGACAGGGGAGATAGAGCATTTTATTTTGGAAGCCAGAGTTTGAGAACAATGACTGGAATTTCCTCTTTCTGTCCAGCAAGGGCTGTTTGTCACTGGGGAGATAAAAGTCCAGGGGTAGGGAATAAAGGTTATCGGGAACAGCGCAACACAGAGCCGTGGGGGGGGCACCGCGGGAGGAGGGGTTATGGAGGAAATCTATTTCAATGCCTGTCATTGAGTTTCCATTAAAAGAACATTCAGTTAGGAATTCAAAAATAATTTAATCTCCCTAGCCAGATGCACCCAGCTGGACTCCTTGGAGCCAAGCCCTGCAGACAGGGAGATCTGCACTTGGGGCTGCAGGGGCTAGGGACTGGGGAAGGGCACTCCTGCATCTCCAAACCAAGCATCTTTGACTGCCCTGGGTGTTGTGGAAGACATGGGCATCTTTTAGGCTCATGAGACACCCCAAGACCTGGGCTATCACAGAAGAAACTTAATGCCAGGGGCTACTTACTGAGTTCTTACTATGTTTGAGGTTCTGTTTTAAGCATTTCCTATATATTACCTTATTTAATTTCCCCAATGGTTCCAGAAGGTACTATTTTTACATTTATTTTTCACTTGAGGCAGCTCAGATAAGGAACTTGTCCAGAGTTACTAGCTAGTAAATGGCAGGGCTGGGATTCAAGTTCCGATCTGTCTTGTAAGCCCACATGTTTAAAAGAGTTCAAGTCTGCATCCTACCATGGGCCCTCCCTCTGAAAGGACCCACCAGGGCCATCAGACGTTTACCTTGAACCCAAGGAGAGTTGGCACATATTCCTGGTCCTGTCTCACACTTTGGGAGGAACCCCTCATTGCTCAGCACAGGCTAGAGCCCCTGCTTGGTGCTTAATGAACCTCTGTGGACTTCCACGTTCTAGAAAGAAGTTGTGTTTCCCTGAGACCTCTGGGTAATTGGCTAGGTCAGCATCTGGAAATTTCGTGGCTATCCTGAAGATTTTCCTAGGCAGTTGGTGCAAACTATCTCTGTACATCTACATATATGCTAACTATACACGTAGTTACGTGTCCTTTTATTTTGATCTCTGAGTAGTCTTGCACTGGAGGTAGAGGCAGGTCTTATTTCCATTCTGACAGATGGACAATGGAGCCTCCGTTATTCCTGGAGGACGGCGTCTACATTCTTTATTCACCTCTGTGTTTCTGGCACCAACACCATGCCTCCCATGGCCAGTAAGTGGATTTTGAATCAGTAAATGGATGAATGAAGGATTTGCTCGAATCAATATGGTTAGGAGGGGATTTGAAGCAATATCCATCCAAATGACTTTTGACAAGCTACCTCATTCACCAGCAGAAGGGCCTTGATAGATGACTTCATTTCATCTCTGATGACATTTTTATGATGTGTAAAACTGAGCTTTGAAAAAGAGGTAAGGGGAGAATTAAATAAAATGAGGGACCTAAGGATCCCTTTACGAACAGTAAATGATTATTGACGTGGTGGAACAAGGTGGGAGTGTGGGTTTGGAACAGAGGGGATGAAAGGCGTGAAGAGCCTAGAACGCACAGGCCTGGGAGGGGCTGGGACAGAGACCAGAGAAGCCTCCAGAAGTAAGTGATAGGACTGAGGCCTCCTGGATATTGGACAGGCTGTGAGTTGGGGGAATCTGAGTAGGATCCTGGGGCCTGGGACTTCATTTCAAACCAGAGGCCTGCTGTGAGCCAGGCACTGGGGATGCTAGAATGAGGAAGGAAGGATGATTTCTAGCAGGGTCAGAAAGGATCCCGAGGGACTCACACCAGCCTTGTGGGCCAGAGCTAAGCTGGAAGACAGTTGATTGTGGAGAAAGTAATTTTCTCACCTGATGCCCATGTGCTTAGTGTAGTTTCTGTAGGTGATATTGACATGATTCTTAACAACAGGACTATTGACTACAGTTTTAAAATTGGTTGGGATTTTAAAAAAGTCTTTATAATATGTCCTACCAGGGATATGTTGTCAATAAATGGTTTTTAAATTACGGGAAGTAGTGCTTCCCTTTGTGATTGTGTACCCACTTCACAGTTAGGTTCATATGTCTCAGGTTTTTGTTTTTGTTTTGTTTTTTAACCAATTATTAGAGCTTGTTGATTGTTCCCCTTTTGATATAACTGTTTCAGCAATTATGCAAAGAATTTATGTGGTTTCAAAAATCATAGACTAGAGTACATTGCTAGTGTACTAGTGTACAATTCATTGCTGTGTCTGTGCCCTCCCTCTTCCCTTCTTCTGAAAAGGTAACCATTCTTATTAGTTTAACATGCTACTGTTTCACTTGGAAAAGTATAAGCAAAACATACATATTTATATCTCCCCATTCTTACACAAAAGGTAGCATTCTAGGAACATTGTCCCACAGTGTTTTGTTCACTTAACAATATATCCTACAGATCGCCACGTTAGGATATCCTGCAGATCGCCACATTAGGATAATTGCTGATGATAACAACATTGCTGGGATCCTCCTCTCCACTGTTCTTCTCTGGTTTTTGCCAAAGTGGCTGGAATCTTGCTTCAGAGGCCCCTGTCCTGCTGTCCTAGGCCTGAGAGATTGTGGATGTGACTGGTTTGCATTCCTAAAAGTCTGCCTCTCTTTGCAGAGGGCCTGTAGGCCTTACTCTGAGGAAGAGCTAGCCCTTCCAGAAGGAGGGTTCTCAGCAGGAGACAATGTGCTTGGGAGCAGCAGCTCTTTAGGGATCAAAACTCCCTGGAATTTTGGCCAGTTAGAAAGTCAGAACAGGGGGCACCTGGGGGGCTCATTTGGTTAAGCATCTGCCTTGCTCAGGTCATGATCCCAGTGTCCTGGGATCGAGCCCTGCCTCAGGCTTTCTGCTCAACAGAGAGCCTGCGTCTCCCTCTCCCACTGTCTGCCGATCCCCCTTTCCCTTTGCTTGTGTACTCTCTCTCTCTCTGTTAAATAAATAAATGAAATCTTAAAAAGAAAGAAAGTCAGAATAGGTGCTCTCAAAGAAAACATCCTCATTCCTGGACATGGTCTGGGGTCTCTGCTAAGGAGTGGGGGGGATTCATTTCCCGGGACATTCTGGGTCATCTCTTCTGATTGAGTTCCATGGACTCTTTGGAGGTTGGGAGATCAGGGAACCCACCAATTACATGCAAAATTCCATGCACAAATATTAAGATTAAAACAACTAAATGAATAAAATAAATAAAACACTCAGTAGAAGTGTGAAAAAAAATCCTGAGGGAGGTAGAGGTGGGGAAGGCTTCTTCAGGATGGCACCCGACTGGGCTTAATACTCAGAGGAGGTCTGACATGGGGGGGGGGGTGGAGGGCGGCCAGGCAGGCAGGTAAGTCCCAGGCTAACAGAAGGACAGGATGTACATTTGCATGGGGCTTCTGGGAGGTGATAGGCTGGTTTACATGGCCGCCCCATTGGCACAGATTGTGGAGGGAAGTAGCCATTTATGGTCACGAGTCACAGGTTTGGGGTGGTGTAGGATGGATTGGAGAAAAAATTGGAGGTGGAAATTAGCTTTCAAGGGAGGGAGGGAAGGTGCCACCACCGTCATTTTTCAGTGGGGAAGTGGGGAGTAAAATATGTTCAGAGACCCTAGGACTTGCCCAGGTCACTTAGCCACAGATGGGAAAGCAAGGGCCAGAGCCCAGGGCTTCTGTTTTCTGGTTTGTTTAGTGCTCTTCCCTGGACCACCCACAGCCCTCATACCCAGGGCTCACTGTTCCTGAAAGAAAGCTTCCCAGGAAGATGGTAGCCAAGGTCAGGAGATTGTTTGCCGGGACCGAGGGCTGGTGAGTCCAAGTCGGGGAATGGAGAAGGCACCACATACTTGAACTGTGTTGTGGGGTGAGGCTGGCTCCATCTGCCCTTGCACTTGGTATCCAAGCAGCCAAAAAGAAGGTGAAAGGCTCATCCCCACGGTCAAGGAAGGGACTTCATCTATCCCAAGGAAGTAAGAAGGAGGCGATTCACTAGTTAGTGGGCTATTTGGGCCACCAGCAAAGCTGGTTTCAGCTGACTCAGAGTTGTGGTTCGAGACCGTAATGATCTTGATGGCTCTGTCCGTTCCCCATATCACAGCCTGAATCTGTGACCACCTCTTAAGGCTCTACCCTGATGCAAGCATACAAGTAAAAAAATGTAAGTAATAAAGAAAGTTTGAAGGCAGGAAATATAGTGTGACGTTCAGTGGCTTTGAAGACAGGCTCAGCCCTCCCATTCATTGGTCATCTTGTCTACAACCAGTTCTTAACCTTTCTGAACCTTTTTTTCCAGTTGTAAATAATGGTAATTAATATCTATGTGAGTTTCTGGAAAGACGGTAATGTGAAATAATATGGAATGTAGTTTTAGGTGAAGCGCCGAGCACAGGGCCTACTACAGGCTCTCCCTGATGGTGAGTGATGTTAAAGTGATGGTTTTGCTGATGACGGGCAAGGAGAAGGCAGTGGTTCAGGCCACCCTGTGCCTCAGACCCGGTGCCTGAGCCTCATCATTGCTTACTCCCTAGATTCCACGCATCTCTGTTCCCAGCCTTGAACAGAACCTGAGAAGAGGTAGCTCACTTTCCTCCCATCCCTCCCATCTGCTTTCCCTGCACATGCGCAGAAGCCTAGAAGCTTAACAGTGAACAGGACTTGTGATCCTGTTCCTGATCCTACCTTATTATTTACAGATGGAGAAACCAAGAGTTCCGGAAGGAAATGACTTGTCCAATGGGTCTCAATGGCCCTTGGAAAGCATCACTTGCTTCAGACCTTCCACCACGTGACTAGGGAGCAGAAACAGGTGATATCACTGAGCTGATTAGAAAGGAAGTCCAAAGTGAGGGGACCCTCCACTAGTGGTCTGTCTTAAGCTGCCCCCGCTTTCTGGGAATGCAGTGTGCCTCTGGCCAGTAGGTGGCGCCATACACCTCTAGATCGCAGAGAGAAAGCCGCAGGATGGAAAAGTTGGCCTTCAGCAGCCCTTAAGTGGTGGAGAGCCAGCTCTGGCACGCCCGGAGAGCTCTTTAATAGCCATCATGCTTAGAATAGTTAACAGAAATGCATAAAAATATCTGGATCATCTAAATGTTGCTGGGCCGACAAAATGTTTCTGAAGACTTTTTCATTTGCAAAATGAAATTGTGATGTCAAAGTTCACAACTCTAGAGATAAGGGCGGCAATAGAGAAAATTTTCATGTATTAAGAGTCCACTAGAGCTGAGATGCTTTACATTTTCTCCACCATGAAGCTGAATTAATAGTATTAGTCCCCATCTTACAGATGAGAAGCCTGGGGCTTGCCCAAGGTCTGTATGTGGCCATGGAGGGCAGAGCTGGTATATATCTGTGTCTTACACATGTATATTTATTTGCTTATTTATTTTTTAAAGATTTTATTTATTTACTTGAGAGAGAGAGCGGGGGCGGGGGAGCAGAGCGAGAGGACAAGTAGACTCCGAGCTGAGTGTGGAGCCCAATGCAGGACTCCATCTCACGACTCTGAGATCATGACCTGAGCGGAAACCAACAGCTGGCAACTTAACCCAGGTGTCTGGTGTTTGCTCACTTAATCCTGGGAGACAGGAACAGCCCAGCACCCAAGCACAGTTCACAGGATTTCCCCAATAACAGGCCAACTCCGGTCACCCGGAGGCCTGGGTTACAATACTGATTCTTCCAGGCTTTTTTATGACTGTGGCAAGTGACTTAACCTCTGAGTCTTAGCTTTCTCATCCTAAGATGAAGTTAATAAGAACACAAAGTTGTGCAGAGGATCAGTGGGGAAAACCTACGAGAAAACAGTGTCCATGATAAAGTAAGATTTTCTTTTATGGGATTATTTCTACTGCAGGCATTGGGTAGCTTAAGTCATAGAAAGACATACACAAGGCTCTGTGTTATCGGATTGTTGGTAGTGACGAAACACCTAAGTGTGCCCCAACTGGGAAATGAGTGAAAAGTGGTGTAGACCCTGACAGAGTGTGATACCATGCTATTTTCCACAGAGACATGGGCACTCAGCAAGGTCCTGGACGTTCACTGGGAGATAGAATGTGCTAGAAGCACGGTGGAGCTCATATCCTAGAGGCAGCGGACAGGAAACGCAGTTGTCAAAGGGGAGACAGGGCATTAGGGGTTCTAAACCAGTCTGGGGCACCAAGGAGAGGCTGTGAGGAGCAGATATCAAGGTGAAACCCGAGGCCTCAGGGAAGAGTTAACCAGAAGATAGAAGGCTGAGGGTAAAGATCAGGACTGGGGAGTGCTCCTGGGAGTGCTCCAGTGGCCCTCAACCCTAGGCACATACTGGCATACGGTTGTCATCTGGGGAGCTTCAAAAAATACTGATGCTCCCCCCTCCAGCCCCAGGTTCTCATTTAATTCTGTAGGGAGACAACCTGGGCATTAGGATTTTTCCAGCTTCACAGGGAATCTTACCAGCTTTCCTGGAGCTGCTAATATACAGTGAGACTGAGAACCACAGGTCATAGGTGGAAGCAAGTGGAAGGGATTCGCAGTCAGTATCTGATCATCTTTGGGTGGTAGCACAAGGCTTGTTTAATGCCATTTTTTAGTAGTCTGTATTTTGCAGACTTTTATAGCCATGCATTTTTTTATAGTAATTTTAAGCAGGAGATAACTCAGAGGGAGTACATCGTAGTATCCAGGGTCTAGGTAATGGTCTGGGTCTCACCTAGACCTAGGACATTTGAATTCCAACTGCTGGTGAACAGATAGCAGGGTGATCTTGGGCAAATTACGTTACCTCTCCGGGCCTCAAGTTTTCCTTATCTCTAGAATGAACTCTACAATCCCGTGACTCTGTGAATTGGAGCTCTGAGTAAGCAAGACCCAGCAGAGGCCTGAATCATTAGGAACCTGACTGTGTGGGAGGGGGTGTCTCTAAATAAAGACCACCTCTAAACTCCCAGAGTTCTGAAGGATCTTATCAGATGCTTCTTTTGTTTTTTAGTGTAGTTTTCATGTGAACCCAGTTGCTGGGGGTTTTCTGATGCCAACTCTGCATGAAACACGGAAAGATGAACCATGCCCTTCCCTTTGTGCCCTTCTGTCCCAACTCGACCACCCGCTCTCCTGCCCCTCTCCATACCGCCACAGTGTCTCTGAGCCCCTGCATAGACTCACCTTGGCCAGCTGGCAAAAATGCCTTCTATTTGGCCTCTGACATTTGCCAAGACTCTGCCCACATTTCCCAGAATCATTCCCTTGCCTCTTTCACTTTCCCCTCAAAGGAAACAAACCCCAGGAGCTGGGCACTCAGGTTTTTCCTGCAGCCATACCACATTCTTAAGGACTTTGATCGCAAAGGGAAGAGGAAGGAAAGACAGACTGGGAGACTTTGTTTCTTTTCTGCTTCCTGACTGCGTTCTGGCAGTGGTCAAAGCCATCAGTGTGAGGGGCTCGCGGGTGGACTATGCTGTCATGATTTCTGCTAAGTAAGAGGACAGTGAGGTGTGGGGCGATGTAGTGGGCAGAGAGCCCTGAATCTAGGTTCCTTTCCTGGCTGCGCCCCCAGGGACCGGTCACTTCATTGTTACTTGGCTCTCAGGAGGGTCCAGGTTACAGGAGCCAATTCTGAAGGTCTCTTTCCTCTGAGTTCAGAGTCTTCATACAGTAGCTCGAAATTTACACCTTGGAAATCAACAATGGCTACAAATCAGGACCCTGCTTCCAACCCCCGTAAAGGCCCATTGTTAAGCACTTAACCAGCACACTGCTGAGGGTATGTGCCTGGTCACGCTGTGTCCACAATCCCCTGAGAGCATTTGTCACAAGTGCAGGATCCCCGGGTCCCACTGCACACTCTGGATTTAGAATCTTTCGTTGCTTGAGGGAATTCCAAAGACCGGTACACTGGAACTGGCTTTCTGATGAGCGGTGGGACCCATGAATGACATAACCTTAAAGATCATTTTTGGCTCTAAAAATAAACCTGCTTCACTGCCACCTGCCTATGCGTTTGTGGCTACAAGCAATAATCAAATCATCCACTGCTAGGCCATCTCTTTCTTGCCAATCTGGGGACAGCGTGGCTCCTCATGGAGCCTGCTGACATGGTTCTACCCTGACAAGGTAATTCTTGCTCCCAAGTTTTACATCAACCAGATGCAGGGCAGAAGTTCCCGGTAACCAGCTGCCCCTCACTAGTGGTGCTGGGGCTTCAAGCAGGCAGAGTTTCCTTTCAGAAGTGACTTCTCAGGGCTGAAGAGCACAAGGCATAATGACGTGCCCTGGTTCCCTCCTGGACTGGAAAGTCCCCCTAGCCCCGCAGGCTGGCCTGTGGCTTACTGCTCATGCCACACTGGACTTCAGGCAGCTCTCGCTATGACCTGGGGAGGAGAGGGAGTTGCTGCCAAAGAGAGACCGAAGCAGGGATGTTTCTAAATGTCTTGAAATTCTACTTTATAGCACTCGGGCCGCTGCCCGCGAACAGAACCCTGGCTCTTTAGCAGCCAGCAGGAATGTCTTCTGGAAGGAAGAGGATGCTGGACTAGCTGTGGCATTCTTTTCTGATCCCTCTCCTGCCTGGGCAGCACCGCCCTAGGCTCTCCTGTGATCTGACCTTGACAGGAATGTGTTACTGCATCTTTCTCTCTCCGATTTCTTTCTTGTCTCTCTTTTTTCTATCTGCCTTCCGGAATCGCTCTGAGGTAGGCCCTTCCTGCTTCCTATGCCCATTATCTTTTTCAGCCTCCAGGCCTCCACCCCTGGCACTGGACAACCCCCTCTGGCTGCCTCCCTTCTCTCCTGGACATACACAGTCACCGCTGACTCCTGAGAAGTGAAGTTTGGGATCTGGGGAGGCAGGAGAAGACTGCTCAGAGCATGGGGAAAGGAGTGGGAGCCCAGAAGCTGTCTGTGGGTACCCGGGCAGGAGGGCCGGAACAGCGTTTGCATATAGAGTGGAAGACTGGGGAGCTTAGGAAGGGGTCCAAGTTTCAGGTTTCTCTCGAACGAACGGACCCCAAATCTCACCCCAAATTACTGTCATCTTCTTGAGAAAGCGACTTGCCTCCGGCCAGGTCCTGTGCAGCCCCCTGCCTGAGCAGGGGAGCCTGGCCCACGCACCCCCCCACCCCTCCTCCGCAGCGCTCCCCCAACCCCGACCCCCACACCCCGCTGCGCCCTCCCCGGGTGCCGGGGGCCTGCGGGCCGCGGGGCTGAGCCCGAGCCGGCTCCGGCTGTCTGCGCGCCGCGCTCCAAGGCAGCGGGGTGAATGGACGGCATCCAGCCCGGCCGGCAACTTGAAAATAAAAATAAAACAGAGAGAACAGAAATAAATAATAAGGAGCGCGCCAGAAAGCCAAAGAAAATACAATCGCCAGACCGGAGCGGGCTGAGCCCCTGGCACGGGAGGCGGCGGGGCCTTTGTGCTCCCCAGGCCACCCCCGGCGCGTTTCTGTCCTAATTGAAGAAACACAATCCCGGGGGCTGCGCAGCGACGCGCCCCGCGGCCGCCCAAGGCCAGAAGGGGCCGCTGGCTGCCGGCGCGGACCGCGAGCACGCCCCCCGCCCCGCAACAGGGCCCGGCTTGTTCTTTGTGCCCGCAAATATTTATTTTGGTTCAAGTGGACGCCTTTCCACAAAGACCACCTGGTTGTAATCAATAACACCTATTTTCAGATAATCTGCCGCTCTCTAGGCAGAGCCCACGGCACTCACCCAAACAGAGACCTTTTCAAAGGGCATTTTAAATGGGCTGGATTCAGAGGGCTGCAGGAGGGACCCAGGCTGGGGTGAAAGGAAGGGGGGGGGGCACGGACCAGGCGCTGCCAGGTGGCCCTCTCCCCTGGGACCTCGAGGTGGGGGGGCGGGGAGAGCTTCCAGGAATGTTTCTCAAAACAAACGAAAAACGTTTCTTTGGTGGACCAAACGTTGCTGGAGAGGTAGGCTTCTAGAAACTTCGACAGCAGCTTCCTCCTCCGTCCAAAAGAGCATCTACTTGTCAAATCAGGGTTTGGGCAGGAGGCAGAGCCAAGGGCACCTCACACTGGCCCCCCTCAGCTTGCTGTGGGGCCTCCCATCCCTTCCTCCTAACAGGCGCACCAAGCCAAGGACATCTGACAGCACAGCCATTCGTGCAAGAGGTGCTCATCGCCTACCCCGGGCTGGCACGGTTCAAGGCCCCGGCTGCAGCCTGGACTGAAATGGATAAAACCATGCCCTCATGGGCCTTACACTCCAGCGGGGAGAGACATGATAGACACGGAAATAGGTCAAATATGCAGAGTGAGGTTATCCCAGGAAAAAAAACAAAAACAAAAACCAAAAAACAAATGTGAAGACGCTTTGAAAACTGTAAAGTGGATTGTGTTTCAGCTCTGAGGTGAAGCAGCTCGCTGGGCAGCTTTGTCTCCTCTGACAGGTGTTGAGGAGATGAGTTCCCACGGGTGGAAAACCCCAGAAGAGTCAGAAGGTGCCATGGGCTCCCTCGCATTTCAGGTGGACACAGCAGGCCTGCGTTCAAGTCCACCTACTCAGGTAATTTCAGAGCCTTGGAATCCTCGACCACAATCGGGCTCAGTAGTCCCCACCTCCCTGGGTTGCTGTAAGGATTAGATGAAAATTGATAACCTACTTAACTCAGTGTTACTTCCTTCCTCCCCAAAAGGCCGTGTTTTAGTCTAAGTCCAGTGGCCATGTAGCATCCTGGAATAAAATAATGACATTTTTAGGCTTCTCATAACAGAATTTAAGATTTCCAGGTGAAGCGTGGAAACCAAATGTGTCGTGGCAGCTGACACTGGGGGCTGCTCTCAGAGGGGGCGCTGGGCTGGGTCGGTCGTCGCTGTGACTGTGACAGTAGGGGTTGGTCTCTGCCAGCCAGTCTGGGTGCCAGCCATGCCCACAGCTGCACTCAGGGAAGAGCCAGGGCTGCCCTGTAACGTAGGACTCTCCTGACCACCACCCTTAGGCCGTGACCCAAGGATAGCCAGGCAAGAGTTTCAGGTAAGCCTTGAGGGGCTCAGAGTGAGGTGACAGTAATTGGCTTAGCAAGTAAAGAACTTTGCAGTTCTTCTCTCGAACTTTTTTTTAAAGATTATTTATTTTGGGGAGTTGGCAGGGGCAGAGGGAGAGGGGGAAAGAAACTTTAGCAGAGTCAGCACTGAGCACAGAGCCCGGCAAGGGACTCGATCCCACAACCCCAAGATCACCACCCAAGCTGAAACCAAGAGCTGGTCGCTCAAGCAGCAACTTCTCACATCCTAATGCTGTTTTCTCCATCCTTGGAGATGGCTGGAAAGAGGGGACAGGACTGATTTACTTAGTCCTTTGTGCTGGTTGAGCCTGGCTGGGGCTGAATTTATGTCACTGCTCTTCATCAAGAATAGTTTTGTCCCTCCGATGAGATGTCCCCAGCATCGATTGTTAGCTCTGAGTAAGCTTTGCTGAGAGATTAAACTTGGGTTCAGACAACTCAGTGGGGGTTGATGGCCCAGGAAAGATTATGATAAGGAAGGGGTGAGGGACAGGAAGAAGGGCGGTGTCCTGGAATTTAGGATAATTGAATTTGCTGTGTAGCCAACAGTTATGACCGGGGTCATCCACTGGATCTTTGGTCGTAAATCCACTAAGACCAGGAAATTCCAGGGTTAGGCTAATCTTTCCATTTTTTTCTCCGAGATGAAGATGGTTGAGGATTTAGAGAGGGATGGTTTTCACCTTCTAAAGATGCTGTGACTCTGAGTAAACTGATTTTTCACTTCTAGATCGTTAAACTTGTGGCTTAGAAACCAAGTTATCAGTCCTTCTGGCTTTTTGTTATTGTTTCTCCCCGGAAAACCAGGAGGACCTCCTACATAAAGGACGTTTGTCTGTCTGCTCTGATTACCCAAAGTGCTGGAGGTGGAATAGGGTTCCTCCAGGGACCTACTGCTTGTGAATTCCAAGACCTTGTTTTGACTCCAGTTTTTTCTCTGTTGCCTTTTGGGCATTTGCTAAGGCAAAGCTGTGGGGCCATTTGTAATTAACTCTCAACAAACGGAGTAACTGATCTCCTGATTTCTAACTATTTCTGGCAACGTAAAACTTAACCTAAGTGCACATTGTAGGGAAGTGATTCATATGGCATCTCCAGAGTTTTCTGGAAACCCTACAAATACTCAGGATATTCTTCTTGGAATAAACCAAAGCTCCTACAGGTAAGGGGCTTGTTTTTTCTAGCAGAATGCAAGTGTCCTCAGCATGAAGGGCAGCTTGGGAAAGATTATGTCTTTGGCCACACAGCTTACTGTGGGGATGGAAATCCCTGCTCTCCTCTGCTGCTCTCTCTTCACTCCAATCTGACTGAAGTCTTCAAGGGTTGGCTTTGAGCACAAGTGGCAAGTCTAGGATTTGGTTGCTGGATTAAAGCCACTTAAAGAATTGGACCCCTTAGAGTATTGTGTCTTGGATTCTGATCAAGTAATCACTGAAGTTTGTTAACGATTCAGTGTAAAAAGAAGACTCAAGAATCATCAGCAATTCTCTTTTGAAGGCAGATTTAAGCTCCAATCCAGTTAACTTTGCTTTTCAGAATTGGTGGCAAGTGTGTGTTTCTTCCCTATAGACCGCATTCCTTTGGATAGAGAGTTGGAATTCTCCACATTTTAAAGGTCTCAAGGTGGATGTCTTATACCTATTGGTTTCTGAGGAGGCATATGTTGTCTTGTGTGTGTGGGGGGGGGTTGGTTAATGACAAAACTTTGAGTTACTCAGAAAACCACCAGATAAGTAGAAGTTCCTCAAAAAGACAAAAGCAGAGCAAAGGAAGGGAGAGTTGTCAGGAAAAGCTGAGGTATCTGGAAAGTATCACTAGAATATATGTGATGCTTGATTAAACATTTCTGAAAGTCAGAGCCTCAAGACAATGTAAGAGTCAGTGGAGAAGGAAATGCTACATCTTCTGGGGAAAGACAGTTAATAACAGACACTGACTTGGTAAACATTGCCAGCAAATTATAATAGTGCTCTGGTCTTATACTTTAACTGTATCTCTCGTGTTTTCATTTTCTCTCTGTGTGTCTGGAGTTAACCAGAAAGGCTCAGGGCAGACACCTCACCCTGCATCTCAGACCTGCTGGGCACCCGTGCTTGGATGTTTTCTGCCCACAGGTTCAATTTGACAAACAACAGACACATGTATCAGACCCTTCTAAAAAGCCAGGCACTCACTAGGTGCTAGGAATTAAAAAGAAAACATGAGACACAGCGGTTCCTACCCTTCATGTCCTTCTAATCTAATGGAGGAGGGCACAGACCTTCAAATACAAATAGATCCTGGGTCTTAGCACTGCTGAGTAACCAAGAGTAATTAAAAAGTTGATTTCAGGGGCGCCTGGGTGGCTCAGTGGGTTAAAGCCTCTGCCTTCGGCTCAGGTCATGATCCCAGTGTCTCTGCTCAGCAGGGAGCCTGCCTCTCTTTCTCTCTCTCTCTGCCTGCCTCTCTGCCTACTTGTGATCTCTGTCTGTCAAATAAATAAATCTTAAAAAAAAAAAAAAGTCGATTCCATTCTTCACCCTCACCTCTACCAGAAAACATTTATGGCATATCCCAGAGCATTGTTTCTCCACACTGGCTGTCCATATCTCTACCCGGTCTTACCAATTCCAGTCTCTCCCTTGGATACCTAGTACAAGATCATTCGTTTCATTTTATGCCCATCCCCAGCTAACTCCTAGTTCCTTAGTCTCTCTGGCTAACTCCTCTCCTTTTTTCTCCTTTCTCGTACTGTTCCCCAGATTTTGCATCTCAAAAGGTGCAAGGGTGTGTGTGTGTGTGTGAGAGAGAGAGAGAGAGAGAGAGAGAGAGAGAACAAGAGATAGAATGCAGAGACAGGTGGAAACCACACATTAGAGCGATTTGGAATCTCTTGTCCTCACCCACGGCCAAAACATACACACGTTCAGTGAGATACGTGCCTTTGAAATGTCTATTTATGGATCTTCCCTTTATCGGCTTCTCTTCCTTTCCTTCTTCCCTTTCCCTTCCTTTCCATTCATTTCCTTTCTCTCCTGAAGTATTTATTCTTGAAGCCATATGGGGAACAGAGCACAGTGGTAGTAGGGTTGCACCAGGTGAGAAGGAAATGGAGTGCAGAGTTAGCACCCAAGTGGAGGAAAGACAGTGCCCATGGGGGACTGTGGTGCGACCTGTCATGAGAGTCAGGGCTTGAGCAGATGGAGGAGGGTGTCACTGTAGAAGGGTGGCCTGGCTTGGAATGTGAGAGCTTGGACCGGGTGAGGAGGACATCGATATGGAAGCATGGGCTGTGTAGGGTGAGGCTGGAGCCCACGTAGTGGGGTGGCTGGGATGGAAATTGACAGCCAGAGCAGGGAAAGGAATAGGTCCCATGGGGGTGGGAATGTGGCAGGGAGAGGAGACGGGTCACATGCAGGATAACTGAAAAGCAAGTGCATATATTCTGCTTAAGGGGAATCCTGTTTGTCATTGTCAAATAGAAGAATCACAATATGGAAGGGGGAAACTAGGTGAACCCTGTGGTGTTAGTTCAATTGGAAAAGGATGCATTCGCATGAACTTCACTTTTTCAATATATATATATATAGAGATAGATAAGAAAGAAATATGGATACCAATGTCTAATCATACGTGATGGGTAATTTAATTGTCAGCTTGAGTGGGCTGAGCGTTGCCCAGAGAGCTGCTAAGACATTATTTCTGGCTGTGTCTGTGAGGGTGTTTATGGGACAGATTGACATTTGAAACAGTAGACTGGGTCAAGGTCTTCCTCACCAAAGGGTAGGCATCATCCCGTCTGCTGAGGGCCAGTCTGTTGGAAAGAACAAAAAGGGGGAGGAAGGGCAAATTCTCTTTCTCTGTTTGATCTGAGATCTCTGTTGCCCTCAGACACCGGCACTCCTGCTTCTCAGGTTTTCGGGATCAGACTGGGACTTACACCATTGCCTGCGCTTGCATGCCATTCTCTGGCCTCTGGACTCACTTGGATTGAATGACATCGCTGGCTTTCCAATTTCTTCAGCTTGTTTCTCTGGAGAACCATGACTAACACAGCGTATGTATGGATATGGATATATGTGCGTGTGTGTGTGTGTGTGTGTGTGTGTACATGATGTATGTATACGTAGATATGTATGTTGCCTTTCTCTGTCCCCTGAAAAGGCATGGGAACAGAAACAGTGCAATAGCAATGAGCACACCTAGCACCCAGATATTGGGTTCTAAATATCATTTTCCATGGAAAAGAACCAGTCACCCTTGGAGAAACAACAGATTTCATGGTTGGGACAGAGAGCTAGAAAAATAAGAAAGTGCTTAAAGATTGGTGGGAATATATCAAAGGACACAAAGCCAACTTACATGGCCTCCCACTGGGGTAAGGTCATCATCACATTAAACAATAATAAGAACATATATCCAGGGGATAAGAAACTAAGTCTCTAGAGACATAAATAAGTGAACACATGGAAATCTAAAGATGAATGAGATATTTATATAATTTATAATTATATTTTTATTTATAAATTATATTTATATAATTTTATAATTATAAATTATAATTTATATAATTTCAAAACACCTACCCACAAAATACTTGATTTTTTAAAAAGGTTTTATTTATTTATTTGAGGGAGAGAGAATAAGAGATAAAGAGAGAGAGAGCATGAGGGGGGAGGGTCAGAGGGAGAAGCAGACTTCCTGCTTCAGTCCTAGGTCTCCAGGATCATGAACAGAGCCGAAGGCAGTCGCTTAACAAACAGAAGCACTCAGACGCCCCACAAGACAATTGTTAATTACAAAGGGAAAAGAGTACCTGTACAGTGGAGAAGACCAGAAGACACCACAAAATGAACTTGATCAATAATGGATAAATTGAAAGTGTGTACGGAGAAGGCAACATCGCTCTGTAATACTGCCACCAGAGACGCCTAGCCTAGATCTGATCATGAAAAAATACCAGACAGCTCCAAATGGAAGACCTTCTACAAAATAACTGGCTTATACTATTCAATGTTGTCAAAATCTTGAAAGTCAAGGAAAGACGTGGGAGTGTTGCAGACTAAAGAAATGGGACAATTAAATATAATCGAGATTATGAACAGAATCCTTTTGCTACAAAAGGCAATAGTAGGACAATTAGCTAAGGGTGAATGGTGCCTGAGGGTTCCATGCTAGTAGTCTGTCTCTCTTAATTTTCTGATTTTTCAAGATCCTACTGGCTTATGTCAGAGAATGTTGTTGTTTGTGGGAAATTCACACTGAAGTATTTGGGTGTGATGGGGCCTCAGGTTGGCAACTTGCTCTCGAATGGCTCAATAAAACATGTTCTCTGTAAACTCAAATTTTCTGTAAGTGTGTGACCATTTCAAGCCTTGGCAATTTTTTAAAATTAAAACAGTACATTCATAATAGACAGAGAAATTAAGGAGTATGATTTAACTCTATTTTATGATATCAGAGAAGAACAGAGAGTTACTTACCAAGACGATATCTTGTATTTCCATAGTTCTTTTCAACATGCAGATCATTTTCACTTGTAGTGTCTTACTTAACCCCTTTGATAACCTTGTACAGTTAGGACTATAATCTTCATTTTACAGATGGGAAAAATCAAGCTCAGATACGGTTATGCTATCATGAGGAGAGTGGCAATGTCGAGCTTCACACCCAGGTCTCTCTGACTCTGTCCCTGTTCTTTATTCTCTCAGCGTCTAAGGATGGCCCACTCCTGTGTGCCCACTGTCACCACAACAAAAACAAACAAACAAACAAACAAACAAAACCCTAGTCTCTCCTCTCATGGAACGCACAGGCTGCTTTGGGTCTGCAAACAATCTGGAGCCAAGCTTACTAAGCATAAAATCCCAGCTCCCAGCCTCTATTTCTTAGCTGACTTAAAAACCCAACCCAGCATTTCTGACAAAGGGCATTTTTAGCATTCTTTCATAACAATCTCATTTTATTTGTAACATCCTGCAGCTTGGTGGTCTGCTCTGAGGTCTTTAGGTGTACAGAGAGAACCAGCAAAGGGCAGAAGCCCAAGTGGGGCACGAGGGCCCCCCAGGGATGGGGGGGGCCCACACAGTGGGTCTCTGGAAAATCCCATTTACTCCACTTTTTACTCGTTTGGAAAAATGCCTTATTGACCACAAAACAAAGTCTACCCTGTACACCACTCGCCTAACAAAGTGTTCACCAGTTACCGAGGATTTAATAGAAGTTCTTGGAAAAACCTAGCAAATACTAGTGATAACAGTGATTACATATATCTATATATACTTTCTGTACAGTATTTAATAAAGGGTTTTGTTCATGGGTCATCGAGGACCTCGCAGGAGACATTACTCAGCTCCCCAGTTCGGAGGTGCTGATGAGTTGCCCAGTAGGTGGAAGGGTCAGAATTTGAACCCGGGACCCCTGGCTTTATATTCTTGTTCATTTATCTACCTCAGTTGCCTCCATCCTCCCGCTAAGAAGACACAGGAGGTAACGAACTCGGTAAAAATCCAGAAGGTTAGTTTAGCAATTGTAGGTAAGTGAGTGGTCTCACTGGAAACTTTTTCTGTTTCCCCTTAGAGCTTTTAAGCGAAGTGTAAATTGACTATGTGCTTAGGAATTTACCAGCTCAGACAGACTGAAACAATTAGACAGGAGGCCAAGTCAGAGTGAGAGAGGGAGACAGACCCCAGGCACGTGAGCCGACGTTCCTTTCAGAAAGCTTCCCTCCATATCCTTTTTCAATTGGCTGAAGCCCTAGAGGTTTGACTGGCTAAACCACTTCCTCTCAGAAGCGTCCGTCCCCCCTCCCAAGGGAGACTGGGATTTGTAGTCAGAAATCAGCTGACCTTTCATAATCCTTTAGCTGGACTCCCTGGCTGAAGGAGTACGTAGTCAATTTCAGTAGCTTTCCATATGATGAAGTGTCCAGTGTGCTTTTTGTGAAACACAAAGCTCGTCCCGAGTAAGAGCTGAAGTCTCTGTTTATTCACCAGAATCCAGTCCCCTCGTCCCCCCGTCACCCTAGTTCTTTATTACCACCCTTCTCTCCCCCATTGATACTGAGCACCATTTCACTGCCTCCTTCTCGGGACGTGCTGGACACGAGCCCAGCCGTGCAGCTGATGGTGGGGGACCCTCCAGGAGGCAGATCCCCAGCTAAGTGTGGGACTGGGGCTCGACAGCAAAAGAGCCATGCCCAAGGGTTGCTCCTTAGAGTGGCACCTTTTCAATGCTTTTTCTTTAAAAAATTTAAAAAAAATTAGAGAGAATATGAGAGAGAGAAAGAGATCATGAGCAGGGGGAAGGGTACAGGGCCTGATGCAGGGCTCCATCCCAGGACCCTGGGATCATGACCTGAGCTGAAAGCTGATGCTTAACGACTGAGTCACCCAGGCACCCCTTCAATAGGTTTCCAGGTAACATATTTACATGGTGGTTGTTGATTCAATAGGTATTTGAGGAAGTGGAATGTGAAACTAGGTCCACAGACCACCTACAGAAAACACTGCGTTTTGTTTTTCTTTGCTTTCTAAGCCCTCGCTAACCACTGCCTTGGCCCTGCAGAACCTAGGCTTAGGATAGATCTTTCTTTTTTTAAAAGATCTTATTTTTCAGAGGGAGAGAGAGAGAGCACAAGCAGGGGGAGAGCAGGCAGAAACAGGCAGAGGGTTAGGGACTTGATTCCAGGACCCTGGGGTCATGACCTGACCTGAAGGCAGCCACTTAACAGATTGAGCCACCCAGGCGTCCCAGGATAGACAGATCTCCCTTTCTGCCCTGGAGTTCTGGAACTTCCTGATCTCTGCTCTAAACTAGTCATATCCCATCTGAGGACCCACACTTTAGCATTACGCATAGACTAACTAAACACATTTAATTGCATGCAGATATTACTGGTTAAATTTTAAATACAATAATTTTTAAATTAAATTCCTAGTGGTTGTTGATCGCTAGAAATGTTGTAAAACAGTAGATATTGAATATATAATTTCCTTTGTGTGGGAGGCAATGATACTTTTTGATGCTAAAAACAAAAATAAAAACAAAAAACAAAACAAAACAAAATAAAAACAACCAAAAGAATGACCTCTTCTTTGAAAGAGCTGTTGACTAGCATGCTAAAGCTTGGGAAAGAGTAATTCCCACAAGAACCACTCCCGGGTTTTACTCTGCTTCTCTCTGCTTGCCTTGTACTGTGTGTTAGATGCAATGAACTTCATGGCACAGGCTCAGAGGGTTGATCGGGGAAAATACTGAACAAGGAGCCAGGACGGCGAAGAGCCTGTTTGTCCTTGTTATGTCCCAATAATGGGTCCGTGATTAAAGGAGCGAGACTGATACAAAGCGAAGGTCAAGCAAAGCTTTATTTCGTGCCAAGCATCAAGAATCTAACTGAACGTTCGGGGACGCACCTCTTACAAGAGAGGGCGACCCTTCTCTGTTTCACAGACTAGCTTTTAAGGGCCAAGGCCATGCGGTCGGGCCTGGCCACGCACAGGTGGCCAATGAGATTGTAACACACACAGGAAACTCCACAGTGATGCTAGGTGACCAACTGAGTTACAATTTACCCTAGTAGACATTTGACCCAGCCTATTACACCTTGATTGGGATTGGAGCCCAAAAGGCTCCCAAAGGGCAGGGCCCATACTCCTTGGTAACCAGGGAGACAGTAAGCATCCCCCCACTGATCGGATGTCTCCACCTGGCCTGACCCACCTTTGTATCTGGGCTTTGTTACCTGAAGCTGGTTTCCGGGACTTGTCTCCAAGTAAATTCCCTGGGGGAAGGCGAGCAGGGACAGTTTCTAAATAAGGTCCTTACAGTCCTCTGCCACGATTCAGCTGGATGTCTTTTAGGAAGCTAGCAAATCCTAAATCTGGGCATTCCAGGGGACCGAGTGCTGGCCTTCATTCCGCACAGATGCTTAGAAGGAAGAAACGCTGTCCTGGTCCCGTCAGTGAGGCACCGATGTCCCAAATGTGGAAGCATTGTTGGGAGCAAATTCAAGGGGCAAGGTTAGACCAGAGTTCTAAGACTTCCACTGAGGTGCGGGACCCATGCCAGTGTTTGACTAGGGCATATAAAGAAAACCTCTTAAAAAGATGAACTCCCATTCTTCCTAGAGCAGAAAGAAACATGCACCTCTATCTTCCCTAATGATTACTTTGCAAATTTCTAAACTGATGGAAAATTGCTTGGCTGGTGTGGAGATTTGCTGAAGAATCCAGCTAGACTCGTCTAGAACATACCTGGCCTTTATCGTTTCCGTCTCTATGCTTGGGCCACAAACACCAAGTTTTTATTTTCTCCTTTCTTAGAAGGAAAACCCATACAGATGTACACATACATACTCATTCCTTTAATGACGACCTTTCTTGTTGAGTGTTGACAGCAAGAGATATACAAGACAAAGAACATAGGCGGGAAACATTAGAATTTCAGTTTCAATTTATTTTTATATTACTCTTGAGAATTATCTGTTTTGCATGTTTCATAATATAAATAGTGATAATAGTTGGTGTATATGATTTATAAATCAGTGTTTATATATTGAGAATATTTGCTTAACACTTTCTTTTTAATGGTAGGGTACAATTTAAAAAAAAAAAAAAGGAGACCAATGTTCTGGAGCACACCTCATTTCATTTAGGTAGATGTGTTGTCCAGAAGGTACTCAGTGCTACCCGGGGAAGATGTCGTCTCATTTCTCATACCATCATAGACTTTCCAGGCCTCACTCGTTTTCATTTATAAAATAAAGGAAATGAAAACCAGCTACCTAACAGTGAAGCAATTTGAAGCAAGTTTCTTCCTTGGAAAGAAAAAAGAACCTAACAATCTCCGTGGGCCATAAGATCCTGACATGGGATCAGAGGAACCTGGACCTCCTTATTCTCCGGTGGAAAGTCAGGAAGATGGTCACTTGGGTTTGAGGTGCACAGTGGAAATACAGAGTGAAGTCTGATGGAAAAAGGGCCCATCCTGGATGGAAGTGTTTGCTCTGTTCTGGTTCTTAGACACAGATTATCCACGGCCGTGGTATCATCCTAAAAACCCTTTTAGGCTGGAGGAAGATTGAAATAACATTTTTTAAAAAATCTCTGCAAAGGTCATCAATAATGTGAAGGTTAATTTAAGTATCAACTTGCCAGGACCACTGAGTGCCCAGGTTACACATTATTTGTGAGTTTATATGTGCAAGTATTTCCAGATGAGATTAGCATTTGAATCTGTGGACTCAGGGAAGTAGATTGCTTTCCCTAAGGCCCAAGGACACCATCCAATCCAGGCAGGGTCTGACCAGAACAAAAGGCAGCTGAAGAAGGAATTCACTTCTTTGCTTCCTGTCTGCCTGCTTGAGATGGGGCATTTTTCTTCCCCTTGGGCTAGGATTTCTACCATTCTCTTCCCTGGTTCTTAGGCCTTTGGGCTCACACTGGAACACATCACTGGTTTTCCTACATCTCCAGCTTGCAGACAGAGGGTGGTGGGACTTCTTGGTCTCCTCGATTTTGTGAACTACGTCCGCATAGTAAATCTCCATCAGTACTGTACATCTTACAGTCCTGTTTCTCTGGAAAATAGTGACTAATACAAACAACAACAAAAACCACACCGATTTTGTACTTTCTGCTTTCTGGCAGTAGGTACATATGAAAAAGCCTTTACAGTGCAAGAGTTTCAATTGGGAACTTCCCCTGGGAAAACCCTTTGACCTGATCAGGGGTAAATAAGACGACGATGTTCTCAGTTCTGAGAGAAGAAGGCACAATTTATTTAGTCAAATTATTTTACAACATAGTCTTCATTGACAGTTGTCAGCTTAACACTTAATATAGTTTTTAAAAAGTCAATGATTACCTGCAAAATTATATATATTTTAATATCTAAAAATATATATTGCATATATGGGGCAGGAAAATCCCTCGTATCCACAAGGGAAAGTTTGCTTGTTCTTTTCAAAGTTGTGATTATTGCATTATGGTTATTTACAAATATTTCCAAAGCATTAACGATTTGAGTGGACCACCTTTACCTCCTTGTGCACGCCCGTTAAATACTGCATGGTGCTTCTCTTTCTAGTAAAGTCAGTGACTCAAATGTCCTGTTTTCTTTTTAGCAATAGTCACATTATGCTTTTTAAAAACCAGCTATAAAAACGTACAAACAGCCCAAATGTACAGATTGACAAAAGATGTACAAATTATATTTAAAAAAATAACGACTGATTTGATAGTAAAATTGTCTTTGTGACCGAGGTCAACTCGTTTATTTATTCTTTTACTTTTTTTTACTTTTTTTAATTATCTATTTTTAATACTGTGAGATATAGGAAAATAACTCTGCATAATTTATACAGTAAGTTGCCTTCTGATTGGTTGACCCTGGACTGGTGGTCGGACAAACGCACAGCGCTTGCGAATCTGCTTGTGTTCAGAAATCCCTACGACTTTTCAAAGTTCTGGGACCCACTGTCATTACTTAAAAAAAAGAAAAAAAAATTATTTAATTCTCTGTCTTTCAGTAATGTCTGCATTTGCATTAACATTTCTTAAGTTCATATCTTGACTATTTCCAGAGAGGATGGTCAGCCTAGCACATACTGCCCACTGGGAGGGATTTTGCAATGCCCACGGCTTCTTAAATACACATACACATGTTCTTTCTTTTAAATTCCAGTTGGGTGAAAACTTCACTGGCCTTACAACCAAGGTTCCAGTTGCCATCCACTGAATCAGGTCCTCCTGCAATAAGGTTATAAGCTTCCTGCCTCTATTTTCTCTCAGTCTCCAGCCAGAGCATTAACTGGTTAAGTCCATGATTTTTTTTTATCATACTGAACCCTACAAGATCCATGATGAGACCCGTGTGTTGATAAGAAACTGCTTTGGTCATAAAAATATAAAGAAAATGTACAGTTTCTTTCTTAGAACCATAATACAACCATTCCAGTAATCGAAATATTCAACTCAGAAGAGGATAGCAGATTGAGATTCCAAACTGGTGTACTGGCCCAGAAAATCAGCCATCTCTTTGTTCAAGGTAGAGGAAGCGGAAGTTACCAACATTAAAAAAAAAGGATTGTTTTTAAACAACAAACGTTCTATCCAACAAGAAAGAACATCCAGTTTTGTTTTTCTCTTCAAAGCCACGTATGTCCTTTGGAGTCCAAAGTATCCCAGGAAGTGTGAGGAACGGGGGGGCTTCAGGTAGAAGACCACCAATGATTAAGCTTCTAGTAGTAGCTGCCTAAGTGTGAGGGCACGTGGGTGTTGGGATGGCGGGGGACATTGGGGTTGGGGTAAATCCCACCTGTGGGGGAGGTCCAGTATTGTGACGCTGCTCCGAAGAAGCTAGAAGACGTGACTGGCATGGAGGTCGGGTGGGGAGGGACAAAGTTCACCTTCTGTTGATGGGCGTGGTAGGAGGGCATGTAGGAGATGTCGGAAGGGTACTTGTACATGGACGACTCCGTGGGATGTGGCTGCAGAGCCTGCGCGATGCCGTGGAAGTCAAATTTGTAGGCATACCTCTTGCCGTGCACTTTGGTCATAATGTTTTTATCATAGTAGTATCTGAGGGCCCGGCTCAGCTTGTCATAATTCATGTTGGGCTTGCTTTTCCGCTCTCCCCAGCGCCGGGCCACCTCATCGGGGTCCGTCATTTTGAACTCCCCGTTGGTCCCCTCCCAGGTGATACAGCTGGCGTTGGCGCTGTCCGAGAGAAGCTCGAGGAGGAACTGCCACAGCTGGATCTGCCCGCTTCCTGCGGGCGGTGAGGCAAACAGGAGAAGACAGAGCAGCTCAGTCTGGGCAAGTCAGAGTCTGATTCCCTAAGACGCCGGGATACTCTCACGCTTCGTAAGAAACCCTTTATTTCCCATCACGTTCAGAATCTACTGCTTCTGGCAGCCCCGTAGCTGGATGATTTGGGGCACACCGCTTCCCACCCCTTTGGGCAAGATTTTTGAATCTCTTCTAGAAAGATTTGCATCCCTGTCTAGTTTTGACCTACTCATGAAGTCCCCCCAAATGTTCCTTGTCGGTGTAAAAGGGAGCGGGGTCAGAAGACCACAGCTGGTCACAGGGAGAAGGGGTGGCCCAGGTGTCAGGCTGAAGGCACCTGGGATGTTCCTTAGCAGAGCCCCAGTGCTTGGGTCTCAGCTCTAAGTCTGACAGAGAAGAACTTGGGCAGAGAGAAAAATAAGAGGAGAGTCAGCTGCGTGTCTCCTTCCCGCCCCCAAGACCCCAAAACAGGAATGGCAGGCACCAAAGAATGGGCCTGCAGACACAGGCAAGAGCAGTTCCCTGGGGTGGAAGGTGTGGGGTTCACTACCACAAAGGGCCAGTTAGCTCACATGCTTGGTGGTCTTGGTCTAGAATTCATTTGAGAGCTATTTTTAATAATGAACCCTTAAACCACATTGTCAGATTTCCTTTATCTGCAACTTTTCAGGGACACGCCTCTTTCACAAGGCTCTCAGATAACTGCAACCATTTCTAAAGTCAAGAATAAAACACCTTTGGACCATCTATTCACGTGTGACTTCCATGAGGACCATAACTGAGAACTCACTGGAATTGCTCCCCCATTCTCCCCTGTCTTTCCCTACAAAATTTTCGACCTGTGCTATTACAAATCTAAACTTCCATGCAGATAGGCAGTGCTCATACGCTTGTTTTCCAGAAGGAGCCTCAGCTAATGGACGTACCTACCACCTAATAACAAGCTCCAGACTCTCACTTGTACACCAGAGAAGTAGATGTTGACTATTTCAAGGGAAAGAGCACGTGTTACTTCTTAGTCAGGTCTCTGAACTTAGGACAGTGGTCTCTGTGACCTCACAGAGCTATGGAACATTCCGGAAAGAAAAACCTTGCAGGCCAAAGTAAACTCACCGGGGTTAGCTAGGCGACTGCTGGTCGGGCCCAGGATCTGATATGGATCTGAGGAAGCAAAAAAGGAAATTAGCTTCCTTATTATTAAAAATATAAAACCAACAGCATTAATAATAAGAATACCCCTGGGGTTTATACTTTTGTTTCAATATCATAGAAAAAACTGGTTTCAGAAAGCTTTATTGCTTTTATGTGCAAACCTCAAAGATCTGGAGCAGTTGTGGTTTTCATTCCTATGATTACAGAAACATAGAATACAAGAAGCATCATTTTTTTTTCATATTCAATGTCTAAAATTTGTAGATAACACTTTCAGTGGCTAAAACAGAATCATGAAACCATTTGGAAAGATGCTGGCTAATATTCACTCATCATGACTGAAGTGAAGGACACCTTTTGAAATGGGTTTAAAGAAAGGTCTAATGATTCCTGGTCTTTACAGCTCCGTACACATGTGCCTGGAAATCAGGCAGCCTGGGTTCTAGCCCCAGTTACGTTACAAACTAAATAACTCATTGGGACAATCTCTTCTCTCTACTACCAAATCCTACCTCATTTGCTTGGAAATGGCAGCAGTAGCCAGAATTTGTATTTTAGCAATAAAATGACTGTTCTACCTCAGTCTCTGTAAAACTTACATGATTATTTAATTATAAAAAGAATCTTTGCAATGTTGTTTACATCGGGTCAGTCTTTTTTTTCAGGTCAGGAAGTCATGGTACACAGTTGGATCATGACTCGGCCAGGTGGCCATATGTTTGATACAGTTTACTATTTTTGCACTTGTCGTTGCAATTTTTAAAAATTGGCATGATTTGGGGATTTCTGCTTACAACCATGAATTAACTTGAAAAGCCCTCAAGGCTACTGAGCTTATCCTCCGGCGTCCACATATCCACACAGTACAACAACTGAAACATTTTTGGCAGGTAATGTCTAATTTTGCTGTCGTTGGGAATTCTTTAAATGCACTATGTCAAATCCCGTTTGGCTTGTGTGTTTCACTCAGGACATTCTTTCTCAAGCTTCTCAATGACATGTAGGTCCATTCTCTATTGCTCTGCCTTCGATAGAAATGGAACACAATGTTTCTTTGTCTTAAAGCCAATGGCTTGTCCAGAACTTAATCTCAGCTGTGTCACACAGAGAAGACCACAGCTGTCTTCAGAAACAAGAAGGACAGAACAGGAGGAAGGCTTTCCAGAGGGCAAACCAGAAAGCTGGGTGGCAGTTACAACAAGGTGGATTTTGGTTCCAAGAGTGGAAATGAGCCTAGTGAGATAGTGAACTCCTCATTGCTATAAATATTCAAGGAGAGGTAAGGTAATCATAAGACAGATGTCACAGAAGGATGTGATAGATCTAGTATCACGCCAATACCAAGAGTTTCCAATTCCATGGTTTGAAAAGCTCCCCTGCCTAACTGGTTAAGTAGACCCATCACGGATGGGAGTAGTTTTAGAAGAAAGGTTTTATGGCGCCTAAAAGGTTTGGATAGCATCTCTGGAGTCTGTGGATTAGAGCTCTAGTTTTCTCATAAGCCAGCTGTGTGGCTTTTGGCAAATTACTTTCCCTCTCTGGGCCTTAGTTTCTTTATCTTACAAAATGAGGCATTGGAACATTTCATCTTTACTTTTGTTTTTACCTCCAATATGTAACAAATCTTAACCCGGTTCTAGTGCCTGCTACTTTTTATTCACAGAGCTCTTACAGGGAGTCAAGTAGGGATCCTTTATGAAAGAGAAGAATGAGGACACATACTGTGTATTGATTCAGTCCCCCTCAGCTGACCACATGGGATCAACAGGGGCATAAAGAGCAAAGGAGGGATTACGCATCCCAGACAGGTACCTGGTTGGGGCCGTTGTTCAGTATTCTTGCTCATTGCTTGTGCTCCTGCAAGTGGGGGACCTGAGGGGGGAAAGAGATAAGGTGAGTGGGGCCACTCTCCATGAGGGAAGAGAAAGGCCCTTGTTAAAAGCCCTCCACAAGGTGCTTCCTCATTCATTTGCTCATTCACCCACTCTCTACTCACTCACTTATTCATTTTATCAAATAAATATTTATCTAGAGGGGCACCTGGGTGGCTCAGTCAGCTGAACATCCAACTCTGGGTTTCAGCTGAGGTCATGATCTCAGGGTCATTAGATCGAGCCCCGGGTCAGGCTCCACACTCAGTGAGGAGTCTGCTTGAAAGATTCTCTCTCTCCTGCTCCTTCCCCCACTTGCTTGCTCTCTCTCTCTCTCTCTCTAAAATAAATAAATAAATCCTATAAATCTTATAAATAGTTGTCCAGAATTTACTAGTGCTGGCAGTGTTCTTGGTGCTAGAGTTTCAGCAATGAACCAGCGGTTCTGGTAGGACTTACATTCTCACGAGGAGACAATGAGGAACCACAACAAACATACAGCACAGCAGGCCTAATGGTGTTGCTGCTGTGGACTGCATTTTTAAGTAGGACATTTCGAGGTTCTCAATGGGATGGTGACATGTGAGGGAATGTCACCTGCTTGTCGTGTTTCCATGTTTTGTGAGTTCCCCTCGTGGAACCTCTCACATCCAGCCTTTCTGCTCCCATCATAGCTTCTCCATCCTGCACCTAAGGCGGCTTCTCACACAGTTTATGGTTTATGTATCCTTACCATTCCCCTCTCCTCCCACTGGTCCATCATACATTTAGCTAGTTTCATTTCCCCAAACCATTTCACCCCACCATCCAAACAACTTTGTGAGTCCTCACCGACTAAAGAATGAAGGTCTACCTTCACAGCAGCCTTTGTACCCCTTCCTTACCTTTCCAGACTGCTTTCCTTTTGTGCATCTGAAACTCCAAGAACCTGGAGTCCTCCCTAACCCTCAGACATGTCAACCCTGACACCGTTCCCCGGCCCCCCACTTCTCTCGGGAGGCTCTGTATTCCCCATCTCTGCAGGGCCAAACCCTGCCTCTCCTTCAAAAGCCAGCTCAAATGCTGCTAGGTCCTCAGGCTCTCCTAGATACTTCCCAGATGAAAAGAGCTGTGTGTGTGTGTAACCTCTCTCCCCAGCTTGACAGACTGGTCTAGGTCTGATTCATCTTTGTGGACCTGAGAGTGCCAAGTCCTAGGCACAGAGTAGACAAATAAGGAATACATAGTATGGAAAGGGATCCCAGTTATTGCTTGAGCATCAATTTGTCATCACAACCTTCTTGAAAGAAGGCTCTTCATCACCCATGTGCTGCTGGACACTTTGCTTCCTACAAATAGCAAGGTTCATACATTCTGGTTAGGAGTGCATAGTCATTCTCTTTCTATATTCCCTTAATGGGAGATTTGGGGTCAGACTTGAACACAAATTGATGTGTCAGACCCCCACCATTGCCTCCTAGGACCGTCCTCCATCCCAGCCCCTCACGAACCGAGGTCCAGGGAGGTTGGTATGATTAAGCTTCAACACTCAGAGGAGGAAAGTCGTGAACGACCATTATCATGACAGAAATGGCTAGATCCAAATCCAGCGACCTTCCATTCATACAGAAAATCCAGTCTTGAGAAGCCTTCTAGCTTCAAAAATGCGAAAACCAAATGCAATGCAAAAAAACCCCGAAAGGTCTGAATGAAAATCCCACATCACCTTTCAAGGAACAAGTATCACTGGTAGGCCCTACCCTGGCAGTTAACTTTGATATCCTCTGCACCGGCAAGACAACAAATGCTCACTCCTGCTCTGTTCTAGCTCATGACCCTGTTTTTCACCCATGTTTATAGAAAAAAAACTGTTTTTTTCCTCCAAATGATAGCGTGTCATTTACTTACTTTTGTTGAGGCCAGAATTCATGTTATTGCCCCATCCTCCTCTCCTCACTGAGTCATAAGAAGGGTCTAATGAAAAACAACAAGTAGAGGTACATCAGCATCTCCAGCTTTTCAGAAAGGTGCCATCCGATTCTCTTTTAGTGATCAAGAGAAGTTTGATTTAGTCAGCCATGACATCTTAGGCATGACTAAGTTCCAAAAGTGTACTCTCCTCCTGGGCTACGGGTGGGAAGGAACATTAACATTCATCAGAAGTTGGAATGAACGGGAAGATTCTTGAATTTGAAGTCAGAGGACTGGTTCAAGTTCCGTCCCTTGCCACTATTTGTTGTGGGACCTTGGATGAATAACTTCCCTGAGCTTCAATATTCTTGACTATGGACATAAAAATTTACACCATTTTTCCCCCTTATGGAGTTGCAGTAATGCTGTGAACTGAATGTTTGTGTGTTGTCCCCCCTTTCCGCCCCCAAATTCACATGTTGCTATCTCACCCCAGACGTGATGTGATGGTGTTAGAAGATGCAGCCTTTGGGAGGTAATTAGGTTATGAAGGTGGAGCTCAGGGGCAGGGGATCAGTGGCCTTATCAGAAGAGGTGGTAGAGCTAGCCTGCCCTCTTCCTGCCATGTGAGGGTAGAGCGAGAAGTCAGCAGTCTGATCCAGAAGAGAGTTCTCCTCAGAGCCCCACATGTTGGCACCCTGATCTTGGACTTCTGGGCCTGGAGAAGGTGTGATAAATGTCTTTCATTTCTAAGCCACCCAGTCTATGCTACTTTGTTGCAGTGGACTGGCTAAGATAGGCAATAATCCGACGAGATAACATCCGTGAGACAACTTCCCAAGTTTTCTACAAATATAAATGAATATAGTTTAGAAAGAAAAAAGAAGTCTGCAGTTGTGTAGCAAAGTCCTTTAAGCAGCTCTGAAGAGATGGGCTAGATCCAGATTAAAGACTCCATGGGAAGAATGTCTCAAGCTACCAGGCTCATGATGGCAGCCGACTCCGGCCCCTTGCTTCAGCACACTGGTATTTCAGACGCACAAGCACATTCCAGGCTCTCCATGCTCTTCCAGGGAGAGTGCGAGGGCTGGGCCTGACTACCACAGAGAAAGGAAGAAGGCCAGAGGTGTGGCTGGAAAGGGGGCAGGAACGAGAAGCAAGCGCATGGAGAGAGGCTTCCCACCTGGAAATGCCTACGAGCTTGCTTTCATATTGCCCTGGAGAACCTTCCACTGAACTTGCTGCCTCTTTGGGACCCCAAGCTCTTTCTTGAAAGAGTCCACGTGCCTCCATAACCATGTTCAGGAATTGCCTAACTAACTGGCTGGAAACTTCTTCTTTTTCCTTCTCATGGTGTGAGTCCCGTTGGGACACGAAGCAGGAATAGCAGAAAAGTTGAGGGATACAGAATTGTGACTTTCAAAGTCTTTCCATGAACAACAAAGAAACCATAAAAACCATCCGAACAAACGGAGTATGAACCTCATCAAACAGCAGCTTGACAGGGTGGAAGGCAACCCATCCCCCGCCCCCCCCTCCCCCAGCCATTCGGATCCTCTCCAACAAATTAGAATAAACTCTGCGGGAGATGGATGGGCCCATCCCATTGCTTGTTCTCATTGATTCTGGCTAAGAAGATCCGAGAGACAGGGATGGTTTTCTTGTGGAAAAATCCACGTGCGGACGCACATTCCTCCCAGCTCTGGAAAAGCCAGTTCACTTTTTAAATTACCATCTGTAGCAACTGGCATGAAAAGCAAAACAGAAAGCGAGGGGGATGAGGATGGGAAGGGAGGTCAGAGAAGGGGACAAAAGAGACACAAAGCTCCACGCATTTAAGTCCTCTGTTTTAGTTGGCTTCCACCCCCCCCCCCAATTCTCCTGCAAATAGATTCCTACTTTTGCTTAAAAATAAAGCAAAACAAGCACAAACACAAATCCCAGCTTGTTTAAGGGCCTGGAGCAAGGGGAGGGCTCTCATGAACATTTTCTGGGATGTCTTGTAGGGATCTGTAGAGCGTGTCTGATGCTGGTATAAGCAAAATGGAAGGCAAGATTCCTCAAGATTTCTCTTTGGGGGCAGGGGTGGGGAGCAAATGCTATTTAGGCCTTCAGTAATTTATAGTTGGGCCTGGAACAACACTGTTGAGTGCGTGGGTCCACTTACACGTGGATCGTGTATGGTACAGTACTATAATCTCTTTTTCTTATGATTTCCTTACTAATATTTTCTGTTCTCTAGCTTATTTTATTATAAGAATATGGCATTTAATATGTCTACCATAGAAAATATGTGTTAGATGACTGCATATGTTATTGGTAAGGCTTCTAGTCAACAGTAGACTATTAATAGTTAATTTTTGAACAGTCAAGAGTTAGACACTGATATTCAACAGGGCAGAGTGTTGGCACCCCGACCTCCATGTTGTTACCCCTAACCTCCATATCGTTCAAGGGTCAACCGTAATTGGGAGTGACTTCTGCACTGTGTTCCGTGCTTGGCCGGAGACTGGACGGGAAGGGATATGAAAATGTTCCCTGCCCCTACGTTTAAATATGAGAAGATGAGCAAGACTGTGGGGGAAATAGGGCCATGTACCAAAGGAGTGGTGTGGTACTAAGGTCCACTGGAGGTTAAGGAGGGAGAGGTGAGTGTATCTGGGGACATCAGCCTTCAGTGGGATCCCTTTGGGGAGGAGAGAGTGAGTAACAAAGGCAGGCACAAAGCAGAAGTATCTGGGGAACAGCCGTGGGTGTCATGAGCACATGACAGAGGTAGAGGGAAGGGAGGGGAGAGAGGGGTGGAAATGAGGGCCAAGGTCATGTTCAAGGCCATGGTGATGGCAGCTAGGCAAGCACAGTGGCCTTGGGTGCAGGGAATGGACACCAAGAGAGATTATGGGCATCAGCATGACCACACAAGGGTGTGGTGGAGAACGGAGCTTGTGAGGTTGTGTCGGATGGATCGGAGCACCCGGGGAAGGAGGCGATTCTCGTAGGAACAGAACAGAAAGTGGGAAAGAAAGTGACAAGTTCATGCCAAAGGAAAAAAACAAATCAGTCGTTCCAGGAACCGGTATGTGTCATCTGCAGTTCTGACTTGACATATGATTTACTGCATTGATAAAATCTCTGGCTCCAAGTTTACTTGGTGTTTTTTGGTCGATCGCTATTCTACCAAAGGCTTCCATCCTGTCTGAAAGCTCTATTCTATCCATTCCGAGGACTAAACTATGGCCATGGCTGTATCGACTGATCAACTTCTCCTCCTATTCTTTTCCAGCAGTTCCAGGAACAGACCTAGCACACAAAGGTTACAGAATGAGTGGATGTATTCCCTCTAACCAACGAGGGTGGGTGACTGCTGGATTCTCCTCTAACTCCGAGGGGTCCCATCCTGGTTTGAAGTTGATGCCTTATCAGAGAAGTGTTTGGTGGCCCCATCTTTCCTGCCACACCTTGAGGCCTGTGGAGGGCTGCTGTGGGACGCAATTCTCCCACTAGCCTACCTCGGGGGAAAGCCTGGCTGAGAAGACTTTCAAAGTCCTACCCAACCCCTGAGTCCTCTAGTAGGTAAAAAAGGGAAGTGACAGAAACGGAGATGCTACCAGCAATCAGTCTAAACTATGTCCTCACTGCACACATGACAGAGGAATAAGGAGCAAAGGTCATGTCTTCAGCTGGTATCTTTAGCCAATGGTCCCTGAGGAGCGTGTGAACTCAGAGCCACATGGACCACAAGATCCCTTTCTTTTCTGTTTTTTCATTCCCATCTACCTACACAGAAAATCACACTCCAGGTAACTGGGTCCACAAAGGACACCATGGGTCTGTTTACTGAGGAGTTTAACAAATGCACTCCATGGGCACTGGGGCTCACGGGGACAGCTGCTACATGTAACATTTCAGTGAAGACCAGTGTTTTGGGAGTAAGTCCTATGGCAAAGACAAAGCATGATGCTGGAGAAGACCAAGGCCAAGAACCAAGGTCTGGCCCTCAGCCTCAGAGAGCTGAAGAACCAGGGTAGCCTTGCGGATAAAATGAGATAGCCAAGCAAATGCCTGGCCCAGTGAGAGCACAGACTCAGCCTCGGTACATGCTGTCAAGTAATATTATTATTGACATCATTATTATGCACCTAAAAAATGATTAGCCCCAGAGACATGGATTTGCTAGCCCTACCAAATACATGTTCATTTCCCCTCCCATCCTTCCGACTCCCTTGCTACGCTGTACTTATTTGTCTACTTTACCACCAAATTTAATCACTAACTCATGGTCGTTTCTTATAGTCTGCATCTCCTACCCGAATGCCAGTTCTGCAAGAGTAGCAGTCTTTCTTCCATTCCCTGGTATAACCAAGCACCTAGAACAGTGCCCCTCACATAGCAGGGGCACGATAATTATTTGTTGAATGAATGAACAGACGGCCAATATTTTGTTCTTGCTAAGTATACCCACTTCCTCTTATTGTTCACTATTTTACTAGTTGAACAGAATTCAAGGCCCCTCCCCTGACTTCTCCCCACTGAAGTCTCCTAGGTGTTTTAAGACTAGGTGATGAGGTGTATAGGCCATATTCATTCTGGATGCCCTTGAGACACGATGAACAACAATGCACATAGGCTAAAACCTAGTCCCCATAGTGAAGTCAAGGAATGGACATCACACATTAAGAGAAAACTTAGCAGCGTGGCAGTTCCCGTCCCAGACAGACAAACAGATATATGTCTATATCCCCGATGGAAAAGCCTGGACCTGGGAGTTAACCCAGCGGCTCACATTTCTGCACCAACACCAGCCCTCCTGGGGCCTGATGCCTGGGTACGTCAGAGGCCCTACTGCCGGTCGGCACAGGTAGAGTTCTCTGATGGCCTGAGTCCGGTCCACGCAGCCGCCCGAGTATGCACCGATCCCCCCACCCCCACCCCACAGCCCCCCAGTATGGTGCATGCTTCTGCTTTCTGAGAAATGTCTTCTGAAAAGACAAGCTTAAGGTAGCAGCAGAGAGGACAAGTTTCAAAAAAGTGACCGTTAAGGACCAGAAAACCAGTTGATGATCTTCTATGTGGTGGCAGATGGCTTTATCGGCAGAAAAATCACTCTGACTCTGACAAGCTGTCTTTTCACTTTGGTGAGCTGACCCTCCCTGGCTTTATAGAATATTAAGATGACACATCTCATTGTGACTACTTCTCAGAGAAGTCGCCCAAAGGGCTCCAGCTGGAGTCCATGGTTTCCAAGAGAGGCTCATTCTGGAGAATCTGGGCACTGCTGGGCATTGTAGATAATTCAGCCTCACATATGTAATGGCCTAAATAGTATCTAGTATCACCATTATGTGATGCTAAACGTGGCTGAATCAGACACAGAATGGCCTCTCAGTACAGAACTATGAACATGGAGATTTTTTTTTTTTTTTTTTCTGAAAAGTTCCTGTTGGAAGGAGAAAGTTCTTTCTGGAAATGACCTTCTCATAGATATCCACACAGTGTTAACTCAGTTTCTGTGTGAAGCTTTTAAACGGGTTCTAGAAATCTGGCCAACTGACTCAGGAAAGAAAGCTTCTTTCTGCTCTGACACCCACGGTTGGCTATGTGCAGGCCTCATGTCCCAGTGAACACGCAGCTCTCTACTTTGTCATGACCTCACTGGGGGCCAGCACACAAACGCCTCTCTCTTGATCCCTTACAACACAGGCCATGCTCTCAATTACTTGGTGGAAAAAAGATGAATTTTCCCTGAACCTTCTCATCGAATTTCTGGTCGCTGCTGAAAGAGCTGGCAGCACCTAACCATGTTTATCCTTGGAAAGCCCAGCTTCTGAATGTAGACCTTTCAGCTGAAGAATGGACAAGGCTGCTCATGCTCAGTCAGATCCAGACTTCCTCTCTGGAAAGCGGGAGGATACCACAGGAGACCCAGAGCCCTGAACTGCCCAAGAGAGGGTCCAGCCCACCTGGAGGAAATTACATCTCCTAGCCGCTCACAGGGAAGAACGTAGGGGAGCGGCCTTGTTTGTTGCCGGTAGATGTTTGGGCCAGACGAACCTCCAAAGCCCCTTCTCCCTCTGAGGTCCTGGTCTTCTGGCAGGCCCAGTCTCTGAGGAGAAGGTCCTACTGGCCAACAACCTGACTCACACTGCTTTCCTCTGGGCTTCTCTTTGTGTTGCCTGTGACGCTGGCAACCCATTCAACCCGTGAAAGCCTGCTCTGCTTCCTGAACCTTCCTGGCCCCCACCACGGGCCAGCTTCTTGTCGCCACCATCTCCTCTACAATGCTTGCCAGTGACTAAGCCAGCTATCTGAACTTCCGTCCTGGCCTCCCACTTCAGAAGCATAGGCACCTAGCACCTGAGCAGCAGCCGTTTGGGGGGGGGGGGGGGCAGGACACCCCTGGGGGAGGTGTCTTTTCTCTGTGTGAGACCCTGGGCTTTCTCCAGCAGCTATGTCATGGTGGGTAGAGTCACGGAGCCCTGGGTTCAGACCCCAGCTCTGTCATCTACTCTGCTGAGTGACCTTGGCCAAATCATTGCTCTGTCGAACCTCAGGTTCTCCCTCTCTATAAGAGCGGAAAACAAATGCTTTAGAGGACAGCCTGGAGGAGTAATTCCATGTGTGATGAGCAGCAACTTCCAAATCTACACCGTAGACCTGTCGTTTATTCTCTCTTCCTGACATCTCTCAACTGTTTCTCTTGGTAAGTCAAGGTTAAAAAGTTCATCGAGGAGGGCCTTGAAAAGGGAGAGAAGCCACCAAAGGGAAGAAATGGTTCCACTGCTATGCTCCTGAATCAGTGATCTCCCATGGAAATCACGTGTGGCCCACTTTCCACAGGAGAAGTGGGTTGGCTGGGCCTTGGTTTGAGAGACCTGGCCCTGGAAGACAGTGGGGGCAGTGGCCGCAGGCTGCCTGCAGTAGAGTGGGCTCGGGTAGTAAGAGTCCAGCATCCACCTGACTGCCAGCTCCCCCAGTCCCTGCCTACCTGGCCCCAATGCTCAGAGCTGTGTCCCCTCACCTCATTTCAACTCATGCTATAGGGGCAGGCCAGCCTTCACCTCGGTAGTATCTTATGTTCCAAAGAGCAGCAGAGGATCTTGGCTTCCACTGAGACTCGGGAGGAGGGAAATATCTAGGGAAGGCTTTCCTCAAACTTGGAACTCACAGAAAAAAAAAACATCCTGGATCAGATTTCCTTTGCTCAAGGATCTTGTCCTGGAATCCAAACAGCCCCTCAGCCTCAGCACCAGCCCCGCTGTGTGGAGTATAATGGAGGTACTGTTTAAGATTATTATATGTGCGAAGGGGGGAAAAAAAGGCATATGAGAAAAATGCTTGAAAAAAATGGATGGTTTTTAAATATGAAAAGTTTGGAAGGGTGAGTGGCCCATTTGCCAGGCACAACCTTGCCACAGTCACGCAAGGCTCCCCGCTGAGCCCGGACCCTTCCTTCACTTTGTATCTCCCAGGGGCTCTGTGTCTGAACGACACCAAAGTCTAAATGACCTATTTATTTTGATAAGGCCTCAAAGTGGGATTTTGGGGCCAGCCTTATGTGGAAAAGCAATTCATACTGACTAGATTAATTGGGTGTTTGCCCAAATTCCCCTCCTCATTGGGCCATGTAGACACAACTAAAGTGCAGTCTTTTTGGTCAAATCCACCTCAGGTTTAAAAGGATTCCAAGTAGGGAAAAGAAACTCGAAAGTTCACTTAAGTAACAGGGCTTGAGGAAAAAGGAGAGGTGGTCTTGTGTTCGACCCCCTCTGCTCCCCAATCTGAACGGCCACCCCCAACACCTTCACAGTGAGGTTGTCCTCACTTGTTCTGGCCACAAGGGGTACCATCCTGTGTCTGCTCCACAAATCAGCTTTTGCATCCTCTTCTTTTCAAGGTCTACAGGTCAAGGCTCCCTGGTGATAGTCTGATGTTTATTGCCCTGCCCTATTCTTCTTCTTGTATAGTTCTCTGTGCACATATCTTGTTTGCTTGATGATGATCTTTTGAAAGACAGGGACTGTGGTGTCTTAATCACCTTTCTTTCCCTCGCCCAACTCAAGATTCTTCCCCTCCCCAACACTAGCTTATTGGACTTAATCAATATCTCTGATCCCATGGTACATTCATTCAGCCACATTTTATTGAACGTCTACTATCAATCCAGATACCGCTCTATGCGCTGGGAACACAATGATGGCTAGATGAACATTCCTGCTCTGTGGGACCTACATTCAAAACAAACAGTAAACTACATTGTATATGAGAAGGTGGTGAGAACCACGGGAAAAGAGAAGACACTGAAAGCAGGGCAGGCAGTACTGGGATGGGGAGGGCCTCACCAAAAATATCTAATTGGAGCACAGACTTGACCAGTCTAATGGTGTGAGAACAGATCTCTCCCTAGCACCACATTTTCTCGAGAGGAATGACCGCTGGCTCACCCTACATTGATCTGAAAGCGCTCCTGGAAAGTCGATGCCCTTTTATTAGCTCTTTCTTTAGTGAGAATTACTAGAAGTTGGAAGACAACAAAATAAGTGAAAAAAAACCCGATAGTATCTTTTTGGCTTTTTGGGGTGAGGACAGTAAGAGGTTAGATGAGTCTAGTCTAGTAAAGGGTTCCCCAGTTTCTGCAGACTTAGAATCAGGCTAACCGGCAACCCTGAGGTCTTTCCCTCACACTGATTTAGGGTTGCCATTCAGATCAAGAAACTTAAAATCCCAACACTGCCCTATGATCTGCCTGTTGAGCTGCATCAGAAATGCAGGAAAGGGCAATTCTCTGGGGTCAGCGTGGGAAGAATGGACAGGTCAGATCGTCATGAAGGAATACTCCATCTTTGTGGCCTGGTAGGTAAGCATGAAATGCTTCCATTCCTGAGTCCTGCATCCACACGACAAAAATACAGCAGTTTTAAAGAAAAAGAACCGCCAATCCTTGGTAGGTGGAATGCGATCTCATTTATATAACAGAATCAGAGGCTTCTTTTCAGACTGGAAGAGACCTCAGACATTATCTAAACCAGACATGCAAATTAGCACAGGCCTGGAGGCCCAGAGCCTGAGAGAAAGCATATGTGGCCATATAAGAATTTTAATAGAAATTGAAAGTATGACTCATAGCATAAAAACTGCCATTCTCTAAACTCCTCTAGGATATTGGGCAGGGCTGATAATTATTTTATAGGCAGGCCAAAGACTTTTTAAGCTCAAAGATTTTTCAAAATTACACCAAGAATGATTTTCATCTCTTTGGAAGAGTGATACCCAGATCTTACCAAGCATAATATAGTTGCTTGTGGTGTTCGTAAGGGTACCTAAAGACTTTCATTAGAAGGAATTCCGTAATTTCTCTTTAATCTCTTCCAAGCAGGGAAACAGCTCATTGCAACGGGAAGAATTCAGGATTGGGGTTCAGAACTCATTGATTTGCTTCCCATCTCTGCTGGTTACCAGCGGCATGAATTAAGGCAAATCACTTAATCTGTCTGAATCTCAGTTAATCTATCTGGAAAAGGTAGGTACCTGGGTGGGGGAAGGGATGATTCTAAATTTAAGAGTTTGGAAAACCAAATGACTCCTTTAGTGCCCGCAGGGTTCTACTGAAGAGAAATGAGATCATGAATGTGAAAATGCTTCATATACTCCACAGAGTGTCCTATAGAATTATAGCTGCTCCCTTGTTCGAGTTTAATTCATTGGAAATAGGAAGTTAATCTTTCTTGTGTCCACCAGAGCCAATTTCTTTTGGTTCTTTCTTTTAGTGAAGCAGAAGGATTCGGTAAATATTTAATTAAAGTGTCAAAGACTAAAATTTTTTTCCCCAGTGAATCCATCAACCATCAGTGGTTATTCACGGAACATCTACAGGGCTGGGAAAAAAAGGATGCAGGATGAAACTCACAATTAAAGACTACAAGGTAACCTTGTAATTAGGTCATTAGGTTCATAGATATCTTGTGAATGTGGTGGGGATTTGAGAAGAGATTGTAGTCTTTGCAAGTAATGAAGAAATATCTTAAAGGCAGGACTTGAATTGGCTTTTTATTTTTTTTTTAAAGATTTTATTTATTTATTTGACAGAGAGATCACAAGCAGGCAGAGAGGCAGGCAGAGAGAGGAGGAAGCAGGCTCCCTGCAGATGCGGGGCTCGATCCCAGGACTATGAGATCATGACCTGAGCCGAAGGCAGCGGCTTAACCCACTGAGCCACCCAGGCGCCCCTTGAATTGGCTTTTTAAAGGTATGTTATATTTTGTTAGACAAAGTAATAATCCCGCTTAATTACCACTTTTTCTTTAGAGTGTGGCTTACACGAGAATTTGAATTTTATCAAAGAGGCATGTTTAAACTTTTTCTTGATCCTCCCAGGTGGGAGCTCACAGATCCCTGAGATGAGAGAGTCAAAGCCCACATGAGTCCTGGTTAGTGTTTTTAACTACAGTATTTCTTCCTCAAAGACTTGATGTTCTTCAAAAGGATAACTCATGAGAAATAAGTCCTTTATTTTCTTAGATAGGGGCTTCCCTAAAAAGAGTAAGTTGTTAACATTTATAAAAAGAACCTGGTTAAAGTTTTTATATTAAAATAACAAATGATACTATCAATGCCTTGGTTTTTCACCAAACCTCTACACCTTTATCTGGAAGGAGAGAAGCTTCTCTCTCTTTCTCCAGATAGAGGGATAAATAGATTAGATAGATAGATAGGTAGGTAGATGATAGAATCTGGTTTATAAATATGAGATTAAGCAAGCTTCTTTCAAATACTTTCTAGTATTTGGAAATACTGGAAATACCACCCCCTCAAACAGCCTCCCTGTATGATTTCTTTATCAGTATATTTTGCAAAACAAATGCATTTGGAACATTGTGTGTTGAGGTGGCCACCAACAGACCCCCTGGAGCCCTTGTGGACCTAGGATTTTCTTTCCCAAGTACTTTGGGACCTCACTACTCAAAACAGCCAAAAGAGGTCACTTCTAGCTTCTATTACAAACCAAGACCACATGGCAATAGAAATGGAGTTACATCAACCCAGGCCAATTTCACTTTGAGTCTTAGCTCTGTTATCTGGAATGGGATGAAATGTCTGAGTCAAAGTGAAATTTGGTAGAGATGAGAGGCCTGAAATGGTAATAGTCAAGAATCTGGAGATGAATTGGAAATTCAAAACTCAAATGACCCACTTAGTAAGTGTGAAATGCTACTGGGAAACTAGCATTAACAGTGGTGAGAGCTGCACCCCACCCCTCCCCCCAGCTCTGTCATGAGAGGACTCTCCCTGGTGGGCGGGGTGGATCCTGTCTGGCTGAAGGATTGGAAGTGTACTCTCTAGGTCAAGTGGCTTTCAAATACCTTTCTCACAGCCTTACCCCATCCCCCACCCCCCACCTCCTAGGCTTACTTAAAGCCATTTTCTCCTATTAAAATGCAGCAGAGCTCATCCATTCATTGTCATCATCATTAATGTTGCAGGACAAGCTGGAGCCTAGCGGGTTCTGGATTTCTCCAGGAGCACCCCAGAGCAGGTTCAATAAACATAAAGACATAAAGACAAAAGACATGCCCAAAGAGGGCAGGAAGGCCAAAGTTGGGGGAACACGTAAGCAGCCAGGAACAGGACTAGGGGCCTGAATGTCTTCCGGCAGAGGGACAGGATGAGGCCAACACTGTGGTGGCAGAAAGGGTGACCATGCCAAGCAAGGAAGGCACATTTCTTCTTTCAGTATTCAAATAAAGCTCCAGCTCTCCAGGGTGGGGGTGGTGTGCGGGGACAAGAGGTCAGAAACATTGGACAGCACTTATTCTAAGAATGCAAATCTCAACTCCGACTTCCTCGTGGGCTCCTTCGCCCAGCACGGGCACACAGGCTTGGAGGAGGCTGTGGGCTCCTGTGTGGTCTGGGGTGGCTGGAGCGTCCTGGCATGCATCTTCAAAACCCTCACAACCCTCTTTCTTTCTCCTCCTTGAGCACCGTGGGTCCATGAAGCTTACAGAGACAATGAGCTTACCCGTTGCAACATGAGGGACACTTCACAACTAGTTTGTGGATAGGTGGGTAGGTGGATGGTGGATAGGTGTCTATCCACCTTCGTTGTAAAAATTAAGTTTTCAAAACAGAAGAGCATAGGGGAAGGGAAGGAAAGATAAAAGAAGATGAAATCAGAGAGGGAGACAAACCATAAGAGACTCTTAACCATAGGACACAAACTAAGGATTGCTACGGGGGAGGAGGGTGGGAGATGGAGAAACTAGGGGGATGGGTAAAAAGGAGGGCACGTGATGTCATGAGCACCGGGTGTGCTATGCAACTGATGAATCACTGAACTCTACCTCCGAAACTAATAATACACTACGTGCTAATTAACTGAATTTAAATTTTAAAAAAGATAAATTTAAAAAAATTAAGTTTACTGCAATCCTCATTGGCTGACAGAGTGTTACTCAGTTTAACTCCCTTTTCTAAATCTCTTCTTTTTTCCCTTTATTCTTTTAAGTGTCTTATGGAACACAGAAGAATGGGTGATATCATGTAAACGATAAGGCACGATAATGAAGAGGTCGACCGTGAAACCACCTCACATGCTTCTGGAAACACAAACGCTGAGTACATCAGTCAGGTCCCTGATTTTTTCAGACCTTAGCTGGAATCGATGAGTCTCCTCACATCCTCTCAGCAGCTAGGTGACATCAGCTGCCTGGAAGAAGTGGGCCCTTCCGTGGGGTCATGTATGGACTAGAAGAAGCAACTGTGGACACTTGTCCCTGCCAGGCGGGCGGTACCTGCTGGGCTCCCTACCAGCTTTGTGATGTGGGGCTAGCCTCTCTGTGCCCCAGTTTTCTCAGATGTGAGGTGAGAAATAACAACAGTGCCAACTAAATAAAGTTACTATGAGGTGTAAATGGGAAGCAAATAGAAAGTTCTTGGCGTGTGTCTGCTCTCAGTAAGGAAAGAAGGTTGAAGTGAGCAGGAGGCCCATTTCCCCTGCAATATTACCTTTCCTTGGCTTGGCGCTCCTCTACTCTCTTTGCAAAGGAACATATAGCCAGAGGGCCCAGCTCTGAAGGGCCCCCAAGGGGAGTTTGAGTTAATTAAAAAAACTCCCAAGGGGAGTTTGAGTTGATAAAAAATGGGCCAAAAGGGTGAAGGGGAGCTATCATCTCCTGACTGGACTCTGCTTCCGGTAAGTTCTTTCCTCTCTTCACAGCTTCCGAGGATTCGCCTTGGGGTCAAGCACAGGGGAAATGGGAAGCAAGGTAGAAAGAAAAGGCAAGTTCCACGCCCCCTCTGCAGCCAGTGAAGCCAAAATATCGCTCTCATATTGGGAAACACCACAAACCATTAGCTGAACGGTAAGCTCTTGGAGAATAATTTGAGGCACTTCGCCTATAATTCTCACCCATCGTCCCAGTGGCCTTGTCGGAGACGCAGTCCCCACCTCCGAGATGTTCCAAGTCTTGCAAGAGAAAAGACTACTATGACAGAATCTGTTGAGGGCTAAATTGGGAAAACAGTGGGACCAAGCAAAGCACTATGGGAATAGGGGGATGACCAGACTGAGGAGATATCGTCTGACCCAGGCCTCAAGGGGCGAGGCACATTTCTTCATTAAATATTCAAATACAGCATGGCAGGTGTGGGGTTCTGGGAAGATTTCAGAATGTGACTTTCTAGGACACAGGCTGCACTGGGGGTGTGACAGGGGAGAAAGGGTGTGTGCCACTGGGCAAGGCTGTCACATCCCTGCACCCCGAAGCAGACTAGACTGTTCTGGAACTTATGTCTGTGGATCCTGCCTAGTGGAACCTGGACAAACTACACACACACACACACACACACACAAAGGCTGACTTTTGCCTCACAATTCCACTGTGCTGTGGTGGCAAAGTCAACTGATCAGAGTAAGTGGGGGAGACAAGACTGAGAAGCACCTGCGTGGAACTCTAGACGGTCACTCTAGTCGTGTGTGTCTGCCCCGGGAACCCTGGGGGGTTCATGGTTGACACCATGCACCTCTGAACTCTCTCCTGCAGGGAAATGTCTGGTGGTCGCTTTCTTTAAAATAATCAATCAATCAAACAAACAGACACCGAGGAGAATGATCATGGGAAGATATCTTTGCTTGACTACATTTAAAAAAATATCCTCAAAGGAATAAAACATATACAATTTGAATTATTCCTGAGACAGAGAAACTCCTTCAAATAAGGGAATGCAATCTTTAACTACAACTAAAGGACAAAAAGAAATGTCCCAACAAAATTCCCCTGTACCTGCCTCCCACAAAGCAAGGGCACAATACTGAAAGTCGTTGGCCTCGTTATTCTGGAACAGATTTACACTTGTCTTAGGAAACGGGCTAAGTGTTTCCAATAATTTAGAGAAAGCATGTCCTAGTCGCTGTGTGTAACCCACACATGTGTGATAACAGTACACGGAGCACACCCACGGAAAAAAACAACAGTGCTTTTACTTAAGAGAAAGGAAGGATAATGGTTACTTAGAAAGTGTCCCAGACAAGCTGTCAAATTGAATTCAGAGAGCTGGAGTCTGACTCCGGGACAGGGCTGGCTGGCTAAATTCCCTTGGGATTGGGGTTTCCTGCCTGCTACAGTTTGGAGACAACCATTCTTTGTTTCCCAGCTCGCTCGCTCGCTCTCTCTTTCAATCTCTCTCCCCTGAACACACACACACACATATACATACACACACAAAAACATGCAGCTCTCCAAAGAGGGTCAGATCGAAAGCAGACAAAACATTAACTCTGGAATTTCAAAGAAAAACAGTTAAAAAAAATAATAAAATGGAGAGAGCGAGCTACTGTCTATTCTAGAATCATAAATCTTGCCTTTGGACCACAGAAACAGCTCTCTCTCTCTCTCTCTCTCTCTCACACACACACACACACACACACACACACACCCATTCAGCAATCACCCCGGCTTTGCTAAAAATGGATTAGGGGTATTTCATCATAAAGAAAAAACACAGAATGACAAAGTTCTTAACAGGCCCTCCTGTGAGGCCTTAATACCCTCAAATTTTTAAGTGTATGTTAGTTGACATAGACAGAGCCTGAGGAACCATATAACCTGCTACATAAGAGAGGTCTTTACTCCCTAAAAATAACAGGACATTACCTCACAGTATTACAGGCCTTTTCCTATGGGTACACATGTTCCAGACCCATCCCCCATGTGCTACCCTATACAGGGCCTGCCCACGCCAAACACCACGCTCATCCTCCCCTCCTACAGAGACCCCACTCAGGATGCTGCCCAAAGCCCACCGTCCCCCAAATGCTGAACTCGAATCCATGTCACCTTCACACACCGCGCATCGCCTTAGGAACACATATTCTGAACCCATCTCTGCTTTTCCCCCCCATCAAAACAAAGTTTCTCGAGGCAGCTTTGAAATTATGGAAAATTCTGGAGGTATAGAAAAGCAGAGCGAAAAGTCTACGGAACCCCGGAGGGCCCTTTATCCTGCTTTAACAAGCATGGACTCATGGCCAATCTCATTTCAGCTCCACTCCACCTACTCCTCCTCCCCAGCTCCCATTAATCTGAAGCATATTGGGATATGGGGCTCTGGGTTCCTTTGCGGAGCTTCCTGGCCCACAGGGAGACACCCCACTGGACTCCGTCTTTCAGTTTCATGTAAGCCACCAAGAGGCCACACAGGGCTTCCCACCCCCCATAACCCTGTCATACGCTGAGGCCTTGGTGCTTCCCCAAGCCATGCTCATATCTCCCAGAGAAGCTCACCTGGGCCCCAACCTCCAGTCCCAGCCTGAACCCCTCTGGCCCCCGGCACTGCAGCCCCCACACGTACATGACAGAGCCAGTAGCACTGACCAGCGTCTTTGGGGTCGACTCTCTTCCCCTTGTCTCCGAATCTACTCCCAGGACTGCCATAATGCATATCTCCAGAGGCCTCTCATCTTTCGCTCCAACCTCTAAAACTCCATCATAAAGGACACCCCCAAAAGGATGTAAATGCAGGGGGAATGGCAAGATTTAGCGTTATATACTCACCCATACTCCAATATACAGTATTTAAGGACTTACTGGCCTTATCTGTAGTATCTCTAATTCTTAGCCCCTTGATGGTAGGTGCTGCTTGGACACCATATTTCTGGGACTCAGCCTCATGTCCCAAACATGATAGGTCCTTAATGAATGAAGATGTGATCGAATAGGGTAGAGGAAGGCGTGAATCACAGAATTTTGGTCCATTCTTACGGTCCTGAGTGACTTCAAACTCTGCCACTTGCCACTCCCTCCCTGTGTGGTCTTGGCTGGAACCAGTCTTCTCTGGCCTCACATCTCTTCTGTCCCATGAAAGTGGGGCGAGGGGTGGTGGTGTAGGGCACACAGTGTTAGCATTGAACTATTTTTCATCTCTCCATTATTCTCAGAGAACTTCTTGGAAGTAGCATGTATTTTTCCAGTGGATTATATGCAATTTCATTTTATTTTATTCCACATGCATCTCCTTAATAAGATTTTGAGCAGCTTGGCTGTCTCATTGATGGTATCACCATGCCATAGGATATGGTGCTTCTCAGCCTTCGGCACAGTGTCAGAAACGGTCAACCCTCAAAACTATTCTAATTCTTTTGCAATAATAATACTAATTACTATAATTCATGGAGCACTTATTGGTATATCAGATACCATGCTAAGTGATTGGTGAGTACTGTCCCAGCCCTGACAGGACACTAAAATGGTCCTCACTTTTATACACAGGGAAACTAATGCATCAAAAGTAAGTGACTTATCCAGGGTCATACACCTAAGTACATATGTATAAGTATGTATAAGTATGTATGTATACTATATAAGTACGTATGTATAAGTATGTATGTATAAGTGTAAGTATAAGGGTATAAGTAAGTGACTTATACACGGGGAAACTAATACATCAAAACTAAGTGACTTATCCAGGGTCTGAGTCCAGAGCTTGAGTTTCTAATCAAGATGTGATAATGTTAAAATAAGAGACGAATACTTGTCTTGGGTAAATTCGGAGCACGAATCAAATAATTTAATTAGTTTACATTTAAAATACCGTTAGATGCTTGAACTAAATAATGCCAGGAGGATGATGTGAGAAACAGTGTGGTGGGAGGAAAGAACCCAGAGACCTAGGTGTGAGCCCCACTCTGTCCTGGGACCTGGGGGACTTCCCAGGAAGCCTGTAATCTCTCTGGGCCTTGTTTTCATTATCTACAGAATGGGAATAATAATAATACCAGCCCTGCTGCCTCCCGGTGATGTTGTGAGGCGCATAGGAGATAATGTGTGTGCAAATGCTGGGTGAACAATGAAGGGCTTCAGAAAGGGGCAGTATGTGTGTGTGTGTTGGGGTGGGGGGGGAATGCCATCTGGAAATCTCCTTGACAGAAGCTGGGCTCTTGTTAGCGTGATCTTCAGTGCCAGTTAGGCGTTTCTCGACAAAGGACGGGGAAAGGTAGTTGCTCCCTCCCTCCCTCCCGTACTTAGCAAGCAGACAGACTTTTTCTCCATTAGCCATGGCAACTGCTGGAGAGGGCTACCGTGCTCAGGTTTTGCATTCAGCAGCAGGTTCGGAAAGCCTTCGTGGCCAGGGCAAGCAGCTCAGTGCTGCACGGGCCCCTCGCAGGTTTACGAGTTCTAGGAGTTCGTAAGCAAGGAGCTCAATATCCTCTGACGTTTGGAGTCTGAGGTATTTAAACAGATCCAGCATGAGGAGCTAAGAAAATGAGGGTTAGGCATGCAAAGCAGCTCCCAAGCAGAGATGGGCGGATTATTGCACACTGATTTTCCAGCGGAGAGCACTGGGAGGCCCTAGGGTGTACCCCAAAATCAAGGTGGTGCTCTGACCTGCACCCCCAAACACACTCCACCCTCAGCGTGGAGGGCAGGGGGAACAGGTTTGGAGAGTCAGTGGTCCTGTTTCCAGGACTCATCATATGTACTTGGAAAGGCCACTCACCTTCCAGACTCTCAGTGTCTTCACTAGAAAATCGAGGTACCAGGGCTCCTGGGGTGGCGCAGCTGGTTGAGCGTCTGACTCTTGCTTTTGGTTCAGGTCAGGATCACAGGGTCATGGGATTGAGCCTGGAGTCAAGCTCTGGGTGGGACTTGGAGCTGGGCTGGGATTCTTTCTCTCTCCCTCTGCCCCTCCCCAAATAAATACCACATCTACTATTTAGATACATATAATGAGAGCGTATAAGCGAGGGATTTCTGAGATGTGAAGAGAGGTGCTAACGCAAACTTGTCAAAACCAACGATAATTATAAGATCATCAACGATGATGGAAAGAACAAGTCATGATCACGTGGTGTCTCCCCTCAACCCGGACCTTCATTAGTGAACCAACAAGTCCTGTTCCTCCTCCACTAGGGATCAGGAAAAATCAAGATCAACCACCCAGTGTATCTCTAAGAAAACCTGAGGGTGCTCTGAGCTGGGTCTCCTTTTCCTCCCCCGAGTTTGTGTCTACACACTGTAGCAGAAGGCTTCTCGATTTTAGTGGCAGGTTAAGACAGTAACCTGGAGAGCTTCAAAGAAAATTCCCAATGTCTACATGTCACTCCTAGCCATTCTGAACTAATGGGTCCTGTCTGAGGCCTGGGCATCCGTGTTTAAAAATTTTTTTTAAGATTTTCTGTATTTGACACAGAGAGAGAGAGCACAAGCAGGGGGAGAGGGAGAAACGGACTCCCTGCTGAGCAGGGAGCTCGATGCGGGGCTCGATTCTAGGACCCCGAGATCATAACCTGAGCTGAAGGCAGACATCTAACCAACTGAGCCACCCAGGTGCCCCTTAAACTTTTTTTAAATTTAAATGTCTCATTTTCCTTTTTATTGTGATAAAACATCCCTAACAGAACTGACCATTTTGACTATTTCTTGGTGTGCATTTCGGTGGCATTAAGGACGTTCACTGGGTAACCCCCACCATCAGAACTTATTCATCTTTCCAAACTGAAACTGCACCCATTCAGTGACAGCAGCCCCTCCGTCCCTGCTCCCAGGCCCGGTAACCCCCATTCTATGCTCCGTCTTGAAGGATCTGCCCACTCGAGATGCCTTGTGGGAGCGGAACCATACAGTGTTTGTTCTAGGGCACCAAATCTCTCCAAGTGATTCTCTGTGCGGTTCAGACCAGAAGGTAGTGCCAAGCGGGGGATGCATATGAATTCATCCTTGGGAACGGAGAACGGTACAGGGCATGGATGGAGAGGAGAGTGGGAAAATTGTGAGGTCAGGTCAAACAATGGGAAACATGTCAAATCTCTGCTGAGACAACCTTTAGGCCAGATATTGTCTGCATGGCCCTCCAGAGAAAATGGTTGAGCTGTAGGTGTCAGGGAGACCATCGGAAGCCAGGAAATTTGAAACCCTACAACCTGGGTTTGAGTCTTTGCTACACTGTTAGCTGTGTGCTCTTCAGTGAACGGCTTAATATTGCTGAATCTCACTTTATCTGCAAACTGGAGAGGGTCTTAGCCACCTCTCAGGGACTCTGCCAGGTCAGAAGAAGAGACAGAGCACGTGAAAGGGTCTCTGGTATTACAAAATCCTATCTAGACCACAGCTGTGGCTCCTGTTATAAATGGATAACCGTTGCTTCCATCCTACTGTACTTTTTAAAGTGCATTAATTAGCCTTGATAAGTAAAGGTCAAGAGAGCACCACTGTTTTAACTGGGGCCAATGTGTGACTATTGAATACTTGATTTAAAGGGGCTTATAGACTGTTATAAATTAATTTCTAAAATCAAATCTTACTTCCTGGGCACAAATAACCCTTTGAGAAGGCAATCATTTTCAAGAGACAAGCTGAAAGGATGATTATGCCATTTTAAAGCCGAAAGGCATTCTAATTTGATAAGTGAATTGAAGAAGCACTAAGAGACATCATCTCCTCAACTTCTTTCCTTTGTGCTTGATGCCAGCACCTGCCTTTTGTGATGCACAACACACAAACACACAACACACAAACACACACATACACACAGAGCTTTGGGGCTCCTGTCCCCTGGGTTTGTTTGGGGGCTATGCGTGTGTCTTATTCAAACAAGATGGAGCCAAGGTTAAAGTGGGTTTTCTCATTATTTTTCCATTTCATATTTTAAGTCATGAAGATCGCTATTAGAGAAAAAGCATGCACATGTGAGAGAGAAAGAGAAAGAGAGAGAGAGGGAGAGAGAGGGGGGATCTGGGGAGCAGAGTGAAAGGGAAGGAGAGAAGCCTGGTTAGCTTTGTCTTGCTAATGCACTTTGTTTTGTGGTTGATAGGCCTTTCAGACAGATTCGGACCACCTCATGAGGCAGGGAGGCAACACAGAAGCAAGACAGCTCGAGTGGAAAGCTTTAGTGGGGACAAAAGATGCACCTGCAAAGCACAGACTTAATGGTCTCTAGAGGCCAGAGCTGATGTTGGGAGATAAATGCCCGGCACCACCTGAATGAGGTCCTGGCAGTGTGCGTTTGCCTGGATACTACAGTTCATTTATTTCTGAGGGTGCTTGCCCAGCAAGAGCGAGCTATTCCTGCAATCAGCCTGAATAAGCCCGGTGGCATTACAAACGCTCAGCCGCCCGTACACAAAAGGGCCAAGGGAAGCGAAGGGAGTGTGGTAGGTGCAAGTGAGAGGTTGAAAGCTTAAGACCCCTGAAGGAGTAATGAGTTGCTTATCAACGCAGCTCAATTCAGTCCTGCTTCTAATTGAAAATCTGTATTTTAAGCCCAATACCAGATATTCTCTCATTGGCTCTGTCCCAGAGCCTCACTGTTTGCCAGCAGGTGTTAGCTTGTAGAACTAAAGGAACTTTGAAGGATCCATCCCCTTCTTTCTCCTTTCCTCCCCTTCCCTTCCTCCAGTCCTTCCTTTCCTCTCACCCCCTTCCTTCCAAGAACTGGAGGCCTGTCTGCAAATGAAATGAACTTAAGTACACCAGATCCAAACTGAGGGGCCCTGAATGAAGGCAGAGCTCTCAGCTATGGCTCTAGGACCCCTCTTTAGAAGCCAAGAGCCCAGGAGTCAGGGCTTGACTCCTCCAGATTTAGTTTAATCCTTTTATTCGACAGGAAACAAAGATTTAGGGCATGAAGCGATTTCCCCAAATGAACCCAAATGTGCCTGGACCTCCAGTCTAATATAATATGTCACTATAATACCTTCCCTCCATAGTAGACATCTGCAACATGACGTTAAACAGGTCAGCAAGTAAAATGAGGCTCAGACTATAGAATGAGTCAATACAACTTTAGTTTTTCATGGCAAAATCCAAAAAATCTGATTTGGAAAGGAAAATGGTAACATAAAAAGGACTGACCCTGGGATGGACAGAGGGCGGGGAGGAGGAAGCAAAGGAAACCACAAAAGTTTAAAAGCAGATTCACTGTGTCATACATTCCTTCCCCCACATTTTCTGGTCATCATTTGATTAGAAATTGCTAACAGCGAACACAAAGTCCTATGTGATCACAGCGTGGCCATAACCCATGAGCATTCTCACTCAAATGGTCTCTAAGCCTCTTCCCTTAGAAGAGCTTTAAGTGGGCGCCTGGGTGGCTCAGTGGGTTAAGCCGCTGCCTTCGGCTCAGGTCATGATCTCAGGGTCCTGGGATCGAGTCCCGCATCGGGCTCTCTGCTCAGCAGGGAGCCTGCTTCCCTTCCCCTCTCTCTGCCTGCCTCTCTGTCTACTTGTGATCTCTCTCTCTGTCAAATAAATAAATAAAATCTTTAAAAAAAAAAAAAAAAAAAAAGAAGAGCTTTAAGTTTCTCCAAAAGGTTATGCTGTGCTCTACCCCAGGGGACCTGTATGGAGAACTTCTGCCCCCATTCATTCTCTATGAGAGCAGATGGACATTAAAGAAAAAGTGGTGAAGTAGTAAAGGAAGTGAAGGAAGGAAAATCGCACGCCTGCTGTACTCTGGTTCATTCTTTAAGCCTCCACTCAAAATGCCCCTTCTCCATGGAGATATATATATTTTAAAATATATATATATATATGTGTACACACACACACACACACACATATTTTTTTTTTTTTGTCTTGGGCAGACTTTTTTTCACGTAACATCTTTTCCTCCCTTAAACCAGGTACCATATTATTTATTCACTTCTTTAAATGTCTGGACTCTAACACAATATCTGGAGCAGGAAATCCCCACAATGTTCCATAAATAAGATGCTGAGAAATGCCATTATAATCAAATCCTCACTAGCAGAAAATCATTTGTTGAAGTTGTTTTCTGTCCCTCTCAAGCAAACCAAACCAACTAGACCAAATCCCCAAATCACCACTTTAAAAATGAATTGGCATTGCTAAAATTTGTGAGGGGGGAGGAATACCCCTTAAAATATGGCATTGCAAGAATCCTTAAAAAAAAAAAATCTTCATTTCATTATCTTCAACAGAGGAAAGCCCTGACTTCTCGCTCTGAAAGGGAGCGGTGCTCTGAGAGGAACCCCTTTTTTATTCCATGGTGTCACAACTTGAAGTCCTATCTTTGATATTATTATAAGATATTTTAAAACCTCACCCTATTTTTGCAGCTCTTTGGCTTCTTGCTTTGTATGCTAGAAAAAACAAGAGATTTGGTACTTGAAAATGAGCAAAGGGAAACCTCAGTAAAATGAGTTGGGAGGCCAGAAAGGGGAACTTGGGTGGGGGGCACTACCACTCACATGTCGGTTGCAGGAAGAACGGTCAATTACAGACTTCCACAGATGAGTCAATGACCTACCACAGCAGAAGAATCTCCAGCAGGAAAGAATCATCAATTACAGGCCCCAGTAGGGAAAGATGTACCTTGCATCCCTCCTATAAGAAATCCGCTACCCCTGCATCCCAGCCAATGAGACAGTCATTATCCAGAGCTCTTACTTTCTCCAATGGACTTCCATTCAAAATGTCTCCTCCCAACTTCCTCCACTTTCTCCATAAAATAACGCTTCTCTCCTTTGTCTGCTGGGCTTACCTAGGGTTTTGCCATAACTTGTTTATCCAGAATTCCTATTCTTTGCTATTCCCAAATAAACCGAATTTTTTTTTTTCTGGTAAAATAACCAGCAGTTCTATTTTTAAGGTTAATGGTGCACAGATTTGGGGCTGCCCACACGAGACTTAACAGCATGGAATGGTGCCAAGCCTGGTTCTGAAGAAAATCCATGAGAGAACTGACTCACCTTCTTTGACACTAAGTCGTGAGGACTGGTCTGTGTGGGAGGTTGTGTTATAGGCCAACAGTGAACCTGCAAGGCAAAGCAGAAGATGGTTGTCACAAGACGTTCTTCTGAGATCAAGAGTAGAAGGTGGGATGAGAAGGGATCGGGGAGGGGAATGGATAAGGGCTAGGGAAGTGGGACAGATGGCTCCTTGAGAGAGTTACTGGAATCTGTTTTGGGGGAAATGTATTGGATTCCTGGAGTTCCCATCAGAGTAAGTTAGGACAGAACACTTCCGGGCGGGACCCGCACAGCCCTCCCCAGGAGCCATGTTTATGATTCCAAAGAGTTCTCGGGTGTCCATGCCATGTTGTGGCAGAAGCACAGGGCAGAGAATCTCGCTGTGTGACTGTGGGCAGGTCTAGAGTTTGATTTCTTCAGCAGAAAGATGAAGGAGTTAAACTATAGCTGGAGTTGGCAAGCTTTTCTTATAAAGACCAGATAGTAAATATTTTAGGCTTTGCAGGTTAAATATAGTCTCTGTTGCACATTCTTTTTTGTTTTTGTTTTGTTTTGTCCATGCACCAGAGTTGGCCAGATTTGGGCAGATTTGGCCTGCAGTTCGTAGTTTTACCACACCCTGGAGAAGAAGCTGCGAGATTCCTGCCTGCTAGGATATCCTGTGGGTTTATGGACAGGTCCTTTCGCTGGTGGGGTGAAGTGCTTGGATATTACTCGTTGACAGTGGAGGGGAGTGTGCTGGCCGTTGGGAAGGGGGGAGTGGTGACGGGAGTTCCAGAGCCACTCTTGCCTTCCCCTGTGAATGTCTAAGAGAAGACAGCTGAACGTGAGGCATGGTACATGGAATTTTCTGTCATCCCAGAGGGCTGCTACCCTACCCAGTCTCTTAAAATTAAACTTGAATGCATAACTACTCACACCAGGCCCTAGTCTGGGAATTTTCAGGGATGATAGTTGTTTTTTTTTGTTTTGGGGGGTTTGTTTTTTGTTTTTTGGTTTTTTTGGCCGCTGCATATAAAAACTCCCCCTTGCCCCTAAAACTAAGCTGGTTCCTTAATTTCAAAAAAATTCAGGAATTTCGTGTTACAAAATGGAGGCATTTTTGCAATTCTCCCTGAGATTCTTGTGGGGGAAACTCTGCAGAGCTTTCAAAAACCGGGGCTGGAATATGCTTTTACAGAGGACACAATAAGCCTGCCAGAGGTGTTTGAGGCTGGGGAAGTCTTTGAAAATTTTCCCTTCTCTGTGCAGACGGGTGGCTTTGGGTGCCAGGGCTAAGGACAGGGGATGGGCTGTCAGACGCTCCTATTTTTAGTCTCCAGTCATGGCAGGGATGCCGGCGCGGAGCTGCCGCCTCACCCAGCTGTGGGCGTTTGGTTGTGTGCCTCAGAGAAAACGTGTTCCTTCCAGGCGAGATAATGGGGGAGAGAATTTTGAAAGAATCCCCCAACTGCCTAGCTTCTGGCTTGGGCGACTACCACTGCTGGCCCCGGAAAGGGCTCCAAACAAAAAAGAGGAGGAATGGAGGTGATACTGAGACCACGGTACGCCAAAGTGTGGACACATGCATACTGCTTTAGAAACGAGACAGTCACGGGCATCTGGGTATCTCAGTCTGTGAAGCATCTGTCTTTGGCTCAGGTCATGGTCCCACAGTCCTGGGATCGCCCCGTATCAGGCTCCCTGCTCAGCGGGGAGCCTGCTTCTCCCTATTCCTCCACCCCTCCCCCCTGCTCCTACGAGCTCTCCCTCTATCTCTCTCAAATAGATAAAATCTAAAAACAAAAAACAAAAAAAATCCCCAAAACATAAATAAGACAGTCACGCACATGGACTATCCCGAGAGCCAGATGCATTTGGTTAGTCCATTCTCAAAATATCAAGGACCCAGACGCCTGGGTGGCTCAGTTGGTTAGGCCTCTACCTTGGGCTTGGGTCATGATCCTGGGGTCCTTGGATCGAGTCCCACGTTGAGCTCCTTGCTTGGTGGGGAGCCTGCTTCTCCCTCTACCTGCTCTGCCTGTAGCTCTCCCTGCTTCTCTCTCTGACAAATAAATAAAATCTTCAAAAATAAAATAAAATAAAAAGGACACAGCTAGGCTGAGAGGACCTCATTTCATTATAGTTGTTATGCAAATGAGAGTCAAAGTTGGACCTGCCTCTTACCACTTACTAGCTTTGTGACCTCCATTGATTTACCTAATCTCGCTAAGCCATGGGCTCCTTATATATAAAACGGGCTAATAATAACATCCACTTAACACGGTTGTTGCGAGGATTGAATAAAATAATACATGTCAAGAGCTCAAAAAAGTTCTTGGTCGCTAGAGAGTGTTCAGTAAATGCTAGCTGTTATCATTACTATTTTTACATCCCTTCTCCCACAGACACCACAATGACATACAATAAACCCTTCATAAAAGGGCTGGCTGAACGTTCGTCGTGTCCTCTGGACCTGGACTTATGAATGGGTTCTGCTGCAATAAGAAATAATCCTTCATGACTGGAAGGAGGTTAAGAAAGAGAACCAAACGTTCCAAGAGAATAGAAAAAAAAAAAGTCTCAGGAGTAAGACCAAGAATGTCTGCCTGTCTGTCCCCGACATTCTCTCCCTCAGGCTGAAACCTCACGGCTGGAGCAAATAAAGAAAAATGATGGTCTCAGAAGAGCAAACTGCCTGAGTCATTACTGCAGATTTAGCTGAGAGCACGAAGCTTAGATAAACCACATTTATTAAATTTTCCCCTCGCTGAAAGTTCTTCTTTGGGCACATATGAATTCCACAGGAAACTCCCAGAAAGCCAAGAGAAAGGGTCGTTTGACCCCTGCAAAGCTTGCATGAAATACATATTTCATGGTAACCTAGGAAAAGGATTTTGCCCTGAAGACCGTTCTTGGTTCAAATTTCACTCCTGGAAGGAGGGGCTGGTTAAGGGCATCTGGCCTCCTTCCCAAGGGACCAACATCCCCTTCTCTGCTCTGATTTTTATTTGACAAGTTCTTTAGCCTACAGAGGATGGCACAGCACACAGGCTTTCCTTTTTCTTTTTCTTTTTCTTTTTTTTTTAAGATTTTATTTATTTCACAGAGGGAGAGATCACAAGTAGGCAGAGAGGCAGGCAGAGAGAGGGAAGCAGGCTCCCCGCTGAGCAGAGAGCCCGATGCGGGGCTTGATCCCAGGACCCTGAGACCATGACCTGAGCCGAAGGCAGCGGCTTAACCCACTGAGCCACCCAGGAGCCCCAGCACACACGCTTTTCTTACGGGAACTTGTTCTGATATGAAGAGGTCCTTCCTGGAGCCTGGTCTCCCGCTCAGTGGCTTTGGATTTTTTTTCCTCCTGCTTTCAGGCTCTTTCTCTGTGGGGCTAACGTGAGCTCCTAATCTTTCCTGACACCATCCTGTCCCAGCGAACAGGCTGTGATGGGCGGAGGGACGCCAACGCTCCTGCAGGCAGGAAGCACCAGACACTTTATAACTATTCTCTCACTTAATCCTTACACGAGCCCTTTGGAGCCAGGATCACAAGGGTCTCCTCTTATAGATGAGAACATCAGCCTTCGGAGAAGTCAGGTAATTTGCTCAGGGTCACACAGCCAGAAAGCCCAGGAACAGGATTTCCATTCTGGTCTATTTACAAAACTGTTCTCCATCCAACAGACCCTGCTGCCCTCAGGCTATATCTAAGAAACAGGAAACTCACCTCGGTGTTGGTTTCCTCTGGGGAGGAAGGAGGAGAGGTGACAGAGAAAGGATACCTGGGGGCTTCTGATCTCTTCCTTGACCTTGACCTGGGGTGCTCATACAAGGGAGTGGATTCCCTTTGTGATAGTTTCTTGGGTTATGCATTTACGATTCTTGCTTAACTCTGCAGACTTTCATTAAAATGTGCATGTATTTGCTTATTTACTGTTATTAATGCATGGACACAGGCATATCCATATATATATATATATATATATATATATATACCTGCTAATTTGGGGCCCCAAAAAGAGGTCCCTGAGAATGGAGTGCTCCCCTCAAAACTGAAAGCATAAGGAAAAAATAATTTTCCATTTTGGAGTCCATCTGTCACTGGATATTATATTAGGGAACTGAAAGAAGACGGAAATGAGCAGAGTGAAGCGTTGCAGGTGTGAGGTAGAGCCCCAACAGTGGGGCTTTCTTCAGCATTCCAGTCCCCCAGCCCAACCAGCTCTTCATCTGGGACACCTGGAGCCGGGAGACAAGAGTCTGGCCACCCACCTCCCTTTGTCTCCTGCCCAACAGCCAGCTGACTGTGGCTCTCCCTGTCTCCGGGCTGCAGGGCAGGGCAGGGCAGGGTGGGAGGGAGCAGGGAACTAAGGCTCTATGTTCCAACCACAGGCTGCACTGACTACAGAGTCCAGGAGAAATCTGGCCTTTTGTTGTGCCTGAATCCTGTTTTCTTTTACTGGTCAGACCCTGGCCTGGAAGGGATAATACTTCGCCAGCTTAATTACCCGGACCCATCACCTTTGCCCAGCCCTCAGAGGCTGCTGCGGGGAATGCCACAGAGCGCGAAATGTGTTTTCCGTTAAGTTTAAATTAAAAATGGGAATCAAGATAGATACCTTTCTGCAGTCTCCCTGTCACACAATATATTTCTTCCTCCAGTGCCACCACAATTTAAAAACACAGTGTCTTAGCCTTTTTCACGGGTCAGACTCTGAAACACCTACGGAGCACAACTTTTTGTAAAAGGAAAAAAGACTCCTTTTCCTTCTCCTTCCTCTGGCCACCCAAGCCCAGGACCTTCTGGGCTCCCAGAAACCCCAAACGCCCCCCCACCCCAGGGGCCCTGAGCCTGAACTGCCAATCCGGACGGCTGTCACTTCCTCTGGGGTCCGGTCCCACCATGCCTTGTGACAGCCCAATCTCACTTCCCTCAGCCCTCCGACGGTAAATACAGCCCCTGCCAATCGGGGTGTGCCCAACAGAGATACAGGCCCGGCCGCCGGTCAGGTCCAGGGTGTGAGGCGGCGCCGGGAAGAAAGAAGGACAGGGTTAGCGTGGTGATAGGCTTGGCTTTAATCTGCCTCATTCCAGGAGGCCATGGGGAAGTTTCGGAAAGCATTTATCTCTTGGTACAAATGAAAACAGAAAATGCTGTGGGGAAAGTGGCCTGGCCCTCCACAGAAAAGCCCCAGGGGAGAGAAGGGAACTTGGCTCACTGTCTCTCTTGGGACCTCTCACTTCTGATCACGAGGCTGTGGGCCCTGATGCAGAATGGGATTTAGGAGGCCTGGGTCTTAGCTACCAGGATGCCCTCCGCTGGCTGCACCAATTTCTGAAGCCCTCCAGACCTCAGTTGCTTTGGCTTTAAAATGGGGTTTAGAGACAGTTGTCCACGTGGTGTCCACAAGAGGGCGTCCTGCCCACATGCAGTGAAAGGCACCTGGGGAGATGCACACCTGAGCCCTGGTGTCCCTACGAGACTCCAGAATCATCCCAAGTACTATAGGCATCCTCCCCAGACCCCACCTCACCATCCTCCTCCCGTTCCCAGCGTGGGTGAAGTTACAGAGGAGGTGTAGGGGATGGCCACTCCCTCTGGGACAGCTGAAAAGCCAAGATAGGGAGAATAAGCCCCTCCAAGGAGGCCAGAAAAATCCTAGCATGTCAGGCCATCAGACAGGGCACAGGGGGCACCTGGGGCATTGCTATCTCTTCACCACCCTGAAAAATAACATTTTAAAATGTAAGTTTGCTATTTAACATTTAAAGGTAGAGCTCGCCTTCCAGACAAGCCCAATCAAAACTCAAGCACCCCTGGTGAGAGTGTGAATTAGATGCCCAAGCTTCTTATGAGGTTTCCTTTTTCTATTGAAGTCCAGAAAGACCAGGTACTTTGGAGTGACAAGAGGCTTCCCATGTTCTTCTGTTGACTCTCCCTAGCCCCACCATCCGCCCCCCACCCCCCGCCCAAGCTGTGCCGAGGAGCTGAGCTCTTTTCCTCTCACTGCTTGCCGGAGTGGACATGTTTGAACCCCAACCCCCTCCTCCGCATAAGGATAGATGACAAAGCACAAGGAATGAGCACCCTGTGCCCCTGCCTCAACTCAGCTCCCCTAGCCTTTGTCCCCAAGCACAGGACTCCCTGCTTTGGCACAAAACATCTGTTGGAAGTAAGTCTCCAAAAACAATAAAGTGTTCGAAGGCAGGGAGTTCCAGTCCTGAGAGCAGCCGGTCCCCAGGCACACAGCCTCCTCGCAGGGGTCTCAGCTGCCCAGACTTCACCCAACACAGGGTCCCAGAGGCTACGTGAAGCTAGACACCAGCTGAAAAGAAGCATGACTCACATTTTTTTTTTCCCCATGAAAGTGGATCATTTTAAGTCTAGATTCCTCAAAAGGCCTTTAGACTATTACAATACTATGCTGGGGCATGTTTCTTCTCGAAACTTCGAGGATTTTAATTTTTGCCTCCTCAGGCAAACTTCTATAGCCCGACCACTTTCTATTTAGCTGTTTTGCTCAACATTGTATCAAATATATACTTTGTTCCATCTCCTCTCCAGCCTAGAAATTGCTCCACTAATAAGCTCCTTTCTAGAAACTTCTTACTTTTATTGCTTGGGGGCATCTTCCTCAATATCTACAAATATTTTTTAAAAGAAAGAAGGAAAGCTGCAGCAACGTATACCCTTTCTTGCCCTGTTACCTGTACCCCAAAATACCAAGCCTCTGACCTCCACTACTTCATGACTTGCTCACTCCTTTGCCCCTTTACCCCCTATTTACCTGTGCCCCTCCGTCATGGTTACCAGCACCCCCCCCCTCCCCGCTTATCAAATGACTAGGCCTTTGGGGCAGGTGCTGGTCTGGCTTCAGGGTCTGTGGCTTGCGCTCCTCTGTAGTAGGAAATCTTAGTGGGGACTTGGATGGTTAATGGACCTGCCAGAAAGCAGGCCTGGGGAGTCACATGGCCTGAATGGGCTTTTCCCCCCGCCCCCGTCAAGTCAGAATGTGCTCAAACGTCTTCCCAACAAAGCTATCTGACATGGAACCCCAAATTACTGGTCCCTTAGAGTGTTGGGATGTGCTGTCCCTGTTGCTGCTGTCCCTCTCTTCTCCCACAAAGGAAGTAAAGGGGCCAGTGATTCCTGGAACACTGCCTTCTGATGCCCAGAGAAGCAGAAAGGTAGGCTTCACGAGCGTTCTTGCTTTGCGGGTCTCTGCTTCTCAGTCCCGCTTCTGTCGATCATTCCCACCCCCTGCCGTGCCAGGCTAGCAACATGGCAGGTCTGTGCAAAGAAACTTCTTTAAAAAATTCCATAAGCGCTTGAAAGCTGAGAAACACAGATCATTAGAAAACGTTAAGTCTCCAAAGCTCAGGAAAAACTGGGTAGAGAATCGCCCCCTTTTCCGAACTTGCTGTTTCTTGGGCTGACCTCATATTGCAGCAAGACTCAGACATGAGGTAACTGGTCTGCTGTTAACACATACGGCATCACCCACACTCTCTCACTGGTTACCAGACGCCCCAGAGGTGACCAGAGAGCCCGGAGGCACCGGTGGAAACTTCCAAAGGCATTTTGAAAATTTTTAAATTTTAAAGCCGGCGTGTGTTGCTCCCATGTCGTGCACTGTTGTAGAAGGAGGCAGAAGATTACAGGGAGGGTGAGTGTGAAGACCCACCAAATGACGGGGAGCGAACGAAGAACTAATGAACCCAGAGCCCGGGAGACCAGGAAGGCAGCAGACACCCGTAGGCAGTATCCAAAGATCTCAGCTTCAAAAGGGCTTGAAAATCATCAAGCTCCTTCACTCCAAAGCTTAACTCCTCCAAGATGCCAGGCAGCCTGGGCTAAGGGAAGCAGACACTGTACCCTGAGGTTGCCCGTCCCTCTCTGCTCCAGGCTGTTACAAAGCTCCCTTCTAGACAGAGCCCACCCACATCTGTTTTCAGCTCCCTGATCTCGGTACCATCTTTTCTGGCCACAGACAAATCCTTCAATACTTGGGGTCATTGATAGACTACTGGGCCTGGCTTTCTGGGGAAGCGTTAGGGCGAAGATTATTAGCAGCCTGAAAAAATTCTGTTCCTATCTCTGTGTAGGTTTAAGACCAAATGAAATTTGTATGAAATTGATGGGAGCTTGATGCCTGAGAAATCTCATACTGGATACATGTTTTGAGTGAAGACATGCTTTCTTTCATAAAATCTTTTCCGAAGCTCTTTTCTTTCTCGCTGTGCCAGGAGAAAGGGTCCCAGAGACCCTTGTGCACCCAGAGCCTCTCCTGTGCTCCCAGTTTGGCTAGCAAGGGTGCGTAGCTAGCAGCCGGCAAAGGTTGGGTTCGGGTCTGCCAGAGTGACCCTAAGGATAAGAGGAAGTTAATGTGTAAATTTTCAAAACCTTAAATCCTAAATCCATGGATCTGGAGTTTACTGGAGGAATTTAAATCACTGTGCAGGTAAATCCCAGCCAGGATATCCATCTATTTATAATTACAGGACAAGGTAGTTTCTGGAAAGGGGTTCTCATGGAAACAGTGTGACTATACTCTGGCAGACCCCACTGGGTCACAGCTCCCTAGTTTTTCTCCATTCCTTACTGTGCTTCCCTTGACACTGCAGGACTGGGTCAGTCCCCTTGAAGGGTCTGTAAGAACCAAGGTGACTTTGGCAACTTCACAGGCGCTGACCTGGGGCTCCTGCTCCTGCAGCATGCTGCCCAGCCGAGGGCGGAGACAGACCAGTTTCCTGGTCCTGGATTGGCTGCATGGGAAGTCAGTCTTCATTTAAGGGCGGGCCTTGCAGAGTTCTGCCCGCCATGGGACTTGGGACTCCACCCCGCCCAGACAGAGACAGGACACTTACTTTCCCTGAGATAACTGAGATGTGACAGCAGCACTTCGGTGTTGTAGAGGGAGGTGGCTCGGAGGAAGTCCTCCTTGTTCATTTTACACAGTTCCTTGCCATCCATGTTTTGGAAAAAGGACGTGTCGATCTCCATCAAGCCATACTCCTTTATTGCCCACTCCAGCCACTGCCGCACGTGCTCCTGAGTCCACAGCGTGGGGTCTGCAGGGGAGATGACCTGTTAGCAAGGTCTGGGCCGGCCAAGACCCCCTTCCCTTCACCAAGGCTGAGTAGACCCTCCCTATTCCCGCCCCTCCCTCTCTTCACCCTCCTCCTTCCGCCTGCACCCCTCTCCGGCTCCCTCTCCCCCTGTATCCCCCACTGGGAAAGTGGGTTCCCTCCCAGATGGTTCCCTCCTAGAACTCCCATCTGGCTCTCCACATCTGGCACTGCCTGAACCACTTAGCCCTCAGGGGAGGTTGTTAGATGTCTCCCCAGGCATCCCAACAGAACATTCTCTTTATAGCTTTTGGAGGACAATTAAAACCTTTGCCTGAGCAATGGTGGCATCAAAATGAAAGTACACACAGTCCCAAGGACCTAGGCGCCAAAGTCTCTGGAAAGGGAAACCATCTGTATCTTAACATGAACGATTTCACAGAAAAACATGGATCTCTGAGATGGCTACGGAAAAGAACACATATGTACACACTTTTGCTGCGATTCCATCTGTACAGTTGGAAAACCCAGTGGTGTGAGCCTTTAACAGAAATCCAACCTGGGTTTTCTCCTTGTGGAGACAGCTATGCTGAAATCTCTACCAGATCATTCCCAAAACATTTTTATGGTATTGATGTCCCCAAGGTTGATAAAAGGTATTGGAGAGAGAAAACCTTTCAGGCCTTCATCCTTTGAGTGGACAGGAATAATGTAATGATCGAGGTCATCTTCAGCTAGAACCCTCACAGCTCTTTTTTGGCTAGGTGTGTGTGTGTCAGGGGGGTGGGTAATACTTTGAGTGCTGGTGATGAGTTCCAGCAAATTCCACAGCAGGTAAAGTACTTGTATCTTATCACTTATCACAGGCTGGAAGTTATTTCTTTTCCTGGCAACCAATTATTGGCAAATCCAATAAATACCTCAGGTATGCCTATCATAAAAAAAGAAATGCCCATCAGACAACAAAACTACCTGGCTCTTGGCCACGCAAAAGATCTGTCCATGTGAAACATTTAGGTGGGAAACCATCTACTTAAGCAACAGATTTTGTGGTGGGAGTTGAAAGAATCATGGGTGGAGGGAAACAGTGTGAACTTGGAGAGTCATGGAAGGCTTCCTGGAGGAGGGGAGGAGACTAGACATTGTAGGTCAGCTGTCAGCCCCGGGCTCCTACTGGGCCTGCTTTATTAGCATGTTTCCTTGATAACAAGGAAAGTTAGCTTCTCCTCTTCCTTACCCTCCCATTCTAAGAGTCTGTGAAGGTTCTTGGCAAAAATGGGGGCCAGGTTTGAATGATTAGGAGTGACCATGGGAGGAAGCAAGGTTCTATTGCCTTCCTCACACCAGATGCGAATTCCCCACCACTTTTCTTCAGAGCTTCTGCTGATTGCCCTCGGTTACCATAGGCTCTCCACTCCTCCTTGGTTTTCTATGTGAGTATCTGGGTGGCAAGGGTTGAGTCTGCTTTGCAAAGTGCCTAGTCTCCCCCCAGGGTGTGACAGTGGCTTCCATATTGGTGCTGGAGGTTGAGGAGCTGGCCAGAGAGGCAAGAGTAGAATTTGGACTTACGGGTCACAGGCTGCTGTGACCCGATTTGGGGGGGCCTACAATCTGCACCCCAGATTTGGGGTGCCTCCTCTGTGCGGCTACCCCACATGTCCCATTTTTCACGTATCCAGAAAATCCAGCAAAATGGCTTTTATTTTCATTTTGTGATTAAAAAAAAAAATGGAGTTCTGAAAGCTTAAGTCCCCAGCTCAAACTTAAGTCTTCCTAGGATTTCGCTTAGTGGAGGGGGTGGATTCCCTCCCCCACCCTCAGCCAAAGCCCCTCCTCTTGCTTTTTCATGATCTGCCTTAATTAGGCCAAATAACAGAGCTCCTCCTATAGGTTCATTGTATAAGTCTATATGCATATCTCTCTCTCTCTCAAATTTCTTGGTTTGCTTTCCTCTTTTACTCTCCAGAAACAATTAGGCACAGACCATTGGAAAAATGGAAATACTTTGCACCATTTCAGAATTCTAAGGAAAAGTGGCACAGGTAGGGCTTGGGTTCCACAGCATTTCATTTCCTCCACTCTTCTTTGCTTCTCCTAAATCCTCACTTTTAGTATTTGAGGCCTCAAATTCAATTTTACACCATATATTTAATTTATTTTATTATTTCTTCTCTTGCTTTGGGCTCTATCACAATATTATTTCTCTCCCTTTACAGCACAATGAATTATAAATCTTCCACTCTAGATCATGCTAAACTCTTCCAAATGTATTTCCTGGATGATTTAGTCCTAGTTTCTTCCCATCTGCACCTGAAACTGGTGACTAACCAGGGTCCTCGTTTATACTTGTCCTAAAATCCCACCATAAATTCAATCAGTTGCTCCTCAAATGTTTTATTGCCTTGATTTGTGGACTCACCCAATGAGACTTTCCCCTATGTCCAGGAAGCTGGCCTGGGGGAATCCAAAATGTCTGAGGATAATGTTTAAAGATCCCACCAGAGGTAAAATAATGAAGTAAATCCATAGTTAGTGAATTCATTACAAGAAATGCTTTGAAAACCCTCTGAGATGAATCTACACTAGTAGTACAATTACTACTGTGGTTACCTGGGTCCATCGAGGACTGACATTTTGATATGCCTTCTGAAAGTATTTCGATAGCAATTCAGAGTTGAAGGGTCAGCCAAGCAACCTGGCCACGTTTGCCAGTCACTTCCAGAAGTGACTTCCCAGAAGTGACTGCGGAAATGAGATGGTTATCGACATTTGGTTCAGAGACAATCTCTGATCCCCTGTCTTCGGTGCTCAAGATTGCCTTCCCATGTTGGCCACTGTTTGGGGAAACAGGGCAGTTTGATGCCCGAGGAGCAAAGGCCTGGTGAGGCTTGACTTCGCTTAGGGAAGAACAGGGAGGTTCCCACCATGTCGGTTTACTACTGCTTTATCGCCTGCTTCTTCATTAGAAGGGAGAAACATGGTTTTCTTGGACCTTCCCAATGCACCTGAGCTAAACTTTCCTGCTGTCCTGAAGGAGGGAGGAGACCAAACATTAAATGACAGAAGCAATGGAATGTAGAGAAAGCAGTTCACATGGTGCCTGACACCTGCCAAGTGCTCAGAGCATGGGCGCTATTCTTCCTTTTTCTCCCTTTCCTTCCTTTTCTTCCTTTCTTTCTTTCCTTCCTTTTCCTGTGAAGCCACATGCTTGTGGAAGAAGGAAACTCAAAATCCTTTGTGAAAATTTTCAAGTACTACATGGCACTGTAGGGAGAGTCCCCGCTAGCCCAGCTTCTCCGGCCTCATGGGCAATCACGCCTCGTACCGCCCGCCATCTTGAATTTGGCCCAGAACGCAGGGATGTGGCCATATTCCTCAGAGCTGGTGAGACACAGCTTCCCATGGAAAATAAATACAAAAGGGCATCGGGAGGAGAGGTTCATTACAAAGCCATGTCTTCCAGGCCAACAAGCAAATTCCTTCACGTTACCTCAGAGAGCTAGCCAGTCCTTTGCTCTCAGACAAAACTGCATTTACACTTTTCCAAATGGAAAGGGTTTTGCCTTTTTGGTCATGTTATTTTGGTAAGATTAGTTGTAATCCCTGCCCTGTAATTCACTTTGCTTAAGATTTGGACATTCTTGCTCCGTCCACCTGGCACCAAGTCTATATGTTGCAGTTTTCAAACCCCCTTTCCGACCAGGCTCCAGAGCTTGCTGGTCCAGCAGAGGTGGAATGTCCGGCCAGGGAACTGAAGGCTTGAACAATGATTTTTATTTTCTGTAACCAACAGCACCAATACCTAGGAAAAATGGGCTATTTTTACACAATGACCTAACTTGCTGCACACATTAAGGCGCTCCGTTTGTTAAATATAGTTATTTCTATTTTGAAACTGAAAGAGCTGGCTGTCATTTTGGAAAGGTGGGACCCTGCGGATGCCAGGAAGTCCATGCCTGATGGACATGACAGACCTCTGTAGCCGCCCCTTCTCCTTCAAGGCGAGGGCGGGGCCGTCGGGAGTTCGTAGGACTCCTTTTGGATTCTGACGGCCTTGCCTCTGCCCTCCCTTACAGGCCTCATCCTGTGGTACCGGGCCCTGGGGGACAGTCTGCGTGCTGTGACCCATCTGAAGGTGCTGGTGACACGTGGGATAGTCTCATGGAGGACAGTTGGAAGGAACTGAGAAAAGCAGCTTTTTCCCAAGTAGGCATGTCCATTGGGAAGAGGGGACTGCCTAGGGACCAGGCCCACGGGACAAGCGTGCCCTCTAACTTCTAGCCCAGAAAACCGAGGACACAGATGCCAGCCGGCAGCCTGGTTCGCAAAGTACCTGCGGGGACGATGACCCTCCTCTCGTTGGTGGTCATGTTGGGAGGAGGGGGGCCGTTCTTCTCGTCCATGTAGCTGTTGTAGTTCATGGCGTTGGACTCGCTTCCACCAACTAGCTTGCCGCATTTGCTAACACTGCAGTCCACCGGAGACTCCCTGGAGTGAGAGGACACAAAGCCCAGAGGAAGTCATCACTGCAGCTGCCATCGGCCCAGCGTGGGCAGACAACCATGGCGCCGTCTCCCAGCCCCACTTGGGGTAGGGCTGCTGCTGCCGCTGCTGCCTTATTTCTCTCCTCCGTGCCGCCACCAGAGTCTTCTTCAAATCCCAGCCCAATCCTATAATTACGGTACTTACAAACTGCTGGCAGCTTCTCACTGGCCTCAGACAACAGTCTGGACTTCTCAGGACAGCGCTTGCAACCCTCCCAATCTGACTGCAGGGGACATTTTTAGCCCTGTTGCCAGGCAATCTGTACTTCCCCCACAGGTGCCCTGCCTGGGCCCCCAGGTGGCCCCCAAGTAGGCCTCTACACCCCCCATGGCGCTCTGTGTCTGCCCGGGTTCTGGCACTGGTCACACCATGGGATTGTTAGCCTGGTGGAGGCCCTTCCCCCTGGCTGGACTGGGGGTCTCCCGAGAGGTTGACATTCCCTTGTCCTAAACCTCAGTGTGTTATGTCGAGCCTTCCATGGGAGATGAGCAATCAGTGGTTTCTGAGTGGACTCTGTCTACTGCACGTTTATGATTTTAATGCATTTCTCATACACTGTTCTAGCTAAACTTCCCAGGACTCCTCCACAATAGCCATGGTGAGGGTTCACACCTCCTCTTTATGGTTAAGCAAAATGAGAGGTGAGGTGACTGGCCCAGGGTCGCACAGCTCATAAAAGTGGACACAGGACTCAGGTCTTCAGTGTTAAGCTTTCCTATCAAAACACACCGGCAGGCATGCCCAGCTGGCTCTACTGGTGGAGCATCTCGGGGTCCCGAGTTCGAGCTCCACACTGGACAGAGAGTTTACTTTGAAACACACGCCCACACACACATGCAAAGAAAATGGGTACTGCATGAAGAAGGACTAGAATCCAAGAACTTCAACCTGCTAAGTTGTGGCCCTGGTGACAGGTTGCAGCCCTGGCCACGGTCACGGAAGAACCATTAAGGAAGTACACAAAGGAAAAATCGTCCAGCCCAGCCTTGATGTCCGTAGGCCAGTAGAAGGCTGCTCCCTGGCCTCAGCTCAGCCTTGAGCAGCTTTCTGGAGATCTAAGCTGACACCCAACTTGTGCCCCCCACCCCCAGCCCGGAGGAGGTTGGCAGAATGTTCCACACCCTCCCCAAGCCCGGCATCATGGTCCCCCCAGAGTGCCCAGGGGAAGTGCCATCCCACCCTGCCCTAGCTTCTGTTCGGCCACTCCAGCAGCAGCCGTGGGACCAAAGGGGACGACTGGAAGGCCCCAGAGAGGCTGCCGCTGTGGTTACACAGCGCAGGAAGCATGAGACCTGGGAGACAGCCAGTTCTCTCAAGAGCTCCAAACCAGGCCTTCAGACCAAGGAGTTCAGATAAGGTTCAGATTACAGCGGCCCAACCTTGGGCCGAAGAAAGACTCCAGGCTTCCCAAAGGCCTGGCCGCTGCCCTCCTCACTCTGCTCTGGGCAGGGACCAACCATCCCAAGGATGTAAGGAGCCTGGTCCTGCCAGACAGAGCCTCACAGGGCAGGGAGGGCAGTGACCACAGAGGAAAGGAGGAACGGATCCTGGAGGGGCGGGGGCAGGGGGGGCCTCCGGCAGGCCAGGGGGGCCGGAGCACATTCAATAAAGACAATTAAATGAATTTGTTTCTTAATCTGAAAGGAAAAAAATATTGAAGATCACTTATCATAGCTGGGAGATAAATGGTCCACTGAGATATTAGAAGTCAGACGGTAATTTTTTCCTGATGTCTTACAGAGGGGAACATGGGCTGAAAATGAAAATAAGATGTATAACTTACACATGTTAGAATTTAAGGTTTTACTATTCGCCTACTGTTTTTCCAGGCAGAGAACCAAGAACCAGCCGTCAGAGCCCCAGATTGTTGAAGGTTTAATGTCCCCATGGCAGTCTGAGGGGACGCAGTAGCACATCGGGGCTTTTCACCAGTTTGGCCCTCTGGCTTCTGCTGTTGGAGGCCTTGGCTTGCCACGAAGCTAGCTGCCACCACAAGACCCTGGGGCTGCGTCCTAGCCGAGCCCGCGCCCAGCTCGCCGCGCCCCCCGCCCCACTCCAGGACACCACCGCCCCCCTGCTGGGGGCACACGCCTGTGCACACTCACTCATGTGTGCACACTCATGCAGACCTGCGTGCGCACACACAGACACTGGCACACCTCCAGCACACGCGCACACGCGCACAGCCATGGCCTGGCAGCCTTTCCCAACATACTTGTCCATTGTGAAACAACCCTAGGGCAGCAGGAGTTTGGAGGATTAAGCTGGCCCTCCACCAGCGGAGCAGCGTTTTCATTGGCCGGGAAGCCCCCTGCCGAGGGTGGGGTGGCCGGAGCACACACTTCCTCTGGCGGATGCCGGAGTGCAAGGGCCGTGGGCAGGGGCGAGAAAACTCTCAGAGAGGAGAGCAACATCCAACTTGGGGGGGGCGGTGATGGAAGAGGGGTGCTGCCCATTAGCAACAGCAGGGAGTTGGGATCTGGAAAATTATTTCCCATATGGGCTGGGCCTCTGGTAGTTGCTGAGCCGAAGGCCGACCTATTGCCATGTGGAGGTGAAAAGTCAGAGCCTCAGAAATTGCCAAAGGGGGACAACCCTTTAGGCCACAGGCACCTATGGCAGAATCAGGCATCAGGACCAGGCATAGAGAAAAATACATTTGAAGAGAGGAAATATTTGGGAAAAGCCACCTGGTCTGGGACGGGGTAAGAAGAGGAGCCAGGAGCACCACGGTGGGATGGGCCCCTGCTGGGGAGGTGGGCGCCCAGGTCACAGGATGGGTGGGAGGAGGACCTCAGAACCACCCTCGGGACCAGGGTTCTCTTGCTGGGGTGACCCTTGGGGGCTGTACAGGAGTGGGAACCACCTCATTTCCTCTCCCACAGAAGTTCTCATGGTTCTACTTTCCCCCGTCTTCTTCCTCCAGCACCTGTGTAGGCACTCACGCCCTGGCCGTGCCTTGGGGCCCCCCTCCCTTAATAAGGCCCTGTGCTCGCTCCCAGTCCCCCCGACCAAGGTTGCCTCAGAGAGGCCTGGCACCACCATAGACCATCATGCTTGCCCAGGCCAGCCCTCCCCTGACTGCTGAGGGGATAGGGAAGGGAAACCATACCTTTACCGCTGGCTGCCGCCCTCCCCTCTGTTCGCAAGCTCTTGGGCTCTGTGCCTCCAGCAGCCAGCAAACGCCTCACATGCGGCCATGGGGCTTGACAGCTATGCTAAGGGTGGGTACAGGTGAAGCCCTGCCTGAAGACTGATCTTTAATGAGGCAGCTGGCGCCTGTGAAGAGGCCCGATGAAAACAAGAGGGCGGGTGAGGGGGAGCACGGATGGAGGGGAAGAGGTTCTGCCATTCAGCCTGCCTGCGCTGCTGCTAATTGGTATTGAGGCCTGCATTACTACTAGCGTGGGATGGGGGCCCACAGGCAGCTGAGAGCCCTGGGACAGGTGACAAGAGGGCCTGGGGCGGCCACAATAGAGCAGGGAGGCAGTGTCAGCTCCAAGCGTGTAAGTCGAAGCATCTCCATCTCAGGGCAGCAAGAAGCCCTGGCAGGGGAGGCCCCAGCAAAGGTGCCATGGGTCCTGCAACTTTCTCCTTTTCTTTCCCCATGGGACAGGAGCTCTGTATTTAACGCTGCTTTAAAAATCCTGCCCGGGGGAAGTGGGGGCACCTGGGTGGCTCAGTGGGTTAAAGCCTCTGCCTTCGCTCAGGTCATGATCTCAGGGTCCTAGGATCGAACCCCGCATCAGGCTTTCTGCTCAGCAGGAAGCCTGCTTCCTCCTCTCTCTCTGCCTGCCTCTCTGCCTACTTGTGATCTCTCTCTGTCAAATAAATAAATAAAATCTTAAAAAAAAAAAAAAAAAGTCCTGCCAGGGATTTTCAAGGCTGCCTTGTAAAGTGTTAAGCAATTTAAAACAAGGTGCGAATGTGTGGGTATTTGGGTGAGAGAAGATTTCAGAGACTACTCCCAAAGATGACTCCTTCAGACTGTAACAGACATCTTCTCGACCTTCCCACTCAGCCCCCAGCAACTCCAAGTGTTCTGCCGAGAGCCACAAGTGCACGGCGCAGGCCTGCGGTCGGCGGATACCCCGCATTCACACACCGCATGCGAAGTCGCAGAGCCACCCAAGCCACACACAGTCGCCTGCAGACCTATCACGTGTGTCTTCCATGCGCCACGCACACTCTGCACCACTGAGCGATCCCTGTTGTCTTTAGCATTTCTGTAGGACCCCTGCATAGATGTGTCCCTTGTTGTTTTTAAAAAGGAATACTCGATAAGTGAGAAACAAATTTCAAGGAGACAGAAGGAAATCACCCCTAATCTAGCCATTTGCCCTGACCACTTAGCTATTTTCACCACTGCACATAGCTTCTGCAGAAGCCCAGGGATGGCTTCCCACTCAGCTTGGGTGACATGCTCTGTACTGCAAGGTTGAGAACTGAAGGAAGCACCTGAGAAAGCGGCTCTACAGTCACAGATGCAGACCTTAAAGGGTGTGCGAGGCTGATCTTCCTGTAAGTGGAATGTGAAGTCTCCATGTGTCTCCTAAGAGCATCCAGAGCCCACCGGCCAGGGCTAGGGGCTGTCAGCGTAGAGTAACACCCACTCAGATTCTGCATGCCTGGCGCACAAGGCAAGCAGGTCCTTGCTTCCTCCCACCCTCCCCACCCCCCAGTAAAATAATACTCTTTCCTCCATGGGATGTTTTCTCCCCGATCCTCGAGGCTGAGGCAGGATGCAGCTGAGAGTCATTTGCAGACCACAGCCCGAGGTCAAGTTGCTGAAGGCTACATCCATCACAGAACCAATGGGCCTTGCTGTTCCAAGAGCAACTCATCCTAACAGATTCAAGCACGACAGGAAGAGATGAGAAAGAGAGCAAACCTCCTGCAACATGGACCAGCTAGGTTTTCCCTGAGCTCCCCAGACCTCAGTCTCTCCACGTGACCCTGTGCCCCTGGTCCACAGGACTTAAGAGAGGGATGAAAAGCAAGAGGGGCATTGTAGCTTTAGGAACAGAGAATATCTGCTCCAGAGACAGAAATATCTACGGTGTCTCCAAGAAGCACGAAGTCACTCAGAAACCCCAAGTTATCAGAGAATGTGGAGAGAAGGCACCGGCAACTGTGAGATGGTCCAAAGCATTCTGGCCCAGCACTGTCCAGTTAAAGTACAATGTGAGCTACATATACAATTTTCAATTTTCTAGTAGCCAACTTTTTAAAATGGAAAAACCAGGTGAAATGAATATTTTAATATATATTAATATATTAACTCACTACAGCCAAAAGAAAATTATCCAAAAGAAATTATCACTCAGCCAAAAGAAATGATCATTTCTACATAATCAACGTAAAAATAATTAATGAGATATTTTACTTTTCCCCCCCATACTCTCCGAAGTCCAGTGCGTATTTTGTATTTCGAGCACATGTTGGTTTTGGATTTCGGGTGCTCAGAAGTGGCTGGTGGCTCCTGTGGCTGGAGCCTGTGGCTGGTGGCTCCTGTGTGTGTGGCTGGTGGCTCCTGCCTTGGATGCCACAAATCTAGTCCATGAGCCAAGAGACCCCAAATGGGACAGATACTCTGCTTCGATTTTCTCATTGGAAGTTTGAAACTCTTTGTATTAAAGGAGCCATTTCGGTAACACTCGGGATCGGGGAAACGTAGTGTCAATGATGAGAGACTTAAATCGCCTGGCATCTTTTTCATTCTGTCCTTTCTTTTTGCGTGATTAATTAATAATAGAATCTGACGTGGTTCCAGCCTTGGTAAAGACAATGTTCTGAAAACCCTGGCTTCCTGCTGCCCACTGGGCCAGCTTCCATGTGAGCTCTTGGAGAATATTTACGGGGTGCTAGCAATGGCTCCTGAGAGCCCATGGGATCATCTCTGTTTCCCCGGGGCGGGTGAGACTCGTCTGTCCTTCTGCACCTGTTCTGTCACCGTGGATGGTCTGGGGCAGGACCTGGGAATCAAAACAGCGGTTGCCCTGTGTCACCACAGCCCTGTAAATACCATGTCTGCTCTTTGGGGGCTGATCACACAGTTCTCCTCCCGCTGGCCTCTGGTGTGACAGCAGCCAGGGACGGCTGGCCAGCGGGTTCTGAAAACTGATTTCCTTGGGGGACCCTGTTTGTCCAGGATTAGTGTGTGGGAGTGCCCTCAGGGCAGAGAGCAACCAACTCATACATGCAGCCTCCCCTGAGCATGGACATAGGCTCTAGCTAAGACAATGTCCGAAGACCTTGGTGTCAGTCCCACTTACACACCGATGACCTACAAGGCTTTGAATAAGCATCTTCACCTTTGAGTCCCGTTAGCCATGCATCTATTCACTTCTTTGTTTCACGACTATTTGTTTGGCACCTATCAAGGGCCAGGCATCACTCAGTAGACAGAATAAGGCCCTGCCCGCATTTCAATGAGGGGTGTGATAAGAGCCAGGAAGAACGAAGAAGAATCTGAGTGAGGTGAAGAGTGCTGGGTGCTGTTTTCCATCAGATGCATCAGAGAAGGTGACATTGAGACCTGAAGCAAGTGGGAGAGAGAGAGTCATAGGACTCAACGGAGTAGGGATCTTCCAGAAAGAAGGAACACAGGCAGGAGACTCTGAGGCAGGAGCGTGCTTGGAGTCTGGAGTCTTGTGTGGCTGGTGCAGAAGGAAGGTTTAAGATAGGAGGGCTAAAAAGGGTTTCATAGGGATGGGGGAACGGGGCTTGAGGGGGGCTGTGGATTTTGTTGTAAGCGTGTAGAGGATTTTGAGCAAAAGAGTTAAATATTCTGGAAGGTTCTCTCTAGCCACTGTCCGAAGAACAGACTTCAGGAAGGCAAACAGAAGTGGGGAGAACAGGTGCTACTGGGGTGGCCTAGTAGCACAAGTGTTGCTGGTCTGGGTTGGGATGAGGCTACAAGAGTGGTTGGGATGCGGCTGGAACAGATCAACAATGCCCCAAGCATGAAATTTGGATTTTCAGTAAGCATCAGGAAGGTTCGTTCTGGGGTCGGGCCAGTTTGAGAGGCACTGCCAGGCTGGGTGCTGTCAGAAACTGGACCATGAACCCCAAAGCACAGTGTACAGGCAGAGAGGGAAGGGGTGGAGAGGTGGCCCAAGGCCAGGAATCAGAAGGCCCAGCTCTGGTGCTGGCTTTGCTTCCTCTAAATCCTTGGGCAAGGCGTCAATCACCCCCTTGCCCCACAAAGTCCAATCTGCCTGTAAATGTCAAAATGTAATTGCACCATTTATCTCATAGCATCACGGTGGCGGGCAAATGATACGATGGTATGGAAAAAGTGTTTAACAACTGCACCTTCCCGACACTGTGGGGAAATCATCATCCTTATTATCTGTGTGAAGAGAGGTCCTTTGAGGGGCTCCTGGCTTAGAACCTCTAAAAAATGCTAGACTTTGGGATGGTGGCTGGGATCCCAGTGGCTGGTTCTGGTTAGTAGGTTTGAAATGTGGTAGGGCTGGGTGTTCCCACAGGCAGGTCCGAGACTGGGGGTTTGTCTGGGGGAGGTCTCCTTCCCAGCGGCACACTCGGCACCTTCTCTCTCCTTCTCTAGACTTATTTCCTCAGTGACTTCATCCCTTCTTAGTGACAACTCTTTAGAGATGATGCCCAAACCTATGTTCCAGCCCCTAAACATTATCTCAGCTTTAGTTTCCAACGCCTAGCAGACATTTTTATCTGGATGTTCTACTGATTGCTTACAGGAATCTCAGAGGGAACATTGACATCTGTTCTCGAAGCATTTCCTTTCCTGCCTCGCATGGCTAATGGCACCGTCCTGGCTAAAAAACAGGCAAGCTCCAACGATCTTTTTATTCTTTCCTCTCATATACCCTCCATCCCCCCACAACAGGCTTCAGTACGTGTCCACCTCAGCCCCGCTAATTATCCCTTTGATATGTCCCTCCTGGAGCTATCTCTTTTGATTTCCTTAATCATTACCACCACTCAGATTCAGAACGTGATCATTTCTTACTAGGATAGTTCGCTAACTTCTTATCTTTCTGACGCTCCCTCCCTTTCCCACCTTCTGTATACGACTATTGTTAGCTCCAGAAATCAAGCTCTGAAGAAGTTACATGTCAAGTCCCACGCTTCAAGTCGGTATCTGCATATGGAAAAAAATCCTGTAATTTTCTTAGCGTGCCATTCAGGGCCCTCTCATTTTTTTTTTTTTTTTCTCCTTGTGCTGCAGGCCCATTGACTGGGCTGATATTTCATGAATAAGACTGATGTTTTCTCTCTTTTAAACATTTGCCCAGGATGAACGCTATCACTATCAAGCACTTTCTGCATCTGAGGCACTGTTCTGGGTCCTTCCTCCCCAGCATCAGGGTTAACCATCAACAGGAGCCTATGAAGAAGCAAATCCTGCGACCCCTGGTTCCCAAAGGAGGAAGCTGGTGCTCGGAGAGCTGGATTGCTTGTCCAAGGGCAGAGCTGGGAATGAAAACTGGGTTGCCCATCCCCCAGGCGTGCCCTTCCTTGCTCCTGTGAATCGTCTCTCCTTGGGCTCTCCTCCTGGCATTCCTACAAGGAAAGTAAGTCTTCCTGCCCTGGGTATCACCAAGTTCTAATACACCTCCCAAGTGTGATGTGTCTGTCCTCCCTGGCACAGTGAGCCCACAGATATGTTCACCTTTGTCATCACTTCTGGACTTTTACTGCAAGACTGGTTTGGTCATCTCTGAGACCCACCCAGAAAGGTCAAGTAGCATCAGCAGGACAGGGACGGTATGTTCTCACTAAGTTATCCCTAAGAGGAACTCTACCTGGGCCTGACACAAAGTGGGTCTTCCCTAAGTGTCCGCATAGGGTCATGAGCCTAACTCTGACCTGGCCTTTGAGGGCTGTACCAAGACTCAGAGGACAAGGTGGCTTCCTGACCCTGCTCCAGGCCCTGCCCTTCGTTCTATAGCCCTCTTGTGTCTCATCTCTCTAGGGACGGGCTCAGGCTCCCTGGCCCAGCAGCAGAGCCCCCCTCTGCAGCAGGCACCCCGAGCACCAGAAGCCGAGTAAGTCAGATCTGCCGGACTCAGACACCCGGGGAACAAGCCTCTGCCAGCCCCGCACCTGGCAGCCGGCTGTGCCCACCCCTGGAGCAGCGCAGGCCTGGCAGGCTTACCTGGATCCATTCATGTGGTCATACTCCCGCTTGACATTGACCCTCACCGGCTGATTAATCCACTCCTGCTGCGGCGGGAGGGGGTTGATTTTGTGGGGCTGGCCATAGTCAGGGCTCCCTGAGGCGGTCATGTCGGCCTTGGGGAGGTGGGCCGCCGCTCCGTAGGCAGAGTCGAAGAGGGACTGGTCGTCGCTCACCACCGACAGAGCCTCCTGGAGGGTCAGAGAAGGAGACCGAAAGCCCAGTGTCAGTTCATCCCGTGTCACTCTTCACCTACTCTCTTTCTGAGCTGGCAGGGTGGCCCAGGGCTACCCCCGCCGCTGGCCGGAGGTCCAGGTTGCTGACTGACTCACGCTTGGTGGGGGAGGGGAGAAGTAACAGGGGTGACGTGACGTGGGGGAGACAAGCCTACCCCCATGCAAACTCAGTACGTTCTTTGCAGGTTACCCTGCATGAGGAGGGATTTGGGGGCAGTGGGGTGGGATGGGGGACCCCTCGGAGCCCAGGGGGCATGGTCACACAGTGCACATGCGCAGTGTTCCGTGGGCGCTTGAGTGCCGAGCTTTCAGGTCTCAGCAGAACTGCGTCTGACTAGCTTGTGTGTCGGTAGGGCTGGAAGAAGGGGATGTGAAAGTGAGCATTGATATTATAGGTGAGGCAAGTGAGACCCACCCAGAGGGGTTAAGTATCCAGCTCAAGGTCACACACGGGAAGGGTGCGGCCCAGGGCTGCGGTTGCCTCTAATTTCGGTTTCCTTATCTGTAAAGGGGAGTAAGAATAGCTTTTTCAGAGCTGGTAGGTGGGTTAAATGAGAAAAATTCTTGGGACAGGTGTCTAGCTTGAAGAAATGCCCAGCAGCTTTAGTGGGGGTTCTCTGGCTTGTGTTGGGGCATCTTACACGTGTGTCAGTTTGGGGGGCTGCCTGCCTCCTAGGGACCCGGCTCTGTCATGCCCTCTTGCCTGACGCCTGGAGATGAGAGCTTCCTGTCTAAATTGTGATGATTCAGCTTGCCTAGGAACAGCTCTGCGGATGGGGGAGTCCCCGGGTAAGACCCTCTGTCTGCCCACTCACACTGTCCCATCCCTTGGTGCAAGTCTGTCTTGTGGAGAGCTGGATGGAGAAAGGAAGCCTTGCACTGGGCAGAGATCTCCTCCCCTCCAAAGCACCATAATAAGATGCTTCCACTATTCCAAACCCCATTAAACCACAGAGGCCCCCGGGGTCACAGACTAGGTTTTGATGTTCCCTAGATCACATAATCACACCAAAGTAAGTTGTTTGCGCTCCTGAAAAGAAGGGACCAATCTATAACCCAAAATGAATTTACAATCAATGTAATCTATAATTACACAATCTGTCATTGTGAAGATGAGATGGATACTATCCAGGAAATGCTTAGAACAGTCTTTGGCACCTAATGCCACCCAAAAAATGTTAACTATGATGATTCCTAGTGTTCAAAGACAGGTTCTCTGAGGCTACGTGTTAGGGGCTGAATTGTTCCCTTCAATTCACAGAGTAAAGCCCTGACTCCAATACCTCAGGATCTGACTGCAGTTGGAGAAAGGGCCTTTGGAGAGGTGATTCAGTTGACAGGAGGCTCTTTAGGTGCGCCTTAATCTGATCTAACTGGTGTCCTTATAAGGAAAGGATGCCTGGACACACAAAGTCCACCATGTGGAGAGGCCGCAGGCCACCTGCAGCCAAGGAGAAGAGCCCTCAGAGCCTGCCAGCACCCTGACCTTGGACTTCCAGCCACCAGAACTGTGAGAAAATAAACTTCTGTGGCTTAAGCCACCCAATCTGTGGTATCTTGTTATGGCGGCCTGATACACCACCTTTACGTAAGCCCTCCCGTACCCGTAAAGTTGCAGTTTGCTCCACCAGCTAACCCTTACTGTTTCTCCCAGGGTCATTTGCAGCCCCGGCAGGAGGACATCCAGAGTTCAATGAGAAAGGCTCTTCTGTGGCTGCTTCTGGCTGGGGTTGAGGAAGAATTACTGGAACCTACTCCAGGAAGTCTATTCCTGTCCCAGAAAGATTTGGATCATATAGATATGGCCAGAGATGGCAGTTTCTAAGCTGAGCTGTCCACGCAATATTGAAAGGCCCACATTTTCCCAACCAAGTGGGTGTCTCTTGATCCTGACCTAAAATATGCTGGGATCCTTCTTCATTTTCCACATAGTGCCCTTGCTCATGCTCAGAGGAAATCTGGGCTTCCTGGAACCGCTGTCTTTGGGTGATTGGACCCATTCTCCATGTCACTTAGGGAACAGACCTGGCTCCTTATCCCAGACCAGTTTTGATTTGCCATCCAGGCCCTTGGTGTTTTGATTTCAAGTTGAAAAGCGTGACATTGTAACCGACCAGAGAGTTGAGCCTGAGTCCCTGAAGTTCTGGGGGTTCTACATGAGGAGCAGAGACTCATTACCCCCTAGGACCTGTATGTGCGCTTTTGGTGGTAAAGGGGAACCCTCACCAGTCCGGCTACAAAAAGAAACGATATATGTGTAAGGAATTGGGTATGGTCTTCTGCTGTGGAAAGTGGCTTTATGCTTGGTCAATTAGGCACACATCTTAGAGTTTCCAATGCAAGAATTTCTTATCTCCTTTCCTCTAGGTTAGGGGAAAAGATGGTGGAATAATGGGAGGAAAGAGGCAGGAAAAGAAGGGAACAATCAGGAGCATCAGGGAAGCAGGAAAGATCCCGCCCCTCATTTTCCCCAAAGAGAGAGGGCCAGGAAGCAAGAGAGGCAGGGTTTCAAGTCCAAGGGGGACAAACAGGTGGCAAAAGCAAGGCTCGCAGCAACAGAAAACATGAGATGAAGCAGCGGGAGCTGGTGGCTGAGCATGGAGAGACTTCTTAAGGAAATGAGAACGAAGAGCTTACAGGACCAAGGGTAGGTGTGGTAAAGGGCATGAAACCTGTTTGAACTCATTTTGGAATGCAGTTCACAAGCAAAGGAAACCAGTCAAGCGGCGGCATCACAGGGGGAGAGATCCCTGATTTCCTCCAAAACGTTGCTCTCTCCTCCTGCCTGACTAGTCTTCATCTAACGGTCCAGGCACGTGGGCATCCTTGCCTTTCTTTATCAGACTCTTCCCTCCCTGACGACACACGGGCACTCTCTGCACTCACGCAGCCCACCATGCACTTCCCCTGGGCAGGGGGAGCTCCTCTGAAAGTCTAAATACATCCTGCCACGATCCCGCTCAGACACCTCTGAGAGCTCACTTGATGTTGCCTGCAGCAAATCTGCTCTCATCTGCTTGTGTTCACACAACTCAGCTTTGCCCCAGCTGCCTGCCCTTATATCTCACGACGTCCCCCCAGCCCCCGCAACTCCTGCCCAATGCTGACTATTCCCACTGTTCCACTCAGCGGGCTCTGCTCACATACACTTGGTCAGTTCCTGTGTTGTGGACACCCTTACTCTGTCCTTTCCACCTGCTGCACGTCCAATGTTTCCCATTTTCTAAGGTAAATGAGATCTTCCTCACCCTGTGAAACCTTCCCTGATAGTTCCCTCTGACTCATTTGAGTTTTTGAAAGCCCAGTGAGAAGGGGGTGCCTGGGTTGGCTCAGTTGGTTAAGCATCGCCTTCAGCTCAGGTTGTGATCCTGGGGTCCTGGGATCAAGTCCCGCATGGGGCTCTGTGTTCAGCGGGGAGCCTGCTTCTCCTTCTCTTTCCCTCCCCCTTGTTCATGCTTACACTCTCCCTCAAATAAATAAAATCAATACTCCTTAGGTAGGTGTGTGTGTGTGGGCACACACATACACACACCACATTTTCTCTCTCTTTCTATTTCTAGTCATTGATAAGCAAAAGATTTTTTTTTCTTGTAACAGTATGGAGAAAAGAATCTGTGGTTGGGAGAAGCTGGAAAGGGAGAGAAGATAAAGGAGAACAACTCCCTGTCTGGTCTGCTGGCCTGAAGTTAAGAAACCTATTAAGAGCAGGAGGCCAAAGATGAGAGCCACTAGGTGGGAGTAACAGATTTGGGCAGCGAAAAAGGCTGACTGAAGACCTTGGTGAAAACTTAAAGTTGGGGAGGAGAGCATTCTCACTGTCTCCGAAAGGAAATAGCACCCCTCTTGCCCTTCAAGAATGAGAACCATAGGGGCATCCCAAGACCACACCCCTGGCAAGTACGCTTCTGTCTTAAAGATGGGGAGCTTTCTCTGAACCTCTTTGGTGTCATGGGCTCAGTGAGGAGGGGACAGGCCTAGAGGAAGGACAAACGGGGAACATGGCACTGGGTATCCGTGACTGACAGACTTGTGTGAGAGCATCTTGTCACTGCTGGGGACTATGGGGGCTGCTGGGGGTGGGTGTGGATAATGGATATGGATGTAGGCACCAAGGTGCTGCTTTTTTTTTTTTTTTTTTTTTTTAGATTTTTTTAAATTTATTTGCTGGAGAGAGAGAGAGAGCGCACATGCACAAGCAGGGGGAGTGGCAGGCAGAGGGAGAAGGAGAAGCAGGCTGCCTACAGAGCAGGGAGCCGGATATGGGACTTGATCCCAGGACTTTGGGATCATGACTTGAGCCCAAGGCAGTTGCTTAACCAACTGAGCCACCGAGGCTCCCCAAGGTGCTGCTTTTATCATGTGAGAAGCTATTGAGCTGGTAGATGTTTCGATCACACACTTGTAGCTTTTACCCATGTGTAGCTCTTGCTGTTTTGTGTCTTATAAAGCTGTTTGCTTTTACTTAAACTCTCAAAACTTCTAAAAGTTTAAACATGAAACTCTTACTTGTACTGAAAACTCTTTACAGGAAGGAGTTGTTGGTTTTCAAGAAATTTTTGCTGATGACTTGTTGATAAGAATTAAATTTTGGGATGAGAGACTGAATTTAGAAAGACCTTCGGTGTGAAATTCACAGACCATTCTCAGACTGACTAAGTTCCTTCAGTTTGTAACGACTTCACTTTTTCTATTGACTTTGGCCATGATCCAGAAGACAAATTATTCTTTTTAAAGATTGTTAAAATCCAGGTCGCTTTAGAGCATGCTACATAAAAATTGACTTCAAAGTGAAAAGACATAAGGTATGGGCTCCCTAGCCCCGTGTGGCCCCCAGTTCTAAGGTTAATCCTTCACCCTCATAGTCATCACTGGAAAGTGAGCCCTGGATGGGCTTAGTAACTGGGTTCTGAGAAGTATCTTTCCTTTGCTCTGCTGATTGCTGGAAGGAATTTAGCAATTCAGGATGCTCTGGTCCCTTAGCCACTGAGTTCTAGACCCAGAGGGAGGCACACAGTCCCTTGACTCCAAGTACATCAGTACCCCACTTGATCCATTCGCCAGAAAGCTCTGACAAGGTCAGCTACCGGGAGTGGCAGCTGGAGTTCTGAGCTAAGAGGTTGGCCTTATTTGCCCGTAGAAATGCTGACCAGACTGTGTCAGCCTTCCTTCCCGTGATCCCCTGCTGGTCCTGGCAGCCAGCAGAGGGATATGGCCCATGGGCCGCTTGTCTTGGTATGGGATACTCCTTACCCAACTTGGGTAACATGCCTTTAGCTCATCACTTATAATATATCCTGTGGTCTCATGATTGAAAAGAGGTCTTAGCAGATAATTATCATAGCACTTAGTAAGTGTGAGACACTGTTTATATGAGTAATCCAATTTAATCCTCTTAGCAATTCTATGAGGGATGCACTATTATTACCCCCATTTTTTTCCGGATGGGAAAATGGCTCTTCAGAGAAGTGAAAGAACTCAGGTCGCACAGCAAGTGAGCGTGATCTGGGATTCAGATTCAGGTCTGCCGCCTGTCACCTCCCAGGGAGCCTGTGCACGCCTTGAGGACAGCTCTTGAGTTCATTGTAACGTAGAGCCCCATCTTTGGAGTTCGAGAGATGTGAATTTCAATCTGATCTCCAGCAGTTGCTCATAAGCGCATCACTGATTGTGTTTCATGTATGACTCTCTGAACTACATTTCCTTATCTCTAGAACAGGGATAATAACAGTACCTCACCTGGTACATTTTGAATATAGGCAAAATGAGTAAATGTAAGTGAATTTCCCAAATCAAGCATCTAAAGTTCTTAGGATACAGTAAATACTCACATTGAAAAGAAACCCAAGGCTGAGATGGCATTGGGACCCTCGTTATTGGAGCTGTGAGATGGAGCGGGGGAAGGGGAGAGTGCAGATAAAGTCAGAGATAGACCTCCTTCTCCCCTGTGTGGGTTACTTCAACGGAAGTTGCTTACGGTTCAAAATTAGCAGGTTTGGAGATAATAGTTAGATTTTGAAATGCAAATTCCATGAGGTTTCTGAGAATAGAGCCTGCTTCGCTACTGTTTCCACTCTCCTCTTTCGAACCATGGATGTTGTTCCACTGCAGCCTGAGAGCTCTCTGAATTGGCTTCTGAATTGAGGCTTCTAGATGGCAGATAAAATTTTGTTAAATAGCCTTGAAAAGGAGAGGAAGAGTCACTCATGGCTGAGCTAATCAAAACAGAGGCGGCTAACTCCGATCCTTATCGCCATTCATATATTGTACATGCAATAAACATCAGAAAAAGGCCATGTGTAGGTCTGTGAATTCACTAATAAGAAAAACTTGCCTCATTTTGGAATTTGTCATATATATATTTTTTTCTTCCTTCTTTTCTTAAAAATACTAGCAGACATATCTTCCCAAATTTGTTTTCCTTAGATTAAGGCAAGTGTTCTCTGTACGCACATCAGTTGAGTGATAGGGGACTGTGGTCACAGCACGACCACGTGATGGCCTGGCTGATATTAATGATGAGCAAACAATTGCATCTCTGAAAAAGCTTTGCTGAAACAGAGATGGAAAAACCCCTAGAGTAGCAAAAAACAAACAAACAAACAAACAAAAATCCATTTAAAACGGTGTCTGGACCCTGGACCATCTCCCCTTCTATTTCTGCCATGATCCTGTCCACAGAAGAATACACATATAATCCATACTTATGAACCAAACAGAGTCAGGGGAGGAAAAGTCCCAGACGAAACCACAGAGGAGAGACCCTGTCCTTCGCTCATCCTGACTTACATACAGTTAGATTGAGTTTCTACACCAGCACAGGGAATGACCCAAGACATGGCGCTCCAAGAAGCACACATTCTATGTTGTTTCCTCCCCTTTCCTTTCCCTCTCTCCTGCCCTGAACCCTTCAAGGACAGGTCTCTGTGGCTCATGAGCTTTGCTGGAGGTGGGTGAAAGGACTGTCAAAAGCAGCCCCACCAGGTTCCCTGCGGCTTGCTGCCCTGCTCAGCAGGCCGCGTGACTCCCAGACCAGGCCTCTGGAAAGCTCATCTCTGGGTCACTGCAGGGAGCACGCTAGCTTTGGCTTTTTATTACATTCTTTGCATAATGACATGAAGTCCCTTTGCTTGCCAGCCAGAGAGCATACAAAATTCACACAAGATTCTAGGAAGCAAAATGCTCTGTCTTCTCTGTTTTTGGAAATCAGCAAACTCTGCAGCAGTGGGAGCATCCAGCTCGTTGGGGGGGGGGGCGGTCTGGTCATGGTCACATGTAAAGTGTCCTTGTCACATCTAAAGCTGTTAGTTAGTTCAAGCCTTTTGCTTCTCACTCTAATCGCTGGCCATGTACTCCCTTCTTCCTCATTATTTCAGTCCCACAGACGGCAGGTGGACAAAGAGAAAAGAAGGTAAACTTTATGACAAGTTGGATAAGGAGGAAGGTGGGTAACATCAGTCAGTCACCAAATATTAAGCCACAGCCCCTTGACACACGGGACAGTCCCGGAGCTGCCTGGGCTCACATCTGCCTGGTTGTCTTTTCCCGAAAGGGCCAGGATAATATTTCTAATCTTTGCCACTCCCCATCTGCATACAGGCTCTCCTTCTCTTCCCCTTGAGCCCCCTCGAACTTCACGACTGCCTCAACAAACGGAAGGCGGCACAAGTGACCTTGCAGGACTCCCAAGGCTAGGTGATAAAGGACATTATGACTTCCACCTGCTTCTTGGTCTCTCTTGGGGCTCCAGGCCTTAGAAACGCCACCATGCCACAAGGAAGCCCAAACCAGCCCAGGCAGAGAAAGGCATGGAGAGGCCCTCCTGGAGAGGGATCCGAGGCCACCAGCCACCAGCCAGCAATGACCTCCAGACTTGGGGGTGATGAGCCGCAGGTGAAGGTTATGCCCACGAGCACCATAGCTGTTGTATGCCCTTGAGTTTTGGTATAGTTTCTTACGTAGCCATAGTAACTAGAACATTTCCTATCATTTTAATCAGCAACAAGAGGACCCAGATTCAGAGGCTGCTGGGCACGATGGTCTGCATTTCCTTTTCACTGGGGTTGCTGATGCCGGCTGTAAGAATCAGTGCCAGGACTCGCTAGATGTGGAAACTGAGGCACGAAGCCCACGTTCCTTAGGATCACACAGTGAGGGAGAGTCAGTCTCAGCCTTCAGGCCTAACTCTTCTGATAACCACCTAGCGGAAATACCCCTCCATGACAACGAGAAAACACAGAACCAGGGCTACTATTTTTTTTTTTAGGATCCTTATATTATAAAAAAGGAAACTGAGGCTTAAGGGGGTTCCTACTTGCCTTAGGTCCCTCAACTAACAAATGACCCTGCTGGTAGCCTGAGTACAAAACCCACACTCTTCCCCCAAACTCCTGCCAGCCCGCTGACTCTAATCCAGGCTGTGCCACAGAGCCAAACCTGCCAAGGAAACTCGGAGTGCTTTGCTGATTTCTAAGCTATTGTATTGAACTCTGTCCCCCCACTTCCCCTCTCTCCATCCCCTTCCCCCCGCAACTTAAATCTTCACTTATTGGGGAGGGGGCTTCTGCAGTGGGCGACCCAGGGAAAGGCAGCCAGCCAAGTTCCTAGAAAATGGAATTAGAATCCTTTGCAGATGAAAGTACTTTATTTAATGGAGTTTAATAAATTAAGGGAATGAGCCTAAATGAGTTCAGAGAAGAGGGTCTCTGGGTTCTATAAAGGCATGCCATGTAACAGAATCCAGAGCTGTGGCTTTGTGTTAATCACGGTCCCCATTAGATACTTCTCCAGCTCTCCCGTGGTATCTACCTTTGCCTGTTGACTTTGAGTTTTCACAGTCACTGTTTTGACCATAACCACATTTAAAGGGCATCTCTAAACATCAAAGTTAAACTCTCCTCCCACAGAGAATGATTTTACTGCTAAAAAGAAAAAAAGTGCTGAATATGGAAACTCACAGGAAGGGGATAGAAGGTTAGTCTGAACCCCAAGACAGGAACGTTTTATAGTATGCTTCACTTTCTGTTTCTTTACAATGGGCCTGACTGCCCTTTAACATGCTTTTTCTCGATGACAGTGGGGGTTGCCAAAGGGTCAGCAAAGATCTGTCATGTGGAGTTTGTTGTACCTTTGACCATCCACGGGGGCAAGCGCCTCTCCCATAACAGGAGGTGAGCTGGCCCCTGAGGTGGACCGACCCCACGGTGTTGGAGGGGTAGGACCAAACAGTGATGGGAAGCTGAGGTTCACTAAGGTTAGGAACCTTCGATGTTCTTCATCATGTTCTCCAGCGTGTTCAGATGGGCTGAAAGGGGAAAATTAAGCCCTCGCAGGTGCAATGGGGTGATGATGAAAAGAGCTGTCAACCAGCAAAACAGAACCCCAGATGCCATGGGGAGAAGCAGACCCAGAAGAGAAAAGTCCTGGAAGGGACCCGGATACAGCAGCAGAAACAGTTCCCTGTGCACGAATTTCACTGCTTATCACTTGCGTCGGGACTATATTCTGCCAGATTGCACAAGGCTGGCTGTTCCAGTCATCAAACATACCGGAATAGGGCACCTGGGCGGCTCAGTTGGTTAAGCCTCTGCCTATGGCTCAGGTCATGATCCCAGGGTCCTGGGATCGAGTCCTGCATCGGGGCTCCTGCTTGGCAGGGAGCCTGCTTCTCCCTCTGCCTGCTGCTCTCCCTGCCTATGATCTCTCAATCTCTCTCTCTGACAAATAAATAAATAAAATCTTTACAAAGAAAAAAATACTGGAATACTTCCATACCAGTGCCTCCTTTCCCTTTTCTGCCTGGGGACAACGAATGGGTCAATGATTGGCACAGCAGGTCCTCCTAGACCTCACTCTAAAATGAGGGGTTGGCACGCTTGTGCCCATGGCGTAGGGGTGGTTATGGATCTGCACATTTTCCCGGACCTGGCAGGGGGTTTTCTGATGACAGACGTGGTGGTAAGTGAGGACCAGGGAAGACTCAGCCTGGGCTGGGAGCAGTCTTTCTCCCCAGGAGGATCCTTGAGCCTGCTGGCCTCTGAAGGCGTCAGAAGGCAAAGGACAGAGGAAACACTTTCCTCACTCCATAGGGTGCTGTTTTAAAATCATGTTCCAGTAAAAGGCACTGGCTACAGGCTGGGTCAAGGCAGAGCATTACTGGCTGTGTGAATTTGGGCACACTACCTACACTCTTGATTCCTGGAAAATTTTAACAGTCTTCCATCAAATGTTGAATGCTCTTGGACGATGACGAATGGCCACACTGGCCCGACCACAGAGAACTGAAAGCTTGGAAGAAGTGTCCTTTGAGGGGTCTGGCTCCAGTATTTCCCCACAGAGTCCCCATGTCACCCTGCACAGGGCTGATCGAAGAGGCTGGGAGCCGGGAAAACGTTGCTGCCCGGTCCTGTTGCTTGAGAGTGGGAGCGCCACGAATTGTCCTTGAAGCCTTGTCTTGGTGGGTCTGGCTCGGTAGCAGGACCAAGAGGATCTCAATGTGGTCTGTGGTGACGAGAGGGGACTCTGAGTGACAAAGGGAAGGAAGGGGGCAGGGAGGCAGTTCAGGTCTGAAAGGATGGGCTCCCCCAAGGGGCAGACAGCTGTCCAGCAGGGGTGGAAATGGCACTTGCTGCCAAGTTTATCAGCAGTGGGGAGCAGAGGAAGTGTAGGTGGCAGGTGCCCTTGGGTGTTTCTTTGACTCCTGGGGTCATGGGAACTTTCCCATCTTTCTTCTCAAAAACCAGTTCTGCCTCTGGAGGCATGTCATCCATCTTATTCTTTCTTTTAATTCCCAGTTGCTTGCTGAGTTCCTGACACCCAGTAGGTATGCAGTGACCTTTTCTAAGGAATAAAAGCCCCAGAGCTGATAAAAAAAAAAACACAGAGACCCCATCCCCCTTGCCAACACCTTTAACCACCAGTTGGATTTCCCATTCTCTCTCTTGGCCATGGGTGACTTCCACTAAGCCCTGCACCCCAGGCTTGTCCAGTTTCTTTTCAAACAGCCACACCCAGTGTCCAGTTTAAACACAAAGCCACTGACCGCTCCTTCTGAACAGCTTATTGAGGTCCTATTCCTAGAAGCTGTGATCTTATCGGACAATTTCCTCGTGTGACAGTTTCCGTGGCAACTGGTGTCTTCATAATCACAGGAAGGCCACGAGGACACACGCACACGGCGGGGGGCCCTTTGCTCTGTTCCCTCCAGCTCCTGTACCCCAGGAGCACCCTGACAGGGGGATGAAAACAAATCCAGCCTCAAGAAGCTGGGTGTCTGGTCTCAAGCGCCCAAGCCGTGTCTGCAAGCCACGGCCGGCACCGGCTAGGACAGCGCTGCTTCACCATGGTGGGGAGCAAGGCATTGCAAGAGAGACGCCATTTTCTTTCATCTCCTCACAGGGCTCTGGGAAAAGACGGGCCCCTGAATCCACTTCATAGTTCTTAATGGCTGTCTCCTTTCCATGATTCACGCCTGATGAGCCACGCTTGGTGACCTCATGCCCGTCTAGTCCTGAGTGTGCAGTATTTCCAACTTTCACATCTGGACGAACCCTCCTAGCCAAGGTGCTTCATTGTGCTGTGGCCCGGCAGCATCTGGTTACCATATTGTTGCAGCAACGAGCGGCCAAGTCCCTGAGGATGGAGGGCATGGAAGGAGGTGGTGCCTAAGCCCGTCCTTCTCTGGGCCGGCTCAGCAGCCCTGACCCCGCCTCTGCCCAGCCCCTGTGCTTTATGTTATCCTCCTGCTCCTTTCCTCTGGTGCCCTTCTGTCTTCTTCACTCTTCCTGAGTCCTGTTCCCATTCCTTCTCTTTCTCTTGTTCCTTCTCTTGCATTTTAATGTTCTGTCTTAAAAAGATTCTCCTCTTGTTATACAAGACTCAGCACTCCAAACCTTTAGACTCCTATCTAATATACCTTCCTTGACTGCTCTCTGGATGTCTGCAAATACCTTTTCCCTTTGCCCAAACCAGCGGTCCCTACACAGTCCTGCTCTCCACATGCCCCCTGTCTCATCGGACCTCATTTACTCACCAAACTTTTACAGAGGACCTACTAGGGGCCAGGCATTCGGCTAGACACAGGGGGCTACAAAGATAAATGGGTCTCCAAAAGCACACACTTGCCCTTAAGGAATTCAAGTCTGGGCAGAAGACTGGTGCAAACATCGATACTCTTGTGGGGGTGGGAAGACAAGGCAGTAAGTGAGGGGCTCGGGGTGGCCTCCTGGAGGAGGAGCCTGAGATGGGTGAAGGGCACCTTCCAGAACACCTCAAGGGCCACCACCTCCAGGAAGTTTCCCTGCCTCCTCCAGCCCACCACAGTCACCACTTCCATAGTAGTACTTGAAATCAGTAGTACTTTCTATCTCTACCGCCCAGTCAGCATTTTATTCTAGACTGCTTTGTCACATTGCTTTTCTTTTTCTTTCACTCCTGCCATATATGGTAGGTTTTCGTAGGTTCACCTTCTGTCTCTCCCACCAAAGTGTAAATTCCGCAAGGATAGATTTTCTTTGCCATTTTCCATAGACGTCATTCACACTGACTGAGTGCCTTGATTCCCTCATCCCGAAAGCACTGACAGAACCCAGTTGAGACCGAGGGCGTTCACATAGGGCAAGGGCTCCCCACTGCGTCCCTCCTGGCTTCTTGGAGATGTCGCTTATGGAGGCAGAAAGACAGGATCTGAGTTCCTCATCTACCACTCATAAGTACTGTGACCTTAGTCAGGTTATTTAATCTCTCTGGGCCATAGTTCCCTTTTCAGTAAAATAACAATGATAATAATTGCATTCTAACTCATGCCCCTCACACAGTAAGCACCCTCTGAACTTAATCTTCTTCCTAGGATTCACAGTTTCTAACATAAGAAAAGCACGTCATTTCTCTGGGCCTGTTTCTTTACTTGCAACATCAAAGGACCGAACGGGATGATCTGCCAGACCCTCTCCAGGGCTTCAAGGCTAAAATCTATTAGTGGATTGATCCCACAGCCCCATTGCCTGCAACAGTCCCAGTTTAGGTCTATTGTTTCAGAAAATGCTAAATAACCCCTCTCTCCACTCTCAGAGTTATTCCCATTTGAATGACACGTTATATGTATGAGCGAGTATCTCTATCTCGGCGTAGCTTAGCTTCATGGGACCGTGGGTTGTCATCCTTGCTCTCCCTTCCAGGGAGGAGGTAAGGGGAACCGAGGACAGCCTGGTCTACACAAAAAGCCAAGCATCCGCTCCTCTTGGAGCTCAGGCTCCATCTCCGGTACACAGCTGGTCTTTCGGTTGGCAGCCACCCTCAAAGCGGTCGCCCACTGGGTTGGCCTTCATCCTTGTTTGACTTGAGTGCCAAACCTAGGCAGTCTGGCACTGGGCCTCCTGTCTCTCGGCATCCATCTATAGGAAAAGCAGATATTTTGTGAACAAGTCCTGCCATGGTCTTCCAATGAAAACATCTCAGTGGGATTACATGGAGATATTTTCTTTGTCAATCTCAGTAAAGCTATTAGAACAGAAAACCCGGCTGAAACCCACTGACAGTTCCTGGGGACTTGGGACTGATTTAGTTACTCTATAAAGGGTACTTAGTGTTCTACTCTTGGAAGCTTCTGAAGGTATTGGCCTTGACCAGTAGGAGCCTGTCTGTCTCTCTCAGGGACATGTGTCATGGCAGGAGTACAGCTTAATCCTTGATGGCTCCAAAACTTACGGGAAATGGGAAACTAGCCCACCAGGTGGGGATGCCCTGAGATGTCCCAAATCTTCATCAGTAACTTTTTTCTTCTCATTCCCTTTACTCCAGGCTCCATTGTCAAAGGCTGTCAAGTTCTTACATTGTCCCTTCCACTTAGTTTTCTGCATAGTTTAGATCCCCCACGTTCATTATGGCCTTGGTGATTTCCACAAGAAGGCCAACATCAGTGACGTCAACCTTCCCCACCCTGCACTTCTTGGGAAGCTGTGGAAGCAAAATGTCCCTGGGGGAACCCTGTGGTCACCTTCCTCCGTCTAATCACAACCCAAGGAAGGTTTCAGGTCTGACAGCCTGAATGACTTTTTGAAAGTCTTAAGGAATTCTGGAAAAGGATAAGAACATGTTCTTTAGCCTCCGTCTTCCCACAAAATCAGAATGCAGAAACAAAGTGTTTCTCTAAGCATATTATTCTTTTACGTAAGAGAAATTGAACTTGTAAATTGGTCTTCCAGACAAGCGATGTCCAATAGAAATTTCTGTGATACTCCGGAGACATTCCAAAATCCTCACTGTGCAGCAGAGAAGCATTAGCCACGTGGAGCTACTGGGCGTTTGAAATGTGGCTAGTGCGACCAAGGAACTGAATTTTAAAACTTTACTGGATTGTATTTCATTTCAATTTAAATAGCCACGTGCTCCTAGTGGTGACCACAGTGACCGGCATAGGTTCTAGACACTTAGGCTTGCTGGCCATATTATGTGCTATTCAATACATCACTTCGGCAAAGCAGAATAGTCAAAGTCACTTCGGCTAGTTCCTTAACACGTCCTGTCTAGTTATGGGATCATGAATGTATTTGCCACCAAAAGCGCATTCATTCACTCATGGATACACTCATTCATTTAACCAATATTTACTGGACATGTGCTAGGAACCAGGCAGGCATTGTCATAAAACTCAGGAATTTGTCAATGGAAAAATGGCATTGAGGTGTTGATAGCATTATTGTTACTATAGAATTAGGAGACCTGTAGAAACCTCCCTCCACCCCCTAATCTGACCGTATCTATGCCATGAACTAAATATTTAACAAGTACGCAAATGCTTTTGTGCATAAGAGGGTCACCCTGGGCAGGTAAGTAGCAGCTCCCAATCTGCTGTGGTGAGAGAGGTAGAAGGAGGGAAGATCCTGAATTCATGTTGGCAGGAATCACAACAGGTCTGTGGTGAAGTTTCCATCAAATGAGAACAAGGCTCACCAAAGAACTCCAGGAAGTAAGGTGTGTCCATTGGTACTTTGCCGTAGCTCATGGAACAGTGTGGGCCAGAGGCGTCTACAGCTGCCCCGGGCAGCATCTCAGAGAACAAGACAGCTGCTGAGCCATTGTCCCATGAGAAGGTGACAGCACGTGAAGCCCAGAAAGATGGCACAACCAACTGTGGGCATTTCAGAGGACAGGAGAGCGGTGAACTGAGCAGGAATGTGGCCGAGGCAGGGCCTTAACACTTCATTGATGATCAACCCAAGTACTGCTGGGACTTTCCTGGTCATCAATAGCCAGCTAGGACCTCACGTAAACATTTTGTTGCAGCCTCTGAAGAGCGTGCAGCCAGGGGTGGGGCAGGGGGGAGGTGGACATGGGACATAGACTCCCAGTCACCATCTTCAAAGGCTATTCCCAAGGGACTTGGAAGGGCACTTCCATTTAGTAAATGTGGTAAAAGGCTGTGGCTCTCTCTGCAGGGTCCTAAAACAGTATGTTGGTCTCCAGTGATCTGGAAGAGTAGCATTCAGATCTTACAGTAAGGTGTCGCGGCAACCTCATTGGCTGGAGGCCAAACTCTGCTTCTCCACCCCCAGGACCCACGTGGAAGGGCCACTGATTGTCTGTTCAACCAGAGCTCGCAGACTGGGGCTCCTGGCCCTGTAACACAGCCCTGGTGTCTCTTGGAGCTCCTGCCCTTGGAAGGACAGCGGTTGACTAGTTGACTAGTAGAGCCTGAGAGCTCTAGCATGCCAGGGCTGCTGCCCAGTAGCCCTTCCCTTTGTCCCTCTAGGTTAACAACAACATTTGCATAAAAACAGGATCTTTGCTGCTGCACACTCTCTCCCTCCTCCCCACCTCCCTTCCTTTCTGGTTGCCCTATCCCCATTCTTCCCAGGCCCTGGTCCAGACATCATCTAAACAAGGACCCACCACCCCAACTCCAAGAAGGGGCCCTGCCTGACCATTAGGATGCTTCACAGGACCTTGGCTCTCTGCAGGGAGCACTGTATAATATTAATTCCCTCCAAGTCCCAACTGTCAACATTCAATGGTCTGACGTCCCATTGAGAAAGACTTGCTTTAAAACATCCACTCTTCTAACCCAAAGGGATCACCACACTGTAGTTTGAGAGAGGTTTCCCCTTCCCTCCCAGGAAATCAATCCTCCTAATTATCTTAATATAGGCTTATGTGAAAACAAAAACAAAAACAAAAACAAAAAAACCCTGCCATCTCTAGGCACACAGAAAATCAACTGGGGCAAGTAGGGGAAGAGGAGAGGGTCAAAATGCAGCAGGGCCACGTCAGTTCGGGCCAGGAGAGACCAGATAGACTGTATTTACCGGGTCTTGGTCTTTGGCAACCAAACGTTTTAAGATTGTTCTGACCTGATTCCAGCTCTCCCAATGGACCATTACTTCTATGAGCACCAAAGGTAAGCTCTGAAGGGACAAATGAAAAGACAGGAAACTGGTGTCTTTAAATACCATTATTTGTTGTGACAACAGAGTTACTCTTTCAGTAAATCGTTCAGACCCTATGTGGGGGCCTCAAGAGCTTTATGGAGCTCACCCTTGGGTTTAGAGACACTCTGATCCCTCTCCCTTCATGCGCATGGTCATACCCATTCCGAAATACTTATTTCAATATACAGCTTCTCTTCCAACCCCGACTTTGGGTCCAAGGGTTTCTTGGGAGATTACTCTCTGCACTCATGGAGCACAGACACGCCTAGACGTTGATAGCAAGGAGGCATTACTTCCTTCTAATATCAGGGCAAGTGAATCAGGGCCCATGTGTCCCTCACACGCAGGGACAAGAGGCCCAGCTGGAGGGTCTGGCCAGACCTGATGCAGCTCAGACGTGGCCCTTTGCTCCTACAGCAAGAGGAAAATCCTGTCAAAATGGCTTAACGATCTTCTAATATTTCCATGCAATTAAGGCCACATCTGTCTCCCAGGCCCCCACACTCCTTTGCTAGTGCACAGACATGAACCAAACAGTCTGTCTTGTCGATCTGGAAGGTAACAAAGAGCTCCATTCATAACTGTAGGCACTTGCACTGTTTTTTTTTTTTTTTAAAGTAAAATAGAGTTTTCACTTTGAGAATAACCTGTGTGGCAAGCGAGCGAAGGATTTTTCCCCCCTAATAAATCAAATTCAACAGCCTAATAAAATGCTGGCTTCCCCACTCCCCCCACCACCGCCTCCCCCTCCCACTGTCCCACTCTCTGCCAACAATCGCTCAGAATACAGACTAGTGGTTGCACCCGAAGATAGTAGGGGAAGGGGGGCTGGGGGCATGAAGGGAATTCAAACACCTTTTGAAGGTGGGATGGATTTGTTTGGCAGATGAAGAGCTGAGATGGGTGGGGGTGGGGTGGGGCTGGGTAGGTAGGGAGGTAGCCTGCCTTCCCCTCCCCCACTTTACCTCCTTTCTGAGCCTTTCTGGGCTGGTTTCAAAACACTCCTTTTCTTCTGCTGCTCCCTTTACCCTACTACCCATCCCCAGGCATTGGGTAAACCTTCTGCTTCCTTCTTTTGCACGGGGAGGAACAAGAGAACCAGGTTCCTAGGGATGGAGCAAGGGCTCTTGGACCACACCTGCTGCTAAGCCCTGCAGGATCTTGCCTCTGCTCAGAACAAGGCTGAGAGATCTCCCTGGTCTTTGAAGCCTCCAGAGAGTGAGTTTGCAGGAGATAAGTGCTGATAAACATCGAGTTTGGTGCTTATCTGCAGCAAACACAATCTTTTGAGGTTCTCTCTGAGCTCACAGGCCATAGAGACTCTAATCAAAAAACAGAAGGGAAAATGCAAAACCAAGCAGTATTTGCTGCTGCTTTTTCTTCTTCTTTTTTGTTTTGTTTTCTTTTGACCTACACACTGGAAAGCCCAACATAGATACTATAAAACAGGGGACTCCAGAGCAGAAACACAACCTAGGTCTTTGCTTTGTTCCATTTTTTGTTGTTGTTGTTCAGCTGTCAACAGAGGAGATATTTTCAGTTCCGGACATGAGAGGATGAGCCAAGTGTTGACAATGACAATCTGCCCATAGCATTTACTGTCCTAAAATGCTTTCACAGGCGTTGTGTTATTGGCTCTCATGACAACTCGCTCTAAGGCAGGCCCCATGGTTGGTGAGTAAAGAAGCTGAGCCTGAGCTAGTCTACGTGATTTGTCCACTGTCATACAGCTAGAAATGGGGGTTCCAGGAGCACCAGCCAGAATTTTATGGTCATTCTGGTCCATGCAGAGGCTCAGCAGGTAGAAGAAGACCCAGAAATCGAAATTACCTTGAGTCTGGGCATCCCACCCAGAATCATTTGGAAAGCTTGGGTGGCAGGGGATGAACCGGGGTAGTGAGGGACTCCAAGCTTTGAAACACTTGAGTGATGCAACAAAAGCAGAGGCGTGGGTGTCTTCTATTTCAGTGTGGTTTTTAGACCTGATTTCCTAGGGTGGGATATTAGCAAGAGGCATGCGTTAAAGAAGCAGCTTTGGGAACAAAGAGCAGTGGGATAGGACACAAGAGCAGGACAGAACAAAGAACAGGGCTCCAGAGCTCGTTGCTCTACCACTGACCTGTCATGGGCCCTTAAGGAAGGATTCCTTCTCAGATTTTCCATTTCCCCTTCCATAAAATGAAGGAGTGGGATCCTCCCAGGCAGGAGGGTGAGGGAAGATGAGGGAAGCATGGAGAATGTTTGCTGCCCCATGAACACACTCTCTAAAAATTACACAACCACAGCGACAGTTTTAAGGTAAACTGTGGGTACTCCTTGCGAAGACTAAGACAGAATGTTCAAGGGCAGAACCTGGCTACATGTCTCTCTCTCTGCTCCAGAGTTCAACGGCACTGATGGGGGAGTCTTTAGCTCAGGGAACTGCTGATGGCTGTTCATGTCCCTAAAGACAGCAAGTTACCTCCACACAAGGTTCTGTTGAGCCTTTCTGCTCCATATTGCCCAGCCCCCCATACTATGTATATGATATTGACCATTTGCAGTCGGGTAGAAAGTAAACCATCTACAAAAGCCTCACCAGTAACATTACAGCAAAAGTAACTGGAACTCAGCCTGAAAGATCGTTTCCTGAGAGAAAAAGTTGATACCTGATTCACATGATCTCTCCTAGGAACCTCAATAAATCATCAATAGCCGCATGTAGGATGGGGAATAAGACTTGTGGGGGGGGGTGTGGTGAAGCAAGGTGGCTCTTACTTTATCTCTGTTTGAATTTGTTAAAAGAATGTATTCCTGTCTTTTCTATTTCGTTAAGAAGCAATTTTAAAGGATGAGCTGACAAAAAGAACATCGCACTCATGGTGGAGGTCATGGTAGAGAGACAGGGGGCTGGAAGAAATCCCCACCAAAGGCTTGGTGAAGGTGGAGGTGGAGGTTGGAGGTGGAGGTGGAGGTTGGAGAAGGACCATGTTGCAGATGCCAGTGCTCCGGTGTGTGTGGTGGGCACCATCTAGACAGATGTGGATCCTTTGAGTCGCATTTGGAAATACCTTCCTTCATGCTATGCGTCCTGGTTTTTTTTTTTTTTTTCAGCTCCCAGGTAGCATGGCCCTGAAGTAGGTCAAAGAGTATAGCCTAATTTTACAGATGAGGGGCCAGAGCTCTGCTGCCCCCAGGTCTCACTCTTTCTTTCTGTTTAATAGCAAGAGACCTTTCTCCTGCTTCTGGGGTGGGGGCGGGAAGGGGGTGCCGTGGCCGCCGGAGGGCAAACTATCATCTCCACATAGCCAGCTGAATTGGACAAATGCAGTTTGAAAAGGATCTTCAGAAATTCTTGTCCATTTAAGAGTTAAGTCTCCTGGAGAAATGTCTCTTGAGCTCAGAAAGATAGCCTTACTCTTTTAAATACACTTATAGATCCTTCAGAAAATGCCCGCTTGAGGCATGGGGAGGAAGGCTTGGTATTATCATCTGGTTAGTTCCATCCTTTGGAATACAGACTGGGGGCCGGACTGGTTTGGGGCGCTGAGTCAGGATCTTCTCCGAATGGCAAGACATCTCAGTCTTTTCATGGTCCCTCACACACACCTGCATACTTACAAATACCCACAAATTACAATGCATTTTGAAAACTACTAAATATCGCACCATAAATATTACTTATGCAAATAGTATTACAGCGGAAAGTATGCACATAGGCAACACGGTAACTACCTGTCTCTTTCAGAATCAGAAAAATAACCATTCTTTCTAGTTTTCTGAGCATATATATAGTATCTGATAAACATTTGCTTTGGAAAACTAGGGGAAAACATGGTTTATTGATATATCATTGACCATAAGCTCAGTTTTTAGATGTTTTAGCTACAGTGGAGATTTTTATCTGTACCTGGCATGTCTTGGGTGTGTCTGAAATGGATGCATCTCACAAAACCTCTCCGGGTTCCCACATTCTCTAAGTTGCTCGAGTGACAAAGGGATGCAGGATATCAAGCCAGCGATAAGCATTTCAAGCATAAGACTCTGCTACAGGTACCTATTGCAAGGACTTCAGAAGCCAGAGTGCTAACGTCACAACCAAAAGCTGTAGCTCCTGAATGCATATCACCCCTTTTTGCTGGAAGTTTCCTGAGTCAAAGATTCCTGATGGTCTTCCTTTTCTAGCAATTTCTAACTGGCTGCCCTGCACATATGAAATGAATGTGTACAGCTCATGGTAATGGAAAGGAAGAAAACGTACTGATGCTGAGCGAGAGTGGGAGTTGGGGGCCTGAAGAGTGGGTTGCATGTTAAACCCAAGCAGCTTGCATTTCCTGTTTAGTGAGTTGGGTGAAGGTTTTCAGTAGTAAGGTCTCAAGCTAACCCGAACAGATAGCCTCCTTGGTCATGCCCCAGGAACTGGGATTTGGCCTCTGGATACCAGATGGAGGTTTCAGGATTAGGAAACTTCAGGATCAACCGCTCCCCATTTCCAGCTGTTTGTTTCAATTGTCCTTTGCCTTATTCTTTTGGGGTTCTCCCTTTAAAGTCGGGTTAAACAGTTTCTCAGACCAGCCCATGAGACCCTCAGAGGATGATGTTAAAAACATCTCATTTTTGATACTCTTTTCTGTTTGTAGGAATCCTGTGAATTTCAAAGGGGACCTGGCATGTAAGGGTGGGGATGGTTCAGAATAAGGCCTGTGAAATCCAGAATTGCCAAATACAGCCAAATTCAGACTCCAGGCTCATTCAAGGAATGAGTAAATCACAATCACCTAGGTGTTATAATGTGACTTTTTATTTGCCTATCTTATCTAGAGACCTAATAATACTGATCACAGCTATGATTATTTCTTAGCTGTCAAAGTGACCTGTCAAGGAATTACACTTACTACACATGTACAAAGTTCTTCTAAGTTAGAGGTCAGCTCCCTGAAAGTGAAGACCAAATGGTAGCTTAGGAAGTACTTTATTTTCTTGGATTTCTCCAGATCTTAGAAGTAAGTTTATCTTAAATCCTTCAGTACAAATGATAGCCATTATTAATTACCTTTAAGAGGAATTTAATTTATTACCTTTAAGAGGAATTTAAGCATATAACAAGCGACCAGAACAAAGTCCTGGGCTGGTTTAACCCCTGTACACTGCTCAGTCTCTCTCTCTCTCTCTTTCTTTCCTTTTTTTTTTTAATTTTTAATATTTATTCATTTATTTTAGGGAGAGAGAGAGGGAGAGAGAGTGAGCAAGTACAAGCAGGAAGCACAAAGGGAGAGGGAGAATCCCAAGCGGACTCTGAGCTCAGCACAAAGCCCAACTGTAGGGCTCGATCTCACAACCCCAGATCATGACCTAAGCTGAAACCAAGAATCAGACTCTCAACCGACTGTGCCATCCAGGCACCCCTGCATTTTTAATGGAAAAGGCAGAAGATGTATCTTCTAGACTTATTTCCCTCTATACTGTGATTATAGCAATAATAATAACTGAGATTGTTAGACTGCTTTATAGTTCAAGACATTTATCTTAATAGGACACTTCCCACACCTATAATCTTACTTAATCACCATGATTAAAGGGGGAAGTAGGTAGTATTATTAGCCTTCCCCATTTTCCTGGTGAAGAAAGGAAGGCTCTGCAAGGGTAACACTTGATGGCAAAGCTGCTAAGTAGAAGCATGTGAGCCCAGCCCCCCAGACTCCAGACACCCAGGCTTTTCCACAGGGCCACGCTGTCTCTAATGCACTCTCTGCCCCAAAATGCAGCAGCGGTGAGTACATTTTGTTTTTTCACAGTGATGCCCTTTTCCTTTGCCCTTTTGATCTTGCCCCCTTGGTTAGACTGTAGGTAGTTTTAAGGCAAGATCTTTATCGGTCAGCTACCATTTTAACTTGTGGTGGGCTCCTTAGTGTTCCAGAGACACTTGCTGATTGATGGCATGCACTGGGCACGAGGCTGCTGGCTTTGACATTTTAGAACTGCACACTTCCTCCAGTGACACAGCATATGCCCCAGCAAGAGGCCTCCCTGCCATTTTCTCAAAACCAGGAAACGAAACTGGCCACCGAGAGCAAATGACCACCAGCCCGAGCATTAGTGCAAACCAAGCAAAACACACCAAGAGGCAGACCTCGTGTTTCAGAAGGACAAAGGCATTCCATCTGCACTTATCGCTGCAGAAATGTCACCCGCTTGTTCCTCTCCTCCTGGTTTCAGTGGCAACCGTCCTGGACTTCACAACAGGTTAAATGGTGCACCTTTCTATATGTTCTTACGCAGCACTCACCCCCAGGCCCACCGTTGGCGAAAATCCCAGTCTCGGTATGGCACAAGGACAGCCATCCCGAAATTTTTTAACTGAAGAATGTTCTGAGAAGGACAAGGCAGGGCTGTTAAACATGCACAGGAGAGCACCCCCCGCCCTTTCTTCTTTTTCTACAGCTTCCTTTTCGCATCCCGTGTCTCTAACCTGGTCAGATCCCTGGCATATCACGGATTTTTTTTGGTGTGTGACTGCAAAGGTGTTTTCTGTCTGTGCCAAGTGACTGTGGAGCTCTGGGGGGCTACCGGGGCTCTGGGGGGCTACCGGGGCACAGGTAATAGTAATCTGAACCCAGGCATCTCAACAGCGAGCTCCGGTCCCCCTCTCTTCCCATTATGCTGATTGCAACCCAGATGGGAGGAGCTTTCGGGAGCCAACGCCTCTCTGAAAAGAGACTGTTCCTCCAGGCTTTTTCATTCTGATGGGCCAGGACAAGAGGGAAAGAAAATAAGACACCAACTTCTTTGCATATGAATGCAACAAGATGTGTCTTTCTGGGTACCTTTGTTCCATTTGAAAGGACGGGAGGCTGCCAAAGCGACATGGCTAATTAGACTAAGACAGATGGGCACATCAGAAATCATTCTGCTGGATCCTGCCCTTGCACAGTGTCAGGAATTTTCAGGCTTCTGCCACACATCATGTTGCTGCCAACCAAGTCCAAAGGACAACCGTGGTCTTTGTAGCTGGACATGAGACACCCCACAGATTCTAGACCAAGGTCAGATTTGCGGTCTGTGACTCACTTTGCTTATTATTATTATAATTATTATTATTATTATTGGTGCTGTTGTGACTTTTTTTTTTCTAGATAACCAACAACTTAGCTCTCTGTTCACTCAGCATCATCCAGGTTAAAAGGAAAGAGGGGAAGCTAAGGAAGCTTGCAGAAATGAGTAGAGCTGTTGGGGATGTTTCTCGGGATACCAACCTGGTTCGTTTTTCTTGAAGCATGGTTCCTGGACTTGGTGTATTTTCTTTTAGAGATAAAAACTTCCTGAGACCATGCTAGATCTTGTGAATTAGGAACATAGGAGCTGAGCCCATGAACCAGGACTCTATGTACACACCCCAAGTGAGTCCTGGGCGGATGCAAGTGTCAGAACCTATGTTAGTGCTCAGTGACAAAACCTTTCACTGTCACTTTTGTTTGGAAAATGCTGCAGAAGACATTGCTCCTCTCTTTCCCTTGGAGGCTCATGGTGCATATTAACTATTAGCAGACGCAAGGTTCTGATAAGTCCTGAGGCAAAGAGGCTTTTGCAGGTTTCTATAACCCAGCGTTCCCCGCACTATTTTGAACACGGAATCTGGTTGCACAAAGTACCTTGGAACATCCCTCAGATATGTTTTGGAAGCAATGAAATACCATAATGGTGCCTTGACCGCACATCATTGGAGGACCCTACCTTCCTGGGTCTCACTTGTCTTCTTTCCTGCCACAGCCTACCCAAACTATTCCAAGAGGGAAGTATGCTCAAGACAGACAGCAATCACTTTTTTTTTTTTTTTTTTTTTTTTTGGGAACCAGTCGATTTTTAGAATCGTAACTAGCTTCAGTTATGTGTTGGAAGCAATGTTGTCTACTCCTTCCTCCCATCTCCATCGTTTATGTGGAAATACCGCATCTTCACAGGGGCTTTCCTGGAATCATCCCATCCAAATGATATCCAGCCTTAAGTCCTTCTTCAGGACTCTGCTTTTTCTTCTTCATCCCTACCACATTTCTATTACACATTCATTTATGCAAAAAGGTGATTAATGTCTCACCTGGCTAAACTAAACTCTCCAGAAGGCAGGGTGTCTGGTCTCATTTGTTCAGCCGGGAAGCCAGGACTCAGCTTGGCAGATAGTAAGCACTTGATAAATATTTGTTGCCTGAGCGCATGCCAGACTTTTACTCTAGTGAATCACATGAACACGTGGGTCCAGGGAATGGGGACTCGCCGTGGTTCTGTCTGCACCTCAGAATTTCCTGAAATCCCTCTCAACAGTGCAAGGTTGTGCCCCACATCTCCTCCAGGAGAAGGAGGGTGTGGCAGGATCCCACGCCGACCACTGGCTGGGTGGGTGGAGAAAGGAGGGCGCGCTGAGCTTTGTTCGGGTCCCTTAGGACTTACTCTAGGTTTTGGACAAGTGTCTCCGTGTTTGGGTGCCTTGATTCTCTGTTTAGTGCAGCGGGTGTCCCATTTGCTGCTCCAAAATTACACTGTGAGCTGTCTACTTGGGCATTTTGAAATCCCGAAATGAGCGGTGATTCTGAAGTTCAAATCATGGTTACTATTTCCAGCACTGTGGGGTTTCTAGCACGTGGCTTTGACCCTCAGGTTTTGCCAAGAGGATTTTTTTAATACAACTTGCTCAGGAAGTCTTTTACTCGACGCTGGCCCTTTAACAGAAAAAAGACCGCTCTGTCTGTTAACCACCCTGTCTTACTTGACCTCTTGTTTTGTGGTGCAGAAGTTACACAAGCAGACCGTTGGACACGCATGCTGGCTCATTGGTGTTTTTCTCAGGGACATCTATCTCAGCGGTTCCGGCAACCTGTACCCAGAGCCGAGCGCATGGAGGAGACCCCCCGCAGGCAGGCAGATCTGGGGGTGGGCTCCATCCCACTGGGCAGCCCCAGAGCCCTGCGGGGCTAATCCAGCCCCAGGCTGTCAGCAGCACAGGAAGCAGAGGGCATGGCTGATGTACATGTCACCGTGTGGCTTATGGCCACAGCCTCGCCCTACCTTAGAGCCTGCACAAGCTGCAAGAGCAACAGGAAACGGCCGAGGGTGTATATATAGCCACATTGTGTTTATCCAAAGGTGCTGTTTTGCACAGATTATGAGCGTTTTCACTGGGAGAGGACATGGCATCTGCCTTTTCCATAGGGCCTCCTGAGATGCTTATAAAATTAATCACTCCACCTGAGAAGGAAGAGGAACATGACGCCTTTTGGGTTTCTTCCTTTTCAAGGTGAACAGACCAGCACGTTTTCTTTTCCAAAGGATTTCCGGATCCATTCAGCCAAGGCTCAGAAAGGATGGGAAACAGCAATGGAAAAATGCAGGATTTTCATGAGCCTCTAAATACAACCCATCTGGGAAAATCATTCATTCCATAGATTGAGTTTCCCCTGAAATGCATTAATTAAACTTCTCCCCCCCTCCCAACCCCGTTCCCCTTACATTCTTCTGGCAGACAAATCCATCCATCCCTCCCTAGTACAGCCCTCACACAGCCTTTGGTCTAGCTCCCTCAAATCCCACCAGGGCAGAGCTCACAGAAAAGTCATGGGTGTCCAGGCTCACAGGGGCCCAGCCCCCCACCCCCGACCCCCTGTGATCGCAAACAGGAGCAGTCAGAAGGAAAGGAAAAAGTGTCCTCGTTCCAGTCCCTCCCTCAGAGCAGAGCCATTCTGCACTCTTTGGATGTGACCTCCTTGGGGTGCCAGTTTATTTGTCGAATTCTAGACTCCGAGCCTATTCTCGAGCTGGGCGGTGGCTTTAGCAGCTCTCACTGGCCCTGTTCCACCTGCTGAAGAAACTTGGGAATGAGCCTTGGGAAGAGCGGGTCACTGAAATGCTGGTCTCACAAAGGCGGGCCTAAATGCTTTGGTCTACTGGGCATGCTTGGGGGACTCCGGGGAAATTAGGTAACTGCTCTGAGATTCAGGTTTTCATCTGTAAAATGGGCATAATAAGGGTGTGAGCAGTGGATGAGAGAATCTGAGTCTAGTCGTCAGCCTCGTACCCATGTGAGTGAAGGTGATGCTTTGCTTTCAGAGCCGAGGTAGCAAAACCATGAAATCAGACTGGGACTGTGGAGCAGAAGAATCCTGGGGACTAGAGACCCTGACTTCAAGATCGTCCACTTTTTGTGCTAACACAGCTGGCTACCTCATTCAGCACAAATAGACTGTATTCTGAGGCCGGACCTGCTCAGGGGCGGGGTTCGCTGCTGTTCCTCAGAGCAGCCTCTAAGAGAGTGCCACTTCATAAATGCCGTCTTGGTTCTTCCCATTCTGAGAAGACGTTAAAGGTGTATGATGCATTGTGAAAAAATAGGCACCAACATTCGGGAGGATGGTTTCAACGTTTCCTCAACCTCCCGGTCCCCCCAGCCGAGGCCTGGGACATGGGCCTCCAGGCTGGTTCAGTAGGTCCCAGCTCAAGAAGCAGAAGTGAATGCTTCTGTTTCCTATCCTTTCAGAAAGGGGGTAGGTATCTGAGGCTATTTTGTATGCACAAAGCCATGTATGGCACAAGGAGGCCAAACGCAGTCAAAGGGACCCGGGCCGGGCTGAGCCTGGAGCCCAGTACCCGTTCAGGAGCCCTTAGTGGGTGCAGATGGCCCCGGGAAGCTCCCATCCACCTCCAGTCCCATCCTCTTCTTTCCCACCTATTTCACTGCACGGAGCCCCAGACCATTGTTCAGTCTCTTCACTGAAAGCTGAGCATCCAGTGGCAGGGGCCAAAGCCTGCGACTGTGCGTGCCTGAGATTAAGACTTTTATCTGATCTTCGGCAACTTGCAGAGGAAATCCTGTTCCAGAGCTCAGAGCGAGACGTTGCCCACAGTTCTTCCCTCCCACCTGCGAGATAAATCAGGACACCTGAAATGCTAATATGGGCTCATTGTTTATAAATATAATCATCTCACTTCCTGTAATGCCATTCTTCCCTCCTTCTGCCTTTTTTCTTTTAGAAAGGGCATACCCAAGTCTCTTGGCAGAGCCTGGCCGGGTGTCCTTAGCGTCCTCATCTGCAGAGCAGGCCAGCGGTAGAGGCTCCCCGCAGATGGAACTCCACGGCGACCCTGCCTTTAGGATTAAGATTCATGTGGAGCGAGGCCCCTGGGTGGGTTAAGTCAATGGGGTTAGCCTCTGCCTTCAGCTCGGGTCATGGTCTCAGGGTCCTAGGATGGAGCCCCACATACAGCTCTTTGCTCAGCGGGGAGCCTGCTTCCCCCTCTCTCTCTGCCTGCCTCTCTGCCTACTTGCGATCTCTCTCTCTGTCAAATAAATAAATAAAATCCTTAAAAAAAAAAAAAGGTTAAGATTCACGCGGAGAACCAGCAAGTTCTTCAGAAACCGAGACAGGCACGGGTCCCTCTATCACCCATGTGAAGGCTCAGTGTGGGTCTCACCTCCTTGAAGGGCACATTCTCTGGTGGTTGGAGTCAAGGTTGTGGGGAGCTGTGGGTTCCTTTCATTTCCCTCACCCCACCCCCGAGCCAGAGGGGGCTAGCTGACTGAGGTTGGTTTGTAGCTGACAGATGGTTTATGAGAGCCTGCCCGGTGATGGGAGTAACGCAGGATTCTCTCCTTTTCAGGAAAAGTGGGTGATGCCCCCTAGTGTGAACTGGGAAGGGAAAGAAGATACTCCTTGTAACTCAAGGAGGGAATCCCCAAGACAGAATTTGCTGGAGGGTCTGCCCTGACTCTGCCCCTTCTCCCACCACTCCTATCGCTTCCTTCACTGCCCAGCAGGAGCCGATCTGCTGATCGCCTCGCCCCCCCTGCACCCCCCAAGTCTGTCCAGAGCTGTGCTGGGTGACTGTGGGCAATACACCAGAAAGAAAAGGCATAGAAGTTGCCTGAGGGACCTCAGACTCGCAGGGGCCACAGGAATCATAGAGGTGATGATGTGAGAATCATGCAACAGCCATCAGCTTACAGGAGAACCACCCAGAAGCAGGCAGGAAGGGGAAGTCCGCTTCTAGATCTGACACCGTTGAGAGGTCTGACCTCCGTACCCTCACCTGGGCAGCAAGGGTGCTCCTAGACAGTTCCTCAGATCTTTCTGGAAATGGCATTCCATGAGTCTGTGACAGCTCCTAACAGATGATAAGCCACTAAGGATGAAGTCAGACCCTGCTGCCACCTTATGGGAAACTGGGGGGGCGGGGGGGCACTGCCTTCTTTGTTCCCTGGAGCCCATGGGGGGGGTGGGGTAAACCATGGCCACTTGCAGGGAAGAGCGAGTCCCCGGTGCTCCTGGCTCCCTGCGTGGCCTCCTGATTCCTCTTCCTGCAGAGCCACTCTGCTGATGGCCCACCGGACGGAGCCCCTTTTTTGTTTTGTTTTGTTTCAGTTTGTGAGGAAAATGAACTTGCTAGTCAGTATGGAACCATCCTGAGGGGAAGTGGGTGCAAGGAGGGAACCTTTACTTCTGCCCCATGCAGGCCAGAAAAGACAGCGGGAATGCTGCTTCTCCCCCGCTTCAGCTCAGCACCCTTCTCCTCCACAACAAGCAGGGAGCCCAAGGAGGCCAGGCGGGGAGGTCAGGTGCCTATCCTGCCCTGAGCTGGCTACGGCCAGCCCCTGTGTCGCCGAGGGGAGCCAGAGCTCCCAGCATCCCTCTCTCCCCAGCTGCACATGCAATGACCTCCCAGGGGGATCTAGAAGTCCACCCTGGTGGGCATATTTACATCATGGAAATAGGGAACCATAACACAAACCCAGAGGGCTGGGTGTTGAACATTCGACCGCATACGTGGTTGGATGCACCTGCTTCTCCAGCAAACGACCGCTACCCGGGACCTAGCACGGGGATGTGTTCAGGTCTTGCCTGACTTCCTCACCCCTTGGAGGCCTGCAACAGGTCCTGACTGCTGACAGGATCACCCAGGCCTCCCGGTCCCTTATTCTCTGGCCCTTGGAAACTTTGAGCAATTTTCTGTGGCTGCTTTTCAAACCCACAAGCAATACAAAGGACACTACCAGTCACTAGGGATGGAGGAGCTGCTATTTGCTGGGGGCAAAACTGAGCCCCTTGGGTTACATTTTCTCGTCCAATCGTATCCCCACCATAGCCAGAGGGAGTCTTTCCTTGTCTCCTAGTTCAGGAAGGTGAAGCTTGGGAGGTTACCTAGTGCATAGGCAGCAGAGCTAAGATCTGAACTCAGATTCCAAACTGTGCTCCTTCCAAAGTCTTCCCGCTACACAACCTGCCCATTATTAGTCAACACAATTATTCTTCCTCCTTGAAAATAGATCCAAATGCTATTACCTCAAGGTAGGACCTCAAGTATGGCACAGCTCCTGGGGGCCCCCATACAATCAATATCACCCTTTCCAAAGACAAACCACCCTCCCCTCCCCCACAGGACACACTTCCTCTTCCCCTCCTCTACCCCTGCCGTTGTCCCTCCCCTCCTTCAACCTCTACTCAGAACTTACTTCCTCCTTGAAGCTTTCTCTCATTAACCCCACCCAGTTTTGATCACTTCACCAACTTTGCTTCTCCTCAAACACTCACACTCAAATTTGCACTAGATTTTGTTTGCCTTATTTTTACAACTGGGGTCCATCTGGGTCTTCTTCACCGAGCTGTCCCTTGCCCCTCTCTTTTGTACTGTTCCCATGGTGCCTGGCAATGAGGGCTGTCCACAGGGACCTCTTGGGGTGGGCCTCCTTTGTCTGTGTGGACCTACGAACGGCCTGTTCTTCCCGTCCACAGCAGGGTGCAGGGACATTGTCTCAACGATCTGGCCAAATGTCTCAAGCACCCTCTTTGTTCTGGCCTAAGATGATGTGAGTGCAGAGCTTGGGCAAGAGGTCGGGAGAAAGAACCTCAGCCAGTTCCACGTCCCTCTGGGAATTCTCCTTTCCAGACCTAACACCCAATGAAACCTTGGAAGACTTTCTTGTCCAGTCTTGAGGCAGACAAGGACCTGATTCTCTCTAAAAGGGTCTCGGGATTTCTCCTCGCATCCTTCCTACTCCCCACTCCCTCAGATTGACTTGTTGGTTGAAACTAGCATCGGAGCAGGCATTTGGGGCTGTGGCTGGGGAGGTATCTTTCTGTTTGATCGGCAGTGTCTGAAGGGTGTGAGTACATAGGTGAGTATGAGTGGGTGTTAGCTGGGCTCACCAGCACTGAGCCTGGAGCTGGGACACAGTTACACAGGTTACTGTGTGCTTCGGAAGTTCCCCAGTGGACTTGGACTAGAGGGCTGGCTGGATCTTGGGTCTTCTGGGGGAAGATACCAGTAATGTGGCAGTAACAGCTGGTCTGATTTGCATTTGGGAAGACAGAATGTTTCAGACCCCTCAGCTGATGCAGGGGGCCGTTCCCCTGAGGGCCCTCCTGGCCGGTGAGGGCCCTTCCCTCCTCCCAAGCTCCTCTGCTGCCCTGTCCCCTACTCCCCGCGGGCCCCAAATGCCTTGTAATTCCTCTCTGCTCTAAAGACCCGGCTGTGATCATCACCCTCCCTTGCTTCTGTCTTCCTGACACGTTCGCAGGCATTCCTCCCGCATGGCCTACTGCTTTTAGACTGGCACACAGTTTTCACAAGAAAGGTTTTTGTGGTTTGGGTTTTTTTTTCCTTCATAAGTTTGCAGCTGCTAGTTTTGAAACCACCAGCCCTGGGGCAACTCAGTCAAACAGAGAGCAAGAGAGAAAGAAAGGAGAGAGAAGAAAAGGAAGGATGAAAGATGTCTGTAAATCATGTATTACAAGCAAAAGGTCTGTGTGGCTGCCTTGTCCTTGACTTGCCTTCTCAGCCAGGCTTCTGGGCACCTTGAGGTAGATTCGACGGAGGGTGCTCCTTATGCCAGAGCCCCTGGCAGCCTGTGCTCACAGGTGAGGTGTGAGGAGCTGACAGCTTCCCACGTCCTGCTTGAAGACGTGCACTCTTAGGGACATACAACGCATGCGTGCTGGGGACAGAGCAGAGGAGATGGGGAGGGAGACCTAGGAGGCCCCTGACTGAGCTTCTGAGTGCTCCGTGGGGATCAAGTTCAGGCTCCCTTAGTGGGTTCCTGGGTGACCCTCGAACAATGTGGAGGTTAGGGGCGCAGAACGCTGCGCGGTTGAAAATCCACCTCCAGCTTTCGACTCCCCCCCAGACTTAACTACTTAACAGCCTACTCTTGACCAGAAGCCTCACCAATAACATTGACAGCGATTAGCACCTACTTTGTACGTTACATGCATTACACACTGTGTTCTTACAGTAGAGTCAGCGAGAGAAAAGACGACGTCACGGAGAAAACCCTCAGGAAGAGAGGACACTTGTGCACTGCTCTGCCGGGAGCCATCTGAGTAGAAGTGGGCCCTCGCGGTTCAAACACCTATTGCCCAAGAGGCCCCGGTATTTAGCTGAACACAGACTCAAGGCAACAAGAGGAGCCAGACATAAATGAATCCAGAAAAAAACTTTGCATCAGGTCTCCGCCTTGCCCCTCCCACATTCACTGCATTTGCGGCAGCTAATTATAGTTTTTATCTAAACCACCAGAACACCTAGAGGCACAGCCTAGAATCTAGCCCCGGGCAGAGCATGGCGGCCTGTTAGGACAGCAAGCTGTCAGGCTTACTTTGGGTGGCTTTTGTGTGTATCCTATTTGCTGGCATCTGGCCTTGAAACCCATAGCTCTGTGTGGACCCGGATAAAAGCACTTTTGCTGGTAGTCGGAGGGAGAATCGTGGGCATATTACTGAGGAAACGAGAAGGGGTTGGTCCTCCAAATCAGGCCTGCTTTGACTGAGAGGGCCAGTAAAAACGTGGGCCGTGGAGAATCTCTGCCTCCATAACCCTTTGCTGGCCCCTCTCCTAGAACCACGAACCCATTCCAGTTTTATAACAGAATTATTTGTGGTTGTGTTTCTCCTCACCCTCCCTCTCTTTCCCTGCTCCTCATCGAATTTCCTGGGGGTCTTTTGAGGGCTTGGAATATGTTCTCTTGGCACAGTGAGTACCTTGCCAGGAGGAGGCGCTCTACCCAGATGCGTATTCAATGGCATTGAATTGAATACTGGTCATCATACTGTCTTACAAAAACACATACTGACTTTCCTGTCACCTGCAACCTAAAATCTTACTCTGTACAGCCTGGTCTAAAAGTTTTTGAAGGGTCAAGTCCTATCTATTTTCCAGCTTCTCTCCATACTCGCGGCCCCCTTACTAATAGGGCGCGCTCTTCTCCATGTTCATGTTCCTCTTCACATCTCTTCCCTCTCCCTGCGGTCAGTTCTGGACCATTGTAGAAATCAGCTTCACTGTTACCCGCGCCCTGTGAAGCCATCCCCAACGCCCTCAGCCCTTCCCAACAGAGTTAGTTTTTCCTTCAGTTGGTCTCCTGGGACACCTTATACGTATTGTGAAAGCACTTTCTGGTTGTTAGCATGTGAGGATCTGTATATGCCTGTTTCCCTCGGGAGACTGAGTCAGTCAAAGACAGGGACTCTGTCTGAGGCATAATTGCCTTCACAGTGCTGGACGCTTCCTAGAAAGACAGGTGCCTAGTAAATGTCTGATACTAAATTATTGAGAAAAGGAATGAGCTCCATTCATCTCTTCTTTCCAGAGTCTTCCTATACCTGTCCTCCTTCTTTCCTTCTCTCCCACACGTAGCCGCCTCCCGACGCTCAGCCCGTCTATGGCACTAGGAAGGCAGTCCTTTTATTTCCATTTCTGAAATGTTTATAGCCTTGTGTGTAAGTTCTGTAACATCAACCGTAGCCATTCACTGCTCATCATTCTCATGGCCTCCAACATTTACAAAGATACTGACTCAGATACTCAAAGATGTAGACACCCACGAAGACGAACCTTCCTGGATCCTAGCATATTTCCTCCATGAGGACTCCCCTACCAGTCCAAACCCACAGCTGTTTTCCTTTCCTTCTGATTTTTTTCTTTCTTTCTTTCTTTTTTCTTTTTTTTTTTTTGGCTTTTCTTGCTTACGCTACCCAATCCCTTGGTCGCCTCTCCATTCTCTTTAATTACTACACTGTTGTTTGGGACTTGTATGCAGTTGTCATGGATATTTTTTTCTCCTGATTCTCTGGAGACTTCCCCACGGATCACATTACTGGATACACGATCAGAATACGAAATGAATGACTGTGTTAGACGGTCCGACAGTGACTTCCAGTATCCTGCATCGCTCCCCAGACCCTGGGTTTTCCCAAGGGAACTTCACCTTGATGGACTGGCTGCTGCTCAAGCAAAATTCAGGAGCCACATCGAGGACTCTAGTTTCTGTGATGGAATAGATCTCCAATAATTTACACATTTTTGACCCACAGCAGTTCACTTTATTGTGGAAGCCATGCCACTTGGTTTCCTGGTTCAAATATTGATTAAAATTTCTTCTCCCAGGGGCGCCTGGGTGGCTCAGTGGGTTAAGCCGCTGCCTTCGGCTCAGGTCATGATCTCAGGGTCCTGGGATCGAGTCCCACATCGGGTTCTCTGCTCTGCAGGGATCCTGCTTCCCTCTCTCTCTCTCTGCCTGACTCTCCATCTACTTGTGATCTCTCTCTGTCAAATAAATAAATAAAATCTTAAAAAAAAAAATTTCTTCTCCCAGGAGAGAAAGCGGTCTCCCCTGGATCCTGAGCCGGTGCATCCCTACAGAGTTTCCTCCTACCCCAGGGCCACATATAGGAAAGTGAGTGCTCTGTGTGAAGGCCAACTGCAGCTAAGTAGGCCAGGTGGAGTTTTTTTGACGTCTACAATCACCAAATTGGTGTCTGTAGCTTCTTCTGCCTCTGGTCTGAACATCGTCCTTCTCCTGCACTCCGACCTCAGAGCCTTCCCCTCTGGGGGCTGAACCTCTCTAACAAGCACCCCTTCATAAATTTTCCTCTCCTTCCTCTCCCCCACACACTGTCAAAACCACTGTGCCAGGTTTGCCACAGTCACAGGACCTTGCGAAGAAGCTAAGCTCTTAGAGTAAACGTGGTCGCTCAAGTCATGTCGACCAGTGACTTCGGTATGTTGACGTGAGGTTCCTGAAGCTCCAAGAAATGAGCTCAGGGTGACTGTTCCAGGAAGACTGGATATTGGTGGTGGAGTCTTGTGGGGGGTGAATCATTCAGAGCCTCCCATGACAGCTACCCAGGACACCTACATCTAAGGCTAGCCGTGGGCCCGGGAAAGCTTCTTCCCGCTCCTTCTTTGCTCCCCAGTGACCAGGGATCTTCTGACTCTGAAGCTAATTGGTGAGGTGTTAGGCTGGAAGGGTAGGTAGGAAAGGAGGTCCTCCCAGTAAATACATGGCCTGAGTCACCTTGCTTGGAATTCAGGGTTTGGAACGTCATTCGGTTCCTTCATTCCTAAAGCTGACCTTCTAGAGAGTTTGGAGCTAGCAAGTTTCAGATTCATTTGCGTCAACATGTTGTTTGGTTAATGCAGCTGAGCATCTAAGCCCATTTTCTTAGAAACAGGAAATCCCAGTGTGCCAAGAGTAAACAGATCCCAGCCCCCAAAGGTTCGAGTTCATTTAGGAACTCCCTGACCACAAGGGTCTGTGGGGCTGTGTGCCTAAGCCAGGCTCGATCTCCTGCCCACAAGTGATCTTGCACAAAGAGATGGTCTCTCTCCAGCTCAGCAGCTGGAAGAGCTGTGAACAGAGCCAAGCTCAAGAGAGACTGGGGGTAGTTTCAGGACAGGATCCCAACGTCAAACATAACATAGGAGAGTATCAAGTGTCTCTTATAACTCAGCAGGTGTTACTCCTGAGACCCCCCCACCCAGACTCTTTGACTAGAGGTGCTTCCTTTTTATTCTTTGTATCTTTCAGGATAGCAGGGATCTTGTCTGTTTTTTTATTGTTGTTTTTTGTTGTTGTTGCTGTTGTTTTTTAAGATTTTATTTATTAGAGAGAGAGGGCGAGCAAGTAATTGCAGCAGCAGTAGTGTCAGAGGGAGAGGAAGAGGGAGAAGCAGGCTCCTCACAGAGCAGGGAGCCCGAAGCAGGGCCCAATCCCAGAACCCTGGGAACATGACCTGAGCCGAAGGCAGACGCTTAACCGACTGAGGCACCCAGGCTTCCTGGGATCTTTTGCCAATCCTGCTGCTACCTCCAGCACAGTGCCCAGAACAAGAGACACTAAGTACATATTCGTGGGATGAATGAATGATGAAATAAGTGGCACCATGGGAGTCAAAGAATGAAAAACTTGACTGTCCCAGCTTTGCAAGGCACTGTGCAGGGGTGAGGCAATGCAGGGCTAGTCCTGAGGGGCTCCTAGAGGATTCTCATTCACACATTTGTCAGCACCTGATGGGGAAGGACCGATTCTACCAAAGTTGCCAGGAGTTTCCAACTTCTTGAGGTTAGCTGAGTGAGCTCAGGTTGGTGGGGTCTGGAGGAGAAGAAAATCATTGGCTGGGGGGAGGGCAGGGGGTGGCCAGAGGGGCCCCCACTGCGGAGGTCCCATTCCCTGGCCAGACAAAGAGCCTTCAGAAAGCTACCTTCCCAACCTCTGCCACACACAGAGAAGGCGAAAGGGCCTGGCCTCTTGCTGACAAGGAGCCTGCTGACCCTGTTGCTGTGAGGGGTAAGGGAGGGGGCAGGCAGCTGCTCCAGATGCTGGGCTCGCTGAGCAGTAACTGGGGAGTGACAACGGAAGAAAAGAGGCAACTCTTCTATTATTAGTAGCTGCTTTCCACGTATGTGTAAGTCAAACAGCCTATGCAAAAAGAGGCCTCGTGGCAGCAGGAAACTCAGAGTTGTGGGTGTCTTTGTGCTATCAGATCAGGTCCAGGGTTTGCCTGTAATCAGTCTCCGCGGGCTTCCATGGGGCGGGGCCAGGGAGGTGAGCTAAGGCTGGCCCCGCCCCCCGGGCCTCCGACTTTATGACTCAAGGGGGACTCTGTGACTTTTTTAACATCTCCTTTTCAGCATTTCATGTGGCTTTCTTTCTAAAGGCTATAAAGAATATTTTATTGAAATAAAAAGGAGAGAAATCTAGCCCTGTTACAAAATGCCATCCCCGGTCCAGAAACTAGGAAAGAACCAAAGTGGCCTAGACTTAAAGCCTAGCACTTAGCACACTTTTAGTGATTTACTGTACATCCATTAGAAGTAGGGATGTAGAAGAATAATAATACAGGAAATATCCATAATTTAGTAATAAGAAAATAAAAGGAGGTTGCAAAACAATGTGATTCTGGTTATATAAAAATAAGGCATGTATGGGGGCACCTGGGTGACTTAGTGGGTTCATCTGCCTTGGGCTCAGGTCATCATCACAGAGTCCTGGGATCGAGCCCTGCATCAGGATCCCTGCTCAGTGGGGAGTCTGCTTCTCCCTCTGCCCCTACCCTTGCTCATGCTCTCTCTTTCTCTCAAATAAATAAATAAAATATTTTTTAAAATAAAGCATATATATCTATATATTTACATTAAAGAGACTGGAAGGAAACACATCAATGCTTTAACAGGTTGCTTTCTGGGTTGTGGGACGATGGGTGCTCTTACATTTTTCTTTTGTGATTTTTCTCTATTTTCCCCATTATATACAAAACTAATGTATTATTTTGGAAATCATTATGTTAAAAAATACTTTAAGAAGACACAAGGTATTTAACGAGCAAAAGAAAATTTTAAGCCACAACACGGAGGAGGAAAGAAGTAACGGTATCTGCGGTGTCACGTGAGGGGAGCCAACTCTCTCACCGTTGGATGGATGTTGATGGACTGTCCCTCCCGTCCCTGAATCTCTGTTTCTCTTTCTCATCTCTACACAGCTCTGCTCCTTCCAACCCATCACTGTACGCTGTTCCCAAAGCACCTTCCTTCCCTGTGGCACCTGTCTGCTTGGCATTCCTTTTGGCTTGTTTGAGGAAAGCAAGAGAGGCTCTGGAAGGAAAAGCGGCTGTGATGAACATTGCTCAGCATCCCAAGTCCAGGGTGAGTCTCACCGGTCCCTAGAGAGCACCTGAGATCTGTCCCATTCCATAGAGCTCATGCTTTCTGCCAGCTCCCCCCACCCCGAGCCCTTGCTGCCTTGGCATAAAGCACCATTTAACATATATTAGGAAGATATCGGCGACTCCCAAGTGTGCACCTATCAGAAACCGGCTGCCTTAGTCTCCCCAGGAGAATTTATTTAAGTTGGAAGTAAATCATATATATACACACACACACGTGTACATTGTGGAGATGTACACAGAGATCCACGTATACACACATATATACAGAGATGCCTGTATCATACACATACTTATGGGGGGGCAGATCAAGCACACACACACCCCCAATTCTGTCCTCATGGCATTAGGAAATGGTACATTTTCTTCATCTAACTGATGAGGAAACCTAAAGTCTAAGAGGTTAAGTCACAGGGCCAGAAGTGGCAGAGCTAGAATTCGAACCCAGTCCTGCCCGTCTTCAAAGCTCCTAGCCAGCGTGCCACTCCCCCTCTTGCGTGGCTGTCCCCGCAGCCTGCTGTGGTGGCGGCACGTCCCATAGCTCCGTGATGACTGGGTTCAACCTGGCCTCTAGCACAGCCATGACAGAATTTGTGGAAATGTTCACCACAGCTCTTTACTTCCAGGTTCTGAGATCAGAAACGGAAGTTTCAAAATACCGAAAGTTCGTTTATGTTGAACATACTGCTTCAGCTAAAAGCAGGAAGTCCAAGAAAGCCTGATCTCATGAGATTTTTCAGCCCAATTTGGATCGACATCTGCACTTCTGGATTTTCCACTGTGTCCGAGCAATCTCAGCTGCTCTGCAGCTTCTCCCCTTTCACGGACCCTCCACGTCCCGCGTGGGGTACAGATAAGTAACACAGTCTGTTGCTACTAAGATGTGTCCAGTGATTGGCCAGTTGCAAGGTGGTGAGCTGGGTTAGTCAGCTTGAAATTTGAAAAATGTGCAAGGTTCTTTTTGTAAAGTTAAAAACAAAAAACTAAACAAAAGCTCTAAACAATAAGTCATCCAAATAATGGCTTCTGTTCTTGTCTCCAGGTGCAGGAAATAAGTGGAAAGGAATCTTGCCCCCTCCTCCTTCCCCTGGACCTGGCCTCTCCCCAGTTACACTCCAGCCAGGCTGGAAGAGGAAGGGGAGGCGACGGTGCTCAGCAATAGCTTTGACTGGCCTGCTTTGGGGGAGCCTCCAGAGGCTGGGGAGGATCGTCTCTGTATCCCAGATCCCACGGGGAGTACGTCCCTCATGTTGCACGTGAGAAATCGGAGACTAGGAAAGTGACATGATTTGCTCAGAGTCACACGTCCCGTTGAGGGCCGGAGCTGGGATTAGAACTCCAGTCTACTCCAGCAGGCTCCTCTTGTCCCCATCTTAATAGCTGGCCTGCCTGCATTTCAGCTTTCACATGACTTAATAGATGTCATAGAGTTTTTAAATGACAAGTGTAGAGTCCATGTTTTCTGGGGATGCCATTATCTATGAGGCTTCCCATTCAGAGGTTCCCAAGAACAGTCCCCTGCCCCCCACCAGATGGACACCACCTTAGATACCCCTGTGGGAACATCGGAGGGCTTCGGGAAAGCAAGAGTCCTCAATGCATGGTCGTGTGGGCTCCTCCACTCACAGGCTGGAGGGCATTCTCTTGAAGCATGACTTTGACCCAGCCACACCCAGCTGGAACCGTCCAGGAGAGGTAGCAGATGGCCTCTTAGGGCCACGTCCTCTTCAGCTTGAGAGACCCAGGCACACAGGGGGTGACTGTCTTGCTTTGCAAACCCTTGAAACTGGGTGCAAAAGAGATGGGGCATGACACATGGTGCAGCTGTGTGGCCTTGCGTAAATTACTTAACATCTCTGGGCCTCAGTTCCCTCATCACAAGATGGGTAATTGCAATATATACTTCACGGGTTGCTGTGGGTACTAAAGGGGAGACCCGTGGATGTGGGCTTTTCCCACCCTCCCCTGCAGTCCCACATCGCCCTCTGGGATCAACCCTGAGGACCTAAATGTCTGGGGCCCCGGAAGAACTCCCAGAACCTGGAAGAAGTCTCCAGGTCCGCAGTATCCCTTCTCTGCAGGGATTTCTGACACTTAGCAATCACTGAATAAAGGCTACCTGACAGCAAACCTTAACGAGTCTGCTTTCCTCTTCGAGGGTGCCTTCTGGGAATTTCCTCCCTCCTCGCACAGGCCCTGCACAGTTTCCTCAGCCACATCACAGGTGCATGTTCTTCGCCGGGGACTCTGGTTTGGGGTGCATTTGGAGCTGGGGTGAAGAGGGTAATCTCCCCCATCGCTCGAAGTGGCGGCGGGAGGAAATAGGGCCTTTCATGTGGCAGACTCGGGCATTCTCCCCAGAGCGGTCCGTTCCCCGGAAGCCAAGCCGGTGGGCAGAGGCCCAGGCCGCCGCGCTGCTTCCTCCCCACCTTGGAAAATTACACAGAGGGCCGCTGTGCCCACTGGCTGCCAGGCAGATGCCTGCTGCTTTCTGAAACGATCCTACCTCCTTAGAATGAAAAACAACAACGTGCCATGCCCACAGTGACGAGCTTGCCCTTTCCTCTTCCTCCTCCCTGCCCTGGAAAAAGTACAGGATCTGTAAACAAGTCATTAGATTCGAGATCCTGCCCAATTTAGACTCTTTGTCTCAGTTTTCTCCAGAGTAAACTCGTGGTCACACCCACCCAAACCAAGCAAAGCCCAGAAGGAATGCAGAGCCCTGTGGCCAGGCTAACCACAGCTGACCCCACGATGCCCAGGGCTCCGCGCTCTGGGTACTGGGAGGGGCCCGCAGGGCTCCCACAGAGCTCTGGCTCCAGTGGGAGAAGAGCAGTGCCCTCGGATGGGCACACAGCTCAGATCTCCATCTCTGGGTTCAATTCCCCAAAGCAGTTTGAATTTTGCAAATGCCTCCTCAAACTATAGAGAATCCCAAATCCACCTCCTTTGAAGTCTGGCAGGAAAAAAACTCCCAAGATCAGCTTCTCTTTTATTCCTGTACTTCCCGTACAGGGAGGCTTCTAGAAAACAGAGGTTGGAGAAAATGAAAGTCAATGCCAAATACTAACCAGACAGAAGACTAACTGCTTTTCCCCACGGTCCCCCACCCCCAGCTCTGGCATTATGGGCTGGGGAACTGGGCCCCTCTCCTGCCGCTGAAGATCTGTTTATTTTGCACTCCATAAAGGGAAACCAGGCCCTTTTCTGACATTTTGGCTTGGAGGGGGTGGGGCGAAAAAGAGGTCCAGAATTTAAACTCAAAACCAGATCAACTTCTCAAAATCTCCTGGTGCTTTTTCTGTGATTCTTCAATGGACCACATTGTGTGAATCGGGCTTTTAACTCTCCCAGCCCATGATGCCTCCATCTCCAACCCCCTGCGAATGCCATAAACTGCAATGACCCCTTCTTGACTTCCAACCACGCCAGAGCGCCCCAGATGAAATTAGGGACAGACGTGCTCACAAGCCGCTTGGCAGCTTCCCCCATTCCACTACCAGCCTTGCTCTGCCTCTCCTGCCGGTCAGCAGGGAAATTTGTGTCTCTCTGCCTGAAACCCCATTCTCCTGAGCGGGCTGGTGGCTTCCTTTAAACAATGAAACAGGGAATTTCCTTTGTTCTGGAAATGTTCCGCTTGTCATCCACGTTATCCTTATCAGCGGACCACAATGCAGCCAGGAGAGGCCCCGGTGTGCTCTGGACCCGTGGGGTATCATTGCAAAATGTTTTCTTCGCTTTTTCCTCTGCCTTGAATTCAAAGCATGACCTCTACGAGTGGAATTCAATCAGGTCAGCTCCCAGATTCCCCAGCGGGGAAATAAAAGTAGCACAGGCAAAGTCTATTGTTTCGATCTCAAGAAGGTAGAAAAGTGTTGTTTTCTGTCTTTCGTATCCAAGTTAATGACACGGGATGGGGGGGGACAGGGGAGGTAATAAGAGGTCCCTTGAACCTGTTTAAGATCTCAAGAAATAAAACAGTGCCTGGATCCTGCCTTCTCTCAGCACTGATGGAAGGTTCTCCCCAGAACGTGTCGGCATCTGCGCATCAGTCCTGTATGGTGATGCTGGCTACGGTGAATGCGATTCATTTTCTATTTGGACAAGTTGGAAGCTCAGTTGTGTTTTTTTTTTCCCTCCCCCTTTAAACAACAGGAGAGCAATACAGTTAGGAAAAGGGGTAGAGAGGCATGTGGAAACACCAGAAGGCCAGAGGAATTGCAAAAATAAACTTCTGCTAATGTTAACACTCTTGTATTCCAAGGCAGGCGTAATTAATTGTATACGTTTAGTCACTTAGCAACCCCGAGCTCTTATTCTGAAAAGCTCAAAATATTTCACATATGTAGTGAGCAAAGTCTTTGGGATCAGACAGACCCTACTAGCTGCCTAACTTCTGCCAAGTGACTTGAGTTTTCTATGCCTCAGTTCCTCTCAATGGTAAAGTGTGTCTAATAATAGATGTATTCCATGGGCTACGGTGGGAAGGAAGTGCTAAAATGCATTTAAATGCTCAGGACAGCGCCAAGTTTATCACTCACTACTCAATAAATGTGATTATAGTTACTGTCATTATTACTATCAACATCACAGTGAGCTCCTGCCAATGGTTGTTTTGAAGTAAGGATGAGGCCAAGGGCACAGTAATTCCAGAAAAGATCTTGAAAGCCAATCCTGGTTCTTCATCAGAGATGAAGATGTCTCTGACATTCTAGCAAATGCCTAATATAGATAACAGGCCTCATCAGTAGGCGTTTTGTTGTATTTTTTTAATCTTACAAAAGACTTTCGCGGCCATCTTTATTACAACATCCTTTTGAGGTGAAATTATCACTGGTAGAATCTCCCCGTTCTGCCGTTGAGGAAATTGAAGCGTGGGGAGACCCAGGCCCTTGCTGAAGGACAGACAGCAAGTGCTTGGTATCAAAGCCGGTGAGCATGGTTTCCAGAGATCTGTCGGCCAAAGAGCCACCCAGCTTTGCAGGGGAGGAGTTACACAGGCTGACACCAAGCTGATTCCCCCAACTGGAGTTCTCAGAGGTAGAAGTCAACCTTCCAGAATCGTCAGGCCCTTGACCTTTCTGGACATGCTGTACATTAAACATACATCAGCTGGTACATGTATGTTCCATGCACTCAGTAAAACGCTGGTCCATTAATGCCTCCAGGGGTCATTGTCCTCTCACAGTATTCTTTATTACACTTCACTTGCCTTGACTGCAGAGGAAAGTGGCTCAGAAAATGGCTCCTGGACACACAGATAACGCCTGGAGGGACCGTGGGCAGAGAGACGGAGCTCGTGATGTTGAAATTGGCAGTGCCTCATAGCGGCTGGGTAGGAGAGCGGCCCCTTAATTCATTCGCTCACTCTGCAGACTTACTGGGGACCTGTTTCATGCTTGCTCCTTCTTATCATTCAGGGTTCAGCCTCAATGTCACTTCCTTAGGGAAGCCTTTGACCTCTGAGACCAGGCCAGGTCCCAGTATTATACTCTCTTGATGTGCCCTACACTTCCCTTTTCACTCTTTGCACTTACAACAAGTGGCTCAGTATCTGTCTTCCCACCTTGGCTGTAATGCGGCCCGCCAGCAGCCCTGCCTGTCTTTATCTACGCCAGTATCCCAGTGCCTTGCATAGAGATGGTGCTCAGTAAATACATGAAGCCGCGGCAGGTACAGAGTCTCAAAGGAAAACCAGCAGAGAGTCTGCCCTCAAGGAGCTTGTGCAGACATTAAAAACCCACACTTGGATGCTTATTAAAACCACGTAACAGGAGTAACTGAGTTAGCATGGTCACAGGATTGTATTCTACGCACACTTCCTCGTCTCATTCCAGATAAAATCTGAAAAGAACAAAAGGGGAAGTTTTCAAACTGAAGAGACATTCTTCTGAAAATGCAGGAACCACAGAAATATCGAGCTAATGACAGACTCTACTTAATCGGGATGTGACTATTAAGGATTCTAATTGGGCATTCCCTGGGGTCTGGGGATTGATCTGTGTTTTATCCTTTCCAGAGGGCAGGTGTGAGTGGGAGCTGACCACAGTGGTCCATCTCTCCTGAGACCATTCTGTCACGTCGCGCTCAGAGAACTCTGCCTCATGTTTTCTGTGGCATCCATTCACCTTGGTTTTAAACAATTCGACTCAGAAATGCATGCCACAAAATCAGTGATGGACACAGGACTAACCTTCACAGTGATGCCAACCTTGAAGTCTTCCTATGTGAACACCACTGTCTATCTGCTCATTAGGTCTCCTCTGGAGAAAGACTAAGGTGTTTATTCCTCATGATAAATACAAAGCCACATCAGGTATAGCATGTCATTCCTATTATCCATGAGGCCACAGAGGAAAGAGAGAACTTGCTTCATGTCTCAGAGGTAGCGGGCACTTGGATCTTGGTAACCGAGAGTACCATGGAACAGTCCAAACCTAGGGATTACCACTGGAGGGAAGTTGGGGTTCAAAGATCAACACTCTAGTGAGTTATTTGTTCAATGAAGTTGGTTTGTACATATTTATTCTTAAGGGGAAATCTTCCTACAACAAATTAGAGGGATCTGGAAACTAGAAAAGCCAACCATCTGTTAATAGGATAGAGTCCTATGTAACAGAAAATCATACACTCACAGCAGCACAAAGCATTAGAACTAAAAATGACCTTCAAAATAATTTAGCACAATGGCGGTATTTTAAAATGAGGGAAACGAAATCACCATGTTGTGCAGGATTCTCTTGGGCTCAGACCATTTTTCATTGAAAAGGTATATACAAAAAGCCCATACCTTTCTTTGACAAGTCCAATATACATTTAATCACAATTTGTGAATATCCCTGTGATAAATTCCAAATGCCTCCACTTTATCAAAAGGAAAAGAAAACATTATATTCTTAAAGATCGCACAGGATTGGTGAAGAAGCCAGGAGACTACAGGGTAACCTTACTTGCTACTCCAGGCCAACAAGGATAGTATCTGGATGTTTACTTTTCGTTTGGTTCAATGCTGGTCATGAGGAGTTAGTGGAAGCCCTAGTCTCCATGTGAACAACACATCGCTGACTCAATAAAAATAATCCAGGTAAATATATCCTCTGACTGAATTCACATTTTAGGATGCTTCTGATCTGAATTATATAGACTTGTACTGTCTGTTAGGGAGTCACTAGCTGCATGTGGCCATTTAAATTCAGGTTAAGCAAAGTCAACTGCAATGAAATTGAAAATTTAGTCCCTTGTTGCACAGCACAAGTGCTCAGGAGCTACCTGAATCCCGGGCTAGTGGCTGTCATATTGGACAGTGCAAAACAGGGCATTCTGCCTTCACAGGGAATCCTACTGGAAAAGTCCAATAAAAATGGGTCTCTACATCTGCCATTCTCCCCTGCCTTTGAGATAAGGCTAAGGAAGATGAGAACTATTGGTGACAGTTCCCAAATCCCTCATCCTAAAAACTGTGCAAGAGCCGTATCTGTCATGAAGCCTCCTACACATCAGTACTCTCTCAAGAGATGTTTGCCCTTTCCGCAGTGCAAGAAAATACAGCTCCCTTCTACCCAAATTGAATGTAAAACCAGAAATTTAGAATTACTTGGAAAAGATTTGACATTAGCTCTTCCCAAATGTGTAAATGTTTAGGTAAGACATAGGACATAGCTAAGACAACTGCAGTGTGAGTTTGTCGAGAACCGTGATATGATCCAACCTCACAGAGCTAGACACCACTGTTACGCAAAATGTGTTTCATGTAAGATGCCATTTATTTCTGTTGTATGAGATGTTATTCATAATTTGAAATATATATCTGAGATGATATCTCATCTCTTTACCTTCATGCTATGACTTTGGTCTAGAAAACACAGACTGCCCCTTGAGTACAACATCAAGATCTTGGTGATCATTTGTTTTCATGGGCAAAGAAACAACAAGACTGATCTTAGCTAAACTGTGGTTCCTAAAGAACTACAGATCACTATCTGAGCAACTCAGTGTCTAGCACCACGGACTGTGAAATCCCAATTCTGTTAGCCGGAAAAAAAAATAGCATAAAATTCAACACATTCAGAAAAAAGATACAAGGAACAGCTCTGAATCCCAATCCTAAACGTGCAAATGAGCACTTTAAAATGAACAGTCAACTTCATTTTCCCTTCTTTATGTCATTATGTAGCTACTTCAGTGAGGGTTGAATATGGACAAATGTTCTTCCTCTTCACTTCTGGTCTCATAATCCTACTTGGTTGCATGGTATAGCCTGGAAGGCAGAGATACAACCTTTCCTAAAATATTGATGACGCACAATGAGAATAAAGGCTAAGTCTGATTTGTCCGATCTCATGTGGCAAAAGAGCCAGGATTATTCCCGACTTCAGCACTAACAGAGGCCATTGTCGGGGCAAACTACCTTCATTCTGCTGGCCCTTCCCTCACGCTTAAATTGCTGAAGCTTATTAGTGGCTCCGACCCGTCAGGCTGTCCAACATGACCCCAACGAATTCAGAGCCCTTGATAGAAGGAGTTGAGTTCTCTGGTTCCTGCCAGTTTGGAAAACTCTGCTTTCTGGAAAGGGATGGTAAAGTGGCACATACGGAAAGACCCAAGTGTTAGCTCCACTCTGAGTGAACCGAGTTCAGACCTGGCCCGACTTCCTCCGCTCACGACCACAAGGACACAGAGACATGAGAGGAGGGGGCACAGGTGAATCAATCAGGAGAGCCAGTGGGGGCTCTGGCTAGCTGGGTGAGCATTTTATGACTGTTCCCAAGGGAATGTTGTAAAAGATAATGTGTTTCATATTCCAGGAGGACTCTTGACTCTTTAAAACCTAAAAAAAACCCCAATCCCCCCAAGCCACCCCCCCCCCAAAAAAAAACAAACCCTGAGCATAGGTTGGACAGGAGAATTTTGTTTCTCTGGTATTTTCAGTGTGACACACTCTCTTTATCAGCAGCACAAGCCTGGAATTCCTGAGGCTGCACTCATATCCTGAATTCAGTTTTTACGTAAAACCTCCATTGATTGGGATGGGAGTTTCATGAGTCTAACAATGGCCGGATAAGAGGGAGGGAAAAGAGGAATATGTGGTGTTCGGTCTTGTACTGATGCCTTCAGAGGGAAGAGTGTCTTTATAGGCAACAAGATAGGAATAAGTAGCTAATTGGTAAAATTAACCAACTACAAGTTAAGTCTTAGGAATCATTAAAGGCAGAAAAAAGCGACCCCATAGATTCAATTGAAGCAACCTTTATCATTTGTTATGTTCAAACACTGACTTGGTTGGGAATAACAGCAAAGGTAATCCCAACTAGCATTTACACAGCATTTTGCAATTATGAAGTGCTTTTACTCCTGTACTTCTTTCGATTCTTACAATTAGCCAGTATGGCAGCTGGAAAACTTAATATTACTTATTATTATTATCATTAGTATTCCTGTTTTACAACTAGGAAATGAGAAGACTAGAAAAGTTAATAACTGGCCGAAGATCACACTAATAAGTAGGTTTAAATCTAGATTTTCACACTTCAAGTGGCACATGGCTTTCATGGAACCATTCTACCACGGTCCTAATGGTTTACAAAACCCTCCAGCATCTCACTGCTGGCCTTCACAAGATTTTTGTGTCCCCCTTCTTTGGCAAGAAGCACCATACAGCACAAAAGCATTCCCACATTACATTGTGTGAGCACAAAATTGTATTTTGTAACTCAGGCTGACTGAATACAATTAACCAGCCCCTGACAATAGCGAGAAGGACGATCCCCTAGTAAAAAGTTCAAATAAGGCCCCAGAAATGAACATGTTGCGTGATTTACAATTGACAAGAACAACCATATAATGAGCCACCCAATAGTCAAACTGTAACAATTAATTAATGCTTTCTTCAAGAAATTCAAAGTAACTCATCACTCCAGACTTTTTTTTTTTTTTTAAACCAAATCCGTGGGAGAAGAGGGTTACTGCTAGTAGTTTTAATCCTTTCGGGTGGATGGAGAAGCTGAGGTTAAGAAAGGGAGAGTCACTTGCCCAAAATCATCCAGCCAGCCTAAGACCTAACCAGGACCAGAACTGAAATTACCCAACTCTGGTGCCCACTTTGGTGCTTCAGACGGACTGATGCCTGGATAGGCTAGAGGGCCCCTTGCCCAGGGAGCACAGGTCTGCTCCGTCAGACGCTTCTCCCTTTAGTGCAGGGGTGTACACAGATAAGCTCATCATCAAAGCTTATTAATGTCTACGAGGAAGGGGGTGGAGAACAAGGCTTGCTGTTGCGAGAACACTAACCCCCTCTAATCAGAAGGGGGCTGTAAGCAACATGAGCTTCGGGAAACTGCCACTCCACCTGCTGCACCTGCCACGAGATAGACCTGTCAACCAACAGCTTGTCCATGCTGACTGGCTGCATTAGGAAGGACTCCTGTATCTCATGTAATGTTCCCCTTTGCCCTTCTAGAAGACCTGAGCCCAGAGCCAACCCTTTCTCCTTCAGTGATGCGCCCACCTTCAGTGATACCCCTTCTTTTCCCACAGGAGTTCACCTTCACTGAGGCATCAGTCTCTTTCCCCTTGGAAATGTGCATGTTTTTGGCACACTAGTTAAATATTCTCTCCTGTTTCCAATTATTTTTAACAATTAAGCATGCAAATGTCTGAGCAAAATTTATTAAACTTCTGTGGGCTTTAAGGAGGGAAAAGAAAAGATGAACCAACATGAATCTGAATCATCAAAGAGCTCTTACAAAACCAGCATTTTGAGCCTTTAATTGGAAGTGAATCAGAAACAGGCATGTGAAATTTCCCATGAAATGTACACAGGGTTTAAAATCAAGGAGAAAAAACAAAACAAAAAAAAGGTGCTCTGGGCAGAGAAGAGCCAGGGCCAGATCCACTCCAAAGTGATGGGAAGAATTGGTTAATTCTGATAAGCTCCAAACCCAGTCCCATTGCCTGATCCTGGCTCTTCTATAAGACTTTCTGGGACGAACTTTAAGAAGGCAGCGAGGATGACCATGGTACCGCTTTACCACATGACAGACCGAGTAGGGATTCGGAGATCCACCGATCTCTAGAAGGAAAGGCTCAGAGGCTCTAGTGGCCAGAGCAGCACAGGTGTGGCTGTGGAAGCCTATGCAGAGGCACCCTGGAAAAGTCTCCACATGCCAGTTTTCCTGAAATGACATTGCCAGAGAAGTAGTCTGCTCTTTCTCCCTCCCCTTTCTAGAAAAAGTGCAGAAAATACAGGTGCCCCTCAAGTTCTTGACCTCTGGGGAAGTCCTATGTTGCACCAAAGACCCTATTTGAGAAAGGTTACTTGTGCCCTTTGGCCCAACATGTTCTTACTGAGGAGAAGTCCAAGGTCTGCTGCACAAGGCTCTCTACAGACGGATTTATCAAGGCTGGGGTTGCTGTCTGAGATAAGCCATGGATCTGTGTTCAAGGATTCCTCACGGGTCACGGACCTGGTACAGAGCTTGTGGCAGAGTCCGGTGCCAGGAAAAGAGAGCCCTCCTGCTCACACATGGGGGTGCAGTGCCTCCCTTCCCTTTGGCATTGCCAAAGCAGATGATGTGAGGCTTAGCACCCCAGTCGTGCCCAAAACCACCCTCACACCCTCCCCTCATGCCATCTAGTTTCCGAAGTCACTTTTCCTCTTTGAAATACCCTTTCAATGTCTTTTCATCCAGAGAGGCTTACATTGAGGACCGTGGTGGGCGATATCAGTGTGAATTACAACAGTGGATTAACCTTCTTCTCTCAGAAATATCTTGCTTGCCTCGGGAGCTAATTTCAGTTTCAATATGATTTCCATTTCAAATCAGTGATCTTTGTTTAAAAAAAAAAGAGCGAAAGAAAGGTCACTAGTAACATTTGGGTGGCTGCATGATTGCTTAGCTATCTAGCTGCTGTCTATGGAAAATGCCATCTTTAGTTCCCCAGGAGTATTATACAGTTTTAAGGAAATAAGAAAGCATGAATTCATGAAGTCTTGATAACTTTGCTCCTGGAAACACTCTTATTGCAAATGTGTTACTTGGGCCCAGGAATACCCGAGTTCTGCTCTGAGTAGCTTTTGCCTGGTTCTCATCTTCAGCTAAACCCAACCTGAAACCTGAAATCTCTCCTGTGCACTGGCCTGTTATCTTCTAAGAGTACCAGGGCATACTATCATTTGGCAACTTGCAATATTTGCCCTCGGCCATATGACAGGGCTACAGAGAACTTCCTTAGCCGGGTCCCTTTTTCTCCAGGTTATGCCTAAAGGTTTTTCAGAAATAATGCGCAGGCCAAGTGATAAGGGGTGATATGGCATCATCCAGGCAAGGGAGGAAAGCAATGCCTTCATTCCAATTTCTGGAATTTCTTCTTCAACTGACATCAATGACCCTTTGGATAGACTTCAAAGCTTCTTATAAGCAGGTTTCTGGAGCTAGAACTTTGAGCATTGCTGGAATAAGATCGCTAAAGAAGAGGGTTTCTTTGTTGGCCTGTGGGGCTGAGTTAGGGTAACAAAAGAGTAAACCCTCAATACAGAGATGTTCCAGGTAACTCTTGAATGCATGCCTGTGTGTGTGGGGCTGGGGGGGTGCTCGTGGGGTATTAGTGAGGAGAATGGGCTCAATTTCCCCCTTCGAATGAAATCAAACTACCACTAGGATGAGTTCAAGGAGCTCGTTGACCCCCAATAATTGCATGTGGGTCCATCGTGATAGTGTGCGGCACGTTGTGGAAAACTGCGAAGGCAGGTCTTTGGCCCCTATGCCCTGAGAGTGAACATTTTTTTAAAATAATAGCTTCTTCGGTGCTAAATTATGTTTGGTCCCAAGTATCCTTGGAGCTCTGGTTTTCTTTGTTCTGCCAAAGGAAAAAGGAAATAAATCAGGAAGCTGGGCCAGTCCACAGGAAGTCTCACTCAGGCTGATAAAGGCACCGATGTGAGCTCGCCGTGGAAGCAGTTATAAGTCAATCAGCCTTGAAATAACAAGAAAGACTATTCAGGAGAAACTGGAGTTCCACTTAGCCTTTCTCGGTAGTTTCCTTTTAACCCTGCAAAACATTCCCTTCTTTGTGTTTTGTGTAAGCCCCCAATCTGGGTTGGTGTGTTTTTTAAGCATGTGTAGTATATGTGTGGCATCTGTGTGTGTGTGTGTGTGTATGTATGAGAACAAGAGAGAAAAGGGGGATGTGGTAGAGGGGGAAGCATTGTCAAGGCAAAGAATGTGCCATTCTCTATGAAGCTGTAACAGTCTGTCTTTTTTTCATTTCGTTAGCCCACGAAAATAAAACAAAACCTGTTGGTTTCATGCTCACTTGCTTGCTGTCCTCATATTATACCTGTTGGCGAAGTCGGGCAGGGAATCTTCCCCCGGGGGAAAACACAGGGCTTAGGCCTTCTTGAGTAAAGGGTGGTAAAGAATTGAGATACACCACGAATCTGACCCGTGCAGGCTAAGGATGGGGTCACGCAGACTAAGGGACATGACAAACAACAACAAAACCTCCAAGGTAGATGGCTCGACTAGGAGCCTAAACTTCGTGGATGTATGTGTCAACGGGCAACGTATCACTGTGGCTACGCTCTATGAGCTTCCTAAGCCAACGGGATTAGGTTCAAATCATTGCTTTTCCACTTTCTGCCTTCATGACCTTGGGTAAGTGACTCCACCTTTCCAGAACGGAAGTGATGAAGTCTTGATAACTTTGCTCCTGGAAACACCCTTACTGCAAATGTGTTGCAATGTACAGGGTTGGTATAAGGATCAAAGGTGGGCATGTCTATAAAGATGAACACAGATATTGGCACATACTAAGAGTAGAGAAATGGCTTTTTTTCCTTCTGATGACTCTGATTGTTCTCCTTCCTCCTCATGCTATCCCTCCTCAGATGGAAGGCAAGTGAGTCTCTTGCTCTTAAGTAAGAAGTAGGTAAAGACAGGCCATAGCTAGAGCCATTGAGGTTCATGTAAAATAGTGGGGGATACAGTTTCAAACTGAATTGGGGCCTTTTTGGGGTTGACTGTGTTTTTACCCCTAGCATAGCATCACTTCCTGTTTTAAGAAGAAGAAAAAAAGCCTTCCAAAAAACTCATTAAGAGGCTCAAAATTCTTCTTGGACATCAAATAGGTCCTCAAAATATCGTTTTTTTAAGAATTAAGTGTAAATGAATCAAAACCAGACGAATTCAATTTCCCTTCAATTAAACCGGATTTTTTAAAAGTTCAGGGGAAAGGCGCTTGGGGCCAAATGTGTTTTGGGTTTTAAATGAGACCAAATTTTGAAAAAGAGTGTAAGACCCCATAGCAGAATCAGGCCCTATTCTTAGTTTCTATTAATGCAAAGGGATTAGCACAGCTCCAGTGTCACTTGGTAATAAAAACAACCAGCTCACAGAAAGTCACAAAGCACCTCCTAAGAGCTCCAGGCTTCAACTGGCCTCAAAGATCATTCTAGAATTTAGCCCCGAGATTGTGGGGAAGAGCCACATGGGCCCAGACAGAACTTCTATGAAAGGCTCAGTCATCCATGCCCCCCAAATAAGAAACGGTTTTAAAGACTGCCAGTGATCAGAGTTTTATGAGCATGGAAGCTGAAAGGAAAATTTGGAATGATACCTTCACTGTATGCACCAGAAAACATTTAGCATGAGAGATTTTACATGAATTCTCAAAGACTGAAGTGACTTGCCTAAGACCCCATCACTCATTTACGTCAGAGCTGGGCCTGGAATTCAGGTCTCTGGATCCTAGGCTGGACAGTTTTTACTTACTTAGTACAAAATAGGACCCAAAAGTCTCTGAGATCAGCACATTTGGGTTAGAATGCTGGTGTCCAGCCCCTTTTTTACAAATCTATTTCTGAAGTCCCTTTATTTATTTATTTATTTATTTTAATTTATAAAAGTAATATATACTACTGACTTAAAAAAAAATGAAAGACTACCTAAGTTTATCGTGTGAAAAAACAAAAGTTGCCCAGCCACTGTTAATAGCCTCTTGTATATTCTTCTAGAAATTGTCTATGCATAAACATGCATATGTGTGCATTTTCAATTTTTTTTCTTTTTTTTTACAAAAACGAGACCACACATTTTGTAACTTGCTTTTTTCCATGTGACATTATGCCCAGGGAACTGTCTAAATCAGTGTATATAGACAATTGATTTTATTCCACAGAATAGTTGCATGGTATTTTCTTATAAGCATCATCCATAACGTATTTAACAAGTCCGCTGTAGAAGTTTAGATTCTTTCCAATTTTTGCCCTTACAAGGGTACAATAACCATCGTGTGCATACATCTTTCATATCTGACTGAACATGTCTGTAAGCTAAATTTTTAGAAATTGGACTTGTTACTGAATTTCGGTAAATATCTCAATCGTTGTTTCTGATTGATGTTTCCAATTGATGTGTTCTCCAGAATGACTGTACCAAGCTAGACTCCCACCCACAAGGTAAGACAGTGACATTTCTGTTTACTCTAACATGAGGCAATTTTAAGCTGTTTTAATCTTTGTTATACTGCACTCATAGATGATAGATGTTGGAATTTCATTATTTTCATTTGAATATCATTAGGCACATGTTTGCAATTCTTTTCACAGGTCTATTGGCCATTTGTATTTTTTTTTTTCTAGCATTGTCTGTCATAGCATTTTTGCCTACCTTTCTGCTAACTGGTCTACCTTTTTCTTATTGTAAGAAATCTGGTATCCTGGGACTTTTGTTTTTTGTTTTATTCCCTAGAAATATTCTTCCTCCGATTCTCATTTATCTTTGCACTCGATCTATGGTGTTTTTCCTTTGTGTTAAAATATATGCAGAGGACCTACAGCTAAGAAAGGGAGAATAAGAAGTCCTTCCCTTGGCTGAAGCCCTGGTTTTCCAAAAATGTCCATACAACAGACTAGTATTACCAAAAGTGAAGGGGTAATGGAAATTATAAGCCAGATGGTATCCTTGGGAAAATGTTCCTACACTTCTTTATGGTAAAAAGCCACAAATAAAGATTTGCCCAATGAGTATTGCTGCTTTTGGAATCTCCAATAGTCAGAGCTTAAAATCCAAAAGCAGAGAAAGCCCTATACTCTATAGGTTCAGAAGAAATATTATAGGCAACTTGTTCTTCTTCACTTATGTGGAGTTCTGTTGAGAACTGTGTCTGGCTGTGTCAATTCAGTTTAGGGTTGAATGAATAAATGAATGAGTATGAATTAAGTAATGAATGCCTAAAGGCAAAATGACTCTTCAGGCATAAAAATTTAGATTAAACTCTAAGCATTTACACAGATGGTAACAGCATTAACTTAAAGACAATTTGAAAACGGAGTGATTTTACAGTAATAACTGTTACCACATTTCTGCTATGTGAACTATAGTGCAAAATTTTTCGTGCTTGGACTCCTTCACACCTAAAACCAATGAATCCCCATATATCCAGACCCAACAACTCTGCTACTGGAATGTTAGATTCCAGGAGACATGTGAAACCCACACGGGTTAGAGTTCCATGGCACGCGTAATTCTGGCCTCCTGCATGTGTGCACTGCGATGAGACATGGGTCTTCCGTTACCTTGGACACATAGCACTGTCTGAGTAAATGGGCCCTGCTCAAGGTAAATGCAAAAACATTTCAGTTCTCAAATCTACATTCTCTAGGAGGTAACTTCAAAAATTTACATACTCTGGGATTTTGATCATGAACTAAATGGCAGGTACCCTGTTTCCCAAAGAGGGGAACTAATGTTAAATATGCTGGCATTTTGGTTCATTTTTGTAAGTATAAGCAACTCAGAAGCTGCCCTGAAGTGGGACTGAATGATCTGGAAATGAATCTGAACACTTTATCTCTGATCCTATTTGGAATGGTGGTGATAAGCGAGTTTCTGGTGTGCTTGGTGAAATTTCACCATGAGGTGATGGGCACAACCAAACCACGAAAGTCTGTCAGACCTGTTTGACTTTCTATCAAAGTTAGATTGGAGTCTCAGGGAAATAACGTTTCCTTTTGTCTCTTCTCAATTACTATCTGCTGACTCATTGTCAAAGGGAACTGAAGTTGTACCCCCAGGAGAGCCTGCCTAATTGAAAAGAGGGTTTGTGGAGCACCTGGGTGGCTCAGTGGGTTAAGCCTCTGCCTTCAGCTCAGGTCATGATCTCAGGGTCCTGGGATCGAGCCCCGCGGGCTGTCCGCTCAGCGGGGAGCCTGCTTCATCCCACCCCCACCCTGCCTGCCTCTCTGCCTACTTGTGATCTCTCTGTGTCAAATAAATAAATAAAATCTTCAAAAAAAAAAAAAAAACAAAAAAGAAGGCTTGTGGTGTAATCTCTAGAACACTGAGACAGAGGACACATTTAAATGAGTTAAAGGAAAAATCACATTTTTATGAGCTCTGGTGAAGTAGAGTTTCTCCTCCTTCTCCTGACTCCTTACTTAATAAACAGGCATCTTTAAAGACAGTTGAGAGCATGGTCTGGTTCCCTGAGCATATCACTGGCTCTCAAATCCTGTCAATTATTCACTTCTTGGGGCCTCTTGTGTCCAACTGTGAACAAGTGATGGAGGCACTCCCTCTCCATTTCCTAAGGAACTAGATGTGGACAGGAAGGGTTCCATGTCTAAGAGATTTGTACATCTATGTTGGTCATACCTCTCTTCACGATTTTTTGATTCCTCCTTTCTAGACCTAAATTCTTGTTACGGTATTGAAGGTGTCCAGAATACAATTCCAGCCACTCTTTCCCCTCCTACCTTTTCCTTCATATGCATTCCTCCCCGCCCCACCACCCTCACCAAAGTATTCTGATTTCTGAGAAAGCCCCTGAACTGTATCTTCTTGGGCAGGTCCTGCCCATCCTTCATAGCCAAGGTCCAGGTCCACCTATACCAAGAGACTGTGTGTATAGAAAAAGCAAATATTCTGGAATCAGAAACCCCAGGCTCGAAACCCAGTTGTGCCATCCATCACCTGTCATCTTAGATAACTTACCTAACCTCCCTGAACTTTAACTTCTCCTATCCAAAATGGAGACGTGATGGTATTATCTCCTACTGAGCTGTTATGAGGATTAATGATGAAGGTTTACGCAAAAGTGCTTTGTAAATAGAAAGGACCATATGAATAACTATTGGGGTTAGGTCTTTCTGGGTCTCTCCAATTGAAATTGCTCCTTCCTTCCTTGAGGCTAGTATAACACTTGTTGCATTCGTCTGTGCACACACCCAGCTTAGCCTCCTGATGCCTCCAGAAAGCAGCCTCTTTGCCACTGGCATTCTATCTACCTTGACCCCATTCCCTTACCCTGCATTACAGTCATGCAAAAGACCTTACTGATTTGCATGGTTTGCTGTCTTGCGTTAATATGGCTGGCACCAGTTTATGATGCCAATGAGGCTAAGGTTATAGATCTCTATAAAGCCAGCCAGCTTTCCACACCAAAAGGATTATTCCCTAGACAGCCTAATCCTGTTAGACTTCCATGATATTGGCGCCAAGGGGGACAATATGGGGGTAGCAAAACCCTACCCATTGCCTCTGGGAAACATCTCTAGGCTATAGGCCACTGATGCTGGGTGTAAGAGGTCAGTAGGAGAGTGAGAGTGACATCACTTAGTAGTACCATCCCATCGATGAACTGATACGTGGATAGGATGAGCACTGTAGATGTAAATCATTAAAGCAACAGAAAATGAAGCAGAGTACAGTCTTCTGCAAGGAAAACACACCTGCACAGATCTGAGCTTACTAGAAAAGCTGTTATTCTGGTTGATGATTTTGTGAGATTGTGTGTGTGTGTGTGTGTGTGTGTGTGTGTACATAGTGACCAATGTCCTTTAGCCTTCTCAGTTTGTCACAAAACAACAAGCCAAAGATAGAAAGACTATTCCAATGACAGGCCAAGAAAAGAAAGTCACATTATTCAAAACAAAACAAAACAAAACAAAACAAAACAAAAACATTATTCTAGACCCACATAATGTAGCTAATTGTCTAAAATGAATGAAAATAGTAGATTTTCAATTCTCACTCTAGAGAGTCGGTCCCTAATCTGAAAACTCCTCTATCAAGCTTCAGATAGAATAAGACCTCTTTTTAGAGAAGACTAGGATGGCTTGAGTCTTGACTTACAATTTGAAGATATTTTTTTGAAGTTTGAGGTAGGATAAATTTGAGGATAGTTTTTGAAGTTTGAGGTAGGATAAAGGCCTCAGTGCATTAGAAATCCTGTCTGGTGATTCATCATCATGGAGATTTTCCCAAATTTTACTTTTATTTTTATTTTTTTCCTGGGGCAACTTAGTACTAGCATTAGACTAATGTTACATTTCTAGAAAACAGACTGGGTTTAAATCAATCACTTTTTAAAACCGAATGCCAAGTTAACCAGATAACCCCAAATATGAGCAGACATTGAAATCTGAACTCTTATTTAATGCAGTTGTTATTTAAGACCTACTTACTACACAGTCTGAAAGATGGGTCTATAAGTTATATTGTAATGCATCTGAATATATTTTGCTTAAATCATCAAATACTCAGTTATTAAAGGAATTGAAATAGGAATTCGGCCCACCTGCCCCTGGTCGGTAGAGGGACCTATTGGTTATTTAAGCAAAATCCTTTAATTTTTTGTTGCCTCTTGGTAATGGAGACTTTGTTTGTCCATAGGAAAAGAAGGATTTATTTTGGAAAACAGCTATGTAAAAATCCTATCTGAGAATTTGGAATTCTTTTTAAAATATGGATCTAATTCAGGATGGCAGTAATAAATTTTTCATTAAATAACAGATACTTCTTTAGCTCAAAGTGCCAAATTCCTCATGGTTTTTCTTTTTAAGGCTTCTCTCTCTGTCTGTCTCTGTCTGCTTCTCTCTCACACACATAATCTCCAGGATTCTGTCACTCATGGTATTATAATGAAAGCAAATGAAATCTTCGCAATGTGGTGGAAAGAACACTAGCCTGAGGGTTAGGATCCCTGAATTCTCCTCTTGACTCGGTCAGTGGTTAGCTATGTGATCTTAGATAGTGCATTAAACAACTCTTGGCCTCAGTTTCCCCACCCACAGAACAAGCACATTGAGCTCAATAATCTCAAAAGTTCTCAAGTTGCAAACCTACAAATCTGACTTTGAATGGCAGGAGAAGTGGAGGGAAGATTTTTGTGGGAATTATTCACCAAGGAAATAGGATTCATCATTTGGTAACTACCTGAAGGAAGCAATTCTATGTGGTCACAGGGACAGAGAAGCTGACAGAGTGCTGTCCTGCCTGGCATTCTCATGACTGCAGGAAGGTTAAAAGGTAGTGGTGGAGGGGAGGGGGGGGGGTTGTACAATTCACTCTTCAAAGTCAAGACAGCAGCTATTTTTGAGGACAGACGTAGAGTTTTTGTTCCCAGGGGTCCTCACTCTGCTGCTTTCTGCTCAGATACCATCCCGAAGTTTCCAGACTGGAAAGCATTGTCTTGTCAGCCTTAGCCTACCCTCCTGGCCCCCGTCTGCTACACACACACTCTCTGCTGGCTTACAGAAGCCAGTGGGGACCTCCCCCTACGTTTCCCATTTTGTTCTCCCATCATTTAAGGGATTGTATGGTGCTGCCATTTCCCAAGGCAAACGATGTACACTGACAGTTTTTCTGCTCCATTGTGACTTTATCTGAAGCATCCTCCCCTGGTATCCTGACTGATATGGCCACATCACCTTCTACCTCCTAACCTGCCTCTTTGTTCTTGAGAAAGTGGATCAACCCTACACACAAAATTATTTATTTAGATGTCTGCCCCTACTATGAGATATACATTCTAGCAGGGTTTTGATAGCCTCTTTTATTCTCAACACAGAGAGCAGAGACTTGGAACATAATAGACACATAATCAGTATTGTTGAATTAATAAAATATGTATTATGGGACACCCAGACCTGTGATCTGATGCTCCAATTGATCCCTGAAAGCCCTTAACCTCAAGGAGAAATTCAGCAAACGGGCATTCCACTAAGGTACCAGACTTTATTTAATCCTCACTGTGGTTTCTGGCAAGGGAGTGCTTTGGCCCCACTTTACAGATGAGAAAACTGACATTCAAAGACCTGAAGGGCCTTGCTATAGGGCACACAGCAGCTGAGTAGCAGCTGAGAATGAACTCAGATTTTCTGACTTCAAGTCTGCCCCACATTTCCCTGTTTCATTCACCAAGTCTGCACCTTTTCTGATTGTCTCTCCATCTTTAATGGTACCATGTGCATTGAATCAAGCTTTCATAGACGGAGGAACTAGATTCAGTGGAAGACTGCCTAGAACAAAGATGCAGGTTTTGAAACCGGGTCATCTTCTGAGCAGCAACCAGTATCACGTGATTTTCAACACTGATAATATCATTGTGGGGGCAGGGGTGGGGTAAGTGTTGTTTAATATCGCAGGTTAACTTCTCTGTGGCCAAAGAAGAGCAGAATGGCTCCTGCAAATTTTGGTATTCCCAACGTGACGCTGAAAGCCTTCCCAGGAGACATTCTTGGGAAGGAGGCGGGAGCACGACAGAGAAGGACTTACAACAAGGGCGGCAAAATTAAAATTTTGAAATCACACGGAGTTCTGCAAATTATGCACAAAATAAAAAGCTTCCGCAAAGCAATCAGACTTCCCTGGCCTAAATATCTCCTTAGTACGGAGACTCATAGGTATTTTAAAATATTGACATGCCTTATATTTGAGGAAGAAATACGCAGGTGCATAAAAATCACATTCCAGAATTACTCAAAGATGATTTATCAAGGTCACTCAAACTGGGAACACACATTCTAGATTTCTGTCTACAGACCTCCATCTGTACAGGACTGAATTTCACAGACATGCAGGTCTATGTCCTTATAAGAACGTATAAACATGATATTTTAGGAACCGAATATTGGAAAGATACTGTAGAGGGACTTTACTTTCCCTGTTTCATTTAGACAAAGATTTTGAAGTTCAAACAGGTTCAGTGGATCATACATTCTCATGTGAGAGGCTAGAAATCCACTAGCCTCCCCTTGTCCACTGTCCCCTCCAAACACAGTGATTGAACCCTGTAGGAATGGGGTCTAGGAACCTCAAGATCCAAAGGTCACACAGGAACCGGAAACCGTGGCTTTTGCATAATTTAAATACCGAAGCATACATTAACAGCCCCATCCTTGAGCATTCTGGGGACTGAAGTCCCGCCCCAGGACTTGAGAAGCCTCTGCTCTGTGGGTGTGTCTGCAGAACCAGGTCACCTGGAGGAGGGACAAGGGTGCTCCTGAGGAAGGGTTGGAGGGGCTGGAGGGACTCACAGGCTCCCACCGCCCACAGGAGAAAGAAGACCTTCCCCTCCATCCTTAGCATTAAGGACCAGGGCCCTGGTCTCAGCCTGGTTTCCCTGCCTGCCATGCCAATCCTTGTGTGTCTCTCTAAAGAGGTTAGCACATCCTGGGTACACAGACCACAGCTTCCTCCATTTGCTCAGGGCCGTAGAGGTCTAAGCATCATGGAGATATTGCTTCACTTCTCCTTAGGGTGTCCACATCAAGACCCTGGAGCCATTTTGCCACCCTTCCGGATCAGAGGGAGAGCTTCTGGTAAGTGGTAAGTGTCCTAATGTGAGAGAGTTTTCTAAAGTGGAGCATCCTTTTATCAAACCAGAGACACACAGACATTTGCAGGCGCACACCAGCATGAAGAGAAACAGGTGTAAGTGACCAGGGGCCACCTCCACACTCGCCATAGGAGCACTCCTCACCCTCGCACACTTTAAACTGGATGAACCCAGACTCACACAGGCTTCCCCTGAACTCAGTACAATCAGTTATCTCATCTCCAGATTTTCAAGTTCCTTCTGTTGGTGCCTTTTACCTAAGTCAGCATGTTTCAAACTTTCAGAAAAAAAAAAAAAAAAAAAAAAAAAAACCTTAGAAAATAAAAACCACTACTCCACCCAAATGATAAAAATCTCTTAAATTCTCCAAGCACAACATCTCATCTCCTCTGAACTCAGCCCCGAGCAAGGAGTTGATTCCTTTGGGTTCTGGGGAATGGCCGGCTCTGCCAGTCCCCACCTCACCAGCCTAATAGTTTTTCCAGACTGACTCCTGTTTGGGATTGCGGGACAGCCTGGAAGTCGACTCCTGGTCCCATTCATTCCTCTGGGTCCTCTAAGGTCAGTCACTTTAGGGGGTGTCCCTCCTCTCAGCTCCCGGGCCCACTTCCCCCTTCCAGGAGGGGCAGGCAATCAACACTCCTGAAGTCTGACACAAACCCCAGACCCTCATCCATCCCTCTGGGCTGCATTTTGCAACTTAAAGGCAGGCTTGAGGTGTGGGGTGAGGGTGGGGAGGTGGGTGGATTTGCCAGCGCGGTCGCAGGGGCCGTGGGCTCAGAGCCGGCCACCGCAGGAGAAGCCGCTCTGCAGGCGCGGGACCCTCTTTGGGAAGACGGTGGAGCCCTTGCCCTGGAGCCAGCGCACGGCTGGGCGAGGAGAGCCAGAGCTGCGGCCAAGGCGCGGGGGCAGCGACGCCGACCCAGGCTGCAGAGGGATCCTCTGCCGGCGGAGCGCAGAGGCCGTCCCGGCAGTCTCGGGGAGCCGGCAGCCCTCGAGGGCCAGAGAGCTCCGCAACACAAGCACCAAGAGGAAGGGAAACCAGCCCGCGCTGACATGTAAACAGGGACTTCCATCTGGAGGAGTCCTCTCGCACAGACCCCCAAGCACACTCACTTGCACCCCGATCCGCCTGCAACCCATCCACTTGCCCGCCCCAAGGCCCTCCAGGCGGGGGACCCTAGCTGGTGGCGGCTGCAGCTCCCTCCCCCGTCGCCTTCGGCCTTGGGGAAGAGGAAGCCGGCAGTCAGGCGAGTGCCTAGCACCGGGGCCAAGCGCCCAGCTTGCCCGGTGGGAGTGGTGGACCCGGAGGTCTCCAACCCCAGGCTTGGATCCGCGCCCGAGGTCCTTAGGTTTCATGCGGACCCCGCCCGCAGCCTGGCCCGCAGCGCGTAGGGGGCAGCCGGACGCGGCTCTGGGACAGGGGGTGCTGGGGGAGATCGCTGACTGTGGTGAGCCCGGAGGGTCGCCCCCGAGAGTAAGACTTGCCACCCGAGCGCGGGAGGAGAAGGCGCGAAGCCGGGGCACGGAAGGAAGGGAGAGTAGCCACGTCTTCCGGGACCCCGGCTCCCCGCGCCAAGCCTGCCCGCTGCCTAGCCGCCCCGGCCGGACCCGCCGCTCCCGCACCCACTGCCCCATCGCTTACCTTAATAGTCCCGTCCATTTGGCCAAGTCTGCAGCCGAGCCCCCCAATATTCCACACATTGACCCGGTTGCAGCCTGACCTCGCAGCCCCTTCGGATTAGCCCGGCGCGGCCTCCCTGGCGCCCTGGGCCCTCCCTGCGTGCCCCCCACGAGCGCCCTGCCCTCGCTCCCCTGTGCACGTTTGTTGTTGTAGCGGAGCGAAAAAGAGACAGTTAACCGGATGAAACTTTTTTTCAGCTAATTTTGGGAAGTGACTTCACTTTGCGAATCGAGGAGGAAGTCCTATCTCTCTCTCTCTCTCTCTCTCTCTCTCTCTCTCTCTCTCTCTCTCTCTCGTCTCGCGCTCTCCTCTCCTCTCCCCTCTGCTCTCCGTTGCCTTCCCTCCCCCCACACCCCCTCTTCCTCCCCTCTGCTGGTCCTGCTTTTCGCATCACACACACTATATAAATATACCCGGAGATGCCCAGATACATTCACGCGCAGCGCACACAGGATACTTGCTCCTGGGAGATAAGAGCGAGCCGGGAACAATGCCGGGGTCCACGCCCGGCGCCCGCGCCCTGATTCCCGCAGTCTGCACCCCCACCCCCAACACCTTCCCCCAAAGTCCAAAACCAAATGTCTTTGGCCTCCTTCCTTTTCCCGGGCCGTTGGCCGAAGGTGGCCCTCCTGACTCATTCACTTTCCGTTTCTTCCCACAGATACATTCATTAATGCTTTTTCCAGCCGGAGTCAAACTTATTGGGGGTTGGGGGGGAGTTTACTCGGGCTGGGGATAACCTGGAGCCTACTGCCCGGGGAGATCCGGACGCAGACCGAAGCAAACCAACCATTTAAAAATGCATCCAATGGGAATTTTTCCACTCGGGCCCTCGGCCATCGAGTCGCGGCAGACTCAGAGCAGTTCACCGGTCGATGCGGACTCCGGGCGGTTTCGGAAGGACCGTCGGGGGCGCGGACTAGGCTCCCAGCGCATTGTTAGCAGAAGGGAGCCCTCGGGGCAGCGCGCCTCGGCCCTTCGCTCCCGGAGAGTTCCCGGCGCCCGCCGAGGGCGGGAGCGGCGGCACCCAAGGCCACCTCTCCTCGCCTTCTAGGGTCAAACCCCTCGCACTTTACCTGGACCCGATGGCCCAAGTCCCGGCGCTCGGCCAGAGCCGCCTATGCAGTGCTACTCCGAGCCCCGGAGAAACCTACACTACCGCGGACACTCCTCCTACGCTGGTCAGCAGGTCTCCAGAGCGCAGCAAGCAAGATCGCCGCACAGACTCAGACTTCCCCCTTGGGTGAGCCCCCGGGGTCAGTGCTCCGGACCATCGTCCGCACCCAGCCGGGAAGCCAGCCGGCCCTCGGCCCGCCTTGTCGGTCCCCGCCACCCGGAGACCTCCCCGGCCCCGCTGCATTGCCGCCGAACGCTCCAGTTGGGGCAGCCTCAGGAGTCCAGACGCAGCGAGGGGACCCCCCCACCCCACCCCCGAGCGCTCTCGGCTTGACTCCCTTCTCCCCAACCTCCAAAACAGGTTACCTTGTCCACGCTCTCCAGACCACGCTTTGGACTTTTTCACTTTTATTTAAGAGTCCACCCGGGGAAGGAGGAAAAAAAAAAAATCCAGAGGAGATCCGAGTCAATTGGAAAGAAAAAAAAATTCAAAAGGGTGTCCACAGCGACGAAAAAGGTGACTTATTAATTCTTTATTTCTTCTGGACCAATTGAGCCAGAAAGCTAGCTTGCCTTCCTCCCTCCCTCCCCCCACCCCCTCTCGAAATTAGTCTCATCAATTCAGCTCCAATTTTGGGTTCGAATACAGACGCGGGTCTGAACGTGACCAGACCTGGAGTGGCGGGTGCAGCCTGCCAGCAACTGAGACTCGGTGTGCTTATGGGGGAGTGGGGTGGGGGTGGGGTGGGGGGGGTGGGGGCCGGACCGACCCCCCCCCACCTCCTGTCTGCTTCTCAATCCAGGGGTCTGCTCCGGGGCTCCCCAGAGACCGCCACATCTGGTTACCGCTAGCGGGGTCAGTTCCCCCCCTTTGCCTGGGGCCACCAGTTCTGGAGTTCAATTAAAAGAAATCAGACTTAACCCTTTCCTCCCCTCGGCCGGCAGCCTGCGCTCTCACTCTTCCCTTCAGCTTTTCCACATGCTTTCCAGAGAGGAAAGAGGTTAAAGGGAAAGGAAGAATGAATTACATCCTTTCAAACCCCAAATTGTTTCCTTTTCAGCCCAGACTCTGTAGACCTTCAAACGACAACAGGGCTTTCAGGAGGGTGCGGGGAGACCGCTTCCCACCCAGACCTGGCCAGAAACCCGGCACCCCCAGCTACATTGCCCCTTTTTCAGGCAGAAGGGATTCCAACTCTACCACCCGGAGGCCCCCTTCCTGGTCCTGGGCAAACACTGAGGTTGCTAACGGCCACCCCACACCATCCAGCCGCTCCCCCTTCCTTCCAGACTCCTCGTAGTGCTGGAGAAGTCACCTCCATGGCAAAAATGTTGGCTAGGTTTCTCTTCCAACCTCCTATGAGGGGTGGCCAAGAGCATATATTCTTATCTACACTGCACTGATCAGGACAGTCACCCCCACACCCCTAGCACCCCCAACTCCTTTTAGCAGGAGCTGCCTTTCACATCAGGGAGTTGGTCAATATGAAACTACATTAAAATGAGGACTTGCCCTCCTGTTTTATTTTATTTTTTTTTAAGATTTTATTTATTTCACACAGAGAGAGAGATCACAGGTAGGCAGAGAGGCAGACAGAGGGGGAGGAGGAAACAGGCTCCCTGCTGAGCAGAGAGCCCAAGGAGGGACTTGATCCCAGGACTCTGAGATTATGACCTGAGCTAAAGGCAGAGGCTTAACCCACTGAGCCACCCAGGTGCCCCTGCCCTCCTGTTTTAGCTGTGGAACTCAATAGCACTTTGTTTCTCCTGGGAGAACCAAAGCTAAGGCAATTTCATAATTTGGAAGATGGAGGGGGGAGAGGCTGACATTGGCATAACTGTCACCCCTTTGTGACTCATGGACTGGCCCTGATGCCATGCCTTTTGCTATTTACCAGCTCCTCCATGAGGAGCTCCTCTCCATTCACGAGGTCCTCCAACCAGCAAAAAGAAACCCCCCAACTGGGAACAACAGCTCTTTGAGGGATTTGAGGCTCCCTCTACCCCATATTGACATGCTGGTGGGCAAGTTTACCCCACTTATATAACTCTGGGTTTGAGGCTCAACTCCTGCTGCTGCTTCTATTTTAAATCCCAAAGGGGGAAAAAGCCCTAACCAAACACAACAGTAAACAAGTCTGCCCTGTTTCATGTGGTTAACACCAGACATCTGGAAAGATGGTTTGATCCTGGCAACTCGCATTGTTTTCACGAGCAGCCAAAGAGAATATTTTGAATGTTTGCATTGAGACAAATTGATAGAGAGCCTGTGGTAAGGCCCACTACAAATGAAAAGTGTCTTTGAGTTGGGGAGCCCCTCCCCGTCTCCCCTCTCGCCCTCCCCTTTCTCTTTCCCCTCTCTCCCTTCTCCTAGCTTAGCGAGGAGCTGGTTACCCCAGCCCACACACTTGCCCACACCCTCTTTCCTGGCTCACCAGAGACTGCCCTGCCTGCCTTTCCCAGACTGGGCAGGGCTGGTGCCCAGGAGCCAGTGCCCGCTACCATCAGCGCCCACCAGCTTTCAAGTCGGGGAGCGCTGCAGCCAAGGAAGCCAGGCCAGCATGGAAAACAAAAGCTACCAACTGGGGGACCCACAAGACAACTCATGACACCGTTCTAAGCCTAGGGTCAGGTACAGAAAGCATGCACATGGAGGTGAATATTTAGGAAAACATTTGGATTTTGAACATTTTCGCTGGAACTCTGGTCGGACGACTTGCCTCTCACCGTCCGCACTTGACAGTATTTTCAAAGATGCGGAAGTCCTGCTTCCCCCCGGGAGGGAAGCGGCTGAGTGAAACGTGTCTTGGCTCGCTCAAAGTCAGCCCTTTTGACCCGGTCAAGACTTTCCAGACGCGACTTCCTGGGCTTCTTCGGTCCCAGCCCAGGTTGGAGGCGGGAGGACGCGACAATCGGGGCCAGGTCCCCGGGGTGCCTCCGGACCCGGGGACTGCCCCGTCACTTGAAACCCCGAAAGATGCCAGGCCTGGCAGAGTGTCTCCGGCGGATCCACCCCCCTCCGTCCCTCCGTCCTCCGTCCTCCCCCGCCCCTCGGGTCCAGCGCGGCCTCGGCTGGTATTCGAGCTGGCAAGGGCGGGGAGGCGGGGGCGCGGGGGAGGGACCGGCGAGCGAGCGCCAAAACTCCAGACTGCACAACTGCAGCTTCAAGTGTCTGGCCCCTCGCTCCAGGCCATAATTAATTTGAGATTTATTTTTATTGGAGAACTCGAGTCTCGTCTGACCTTAGCCAAACAAGGCAGCTCGAGCCGCCCCTGGATGCGCTTGAATGCCGGGGAATATTTCTGCAGGAAGGCTCTGCAGGCGCGCCTGCTTTGAATTTGTTTCTCAGACTTCATCTACTCACAGAATGAAGGAAGATTTAGAGCCTCTGCTCGCCCTGCCCGCTCCCCACGCTCGTTCTTGCCTTAGCGCCAAGCGGGTTCAAAACGCTACGTGGGAGGCCGCGGCGGCGGGAGGGCCGGGGGCCGGCGGGCTCTGCTGGGGGAGGGTCTCTGCTCCCCGAGCCCGAGGCGCTCCGGGCCGGGTCCCCAGACCACGCGGCGTCGACGAGGAAATCCCGAGGGAGTCCCAGGCCGACCAGAGAGCGCAGGCTGACAAGAGGTGGAGACCAGCCAGGTGCCGGGACTCTCACCCAGCGGCGGCGCCTAGACGCGGGCCTGGGGTGGTGTGGGGGGGGGGCACGGGAGCATTTCAGCCTCTCCGATTTCTGTCCGCCCTGCCTCCCAGCCGCCCCAAATGGCATTTATTCTAAGTACAGACCTGTGTCCTTGAAACGCTGCTGCAGGACCTGTTGGCCAGATGTGCCCCTGGGGCGTGTCGGTCGCAGTGAACATTCTGGGGCTAGAAACCTCCTTTGGTCTGGTTTGGGGGGGCGGGGTGTCTTCTCCAGAATGCAGCTTGGGCTGAACCTGCAGGCTAGGTGGTGAGGAAGCGGGAGCAAGGAGTCCGGAAGACTCGCAAAGAGGAGAAAGTGGAGGACCCAGCCAGTCTCCGCGGGGTTGACGAGGGGCTTTCCGGGTTGTGCTCCCTGCGCTGGGACTGACAAGGGATTTGCACCCTGCAGGGGCAGGATGACTTCCCATATCTACAAGTGGAACATCCAGGTGGAAGGACACACCGTGAGACCTAGGGTTTGAATTCCGGCTCTGCACGTACCAGCTCTGTGGCCTTGAACAAGTTCCTTAACCTCTCTGTGCCTCAGTGTCTTCCATCTGTACATGGGTGTTGTGATACAACCTAACCCTCAAAGGGCTTTTCTAAACTTGAAATGAGTGTCTGGAACTTGCCTGACAGCACAATTTTGCCCTTATTTGTATCTTGGCCCCACCTCTTACAAGCTCTGTTATCTTAACCTCTCAATACCTCAGTTTCTCCTCTGCAAAATGGATTACCTCCTAGGGTTGTTATTAATATTAAATGAGTTAGTAGAAATACAATGTTTAGAACAGGGCCTAGCAAAGCCAAGGGCTACCCTGATGTTACTACCATTATACACCTACTGCAATGTCTTTGTCCTAAAGAGTCACCCCCCTCTCTCCCTTTTCCTCTCTCCTTCCAGCCCCATACCCTCCCTCAGCACTCTCCTGCGGAATCTCCCTGAGGACTCTGAGTTCTCAGAACCCAGATCACTGCGGGGTGGCGTGGGCACCCTTGGCTGCTGCAACCAGACTAGGCTCCAGGCTCCCGCCCTGGGCGCCGGGGCCATGCGGTGTTTGTCAACAACCTCGGAGGTTCCTGACACAGAATGGCAGGGGTTTGGCAGCAGGGGACTGTTTGTGCCCCTCTGGCAAATGGTCGATGTAGGGAGCGGGAGGAACAGACCCAAGATTGTCCCTGCTGCGCAGACCTTGCTCCGCCATCAATGCACCCCTTTGTGCAACAATACAAACTTTGTGGCTGCTGAAAAATCCATTTTTCCCCCTTGAAAAGAGCTCCTGCGGCGAGCGGCTCCTTTGGCTGCCCAGGGCTCCTAGACTGCCGCCTCTCTCCCTGCTCCCCACTCTGGACAGCTCTGCTCTCCTGGGCGGGTTTGCTCTCTCTCTTACTCTCCGTTTGGGTCAGTCTCCTGGGCTCCTGCTTGACCCTCTTGGGACCGTCATCCCGAGGTTTTGGGTCCCCGAGGTGTGTGCACACAGGGGTTGGGAGGTGGTGGTGGGATGTGGATGGGAGAGAGACTCCCCACCCCGGGGCCACTTGCAGCCTTTGGGGTAAAGCTAGAAGTGGGAACGCCCTTAGCTTTGAGTACTGGGAGTGCCAGGGTGGGAAGGGTCACAGCCCGCCAAACCTCTCTGGGAAAACTGGACGCCAGGAACCCCGGTGCGCTTTAGTCTCCCTGTGTACGCCCCGCCACCTCCCGAGAGCCCTCCGTCCAGCGATCCATTATATGGATTGTAGACACATAGATTCACTTATTTTTCATTCATTCATTCCAGATTAAACACCTCTTACCCGCGCCAAGGCTCCAGGACCTGGCCCCCCAAAGTGACTGTAAAACTTCTTTAGACCCCGGAAGGGGGAGGGAATGGGGGGGGGGTGATACTACCCAGTCTCAACAAATTTCCCTGTAGAGGAATGGGAGGAGGGCCGAATGCAAAAGTTGCGCTTCCTGAGAGCCGCACCCCAACGAGGTGGCCAAGTGCCGGCTGTCCCACTGGTCGGTGGCATTCGCCGACGCTGCAGGGAGCTCCGCGCTGGCGAGCAGGTGGGGTGGGGGCCGGAGGGGGAGGAGTTTCACGGATAAGGGGCGGGGCCGGGACCTGAGGGGTGGGTTTGCCGAACCCTGGCCGGCTCTTCCTCCTCGGAACTAGGGAAGGCTCAGCCAGCCCCAGCTCCCGGCTGTTACCCGGAAGGAGGGAGGTCGCGCCTGAATCCCTACCCCGGACACCCTCGGCCCCGCCCCACTGGCGGATTTTCATTTAAACGTGTAACCCAGATGTCCTTCCCTCGGTTTGTTTACATTCTTGGGAACTGTTATGAGTGCAAAAAACGTTCTATATGCTGTCAAATGCGCTTTGGAGGGGCGGGTGGGGCCAAGGAAAGGTGTGCTTGAGGACCGACGGGGTGTCGAACCAGTGGAGAAGCGCGTGGCCTTCACATACCCTCGCACACATGCCCAGAGACTCACATGCACACTCCCAAGTACAGGCAGACTCTTAACTTGAAACCTGCTGTGCGCCCGCGGCACGAGCGCAAGACCCACTGGGGTCGGACAACTGGGCTCTCAGTTCAGGGACTGGCGTCTCGGCTTCCCTGCCCAACCTTCACCAGGCTCACCCACTTCCAGTCTCCCACACAGTATCTGCCCGAGAGCCTGCCTCCTCAACCAAGGATTCCCCAGTCTCCAGATCCACCCTCTGACCCAAGAAAGGGGATGGAGGGACCACAGGCCTGGGTGGCAGAGGGGCGGGGGTTATTACCTGTTTAAAGACGCTGTCATGTCTTACCTTGACGTAAGACGATGTGTCGGGGACCGTCTGAAACATCCTGGCTTGGTAAGGAAGGGTGGGGAAGGCCCAAGAACCAGCCTGGGTAGGAGAAACCTCAGTCACCCAACAGTATAACACAGGTGAGAGAGTAGGGGGTCAGGGTGGGGTTAGGTGATGAAGGAGGGATGCAAAGGGAGAGGACTCCAGAGTTGGGATGCTCGGATCCGCCTGGGATCCGCCTGGGCCAGCAAGGGAGGATCGGAACTGTTAGGTACTGGGCACCCGCCCTGCGCCTCTGCCTCCAGACCTGAAGGTTGAGAGCGAGCTGAAGCCATTGGGTCTCTTTCCCACAGCCATGTAACCCTCCCCTACACACAATCAGAGACACCCATCTCCCCACGGGGGCCTGGGTAGTTTCACACCTGCAGACACCAGGGGACGGGGGACCATCTGAGCCAGAAGACAGAATGCTGCCTGGATAAAGGTAGGTTTCCCCTCGGATGCAGCCCAACGACCCAGGGACCAGATATTTACAGAGCTGCCAAGCTCGGGCCCTCCAGGCACAGATCTCCTGCCTGGCTCCTCTAAAACCCCAGGACTCTGCCAGAGTCCAGGTGCCCCCCTCTTCCCTGCTGCTGGACCACGTGGGGAGGAAGACTGGCAGAAGCTTCTTGAGGTCTGGGGAGGTCCTTTCCCCCAGCCCCTGCTTCTTAAAGAAAACAGTTTTTACGGCAGAAACAAAGACAATGAATAACGCAGCCTTATTTCTAGTGGCAGAGGAGCTGGTGTCTGAAGTCTGAGTAATTGGGCTGGCCCGGTCAGAAACCACCCTGGAATGCCAGGTGCCTCTGTGTGAGTCTCCCCTTGTCTTGCCAAGTCCGGCGGCTGTCTCTCTCCCTTCTTCCTGTCCTTCTCTTAAACCATCTTTAACGTGGCAGCGTGCGGCTTCTCCGGCAGCCAATGTGTTTCTGATAAAGTACTTTTCTCCTCACTAACAAATTCCAGCTTTTCGGCTCCTGAAGCCACAACACACATATGCAAGTTCAGGGACCAGTTATGTTTCTTTGGGCTCCTAGATTCCCATTCCCTGCCTCTATCCCAGGGTCCTTGTGGAGAGTGTCCCCCATTTTCTCTGAAAGTTGGAATGGAATTTGCAGAAAAAAAAAAAAGTGAGGGGGGAGCAGGGGAAGAGAGAAAAGAAAGTGCCGGAGAGAAACAGAGAGTCCCAGAAAGCCTCCCATTCTTGGTGGAGAAAGGGACGCCACTAACCCCCTGCATTCGCATTCCCCCAAGGATCTCACACAACGGGAGCGCTCACCTTAGATACCCTTTCCTGTTTGGCCAGCAGGAGCAGAAGTCCAGCAACTCCAGGATGTTCGAGTTCTGGGTGCCAGTTCTCTGTGCCCAGAGCCCCCGATCCTCGGTGCCCTATTAAACCTGCTGGCTGCCCGGAGTCAAAATGTACCTTTCTCTGCAGCGCCTTCACACAGCCAGCCTCAGTCCTAGTATGAGCTGGGGGGCGGGGGGGGGGGCGGTGTGCATAGAAACCACTTGGTCTCTGAGCCCTGCAGCTCTCCTCCCTGATGTCTCTCTATGTCCCACTCCCTCTTCCTCTCTCTTTTCCCGTCTTTTAACTTGATTTCCGTTTTCTTATCAATATTTCAACTGCTGTCTGATGAATTGTTCTAATAGACAGCCACCCATCTGTCCCTCACTGTTTTTCCAGAAACCTCACGGTAGTGCTAGGAAATGTCAAGGAATACTGGGAACCACACACATACTACAGATATAAAGCCAAGAGGAGACACGGAGACCCTGGCCTGCTTTTATGTGATTAGCTTTAAATGATTGCTGTGCAAATAATTTTTTTCTCAGACTTAAGCAATGTGATGGAAGTCCTCTTGGCTTTTTCAAGCCCTTAAGTTCAGTTTACTTACAGGTGACTCTTCCCCTTACTTGGACCTCCCGGGAATACATCCTTTTCCGACCCATGATTTCTAGGCATCGTCTATATGAGCAAGGAGATTTGCAAATGTCAGAAGCAACCCTATTACGGAGTTTCAATTTTAAATTACATATAACAACACCCTTGCTCAGGAGTCGTTTCTGGGTCCTTGAGTTTGTGTTTTTTTTGTTTTTGTTTTTGTTTTTTTAAATTTTGGAATCTGGCTTGCTTCTTCGTTTCAAGACCAGGTCTTGAATGGGGCTCAGATTTCTGAGTTCTTGTCCACATTCGCTGTTTTAGTTGCCCAGTCCAGGGCCATTCTCCGCAAAACGGCTGGGCCTTGCCATGCCGATGCATTGCCTGTGTGCTCCCTCCCAGGCTGGTGGTTTCCACACCCTTCCATGACTTTGCGTCTCCTGAGCCTCCAGTAATCAGGAGCTTTGCACCAGACCTCAGTCCAGAGGCCTTGGCAGGGACCAGAGCAGCTGAACTTGGGTGTGCGTTGTTGGGGGGTGGGGCGAAGCCAAGTGGGGGCTGTGTGACAGGTAAGGGTAGAGAGTGTTATTTGTAAGAAGAAAACCATAGCTTCAGTTCCCTCTGAGAATTAGCCTCAGTTTCTCAAGCCGTTCCCCCTCGTTCTTTCTTGGGTACCCAGACCCTGCTGGCTGCTTTGGTTCTGGACATGAGAAAATTAACTTGGTACCTGCTCCCTCTCCGCCTCCCTGCTCCCCACCCCTCAGCTGGCTCTGGAAATTTCTGACCAAAAGCAATTGCTAGGATTCCATTTCTGGAGAAAGCACACTTATCACCCAGATCTCCCCACGTGGGGGGTATGAAGACTGGCGGCAGGGTTATTCATTATTTCCTTCTCAACAATATCCCGATTTTTCTCTCCGTCCCTCCCCCAAAGCTCAACATATTGAAACATTTTGCTGCTTAATAAGAGCAGCCGGGAGAGCTCTGGGGTGAAAGGCCAGCCCGGGACCGTGACTCGGGCTGCCTGGGCTCGGGGCTGACGGCCAGGCTGCCCCCGCCCTGCACATTCCTGACCATTGCTTAGGAAAACAAGAGAGGCTTGGGGAGGGGAGGGGCCTGAAGTACAAGGGCCTGTGCCCCCATAGTTTTGTTCCTGGGATTCCGTGCAGAGGTTGGTGGTCTTCCTTCCCAAAGGGAACAAACACTATTCCAAACAACCACAAATGAAACAGAAGGTGCTCCTCTGTCGGGCAACACATCCCAGACCAGTGTCATGCTTTTTAAGGAGAGGTTCTTTGCAGCACAGCTGGAGATTTGAAATTGCTTTCTTTTCAACATCCCCCCGCCACCCCCCCACCGTCTCCTTTCTTTTCTTGAAAGGGGACTTCCAAAGAGATGGCTTGAGTACCTGCTTCAGATTTTAAACTCTTCTTTATGTTTCAGAGTTGTTATCACACCCTTATTCATAGACCTCTCCATCCAAGGTTGGCCTCCCTTCCTTAGACCGTAAGCTCCCTGAAGGCAGGTGTTGCTTTCTTTTCCTTCCCGGCTGGATACCCCGGGTCCACACTGAAATTGACAAGCATTGAAGTGGGACAATTTCTTAACTCTGTCTCTTCTTCTGAACAATAGGGAAAACGAAACAAAGCCAAGCCATCACATTGTTACTAAGTGAAAACTGACAGGCACATTTCACCTGAGCACAGTGATTCATTTTCTGCTTTGCAGGGTGGGAGAAAGTCAGGGCTCCTGGGTGGTGGACTTTATTTTTACATAAATAGTTTAACCAGGGATCAAGAGATCCTCCGTCTCTGACAGAGGTGTCCTCTGCTAGTTCTATATCAAACCCTTCAGTGTTGTGTGTGTGTGTGTGTGTGTGTGTGTGTTGTGCACACCCACGCATGGATGGCCTCCTATTTCCTCCTCTTCATGTAATTTTAAGAGCTAGAATGGGCATTCACGCTGAGGATCATGCAAATAAATAAAATCTTGGTGGTCCTGGAAAAACAGATGAGCTGAAAATGAAGTGGACTTGATCTGGACTCCCTTTCAGCTAGGGTTTCTGAACAGGACCTATTTGCACACTTGAGGGGGTGGGGAGACTTGTGGAGGCCCACCCAGGGAGTGCTGGCAGCCTTAACCACCCTGTCTGGGAGCAGGGGTGGGGTGGGATTAGGACCCAGGCTATCTCATCCTCCAGAAGGATACGGCCAACTCCCTTTGTCACCTGGAGCCTTCAATTTGCCAGAAGAAAATTGTTGAAATTGGTAACAGCTGCCATAAGATGGAGCCTAAGAAAGGAGAGAATGAGGGAAAGGGGCAGGAAGACTCATTAAAGCCAGCTTATCCCTCTAACTGCTTCCAAAGGGAAAGGGGCGGGGCTCTCCTGCTCCCAGGTTATTGCCTCCTTGCCAGCCCTTACCAGGCTGCCTCCTTGGGCCATTGATTTGCAACCCAGAGCCTGGTCATTAGCAAGTGACTCTGATGTTGACTTTAGGAGCTTGGGAGATTGGAATCCAAAAAACACATTCATTAGGGGAGAAGAGTTGGTTATCTTGGGGAGGGGGGTGCCACCTTGGGTTCTATGACTCTCAGCAAGTCCATGAGGACCTAGCGTCCCTATTTGGCTAATGAGAGAGTTACAACTAGACCATCATGAGATGCCTTCCAATAATTCTGTGAGATTATTTGACCTGAGAAAGCATGTGAATCAAAGGCAAATTAATGTTCTAGGGTTAGAAACTTTGGGTTCCAGTTTTAGTTCTGCCTCTAATGAATAGTGTTATGAACTGAATTGTGTCCCTCTGAAATCCATATATTAAAACCCTTACCACCAGTAATTTGGAATGTGAATGCATTTGGAGACAGGGCCTTTACAGAGATAAATAAGGTAAAATGGGTGGGCCCCAATCCCATAGGACTGGGGTCCTTATAAGAATAGATTAGTACACAGTGCTAAGCCAAGGAGAGAGGCCTCAGGAGAGGGCAAACCTACTGGGAACTTCATCTTGGATTTCTAATCTCTAGAACAATGAAAAAACAAATTTCTGTTGTTTAAGCCACTAATACTTTGGTATTTATTATGGCAGCCCTAGCAAACTAATGCAAGTGGGGAATAGTTCTTTGCCATGATTTGGTTTCCTCAAGCAAGTAAAAGAATTGACCATGTTGACACACTTTACTCAACTCTTCTGGAACCCTCCAGAAGAGCTGCCATCCACAGTGTTTTTGGTCCTGTGTAGCTGTGTATAAAGCAGTATTCTGATCTTTGTGGTTCTTTCCACCCCAAATAAAGACTTCAATGACACTGAGTTTCAGTGTCCTCCACATTTTCTGTTCCCTTTGCTTTTAATGATGGGAAGGAAGGAAGTTGCTTCCTGCTCTCCCATCAAGCAATTTGAGGTTTTAAAGGGTAGCCAGCAAGATGTCATGCTCCTTATCTCTCATTATTTGTGTCCTCTTGTAGCCCTTGAAGGCTGAAAACCTACACTGAGCTCCTGGAAATTACAAGGAGAGAGAAGAAGTGGGAAATCTGCTCAGAGAGATAAGTCCAGGAAATGGAGGCAGTGAGTAGAACAGGCTCCATGAGAAGAGCTACCAGACTGGGGCACTTTGGATTCTGACGCGTGTGAGCGGGTCGGTCCTTTGATTCCCATCACATACCAACACACATACACACATTCATGCATATCCTCAGCGTAACAGAGGATCTTGGGATGGGATAGCATAGGGTGCAAAATAAGGAGATTTCAGAGCAAGGATGGAGAACTGCGAGATCAAGAGATCTGTGATCTGATCAGACACAAAAGAAAGGGCCTCTCCTAAGCTAACTGATTCAACCCTCACCCCCACCTGCAGATCAAACACATACAAAGTTCCCGAGGACGGGAGCGCCTGGGTGGTTCAGTTGATACGAGTCCCACTCTCACCTTCAGCTCAGGCCATGATCTCAGGGTCTTGGGATCGAGCCCTGCACTTAGTGTGGAGTCTGTTTGAGATTCTCTCCCTCTGTTCCTACCCCCTACTCCCACACCCAGCCCACTCTCTCTCTAAGGAAACAAAAAAAGAAGTTTCCCAGGACTGTGGATGAAGAGGTGAGGACAAATAAGACAATGCATTAAGGCAACAAGGAGCTCTTAGGACCAAAGATTTTTATATACATTATATTCCTTCCTTCAACCTCCTTAACAAATTTTCTCTCCTTAAGTTCTCTCTCCATGAATATCAATTAATTAATTTTATTAGATAATCCCTCAACCCTGTTCTATCTTAAATTTTTATAATTCTAAAGAGCATTTTACTAGTCTCATCTATAATTATAAATGTTTTAGTTTATTGGGAGACATCGTTCATCCTTGCTCCTGTTTTAAAAGAGAAAAGAGAAAACTGAGATAAGAGTTAGCTGGGCCAACGCCAGTCCTTCATAATCATTTCAGTATGGTTGCAGGTTGGGTGATGCTTTTTCTGATTGAATGGAATAATTCATTCATGTATCCGTTCATTCATTTGTGTTCTAGGGGTGGGAAAATGGGTCATGGAAAGGGCCTGCATAGTATCACTTTGCTAGCTCTAAAAAGGCAAAGGTTTGCAAAGATCATGTTATCTTTGCTTTATTGACCTGGACTGACTCAACCCTTAGAAGAAGAAAGAGAACAGAATTAATGAAAGCATCAAGTTCAGAACCCCTTGTAGAAGGAGTCGCCATCGCAGTGTTAGGGGGAATGAATCAGGGATAGTAAAGGATTCAAAAGTGTTGAGTGGGACAACTGTACGTCCACCGCAACTTTGAGGTGAAGGGTGATTGTATTAATTGAAAACAAAACAACCCTTTGGGATTCCGTTGAGAAAAATGCCACAGAAGTAAAAATATGCTGACCCTGGCTACCAAGGACACCAGAGCAGTGTTGTCTGAAATAGTGATGCTATTATTCATTGCTCCTGCCAGCCTTTATAATTCCAATTTATAAAAGAAAAAGGGGGGTGCCTGGGTAGCTGAGTCAGTTAAGTGTCTGCTTTTGGGTAAGGTCATGATCCCAGGGTCCTGGGATCGAGCCCCGCATGGGGCTCCCTGCTCAGCGGGGAGCCTGCTTCTCTGCCTCTGCTGCTCCTTTTGCTTCTGCTCTCCTGTTTGCACCTCTTTCTCAAATAAATAAATAGAATCTTCAAAAAGAAAAAAGAAAAAAACCTAGACAAAAATCGAGCTGGACCCATGCCAATTATATCTGACACAAAGGTCTTTAGGGTATGCTTTTTTAATGGAGGTGATAGGATTGAGGTAAGGTGTGGGGGGTACTTGAATAAGGACAGATATCAATAATGCCCCTAATACTAATACCTAGGGATAGTCTTTTGAGAACTGAGTTACTTTCCACAAAGCGCTTCCAACTTATAGATGGAAAAGACGCTCTGTACCTGCTTGTCTGATCAAATACTGGTCTGCTGTGTCATTATTATTATTCTGGTGACCCTCAACTTTGATAGATGGGGACAGTGGGGTCCTGGAGAGAGCACAGTCACTCACTATTACTTCAATGCACGTCATAGCTGAACACAAAACAATGTCCCCCACTTAACACAATAAACACTGGGGACTCACTGCCTTGTGAGTTCCTCTCAGGGAACCTGCTTTCCCTAGATAAGAGATCAAAAGTCGAGGGTGTGTTTTCATTTTCTTGGTGTATGTTTTTAGATCAGACTTTGTGAAGTAAGGTGTCTCCTAGATTTTTGGCCAAGCTCAAGGGGAATATAGATTTATTACGAATCTTCGTTTCTCTTTTTAAAAGCTCAGATTTGTGAGCGATGCACGGATGAACTGAGTATTTGACTGTGAAATTCTCATTGCGTCAGAGTGATTGGTAATGGGGAGGTGGGCAGAGTGGGAAGTATGTTCCACACTCGGTGAAGCCTGCTCGCTAACTTCTGTGGGTCATGATTTTGGTTCTACTTTATAAAAATTGACAAGCCGGGGAGGGGTGGAATGAAGTGGGTCTTGAAGAAATTGGTAAGTGTGTCATGTCCCCTCCAGTCCTTACCTCTCCCTTCTCCAAGTTCTGACCCAGGGATGGGTCGGCCAGTGCGGCTCCCAGACTGTGCTTGATTTCAAATGGAGCTAGTTCCACGTGTCCTTTTCTGACTCAGCTAGCCACCGAGCTAGTGAGCTGTCTTGTGTTTGGAGATCCCTACCTTTTGCACTCTGCTTAACTGTTTATAGAAGCAGCACCAGCAGTGAAAAAGCAAAGCCAAGGAGGAGGGCTCCCGTGGAAAATTTCATGGGTCCACTGAGACAAGACTCAGATGGGTTCCATGACTTCAGCTACGAGCTTGGGGAACCAGCTACCTCAATCTCTGCCCCGCCCCCCACTGCATGCCTAGATGAGTCTCTTAACTTGCTTAGGGATTCCTGGGGTGAGAATACCACTCCTGGTCAAACTTCAGCAAGCTGTCTGCAATGGTTTTCTTCTGACAAGGGTGGACGGTCAAATTTTTCAGTTGGGGAGGCTTTTCGATTTGGAACCAAACTGAATTTTGGCTTGCATCTCTAGAAAAGAAACTGGTCATGGCTGTGGGGCCCAGAACCCTGAGAGATGATAAGCATTTGCAATCTTGAGTGCTTATCTCCTGCTGTATCTGGGCTTCTTGCATTTATAAAGTAAATCGGGAAATCTCACCACAACAGGCTTTCCTGTGAGGAGGCTGGCATTTCCTGCCTGCCCCACTGGGGACAGGAATGGAGGGAACACGCTGCTGATGTCAGGTTTCCTCATTTCAACCCCGCAGCTGCTGCGGGGAGTAGGGGGTGGTGGGGGGTGGAGGGTGGGGAAGAAGGGACCCACCGAGATCAGCTAGGGTGTGAGTTGGAGCGAAGGAGATCATTGTTTTCCTGATACACTTTTCATACAGCTTTCTGACACATAAAATAAGAAAAGAGCCGACCCGTCATTACATGTTTGAATCCACATACACGCGGACACATGGTACATAGGTGTGTTGTGTGGGTACTTAGCTACTTGCTTTGATGAAAGCGACACAATTCTGACAAACTACTATTAAATCAGTTATATTAAAATTACGTTGCGTATTATGCACCAGGGAAACATTCCTATGCATTCCACAGTCTTGCCTTTAAAAAATGTCATAAACAAATAATGCTTTTGTAAAGAGAAGTGCCTCTCCCCACTTCTTGCATTTAACTTCAGGGTCAATTTTTATTCCAATTTTCATATGTGTGCTATTGAGAAGATCACTTGTGTTAATAAAAAAATTGCACATATTGCCTCTGTTAAATGAAAGTTATGAATGTGTGTAGAAAATCTGATCTTGTTCTACTATTGTAATGTCTATGTATTTTATGTAGCACTTAGAGTCATATGTCATTGGATGGACCCTAGAGAAATTCATGCTCAATTTCCAGATGAAGAAACAGACTCTGAAGCAGAAATTGCTTCATTTAAATATGGTATTTCATTTAAATACATTTAAGTATGTTATTTAAGTATTTAAATATTCAAACATTTAAATATCTTATTTCATTAAGCAACATGATTATTGTTATCACCACCTTTTTTCACGGTGAAACAGAATCATATGTGAGAAACTTCAATCTCTTAGAATCATCTCATATATTATCTAAGTAACGTGTTACAGACATTATCTATAATTATATAAGTAATTTCTCATGCTTTGCCGGAGGAACCACAGGGCTTGGCTAGAACTTAGGTCTTTTCCCTTCTCATCTTCTGTTTCCTTGTTGAGTTTCCATCAACATGGTTCATGAGCTTCCCATCTCCTTTAAAAGGTGGTGAGGTTGCTCAACATCACTGCCAATCCACTGATTTCATAACTCTTTTCTCTCTTCCATGTTAAAACACCTAGTGTTGCTTTCTCTTTCCCCTTCTTCCATCCCTGGAGGAAGGGTTGTAAAGATAGGAGAGAGTGATAGTTCATGCATACGCACTCAATCTTTCTTAATGTTACCATATTACATAACCATGGTCTCATTACCCAAAACTAGTATTAATGCAATTCTATTAACTAAACTTTCGGACTCTTCAGATTTCATCAGTTTTCCTGCAATATCCTTATTCTCTTCCAGGGCTCAGTCCAAGTCCCTATGCTGTTTAATTGTCAGGTATCCTTAGCCTCTTTCCATCTGCAGTAGTTCCTTGGTCTTAAATTCTGTTGCATGACTTCGACGCTTTTGAAGGGCATTGGTGAGGTATGATGTAGAATGCCTCTCAATTTGGGTTTGTTTGAAGTTATACCATGATTAGCTAGAGATATGTATTTTGGGGAGGAACACCATTGAGGTGATATGCCTTTTACAGCACATCATCCCGGAGGGTCCATGACATTGATGTCTTCTTACTAGTGATGCTGACCTCGAGTACTTGATCAACGTGGTGTTGGCCATGGTATGCCACTACAAAGTTACTATTTTTTCCCTTCACAATTATCAAGAATTGGAAAGGGGAAGGAGATATATTGTCATTAACAAGTATTTCTGGGCCCTGGTGGGAGGGGGGTGGCTATTTTGAGACAATGCAAATATCCTCCCATCTCCAATCCCTGACAAGCACTGGGATTTGCTTTCCATGCCCAAAGTTTTGTCAGTTTCACTATGTCCTATAAATGTAACCTTTGGGTCTACTTCCTTCTCTTGTAGGTGTATTTCAGATTTATTCATATTGGTGTATGAACTAGTAGTGTGTACCTTTTCATTGCTAAGCAGTATTTTTTTGTTGGTAGTACTCATACAGAGGCACCATGTTTTGATGATCTATTCACCTATTGGAGGACATCTAGGCCATTTCCAATTTTTGGTGGATATGAATAAAGCTATAAATATTTGCGTATAGGTTTCTGGTTGTGTGTAAGTTTCCAGTTTGCTTGGGTAAATATCTAGGAGTGAGATTTCTGGGCTTTATGGTTAATGAACGTCTAGCTTTATAGAAGAAACTGCTAAACTCTTTTCCCAAGATGTTGTGCCATTTTGCCTTTCTACCAATAGGTTTGAGAGCTCTACTTGTTTTTAACAGTTCTGAGCACTTGGGCACTTGGTTGTAATTTGCACTTACCTAATACCTAACCATTCTGGATATTTTTCATGTGTGTGTGCGTGTTCTTGCATCCACACATCTTCTTTGGTGAAGAGCTTTTTCATGTCTTTAGTCTAGGATTTTGTTGTTTCATTCTTGTTGACTTTTTATTTTTTATTTTATTATTATTATTTTTTAAGAAGGCTCCACACCCAACATGGAGCCCAACATTGGGCCTGAACTCATGACCTTGAGAACAAGACCTGAACTGAGACCGAGAGCTGGGCATTTAACTGACTGAGCCACCCAGGGTCCCTGAGTTCTTATTGAATTTTGGGAGTTCTTCATATTCCCTGGAAACACATTCGTTATCACATTTATTTTTTAAGTGATTTTATTTATTTATTAGAGAAAGAGAGAGAGAAAGCAAAGTAGGGTGAGAGGCAAAGGGAAAAGCAGACTCCTGGCTGAGCAAGGGCCCAATGCGGAACTCGATCCCAAGACTCCAGGAGGATCATGACCTGAGACGAAGGCAAATACTTAACTGACTGAGCCACCCAGGTGCCTCTATCACAATAATGTTTGCAAATATTTTTTCCATTTTGTGTATTGTCTTTTGAGTCTCTTAATGTCTTTCTCTGAGCAAAAGTTTTAAATTTTGATAAAGCCTGGTTTATATTTTTTTCTGAGTCTTGTTTTGATTGTCATATCTAAAAACTCTTTGCCTACCTAAAGTCACGGAGATATTCCCCTATGTTTTCTTCTAGAAGTTGGATAGCTTTAAATTTTACATTTCAGTCTTTAATGTATTTTGAATTAATTTTTGTATAAGATTGAGGTATTTATAATGGTTCATTATTTACTTAATATTTTGCATATAGATATCTAAATGTTTCAGTATTATTTGTTGACAAGACTATCTTTTCTTTATTGAATTGCCTTCTTATCTGTCTCAAAAATCAGTTGACTGTCGACAAAACTAAAAGACAACCCACAGAATGGGAGAAGATATTTGCAAATGATATATCAGATAAAGGGTTGGTCTCCAAAATCTATAAAGAACTTGTTAAACTCAACACACAAAGAACAAATCATCGAGTCAAGAAATGGGCAGAACACATGAACAGACATTTCTCCAAAGAAGACATACAAATGGCCAACAGACATGAAAAAATGCTCAACATCACTTGGCATCAGGGAAATACAAATCAAAACCACAGTGAGATACCACCCACACCAGTCAGAATGGCTAAAATTAACAAGTCGGGAAACGACAGGTGTTGGCAAAGATGTGGAGAAAGGGGAACCCTCCTACACTGTTGGTGGGAATGCAAGCTGGTGCAGCCACCCTGGAGAACAGTATGAAGTTTCCTCAAAAAATTAAAAATAGAGCTACCCTATGACCCAGCAATTACACTACTGGGTATTTACCCCAAAGATACAGATGTAGTGATCTGAAGGGGCACCTGCTCCCCAATGTTTATAGCAGCAATGTCCACAATAGCCAAACTATGGAAAGAGGCCAGAGGTCCATTGACAGATGAATGGATGTGGGGTGTACACACACACACACACACACACACACACACACACACACACAGTGGAATATTACTCAGCCATCAAAAAGTGAAATCTTGCCATTTGCAATGACATGGTGGAACTGGAGGGTATTATGCTAAGTGAAATGAGTCAATGACAGAAAGACAATTATCATAAGATTTTATTCATATGTGGAATTTAAGAACAGCAGAGGAGCATAGAGGAGGGGAGGGATAAATAGAACAAGACATAATGAGATAGGGGGATAAACCATAAGAGACTCTCAACCATAGGAAACAAACTGAGGGTTGCTGGAGGGGAGGGGGGGTAACGGGATGGGGTACTGGGTGATGGGCATTAAGCCCAATGAGCACTGGGTGTTATATGCAACTGTTGACTCACTGAACTCTACCTCTGAAACTAATAATACACTATATGTTAATTAATTGAATTTAAAATTTAAAAAAACAGTTGACTATATTTGTGTGGGTGTATTTATGAGTTCTCTATTCTGTTCTATTGATCTGTATGTCTAACCTTTTGCCAATACCACATGGCCTTGACTATGGTAGCTTTGTAGTGAGTCTTAAAATCATAGTATGTATGGATAACGTGAGTCCTGTGCCTTTGTTCTTTTGCAGGATGGTTTTGGCTACTCTAGTGCCTTTGTCTTTCTACATAAATTTTAGAATCTCCTTGTCGATATCTCAACAAGACTGCTGAGGTTGTGTTTGAGATTGTGATGGATCTAGAGAAAACTGAGGGAACTGACATTTTAACAATTTCCAGAAACATAAAATTTGCGTGCATCTTGTTCTTTTTTTTTTGTTGTTTACTAAGTATTTTATTTATTTATTTGAGAGAGAGAGAGAGAGAGATTGAGAATGCAAACAGGGGGAGGGCCAGAGGGAGAAACAGGCTCCCCTAGGAGCAAGGAGACCAATTTGGGGCTTGATCCCAGGACCCCGAGATCATGACCTGACCCAAAGGCAGTCGCTCAACTGCCTGAGCCACCCAGATGCCCCTTGTGTTCATCTTCTAAAGAATTTATACAACACTGGTGTTTATTGCTGCATCTGACCTTGTTGTACTATTTTTGCTCAATTTGTCACTAAGTTGTCATAAGTGGCTAAGATGAGCCCCAAATATCAGTATTTAGCATTACATAAATGGTTCTGTACTGAGACATAAAATATAAGCCTAAATATATCCTTGATTATCAAGGAATGGGGATAATAATTCTCAAAAAAAAATCATGCAATGCAATACATACACAAAGACTCATTTGTACCTATATTTTTATTATATAAACAACATAAAAGATACTCTTTTAATTACTGGAATACTCCTTGAAAAGAATTAAATATGTAGAAATTTGAGTATCTATTAAGGGCTCAGAAATCTGATTGACAAACAGTGCTGTCAAGAATGATTTCACAATTACAATTAAACTTCCACCACCAACCGTACTATGAAGCAATATAGTGTGGTTGGTAATATTCCAGCTTTGGGTCAAATAGACCCAGGTTTGTGTAATGGTTCCTCATTGACAAAGAGTTCTAATATGTCAAAAAATTCTAATAAAGATTAACTTATTTTATGTATTAAAGTACTCAGCACAATGTCCGGAACCTGATTCTCAATAAATATTAGCTATATTAATAAAGAGCTTTTTATCTTAAATGTTTCAAATATTTTTTATTGTCACTGATGAAATTTGGTTATGCCAACCTCTAAAGAATTCAGTAGCTACAGTCGCTAAAACGGACCTATTCTGGGGACGCCTGGCTGGTTCAGTCAGAAGAGCGTAGGACTCTTGATCTTGATCATGACTTCTAGCCCCCACATCGGGTGTAGAATTTACTTAAATAAAGAAAACTTTAAAAAAGCTTACCTATTCTGAAATGTAGTAACATCCCCAGAAAAACTTCTAATAAAAAAAAAAATCACTGAATTATTTCCATTGAAATCAGTCTCAATTCCAGGGATGTATTCGTAAATTGTTAATTTTTGTAAAAACCGGAAGTATAAGTGACTGAATGCTGACTGATTTTGAAACAAAGGGAGGTAGCCTCATAATCTAATAGTATTCCTGAACTAATTATTATTTTTTTTAATTTTTTAAAGATTTTATTTATTTATTTGACAGACAGCAAGAAAGGGAACACAAGCTGGGGGAGAGGGAGAGGGAGAAGCCGGCTTCCCGCTGAGCAAGGAGTCCAATGTGGGGCTCCATCCCAGGACACTGGGATCATGACCTGAGCCAAAGGCAGACTCTTAACCACTGAGCCACCCAGGCGCCCCGCCTGACCTAATTATCAAGGTAAGAAAACCCTCTTCAGTTTACAGGCACACACAGACACACACAGACACACACAGACACACACACACACACACACACACATATTGTGGTAGGCTGAAAAGTGAGATGTGTTTGGCTTTAGGAATTCATCTAATTCAGCTTATAAACAATTCTGTGTAGTGACTTTAAAGAAAATCTTTCAGTCTCTCACTCTTTTTGCATGATTGTAGGAAAAGCTGCCTCTGTTGTGCCTCACATTTTCATCATTTAAGTGGATGAGTGTCCAGACATGGGGGAAATTTGATCAGAATCAGCACTAGCCACAGACAAGAGCCGAATATAACATGTTGGTAAGAGGGGTCGCTGTCACTACCTCTGGAGGACTGTGTCCTCCTTTTAGATCCCTAACGTGTCAGAGTTGCTGGAAACTGAGGACAAAAGGGAAGCGGTTTGCAGTCCAGTTTTTCCATTTGGGGAAGGAGCATGGACAAGACCCCTCCACTTGATTCTCAGCCCAGACAGGGGCGCACAACAGGACCCTATCAAGTCAGTTTTTCAGGAAATTTAGGACAGGTCCTCCAAAGCCACTGGGCAACCCCAACTGGTGGGGACCAAGATCCAGGTTCACAAGGAGCTCAGGAAATGCGATGGGTTGTCTGAGCCCTAGAGGGTTTGTTCCGGTACGCCCAGGCTGGGGGCTCGGGGACCTGGACAAGCTCGAAGCACCCTGGGCTCTCCATGGTGGGTAACTTCGCCTCTCTCTCCTCCGATTCCATTTCCTCCCTCTAACGGCCACAGCTTGATCGTTGAGACTTAGCCACCCGTGGCTGCTGAGGGAAATAGAGGGAAAATTGAGCTGCTGCCTGCATCCCCTCGCCTGGAACCAGGGGCGGGACCCGAGATAAATGAACCTCAGCCAGAGCTCGTCACTCACCTTTGCGTTCAAACCATTCGGTGAGGATCCGGGACAGAGACTCTGAGAACCTTGCCAAGAGAGCTCCTTCCACGTGGAATTTTTTCCTTTGAGCTTAGGGCAGAGGAACTCTGTAATGGAGAAAGATGAACATAATGTACAATAAAAGGGCACCATTTAATTCTTGGGAGGGGGCTTGCGAGTGGATATTGAGAAATGAAGATCCGGGCATGACGGCTGGAGAGGTGTAGTGATTAAGGGTTTGTCCTACGTAGACGCTCATCTCTGCCCTTCACTCTCCAGAAACTTCTGCCCACCATTCTCCCCTGCACTGGGCCTCTGTTTTCCTCGTCATTTAAGTAGGGATACTCTCCACTTAACAAGGATAAAAATGAGATAAAGATAGTTATGGCTGAGGAGATCCTAAAAACACACACCCCAGGTCCTTGTGCAAAGAACCTTGCCTTAGAGCTTGATTCTAAAAATTCACTGATAGCTAAAAATACCCTGTTGACACAGGCCTGTCGGCACCCTCTGATTTTTCATTTTACGTGCACAAATTTATGTTTTTCCATTTTCGTTGGCTGGGGTTCTGTTATTTGAAGGTAAGGTGTGGGAAGTCCTTTGGAGGTTCAATGGGAGACGAGGAATCGGATATAGTTTTTCTCTCTGGAAGAAACTTTCATCGAGATTTAAAAAAATAATAAAATAAAATGTTTAGGCTCGCTTGCTACTGTAACCTCTAGTCTTCTGCCAAATGGCAATACAACAAAGAAAGTCTCCTTTTCAAGTTTCTGGTTAATAAAACAACACGACGCAAGACAAATAAACAGAAACAGAAGGGCTGGGGCTCCCGCAGCTCAGGGAGCACATGTGTGGAGCGAGGAGGCGCGCTCTGCTCGCAAGGCCCAGGGATATCTCTGGTGCACCCCCAGACCTCAGCCCCCCGGCCCGGGGTTTCCAGACCCACTGCGCAGGTCCCCGAACAGAAAGAGGCGACCAGGAATTATGCCATAAGGAAGCGGCTCTTCTTTTTGGCCTTTTTCTGTCCCATTCCCCCCTCGTGCCCCCCAACTTTGGGTTTGCTACTCATGGAAATTTGAGGGGGTGACTGAGTTTGGGGGCCATGCTGGTGCAACGGCTCTTAGCTTAGGGCTGGAAAGTGTGGGCGTGCCTGGAGGAGTGGTGGTCGCCAGTCATCTGGGAATATTTGGGTAGCCCTAAAGGGGCAGCTGACTTACTGGAACTGGTTCTGTTCTTTTCTCCTAGCGATAGGACTTCTCAGGATTCACCTGCAAGTGCGTGGGGGCTCGGCACCTCGCGGGGGGTTGATGGGGAGGGTGGGCGTTGCAGAGGAACTGGTTGCACAAGGGGCCCATGGTCCGGGCATAGTGGAGGGCCTGGAAGGTTCACTCTGGGCTCGCTGCTGTCCCTTTCTACCCCAGTGTGGGTTCTGGGTGGGGAGCTGGGGACCGCTCAGGAAGCAGTAAAGCCACAGCACACCCACCGGTTCTGGGCTTCCCTCTTGCTCTCTCCTCTTCTCTGACCTGTAAGAAGGATGTCTCCACTCTGCCTGCCCCTGGACGCCGGCCCTCCGCCTTCCACCGGGTCGCCCAGAGTGGTGGCTTTCCGCTCAGGACTGCACAGAAGCCCCAAGCCCATGAGGAAAGCAAGCCTAAGTAGTCCTCTCCCCTAGGCGCTGGGAAGGGTTTCTCAGCTCATCATCCCGGGCCTCGGGGGACGTCTTCCGGCCAGTGCTAGGCGGTATCTGTGAATCAGCTGCGGCTGAAAGCTGGAAACAGAGTGAACCCAACCCTGGAAGAACCGCTAAGGATTTACGACGTTCCAGAGGAGGAACTGTTCATAAAAACCCGACCGGCCAACTTCTCTGCAATGTGTTAAATAACAAACCGAGGGTGTAGAGCTGCTTTTTGTTACTCGGAGCAAATGAAATGTCAGGGAAGACCGTGAAGCCCTTGGTGGGATATCTGAGGCTTTGTAAGGAAGTCACATGGGATTTTCATCTTTTTGAGGATTTCATGCCATTAGCTCCTCTTCACCCAGACCTGCCGCTTCTCCTGTTTTGGATAGAAATACTTCTACGAGGGATGTACGAGTCCCCCAGTTCTCTCAAAGGCTCCTTAAATCCCACTTCCTTGTTGAGGGCTTTATTAAATCCATCTAGAACTCTTTTTTTTTTTTTTTTTTTTTTGTGGACGTTCACCACAAAGGAAGTGGAAACTGGACAATGGCCCTCGTTAGGAAGCTGGGTTTGGTGGAGGTCTACCTGTCCTTCCCTTCCTTCCTGAGCGAATCCAAGCACAGTGCACACCTCTTCATGCCCTGTCCTGGTTTCTCAGGGATGCCTCAGCCCCCCTTGGCTCCAGGGATGGGCTGTGATTTGACAACAAAAATCAGGGCAATGCCATTCTCCTTGAACACATTGAGTTCAAGAGTGGACATGTGGCCTTATTCTGCTGGAGTCAAAGATGGCAGAGGCTTCTGGAATGTTCTTTCTCACTTTTAGGAGAAGCAGTAGATAGCCACTTTCTCTCTCTCCACCTCAATGTCTTCTGGTGGCCATTTTATGACCCCAGGGCAGCTGCCATGAGAATGAAGTTGATACCCAGGGGGAGGCAGCTCTAGAGCATCTCAGGGAAATGCAGCCAGAGTCCTGGTTGCTTGTTCTTGGAATCTGCCCAACCTCTGAATGTCCAGTTATATGAGCAAAGAGGATTCCTCACTTGAAGGAATTTTAAGCCATTTGAGTCAGCTGAAATCATCCTGACCTAGGGGTTTTAACTCTCAGCAGGGTGTAGAGCTGTCTGGTGGAAGGGAACTCAGGTAGGGACCAAAGGATCTAGCCCAAAGTCTTAGGCTGCCAAGCGCTAGTGATGTGTCTGGGAGCAAGTCTGGTCAACCTGTAGCACTTGACTTCTGTGTTAAAGGGGGGTGAGGGTCACTGTGTCTGTGTCACAAGGCTAAGTGGGGATCAGATAAGTCAGAGCTGCAAAACCTCTAAAATGTGTTTATTCGCATCATTTGCCAGTTCAATTCGCTATTCTGTTATGGTGAAAATAACAGTGGCTAACTCTATTAAGATATTATTAATTGTCCAGCCCTGTGCTGATTGCTTTAATGACTTAGTTCATTTAATCTGTAGTGCAATCCTATAGTATGTTATTATATCTGGGTTTTGTTGGTGAATAAAAAGCATTAGAAAAATTAACTTTTTATTAGTATTATACATCTACTAAGTGGGGAAGCTTACTAATATATATTTGAGTATAATGTTAATAAGGCAAGGGATGTCAGTTCCACAACAATTGCCAGCAGTCCCAAATTCTGTATTAGACTTGTTTCCATTTTTGGGGTTTGACCACTTGCACCATTGTTGCCTAGTTTCCATTTATTGCTCCCAAAGTCCTTAGGCTAATAAAAATGTCCCTTTCACAATTAACTACTGAACTTATTAACCGCACTCAGAAATCATTTGCCCAGGAGTTGGTTATATTTTTTTAAGATTTTATTTATTTATTTGAGAGAGAGAGAGAGCACCCAGAGGGAGAGAGAGAAGCAGACTGCCTGCTGAGCAGGGAGCCCTGGGATCTATCCCAGGACCCTGGAATCATGACCTGAGCCAAAGGCAGACACTTAACGGACTGAGCCACCCAGGTGTCCCATGCACTGGAGCTGGTTTACATCAGACTTCTAATATTAAAAGTTTGCATGTGTGTGTATATGTGTGTGTTGTAAGAATATTGTGTTGATATTAATAATTATTTAACAAGTATTACCAATGAATAATTATTAAGAACTAATAATTATTGATAGTAGTACCGAGTGCTTTAAATATGTTGAGACTCTTAAAATAAGTGCATTTATTGGTGTCACATCTGAGATAGTGGCTTGCTAGTCACAAATTGTGGCTATAAATGGATATCACTGATGTCTTGCACTGGAATATTGAAGGTAGATACAGAATCACTGTAATTAGGGATGGTCTCCTTCCTGTCCAGACCAATAGTTCCATAGGGACAGCTCTGCATGCCTACCCCTAAAGGGGGTGTCTGGACATGGTTTGGTTGTTGCAACTAGGAAGTAGTGGTGTGCTGTTGGCATCTAGTGACTATAGCCCAGGGATGCTATCTAATATTCTCCAGTGCACAGAACAGCCCCCACAACAAAGAATTATCCAGCTCCGGGGCGCCTGGGTGGCTCAGCATCAGCTTTTGGCTCGGGTCATGATCCCAGAGTCCTGGGATCAAGCCCCACGTCAGACTCCCTACTCAGCAGGGAGCCTGTTTCTCTTTCTCTCTCTGCCATTCCCCACTCTTGTGCTCCCTGGTTCTCTCTAACTCTCTGTCAAATAAATAAAATCTTAAAAAAAAAAAAAAAAGAATTATACAGCTTCAAATAAGAGTAGTGCTGGGGTTGAAAGATCTTGGTCCAGACAACCCAAGGACCCATGCTGAGCTTTCTTTTTTTTCTTTTTTTAAATTTTTATTTGCGTTTTCCTTTCTATACCATTCTTGTTTGGTTAGGAGTCAGGCAACCCATCCTGTACTAAGGATGCATGAGGATCCTGGAATGTTCACAGATTGACCCCCACACTGAGGCTCAGCAAAGTCTTGGAGCTTGGCCAGGATGTCCTTCTACTGGAGAAGCCACGGTTTTTTGCAAGAAACTGATGCCAGAAGACCCTTCCCTGAGAGCATTGAGGTCAGCTGGTATACCTCTTGAACAGTGCACGAGGGTCTTCAGGCATTTCACTTCTACTGGGGGCCCCAGTGTGGTGAGCTGGTGTGCTGCTTGGCTCTCTCCATGTGATCTCCTTTCTCTCTAATGAATCCCCCCAGGTTTACTTCTAGTAAAGTCAGCCCCTAGTAAAGTCAGCCCCTGACATGTTCTAACCTTGACCTCCGCCCATCCACTCCTCTACTGCCAGCCCAGGCTACCATGATCAGGTCTCTCTAGCCTGGAGGGTATGATCATTTTCCTCTCCTCCTCTTCTCTGGCTTCTTTGCTCTGGCACACACATTACCTCCGGTTACACTTATGACCTTCCCTTTTGACTCGCAAGAGCTTAGCTTCAAACTTGAAAAAGTATAGAATATTAGACTTTCTTCTCTTTCAATCCTCTCACTATAGAAATCAAACTTTTCCTTATGGCCATGTGGGTGCCTCTGAACGACGGAGGAGAGAGTCGGGGCATACAACAAAGAAAGAAAAAAAATCACAAAGATGAACATGTCAAGATCTGATTTCACTACATCAGAGATTTCATAAGTTTCTTCCCCCCCCTTCACTTTAGAGTTTAGGAAGGAGGTAGTGGTGGTAGAGGATAGTTTTATGGGTTTAGCCAGATGTTAGGGACATCTGGTGACTAGATGTTTGTTTTCTAAGCTTTTCTGAATGTTATGCTCAGAGGATGGGAATCGGGAATAGGCCACTCTATAGGCAGTCTTTGCTTTGAGAGTAGAGATTTGGGGCAGGAGTAGGAGAGGAGGGTTTGGCCTGGTAGAAGGTAGCTTTTCCCTCTCTGTGCCTCCATGTCTTTTTTTAAAGACAAGACTCTACCTATCCCAAATATAATAACCATAATGATTCTAGCTATGATTTATAAAATCCTTTTTATATAATGGACACCGTACTGGGTGCTTTGCTTATATTTTCTTATTTACATTCAGTTTTCATAAGCTAGAACCTGTGATGCACGATGGGTCCTAACTCTTCTAGATTCTACATCATTCCTTATCTCCATTTTTTGGGGATGGATGTCATTCTTTAGACTTAAGCATACAGTACTCACATTTGGAAATTTTAATGTTACCAAACCCAGTATAATATTTTTTGTTAATTTTCCATTTGGTACTGATGAATTGTCTTATGTATCCACATCCACTAATCCAGTTTTGCTGGGTGAATGTATTACTTGTGACTGTGAAAGTCACTCGCCAACCCCAAATGTGAAATGTGAAATGAACTCGCCAACCCAAAAGTCAAAACATGGGACCTTTGTTTCATAAACTCTAGGGTCCAACTAGGTGAATCAATTGGTATCTTTGAAGAAAGGGCCAGGTCTTCTGGAGGAAATATCTCTTGGATTTGAGTCTTTGTATTTGGTGTATAAATTTATACTTCAGAATAGGAAACGTTGCCATGAGAATATACTGGATGTGTATATTTGAAGGCTGATGAAAGAAGATTGTGAACAGAAATTTGACTTCTTCCCAAACACTATGACCAACACTATGGGACAATTGTCCCAGGGAACTATGGGTGGCTCCTAATGGGAAAGTTTCTAGCATTCGACAGACACTGTTAGGGGAGTAGGGAAAAAGTTCTAAAGTAAATAGGAAAGAAGCAAAGTTGGATGATGAATGTTGAGGGAAACAAAAATCTAGTCTTTGATAGAAAAGAGTAGGGTTTTTTTTTGTAGGAGGAAAAAATTTTAAGGTTCAGGAGGTGGGAAAAGATCTTGACTTGGGAGCCAGAGACCAGTGGTCTAGCTAGGTTCTGGAGAAATCTGGGAGACACAGATCCAGAGTAAAGCCCTTGTCAGTGGTTTAGATCATACTGGCCTTCCAGATACTAATCCCATATCCCAACTGGTACTGGGGCAATCTTGGCATGATTCAGTGCAGAATGTGATATGATCAGTAATAAGAGGCTACAAAAAGCAAGCCTGTGTCCTGAGGGTTCTCCTGATCTCCATGCCCCCAGAGGGTATCTCCGTTATTTGAAGACTTGAGACTTATCACAGCTTAGCGGATTTGCAAGGGATTTGACTGCTGGGTTAGAGTGGGCAGGCTTACTGTCATGGCTGGGCCATGACATCTTTTTTTCTGAAACTGGGGGAAGGATTTGATTTACAAGGAGGGTCCTCAGCTTCAGAGAGTGGAAAGGGGTATAGAGTGGGATGAATAGGAATAAGGCATTCAGTGGAAGACTGGAAGTTTCTCTGTACAATGACATAAGCATACCTTTTCTGCTTTTGGAGAAGGAAACTAATCTTAAGATAAAAAAAAAAAACAGCATAGGGAGTTCTGAAAAAGTTTATAAAATGGGGAGCCTACATGGCTCAGTCAGTCAAGTGCTGGGCTCTTGATTTCAGCTCAGGTCATGCTCTCAGGGTCGTGGGTTCGAGTCCTGCATTGGGCTCTGCCCTTAGTTGGGAGTCTGCTTGAGATTTTCTCTCTCCTCTCTCTTTGCCTCTCCCCCCTCTTTCTCTCTCTCAAAGAAATAAATAACTCTTAGAAAAAAGTAGAAGTTTATAAAGCACCCCTGAAGACCAAAAAGCCCATAAATAATTCACATCTTACTTCTGTTTTTCTAAAAACCTTGCTTTCGGTGTTGGGCAGCAGAGATACCAAAAATGGACTGTTAACCAGGACCTCATTCTTTTGTCATCCTATAAAGGGGAGAGTTTCTTTCAAATTTGGAAATCTTAAAAATAAAGAGAATAATTTGTGAATGGATCCTTACAGTAAAGAAAGAAAACAGAATGATTACTTTTTGTGGTATCAAATTTCATACACAGTATAAATATTCTTACCACTTTGAATCAACCAAATACTTTCAGCTTTATAAAGTTTCCATTATTTCACTTAACCAGAGAAATCTGCCAGCTAATATTTTACTAAGCCTGAAAATATTTTAACTAGCCCTTTCCATATCTATCAAGTTCAAAGGGATGATATAATTTATGTATCAATACTCCATAAAGTTTAGTCCTAGAAATGTGGGTTATATTTTCAATATTTATTAAAATTTTTTGTCTATGGCTGACTTATTTTAAGCCCATGGGCATGTGTTTTATTGCATGGTAGGCTTAATTCATACCGTCTAGATGACTCTAGCATCTTGCCGTTCATGAGGATCATTTAAGATGAAAGGCATTAAAATAAGGTAGACTTTAGATATCTAAGCATCTGTTTAATTCAGCCCTTCTCTATTACTTAGTTCTGGTGCTGGGCATCAAAGAAAAAAAATAAAAAGTCGGCACCGTTCTCTTAAAAATACGTCAAGGCCCCCAACTCTTTAACAACACAGGAAATGTCAAATATTATATGGATATAAATAACTCAGTAAAACAGGCTTACAGGAACATCTGGCTTTGCACAGTTCCACGCACTCGGCTGGCGCAAAGATATTTCAGTAATACTATCCAGTCGTTGGGCTGTGTGACACAGTGGGGCACAGAAGGGAATTTGAGTGTCGAGTGAAAAATGTGCTTGTAAAAGGGTCTGAGTAGTTATCTGTCTAATCCGCCCTAATCTGTTCAGTCATTTGCTCTGGGGGGCTCTTAAGAGGGAATACTGACCCCCTCTGGAAGCTGGTCTCTTAGACAGATACCCCCAGCGCCTCCAGGGTTAGGGATGGAGGGCAGAAGGTTAACGACCCTCGGAATGCGGGCTGCCCTGATGATCACTGGAGAGATCATTTTTAAAAGGGACATCTTAATTTTCTGAGTAACATGTCGCTTTATTTCAGTTCTAACCTTGTGGAAACAATCCAAAGGGAAAAACGGGGACAACATCTCCTTTGTTCCTGCCAGCTTTGCCTTTTGCCCTGTACAGCTCCACTGTCTGGCCTCCCTTCTTTCTCTAGGGCGTCACATTCTCCACCATGGGCTTTCCTTCTATTTTTAAGATCTGACTTCCTTGGGTGTTGGGCAGACTACCATTTGGGGAAGGCAGTTTGTGCAATCCAGACTATTTGGTGTTCATTTCACTTACACACACTTTAAAGAGAAAGTAAAACCCCCCAAACAGATACACACGAGAGCATCGCACGTGAAGTCTATGGTTTTTCCTCTATGTCTGCATTACCATGGTCATTGTCATCATGAGTAAGCTAGAGCAACAGTGTCCACCTCATAGGGAGTCAAAGTCCAATAAAAATTAGAGGTGTACCTTAGATTCTTTTGGGCTCATCTCCAAATACATTATTAATTTCTGTATTCTGCAAATATCAAGTCATGACTGTGTGCCAAGCATGTGGCAGGTAAGAAGTCAAGGTCTTTCCTTGTCTTCAAAGAGCTTAGAGTCTCCGTGGAAATAAACAGTAGACTAGCTCAGACTACAGTGTAATATGTTCTAAAATAAAGTGAACCACTGAAAGAAAATAAATTCCGGTAATGATAACTTGCTTAAATATCTCCTAAAAACTTTAAAAAAAAACTTTCTTTAAGATTTTATTTATTTATTCATGACAGGCAGAGAGAGAAAGAGTGAGAGAGAAAGAGAGAGAGGCAGAGGGAGGAGCAGGCTCCCCAAGGAGCAGGGAGTCTGACATGGGACACGATCCCAGGACCCCAGGATCGTGACTTGAGCCCAAGGCAGACACTTAACCATCTGAGCCACCCAGATGCCCTCCTATGAAACTTTTTGAATATCTAACTATATTGATATGTTTCTATCCCTTCAAGAAACTTTCTGGAAATCACTTGATCCTTCATGAAAATCAAGTCTACATGGGGCAAGTATGCAAGTGACGGGTAGCTGAATGTCAATGCCGCCCTGGCATCAGAACAGGAAGTGGAGGGGAAGCCAATGTCTTTCTGAAGCACTTGGGGGCAGTTACATTGTGTTGAAACCTATCCCTTTATTTGGAGCATGGTGGGGAAGGACAAAGGTGCGTGGTAATCTGGTTCCCAGAGAGCCCAAAGTGCTAACCCTCAAGGTACATATTTCTGTATTCTTTCTCAAAAGAACTGATTTTATTCATTAATTAACTAATTAATTCAATACTGTCTATTTGTAGAACACCTTCTAGGAAGGAAGATGTGCAGGAGAAAACACTACTTAGCTTTCAAGGTGCCCCATTAGGTGGAGGAAATCCATGTAAGTCCACGGCTACAGCACAGTGCGGTAAGTGTTACTGATCTGTGCTAGGGATTCGCAGCGAAAAAGATCAGGTCCAAACACAAATGCCCGAGGTGGATGGGTCCGCAATCACCACTGGGTCAGACTAATTCTCACGCTGAACATTGAAGTAATAAATTGCATTTTCGTTAAAAGCTATCCTGATTGGCTACATAATTTATTTACGTTAATTGGGTCATTTCTCAATTCCTTTTCACTCTTTTCTTCATACACTTGGCTTTAAAGGAATGATCAACGAGTCACCTAGAATACAGACTCTGCCGAGACTATGCATTTGGTTGTCTAGAACCTTGAGAGGGTGCTTTCTCAAGTTTCTTCATCCGTGGGGTCCCAGCCCCCCGCACACCCAGCCCAGTCCTAGCCGGACACTGTTGAATATCTCTTACCAACCTGCTTTTCGGCCACTTTCTAATGCTCACTTTCTCCTTTCCCTTCCCATTCTGTTCCAGGGGTTTGACAGAACAGACTGCCCTCAGACACCATTGAGATCGTGACACAGGCCAGTACACTTCAGGAAATTCAAACTGACAGAAACCCCTGCCTTCTGCTGTTGCAAAAGTGGCTTGGTGTAGCAAGACTCCAGCTCAGAGTCAAGGGCTGCAAGAAAAGGTTCTTGACCCTTTCTGCAAAAAAGGGAGTGCCTGGGGGGCTGAAAGCTTTGGCAGGGTTGAGATAAATACTCAGGTTAAGGCATTTTTCATCTGTTTAACCAGATCTCATTATATTGTCAAACAAGACTGCCGGGTTCACAAGAAACAGCTCCGGTATTCTTGTTGAGGGTTGAGGCAAGAAGTTAAGAATTTATTTATTTATTTATTTATTTATTTATTTATTTATTTATTTCCCCCCAAGGTGAATTCCCCTGATGCTGAAATGCCAAGCAAAGTTTTCACTGGGATGAAATTGAGGACTGGGAGGGAGCCTTTGAAGGAAAAAGCCTGAAGGTACTTCATAGAGCCCCACCCTACTGGGTGGTGAGGGAAAAAAAGACGACTTGGTAATAAGCTCGCCTACACCCTTGCGGAGAAGTCCCTTTCTTAGGACTCCTACATAACATAAACATAACAAAAGCTCTCAATTGTATATTCCCTTGCTGTGTCAGTGTCTTACACTGCCCTTTGTCGACTCCAGGAAAATGACATTTTGCCTTTTTTTTTTTTTTAAAGATTTTGTTTATTCATTTGATAGAGAGAGACATCACAAGTAGGTAGAGAGAGAGGAGGAAGCAGGCTCCCCACCAAGCAGAGAGAGCCCGATGCAGGGCTCAGTCCCAGGACCCCAAGACCATGACCTGAGCCAAAGGCACAGGCTTAATCCACTGAACCACCCAGGTGTTCCGCCCTTTTTTTTTTTTTTTTTATAGCTTATCTTACTTTTCCCAGGTTGAGTTAAATTCAATAATTGTTTAGTCCTGGTGATGCTCAAGTTAGCTAAATTGCTGTGCTACCCAGCCATGAGTCCAAATTACATAGGAATAGCGGTGATCCATGTGAAAATACTTAGAGTTCATCCTCTAAAATGGTCTTACTCAAACAGAACATCTGCATTTGAGAAAATCCAAAGCAAATGTCTGGCAAGTGAATTCTCTTATTAGCCTCTAACTTCAATCATCATCTTATTTTATATTTGGATAGCGCATTCATTCTTGTAGCTCATTTTGTTCTCATCATACAGCACAGCCTTATCATTTTTAAAGCTATTCTTTATTGAGAAATATTTACTGAGTTATTAGTTTGTGAGGATGCTCGTACTACATTCCTCTCTCACTTTTGCAACACTGATTTTAAACCGTTTCTGCGCTCCCTGTACCTCAAGGACCCCCACTTCACCTCCTGCTCTATAAGCGATGCATGTCTCTTTCACTGAAAAAATGGAAGCCATCAGCTGGGAACGCCTTGAACTTCCTGCCACCAAATCCGCATCCTGTATCGGCCTGCATGTTACCCTTCTTCCTTTCTAGGACTGGGCATTTATTTATTTATCTATCTATCTATTTATTTATTTATTAGAACTGGGCTTTTAGGCTATTTACCAGAGCAGAAAACATGCCGAGTGACGTGGAGAACTGTCCAAAATCTTACAGGAAGTAAAAGGTGGTGGCAGAATTTGAACTCAGGTCTCCTGATTTTGGGTCCCAGTGCCCTTCCTCCTCTTACCGTTTTTTAATAAATTTTATTATTTTGTTGCTATTTTTTTTTAAAGATTTTATTTATTTATTTGACAGAGAGAGATCACAAGCAGGCAGAGAGGCAGGCAGAGAGAGAGGAGGAAGCAGGCTCCCTGCCGAGCAGAGAGCCTGATGTGGGGCTCGATCCCAGGACCCTGAGATCATGACCTGAGCCGAAGGCAGTGGCTTAACCCACTGAGCCACCCAGGCGCCCCTTTTTGTTGCTATTTTTAAATAATTTATTATTTATTTGTCAGAGAGAGAGTGTGTGCACAAGCAGGGGGAGCGGCAAGCAGAGGGAGAAGCAGGCTCCCTGCAGAGCAAGGAGCCGGATGTGGGACTTTATCCCAGGACCCTAGGATCATGACCTGAGCCAAAGGTAGATGCTTTACTGACTGAGCCACCCAGGTGTCCTGCCTTTATTTATTATTATTTTTTTTAAAGCAGTTTTAGGTTTATAGTAAAATTGAGAGGAAGGCACAACAATTTCCATATATCTCCTGCTCCCACAATTATTGGCATCACTTACCAGAATGGTACCTTTTTTTCTTTTTTAAACCAAGGATGAACCTTCATTGATACATTATTACTCAGAGTCCATAATTTACTTAAGGGTTCATTCTTGGTTTGTATATTCATTGTGTTGGGACTGACATATAACGATATTCATCCATCATATAGAGTATTTTCATTGCCTTAAAAATCCTCTGTGCTCTGCCTAATTCATCTCCCCACCTCCACCTGGCTATCTTTTATTATCTCCATAGTTTTGCCTTTTTCAGAATGTCATCTACTTGGTATGTGACCTTCTCAGATTGAGTTCTTTCACTTAGAAATATGCATTTCAGCTTCCTTCATGTCTTTTCATGGCTCACGGTCATTTCTTTTTAGCCCTGAATGATATTCCATTGTCTGGATGTATGGCAGTTCATCCATTCATCTACTGCAGGTTATCTTAGTTGCTTCCAAGCGTTGCAATTATGAACAAAGCTATTATAAACATCTGGCCAGGTTATTGTCTGAACACGTGTTTTCAGCTTCTTTGGGTAAATACTAAAGAGCACAATTGCTGGACTGCATGGTAAGATATATATGGTTTTGTAAGAAACTGCCCAAATGTCTCTCAAAGTTCTATACCATTTTGCATTCCCACTAGCAATTAACAAGAGTGCCTATTTCTCCCTATCTTTGCCAGCATTAGGTTTTGTCAGTGTTCTGGAAATAAATAAAACCTAACAGGTCTGTAGTTGTATCATCTTTTAATTTCTATTTCTCTGATGACTTATGAAGTGGAGCATCTCTCCATATGTTTACTTGCCATCTGTATATTTTCTTTGGTGGGATGTCTGCCATGGTCTTTGGTCCATTTTAAAAATCAGGTTGTTTTCTCATTGTTGAGTTTGATTATTTATTTATTTATTTCAGACAGAGAGAGAGAGCATGAGTGGGGAGGGGCAGAGGGAGAAGCAGACCCCTCATTGAGAAGGGAGCCTGATGTGGGGCTCAATCCCAGGACCCTGAGATCATGACCTGAGCCAAAGGCAGAAGCTTAATGACTGAACCACCCAGACACCCCTCATTTTTGAATTTTAAGAGTTATTTGTGTGTATTAGATAACAGTCTTTTATCAGATGTGTCTCTTGCTAGTGTTTTCTCCCCATCTGGGGCATGTCTTCTCATTCTTTTGATACTGTCTTTCACAGAGCAGCAGGTTTTAATTTAATTTAATTTTTAAAAAATATTTTATTTATTTATTTGACAGAGAGAGATTACAAGTAGGCAGAGAGGCAGTCAGAGAGAGAGGGGAATGCGGGCTTCCCGCTGAGCAGAGAGCCCGATGCGGGGCTCAATCCCAGGACCCTGAGATCATGACCTGAGCCGAAGGCAGAGGCTTAACCTACTGAACTACCCAGGCACCCCAGGTTTTAATTTTAATGAAGCCCAGCTTATCAATGATCTCTTTCATGCATTGTGTCCTTGTGTTGTATCTAAAAAGGAATCACCATACCTAAGATCATTTAGGTTTTCTCCTGTGTTATCCTCTAGGAGTTTATAGTTTTGCATTTAAGTCTATGATCCATTTTGAGTTAATTTTTGTGGCGGGTACAAAGTCTTTGTCTAGATTCGCTGTTTTGCACATGGACGTCCACTTGTTCTAACACCATTGTTGAAGAGAATGTTTTTGCTCTTTGTATTTCCTTTGTGCCTTTGTCAAAGTTTAGTTCATTATACTTACATGGGTCTATTTTGGGGCTGTCTATTCTGTCCCATTGATAATTTGTCTATTCTTTTGCTGGTTCCACACTGTTTTGATTACTATAACTTTTTAAAAAAGATTTTGTTTATTTATTTGAGAGAGACAGAGAGAGATAGTGAGAGAGAGCATGATCAGAGGGAGAGGGAGTGGGAGAAGCAGCTTCCCCACTGAGCAGGGAACCCAATGAGGGGCTCTACCCCAGGACTCTGGGATCATGACCTGAGCTGAAGGCGGACACTTGACTGGCTGAGCCACTCAGCTGCCCCTGATTACCGTAGCTTTATAGTAAGTCTTGAAGTTGAGTAATGTCAGTCCTCCAACTTTGTTCTTCTTCCATATTATGTTGGCTTTTCTGGGTCTTTTGCCTCTCCATGGAAACCTTAGAATCAGTTTGTTGATCTCCACAAAATAACCTACGGGGATTTTGATTGGGATTGCCTTGAATCTAGAGATCAAGTTGGCAATATTGAGTCTTCTTACCCATGGATATTTCTCCATTTATTTTGTTCTTTGGCTTTATTCATCAGAGTTTTGTACTTTTCCTCATATAGTTCTTATACATATGTCAGATTTATACCTAAGCATTTTAGTTTGTTGGGCACAAATGCAAGTGGTTTGTGTTTCTAATTTTAATCCAACTTGTTTATTGTTGGTATATAGGAAAGTAATTGACTTTTGTATATTAACCTTGTATCCTGCAATCTTGCTTTAATCTTTTATTAGTTCCAGGAGTTTTTCCCTTGATTCTTTTGGATGTTCTACATAGACAATCATGTCATCTGGGAACAGTTTTATGTCTTGCTTCCCAATCTGTATACCTTTTCCTTTCTTATTTCATTAATATTGTATCTAGTATGATGTAGCAGAGGGGTGGTAAGGAAGGAACATCCTTGTCGTTTCCTGGTGCCCTTTTCACTGCATTACAACTTTTAGTCTTTTAAATTAAGTAAGCAAGCATTTTATTTTTAAATGTTTACAACAGACAGGTCCATCAAGCATCCACTCCCTCCTTGACCATTTCCAATGGCCCTGAATTTGTGTTTGGTGGTCCATATGGTTCTAGGGAATCTTACAACAGCTCCAACTCTAGCTATTGAGAAATGGACTAGCAGCATCCCTAAGCCACAGTGACTGGTTCAGGAGTAGACCTGTGTCCTAAACTGGCCCAATCTGAGTGGTGCACAGATTTTGTTTTGTTTTGTTTTGTTTTGTTTCCTTCTGTGTGGTATGCTATAAAGAAGGAAAGCCTGGAGACCCTGCAGCCATTTTGCCATTATGAAGGAAGTCAATCTAGGGATGAAGCTAAACACAGAAATAGACCAAACATAAAACATTTGCAGGAAATATATACATATACCACGTCTTCTTCATCCATTCATCTGTTGATGGACATCTAGGTTATTTCCATAGTTTGGCTATTGTGGACATTGCTGCTATAAACATTTGGGTGCATGTCTCCCTTTGGATCAATACATTTGTATCTTTAGGATAAATACTCAATAGTGCAATTGCTGGGTTGTAGGGTAGCTGTATTTTCAAATTTTTGAGGAACTTCCATGTGGTTTTCCAGAATGGCTGCACCAGCTTGCATTCCCACCGAAGTGTAGGAGGGCTCCCCTTTCTCCACATCTTCGTCAAAATCTGTCTTTTCCTGACTTGTTAGTTTTAGCCATTCTGACTGGTATGAGGGTGTTATCTCATTGTGGTTTTGATTTGTATTTTCCTGATGTTGAGCATTTTTTCATGTCTATTGGCCATTTGTATGTCTTCTTTGGAGAAATGTCTGTTCATGTCTTCTGCCCATTTCTTGACTTGATGATTTGTTGTTTGTGTGTTTAAAAAAAATTTTTTTTAAGATTTTATTTATTTGACAGAGAGAGAGAAATCACAAGCAGGCAGAGAGGCAGGCAGAGAGAGAGGGGGAGGAAGCAGGCTCCCTGCGGGGCAGAGAGCCCGACTTGGGGCTCGATCCCAGGACCCTGGGATCATGACCTGAGCCGAAGGCAGAGGCTTTAACCCACTGAGCCACCCAGGCGCCCCAGTTCTTTGTGTGTTTAGTTTAATTAAGTTCTTTATGGATTTTGGATACTAGCCCTATATCTGATATGTCATTTGCGAATATCTTCTTCCATTCTATCAGTTGTCTTTTGGTTTTGTAAACTATTTCCTTTGCTGTGCAAAGCTTTTTTTTTTTCTTTTTTTTTATTTGACAGAGAGATCACAAGCAGGCAGAGAGGCAGGCAGAGAGAGAGGAGGAAGCAGGTTCCCTGCAGAGAGCCTGATGCGGGGCTCGATCCCAGGACTCTGAGATTATGACCTGAGCCGAAGGCAGCGGCTTAACCCACTGCACCACCCAGGCACCCTGTGCAAAGCTTTTGATCTTGATGAAGTCCCAATAGTTCATTTTTGCCCTTGCTTCCCTTGCCATTGGTGATGTTTCTAGGAAGAAGTTGCTGCAGCTGAGGTCAAAGAGGTTGCTACCTGTGTTCTCCTCAAGGATTCTGGTGGATTCCTGCTCACATTGAGGTCTTTCATCCATTTTGAGTCTATTTTTGTGTGTTGTGTAAGGAAATGGTCCAGTTTCATTCTTCTGTGTGTGGCTGTCCAATTTTCCTAACACCATTTGTTGAAGAGACTTTTTTCCATTGAACATTCTTTCCTGCTTTTTCGAAGATGAGTTGACCATAGAGTTGAGGGTCTATTTCTGGGCTCTCTATTCTGTTCCATTGATGTATGTATCTGTTTTTGTGTCAGTACCATCCTGTCTTGATGATTACAGCTTTGTAATAGAGCTTGAAGTCTGGAATTGTGATGCCACCAACTTTGGTTTTCCTTTTCAATATTCCTCCAGCTATTCAGGGTCTTTTCTGGTTCCATATAAATTTTAGGATTATTTGTTCCATTTCTTTGAAAAACATTGATGGTATTTTGATAAGGATTGCATTAAATGTGTAGATTGTTTTAGGTAGCATAGATATTTTCACAATATTTGTTCTTCTAATCCATGAGCATGGAATGTTTTTCCATTTCTTTGTGTCTTCCTCAATTTCTTTCATGAGTACTTTACAGTTTTCTGAGTACAGATTCTTTGCCTCTTCGGTTAGGTTTATTCCTAGGTATCTTATGGTTTTTGGTGCAATTATAAATGGGATCAACTCTTAATTTCTCTTTCTTCTGTCTTGCTGTTGATGTATAGAAATGCAACTGATTTCTGTGTGTTGATTTTAAATCCTGACACTTTACTGAATTCCTGCATGAGTTGTAGCACTTTTGGAGTGGAGTATTTTGGGTTTTCCATATAAAGTATCATATCATCTGCAAAGAGTGAGAATTTGACTTCTTCTTTACCAATTTGGATGCCTTTTATTTCTTTTTGTTGTCTGATTACCAAGGGTAGGACTTTTGGTGGTATGTTGAATAGTGGTGGTGACAGTGTTCCTGACATTAGAGAAAAAGCTCTCAGCTTTTCCCCATTGAGAATGATATTCATCCCCATTGAGAATGATATTCACCATCAATAGATGGCTTTTATGATATTGAGGTATGTACCCACTATCCCTACACTGTAAAGAGTTTTGATTAAGAAAGGATGCTGTACTTTGTCAAAGCAGCATCTATTGAGGGTATCATATGGTTCTTGTTCTTTCTTTGATTAATGTATTATATCACATTGATTGATTTATGGATGTTGAACCAAACTTGAAGCCCAGGAATAAATCCCACTTGGTCGTGGTGAATATTCCTTTTAATGTACTGTTGGATCCTACTGGCTAGTATTTTAGTGAGAATATTTGCATCTGTGTTCATCAAAGATACTGATCTGTAATTCTCCTTTTTGATGGGGTCTTTGTCAGGTTTTGGGATCAAGGTAATGTTGGCCTCATAAAATGAGTTTAGAAGTTTTCCTTCCATTTCTATTTTTTGGAACAGTTTCAGGAGAATAGATAGTAATTCTCCTTTAAATGTTTGGTAGGAATTCCCTGGGAAGCCATCTGGCCCTGGGCTCTTGTTTGTTGGCAGATTTTTGATGACTGCTTCAATCTCCTTACTGGTTATGGATCTGTTCAGGTTTTCTGTTTCTTCCTGGTTGAGTTGTGGTAGTTTATATGTCTCTAGAAATGCATCTATTTCTTCCAGATTGTCAAATTTGCTGGTGTATAGTTGCTCATAATATGTTCTTATAGTTGTTTGTATTTCTTCAGTGTTGTTTGTGATCTCTCCTCTTTCATTCATGATTTTATTAATTTGGGTCCTTTCTCTTTTCTTTTTGATAAGGCTGGCCAGGGGTTTATCGATCTTATTAATTCTTTCAAAGAACCAGCTCCTACTTTCGTTGACTTGTTCTACTGGTCTTTAGATTTCTATTTCATTGATTTCTGCTCTGATCTTTATTATTTCTCTTATCTTGCTGGGTTTAGGCTTTCTTTGCTGTTCTTTCTCTAGCTCCTTTAGGTGTAAGGTTAGGTTGTATACTTGAGACCTTTCTTGTTTCTTGAGAAAGGCTTGTATTGCTGTATATTTTCCTCTCAGGACCACCTTTGCTGTGTCCCAAAGATTTTGAACAGTTGTGTTTTCATTTTCATTTGTTTCCATGAATTTTTAAAAATTCTTCTTTAATTTCCTGGTTGACCCATTCATTCTTTAGTAGGATGCTCTTTAGCCTCCATGTATTTGAGTTCTTTCCAACTTTTTTCTTGTGATTGAGTTTTAGTTTCAAAGCATTGTGGTCTGAAAATATGCAGGGAATGATCCCAAAATTTTGGTACCAGTTGAGACCTGATTCGTGACCCAGAATGTGATCTATTCTGGAGAATGTTCCATGTGCACTAGAGAAGAATATGTATTCTGTTGCTTTGGGATTGAATGTTCCAAATATATCTTTTGTGTCCATCTTGTCCAGTGTATCATTTAAACCCTTTATTTCCTTGTTGACTTTTGCTTAGATGATCTGTCCATTTCAGTGAGGGGGGTGTTAAAGTCCCCTACTATTATTGTATTATTGTCGATGTGTTTCTTTGATTTTGTAATTAATTGGTTTATATAGTTGGCTGCTCCCATATTAGGGGCATAGATATTTAAAATTGTTCAAACTTTTTGTTGGACACACCCTTTAAGTATGATATCATGTCCTTCCTCAGCTCTTATTATAATCTTGGCTTAAAATCTAATTTATCTGATATAAGGATTACCACCCAGCTTTCTTTTGATGTTCATAAGCATGGTCAATTGTTTTCCACCTCCTCACTTTAAATCTGGAAGTGTCTTTGTGTATAAAATGAGTTTCTTGCAGACAGCATATTGATGGGTCTTGTTTTTTTTTTTTTTTTAATCCATTCTGATATTTGTGTCTTTTGATTCAGGCATTTAGCCCATTTACATTCAGGTTAATTATTGAAAGATACGAATGTAGTGCCATTGTATTGCCTGTAAGGTGACCGTTAATGTATATTGTCTCTGTTCCTTTCTTGTCTGTTACTTTTAGGCTCTCTCTTTGCTTAGAGGACCCCTTTCAATATTTCCTGTAAGGCTGGTTTGGTGTTTGCAAATTGTTTTAGTTTTTGTTTGTCCTGGAAGCTTTTTAATCTCTCTTTCTATTTTCAATGACAACCTATCTGGATATAGTATTCTTGGCTGCATATTATTCTTGTTTAGTGCTCTGAATATATCATGCCAGTCCTTTCTGGCCTGCCAGGTCTCTGTGGATAGGTCTACTTCCAATCTAATATTTCTACCGATGTATGTTATAGATCTTTCATCCTGAGCTGCTTTCAGGATTTTCTCTTTGTCACTGAGACTTGTAAGTTTTCCTATTAGATGGCGGGGTGTGGACCTATTTTTATTGATTTTGAGGGGGGTTCTCTGTGCCTCCTGGATGGTGATACTTGTTCCCTCCCCAAATTAGGGAAATTCTCTGCTATGATTTGCTCCATTATCCTTCTGCCCCCCCCTTTCTTCTTCTTTTGGGATCCCAGTTATTTTAATATTATTTCATCTTATCTCTCTCTTATTTCACTTATCTTTCGAATTCTCCCCTTGTGGTCCAGTAGTTGTGTCTCTCTTTTTCTCAGCTTCTTTATTCTCCATCATTTGGTGTTCTATATCACTAATCCTCTCCTCTGCTTCATTTATGCTAGCAGTAAGAGCCTCCATTTTTTTTTTTTTTACAGATTTTATTTATTTATTTGACAGAAAGATCACAAATAGGCAGAGAGGCAGGCAGAGAGAGAGAGAGAGGAAGCAGGCTCCCTGCGGAGCAGAGAGCCTGATGCCGGGCTCAATCCCAGGACCCTGAGATCATGACCTGAGCCGAAGGCAGAGGCTTAACCCACTGTGCCACCCAGGCACCCAAGAGCCTCCATTTTTTATTGCACCTTATTAATAGCTTTTTTTTAAATTTCAACTTGGTTACATTTTAGTTCTTTATTTCTCCAGAAAGGGATTCTCTAATATCTTGCATGCTTTTTTCAAGACCAGCTAGCACCTTGATAATCATCATTCTGAACTCTAGCTATGACATATTACTAATGTTCATTTTGATTAGGCCCCTAGCCATCAGTACAACCTTTGTTCTTTTTTTTTTTGAGGTGCATTTTTCCACCTTGTCATTTTATCCAGATAAGATTAGATGAAGGAGAGAACAAAATACTAAAAGGTTGACAATGACTCCAGAAAAATATACACTAACCAAATCAGAAGAGACCTGAAACCAGGGGGTGAAGAAAGGAGGGGGTTTATATATATTTCATATATATATATATGAGAAATATTCATATATATATATATATATATATATATATATATATGAATTAGACTGGTAATAGAAAAGAGCCACACACTTGGTTTTGGATATATTTTGGTCTGTTGGAAGAAACTACCTCCCAAAAGTTTAAAGAAAGAAAAACTTATATATATACAAAAATAAGGGTAAACACTATGAAGGGATGGACTATGACTTTAAAGATGAAAATGTGAAAAGATTCTAGAAAAAAGAAATGATAAGAAGTTGGTTGAAAAAAGAAAAAAAAAAGAGGAAAGAATGTGATCAGGCTGAAGACTAGAACAAATCCATGCACTGTATTTAGGGTATATTTTGATCTACTAGAAGAAACTGTATCCCAAAATTTTAAAGAAAGAAAAACTTATATCTAGACAAAAAAATAAGGTTAAATAGAATGAAAAGATAGAATAGGACTACAACAGTGGAAATTTTAAAAATGCTTAAAAAGGTATTGGTAAGATAAAATAGTTAAAAAATATTAAAATAGGAAAAAGGAAAATTTTTTAAAAATCGAATAAGAAAAAAATGAAAAATTAAAAAAATTTAACTTTGAAAGACTAAAGAATCATGTGAAAAAAGCTATGAATTCTGTGTGCTGTATTCCTGTAGCTCTGGAGTTCCACAGTTCTAATTGATCTGTAACTTGGTCTTGGCTAGATGTTCTTGCTGATCTTCTGGGTGAGGGGCTATTGCAGTGATTTTCAAATGTCTTTGCCTGAGGCGGAATTGCACTGCCCTTGCCAGAGGCCAGGCTAAGTAATCTGCTTGGGTTCGGTACTCGGTAGCTTTTGTTCCCTGAATGCTTTCTATAGAGCTTTGGAGGACGGGAATGAAGATGGCAGCCTCCCAATCTTGGGCCCTGTAGCAGTCGATAGCTCGGGACCCCACTCCTCAGTACACCCTCAGAGAAAAGCAGTCAATCTCTCCCATCTTCCTGGTCTCTGACAGCACTCGAGCTCACCCGGCCTGTGACTGAGAGTTTCTATCTCTGGCGCACAGCCCCTGTTTGGAGTCTCCAGACCCAGCAGATTCCTGCTGCATGCTCCCATCCCACCTCTCCTGGAGGAGGAAGGCGAGTCTTCCTGGATTTGCCACTTGTGGGGTCCTTGTTCAAGGAGCAGTGGCCCAATTGTGCCTCGGATCATAGTTTAAGGTAACCCCAAGCTGAGAGCTCACGCTTTGGGTCCATCTCTGTTGCCAGCTTCCCTGCTCTGATACCTGGGAGCTCTGCCACACTCAGACACTCCCAATCTTTCTGTGACCCTGCGGGTCCTGAAACCACACTGTCCCCGTGAGGGCTCCACCCCCACTTAGCCTCTGGAGTGACATCACTCAGTGAAGCAGACTTCTAAATGTTCCAAGTTTGTACTCTGTTGCTCTACCACTTGCCTGGACTTGGCCCCTCCCTCCATGGTCTATCTTCCTGTATGTCACCTTGGGTTCACTTCTTTGCATTTCCTACCTTCCGGAAAGTTGTCACGTTTCTGTTCCTAGAATTGCTGCTCTTCTTCTCTTCAATCTCCTGTTGAGTTTGTAGCTGTTCAGAATGGTTTGATAATTATCTAGCTGAATTCCTGGGACCCCATGATATTTAGGTCTCCTACTCCTCCACCATTTTGCTCCTCCCCCCAGGAGCATCTACTTCTGATGTCAGGGTGGGGAGGGGATAAATCTCTGAAAAGCAGCAGAGATGTCCAAGAACAAGCTGAAGAGTGCAGAGTCTTGGCGTCTAAAGGAAGAAAGTGCGTCAAGAAACAAGGGGTCATAATAAACATCTAAAACTGCAGAGAAGTCTGCAGAGATGAGCACTGAAACATGCCGTTGCATTTTGTGGCATTTGGGTTTTTAACGCCTCTAACAAGACCTGTTTTAGGATTGTGTTGGGGGCAGGAGCCTGGTTGTGATTTGAAGAAATATTAGGGGACAAAGGAATGGAAGCGGATTTTATGAAAAAGTCTAGGCATTTTGATGAGAAGGGAATCAGAGAGTAAGGACTAACATGGTTCTCAGCCTTGTCTGTATGATAGAATTATGTGAAAGCCTTTTAAAAATTCCAATGCCAAGGCCATTCTCAAGACTGATTAAATCTGAATCTCTGGGAGTTAGACCCAAGCACTGGGAGAGTTTATAAAGCTCCCAGGTGACTCTAATATGCAACCCAAACTGACAATCTCCAGGTTAGAAGGAGATGCAGGGTTGAAATTATATACAAATATATTTTAAAGATTGCATGGACTTGAAGGTGCTTAATTGTTGGTAGGAGGGGTATAGGTTGGAGGGAAGAGAAGGCACAGTTGTTTGTGTAATCCTGAGCTGCAGGGGAAAGAAACATGTAGAAAGAGTGGAATGAGTTATGCTTTTAACTGCACCATCCATCGGTTACCTTGACATTTGTAAAAATATTTTAATCTGCATTTCTTTAATTATACAAAGTCAAGAGTAAAGTTGCTTCTTGAAGCATTTCCTATAGAAAATAATGCAGCTAAGCAGTTTCCATACACCATTTCCATTTTCCTGAGTCTTTAATCCAGATGATGGTTGCAAAAGAATTATTTTTTTGCACTCTGCATTTTTCTCTTTAAAAAAAGAAAACACTTTTGACATTTGCATTTATTTTTGTAACCATGGTTTAGGACCATTGTTTAGATTTAATTTTAGATGTAATTCATTTAAATGTTGCCTGGTGGTGTGATGCTTTTATGACATACCCACTCCTAAGTTTTGAAATTCCTTCCTCATTTGGCATGTGTGTTCAAAAAAGGTATACAGCATGATATTTTCTGAGCTCCTGAATACTTGGAAATATTTTCTCATTTCCTTTTGAGGTGAAAAACAACAGCACTGAGCATGGAATTCTTGTATTTCAATATCCTCCATAAATACTCCACCAATATTTTTTACTGTTCCACTATAGGTAACTTGATTTTTTACCTGTATACTTGCAGGGTTTCCCCCAGTTATCTTATGTTTATAACACATTTCCAGAACATACCTCCTTGTTGTTGCTTTACATTGGGATATGGTGAACACTTTTGGTTTCAAGGATATTTTTTTCCTGCTCAAAAAAAAAAATGTTCTTTAGTTATGCTTCTGATTATTACTCTGGTTTGAGCAATTTTGGTTTATTCCTCGGGGTTTCTATCAGCCTTAGACCCAAACTTCACTCTTTGTCCTCCGTGTCTCATACTTTTTTGTTTTCATTTGACTTTTTTTCCTTTGTGGTCTGGAAGAACTTTTCAAGTTTATTCTCCAGGTATCAGTTGTGTTATTTTTTCCCCTACAATTTCCATTCTCCTTTTTCCTGCCTTTAATGTAATTCTGAGACTATACTTTTCTTTAGTTTGTAATTTTCCACATTTTGATTTATCTCCTTTTTATTTTTTTGCACACTTTTAAAAATCATATCCTGTCTCTCCTTAGGGGTTCTGTTACTAGGTCAAAGAGACCATACCTTCTGGCAATATACTGAAGCCATCATTTTAGAGACTTGCTATTTTCCAGAGGCTTTAAGATGATATACCTTTTCTCATGCTCTGTAACTTTTTTTCCCCCTGTAAGACCCATGGCTAACCAGGGGTGCCTGGGTGGTATAGTCAGTTAAGCCTCTGCTTTTGGCTCAGGTCGTGATCTCAGGTCCTAGGATTGAGCCCCATGTTGGGCTCCCTGTTTAGTGGGGAGCCTGCTTCTCTCTCTCTCTCTTTCTGTCCTTCCCGCTGCTTGTGTGCTCATTCTCTCTTTCTATCTCTCAAATTAACAAATAAAATCTTTTTTAAAAAGAAGACCCATAGCTAACCAAACAAAATGTTTGCAAATATTCAGTATGCAGAGGGCTTGTATATGCCTTCTGTATCCTTAGGCACGTGTTCAACTCCCTGTTCATTTCAACAGTTATATGAGTCAGGCTAATTGCAATGACATGGATGGAACTAGAGGGTATTATGCTAAGCAAAATAAGTCAATCAGAAAAAGACAATTATTACATGATCTCGCTGATTTGTGGAATTTGAGAAACATGGCAGAGGATCATGGAGGGGAAGAGAAGAAAAAATGAAATGGGACAAAACCAGAGAGAGAGACGAACCAAAATAGACTGTTAATTTCAGGAAACAAACTAAGGGTTGCTGGAGTGGAGGGGGTGGGAGGGATGGGGTGGCTAGGTGATGTGCACCAGGGAGCGTATATGCTATGGTGAGTGCTGTGAATTGTGTAAGACTGATGAATCATAGACCTGTACCCCTGAAACAAATAATACATTAGATGTTAATTAAAAAAAAATGTTAGAGAGGTGCCTGGGTGGCTCAGTTGGTTGAGCTTCCGACTCTTGGTTTCAGCTCAGGTCAGGATCTCAGGGTGGAGAGATCAAGCCCCGGGGCTTCATGCTCAGTGGGAGTCTGCCTGAGTTTTTGTCCCTCTGCTCCTCCCTCACCCATGTGCATGCACATGCACTCTCTCTCAAATAAATAAATAAATAAATAGATCTTAAAAAAAAAAAGTCAGGCTGATACAGACTTAGTGTCTGCTGGCTTTTCAGCCAACTTGCTCAATTGGCATGAGAAAGCATCTTCTACCACCTGTAGTTTGCTCTGTCAAGCTGAACACAGAGGCTGCCTGAACACCATTAAGCTCTAGCATTTGCAGCCATGGGACTCACCTTCCTTTTGTTGCTCTGCTGCATTGCCTCACTGGGCTTTTCTGGCTTTTGTTCTGATGCTCAGCCTTGCAGGAGGCCACAGGGTGCTGCTAGTCCCCGCACCTAGCTTCTGCCCAGGTTTTAAATTATTTTATTTAATTTTTTATTTATTTATTTTTCCCCCCTCAGATTTGCAGCCTCTAAGTAGTTATGGAAGCAGGTTCTGATCTGAGCGTGAGAGAGGGCTGCGAAAGTGGCACAGTTGAGGAGAGAAATGCCTCCAAGACAGAGGGACAGCTCCCTGGCTTCCCTACTGATGCTGATCAGACCATGTAGCCTGAAGCAAAGCGAGGCGATGAGCAGATCTGCCTTGTTCCCCACCCCATCGACCGCTTTCATCAGCCAGGTTCTATAGGGTCCACAGCTAGTGGGTCTTCCCGGATTTATCAAGAGTCTTAAATGTTGGTATTGTGAATTTTTGTTTTCTTCTGTCTTAATAAGAACAGTAAATAGGAGGCTGGCAGAATTTTCCATGAAGAACTCAAATTGAGGCCAGATGCCATTTTGCCCTTTTCTTTTACCATCTGAGCGGTGGTACCATAGAAATAAATCTTAATCAAGTAAGATGAAAGCTTTGGGCATAGGTGAGGACAGGGTGAGAGCCAGCCTGACGATATGCAGCAGGTGGGTAGTGGACTGTGCCCCTCAGCATGGGACTGACTTTTCTTTTTGCTGCACTCTGAAGGACTTAAAATTCCAGACTCTCACGCACCTCTTAAGACTTCGAAAATCTCTACTCTCTGGGGGGGTCAGAGATCTCGTCCATCTCCTAAAACTATTCTGTTCCTTCTAGTAGGATGTTGAAAGCATGCTTAGAAAAGAGAGCCTAATGTTTACAGCAGCAATATCCATAATAGCCAAAATATGTAAAGAGCCCAGAGGTCCATCGACAGATGAATGGATAAAGAAGATGTGGTACACACACACACACACACACACACACACACACACACACACACATACCCGCACAGGAATATTACTCAGCCATCAAAAAGAATGAACTCTTACCATTTGCAATGACGTGGATGGAGCTAGAGGGTATTATGCAAAGCAAAATAAATCAGTCAGAGAAAGACAAATGCTATATGATTTCATTCATATGTGGAGTTTAAGAAACAAAACAGACAAACATGGGGAGGGACAGAAAATCAAAATTAAAAATTAAATTAAAATAATGTGAGATCAGAAAGGGAGACAAACTGTGAGAGGCTTTTAACTATAGGAAACAAACTGAAAGATACTGGAGGGGTGGGGGTGGGGGGTGAGGTAACTGGGTAATGAGCATTAGGGGGGCCCTTGATATCATGAGCACTGGGTGTTATATGCAACTGATGAATCACAAAACTCTACCTCTTAAATGAAAGAAAGAAACAAAGAAAGAGTTAGAGGACATGGTGCTGGCAGACTGAGACCCTTAGGTGGGCATCAACAAGACAGATGGTTACCCCTTAGACATTGCATAGACTTAGCTGGCTCCCTGATAGAAATGCCCATGGATCAACAGAAGGGAGCTGCCTGGTGGTCTTGCTAGCTGATTTGCCAGCAACGCCTAGTGTATTTGGAAGTCAGAGCCTATTTCATTCATTTAATAGCAGCCAATATTTCCTGAGAACCTACCATGTATCAGGCACTGAAATAGGTATTGGGATACAACAGTGAACATGACACATTGTCCTTAAGCAGCCTGAAGTTCATTGGTGGGGAGAGACAACTACCTAGCAAACGATATGTATTGAGATCTGAAGTTGAGGTAAGTGTATGGTACTATGAGTGAGTAAAGGACAGTATTATTTAACTACTCCCAGTGCATGAAGAAAGAATTCCTGAAGGAAGTGATACATAAACTCCAGAAAGAAAAAAGACACATAGGAGAGAGTTAATATTATAAAAAGCTCTAGTATGGAGGGACATATTTCTGAGTTGAAAGAAGACTCAGTCTGCAAAATCAAAGGAGATACCCAGATCACTCAAGTTAATTTTTTTTTAAGATTTTATTTATTTATTTGACAGAGAGAGATCACAAGCAGGCAGAGAGACAGGCAGAGAGAGAGGAGGAAGCAGGCTCCCTGCTGAGCAGAGAGCCCGATGTGGGGCTCGATCCCAGGACCCTGGGATCATGACCTGAGCCGAAAGCAGAGGCTTTAACCCACTGAGCCACCCAGGCGCCCTCAAGTTAATTTTTTTAAAGATTTATTTATTTTGGGGGGAGGGGAGAAAGAGAGAAGGGGGAGAGGCCAAGGGAGAAAGAATCTCAAGCAGACTCCCCGCTGAGTACGGGGACAGATGCCGGGGTCAGTCCCAGGACCCTGAGATCATGACCGGAGCCGAAACTAAGAGTTGACACTTAACCAACTGAGCCACTCAGGTTTTTTTTTTTTTTTTTAAACATCTGTTTGGATGTGTATAGTAAGCACTACATAATGATTTGGGAAAGAAGGCATAGATCACACAGACCGTAAGGGATATTCTAACAATGTCCTGAAACTAAGTATTTTTAACAAAATGAACTGGTAAAATGGGGAAGGAAAAATGTCATAAAAAGAATACTTTAGGGGTAAAGAGGAGTAAGGAAAGGTAAATGTTTCAAATATCTTCTATTGGAACATGGAGAGAGGTAGTTGGTGTTTTGACTCATGTGATGGTGAAGACGTATGTGGCAAATGAAAAGCACTGAGGAAAGAAAAACAATAATTGATTTTCTCCTTTTATTTTTTATTTATTTATTTATTTTTTTAAAGATTTTATTTATTTATTTGACAGACAGAGATCACAAGCAGGCAGAGAGGCAGGCAGAGAGAGAGAGGAGGAAGCAGGCTCCCTGCGGAGCAGAGAGCCCGATGTGGGGCTCGATCCCAGGACCCTGGGATCATGACCTGAGCGGAAGGCAGAGGCTTTAACCCACTGAGCCACCAAGGCGCCCCTGATTTTCTCCTTTTAGTATTCACTTTCAATTTATGGTTTTGATAGGCTACATTCAAAATGTTTACCCTTTGAGTACAATTACCTATATATATATATACTATATATACATATAGTACATATACATATACTATATATACATATATACATATGTATATACATATATATATATATATATATATATATATATATATATACATACTTTTTTTTTTTTTGGTTCCACACCCAGCATGGAACCCAAAGTGGGGCTTGAACCCATGACCCTAAGATCAAGACCTACACTGAGATCAAGAGTCAGATGCTCAACCCACTGAGCCACCTGGGTGCCCTAAGTATGATTACCTTCTGTCTTTAAATTAACACTGTTGGGGCGCCTGGGTGGCTCAGTGGGTTGAGCCGCTGCCTTTGGCTCAGGTCATGATCTCAGGGTCCTGGGATCGAGCCCCGCATCGGGCTCTCTGCTCGGCGGGGAGCCTGCTTCCTCCTCTCTCTCTGCCTGCCTCTCTGCCTACTTGTGATCTCTCTGTCAAATAAATAAATAAAATCTTTAAAAAAAAATTAACACTGTCAATAGGACATAAATTATTTGAAAATTCTGATGATAACAATATAATTGATGATTTGACCAAAATGTAGACATAAGCAGTAAAGTTTACAGAGTAAATATATAGAACAATTAATATTTATATTTGTCTTTATTTTATTCACACCCATTGTTCTTCCATTTTATCAATCAAGCCTTCAAAATAATAACTAAATTCAGACATCTTTGATATTTTGCTGACTCTCAATATTAAGATCATAGCTTGGGACACCTGGGTGGCTCAGTTGGTTAAGTATCTGCCTTGGGCTTGGGTTATGATCCCGGGGTCCTGGGATCCAGTCCCCGTGTTGGGCTCCCTGCTCAGCAGGGAGCTCTGCTTCTCCCTCTTCCTCTGCCCCTCCCCCTGCTTGTGCTTCCTCTGTCTCTCTCGCTTGCTCTTGCTTTCAAATAAATAAATAAAATCTAAAAAAAAAAAAAAAGGCCCATAGCTTTATACATTTAAGAAAACATGTTGTCATTGTAAAAGCTTATCAAGCCAGGAGGATAGAACATATACATTTATCAGTATATTAGCTTGAGTTAAACTTTTAAACACTTAGGCATATACAATGTTGGCTTCCATCATACAATGGGAGCCGTGAATGTTGCTGGACTCTGAACCTGGACTCTACAAATGTTCAAGAGGGACCTGTTGCTCAGAGCTCAATTACCACGGTGTCTTTAGTGTTGTGTCAGAGAGAACCACCTTCAGAGTGAACCCCAGCATTTTATAATTGAAACCCTATTGGTCATTCCCATATTAAAGTGTACACACACACACACACACACACACACATATCTTCTTGACGTGGTAGAATCATTTTGCTTCTGTAACATGGAACTTCTTTGAGATGTTCCTGTCAATTCCTTACAGGCATCATGGTTTCCTCCTCTGTGTGCCTCTAGGTCTGGAGTAGTTGGATGTCAAGTAAGTGCTTGTTGAATTGGAAGTTTCTTGAAAAGTTGTAAGAGGCAGTGTTGCATAGTGGTGAGAGCAGGGGTTCTAAAGTCAGAGGGCCTTGGGTCCGGAGCCTTTTATTTTTTTATTTTTTTAAAGATTTTACTTATTATTTATTTGACAGACAGATATCACAAGTAGACAGAGAGGCAGGCAGAGAGAGGAAGGGAAGCAGGCTCGCCGCGGAGCAGAGAGCCCGATGTGGGACTCGATCCCAGGACCCTGGGATCATGACTTGAGCTGAAGGCAGAGGCTTTAACCCACCGAGCCACCCAGGTACCCCCGGAGCCTTTTAAAAAGTTGGCTGTCCCTGGGCAGAAACTCCATTTCTCTGTGTGTCAGTCTTTTGTCTGGAGAGTTCTAGCCCATACCTCAGAAGGTTCTGATAAAAGTGAAATGAGTTAGTACGTTCAAGGTATGCAGATCAGCAGGAACTAACTATGCATTTGCTGTTATTATTAAGGAGGGCTAATAGATGATTCCATTTAACGCATATTGATTGAATACGTGTCCTCTGCTGGGGAACGAAGGGCGCATGTGGGTCTACCACGTGCCAGGCCTTGGGCGTAGCTGTGGGTATCAGAGCAAACAGGACCCAGTCTCTGCCCTATTTAGGTTTGTAGAGTAAGGGATTCAGGTGAGTCATCAAGCATTATAGAACACATTATTATAACAGGGTCCTGGAAACTGGGAGCATGCAGGAGGATCCCTTCCCCTGTCTTGGGCAACCAGAAATCATTTCCTAAAAAAGTGGAGTCAAAACTGGTGGAAACTTCTTATGCTTATAAAGGGAAGGGAGGAATTCAGATCCATTGAGGTTATAATGGCCTTAGATTTCCTTTGCTTCAAATCCTAGGTATTTCAGGAAAAGCCATTGTGGGTTTGGGGGTCAGCACTCCTGACCAGGGGTAACAGCCATAGAGCCCACAGTCTTCAGGTCCCCATTCGTGGTCTACTAAGCTGTGTGTTTTCAGAATCATTTGGTGTCCTGTTTTTCTTAGCTTGTGTCCAAACACGTACCATGATGGGGTTTACAGCGTGTTGATTTATCTTTTGAGACATTTCTTCCTCTTCTAGATACTTCTTCACAAGTTTCCTGTTTCCATCCTGCAGAGACTTCCGGCTCATGGAAGCAGCGAGGGCCAGCAGGAGAGTTCAATTGCATTGAGGGCTTCCCAAAGGAGTTCTTTTTTCCCCTTCTTGCTGGCTTCCTTCTTCTCTCTTATCTCTGCTCTGTTCCCCACTTGCCCCAAATCCTGACTTCCTCTGGAGATTGCAAATGATGATTTCAGAGACAGTGAGCTCAGGAGCCTGCATTCAGGCGGGACCCTCCTGGGCCTCCTCCGGCTCTGGGTAAAGCAGTTATGTTGGCCCAGTCCTACAAGCAGCAAAAAATCTGTAGGTAATTAAAGAGCTCCCAACTCTCCCTTCGGCCCTACAAATACATCGCCCTGGGGGAGGGATCAGCATTTCATAACCCTCACTCACTGAGGTCAGGGCAATAAAGGCTGCTGGAATTCCAAATGGTAAATGAGAGGAGGTAAATATGACTCATTGATACCATAGGACGCATTAGCCTCTCTATTCCCTCTGTTCCCCTCAAGGATCCCACAGGCATGAGACCCTAAAATATGACTTTTAGGAATTAAGGAACCTGGAGAATGGGGGATATTACCTGAAGGACACAGGTATATGCCACAGTAGAGAGTCTCTGTTGATGTGGGTTTTAAGCATCTGAAAATGGGGTCAACCCAGGTCCCTCCCTCACTCCCTGCCTCCTTCCTTTTTCTCTCTTCCCTCCTTCCTTTCTTGCCTTCCTCCCTCCCTCCCTTCCTTCCTTCCTTCCTCCCTTCTTTTCTTTCTTCCTCCCTCTTCCCTCCCTCCTCCCCCCACCCCTTTCTTTCTTCCTCCCTCTGCTGAGCCCTCCTCATTCCAGCCTGTGGCTATGCCAACATAGCAATCGAACAGAGTGAAGATATGACAAATAAGAAACGCATAGTCAACATGATCATTAAAACCCAAATCCGATAATTCAGGTTTTATTTTTCTTGTATTTTCCTGTTTGGCTTTGACAATGACGGAATGAAATAGAATTTGCTAGAGTCTCCTTTCTCCTTGACTGCCTGCACAGATCTTAGCCTCCCTGGGATCCACCCTTTTGTAGGAGAGCAAAGAAAAGGAAGCTGGAAGATTGTCAAGGACTAGAGCTGTAGAGGGACAGAGATTCATCTGTGCGGGGTCTGTCCTTACCTGTCCCATTTTCCTTAAGACACCATGGATTTTTTTTTTTTTTAAAGATTTTATTTATCTGACAGACAGAGATCACAAGCAGACAGAGAGGCAGGCAGAGAGAGAGAGGGAAGCAGGCTCCCTGCTGAGCAGAGAGCCCGATGTGGGACTCGATCCCAGGACCCTGAGATCATGACCTGAGCCGAAGGCAGCGGCTTAACCCACTGAGCCACCCAGGCGCCCCTATTTTTTTTTTTTTTTTTTAATGAAAGAAACCGGGAGGGTCTTCCGTAGGTCCACTTGATGTATGTGCAACTATGGCCCAAGCCTGTCTTTCTCCAGAGTTTGCCAGCAGGCCCTGCTTCCCATGGGCCCTCTGCACGTCCCCCTTAAAGCTGGAGGTAATGGGAAAATAATCCAGCGGGAAAGGGAGGGGACGAAGCACATGGATTTCTGGTCAGCGGCTCCTGTTGCTTTTGGCACCTCAAGAGTGAGATTCCCAAGCTGCCTGTGGCCGTCTCCGATGGGCAGGAAGGCCAAGGCGACACTCAGTAGCTCTCTCGGGTTCTTTGGTCGTTCCCGCTACGATTTGTTATTTATTTGCTTTTACATTTCAGTGGCTTCTAATTCGTGGAAACAGGTGGGGAGAAGGGGAAAGGAATGGGCAGCCGCTCAGGTGGGGCTTCTGGGTCTCCCGGAACGACAGCTTTCTCCTGCGGCGGGGAGGCGGGCGCGCACGTTGCAGGCAGGCCGTGTGGCCACCAGGCGGCGGGCTCTCCCGGTGACCGGTCCGCAGCAGCCTCAGGCGGGACTCCGGGAACTGAAAACTTCCAGAAAGGAAGGTACCCTGGATGGGATTAGAACGTCTGGCTCACGAGAAACCTTCGGCAAACGCTTGCTGGGAGTGTTGGGAGTAGCTTCTGGAGCCCAAGCTGATGGTGGTTCAGGCTTTCACAGCCCCATCCTTTATAGACAGCAAGACCAACGTGAATGTGCTGGACTCCTAGTCATCTCCTGGCCAAAGCAGGACATGTTTGTACCATGCTGATTCTGTTTACTTATTTATTTTTTAAGCGTCCGTGCAATGTTTAATTGTCTTAGATCTTAGGTGAGCTTGGGCTCCGAACACATTTGGACCAACGCTCAGGTATTTGAGATGGGCTACACCTGGCTGTGCTGCTTATCCCTGTGGCGTTGGGTCATCGCAAGGGCGCCCCTTCCTGCCCCTCTGCCCGTTGTCCACTTTTTCTCTCCTGTTCCATCGCTCTTCTGGGTCCCCCAGCCCCAGTGGAGCTGTAGGGACCTTGCGTATGACTTTTCATGATCCTCTACCGTTTTTTAACTACATTTTGGTTTTAAGTATAATTTTACAACTAAACTTTGTGGTTTCCTAACTCAGCTAGAACTCAGAGGTTCCCATCAGCTTTTTTACTTGCTTTATCATCTCCTTCTTCCATGACCCACACTCGGGGTTCAACCCTCACATCTTCTCCCCTCCCCATCATCTCAAACTTCCTTCAAGTATTTCACTCCCCGGTCCTCACAGCGGCTCTTACTCCAATTTAATAGAAAAAAAAAGGGGGGGATACTATCAGGAATTACCATTCCCATGTGTCTATGGGCTACTTGGGCATTTCTCTCTACCTCTCCACACCTGTACTTCCCTCCTCCCCACCTGGCTCTGAGCAGAGCCAACTTATTTGCCCCATCCTATCCTCACTCTTCGACCACCTGCTGGTTTCCAAGTGTCCCAAGTCACCCTTCCTCTCCCTGGGACTCAGCCTTTCTCTGCTGCTTACACTCCTGAGCTCATAAAGATGCAGATTTCCTTCCCATCCCTAATCTCTCCACCATGCTCCCATACCCAATTACCACGCAAATTTCTCTTTCTCTCTCCAGGCACACTTCCCAGACCACTTTTCATGAGCTGTCTCCATTCCCCTACCTGACATTTACCCCCTGACCCCACACCCCAAATGTGCTTTGTCCCACCTGGGGGCAGCCCCTCCGTGAGCCCCGAAGGGAAGATTATTTTACAGCTGTGACCTGAGGTTCAGCAAGGTCATCAGTTAGGGAATGGTGAGACTAGACTTCAGATTGAAGTTTTACTTGTTCTGCTATCTATGCTTTTCCCACGTCTCGATGCTGATGGAGAGGGACGGACAGCAGGTACCTTAGATAGCTTTCCGAATGCCTTCTAGGAAGACAGGTTTTTGGAGGTGGGTGGGTGGTGGTTGTGAGGGCAGCAGAAGTTAGAGGCAAGCAGACTAGTTACAGGGGTTTTCTGGTTGTTGTAACTCCTGCTCTCCTCCTTGTCTTCCGTCCTCTCTCCTCACTGGCCTCAGTAGCACGCACAGACGCTCGTCTACATAGACCCACACGTGTCATGGTCATTATTCCTCTCATGTGCTCCGCAGACCACACTATAGAGACCCCAAAATTCTTTGCTGCATGAACAGAAGATGAGGGCGGAAGGGAGGACAACACCTACAATATTTCCCCGGGTTTGCAAATGGGAAGAAATTGCCGACCTGGCTGTCAACGCTTTGACTGGGAAGGAGACCCTTCTTGAAGCACAGTCTCAGGAACTCCTGGGCCTGGAGCCTGGGCAAGGAGAAGTGTGCCTTTGAGAGGCTGTGACCTATGCACGCGCAGCCCAGCTCTGCTAGTGCCAGACCCTAATCTGGAAAATGGGCTGATAACGGGGTCTGAGTCATGGGGCTGCTGAAGACAGTGGGATGGGGACACCCGAAGCGCTAAGATGGCTGTTGCTGCTGCTGATTGGGTGCTGATGACGGGGATGGAGGTGATAAAGGAGATGTAATTCTGCTATCAACTCCGTGCATGCAGTCAACAATGATTGAGCACCTACTGCATGCATGGAAGTGTGCCAGGTAGGGGCAGCATAGGGACACACAAGGGAGGCCCCTGCTTTTGGTAGGAAGGAACCTGGACTTCTTTATAGCTGGGGTCACCGTGAAACCCTTAGGCTCCGGGGCTTTAGTCGGATGGCCCTTCTTCCCAAGGGGACATTCCTGGCCTTTCAAGTCTTTGAGGGGAGACCCTCCAGGATCTCAGGGAGCCCCATTTCCTGCTCTTTTCCAGAAAGAGGACTGTCAGCAGCTTTTGAGTCTGTCTGCTCCAGGCAGCCAGGGTTACAAGAAAGCCACAGGGTGGGGCCCCAGGGAAGGCTCACGTTACTGGACTTGGAGCCCCTGGTTGGTAACAGGAGCTTGGGGGGCCATCGCTTTCCGCTGCCGACCTCGTAGAGAGGTCACTTGAAGGGCTTTGAGGCAAAGCCCCGGCTTTGGAATATTCCCTGGGATTGGAATCAGTTCAGCAGCTCCAGGGAGTTTAGGAGAACTGTGCTGCTTTCTGGATCCACAGAGAAATCCCTCCGTTTACTCCTTGTTGCCAAACGGACTTCTCACTTCTTCTCTGTACCCAGGACACCCAGACAGCAGGAGGTGGAGCCCAGAAGCCAGGGCAGCCCCAGATGTCTGTCCGGGAGAGCCAGCTAGGGCAGGGCTCTACTTGAGTAGGAATTCAGGCTTCTGATTTCTGGTCGGTTGTTCTATTTGCATCTTGTCAGGATCGCTCTTTTCATGGGCATTTAAAAACAGATTGTAGAGTTGCTAAAGGTCTGGGCCATTTGGGACACGAGTCATTTCTTTACTGACCTCTTCGATCACGAGGGTCAGCTGGTGACTAGGGTGATGTGATTTATCTTTCTTTAAAGACTCATGCCCTCTAAAAGTGAATTTAGTCATGCTTTTCTTTCTTATATTTGTTTTTTCATCTTTTTACTCCTGCTTTATTGCAAACTTCCTCTAAGTTAGATTCTAGTTGCCTCAGAAGTCCCATGGAGGGATAGAGACTTTTTTGTTGTCGTTGTGATTATTTGCTTTAAATTAGGAATTGGTATGGACCTCCATAGCCAGCCCCTCTGGTCATAAATGCATCACACTGTCCTTGGGAGAGAGGTGATAAATGACATTTGGGCAGAAAAACTGAGGCTAAGTAAGGGAAGATGTCTCTGGCTCCTTGGGAGGCCACTGTCCTGTCACTTTGTCCCTGTGTCATTCCAAGCCCAGTCCAGGTGTGCCTCCTGGAGGAGTCCCGGGTTTCCTTTCTAAATCTTGAGCATCACTGAAATCCTAAAAGGCCACATACTGCTAATAGGACAAATCGCAAACCCTCTGTGGGGCACACAGGCCCCTTCCACATCCCTTCTTCCTGCCTCTCCAGCCTTGGCTTTTTCCCATTCTCAGCTTCCTATTGCATGCCCCAGCCCCAGAAAAACCCCCGAGGTCCCACAGTGCCAGGCCGGGGTCCCTCCACCAGGCCTCTGAGAAGGTTCTGTGTGTCCTCGAAAGGATCATCACTGCCCTGCTATCCCTTCTGGTAGAGACCCCCCCCACACATTCTAGTCACACATACCTGCCCTCTCCTGCAGCAGGCTCTGAGGGTTTCATGGAAATGGACAGCAATGTCCCACCCTTGTCCTCTGCAGCTGTCACGGGAGCTGGGAATAGCTGGCTGGATGACATGGGGCCCCAGGGCGTGTACAGCGAGGGGCAGAAGGGTGTCCTGACTCGTGGGGGCGGCCCAGACCCCAGGCAGATTTGGGCATCTCCATTTCCCCGCATTGCCTGTGAGGTCTCCGTGGTTGGCCACCTTGCACCAACATAGTTTGAGCAGAAGGGGTCTCTCTAGTCGCAGAACACAGGTTCCCAGCGCAGCAGTCAAGAGAAGCTACAGAGAGGGGCATCTTCTAGTAAGGGACAAAAGCCAGACTTCCTTGAAAATCTGACTCATGCTTGTTGCTATATTAAGAGGAACTCAGCCCCTCTCCTTTCTCCAAAGAAATATCCCTATATTTGGCCTCCCTCTGGAAGGCATGTTTCAAGATCCCCTCACTGTAGAAGACAGCTTCTCGCTTCTCCCCTTTTACCCCTAGATTCACCTGTCCTTTTCTTTAGACAAGGAATTTCTTTGTATAATAACACTGTATGTATGTGTGTAACAGATGTAATTGGGAAGTCCTCCCTGAAATGAATTTTTCTATTGTCACAGGTTAATAACAAGAAGACGACCAAGAATTTAAACTAAGAGTTAATTGAATTATTTGATGTATACATAATGTATTTTCTGATGTGGTGTGATGATTGCTCCAACATTACTGGTTTCTTTACCCATTAATGAGACAACTCATTTGCCTATTTCCCATCCATGAGCTATTATCTCACATCTGGCAGGAGGGCTGTTATTAAAAAAGAAAGGCAGCAAGCAATGGCGAGGTTGTGGAGAAACTGGAACCCTTGCACACTGTTGGTGGGAATGCAAAATGGCACAGCCGCTATGGAAACCAGTATGGAGGTTTCTCTATAAATTAAACATAGAACTGCTCTATGAGCCAGCAATCCCACTTCTGGGCCTTTATCCAAAAGAACTGATATCAGGACCTTTTTCTTTTTTTTTAAAGATTTTATTTATTTATTTGACAGAGAGAGAGAGATCACAAGCAGGCAGAGAGGCAGGCAGAGAGAGGGGAGGAAGCAGGCTCCCCGCAGAGCAGAGAGCCCGATGCGGGGCTCGATCCCAGGACCCTGAGATCATGACCTGAGCCGAAGGCAGCGGCTTAACCACTGAGCCACCCAGGCGCCCCTGATATCAGGATCTTAAAGAGATATCTGCACTCCCATGTTCACGGCGGCACTGGTCACAGTAGCCAAGACCTGGAAACGACCTAAATGTCCATTGACAGATGGATGGGTGAAGACAGGTGGCATATACTTATATATAATGGACTATTACTCAGCCTCCAAAAAAGAAGGAAATTCTTCTGTATGTGACAACATGGATGAACCTGGAGGACATCACGCCAAGTGAAAAAAGGCAGCCACACAAGATCTAATTGAGTTTTAAAATGCAACAAGCATCCTTTTCATCATGTCTTTTGCCCAGTTCCCTGCATGTATGGTCATTTTTACTGTGAGGTGCTAAGTCGTTTGGATTCTCTCCCACCTAACACTGGGAAGTAGAACTCAACCCAGCTAATTAGAGACCCCATGGTACCCTACATGCATTCTTCCTTCTTATGCTATTTCTGATTGAATGAGGTAGAGATTAGACGTGCTGTGTCACTGGGTGGACAAGTGAGCCCAAAGGGTGGGTCAGAACCCTACAAAGCTTTCGGACCACCTCTTTGCACCCAAGTCTGTTTGCTGATTGTAAAGACTCACCCAGCCTTTCTGTTAAGATGGCTCCAGAACCCTCAGCAAGGGCAACGCCGAGGGGTAGCCCATGGGTCTTGGCTCTCATGCCTACAGTCCATGATATTTGTTTCTCTTGATGGTCCACAGAAATGACTTCATTGTCTTTGAACCAGAATGGTGTTCAGTGACACCACCGGTGTTCTTAAGGATCACCAGCCACTTCAATTCAGGGATGAGGACATATCCTGAGGGGTGGAGTGAGTGATTTATCTGGTAGATTCTATGAAACCCTTAGGTTAGGTTAAGCAGGAGGACATTTCCATAGACCCGTTCTCTGTATGGGAAAACTGAGGCACAGAGAAGTCACAGTGTTTTCCTCCAGTCATGCATATGGAAGTGGCTGACAAAGAAGGGGAACCTGGTTATGGCTACTATTTCTTGAGTGTTTATTTTGTGCCAAGCTCAGAGTTAAGCAGTGACCATCTTCTTCTCAGTCCTCAGGGCCCCCGTGGGGGAGGTATGGGAGGCTGTGCGACACGTGATGAGTCCAGGCTCCTGATTATACCATGAGGTTGCAAATCTGGTTCTACCAAGTACCAGCCGTGAAGGTTTATAAGTCACACTGGGACTCAGTTTTCTCCTTTGTATAACATGGATAACGGCATGTAAGCCATAGGGTTTCTGTGAGTGCACTCACAGCCTGCTGCTCGGTAAGCAACCAAAAATATATTGCTTTGCATTCCATATTATTCAGATAGGGAAACTGAGTCAGGGGGAGGCACTAACTCATCTTCAGTGGAATTCAACCCAAGGCTTGTTTTATGCCAGAGTCCAATCTCTTTTCATCTCGGTGGGCACGTACATAAACAGCTTGTGGGTGTCAGAGAGGGCTGGTAACACATTTACTTGGTTTGTTGACTCTGCCTTTGGGTCTATCTAGATACTGACTTTTCTTGTGGGATGGGACAGGGTTCCTCACCTCCTCCTCTTTACTGCACCCTTCCTTATTGGCCTTCAGGGGGCGCCATTGAGCTGTAGTCACCTAGTTCCAGGCAGATGGAACCGCAGCACAATTTGAAATGACATACCAAGGAAAGAAAAGAAAAACTCAAAAGCTGAAATCCAAACTGCTAAGACTTTTGTCTTTATGAAGAATCAGCTCTTAAAAAACAACATTGCTACACTGCAGGAACGGGAGGACTTTTCAGAAGTCAAGTTTATTGCAATGTGTGTTGTTTCTTTTCTTTGCTCCCTGTACTGTAAACAGAAAACTATAAAGCTACCTTAACACACACACACACACACACACACACACAACGTGAGACAGTATCAGTGTCAGACTCCGCGCCCTTAACCTTGTCAGGAAAGGTGTTTTAGAGCCTGACGGCCCATCGACAGAATAAAACTAACTTCTGCCTCTGGTTAATGCTAACGGGAATCTAACATCAGAGAGAATGGATGGCCAGGAAAATAATAGGGACCAATGTTTCCTTTGCTTATTTGCTTATTTGCCAGATCTGAGGTTCCAAACTGGGTGGCTTCCCTGAAAGCTCAAAACAGGAGAGCCCCAGTGCCCAGCGTGTGGAACATGGGCCCTGCCCCCCTGGGGCCTTGCCATGGCCACTTCCCTGCTCCCTGGCCTGACCCCGCGGCCTGCCTCTGCGGTCAGCCTCCCTGTGCTCATGGTCTGGGCTCCTGGAGAATTGTCCAAGGCCCTGTGATGACCCTTGTATCCCAGAAACGGTGTGCCCTGGTGAGATGGCTCTTTCTCACATCATCAGCCAAGGGCGGAAGAGCTACTACCTCGCTCAGAGAAAACACGGTGGGTCCCGTTGCTTCTGGAAGTCATTTGGCAAAACAATGTCTAAATGGAGGCATCTTCCAGGGTATCACCCCATTTCGTTACCAACAATCGCTTAAGAGGGTCTGCGTTTTACAGGGTACGGAGGGGGAAAGTGGTTTAAAGTCTCCGGCGCTACTTGCCAGGCTTTGCGGAACTTCTAGCTGTTTTGAAGTAGCTCCAGGGGTCTTTCAACGACCAGATCCTCGCCTCTTGCTGAGTCGTGGGCTGAAGATCAAACCCACTCAGCTTCATTGGCTGTCTCCCCGCACGTCTGCAGGACTTCCCAGGGGAGGATGATAAGATCACCTTTTGCTCAGTCTCCCCCTACCCCTCACTCTCTGAAGTTCATCTTTATCAAAAAGGTCTTCACTTCTGGCCTATCAGGGCCATTCTGGTGGCATTGGAGATGTGCTCAGAAGACCTGGCCAGACATGCCCCCCCCACCTCCCCCATTCTGGTCTTGGCCTTCCTGGCTCTATGTCCACCATCCTCCCCTGCAGCTCTGGTCCAGAGAATTCAGCTGCTGTGGAAAATGCAAACACTTTGTAAGAGATGGCTAATTTAGCCCCGAATGTCTGACTCTGGTCTAGTTGGCTTTTTTTTTTTTTTTTTTTGGCTGAGGAAAAAAACAAAAAAACAAAAAAAACAACTAGGAGTGAGAGCAGAAGCAGGAGAGTCAGAAGAAAGAAAGAAAGAAAGAAAGAAAGAAAGAAAGAAAGAAAGAAAGAAAAAAAGGAAGGGACAAAGTGTTGCCTTACAGGGCCCCTCCCTTCCCGCTGTCCCCCAGCCCTGGTCCTGCGTGGAGGGTTCTGACACCGCCCTTGACAAAATGAAGTGTGTTCAGATAAAGGATGTTGCTGCTTGTTTCAAAACAAGAGTCCCACCCTCCACACCTACCCGAGGAAGCAGATCTCCAGAGAGTAAGGGGGAACCCTGAGATGAATATGAATTATTCGCCCTCCGCACACTCTGATGGCATCTGCCCGTGGAACAGTCCGGGCCGGGCTGTTTCTGCCCTGCTGTGTGGCTGATCCCCACTGCAGGTCGCGCTGATGCCAACGAGATCAGCCTCGAGTCCAGAACACACCCAGTCCTGTTCTCAGAAGAAAAGTTGGAGTTTCCTCAAAAAAGACTTTAAAGGGAAAAAAAAAAAATCTCACCTTTTAATTTATAAAAAAGGAAGCAGAGTCCATCTACTTTTTCTTTTAAATAAACCAAGATACGGTTAATAGTTTACAGACGTTGGCTGGGGTTTTTCTTCTTTCATGTGTTTATGAAATGATTCTGCTCTTCACCTTTAAGAGCTTTCACACATCCCTCTGAACGTTGTCATCCCTCTGAATGCCGAGCTGAAGGCTGTCTCATCAAGGGGAGTCATTAGGACTTGCATACCGGAGGATCCGGGAGCAGCAAATGCCATTCCACGAGCAGCCCCACTTGGAAAAGCGCACCCCTCTGCGGGCCACCGAGGTGTGGTCCCGTGTGAGACAGCTGAGCAATGTCCAGGGTCACTGGGCAACCCCAAACACACACAGCCCAGCCAGAAGTGGCCTGGTGTATTTTTCCCCCCAGGCAGGAGGCAGCTGGATCGTAACTCACTACAAACAGGTCACTTTCAGTGACTTGGCGCCCAGATGAGGCATTACAATGTCAAGCACACTCTTTCCTCATCACTGTCCCTATTTCTTCCCTGAGTGTTCAGCCAGGGTGGTCCCGATAAGAACTCTGTTGCCAACAGAGAGCTTTTTACTTATAGCCTGCATGCGGCGGTGGCTTCTGGACTCCCTGGGGGGTGCAGGAGGAAGTGAGTCGGCTCCAGAATGTTCTGGGGGCAGCCTCCCCTTTATTCTTCTCTCTCTTTCTGCCACCTTTCCTTTTCACTGTTCCCTTGTGGGTGGCTTTCCCTGTTAATCCCCTTCCCCCGTAGGTGATAAAGCCCCCCTACCCCCAACCCGCATAGCATTTTCCATCAGGATGAAGGAGGACAGGCAGACCCTTCTGGGGGTCATTCTTTGCTGGACACTAGCAAAGGCTGGTACTCAATTAGCGAGAAGAGCGGAAATTTCTTTGGATCTCTGGGATGGGCCTGATGCTGAGCGGGCTGGCCTTGAAGATGGGGCTCAGTTCACAGCCTCCCCTGGGTGCTAGGGCATCTCCAGATCCGAGCAGGTCTCACTGTGGCTCACCAGCAGTACCAGTTGGGTTGGAGAGGTGGTGGACTGTGGAGGGTGTGGGGGAGGAGGGGTTGGGGGATGGGGAGCTAGCAAACCCGAGGCCCTTGTTCCTGCCTTTTTTCTGTCGCATCTGCTGGAGTAGAGCCTTGGCAACCAACCCTACCCTCCTAACAACAATTCATGGCGTCTAATTGCTCTTTCCTTTTCATTTTATTTAGTAACTGGGTTCAGCCCAGGAAACTCTGGCTTCCAATCCTTGAGTGTTTTGACTCGGGGACCGTAAACTGTCTGATTTCTTGGACAAACACAATCTTGAGGAATTTCTCTCTTTATACAATGGCAGGCATCTGTGAATGTCAGCCACCCCGCTCAGGCCTTGGCAGGCTTTTTTCCCCCTTCCTACAGACGTCAATCTCCTTAAAATAAATATTCCCTTTGGTTTTGGGGGCCCTTTCCTTTGGATTACTCACCTTTATCTCTGGGATTACAAAGCGGCTGGGAAGCAAAGATAGGGTTTACTGCGACTTTCACACAGAGCAGGAGAAACAGAGCACGCTGGGCGATCAACTCGCATTCTAGATTTCGGCAACTCTGGAATTCACCTTTGGCCTTGGACATTCGTCTGCTCCTTTGCCGTGTGGGGGTGGGGGCATCTGCCTGTATGCTTTCCTGTTTGGGGTGGCTACTCACCATCTCCCTGGTCCAGCTTCCCCTCACTTGTGACACCCCTCTCCATAACCACCTGAGTCATCTTTCTGAAACAAATCTGGTCACGTCTCTTCCCACCCCACCCCTCGCCTCCCCCATCACAGACACCCCTGAGGCCTCAGATAAAAACCCACTACTCAGTCAGGCAAAACTGAGTCCCTCACCATCTGGCTTTGCCTGCCTCTTTGTCTCCTTTCTTGTTACTTTCCCTGTGTACCCCATGGTGCAGGCCACCTGGAGGGGAGGCTTTCGCCTTGGTGCTTGGACATGTGTGACCCCTTCTGCCTGGATGCCTTTCTCCTTCCTTGTTGGATTCTTCCTCGTCCATTCTGACCATGTGAGGCCATCCTCTATGAAGAGCATCCCCCCCTCGCTCATAGGGCCCTCTCTGCCATCCAGAGAGCTGAGTTTACAATGACTGCCATTATTATCCTTCCACTCAAATACACTGCTAACGGCTCTTAAGTCTTCTTTTCGTTTTTGTCCTTCTTCCTTGTCTTCCCTCTCCTCTTCATCTCTTTCTCCTCTTTTTAAAGAGTGGATAGTATTATTTTTGAAATCCTTGCTGGGCCTTGTACGGTCCCTGGTGTTCTACCAAACCAAAGGTTCACGTGCTAACTTTGGTCTTATCAAATATCTTCAATGCCTGGACGCCGACTGGGCACCTTCTGCCGGCTGTCTCACCAAGGCAGCACACTACCCCGTGGGGTGCATGTGATTTTCTCATTTTCACATGACATAGACTGAGGCTCAGTGAGTTCCAATTGCTTTTGCGGGGCGCCGGGGGGTGGGGGGCTCAGCCGTTAAGCGTCTGCCTTCAGCTCAGGTATTGAGCCCTGTATTGGGCTCCCTGCTCAGCAAGGAGCTTCCTTCTCCTTCTCCCTCTGCTGCTTCCCGTGCTTGTGCTCTCTATCCCTCTCTCTCTCTGTCAAATCAATCAATCAATCGATCGATCAATCAATCTTTTTTTAAAAATGGCTTTTGCAAGGTCACACTGCTGGCAAAATGGTTCATTATTCATTCTCAGGTCTCTCTGATCCCAAAGCCTGGGCTCTTTTGTAGTGTCCCTTAGCGCCTGTGGGTGACTCGGTGTGTGCACACATGGCTGGAGGACCAGGGCGCCAAGTTTGGGTCTCCCTGAAGCTCCCTGTGAGCTTCTGACTTTTCTGCACCTCCCTCATCCATGAACGCTAACTGCCACCCTCAGGCTGAGGGCCGAGCGCCACAAGTTCATGGGAAATCGTCTGTAATCAGCAGACATTCCCCAAAAAGTAAGGTAATGAGGACTTTTACACCCTTCCCCACCCTGATTTCCTTCCTAGCCCATCCTGAATTTACTGTGCTTTCCTGGCTAAAGAAATTCATCCCTGGGGAAGGTCAGCTGCCGTGGTTCTGGGTTGCTGGGTTAAACCAGGGACTTTGTGTCTTTCAACTGGGGTCAGGCCAAGGTAGGTCTGGTTGATTTGGGTATAGAAATGCTTGGAGACCCTGAGTGATCAGGTCACCCTGAGTGACCACACTACACTGAACGTGGGGTGGAAAAATTGTGTCAACAGAGCATTGGAGGAAAAGGGAAGCCTGCAGGGGAGGGGAGCCAGAAGAGACCCAGGCCTGGGGTTCCGAGCAAGTTTCCAAAGTGGAGGGTCCGATGATATGTGCATTCTGGGTGCTCCTCGGCAGAGCCCTTGTGGGGCCAGCCACCCTCCGGTCGTCCCTCCTTTCTTCCAGAGACAGAATCCACCGGAACCGGCCAGCGTTCATGTATATGTATGAAAGCACCTCCTCTTCTGAGGCCCTGAAGAGCTGCAGAATTGTCAGACACAGGCCCTGTGCCGAAGAAGTGGAGGCCGAGAAGGGGTAAATGAGAGGTTCCTTCAAGGGCTTGCTCTTTTAAATACCACTTACCAGATGCTTTACCACATTGCGAGGGTGAGATGGGGGCAAGACCCGGAAACAAGTAACGTGTCAGGAGGGGATCGTCGCTGTTACTCAGAGCAAGAGCTCGGAGTGGAGGGGACCAGGGTGGAGCCCGTGTGCGGTCTTCGGGGGAGCAGTGGGAGAAGGGTTCCCTGAGCAGGGTGTGTGCCTGATGGGAAGCGAGATCCAGCCACCCCACCCCCATCTAGTGCTGTCCATGGTCATGGACAAAGGGCAAGTGACTTCCCTCCCTTGCTGCAAGAGGGCACGTGGTCTCGAAGCTCGGTTCAATGTCCGGACACCTGCGGATCAGCAACTGGAAACTGAATCTTGCCCAGAAAATCCCAAGCGGGCTGTGGTTCTACTGACCCACCAGTGTCCTTCAGTCCCGCGGCACCTGCCCAGCAGCCTCTGCACCATGAGGCTTTTTCCGGTGAATAAACAAGAAACACACAGCAAGCAAGCGAGTCCCCAGCAGCAGCAGCAGCAGCTGGCACTTGTCTCTGACTCTCTTGTCACTCTCGGTGCCGCGTTCTTTGTTTGGTGCTGAGCGAAGGCAGCCAAAGCCAAAGCCCGTCGGCCTGGGAGCTCACCCAGTGCCCATGCCCACCCCTGTCAGGCCCCCAGAGCCCAGCCCCCAAGCTGGTATCTTCCCCTCTCCTAAGAGCAGAGCCTGCCTGGTTTAAAAAAAAAAAAAAAAAACTTCTGGCCCAGGGAGTAATTTTATCTTGTGTATCTGCCCCAGTAATGCTGAAGTCAGGAGAGGACTGTTTTGTCAAAGCTGCCAGGTGCCCAGAACATGCCTCTGAGCTCCTACCCACCTCTTCTCTTCAAAAACAGGAAATCACCTCGGGCCAGTGTAAATCAGCCCCACACCCAGGGGGTTAGATTGCATTCGTGCTCAGAAAGTCAGTCTAAGACCTGGCAAGAGAGGCCTCCTGAGGGCCCAGCCATTTTCCTTCTGCCTTTCCAGTCTTCTAGATTTCTTTCCCTGTCCCCCCTATCCCGCCCCCGCCAGGGTGTGACTCAAACTCTTGCTTCTTGGGTGAGATGTGGGCTCTGCAGGTGGTCAGTTGTCTGTGCTGGTTGGAATACAGGATGAAGCCTTTGTTCTGGAATCTGCTGTGGTTTCTATGTTACTGGCTTGATGGGTAGATTCCACTGCCTTACGGCCCAGATACTCTACTCACGTGTGTCATTCTCAAGGGCGAAAATACCGTTGAATACCACTTTGGTTTTTTAGGAGGAAGGCTTTGGGCTTCATCTTGAGCAGCTAGGACTCGGGGCTGGGGAGTGGGGCAGGAAGAAAGGAGTGCCCCAGGGAGTCATTCCTGCTGGGCATCTGGTTGTGCTGAGCCCAGAGTGTGAACACCCTCCCAGCCCCCACTGTGTCAGGCCTGGGAGTCAGGGCTGAAACCCCTCCTTGCATACCCTGCCACCCAGCTGGCATAGCTGTGCCCTCCTTGTCTGTCACCCAGCCACATTCCCTCCTCCTTCCTCTCTTGTCCCAACGTCTGCTCCTGATCTTGCTTCATCTTCTAAATTGGAATTCCTTGCCATGGACCTGGGGGGCCCATAGTACCGAAGGACGGAGTGGGTCCTGAAGGAACATGAAGGAACGGGATGTGCTCTCTTGCTCTGTCATGGCTGAGACATCTCTGCTGCTGCTTAGCTGGATCATCGGTGACAGAGAACTGTAATAACGTGGAAAGGAATCCAAAGATGAAATCGGTTGCTGGGGAGAGAAGAGAGGAATTGAAGCCAAGACCAGACAAATCCAAGAACGAGATGACAGTGGGATGACAGTGGGAGGGGTTCATGCCGGGTCATCTTTGAGGGCTGTCAACAGAGGCAGTGTCTCCTGTGCCCGGGGAGCTGACTGTCTTCTCCCAGCTCTTAGCTGCCACCTCGTCTGGCCCGAGACCATCTCTGACACTCCCAGGGTGTGCCTTCTTGGAAACACATGTGGCAAAGACTCTGGGGTCCTCCAGGCTCAGAAATACCTAGTGGCCAGGAGGAGGGTGACCCGATGGGTCTCAGAGCTCCCACTGGGAGAGGAGTAGAGAAAGTTTACAGCTTTGTCTTGGACATTTGCTAAGTCATGTTTTAAGAAAAATCCAGTCTGAGGCAACATGAATCCACCACCGAGCGGTGAGATGCATAAGTTCTCAGGCTCCGAGACCCTATGGGAGATTGCCTATAGGGCTCCACAGCCTGGGAAACTGGCCTAGAGGCTTTATAGAGTGACTAATATCCTACAGGGATCATTTGGGTCCCGGGACTTGCAATGGGGTCAGCAGCCCAGCCTCCCTTTTGAGCAACACCCCTGGGACTGTTCGTGTCCATCTGGAAGAAACTCGTCTCTGAGTCTTGTTCAGGACTTACTTCGCTTTCCCATCTCTCACCCGGCCGTGTGATTTACACATCAGTTTACATTTTCTGTTGGGAAATCCCAAAACATCTGAAAGGCAAACAGGGACACTCAAGCTGAAGTCAGAGGTAATCGTGTCTTGGGTTGGGGGGAAGGGAGGGCTGCAAGGAAAGGAGAGAGAGAATGAAGAAAGGAGACACACACACAGACATGCATGCACACACACACGAGAGAGAGAGAGAGAGAGACAGACAGACAGACAGAAACAGAGAGAGAAGAATGTGGAAGGAAAATGGCCAGGAAGAAGCCAGGTCTCTAAGGCTTACAACTAAAATTATAGTTAATAATTCTGTCCTATTTGCTATTGCCTGACAACATTATAGATGTTCAGAATATAGAACTGGGGGAAACCATGTCACAGAAACAAAAATACCTTCTCTCTCATTTGGGGACTTCGTCCAGCTGGGGATGGTCTATGAGGAGTAATCAGTTCGTCCTGATCTGGAGATTGTTCCCCCTTGCCTGGCTGAACATGTCACCTGCTCTGTTATTGTTGGCCGGCGGGGAGAAGCAGCTCCAAATCTTTAATCACCATGGGTGTGCAGCTGAAACTTCTGATTTCACACCACCAGCCCGAGTCACTGGCAAGTGGATACATTTACAAGACTCCGTTGCTATTCTTTTGTGTTAATGACAGAGCTTAGAGCCGGTCCAAGGAGGCAGAGTGGTGGTGTGGAAATGCCTGGAATTTGGAAGACACTTCAGTGATTTTAAACCCTGACTTATTGACCATATGGCTCTGTTAAAGCCCTTTGAGGGGCCCCTGGGTGGCTCAGTCAGTTAAGCGTCTGCCTTCAGCTTAGGTCATGATCCTGGGATCAAGCCCCATGTGGGGTTCCCTACTCAGTGGGGAGTCTGCTTCTCCCTCTTACTCTGCCCCTCCCCCCACTAGTGTGCACACACACTCTCTCTTTCTTTCTCCCTCCCTCGCTCAAGTAAATACATAATATATATATATTTTAAAGGCCTTTGAGATTCAACTTCTCCCTACGGATAGTGTCAGAGTTGCCCCTGAGAATCTTGTATGTTGCACTGCATACGGTAATCATGTGGTAAATAGAAGCCCTTCTAATCTAGTGTAATTGCCTAGTTTTGTTGTGTGAATCTAGAACCCAGACGGACACTTCGCACAGGGGAGGGATCCTGTAAATACTTGTTGAGTAGAACTGACAAGCTACTCAGGGCCCTGAACCCCAAGTCTCCGGACTCAAATTCAGGGCTCTTTAGAACTGATTACACTTGTTCCCTTTCTGAAGGAACCTGTTCCTTTTCGGAAGGAACTCTGCCTCCCAGACAGCAGAGGCTTGCACGGTCCTTCTCCCTGGAATGGGCCCAGTGGAGGATATGATGTGGGTGCAGTGACTTTAGCTCAAGTTGCTTCCTGGGACCTGCAGAAGCAGCTGCTTCTCTGACTAAGAGGCTGAGTTGGGGATTCCAGCCAGAAGAGGAACCGGCGGTGATGCTCTCCCTGATGCGGGCCTGGCTGGGGGTTGATAAGTGATCTTCAGAGACATCGAGGGAGCTCTCTGTTTCTGCTTCCTCGCAAAACCATGACTCAGGAATATTGTTCACATCCTCAGGATGGCAGGGGAGCTAAAAATAAACCATGACGGAACAGACCCCTGTGAGGAGCGGTCGGGGGAGGGAGAGATGAAGAGCTGAGAGCCGGGAGGCAGGAGAGGGAAAGATGCCAGTGGAGAAAGAAGAGGAGAGCAAGGGGAAGAAGAGGAGAAAGAGGGGAGGGGAGTATACGTTGGACAAGAGATACACCTTGACACAGGGTAGTGGAGAGCGTGGAAGGAGGGTCCTAGAGAGAAGACATGTCTACTGCACACATGAACTACAAACATGAACTTGACCTTTGAAATAGCCAAAGCTGTCTGGAGTCTTGGCTCAAGGTCACCAGCCACTCTCCTTGATCCCCACTGTTTTCTCTTCCTGAGATATGTCATAAATGTCTCCAGTTATCAGTTCTACGCCGGGAACCCTAAGTCTTCATCTCTGACGTCAATCTCTCACCCGAGTTGGGTCAGTATCTCTAACTTCCTGTAGCAGTGGGTTTCCCATGAAATCCGGAGGAGCCCTGAGGATCTGAGATTGGGTGGAGGGGTGCTGAGGAGGCCAGAGCTCCCAGCACGCCTACTTTTAAACTAGCACGTCTCCCTTTCGATCCACCATAGGTATTAGATTCCTCCGAAGAGTCTGCTTGCTGCTTAAAATAAACTTGGCAACCGTTGGCTTTTAGGTCGAAATTGTTTTTGCAAAGATTTAAAATGACCCCAAAGAGGGGTGCTGGGGAGGCTCAGTCAGTTAAGCGTCCAGCGTCCGACTCTTGATTTCATGATCTCAGGGTTGCGAAATCAAGTCGAGCAACAGGCTCTGTTCTGGACATGGAGCCTCTTTAAGATTCTCTCTCTCTCTCTTTCTCCTTCTGCCCTTCCCTACATCTGGAAAAAAATGTTCCCAAATAAACGTGCCCCTCCCCTGATCTGTTCTCCATTTTCCCCTCCCCACCCTTCCTTTGCTATTACAACCATCCTTCCAGTCCTTCGGGCTCCAAATCTTGGTGTGTACTGAGGAATCTAATTCCCACCTCCACAGGAAATCTCTTGCTGCCTTGGAAATGCCTCTTGGATTTGGCACTTTCTCCTCCCACCTGCGGTGGCGCCCTTCATCCCATTGTCTTAGGGCCCAGATCGCTGTGTCGTCTAACCAGCTTTTCTCTCCTCCCCTTCTAGGCTGCACAGCGCTGTCTAACTAAATTTCCTTTTCTGTCTTTGTTAGTTTGCTGCTCACTTTTCAGAACCCTTCCCTGCTCCCATGGCCTCTCCTGGAAGTCCTCCACCCGGAATTCAGAAGGTGTCCCAGAGCTTGGCCAGTCAGACCCATCACTCCCATTCATTCTCCTGTCAGGCTTTCCTCTCCCGTGTGGGGTGCACACCTCCTTCAGCTCTGCTCTTCTGTTCCCCACCTAGGGATGAACCCCACTCTTTGTTACCTGTCCCTACATTGCCTATCCTTTGACTTTCCTTAAATCTAAACTTTTCCACTCTCTTCTCTAAGACTTCCAAATTATTTTAGCCCATTCTTTTTTCTAAATCTGTGCAATCTCTTCAGTCTATAATGCTGAGCTTAGTATTTGTTTATACCCGGGTTAACTTCACTCCTGGCTCAGGGCCTGGTCCCATCTCCTTACACTGCCAGTGTCCTCCCCACCCACCCTTGGGGCTCTGGGGCTTCTGGGTCTGTCGTGCCCAACTCCCTATACTGCCCTACCTTTCTTAAGGACCTCTTAGGCAGACCCACCTTGTCCCTGAGCCACAGGGGTCAGGGAGGTGCAGGCCTGGACTTCACAGATATGCTGCTCTAGCGCCTTAGATGACTTTCAATATCCAGGATCTTGACTCCGCAGGCAAGAATGGTGTGTCCCCAGGCTTTCTGTTTTCCCATCCTCAGTGGGGCGACCTGGACACATTCTTATTCACTGCACTGCTGCCCTACCGGCCCCTTTGGGAGGTGACAGGCTACCTCCAACCTTCACACTTGACATCCCTCGCCACCGTCTTTGCCGGGGTTGCTCCTACTCACCCTTCACCTCCTAGGGGAACACTAAAAGTCACTTGGTAGGGGGACACTCTCCTGATGGAGGCGGACTGCCCTGCATCCTAGGCTTTTTTCTTACATGGCACTTAATGCACCTGCCAATAAACGAGTTCCTTGCTGACACACTCTCTCCAGTAGCCCACATGTCCCATTGGGAAGGGGACCTAGAGGGTATTATTTTTTGCTTTGCTCCTGATACTGAGTATACATAGTACCTGGCTCAGGGCAGGATATATCTGTAGAAGACATGCTTTGGATTTGACTTGGAGTTAGAAGCCATTTGGTACAGGACCCAAGGGGTGTACCTCCCAGACACACCATGGAAGTTGTTCATCTTTTCATTTTCTGTTGAGCCCTGGGTCAGCCTGAAGAGGACATCCCTTGCCTTACTGCTTTTTCTTGCATTCCTTGCAATAAAAATATCCGTCTCTGGCTGGCTTATATTCTCCAGTCCTCCAGGAGCTGTATGGACAGCAGAGCTCCTTGTCCCCTCCCAGCCTGACCACCTACCCCCAACCCCAACCCTGGCAGACAAAGGAACACAAAAGACAATACTTGTGCCCATCCCTCCTGTCCCAGTGCTGGGCCAAATTCTTCTCTGTCTTCTGGCTCCAGAAAAGACTTCTCACACTCCCTGGGGGAAAGTCAGGGATGGGGACGGATGTGGAGACAGAGCTGGCATGGGGAAAGTAGCACCCTCTTTAGCAGGATGGGACTCTGGGAAAAGCAGCCGGAGCCCAGGGGAACAGGGGTGGCACCTCTGAGAGAGAGCCCAGCTGAGGGTCAGTCCCACAAAGCAGAGAAGCTCCATTGTGAATTAGTCCATCCGTACACCTACCCAACCCCGTGTTCACGAAGTGCCCGCCATTCTTCCTGTCCTCGCAGAGCTCGTGTCTAGTAGGGCCCTCAGATTACCCACCCCCCACGAGGTCACCAAACCACGATTACAGATGGATCTCAGGGCTGGGAATGAGCCAACAGAGTCCTGAGGTGGAGGACTATGTGATCCCTGCTTTGGATCTGAAGGTCAAGGTTAGGAATAGTTAGGTGAAGAGATTTTCTTCTTCCATCCCACCGATTGTTCTGTCAGTGACTTTTCTGTCTTTGCTCAACTTGGGTCTACTCTCATTTTTCCCATTCCTGTTCTCTGCTTTCCATGTTCTCTCCCTGCTGGTCCCTGTCAGTCTTTGGTTCCTATGTACCAGGAGCTGCGCTAGCCTAGAAACATTCCTTTGCTTTTGTTCTTGGCTTTTTTCAGTAAACACTCTGGAGCCCCAGATTTTGGGTCATCCTCCCCAAATCATCAGATCTCCCAGACTTGGAGGGATGGAAAAGACCTCAAAAGTAAGCGTACCCAGTCCTTTGTTCTTTGACTCCCTCTGGATCTGTCCGTCTGTCTCACTGTTCTCTCTGCCTCTCTTCCCCTCATTCACCATTGTTTCTTCTTTTCCCCAGTTCTGTCCTCCTTCCTGGCGTTTTATCCTATCAGTCCCGTAGGATGACAAGTGGTCACAGAGTAGGAAGGAGAGCCTCTCTCTAAGGACAGCTCATCTTTTCCCCCAACCACGTGGAAAGATCCCGTTTCGGTTATGGTCTTTCGACAGGCACCAAGTCGAGCAGCCACAGTTCTACACCCGTCATCTCATCCTTCCCCGCTCTTGTCCTGTGCTTCCTGTTCTGTCACACTCAGGGGAGGAGGCATGAGGCAATTTACTTTTCCTTTTCTGGTGGAGGGAAGCAGGGATGGGAGGACCCAAAAACTTGTGCTTGGTATGTGGTACCTCACTTTTGTTCAATCCTCTCTAGTCCCCTTTCTTTCTTGATGTCAGATATTTGGGGAGTGGAAAAATGGCCTGTCAGATATGAGTGGTCCTTCTCCCCTGATTACTGAGGAAGTTAGGCTCTGTGGTGGGCTACGTCTGCAAGCGCAGGGATACGATGGCCATTGCGGGGCGGGGGGGAGGGGATGGGAGCCCCAGTGCGGCCACTTATTAGCTGTGTGACCTCGGTGAAGTGACTTCATCTTTCTGAGCCTCCTTTTCTCATTTGTCAAATGGAGACCAAATAATAATTACCTCCTAGATGGTGTGTAAGGACTGAATCTATTCAAGTAACTGAAGAACCTGGCAGGTGTCGGATACAGACCCCTCCTTTCAGTTATGAGGACACGTGGAACCCCTTGTTGGTACAGAGCTGCGATGGTGCCTTTGCGGGGGGGGGGTACAGAGAAGAAGTGGCGGGGGCAGAGAAGATCTGGTTACAGACCTGGTCCCCTCCCCTGCCTGGGGGCCTGGGTCTGAGCTGGTGAGGGGGGTGGCCGGCAGCCAGGCCCCTCTCCCCAGGAGCCGGGGCGCACATGAAAGCCTGTCATACCTCAGGAACCGGCCGCTGTGCAGAGCATCTGGATGTTCTTAGATCTCTGTCTGGATTCCTTCTGGTTGTCTCGCAGAATCACTTATCAGCGGCGAGCAGACCAGGCCTTTGGCTTTGCTCTCAGCGGCCCAGCCCTGCTGCCTTCCTCTCCATAAACACCGTGGCGCAGGGGACAGGAAGGTGGCTCCGGGGCCTGCTGATGAGGCGGCCCTGGGCGCTGTCCCTCCTCACCCCCAGGGACCACAGATGCTACTGCCGGGCCTCCTCTCATGTCCAGCTGCCTTCAGCTGCCTACACAGTCAGCAGAGAGGGGTTTAGAGAGTGGGTGGAAATGTCAAAATTGCTGAGAGAGTGGGAATATTGAGAGTAGCCTGTAATGTCCATTCACCAAGCCGTTCCCACCAGAGGAGTCCTCTGCCAACCCCCTTCTGTCAGGGGGCAGTGTCACTTTCTGAGCCTAGACCGACCCTGTCTCTTCCTCACACCAAGGTACTTATGAATCTGTGGGGAAGGCTGGTTGCAGCTCAGGGAACAGACTGTTCCTCTGTGGTGTCCCCCCAGACTAGAGGAGGCCTTGGCCTTCGTGGCTTTGTCCCCAGGGGGTGCTTCTAGGCTGGGTTCCAGGCCCCGGGACAGGAAGGGAAACTATCTCTGCGGGATGGGGTTTTGGACACCCCTTCAGGTCACTCTGAGATAAGACTCTCCGTTGTCTGTGCTCTGTTTTGTTTCCCTCTCAAGCATCAGGGGACACTGTCATCTCTCCTGGTGATGCTTTCCTTGCAGGGCCTTCCAGAATGCCCTCTCTCTGGTTTTGCCTCTGCTTTGTGGTCTCTACTCAGCCCCTTCTCTTGGCTCCTCGCCCTCCTGCTATCTCGGCTCTGGAGGGTCCTTGGCTCTCGGTTCTGCCTTCTTCTTTCCTCCCTGAGGAACACATCCAGCCTCGTGGCTTTACAAGGGAGTGATGTAGGAGGTCAACCTCCTGTCCAAACCCCCTCTGACTCCGGACACACAAGGGACGCCCACAGAGCAGACCCCTCGGAATTCATGTGGCTGCGATGGGATGCCTGACTCCAGCCTTCTCCCCGTGCTTCCGAATTCTGCGGCCCAGATCCCTGGATGCTGCCTCCCCTGTTCCTTAGAACCACATCCAGCCTGTCGACAAATTCTGTTGGCTTTACTTCCTTAACTCTATCCGGTATTCAGCTGCTTCCTGTCCCCCACATTGCCACCGGCCACTCGGAGCCATATCATGTCTCGAGGGAGCTTGGCAATGGCTGCCTCCCCAACCTGGTCCATGCTGGCCTGTCCCCTGTTTGCCTCATGAAGAGGCCGAGGGGACAGACCACCCTGTCAGGTTTTCTTCTTCCACCATCTTCCTCAGGGCTAGCCAAATGTCACTTCTGCCCTCTGTCCTGCTCTGAGCCTTCTGTACGAAAGAACAAGGAACGCCCCCCCCCCCGCCAACTCTGTTCCATCCCCTCCCAGCACCCCATCCCCTTCTGCCCCTTGTGCCTCCATCATTATTTCTTATGCTCTCTGTTTACGGGCTCTCTCCCCTCACCGAGCTGTAAGCCCCACTAGGGCAGGGACTTCTGTCTTTGTGTCCCACGAGCCTGGTGCACATCAGAGCTGCTGCGAGATGGACTGAACATTATGAGCTCAAAGCCTGGTTCCTTCTCACCTTCAGCCTGTGGCCTGAACACCCCTTCCTCAGGGACCATCCCAGATAGAATGGGGGCCTCCAGCCCTCTTTGCTGCTCTCTGTCAGGACCCTCCTCCGGAGCTTGTTGTCACAATGTGTAAATGAACATGTACTAGGGTCCTTGCTGGTTTGTAATGTGCCTCTCCCTGGACAGAAACCACATCAGTAGTGTGTTTGCACTATTTCCCATGGTGTTCCTAGATCTGGCAGAAGCCTATAGAGAGCACAATTATCTATCTATCTATCTATCTATCATCTATCATCTATTATCATCTATCTGTCTATTTTGGATGAAGGATTTGAGGCTCAGAGAGATGGAGTAATTAGCCCATAGACCCAGAGCTAGGAGGGGAAGCCAACCTTGAACCTGGGACTGTCTGGCTGCACATGTGTATGTCTGTATGTGCACATGTGTGTGGATGCGTGTGTCAGGATCCATGTTCTCCCCCCAGTCTTGCCCTGGGCAGGCAGCTGCTCCCCTGTCCCGGGAGGATGTTCCCCGGCTACCATCTCTGGTCACCTCCTCCCATGAAATGCTGCCGTAAGAGGCCCCTCTAATCTTCAGGCTTCTTTATTCTCAAGAAACCTACTCTGAGCCCCAGTGGTCAGCTCTGAGCCCCATCAAATCCGTGGCTTCCCAGGGAACAAAGGCCCAAAGTCCTGTCTCTGTGGACACAGAGCCCGTGGCCTTGGGACGTTCTGAACATGGCACGGCGGCCACCTGAGCGACCTCCAAGGGCAGGAGCCAGCTGCCGGGCCTGGCTCAGCAGCGCAAGCCCCTGTGGGCACAGCTGAGGGGCCCCAACGGTCCTCCCCACTGTTCCCCAGAGCAGGTGTCCCGCTCACATCTGCATCCCACAAGGAATATACTGGTCTTTTTCTACAAGAAGGAAAAGGGAAAGAGGAAGCAAAACAAAGTCTTTAAAAGCAGAAGGGGAGAAACCGAGGGCTCCAAGCTCCCTGGAATGTGCCTTGAATCTGGGGACAAGGACAGACATGGGAAGATGAGCATGGCATTTCCAGAGAGGCTCAGGCCTGCGCCCTGGGAGTTCCGACCTGGCTTCCAGCGGGCCTCCTGGGAAGGGCTGGCCTGTGATGCTGCAGCACGCGTCTCCAGGGGCAAAGGGGTAGGGCGTGGCTGCCCGAGATATCCCACCCGGGGCTGAGGGGTCCCCGCAAGCGCAGGGTTCTGCTGACCACCATTCTACCTTGGTAACACAGGCCCAGATATACAGAAGCCTCCCTGGGCAGGCACATTAAGACTAGAATGGCAAACTGAGGTCAATCATTCAAAAAAAAAAAAATCATGAAGGTTTTTCCCACAGCTATAGTACAGGACGCGACCATCACGACCCACTGAGGTTCGGCGACTTCTGTGTTTCTACTTGGTTTTGTTTCACAAGGAGGAGGCATAGTTTTGTTCATCAGCAACAAGACAGAGGGCCGGGACTGGGGCTGGTCTTCTGTGTGTGATGGCTGGGAAACAAGGAGGGTGGCTCGGGGACCCGGGAGCCGTGAGCACAGCCTGAGCTAGTAGTCATTACTACTTCCCAGGTTGGTGTGCACACACACACACGTACACACCTGTACACATAGACCCATGTACACACATGTGCCCACACACTTAATTTGCAACAGGTAAACCCTGAAGCAGCCCGTTCAATGCTGTTGTTATTCTAGCAAATAAAATAGATCTATAAACAGACTTTGCATTGTACTTCAAAAAGTGAAAAGTGTGCAGAAACGATCTTGTAAACCAGCTGAAATGTTGGCCTGCTTTGAGTTGTTTGCTTGGATGTTGTAGGTATCTCCTGGATCATGGGCTTTCAGGAAGATTTTGGGAGAGTTTCCTAACTGTATTAGGATTCTTTCTTCTCTTAAACGGCTTTTGGTTTCATTGTTTTGGATAAAATATGAATCTGTATCTTTTTTCTTTATCACTTCTTAGAGCATTACTAGTACCACTGGGCATCTAGACAGAGAGGGGAGGAAAAGAGGGAAGGAGGGAGGGAGGAAGGGAGGAAGGGAGGAAGGAAGGAAGGGAGGAAGGGAGGGAGGGGGACAGAAGGGAGGGAGGGAGGGGGAAAGATGAATCCTTCGTGCCCTGTGGTCTTAGTGTCACATGTCCCTCTCCTGTTGTGCCTTGAGTGTTTTCCTCTGACTCTCAAGTTGGCTGCATAGACTGAAGTTATGTCCTAGAGAGAGAAGGTGTCCCAGGCCTTCTGTCCGCCGGGGGACTGGATCTGGCTTTACTGTGTGCCCAGCCATCTCAGCTCTCCGAACTGCTGTTGATGTTAGCTCTGCCCACGTTGGACCCTTGGCCGGCCTTCAGCTCTGAGCCTACTGCTCTGCTGGTGGGCAGAGCCAGGCTTGGCCCTGGGCACTTTCCTGACCGCACCGTCCCGGGCTTCCTCCTCCCACTGCCATCTGCCTCAGTTGCAAGGCCCAGCGGTTTGGGTAACGGTCTGTGTACTGATGCTCCCGTTCACAAGAGGTCAGCCTGCAGCTCACAGCGTTTGGAAGGGTCAGAGATGGGGGGTGTCTTGCCAAGCACCCTCAGCTAGTGGGAATCATCCTCTGGACGGCACCTACTAGGTCTTTAGACACTGTGTCTGTGAGTTTTCCCCTTGGACCAGCCAACATCCCTGAATCACGTTGTACTCGGGCCAGGGACGGGCTATGTGGCCAACTGCAAGGGGAGCTCTAGTTAGGAGTTCAATGTCGTTTCATAATGAGCCAGATTTTCTCTGGTCGCAAGCTTCTCCCGGGCAGCAAGATCAGCCTCGTTGCTGGTTTTCCCAGATGCTTTCTGGATGGTGCGAACTTCCACCTTCGTGCCACGGGAACCAGCGGGAACCCCACGAAGTCTCAGACTTGGCATAGAAGGGAGTCGGCCCCATCGCACGAACACACAGCCAGCCACCAGGCGGCTCGCGCTCCGCTCCCCACGCAGCTGTCCCCTGACAACCCGGCCACGCCAGCCCCCACCCCCCCCCCCCCCCGGCCCAGGTGCGGATTTGCATGGTGCAAGCCAGCCTCTCCTGTGAGGTTTTGCCTCTCCAAGTTTCTTTTCTGCTCTTGTGAGATGAGCAGCCGCTTTCAAAAGAAAGAAAAACAAGACACTAGTAACTCTCTTCTTGGACCCGGGCCTCAAGGTGTTTCAAAGCCTCCTGTGGTTATTTCTGGCCTATTGTCGTCGGGGTCCGAGAGGAAGGTCTGATGGCAATTCTTGGCTTTAAAGGCAGAAACAGAACATTGTTTCTCCCAGCTTTGATTTAATGGCCAAAAACAGTTATAGGAAACTGTTCAGCAGATGTTTTATGAAACTCAGAAAAGACTGGGTCTTTTAGAATGGCTATTTTTAGACAAATGCTTCCTACCATTGGAGGTTTGGTACTCACAAAAGGAACAGAAAACAGGAGAGGGAGAGAGAGGGAGAGAAAGGCCGGGAGGAAGCTTTGAACATGTTGATGATCGCACTCTGGTCTTCCTTCCATTTTCAGCATGGATTAAGGGGACCTGGGAATGTGTGCGGGACTGGCTGTAGACTGGTTCCAGTAATCAAGGCTTCACTTTAGAGTTTACTTTCTAAAATGAAAGTTCGCTGGGTGCGAGGAACATCTATATTTTTCATGACTCTCCACCTCCTACTAAATGTGGCAGCAAAAGGGAAAGGCTTCTCCTCCTTGCCCACGTCCCTGTCTTGCCTCCCTTTGCCTGAATTAACCTTTGACCCTCTCACCCCCTCCCTGCTTGCCTCTCATGGCTACGGTTCACGCTCAGGTTGGCCACGTCCTCCCCCGAGAAGCCTTCCTGAACTCTCTAGAGTCAATCGGTGTTCCTCCTTTGTAGCACGCTGGCCATATTTCAAACACTGCTTTTGCTGCTTTGCCTTACAAGCTATTTTTGTAGCTGGCCCCTTCCTCAGGTCGTAAGCGCGATGAGGTTGGGGACTCCGCCTTTCATATCCTTTCATGCTCCTTACTCACGCAGGTTAGTACACTCGGAGGCACAGAATAAATGCATGTTGAGTGAAAGGGTTGAGGGAAAAAAATCAGTGGAAGAGGCCGGTTCGGGACTTTCATCCAGCTAAATTTTACTTCAGCTGCAAGGGTGACAATGAATTTCTCTTTGTCTCTGCTGTCCAAATCAACCCCAAATCTGTTATTGCTAACTGATAATAAAATAATTAATTATTATTTGGGCCACGACTTAAAAGCTGCTGTGGAAGCATTCAGTTTCAGATCTTTTATTCCAAACTTTCCTTTTCTCCAGTCTACCAGAGAGAATGGTGTTCTCAGGGGCAGAGAGCATTGAGTGTGTGGGCCCAGGTAAGAACTCTGGTAAGGGAGAGGGCCCAGAAGGAGGGAGGTAGGGGTAAGTCACAGCAAGCCTTTCCTCCTTCCCTGCTTTTTCTGGGGCTACATCTACCTGGAACAAGAAGACAGGAGGACCTCCCCACTCCACCAATGAAGATGAACAAAGGACCTCCCAGGTTCTCTCTTGTCCTGGGGCCTCTGGCCAGCGTCTCAGAGTAAGGTAGCCAGAACAAAAGCCAGTCACCTCCAGTGTCCTGGCTACCCCTGCAACCCAGCCCAGGAAGAAGGAGCTTCTTATTTCATTTGACACCTTACTCTCTATGGTCTCCTAAGCTTCTCAAGAAGCTACCTGAGCACTGTTCGGAGAGCACTTTTAACTGGCTGAGGTTTAGGCAGGTTCTGATATCTGGAAAATGAATCATCAAGGTGTGGGTGAAGGCCAATGGCCGCATCACCGTGCTCTGGGCAATCACTTTAGAGTTTCCTGGAAGCTGAGCCCAGGCAGAGCTTCCTTTTATGTTCCATGGCCCTGCGTGAATGCTTCCACATCCTTCTGTTTTCTTAGAGTCATCTTTCTTTTTGGAGATTTACTATGTTGTAGTTACTGTGCTAAGTGCTCGAGAAAATGACCTTACTTATCTTGAAGCTACTTTTAAAAAGCACAAAATATAAAGATGCCTTCTTATTATTAAGGAACATTACGTTTTTATGTCGCCAATAACCCTCAGAATGGAGTTCTAGTCTTACCCTCAGATTCCAGATGAGGAAACAGTAACGGGTAGACAGATTAAGTGAATGTCTCAGAGGCAAAGACAGACATTTCCTGCTAAGGTAAAGTGGACTCCAAGTGAAAGAAATGCCAAGAGATATAAAATGTCAGTACTTTTCTATAAACAAGAACAACAACAGCATGTTGGAGAGAGCTAGCAAAGTAGTTTCCAGTGGAGGTGAGCTTCTCCCCAGGGCATTGCCAACCTGATTTATTTACCTCCTACTCTTCTGCTATCATGAAGCCATTGGTCCAGAGCTCAGCAAACATTTGCTGAGTACTTCAGTAGCCTTCAGTCTGGACTAGGTTATGCTGTGGAGACAAACACCTCAGTGGCTTTGAAGCAACACTCCTTACTCATCGACAATCGCTGCATGGAGATCACAGGTTGACGGTGGCTGTGGCCGCTGGGGGGCTGTGTTCAATAGCATCTGAGTGATGGTGGGCCCAGGATGATAAGCAGCTGTCACCCGACACATACCAGAGAGAAAAACAGAATGGTTGAAACTGTGCACAGGCTCTCCAAACTTCTGCCAGAAAGGCTCGAGTTTCGTCAGTGAAAGCAAGTCCTAGGGCTACTCCCAATTTCAAGGGCACAGGGAAGTGAGATTCTACCACGTGCCCAGATTGGGGAAGGACTACAGCATTTGGAGAACAGATCTGAGGTGCTTACTGTTAGGTTAGGTCTTGTGGAACAAACAAAATAGACAAGAGTCTAGATCCGGCCTGAAGGAGCTATATCCATAGATGGGGAACCAGGACTTGCCGTAACAGCCAGTGGTTGGAAACCTTGATGAGTTGGTGTAAAATAATGTATCCTGTTGAACCACGAAGGAAGGAATAGTAGGATTTCAAATACAGGGTTTCAAGCTGTGAGGAGGCAAATGAGGAGACTCTGATCTACAAAAAATGCCCTAGATAGTATCATGTTCAAATAGAAAGAGTAATTACACAAATTTTGGAGATGAAAGGATCCCTAGAGATCATCAGATTTAGTTTCCCGAACTTTTCCCTCATCTAACACTTGAGAAGCCGCCACTAAAAATGTAGATCATCTAGTTTCTTGCTCCCTGATAAACTGTAAGCTCGAAGAACCGATATTGCTTTATCTTTTATTTTTAGCTCTTATCAAATATCTGGAACACAGAAGGGCTTAGTACACGTTGTTTGGAAGAGTTAATCCTGCTAAGCCCATTTCGTACCAGGTTTCTTGGAAGAAAGAGAGTTGGAAGGCCACCCATGGAGAGTCATCAGTGCCATTCAGTGGGCTCAAAGCATCTCTTCAGGGAAAGTTCTCAGCACTTCTGTTCTTTCTCCCATGGACCAGCCCACTCCGCTCAACACATATTCTGTTTCTTGGACTTCTTCTCACCTATGCCTTTTTGCCTGGCCACCCCATAAAGGAAACACCCCAGTCTTCTACAGTAGCAATTGTTTAGAATGAATACACTTCCCTGACTTAGATCAGGGTCAGAGTGGGCAAGAATTCTAAAAACACTGATTTTTTTTTTTTTTTTTAATGCTGAGACTCTATATGAATCTTTCTAGCCTTTTGCAGAAATGGAGTCTTGGAGAGCTTGCAAAACCCTCCCAAGGTTTCCTAGGACCGCTGGGTCATCTGTGCTAGAATCCCGGTCTTTCAACTTACACTTCCCTATTCTTTATGCTCAGTAATGATGCACATATTTCCATTTAGACACACTGATAAACTTTGTACTGATGCCTAAGACCTTATATTTTCCCCTTTATATCAAGACAATGTTTAAAGCAATGTAGAAACAACTAAAGGAAATCCAAATAACGTGATTTACATGCAAGGAGAAGAGGGATGCAATGCCCAACATAAAATGGGATCTCAGAGAAAACCTTTGCTTAGCAAGAAAACCTCACCTATATGAATGATACCTGTGCTGCCTGGGTTGGACTTGAAATCCTGGATGGAGCTGATCACCTCTTTAGGATGGCATGAACAGGCAGGTTCAATTCTCATTAGAGAATAGTTTGGAGGGAAGCAGATGAGATTTGAAATTAAATTGGACACCATTTGATTTCTGAGCTTCAGTTTTGTTATCTGTAAAATAAGTTAATAATCCCACCTGGCCTAATGTATCTATAGTCCTGTTCATCAAATAAGACATCGAGAAAGAAGGTGTTAGATGAACTGCATGCCAATAATAGTGGTTGTTAGACCCTTAGTCATGGAAGGTAGCACCCAAGAGATGATGTCTTCTTCTGAACTCGAGACAGGAATGGAAAGAAAGTGGAGTTAGCAGAGTTATTGACCATGACTGTGCTTCCTAGTTCACCCATCACATAGGGTTGTGGTAGGAAAGAGGCTGAAAGGAGAAAAGTGGAGCAACGGAAGACCCGGCGAGGGTCGGTTGAGGACCAAGGAAGGTGGAAAAGGAAAACAACCACCTCTCAGAAATGGGTTAAGAGTTAAAATTATCTCATGAATAACAGCAATGGTATTGCCTCTCACTTCTCTTCTCTGAAAGCAACGATTGTCCAAAAATAAACCAAGGGCAGAAAGGTTGTATAACATTGTGGTCACTAATACGGGCTTCAGCCAGTCAGAGCAACTTGAATTTGAATTCAGATTTACTTGTATGTGACCTTAGGCAAATCATTTAACTTACTGTGGCTTCATTTTTTCTTTTGTCAAAATGAGAATACTAATACCACCTCTCTTAAGGGTTGTTACCAGATAATTTTACCAGATTCCAAGGGTTTAGTTCAGTACTGGACAAAGTAGTAAGTATGCAGTAAGTGTTAGCTCTTAATTAGGGGTGCCTGGGTAGCTCAGTCAGTTAAGCAGCTGCCTTCAGCTCAGATCATGATCCTAGGGCCCTGGGATTGAGCCCCGCATCGGGCTCCCTGCTCAGTGGGGAGTCTGCGTCTCCCTCTCCTACTCCCCCTGCTTGTGTTCCCTCTCTAGCTCTGTCTCTTTCTGACAAATAAATAAATACAATCTTAAAAAAAGAAAAGAATGTAGTACTTAGTAGGGGAAATGATTCTTGCACTTGAGCTGAGCTGTCATCTACCCAAGCTTCTCCATACAAAGAACCCAGAATCCTTGTTCTCTTTCCCCTCTTCTCTGTTAAACCTGGGCTCCTTTGCAATCAGTCTTAACTAATTAAAATTTTACTGAGCATTTCTTAAGGACTGGCCACAATCAAACACAAATGAGACAATTTACCCACAGGGAGCTCAGTCAATTAGGACCAGTTTAAGAACTGCACAAAGGATAGAATTTCTTTATTTCTGATGGCCCTATGAAATGTAACAGTAGGAATATGTAATATTGCCGAGGTCCTATTAGAGTTATCACAGCTGCACTCTCCTGCTCTCTGATAGATGAAGTTCCAACACAGCCTTGTATGGAAGTGCAAGTTTTGCTTCCAGAAAGCCTCCACTATGTTGTTATAACTGGTATCATAATTAACTAAGATGAGACTTTATTTCCTGTTTTTTGAAGCCATGTTTGCTGTAACCTAGGATAAATAAACCCTGAAGCAGTCATTAGACCAGGAAGAATTTTTAGGGCCTATATCCTGTCCTGGCAGGGAAATGGGATCAGATGAGCTAATGGGTCTTTCCATGGTAACTGCTATGACAGCTGCCATGTTAATAATGGCAGGAGCATCAAAACAGCACGCTGTCCAGTGAGAGAGAGGCTGGGTTTTAATTTCCATCAGCACACGAAAATGAGATATCAAGGCAGCCATGTTTATTCCATTCACGTAGAAATTAAAATTAGAATGGAAGCTATAGGAACCCACCTGTTCTAGGACGTGTAGCAGACTGCTGACCAGAGAGGGTTAAGTAACAGTAACAACAAAATAAAACATAATAATGATATAAAAATAAACCCCTTGGGATTATATTTTAAATCTGGAGGGAAAACATGTGGTCCAACACCTCCATTTTGGGTGTGGTGGGGCTCAACGAGATAGAAGATCTGAGAGGCAGTGTGGTGTCACTGAGTGTCCATAAGAAAGGAAATAAGAAGATGTTGGGAAATCATATGAAATCTAGTCCTCTAGCTCTTGGAGGGAAGACCATTCTCAAGCCTTTCTAATTCTGGCTAAGCTCCCCCTGATCCTTGCCTTCCCACCAAGTGGCTAGAATTTTTGTTGTCAAGCATTTATCTGCTGGTCGGATAATGACATCTACTGGTAATGTGCTCTGTGGAAAACACCATAAAACAAGAAGGCCAACGGATAGAGCAATCCTATCTGTGCAGAATGGCTATGATCCAGATCAAATCCGAAGCTTCTCTTTCAATATTTGTTAAATGGGAAAATCAGCTTGCTCCGCAAATTTATCTGGAGGACAAATGATTAAAAGTGCAGGCATTTTGAACTTCAAAAGGGATCTACAAATGTATTTACCTTTCTCTCTTTCCACCCCATGGTCTTGTACACAGTCAAACTCTTTTGCTTGCCTGGGCTGTAGCATTTTCTGGCTGCCTTCTCAAGCTACGCTTTGGCTACAGGGTGACTGGGAAGGGCAGTTTTGGCATTCAGAGAAAGTATCTAGCCCATGGATGTGGGTGGCATATAACAGAGCCAGGAGAAATTACTCTTATTGGCTCCCTTTCTCTGTTCTTAGGTCCCTCCATGGGACCATTTTCTCATTTCTTTTCCAGATTTTTGAGGAGTACATAGGCACTGCATAGAGTTTGCCCCTTTCCTAAGCCAGACCACAGGGGATCCAGCTGTGTGGCCACCCTCTCCTACTTTTTCTGGCTTGGTGGAAGGAGAATGGGCGTTGGGCTCGTTTTGAATCCATTTCTATAATATTGATGCCGCAAGTCAATGAGAAAGCTGAACTCAGCTTTCCAGGCAGGGATTGCCAAAGAACAAAGATCTGATTCATACTAACTCATTGACTGCCTTATTTGTAATTTCCCCCTTAATATTATAAATGCAGGCAACCAGGAATGCCGGCTTCCCAGATGAGAATTTGCACAAATCATTTTTGTTTTCTATTTTCTGTAGATTTCCTGTCCACCCCCACCCCAACCCAATGTACCCCGTGGAAACACCACCACTCTGGAAAAAGAAACTGGAGAGCCCTTTGTTTAGAGAGAAGAAAGCCATACATGTGAGTGGGGGAGGGAGGAATTTTGCAAGACACCTTCCACTGTCCTCTCACAGCCTGATGCAATAGAATGGATGGCTATCCAGAGCCTTTTGAAAAATGTCAAAAATCCAGGTCTTTGAGATAGGAGGATGAGGCTGGCTAGAGAGGTCTCTGTGAAGAAAGTTCTCCACTCTGCCCCACCTCAGTGTTTTTGAGGTGTGCTGTGAGCTGGGTGGGCGGCTGGTAGCAAAGCGCTCAGTAACTCAGCTCTTCATGCAGAAATTTGATTATACCACAAGGAGCATGGAAGCTGTTGACTTAGAAATCACACTGAGTAATTTAAACATTTGGCACATTCATTTGCATGCCACAAATTCATAAAGACCACCCTTCTCTTTTCCACAATTCCTGGTTCACGTAGTCTGAAAACAACCACCAGCAGTGTTTCCTATAGTTTGGTATTTGAACTTCTCATCTCCTTGGGACACTGAGTAAAGGAGTAAAACATCAGCAAAGACCCCACTGAAAGATGAGAAGATAGAGATATAGGAATTTATTAAGAGATATATCTAAGATTCCTATTTTTTTAATACCAACTTCTGTTGTCTTTCCAAAGGTCCTCATAGCATTTATAAATGAAATCAGAAAAATAAGGACAAATGTTTATTCTTAGGATTTTCTTGCTCAGATTTATCTCATGCTGACACATCAAATATCATAAGAGAAATGATTATAGGCCAGTATCTTCCCAACATAAATAGTATCTTTTTAAAAAGCAGAGATTTTAATATATAATATGTATATATTTGTGAGACAATGAAAAGCCAAACAAAACAGATATTATGAAATGAGAAGTGAAAGTTGACATACCCATTTCATAGTGAGTCACACTCCCAAAAGGTAGCCACTCAAACTATTTCTATTTTTAGTATTTTGATAGTTAATTCCATATTTTATGCAATTTACTTCTGTTATTTCTTGACTTAATCACTTTAAACCATGTCGATTAACCATCAATACAAAACATAAAATATGTGGTTCATTTACACTATACCCAACCCCACTAGCTTCTGAATCTTTAAGTGATTTTCCGGTTTTTAGGTGTTTGTTTTAGTTATCACTGTAAATTTGAATAGGACATCTCAAATTTTTATTTTTTGGTGCATCATCTTTAGATAACATCTCTGATCTCATGTCATGTGAAATGAGGAAATTAGCACTCCTATGTTTTTCTACCTTTCTACATGCTCTCTACCTTTTCATATCATCAAAGTTACATTTGCATTCATTTGTAACCATAATTAAGTCAGTCATGTTTTGTCTATAGATTGATTCCAAAAATTGATATCTCATTTGTATTAAGATTATGTATTTATATTAAGATGGTTCACCACAGAACCAAATTGTGTAATTAGACTTTATAGAATGAGGTATAATTCTATGTCATATACATGTGTGCCAATGAAAAACATGAAAAATTTTAGGAGCTAAAGAATTCTCTTTCTTATTCCATAAATCAGTTAAAATCAGATCACATTTTCTTTTTCATCATATGATTTTCTTAAATACCTTTTTGTTTTTCCTGGTGTTTCTGATTGTTTTTTTTCCTTATTAATTAAAACAATTTATTTTTTCACCTTTCATCCAACTTTTTATAAATTATATGTTACAAGGAAATCTACCTTCTTTTAAAGATATTTTCCTGTTCTTTAATTGCTTTTAAAATCTACTATAAACCTGTCTCCTGGATAAGGCCCCCTTTTGCCTGGACCTTATTTTCTCCTCTTTTTTTTTTTTTTTTTTTTTGTTATGATTTTTATTTTGCTGAAGTACATCTTATTTTTCCTCTCAGATTTCATGGAAACTAACTCTTCACATTCTTTGTATGCCCGAAACTGTTTTTATTTTGTTTTATACTTGCTTGATAGCTTAGGTATAGACTTCTAGTTTCAAAATAAAATTTTTTTTAAAGATTTTATTTATTTATTTGACAGAGAGAGATCACAAGTAGATGGAGAGGCAGGCAGAGAGAGAGAGAGAGGGAAGCAGGCTCCCTGCTGAGCAGAGAGCCCGATGCGGGCCTCGATCCCAGGACCCTGAGATCATGACCTGAGCCGAAGGCAGCGGCTTAACCCACTGAGCCACCCAGGCGCCCTCAAAATAATTTTTATTCAAAATCTTTAAGACATGACTTTATTATCCTTTATCATCCAGTGCTTGTAATGTGAAGCCTGGTGCCAATCTTACTCTCATTCTTTTGTAAATGACTTGCTACCTTCTTTCTAAAAGGTTTTTGAATCTTATCTTATCCTTGGATGAAACTTCAATTATAAGATTGGTGACATTCAGAGCACCTGACTGGATCAGTCAGTCAAGCATGTGACTCTTGATTTCTTTGAACCCCATGTTGGTTGTAGAGATACTTAAAAGGTAAATAAAAATTGAAATTAAAAAAAAGATTGTGACTCTTCGGCTCTCATAAATGTTCTTCTGATGTTTTCTACCCTTTATTTTCTCTCTTCTCTTTTGGGAAACTTCTTGAGGTGAACATTGGACGTCCCAAGTTGATCTTCTATGTCTCTAAACTTATATTATTTGATACTTTGCATCTCTTTACATTTTGCTCTCTGTCCCAGGAGAGTTCTTTGAGTTTTTTCTGAGTATGTTGTTAAATTTTTATTGGGAACTCATATATTTTTTTAACAATTCATTCATTCATCATTCTCTTGTTTAGTAAACACATACTGAGCCTTTATTATATGCCAAGCATTCTTCTATGGGATACAGCAATGAACAAAACCTACAAAGTATCTTTCCTTATGATGAGAGAAGAAGCAAACAATAAACAAATGCATAAGTAGGTCCAGAAAAAGCAAGTGCTATGAAGAAAAATGAAACAGTAAGGTGGATGGGGAATACTGAGGATGGGGATGGATTGTTTTATTTTGTACAGGTGAGGAGTGGCAGGGGCAACTATGTAGAACTATAGCAGGAAGGTCAAGTACAAAGGCACTGAGGTAGGAACTTTCAGCCTTTTCCATAGTAGATCAAAAAGACATTTGGGGAGATTCCTAATTGTATCTAAAATTTTAAGATGCTCATATTTTGTTGTTTTGGAGACTGCCACAGGATCCATTTACAACTAACCTTCTAGGCTCTAAAATAAATTAAAACCTATGTATATTTTCAATCAAATAAACCGATACTGGGAGGCTCCTGAGGGCCAAGTACCAAGTAAGATGCTAGAGATGCAAAGATAAGTAAGTCACCATCCTTACCCTGAATGTAAACAAGTAAGTAATGTGTAAGGCCAGCAAACACATTGGATTTATGTACAAAGTAATTGAAAATGTGAATTGGGAAGGTGAACACCTGATCCCACAGTGCTCCTGGCAGTGATAAGATAAAGTCAGGCAGGGAAGATTCAGAGAGGAGGTGACAACTGAGTAGGATTGTGTTATGGGGGCATTCCAAATGGTAGTAAAGGCATGAACACCTAACAACAAATAGAAAATTCCCATCAAGAGTTTTTACTCAATTAAATCTAGTTGCTGGAGGTCTGAGAGTAGCACAAGCATAAGAACTTAATCCCTCCCCAACCCCCCAAGAGACAGAGTCTAATAAAGGAAGGGGTTATAAGGCAGAAAGACCATGAAAGGAATCTTAGTGAGTGGTCACCCACGTATGGCTTTCCTCTGATTTTTAAAATATGAGTTTTCCAAGTATGTGTTGTCTTGGACTGAAGGAGGCATGAGACAGGAAACCAGAACTGGACTGAACATCAGGACTTTGTGGTCTAAGACTGGTGGGTTAGCTTTGGTCTCATTACGCATCCGTAGTTACATCTACTCAAGTGTGAATCAGGTAATTACTTATGAAGGCTTGAATATTGTTTCTCTGTTGTGCCAAAGCTCAGCTTCTTATACCTTCCATCAACTAGGCCTAGCTTGATGCTTTTGGAATAAAAAACTTCATCTTCTCCATTACAGCCATTTACATACTTAAAAATAGCTGTAGAGATCATCATAATAGTGGCTTCACAGATTCTCTGAGCCAGACGGAACCTTAGCTGTCTGGTACAATGCAAGAAACTTCTCTACAGCATCCCTGCTGGTTGGTTCTCCAGCTCTATTTCAGTTTACCCAGTGCTTTTCCAGGCACTCATTTCTTTTTTGAATGGTTCCAAATGTTCAAAAGCTCTCTAAATGTTCAAAAGCACTTCATTTTGATCTGAAATATGCTCCCCTTAATGTTTATCTACTGATTCAAGTCTATGACACTTGTCTATTATGAGGCAATTTCAATTCTAACAATGAAATATTAGAACAGACTGCTGCAATGAGACAAGGCAGGATTCATCAGAGCTATCATAAACAAAATCTCTAATCCCTTTCATATGCAAAGCGTTTGACTTTCAAAGCATTTTCTGTCTCTATTATCTCATTTTATTCTGCAACATCTCAATGAGAAAAGACCTGCTAGGATCCTAGGCAGCAGAGTGGGGAGTGGTGCCTGGTTCCATGAATATTCTTGCTCTGTTTAGTAACACTGACAGGGATGGGAGACAAATAATCAGGAAGGAAATGTCTCCCAAGATACTCCATGATCTGATGCCATCATCCTTTGGAATCTTGCTTGCTGATATGTGGGAATATCAGCACCTCCTGAGATAATGAAATGTGCCAGGACTAGTCCTCACTCTCCTCCTATTTCACACCAGAATCACAAGTCTCTGCGGTCAGGGGAATTCGTGATAAAAGCAAAACATCAGAAGCTTCTTCACATCTTCTCAATGGATGGGCTACAGAAAACTCTCTGGTGAGATGTTGGCTCTTGTGGAGATACCTAAGTTGACAGACTCCAGAAATCTACAGAGATAATATTCAGATCTGTGCTTCATCTCTTGATCTTTGTCAGTCTCGGGCCCGTTATGTGGATAGTTTGGTGAGACCTGAAGTAGCAGGGATGGGGGAGGGGCACCCTTCCTTTCAGGCCATGGACATGAAAGATACCTTGGGAACTCAGTGCTATAGGATTGCAGGCAGAAGTTTCAAGGAACCTGACAATTCTTTCTCTGAACTACTATATCAGACCTCAGGAATTCCTTTAGATTCCAATTCATGGGCAAATTGAGTTCCCCATCCATTTTCATAAGTTACAGTGGAAAAACATTGTCTCTTCCTAGCTTCTCTTTGATGTGGAACACAAAATCCTTACTGGGCCCTTTAAAAGCAAGAGAGATTAACATTTCTGTTCTTGGTCCAAAGAAAATGAATGTGCCTTTTATATTTTCTTATAGTCTGGCTGGAGACTTCAAGAAGGCAGAGACTTACTTGAAGCTCCAGGACTTGATTTTCTACACCAGGGGCATGGAGCTCCAGTGAGTCTGGTGGCAGAAGTACTTGTATGAGTACCTGTCTGGGGCCTGGGGCTCCAAACAGACCTTGCATTTCACAGCAGGAGAGTGGTGCCAAGTTTGCAGAAGCGGGGGAAGAAGAATCCAGCCACCCATCTTCTGATGAGCAGATCAAAGGCATCACATTTCATTGTTTCAGGAGAACGGAAATGGAAAAATAAAAGGAAAACAAATCAAAGGATGAAGGAAAAGGGGAAATCCCTCTCATATGGAGTAGACATATAGGCAAAGAGGAATAGTTAAGAAATTATGCATTATATAATTTATGTCCCCAAGGTCCTTCTCTTGGACTTTCTAGAAATTAACTATATAACCTTTTACATCACAGATCAAAAAAAACCAATGCCCAGAGACCTTGCCCCCAAACATAACAGCCAGTTAGTAGACTTAGGAATTGCATCCAGGTCCTGTGATTCTTTAATTATCGGTAGAGTATAAAATGAAAGCTCAGTCCTACAGTAAATTTCTGGACTTTTTAGGAATACATACAAGCATCTCATGAAGCATTAAAAATGCCATTGAGGGCAGCCATTTAATGGCATTAAAAAGAAGTTTAAGATTTATAACTAAGAAAGGTAGGTTAGGGGTGCCTGGGTGGCTCAGTGGGTTAAAGTCTCTGCCTTCGGCTCGGGTCGTGGTCTCGGGGTCCTGGGGTCGAGCCCCTCATCGGGTTCTCTGCTCGGTGGGGAGCCTGCTTCCTCCTCTCTCTCTCTGCCTGCCTCTCTGCTTACTTGTGATTTCTCTCTGTCAAATAAATAAATAAAATCTTTTAAAAAAAAGTAAGTTAAATATCACATGTAATACGATCTATTTTATTTTATATAAATTAAAAATACTTATCTATGTAAGGAAACTAGAAAAAAATTGTCTTTATGACTATTATCATTGGCTACCTCTGAATGGAGGATTATAGGTGAATTTAATCTTGTTTTTACTTTTTCCTATTTCCCATATTTTCAGCAGTAAACATCTATTACTTTCAGATAAAAAAGGTAATTATTGGGGCACCTGGGTGGCTCAGTCGGTTAATTGCCTGACTCTTGATTTTGGCTCAGGTCATGATCTCAGGGTCATGGTCCTAGGGTCATGAGATGAGCCCCACATCAGGCTCCTCGCTCAGTGCAGAGTCTGCTTGAGACTTTTTCTCTTTCTCTGCCTCTGCCCCTCCTCCCATTCTCTCTCTCTTTCAAAATAAATAAATAGGGATGCCTGGGAGGCTCAGTTGGTTAAGCATCTGCCTTCAGCTCAGGTCATGATCCCAGGGTCCTGGGATCGAACCCCATGTCGGAGTTACTGTTCAGCAGAGATCCTGCTTCTCCCTCTCCCTCTGCTGCTTCCCCTGCTTGAGCTCTCTCTCTGTCAGATAAATAAATCTTTAAACTACTTACAAAAATTAATTAATTAATTAATTAATTAGAAAAATCTTTAAAAATTTTATTTTATTTTGATAAAGAGAGATCACAAGTAGGCAGAGAGGCAGGCAGAGGGGGAGGGGGAAGCAGGCTCCCTGCTAAGCAGAGAACCCAATAGGGGGCTAATCCCAGGATCCTGAGATCCTGACCTGAGCTGAAGGCAGAGGCTTAACCCACTGAGCCACCCAGGCACCCCAATTTTAAAAACTTTAAAAAAATAAATAGAAAAATAAGAAAGGTAATTATTTGGAAAAAGAGATAGAAGGCAGAATTGTTCTTGGATTCAAGATTAAAGTCCTTGAATTTCCATGTTGGGAAGTGATTTAAGGGGAAGAGCACGATTGCAATATAAATTCTTCACTCTAAGCTTCTTTGAATTTTGTTCATCTTTAGAGCTGACGTGTACAATCTGGGCAAGTACCAGCCCTTCTCTACCTCTGACCCACCAGAGAATTCTGCCTTACACTAAGCAAGGAGCGAGAATACATTTCTTTCCACTTGTACTCTTTTGGGTTTTGTTTTGGTTTTTTTTTTTGGCCCTCTTTGGAGGTACCTTTTATCCAAACACCCAGAATTTCTAAAAACCCATGTTCGAAGTGCCATCAAAATAAGATAAAAAGTGCTCCACCACGGGCACCTGGGTGGCTCAGTCGTTAAGCATCTGCCTTCGTCTCAGGTCATGGTCACCAGGTCCTGGGATTGAGCCCCACATTGGGCTCTCTTCTTGCAGGGATCCTGCTTCCTTCTCTCTCTCTGCCTGCTGCTCTGCCTACTTGTGATCTCTGTCAAATAAATAAATAAAATCTTTAAAAAAAAAAAAAGTGCGCCACTGAATTATTTTGTGCTTTGGCCAGGGGTGGGCTATCATGCAAATTGCAAGAGGCGGCAACCTTAATTAGGACTTAAATTTATTGCATAATGAGCTAGATTCTCTCTGGTCACAAGCTTCTCCCTGGGAGCAAGGTCAGCATTGTTGGCTACACCAGATGTTTTCTGATTGGTGCAACGTTTGAGTTCAAGCTTATGTGATTTCCTTAGCTGTCCCTTTAAAAAAAAGAAAGAAAGAAAGAAAGAAAGAAAGAAAGAAAGAAAGAAAGAAAGAAAGAAAGAAAGAAAGAAATGGGTGTTTTAGATAACTGATTTGTATGCAATAAGGGAAGTTAAAAATTGTATTGTACAATCACAGTGTTTCTTTCCATATTCTATGCTCGTCTCATTCTGAATCAGTCCTGGGATCCCTTTTCTATACACCTATACACTGTGAAGAGTTTTCTGTTCCTAACAGCCATTGATAAAAATGAGTAACACATTTCAGATTTTTTGTGAGACCTGAAACTCTTGGCAAACAAACAAGGAGGGAAACAAAACCCAACAGTCTAGATTCAGCCCAGCAATCACAAGTCAATTACTTCTATTTTTCTCATCCTTAAGGAAAAATAAGATGAGGGCTGTACTGATGCTTCTACTCAAATAGTAAAGGAAAAACACTCCAGATGTAGGCTGAATTACCCAGATAACAGACAAAAAGAAATCTGGTGTGAAGTGGTGACTCATTCTGCCTGTTTACACAGACTGAATTTTCTGGTTAATTGTCAGTTCTTCACTTCACTTCGTGCTATGTAAAAGATAAATTATTCTCCTGACAGGTTTATTTTTATGTTGATTGGGAAAAAGTTCATGCTGAAACAGTTGTGTGATGTGTTTTCTGGGGACAGAGTTGGGTGCCAGAGTTTGGTAAAGTGTGTGACAATACAGGAGCAATGAAAGGAGAATTAAAGATCAAAGAACCAAAGTTAAGAAATTATAGGTAAATTAGAGAATGTAGAGATGACATTCAAATATCCATCTGCTCTTCCTTTCTTCTTTCCTTTGTTCCTTCCATCCATCTATCCATCCATCCATCTATCCATCCATCTACTCATTCAACCATCCATCAAATATTTATACAGCCTTTACTTTAGGTCTTAGGTATAATGATAATAGCTACAGGAAGAATGGTAAACAAGACTGATCTATTTCTTCCCCATTCCCCCAACCCATGATTTTACAATAAACAAAGGAGATGGACATTACACAAGTAATTACAACATCATTTTTGCTACAAAAGAGAAAGACATGCTCTTAAAACATGTCATGAGAAGACAATCTAGTGAGAGAAGGAAGAGGGTGTGATTAGAGAAAGCCTCCTCACAGAGGTAGAATTCAGGTTGAAACCACACATAGGTGAATGGCGGAGACATATGGATCACTTTGGTTTGTCTTCCTGGTCCCTGAGTTCAGGAATCATCTTGGTTATGTTGAGGAAGAAAGAGAAGCATCAAGGATAAAGATGTCGACAGCAAACCTGGCAGTTGATGGACATGGTGTTCCAAAAAGCACGAAACAAACCAATCTACTTCCAATCATTCATCAGCACCAGGCCAAAATAAGAGAGCCCACTAATAACCGATGAATGTGGCATTCTATAAATCTCTCAATGCATTTATGCCTGTAGCTGACTGCAGTTAACTGGACTTCTGGTCCTCAGCACATTTTGAAACAGCAAATCCATGGTGATATTTTGGTGGTACATTGGATTGCTCTTTCCTCTCCCTGGTTTACTGGGGACTGAGCTGTCTACTGAGTCTCCAGGCATCTGATGTAAAAACGGGACAATAACCTCATCAACAGTTCAATTAATCTGAATTTTCTCCTGTAGTGCTAGTTACCCTAGCTTCAAACATAGACCTCTAGACTTACCCAGGATGCTCAAGATGCAGCTGACAATGGTTCTTATAAATAGGCTAATGCTTTGGCTTTGAAGAGAAGTCACAAATTTATTTATTAACTTTCTTAACTAGAAGATTGATTTCCCCGATTCTGTTTACTTACTTGAAAGGTTATGAGATTGCAGAATCCCTAAGGATTCTTCCCAGCTCACAAGCTCATAGCTGCTGTAATTGTTGTCATGATGGTGCTGTTCTGGAAAGCATATCTTGTCTGAACAGATGCTACTGATTTGGTCCAGGTGAGGGGCAAAAATAGGGAGATGTCCAAGGCACAGAGAGAGTGTACAGTTCGTGCAGACGCAACCAATCCTGAGCACCTAGAGAAAGCAGAGCTCAGACTGCTTCCAGAAACACTGACAGCCTCCCATGAAGAAGAAGGAGTTTATCTAGTTAAATCAAGAAATAGATTAATGGTCTCTGTGTCCCTCCATTGAAAGTGGTTTACCTTCTAAATGAGGACTAGAAAATCTGCTTGGGGAAATTCAAGTTTGGTGCTGTTATCATCTTGGGGAGGAGGGCCTGACTCCAAGACTGGACTCAATCTGTAATCATTGGACTATTTCTAAAGGGCAAATTAACATGGGCAACATTTCTTGCTGGGAGCTCCCAAGACGAAGAAGCTGTGGCTGGCCTTGTACAAACCCAGCAGGACCCCGTTTCTCAGCAAGCTTGTCCTAATTGCATTACTCAGTGCTGCATCAGGCTCTCCTGTCCGGAGCGGGAGCCCAACACTCCAGCCATGAAGGAAGTGCATTCTCAGGATTCATGGGGCATGGTGGCCGGGAAATGGAAGCCTACTCTGCCATTGATAACAATGTTTCATGTTGATCGGGTACAAACTTAATTGATTAAATACTTAGCCTCAATGCTTCTTTAATTCTCACAATAATCCCTGAGGTGTATATATCCCTATCCTTGTTTTCCACTGGAGGAACTAAAGGTCAGAAAACTTAACATGCTCAAGGTAACATAAGAAGAGAGGGTTGGGATTCAAGTTGGGACAGTATAATCTCAAGTCTATCACACTGTGTTAGAATGTGGTGCTCTACTGTAATCTTGATCAGACCAATAAAATCACACACTTGAAAATTTTGCTTATCTTAATACAAATGGAGCACAACTTTATACGAAAAGCAGAAAACACAAACATGTAAGAAGAATAAAGCAAGCAAACATCTCCCATGCCACCAGAAATGACGTAGGTGATTAGTGCTTTCAGATTGCAAACAAATGGTATCATTCTGTACGTATGATATTTAGACCTGTCAAGCCATAACCTGTTAGACTCATGACATCCATATTCACGTGCAATGTGATGGACAATTAGACTTCCTGCTGAAATGAATGAGAGAGCTCCATTGAGAAATGTGGAAAGACAACATCAGGAAATGTACTGGAAGTCTCAGAACAATGCATATACATAACCCTTGAGAAAGGCGTAGGGACAAGTGGGGAGGGGGGTGCTGCATATCAAACCATAAATTATAGTTACCTTTTTGGTGTGAGATCAGGTGGAAGGGGGCAAGGGCGGTAGTTCTGAGCTTTTATCAACATTCTTGTGTGTTGTTTGAATATACTACAACCCCAAATTAATTGTATAATTAAAAATAGAGATTTAGGGTGCCTGGTGGCTCAGTTGGTTAAGCGACTGCCTTCAGCTCAAGTCATGATCCTGGAGTCCAGGGATGGAGTCCCGCATCGGGCTCCCAGCTCCACGGGGAGTCTGCTTCTCCCTCTGATCTTCTCCTCGCTCATGCTCTCTCTCTCTCTCAAATAAAAAAAAATAGAGATTTAAAGCTAACCATGTCAGAGTCGATTGACAGAGGGAAAAAGTAAAGGTCTTTTGAGGGAGGAGGGAACAAGGGACACAGTGACAAAGAACAGAAAAAGGAACAGAGTCAAAAAGAGGGTGATTAGAGACGGGTTTCTGCGGGCTCCAATATACCTTACCATCAGCCGCTCTGCTCTGTAGGAACTTTTCGAATTCGTGGATTTCAAAGGATGTTCCGTGAACCCAAGAGAACCAGGATGGTGAAGCATCTTTCACAAGCCTGATCTAAGCTACGTTGCAGAGTGTCTATCTGGGGCCCTTTTCCAGGCCCATTTCTCATCGGAGAGAGAACGGAAACAACAGGAAAGCTGGTTCGAGCAACCACGGGGTCCTGGGAGGGCTATGCCAAGAACTCTAGCTTCTCCATCGGCTGGCTGGCACAGAGAAGGACAGGCACCTGGGAGCCAGATGTGTGCGCACACGTGTGTGTGCCACTGCTGATCCGTCTGGGGCTCAAGACATAGACTTGGCTTTTGATCACGGAAGGGAGATAGATTCATTACAAAGTACAGGATAAGAAGTTCCAGAGCTGGAGCGTGAATAGACAAAGGTTCTCTGTTCCCTGCTCTCCTTTCATCTTATCTTTTGGGGCCTCTCCTATATTTGGTGACAACTGCATTTGTAACGGTATCTGGATTTACCTCCACTCAGTTTTGATAATATGTTTAGATGCTGCTTTCCTGCATGTATGGAGTCTTCTTAAACATCGGAGGTTTTTTCAGGGAGATGGAAGGAGAAAAGAGATAGTATGTACAATGCAATAAATGATGATTTTGCTTAGTTTCTCATTAAATTTAATGCCATTGCTGAGTTCAAACTTGTTTTGTGTGCAGATGGCGGTTTAAAATGTGGATTGCTGGAGTGCCTGGGTGGTGCAGTTGGTTAAGCATATGACTCTTGGTTTTGGCTCAGCTCCTGATCTCAGGGTCCCGAGATCGAGCCCCATGTGGGGCTCTGAGCTCAGCGGGGCGTCTGCTTCTCTCCCTCTCTCTCTCCCTCTCCCTCTTCTTCTCCCTCTCCCTCCCTCTCTTCTCCATTTTTCCTCTTAGGAAATACAAACTTGCAATGTCATTTGCTATGCTGAGAGAAGGAAAAAGATTTCTTCACAGTAAGAGCAGCAAATCGCTTGGTAATTATTCTAGAAATTCATTCAGACTCTATTCCAAATGTGTCTAAACTATATTGAAACTACCATCCTTCAGGCTGGGCTATGGAGATATTTAGAGAAGCAAACAATTCTTTCAATTTAACTCTTTCCCATGATATTCCCAAAGATATATGTTTGCTAGGTAACTGGGTTTTTAAATATTTTTTTCCTTGAGTATCTTGAAATATATAGTCATCTTTCCTGAGGTCCTTCTCCATAGAATTTGATATCCAAGAGCATGGAAAAGAACAACCAGCTTTGTCCTTTGCAGTTAATTGTTTATACTAATCATCCAATTATACAGTCATCTCAACAACCTCATGAAATTGGGCTGGTATGTTATCTCCTCTTTGACAGATGACTTGACCGAGAGGCTCTATATAGTGGGGAGATCCCACGCTGCTACAAGTACATACCCTTTTCTTCTGGAGGATCATTCTCTTTGTCCCATACCATCCATGTCGATCAGAAAGCATTCCTTCTGCGGATGGACTACTTTACCCTGGTAACCTACATTTTCTTCTTCAAGTCAGTGTACTTTTTTTTTTTTTAAACTTTAGTACAGGGGCACGAGGGTGGCTCAGTCAGTTAAGCATCTGTCTTCGGCTCAGGTCATGATCTTGGGGTTCTAAGATATAAACTTGTGGCCAGCTCCCTGCTCAGCAGGGTGTCTGCTTCTCCCTTTCCCTCCCCTGCTCCCCCTACTTGTGCTCTTTCACTCTTTCTCTATGTTAAATAAATAAATAAATAAAATCTTTAAAAGTTAAACTTTAGTATAATACATACAACATAAAATTTACCACTTAACCATCTTTTTTTTTTTTTTTAAGTTTTTAATTTTAAGTGATCTCTACACCCAGTGTGAGGCTTGAGCTTCCAACACCAAGATCAAGAATCACATGATCTAGTGACTGAGCCAGCCAGGTGCCCCATCATTTTAACCATACAGTTCAGTGGCATGAAGTAATTACCACCACCTTGCATGTCCAGAACTTTTCATCATTCTAAAGGGAAACCCTGTCCTCATGAAACACTAACTCTCCATTTTCCACTCCCCTCTGATCCTGTCGATTTTATTCTACTTTCTGTCTCTAAGAATTTGATTCTTTTAGGTACCTTGTAGAAGTAGAATCATACAATATTTGTCTTTTTGGGTCTGACTCATTTTGTCTAGCATGCTATCCTTAAGATTTATCCATGTCATAGTATGTCAGAATCTCATTTTTCTTTTTTTTTTTTTTTAAAGATTTTATTTATTTATTTGACAGAGAGAGATCACAAGTAGATGGAGAGGCAGGCAGAGAGAGAGAGGGAAGCAGGCTCCCTGCTGAGCAGAGAGCCCGATGCGGGACTCGATCCCAGGACCCCGAGATCATGACCTGAGCCGAAGGCAGCGGCTTAACCCACTGAGCCACCCAGGCGCCCCCAGAATCTCATTTTTCTAAGGTTCAATGATATTCCGTTGTTTGTAACCATCACATTGTGCTTATACATTCATGTCTTGACAGACATTTGGGTGGTTTCCACATTTTGGCTATTGTCAGTGATGCTACAGTGAACACTGGTGTACAAATGTCTGCTTAAGTCTCTGCTTTTGATTCTCTTGGCTGTATACCTAAAAGGGAATTCTGAATCCTATAATGATTCTACATTTAATTTTAGGAGGAACCACTATGCTATTTTCCATAGTGGCTACACCCGTTTTATGTTCTCACCAGGATTTGTGGAAGGGTTCCACTTTCTCCACATCTTGACCAACACCTGTTCTTTCCTAGTACTGTTCTGTTTTGGTTTTATTGAATAAGAGCCATCCTCATAGGTGTGAAATGTTATCTCATTGTGATTTTGACTTACATTTCCCTGATGATGAGTGATGTTGACTGCCTCTTCATCTCTTTGTGTGCTTATGGGTCACTTGTATATATTTGCTGAGAAGTCTACTCCAGTCCTTTTCCCATTCTGTAATGGGGTTATTTGTACAAAACTCCATATTGTAATGGGCTTATTTTGTAATGGAGTTATTTGTTTTGTTTGGAGTTCTTATGTATTCTGAATATTAATTTCTTATCAGGGATTTGCAAATATCTTCTCTCATTTTTTTTTTTCACTTTCTTGTTGGTGTCCTTTGATGCACAAAAGGTTTTAATTTTGGTGAATTCCAGCTTGCCTATTTTTGCTTTTATTGCCTGGGCTTTGGTGTCCTAGCCAATAAATTATTGCCAAATCCAGTGTTGTGAAGTGTCTCTCTATGTTTTGTTTTAAGAACTTTATGGTTTTAACTCTTATGTTTAGGTCTTTGATCCATTTTGAGTTAATTTTTGTAGATAGTGTGAGATGAGGATTCAGCTTCATTCATTTATTGCCTGTGGATACCGATCTAATGTTGCATTTTTGAAAATACCATTTTAAACAACACTTCCTGCTTTCCTGGGCATTGCCAGGCAACTTACAACGGTGATGACTTACTTGGCATCATTCAGATTTCTAGCTTATGCTCTTTCTCACCATGACAGGTAGAGGAGGGAGCTAGGGTCTTCAAGCATTGCTGACTGTATGAACTCTTATGTAAACAATGTCCAACTCCAGAACTTCTTAAAAATCACACCGTGTACTCTTGGAGGACAAGAATCCATGTCTTCTCTGCTTTTTTTCCAAATGTCTTGCAAACATAGTAAATACAATTATAATTAGTTGTGATGGGTTTAATTGACCATGAGCTTTTTAGATAGCATGTCTTGCACTGTATTGCAATGGTTGATTTATGTCTCTCTTCCCACGACAGCATAAACTTGTTATTTTTCCAGTGTCTAGCACAGTGCCTGGCATAGACATTTATTAGACAATACTGCACCAAATGCCATTATCTCTTCCTTTCTTCGAAGCCATATTAAAGTGCATAGACAAAAGATGAGCAGCAAAATCTCATTTTAATTACAACACCATCTTAACTGCATTGCTAGCTTTATAGAGTGAAGGATAATGATACTGTTGCTCTGAGGGACATTTATTAGATTTTCATAGACTTTCCAGGTTGTGCATTTGTGATTTCATTAGAAGGGGAAAGGAGCCAACCATGACAAATCCATCTCCCATCTATTCTTCAAAAAAGATAGAATCTTTTAGGATAAAACTCTTAAATTAAGCAGCCAAATAATGACTTTTCAAAAAAAATTTCTCTTAACAAAATAACCGTATTCCTAGAAATGATTTTACATGAATGTAACATTCTTACCATGGTTCCGAATATGTAAATAAAAGAAGCTGTATATTTTCACCTAAAACAAATGTATGATTTTCACACTGCTCACATTTGCTCTAAATGGGAAATATATGAACATTTCTGTCCTTTAATTGCTGTGCCAGAGTCAGGACCACTGAAACTAATCTATTTTAGACATCACTAAGACCAGACTTACACAAATAGGGTATTTTAATTTTATTTTTAAGAATTCCCAGTGCTCCGTTCCATATAATTATTTCCTTCTCCTTAGGAAACATCACATTTCACATCAGGTTAACAGAGCTAAATAAGCCAGAGCAGGTGACTGTTTGGTAGATATCCTGTTTTCTGACAACCTTGGGGGACCTGATTCTACAGCAAGCTTTCCATTTCCAGACCCCTTGCCTAGGTTAATGGGACTCCATTGAATCCATGAATATTCACATATTCAGTAGAAAGTAAATCTAATGCATCAGCAGAGGATGAGACAGGTTATCCCACTGAGCTGGTTCCCTTTGGCTCATCTCCTTCCCCATTACTCTCCATGGCTGCATTATATTTAATTGAAGGATAATTTGAAGGATAGAAAATAAGGTGTGATTCGGTGTGACCCCAGCCAGTAACAACATTTGCTTTTCCACCTAGACCAAAGAGCCTGTTCCAGTGTCTGCCTCCGCGGTGTCAAGGGCTTGGGGCACACTGCCTTTTTTCCCAGCTTTCCCGGCCTTGACCACACCCCCCAATTTAAGGAGGCAGCTCTATTAGAAACATTATGGTCTTTGCATCCTCTATAGCCATCAAGCGGAGGATTCCTGCAGGTAGTTGGAAAGAGACCACAGACACTGAGGGAAGCTCACTCAGGACCCTTTCTTCACCCAGGCTCTCCGGCAAAGTAGTAAGTGAAGTGTGAGTTTCTGCCTAAAACTTTGCTCTTTTCCTTTCCGCCCCCCCCCCCTTTTTTGTTTCATTCTGGGGAATTAAACAGTGAATTGATGGGGACTTTCAGGATACAGGCGGGTTTTCTCTTTCTCTTTTCACATTTTCTGATATTTTCCATTCAATTACTTAATAACAATTTTCAAAAATACTTCTTAACATTCTTAAAATAGTCTGAAATCAAGAGTGTTTCACTATTCTCCCTGCTTAATAAAAGCAAAATCACACACGTTTTAGAGACTCGCAGATTACTTGTCAGAAACTCTGAATTTTCCTCGCATGTGGGAGCAGCTCCAAAGAAATAAAGCCGTAGTTAAACATAGAAATTCCTTTTTTTCTCTTTCACTCCTACCAAACCTATTGCTTTTTTTTTTTTTCTGCCTCGCAGCTTAATGAATTTTTGAGGAGAGGAAATTGCCACAGGTTTGAATCTTGCAAGCCAAACTAGCCAGTTTGTTTTGTGTTGTTTTTTTTTTTTTTCCTGTTTTGTCTTTTTTTGGTGTTTTTCCCTGTTTTGTGACTCCTAGTTCTCCCATGTTCTGCCTGTTTTGGGGGCTGTAGCTGAGACAGGGAGAGTCTCAAAGTCACGGGGCTTTTCTCCTCTCCCCCGCAGAGCTGGACTTCATTGGCGCTGCTACGGAACCATAGGGGGTATGGATGGCCATTCCCCTGCACTGGGTGATTTTATCCTGCATTGCCACTCTGTGGCTTCTCATCTGCTGTTAACAAGCCCCTGTTGCCCCACCTTTTAAAGCAGCCTTAAACGTGGACGAACTGTTCAAAAAGATTCTGGGTTATTGAGATCAAGGCATTCACTTGTAGCTTTTCCTTACTGCCTTTTGGGTAAGATTTTTTTTTTTTTAATTTTAAAACCATTTCCCCCCTTATTTCATACCATTGCTGGGCAACTGAAAAGCGACATATCATCGAAACAACAGGAAAAAGCCTCTAAAATGATAACCCTGGCAATTCCACATGATCTGTAAAATGACTCTTCATCTGTCGTGGCTCCGGACTGTGTCTTCTCCTTCTTACCTAAAAAGCAAACCTTCCCCTTCTGCAGGCAGGGATACTATGCGTGGAGGGTTGGCAGGGTGGGCCCTGTTGCTGTTGAGATTCTTATTTACCTGTTGTTCTTGAATGGAGGGAAGGGACAGCTAATGAGTTAATGTCTGCAAAGTGCTTTGAAGATGAAAGGCCTTTTTCATGTGTTCAGTATTGTAGTTATTAATATTAATATTTGAAGAAGCATGCTGTTTCTAATTGTAAATCAACAACTCCCATCCTTGCCAACTCAGTAGTGAAAAAGCAAACAGCCAACAAAAATCAGCCACACAGCGTTTTCCGTCCTGGTTCCGTTGCTGAGGAGGAGGGAGGCGGAGTCGATTACAGGCTCCTTCCACCCACGCGCTAGTGGGTAGAGGGGCCGCAAGGTCCAAGAGTAGAGTCTGGAAGAAGGTGGGCAAAGGGTGTCCTTCAACACCTGGTAATGCCTGACCCTGGAGAGCTGGGTGAGAGCATGGACCTGGGCCAGTTGCCTGCCTCAGATTATAATGAAATTCAAAGGCGAGCAGGGTCAGAACGGGAACCAGCCGCTGGATTTGGCATCAAGAATGTGGATGTGCATTTGGGTCCCATTAGAGATTGGCTTGGTAACGGAGAACAGGTATTTAACCTGACTGTTCTTAAAATGGGAATGATGATTTGTGTCTCACCTCATCTTTTCCACAAAGATGAGAGAACAGGAGTAAACAGCATAGAGAGTGAAAGTGCCAATCCTGTTGAGGGGCGGTCCTAAGTAATATTGTAACAAGTTGGGTGTGTGGGTGCAGGTCCCTGGGGGAGGTGGGGGCAGAAGACAGAGGAATGGTAGGGAAACAAATGATTAGTCCTGACACTCCTTTCTTTGGTTATACCCAGAGCCACAGTGTATGCCTGAATTTCTTACTGAGAATTCCCATTCTGGTATACCTCCTGATTTTATTTATTGATGAACAGATCTGTTTTTCACAGCGACTCTCCTTTTCTTTCTTTTTTTTTTTTTTTAGACTTGTTTTTAAAAATTTTTTTTATTTGACAGACAGAGATCACAAGTAGGCAGAGAGTCAGGCAGAGAGAAAGGAGGAAGCAGGCTCCCTGCCAAGCAGAGAGCCCGATGTGGGGCTTGATCCCAGGACCCTGAGATCATGACCTGAGCTGAAGGCAGAGGCTTAACCCACTGAGCCAGCCAGGTGCCCCAACGACTCTCCTTTTCTAATTACCCATTGAAAATTCCCATTTCTGCAGCAAACAGCTGAAGGAAGGGTGACATCCCAGAAGCTGGGACACACACCCGCACCCCCTGCTTTCTTTCTTTCTATATGGAAATTAAAAAGTATTTGGTATTTGAGCAAACTGAATGTGGTATGCAAAAATTTAGTGGCATCGAAGGCAAATTTTGTGAGTTTTCGATCCTCGGAACAACTCATTTTGTGTCTTTTCATCTCCTTCGTCCCTCCTCCACTGAAAATGTAGCTTTAGGGAACTCCAGCTTTTAATCCGGATTATTCTCCAAGTATCACACCTGGTTTCCGTCACTTTCCCAACCGGGAGGAAAATAATTCCTAATATTTATCGAGCACTTTAAGTTAGTATGCTCGGGGGTCCTTACTGAGTGCTTTGCACAGACTACTTCATTTAACCCACATCGAAGTATTTGAGGTGGGCATCCTTGTTATTCCCATTTAACAGCTGAAGACCCTGAGCTTGGTGATATGACCAATGTAGAGTAGGACCCAGTTAGAACCAAGGGGCTGTGAGTCCAGACCTTGGGGCTGGCACTGTACTTACTGCAAAGCAACCTTCATAGCTTTCAGATACTGACACGAGTTTAGGCTGAATTCTTTTGCTTTGACTCATGATTTGCTCTTATTTGGGAAAATACTATGGAATAGGCCTCTTTTCCAAAGGGGAATCTGCAGATCGACCATTCGTTGTCAGAGAGATACTGACCATTAGACAAGTTAAAAGTCTAGTTGACCAGATCAGCGTATCTCTCCTCCAGTGTCTCTTGGGACAAATATCGATTGAATTTCTGTGTTGTCTCCAGCCTTGTGTTGGGTGATGTAACAGATACTGAAGGAATAATAATGGATGTTCCATTTCTAAGATCAACATAATTTTATTTTAGGAGGCAAGGTCTTACCTGAAAAGAGGTTGAAAATAAAAGACAATATGAATGCTAAACTATGTGATATAGTCTATGAGTGTCTTGGGACTTCAGGTAGCAAGAAATCATGTCTGGAGCAGGGAGTGACATCTATTTTTGATCAATTTTGTTTCTCATAGAAGAGGGTAGATTTGATATTCCAGTTGACTAAGGGCTGCTGCTGTCTCAAGAACTTAGAGGAGAAGGCTGGGATAGTACTCACTAGGAAAGTCAAGAAGCGACCTCTTGGTGAAGATGTCAAGAAAATATTCTCAATGGGAGAAGTAAAATCTAGAAATTTTCAAGTGATGTGGAAAAGTAGAACCCCCCCCCCAAATTTTAGCCTTTTTTTGCATTTAAAGTTTTTGACCTTTTCATTTGGAAATCATCTCCAGTGCCTCAGAAGTCGCAAAACACAAACCGGAGAGTTTCCAAAGTGTTAGGACGTTTAAAATTGTGAAAAATACAATGCAAATTATTTTCCTTCATCATCTTTTGGTGCCCCTGGTGACCTTTTAAACGAAAGGATTCCTGTCAATGGGGAGAGAACAGCGATGGCAGTTTCTTGAAATTGGAGGCTAAGTAACGACAACCACAGGTTCTTAGGAAAGGCTAGGAGGCTTGTCAGACGTGCCCATCCTCGGGCACGTGGCTTTGGGGGCAGGGACAGGTCCTGAGCCACACGTGTTTCCCCGGCCAGCTTGTACTGTCGCTAAGTTAAAATTGAACTTATGCTCAGCCTGTGCCACAGATGTCTTTTTGCCTGATCCTCAGGGGGCCTGCCCCCTCAACACCTGCTTTGTTGTAATTGCTCATGAACTTAACCAAGTTTGTCCAGACGCTTCCTTGCTCCTCCAACTGAGGTCCCTCTGGGCCGCAACATCAGCATCACGTGGGATCTCGCTGGAAATACAGACCTTCGCCTGTACCTCAGACCTGCTGACTCAGGCTTTGCATTGTAACGCGATTCCCAGGTGATTCCTATGCAAATCAGTTGGGGAAGCGCAGCTCTAGAGGGAAAAACCAAAACACACACACAAGAAAATTAAAAAAACGCTAACGAACAAAATTCTTGCAGTATTTTCTGTAGCAGCTGACTACTTCCTTATGTTTGTATCTAGTTGCTAAAGTGTTTACTCCACCAAAGATAGACATTTAAGTCAAAAACATGTCGGTCTGACTCGAGAGGCTACAATATCTCCCCCTTTGTGCCTTGCAGTCTCTGATGAGTTTGCTCCTCGCAGTAAGAAAAATGCTTACTTCTCGGTTTTATGCATAACAATGGTACAAATAGACTACCATTCAACAGAAATTGTGGCTCTTTTCTCCAGGGAAATTCTTAACTAATGCCTACTCAACCTCTGCTTAGGAAGGGAATCCTTTTCTGATTATTTAAATGCAAGTCCTTTAGAAAAAGGGACAAGGGATTTAGGCCATCTGGGTTCTAGCTCTAATACCTGAATGAATAGCGTCTGCTCCTTTGGGCACTGAAAATAATAATTAATAAAACCCACTATGACTATGAAAGTATGAATGTTTACTAATGCCAGGCCTTATGACAAAACAGCAATAAATAAGAACCACTATTTGTTGACCATTTTATCATGCATAAAGCACTCTGCTAAGCATGTTTATTTTATCCAACCCTTCTCAATGATCCCGAAAGGATGGGTATTATTACCTCCAATTGATATTTGAGGATCTGAGACTTGGTGAGCTTAACAAACTTGCTTTTGGCCATAGGCTCAGTGAGGAGCTGCCCGTTCACCCACAGTCTGTAACTCCAGAGCTCTTAGTTGCTGATAAACTTAACCTCTCTGAGCCCAGTGTATTCAAACAAAGCATGATGGTCAACTCCAAAGTTGACTAAATTTGCAAAGTCCCTCTTTCTGCGAGAAGGACAGCAAGCTGTCGAACATCATATTCAGAAAATTTGAACCTTACAGTTTGGGCAGTAAAACAAATAAAACAACACCATGAAATCTCCATCTGACATAGTCCAAGAAATTGCTTGCTGGATTTGAGAGATCTGAGGCAGCTGGTCTCCCTTGGTTCAGTTTGAAAAGGGCATTATTCAAATCTATCCTGTTCCCCTTTCATGTCTTCCTAGTAGCTACCTCTGTTCATGATGTCTTTCAGTCTTGTTGAGAGCTTCTTAGGAGCCCAAACCATCTCCATATTCTAGATTGTATCCAATGTGCTCTCCACGCTGTAAGTAGAAAAGTAATTATTTAAAATTCTAGGCTCTTTAGGGATTTCTTTGGCAACATCCATTGGGTTAGAGGTGACATTTTTAGTCTTGAGACCTTTGGATTCAACTTGGCCAAGAATCTCATATAACGTGACCTCCTCTATATCCGACACTGTGAAGCAGCAAGTACTTAATGTCATTTCTTAGCTTGCTCTTTTTTTGTTTCTAGTTTCTTAGTAAGAAACAATTTTAATTTATCGATTCAGCTATTCATAGATAACTATGATGTGCATGGTGGCCAACTGTGATCATTTGTTGAATTTCGTGGTTAAATACAGCATTTGAGGAATGACATTTGGAGATGAGGCCTTGGGCACTTTTACTGTAAAATAGGGTACTGACTGTTACCCTTAGTCTCCCAGATGATGTTCCCACATGAAACCTGATTGCCCAGAAAAAAGTAGAGTGCCAGTTTCTGCTAGGTTTCAGGGATTAGGATTAATATCGTGTTCATAAATTCCTCGCATTTAAGAGCAGGCAGGTTTGGGTGTATCCCTTGATGTTTATGAGAAGCAACTCCACTCTGCCCACTGTTGACAATACCATTCCAGCAGTGTGACTGGGAAGGATTTGTTTCCATGAGGAGGAAACATAAAATAGTCTATGAGGTACTCCTTATTTCCTAATTGCTATGGTACAACAGACTAAAACCATCTCATATTCTCTCTCTTTTTTAGGACATATTTACGAGTTACTCCTTGAGGAAGGGCAAAACAATATACTCTTGCAATCGTATGATAACATGAGTGTATTTATAGTCTTCCAAGAAAGATTGGTTGAGCTATGTCAATTCATACAGAACTTGAAAGTGTTATGCTTAGTTAGGAGATGGAGGTGGTTTAGAGAAATAGGAGATGGCTATGAGTCATGTTCATGCCTCTATTCAAGTAAGGTTTGGAGCACTAATTATCAGTGAAGCGGGGGAGAAGTAAGACTACAATGCTAGCTGTACCCTGAGTGGCTGCTTTGTGCATTTAGTGAAGGTGGCCTGTTTGGTTTAAGACACAGAAGGCAACAGCACATAAATGAGAACACTGCCTTTATGGGTCAGGGTTGGCCACTTAAAATAAGAAGGAATGTTTACTACTGTAATGTTGAAATACCCAGTCAAGACAATGAAGTTCTTAAAAATTTAGGAGCAAGGAAGAGAAACCATCTCTAATTCCTTGAACTATTTTTCTTTTCTCCTTATTGTAATCACAAAGTTTCCTTAGGAAATGATCTAAATACGCTTAAATTTGTGTTCTTGGGGGAATTGAACTTGGCAGCTTTAGTTACCCTGCCAGATCAAAGGAGAGATCTACAAAATGACTGGAAAAATACCAGTGAGCTACTTATGAGAGTTAAGAGAGAGAATGGTACAATAGATAAACTTGTCAATATGGTGCATTTGTTAGTTTAAAGGAAAATATGATTCTGGGGCACCTGGGTGGCTCAGTTGGACCTGCCTTTGGCTCAGGTCATGATCCCAGAGTCCCTTAATGGAGTCCTGGGTCAGGCTCCCTGCTCAGTGGGGAGTCTGCTTCTTCCTCCCCTCCCTACCCTTTCTGCTCTCTTGCTCACTCTCTCTCATATAAATAAAATCTTTTTTTTAAGAAAAATATGATCCTGCGTGCAGTGAACATTGAAGAAGTCTAATCTTAGTGTTGCATATGGACACACGTCATCACAAGTGATGGGTCTTTTTTGTTGTTGTTGTTCTAGAGGTATCTTCACTCTCTTGAGTATATTCAGGCTGTGAGACATTGTGTTACACGTTCTAACTCTATTTCACGAACAGGTTCTTTCATTCAGTCAATAAACGTGTTGCATGTCTACTATGTAGCATATGAAAAGGCTATTCCTACTCTCAAGCAGCTCAGGATTGAGGAGCAGAAATAGACATTTATAAAGGAAACACTCTGAACCAAATAGCAAATACCGAAGTAGGTATATTATTACATTGAGTCCTGTGGAGGAGGGTTGAGAGTGTCCATCTAACTTCCTAGGGGGTTCAGAGAAAGCTTCCCAAAAGAAGGAATGCTCCCTCTGAGTCTTTAAAAACAGATTTTCATGGCATTCATAAAAAAGAAACTCAAACTATTCATTAGAAATTTAAGGTGTTGCCTTGACATGGATGGCAGTGTCTTTAGTCTGGCAAAGGTTCTGTTATTTTTCTTTGAATGGATAGTCCTTTTGGAAGTCAAATTCTTTTCCTCCTGCATTTTAGGCCCAAAGGGTGTCTTTTTTTCTTTTTTTAAAAGACTTTTTATTTATTTATTTGACAGAGAGATTACAAGTAGGCAGAGAGGCAGGCAGAGAGAGGGGGAAGCAGGCTCCCTGCTGAGCAGAGAGCCCAATGTGTGGGCTTGATCCCAGGACCCTGAGATCATGACCTGAGCCAAAGGCTGAGGCTGAACCACTGAGCCACCCAGGCACCCCAAAAGGGTGTCTTTTTAATACAGATTGACGGGAATCCTAAATTCTTGATATTGAATCCTAGTTGCAAATCTATTTAATTCTTGCATAGCAAATTTATTTATTTATTTATTTATTTATTATAGCAAACATTATTTATGTGTCATAGCTTTACTCCACAGTTGAATCCTTCACGTGCCATCTTTATGTCTAGCATAGATTGTAGCCATGATTCCTGACCTGTGACATTAACAGAAAGACTGGAGGGTAAGGTCAAAGTTAGAACACAGTGACCTTGTTGGTGGCTGTGTAATTTTGGCTTCTCTGTTATGGAAGGCACTTTGTACACGTTCCTTGTTCCAACAATACCACTTGTAGGTATTTAATGACAGGAGAAAATATTTTAGAACCTTTATCATGACAAGGAACTGGGACAAGTCAGTTATACAGTAATAAGAGACTCATTAAGTGAAGAATAATGCATACATAGAGCATAATACTCGACAGCCATAAACTTTGGAATGTAGAGTTATATTCCTTGAAGTAGAAAAATTTTCATAACATCATGTCAAATGTCAATGAAAAAAGCAGATAACAACATAGCATATAGAATATTATACCATGAAGGTAAAATTATGATCATGTGTATATGTTATATTTACATTCAGAAAGACACATTAAAAAACACCCAGAAGGACATTGAACAGAGTATTAGTATAATTACCTCTGGACAGTGGGATTTAGGGTGATTTTGGCATTTATTTTAGACATTTCTGTGTTTTTATTGTAATTTCTTCAATAAATATATATTATTTTTTCCAAAAAACAATCATTTTCAAAAGAAACAAAAAAATTTAAGTGTAGTTTACTATTTCTGTAATGGCATAGTGTTTCCTTGAAGAGCACATAACCCGAAATGAAAAACACTGATGTCACTGTGCTCCCGTAGAGATGCAGCCTAGCAGGGCAGAGTTGATGTGAACTGGCTTCAGCCTTCAAGAACGTCTTCTCTCTTTGGGATTTCCTACTCTTTATGCTTAGGTCTGACACACCCCTGCTCCTCCCCAGCCTCTCTGCCCTCTGGGCCTCCCTCACCCTGCCCTGCAGGGATCTGGGTGAAAGGCAGCTTTAGCCTGCAGGTCAGGCCCAAGTCACTAAGCTTGCGGAGGGTGGAAAGGTCTAGAAGAGGTCCGTTGGGTAGCATGCTCTACAAAGAATAGTGCTTTCCCCTGAGTCCTACAGAAAACTGTTCAACGTCCATTACTGGACTGATACACCCACATAAACCAAACTGTTTATCTTTTTTGTCCTCTGCACGGATGAGCATTTTCATCTGGAAAATTGAGGATGAGTGAGAAGAGAGGAGCCCAGGGGAAGGTGGCTGAAGACCTAGACTCAGATCTCAGCCTGACTGGGTTACAGCATTGCCCATTGTCTTTATCCTCATCTCTAAAAAAAAAAAAAAAAAAGAAAGAAAAAGAAAAGGAGGACTTAAGTGAGTTAAAGGGCATGTACGTGTTTTCTAACTTAACTCTGAGAGTCAGCAAGTCTCTGCGTGGCGGTATCCTACCAGCACCTGTGTAGGGCCTGGAGCAGAGTGAAGACGCAGACGAAATCCGTAAGTTCTAAGTGGGGTGTGCGTTGATGAGGACAATCAACAAGCAGCTCAGTGTCACATGGGGTAGTGGAAAACACTTCTGTGACTAGGTGACATTAAGAGTGAAAGCTTAGAAATGGATCACGCAACAAACCTATTCTTTCTTTTTTTAAAAGATTTATTTATTTGAGAGAGAGAGAGTATGTGCATGCAAAGGGAGGGGAGCGCCAGAGGGAGAGGGTAGAGAGGAAGCAGACTCCCTGCTGAGTGGTGACTCCTGGGGCTCCATCTCAGGACCCCGAGATCACAAGGACCTGAGCCAAAACCAAAGTTGGACCCTCAGCCGACTGAGCCATTCACCCAGGAGCCCCACACCTATTATTTCAAGTGGATCTTTATTCAGATCTGGGATCTGTTCAGATTCTCTGATCTAAAAAAACATCTGATCCACTTTACATTTTCCTTTTTGGGAGACCAAGTCATTCTTTCATTCACTAATCTAAAAAAAAAAAAAAATCTCTTATGTCCCCTCGTCTGTCCTTAAAGTCTGGAGATACAAAGATGAAAAAGACATAGTGCCTGCTTCCGAAAGCTCAGAGTTTAGTGGGAGAGGCAAATAGAAACAAGATGTTTATAAAAATGTTGTGTTTTTTTTTTAAGATTTTATTTATTTATTTGTGTGAGAGAGAGAGAGAGAGAGCACGAGCGAGCACAGGCAGAGTGGCAGGCAGAGGCAGAGGGAGTGGCAGGCAGAGGGCAGAGGGAAGTAGCCAGGCTTCCTGCCAAGCTAGAAGCCCGATGTGGGACTCGATCCCAGGACACTGGGATCATGACCTGAGCCGAAGGCAGCCGCTTAACCAACTGAGCCACCCAAGCGTCCCGAAACAGATATTTAATAAACCAATGCGTAGGCACAGTGACAGAAACACGCGAGGGGGATGGCGGGGGGGGGGTGGGGAGGGGAAGGCCAGCGAGCCCTGCCCTGGGAGGGAAGGGTAAGGGCAAGGAAGGGTTTCCTGGCAGCGAGACCTTCTGAGAGGAGTCTCAAAGCAGCAGGAGAAGACAGGTAGGTGGCTGAGGAGCAGGACAGGAGGCATTTCTACCAGAGGAGGTCATGCGAGAAGGGCAGGAACCGAGGACTGGCCCCATGAGCTTGTGGGAACAGATGTTCCACGTTATAGGAGCAGAGGTGCATCGGTGTTGGGTAGCATAAGCCCTAAGGTCGGCGGGGAGCACTACCCCCGGAGGCCGGGCAGGATCCTGAGAATTAAGTCACTTCAGACACAATTTATCTACTCCTTGGCCATTGCTGGTTCCTTTCAAGAAAACTGAGCTCAGCTCTACACAACTCTGTTATCAGGTGTTCACATTGTTCCTACGCTCTGGTGGGCCTCTGGATGCTTCTAGGCTGGGGAGTAAATCTTAAGCCACACAGTTGTTTTGTATTTAGGTAATAAACGTTTATGATGCCAAAACAAAACAAAACAAAAAACAACAAAAACTTTGGTCCAGCTGATGTTTCATGTTATGTGGGAGGGAATTCTCCTTGGCCAACAAGTCAAAAAAAAAAAAAAAAAGAAAGCATCACCCAGACACTTTTTGCTTTTCCTGAAAGGGTTTATGTCCCAAGCAGCTGTTCTGTGTCACAATCTACAAGTGGAGAAAGGGTGAGTTCTTTTTTTCTTTCTCCAAAAAATAATACAGCAGTAATCCATTTCTGTCCCAGAGTTATTTCCTGAGATGAGAGCCCTTGAGAGCTCTGGCAACTCCCTCTTTTCGGCTTCCTCCCTGGGCGAAGGGCTTTTCCCCAAGGGAAGTGTCATTCATCTAACGCAGCCGCAGGAACACAGCCCCCAGCTGAATGAACCATATGTGGGGCCATAGGTTTCCTCCCTCGCTCTGTCTGCTGGAAAGAAAACACATATTTCCACCGAACCTCTCCCCAAGCTGTGTTGCTCTGAGGGGTGTTGTCTGGCTGGGATTGAAACTCCTGATGCCCTCGAGCTGGGCTTCCGGACAAGGCTGCCCCTTCCAAAAATCCTTTTTCTTACAAATACTTAAATAAAATAGGAATTCAGAAGAGGAAAGATCTTTGCCACTTGTGGGAGTATAGGGGTGATTCATATGGCCACAAGGTCACACCTCACGCACGCTGCGATCTTCCACGATTTCCCATTCCCCACACCTAGTAGGACGGACCGCTTATCTCTTTCTAGATTGTTGATAAACTGTTCATCACCTTGTATTATAGTCCCATGTAAGTCTGTCTTTGCCACGGCCTGAAGATAGAGACTGTCTTTCTCAGCTTCATTCTGAGTTGGAGAGAATGTAAGGTCCATGAGGTCGGGGATCTTTGTTTCCCAGGTGGGTCCCAAATGCCCAGAACTGCGCCTGTCACACAGCAGACACGTAGTAACGATTTACTGAATGGGTAAACAAGTTTCTAACAAAGGACGCCTTCACTGTGCTTGTTGTATGAATGATTGAGGTCTGTGATGACTCAGGGGGTCCATGGGACTTTTTGGGAGGACCTCGGAGGGCTGAATGGCTGGCACAAACAGTGCTCCCATACCTGACAGGTCCCAAAGGTATAGATTGTCCTGCAGGGCTCTGGAGGGAAAGCCATTTGTACCCTAGGGAATCTGATCATAGTTAATCTGTTCTCAGGATGACACATTCTGTGTTGCTGAGTTGTAAGTTTCATCCGTGAGTAGATCAAAAACTTTCAAGTGGGGATGTGTAGATTGATGACGATTCATTAGAATTTTTGCATTCGATTTCAAGATTAAAGGTAAGGAATGCTTTGGTAGGAAGGGAATGTTGAACTCATTGAGACTATCTTCACAATATATGGTCAGGATCAGTCCTCGTTGACCTATGTTGTATGTACCTTATTCATATGTCATGCTCGGTCTGATTCAAGATAGCTCCTCATTGTTTTGAGAAACAGGCGATATTAACTGGATATTAACTGGATTTTTAACAATGTCCTTGGACTTAAATACTTTGGTCTTTGTCTCCTCTTAAGCTTCACCACCGGGAATTGTTAAGGGACCATTTTGCTGCAACGGAGATCAATTCCCCTAAAAAACAAGGGAATAGCATCTTGATTAACATAGCCTAGTTACCCTTAGTTATTTTATTTATTTATTTATGAAAGATTTTTATTATTTATTGACACAGAGAGATCACAAGTAGGCAGAGAGGCAGGCAGAGAGAGAGAGAGGGAAGCAGGCTCCCTGCTGAGCAAAGAGCCCGATGTGGGGTTTGATCCCAAGACCCAGGGATCATGACCTGAGCCGAAGGCAGAGGCTTTAACCCACTGAGCCACCCAGGTGCCCCCTTAGTTATTTTATTTTAAAAATTAATATTATTTTGTCTGCATCTATTTTTGGAGAAATGCATCATAAGAAAGTAAAGGGTTAGTTAAAAACAAGAAGCACAAGTTCTGGGCTAAGGTATGTCTTTTGACGATTTTTAATTTACTAATCTCAAGCACGCAATATTAGCCTCTCTGTAATTGTAGTCCTTAGTCGGTATAATTTTCTGTTGCTGAGCCGGTTTAACTATATCGTTTAAATACATTTCATAGGAAGGAAGATAGGCTCATTGGCTGTCAACTGAACGAAGACAGTGAACCAAAACCACAAACTGAACATAGGACATATAATACTCTTTTTTTTTTCCTTGAAATGTGCCGGTGGCTTTACATATTAGCAAGAATAAAGGAAAAGACCAGTACAATCCGGAAACAGTCAAGTTAAAACAAAAATGTTACTTTAAAAAAAAAATAAGGTTTTTATTGATTTGAGAGAGAGACAGCGGGCATGGTCCTACAAGAACACGAGAGGGGGGAGGGGCAGGGGAGAGAAGCAGACCCCCCACTGAGCAGGGAGCCTGAGCTGGGGCTAGATCCAGGACCCTGGGATCATGATCTGAGCTGAAGGCAGATGTTTAACCAACTGAGCCACCCAGGCACCCCTAAAACGTCACTTCCTACCGTAGGAATTTAGCCTTCAAATGCTGTGCCTAGGAACTAAATCTTCTAAATCACTTGGGAAAGACTTTTTTTTCAGTATATATATTGAGTTGATTAAAGTGTGTGAACTAATGTACTTTAGGAAGCATTTAGATTAACAAAAATGTTTGATACATAAATGATTTTCCTGATGACTGACAACCAGCTGGAAAATCCCTTCAGCCAGAACATTCCTCAAGCGTTCTCGACAGTCGGATTTTTGGTGTAGAGAACAGCTCTGGTCAAGAATTATTTCATAGTGTTTTTCCTTTTGTTCCAGATGAATCATGTTCCATCCCTTGTTCAGGGCTTCTCTCTGTTTATCTGTGTCTTGGGGTCCTGGTGGATGTGTCTCTCCAGTCGGGCTTTTCCATCCTTCTTCCCTTCAGGCCTTTCTTTTTTTACTCTTTTATCCAATTTATGCCACACCTGTGTGCTGAGTGCACCTGCTATGTGCCAGGCCTGGTTGGGGTGGAGGGAGGTGATGGATGGGGATGTTACTAAAAATGACATGTAAGACCTGGTTCTTGTCCAGAACCTGCAAAAGGGTCTTTTTGTAGATGTTTTCCTGCTTCTTGACTGCAGGCTCACAGAGGGCTAGGCACTATCCCTGCTACTTTGCAGTCAAGAGACTGGCTCTGTCTGGGGTCTGCCCATTCTCTATGTGCCCGTGATCCATCACTTTATCTTTCTGATTTCTCTTTTCCTTCTCTGCAGCATAAAGAGGTGAGCTCTAGGGGTGCCCGGTGGCTCAGTCGGTTAAGTGTCTGACTCTGATTTCGGCTCAGGTCACAATCTCAGGGTTTGTGAGATCGGGTCCCATGTAAGTCTCCACGTGGAGCCTGCTTAAGGTTCTCTCTCACTCCCCCTCTCCTACCCCTCCTCCCCTCTTCAAAAGAAATATTGAAAAAAAGAAGAGGCGAGCTCTATGGTTTCTAGGAGACACCCAGTTCTAAGACTCGAACCCTCTGGTTCTAGTGCACACATTTGTGGCAACCAGTGGCTCAGTGAAGCTTTCTCCCACGCAGGTGCTGAAAGTGACATGAGCTACTTTGTGGATTCTGCAGCCAGTGGCCCTGCCCCTTACTCAGCAACACGTCCTGCGATGGCGGTAGTGGGTCCGCTCCCTGCTCCTTCCCCTTGCCCACCCTGCCTCTCCTGGCTTCCCCTTGCTTCCAGCGTCCTGACCTCTCTTGGACAGAGGAAGCCGGGACCCAAATCCAGATTTGGAATCAGCCTTGAATCTCTTGGAGGAGCTAAATTGTGAGATTATCGTGTTTTTATCGGCACGTAAAATAAAAATCCAAGACTGATGATTTGCTGAGAAAGGTTTTTTTTATTGAGTTTCAGAGAAAATGACTCAAGCACGATTAATGGTTAAAGGCTGGTGATTGTCCACTGCTCAGTTCACTTGGTGAAAATTTTTCACATATTGATATACCTTGGGTTTAACATGGTTAAACTTATTTTGGGCCTCATACATGAAAGCTAAATATCACAAGCCTTCTGATCACAGAATTTAAAACTGAGAAATGTAACAGTAAGTTTACAGGAAAATGTTATAAATCCCAGAATAAAAGAGGTAAAAGGAACTTTAAAAAATAGGAGTAAAGTTTCTTGGATCTCAGGGAAAAAAACCCTCACCCCAAGCAGTGCGTTGATCAGTAGAATGCATTTCTTATAAATTGATTGTGTGAGCGATCCCATGATGCTATCATCGATCAATTGCAATGTTGAAAGAACCTTTAATACTAGCTGATATATTATTGACTATTCATTCCAAATTCTGTATGTTTTCATATGAAGAAAGCCAATATAAACGTTGAACTTTTTAGCTTACTCTGGAAATTGGCAGATAAGCTTAATGCTAAGATCTTCCCTGTACGTTTTGGCTCTAAGGAGACACCAAGGGACCAGAGCTCTTTTCTGACTCTGGTCTTGGACCGTCTTGCCTGAGGATCTGCAGAATTTCTAATGCTGGTACCCTTACGTTCCACGCCTGCTCACTGTAATTGTATTTTGAAAGATTTGATGTATTCACAAGTTATTTTCCATATCGTTGAAAAAATAATTGCTCAAAAGCTATTCTGTGTTCAAGGAGTGATTATCACTGCTTTCTTCAGTGACTATTCTGAAATACCTGTTTTTTTTTTTTCCTGTTTTAAGGTGGCTGCTGCATTTGTATAACCCCTGTTCACTTTTCTAAAAAAATTAGAATCCAGGAAAAAGTTTAGAGTAACACCAGAAATACGTTTAGAACACACACACAAACAACACACACACACAAGTCCTGACCAGCCCGTCCACTCAGTTTTGCTCCGTAGAAATCTCCCAGAGTCTTGCACTTGCTGGTCACAGAAGGGACTGGAAAAGTTGTCAGGGAAAAGCTCCTCCTCCTGCTTCTCACACAGAGGTTATCATCTGAGGTCAGCACAAATTACACTAAATAGTTCTTAAAGATGATATTGAAGAGATTTGTTAAAACAAATAAAGGGTTTTGGGATTTCAGGGCAAAATATGTCATTGGCTTGGAAGAATAGATTTAAAAACCAGCCTATGTTAATTATCTTTGCCAGTATGGTAATCAAAGTAAACAAGACAATAACTTCTGCAAAAAAGCAATGCCATGCAAATTTGTATGCATTGTATTTTAGACACCGAAATACCTGGTATTACAAGTATGCAAACTATAGGTATAGTATTAAAGTAACCTTGGCAGGGTGTCTGGAAATTGTATGAAATTAGAAAACCAAAACCCAGCTCTGGGTACATATTTTCAACAAACGACCCCACCCCTAACTGAATTCACTGGCTAGTTTTAATGTATTTTAAATGGTCTCCACTGGTTGCAAAACAAAGGACTCATTTGCTCTCAGCCCCAACAGCCATATCTGAAAAGCATTATCAACCTGTGGGATCCTTCTCGCTGCGAATTTCAGAGTTGCTTGGGTAAAAGCAGAAGGTTGCCTAAGAACTGCTAACTACTGCTCCAGCACTTTCACGCCTAACTTCTCTCTGGGCCTCAGTTTCTCCATCACTGGGACTAGTTAGGCAACTTTTCAGAACCCTAATGCAAGCAGGCAAGTCCTGTGACTTCTTCACCTTGGCGCTCTCCCTAATACGGATGAATGCATGAATAAACAAACAAATAAATAAAATGTATTGGTACAAACTCAGGTTCAATCAACCAGCCCCCACAGAGAACCTCCAACCCTAGCCAGCACCATAAGAAACAAAGAATCTGTAAATTGTCTGCAGACTCTAACCTTGCGACGCTGGCATTAGCAAAACTGACAGACCTCACACCCTCGATCCCAATCGAAGATTTCGGGGAGGAGTGAGCACAGCTTCATTAACTTTCCCAGACAAGAAAGTCAAAGCTGCAGACACCGGGGCCTGCTTAGTTCTGTTGGAGCCACTCTATCTAGAGGTCAACCCATGGTACTTAATCCAATAATCCGCGTCCTCCTGCCTGGTGCCCTGGGCTCCAGTCTGGTTAGGCCATGCGGGGAAGAAAAGAAACTCTGTCCTTGGTGTGGGAATTTGAAGGTGGAAGGAAAACGGTAAAGCAGTGGGTTTTTAATGGGGCTGATTGCGCACCCAAGGGATAGTTGGTGATATTTTTAATTGTTAAAAGCAGACAGCAGCATCCCCTGGCATTTAGAGAGCAGAGGCCGGGGATGTCACCAGCCATCCCGCAATACACATGATACAGTGTCCCCACAGCAAAGGGTTATTCGGCTCCACACGTCAGTAGCGGCGAGGCTTACGAGTCCTGGTGGCAGTAGCCCCGGGATCGGGTTTGAAGGTAGGATGGTCCTCCATGTACAGACTGGTCTCAGCGGCTCTTGGCAACGTGTAAATTACTACTTCAGAAAGGGAAACCTTACAAAAGAAAAACAAGTGAGAATATATTCATGTTATGAGGGGTTCTGCTTCGGCTGCTGCTTTCACTGTTCAGTCTAAAGTTTGGTTCCATCTAAAGCAGGATACGAATATTTTCTAGTCCCTGAAGATGGCTAATTCTCTGATTGCTCATTCATAAATTAGAGGTAGCATCAGCATGACTTGATCATTTGGGGTACCAGAAGAAGGCTTAAAATCATCATAAGCAACAGTTACAAACTCCACGGTCAGGTAACAGCCTTCTTACACAAAACATTATTCTCACATTATCTGCCTCAGGGTCAGCTTGTCAAAGTCAGGATGCGTGCTTTCCTCCTTGTAAGGTCAGTCCTCCGGGGGACGATGGCCATGAATAAAGTGGCGTCATAGCCGGGAGGTCGAGCAACAACGCTTTGGGGAGTTGTCTGGCCATTGTGTGGGAGGGGGTGACGTTTTTCAGGTACGAATATGGGTTGTGTGTCAGGGACCCTTTCATCCAACGGGAGGAAGTGCTCCTTCCTGTTATGCTACCTCAGCAAGCCCATGGTGAGCCCTGGAAGTCCCCAGCAGCGCTGGTCCCTTCATCCCCTCATGCGTCATCCTCTCCTCTGTGCCACCGAGGCTGTGGAGCTGGGGGAGGGCAGGAATGGGAGGGATGAGCCACTCCTGGTTTTGACCAAACATGTCCCAGTCCTTGGCCACCTTGAAAGCAAGGAGGATGTGTGGAGGAGGTCCCCCCGGGATTAATGACCCCTGGGCCATGCAAACTTTAGGAAGCACCTTGAACTGTTCAGAGGAAAAGGACTAGCACCGCCCACTCACCTCCTCTCAGAGCTCAGGCCTTTGGGGATAGAGTAATATGCTGGGGCAAGAGTGACTGTGTTGGTCCCAAATGCCAAAATTTCCTAGGATAAGGCTCTGGGTTTAGGCAACATCCCATGTTCCCTGAGATGGAGTAAAGGCATGAAAAACTTGACATTCTTCCACTTTCTGGATCAAATGTTCTTCTCTTATAAATATGGTCACTATGAAAGAAGCATTTCAGAAACCGTCCAACAAAAGCCCTTTTTTTTTTTTTTTTTTTGGCTTGTGACTTTGTTATATGAATGGATGAATGGAATCATACTCTCTAGACACTTAATGGCTATAATCATATAGAATAACATGCTATGAGGTCAGGGCTATTTCAGACATAGGATCACTGAGTAATTTGGGTGATGCTCATATGCAGGAGAGCACATTGAGTATCAGCTTTCCGGGGGGCCGAGGAAGGCTGCCCGCCACTGGCTGGTTTTAGGCATTGCCCTTTGTCCTTCCTGTCCTTTTCCAGTGGAACTCGGTGGGCTGGCAGCCCTTCCGAATCTCCAGTGTGGTGCCCGCCAAAGGGGTAGCGTGGCCATGGGCCTTAGCTAAGTGCATTTGCAAAAATAAGCTCCACACCACACCCTCAGGCACAGTTGGCCAACACAGAGACCTTTGAGATTGGATCTTGCCAACCACTCTGTGGTTTGAGCAAATCCTCTTTTGTACATGTTCTTTCTTCCTTCTGTCATAGGGTGATTGATCAATTGATTTTTTTTTTTTTTTTTTGGATACATAACTCTGGTTCTACCTTCTGACACTCTGGGGAGGCAGGAGGGAGACCCACTTTGTTTTTGCCTCTTTTACATGAGATGGAAGACAGCCTGCAGTGGCAGCTGTGGAATGCAGCCCATCCAATTATAATGGAAAGGATTTTGGAGTCAAAGATGTGGGTTCAATTCTGGTCTCTTACTTTTTAGCCATGTGACCTTGGACAAATTACTTAACCTCTCTGAACTTCAGTGTCCTCCTCTGTGTGAGAGGCGGAGTATAATTTTGCATGTAAGACCATCATGATGGTTCAATGAGAAAATACTTGTTGAGTGCCTCCCCCAGATATGACCTCAGCTAATTCTCTATCCCTTATGCTCACTGTCTCTTCTGTGCTCTTCTCTGGACTTCTTGATCACGTTGGATGGGAACATGGAGGTGGGGGGAGTAGAGATGATTCCACTTGCCCATCCGAGGGTGTTGCCCGAGCAAGATGGGGGCTACTGGGGTGAAGATGGAGACATTCTGATTGTGCAACCTCCTTGCTTCATCACTACCCTGCACCAGAAACAGCTCCCTCACCACCAGATCAAAGTTCCCTTGTAATGGGCTGGTGGTTTACAACCCCATTGTGTAAACAGACCTGGTTCTCTTATCTTGAGTAATTGCAGTTTAATTGGGCCTCCTTGGGAAGCAATTCCCTTCTTACCCAGGGCTGTTTGCACACTCTTCACCTCCAGCCCGCATGCCTTAGGATTCCAGCCTTGGAGTGGTCACCGGGGAGTCCGCGGTGTCCCTGCTGCCCTGGGGAAGGGCTCGTGATTGTTGCTGTAAAGCCTAGCACAGAACGTTCTTTCCTCCTCTGTGTGAATCCTGGAGAACAATGGATAAAGCATTTGGGATTAGAGAAGTAGAAAGACACAAAAGAAATTTGGAATATAAGGGAACACTGGACTTCTTTTTTTTTCCTTGTTACTTGTCATGGTGATGGCTTTACCCCTGGAGAGATTGCTGGAACATGATGCTTAGGGAAATTATTTACATCCATCACTCTTTGTGCTGGGAAACAGTGATCGTGTATACTTCTCCAGCATCTTGAAAAGGGGGTTTTTCTAAGATACTGGGTTCAGGTGGCACCACCTAGAGAAACAACCTATAGGCCATCTCCCAATATCAGATAACTTAATATATATATATTATATATATATATAATAATAATAATAACTTAAGGTCCTCAGAGATTAGGTAAGTTGCCTGAGTTTACAGAAGCTGGCGGGAAGCGGCTGAGACCCAGATCTCCTGACTCCTGTCTAAGGACACTCCTTAAACTACCAAATTTATCCTCATTTTTGGATACATGATAATGTCAAAGCACTTACAATAGACTTTCATTCACGCATCTAGCTGCCTTATTTAGATGAGGTGATCTTCCTGGATTTAGGAAAAAACCCAAACTGCATTTTTGTAGAGCACCTCAGCAAATTGGAATTACTTCTGGGTCTGGTAGCCTGGGTGACTTTTCCACCTAGGAGCCCTGGGCCCGGACGGAGGCTCTGAGTCATCTGGCCCTCTAACCTCTGCCGTGTGGGGTGCCCAAAGCTGTCACCTCGCAGTCACTGGGAGGTGGTAGCTTCACGCTAAGGGAGTAGATAGAAGCAGACAAGGAACACGTATCTCCCTGCAGATCTCCCAGCAGGAGAAGCTGTCAAGGCCAGGCGGGTGCTCAGGCTGGTGGCAAGGTCAGTGACCCTGGAGCTGTCAGCTGGGGTCACCAAAGGCTGGCTGTGGGTGGAGGCCGCTGTGGTTTCCACCTGCCTAAGCCACCTCAGCTGTGGTCGGTTCCAGAAGGATTTTGAGGAGCCCGCTCTTCTCTGCGGCAGGGGTCCAGGCTCTGCATTTCTCCCTCAGAAACCCGTAGGCGGTCAGGCCTGCTCTTTCACCGAGGCCCAAGCCCATCACTCTTATTGTTTTAAGAAGAATTTCCTGGCTTTGAGTCTAAATTAAACGCCCTTTGAGAGTTTCCTATTTTGTCTGTTCTGCTTCTCCCGTGGCGGCCACTCCCTTCCCCTCCCTCCTCCTTCTCTACGGCAGGTGCTGAGGAAAGCTGAACCCAAGCTCAGGAGTATTTCTGCTTGCCTCTCTCCTTCTGCCTCTTCCAGGGAGTGGGGACACACATGCCCTCCTGAAGCAGATGGGCCTCCGTGTCCTCCTGAAGCCCTGACGTGGCTGTCCCCAAACTTCCCCCTTAACATTGCTCCAAGAGTTTTCTTCGTGACATGTTGGGGGCGTGAGTGAAAGCAGGCGTCTTGTTAAGTATCCTCTGAGGATGAGGAAGCCAGACCTAGGTTAAAGCCTGTGGAGTTCGGGCCCCATGTGGAAGGCCCACTGCGTGCAATGGGAAGAAAGGGTTTGAAGCTGAGAGACCGTCTTTTGGTTGCCCCAACTTTTCCTGAGCATCGACGAGGCAGGAGGCCCGGGAGCTATTCGTAGACAGGTGCTTCCGAAGCTTCACAGTTCTCTGCGGAGAAACAGGGGACAGGGGTCCAAGCAGTGTTTGAGCATGGTCTTAGGAAAGAATTAGAAAAATATGAAGGTGTTCCTAACTTAAAGGGGCCCTTGTATGTCATGAATCCAAACTACGTACGACTAGACAACTCTTGGTTCTAGAGGGTCCTCCACCCATGAAAGCTGTGGGTCACAGGTTGGGAGAAAGAATGTGGATCGATCCGCAGAAGAAGTCACTGGACTTGGAGAGGCGCCTGGAGATCACTGAGGCCGGCCTGATCAGGAAAACAAAATCTAGAGGTAAGGGACAAGCTGGAGGTGACGCAGCTCCTTAGGGGCAGAGCAGGATGTGAGTCCGGACTCCCTGATTCCCCGTCTTCTGTCTTCTGTCTTCCTACTAAGTGTGGGGATATCTACAGCCATTTCCGGAACAATGGCTGTTCCCGCAGAGGCACACTCCATGTCTAATTCATCTTCGCCCCTGGGTGTAACACGTTTGTTTTGTTGTTGTTGTTGTTTTAAACAGCAGCATCTAGAAATAGTTATTGTGTCTCATATACTCATGGCCCTGGATTCTGAAGTTGACCAAAGAAAAGCCAGATTTGCTCCCACAGAGTTTGTGCGCTGAGTCATTAGTAGGCAAACACGGGGACATTTACAGTTGCTTGCTAAAGGTGGACATGAACTTGAAGAACAGATCATGCATAATCTTGCGGACTCAGCATGGGTTTGTGATGTAGTGTTTTGAAAAATATTCCCCTATGCCCTCTTTTCCAATTTTTGGGGCAGGGGGCAAGGCAGACGATGAGCAAAAGGCTTGGCAGAAGATGCTCCTGAGAGAACAGCAGCAGGGGGTACGTGGGTTGGGAGGAAGATAGAGTCCCTGACTCTGAAGTTTGGGGGGTGGAGGTAGGTAGAGGTAATAAGTAGAGGAGACCTTGACTGGAGGCTAATGGATAGGGGCATATGTGGTCCTAGTCATTAGAGTGGGCTCCCCTTCAAAGCAGAGCAGGGATAGGGTGTGCCCATCATTCCAGTAGCTTCCAGATTCTGGGGCTTTGTTTATTTGTTTCCAGTGTCATAAAGGGTGAAACATGTGGGCTTGGGCTGTGTCCCTCTGATAGCCCCCAAAGGGATAGGGGAGAAGAGTGCCCTTCCCTTGGCACCTTGGCCACCATTGTGTGGGGACAGAGCAGGGCAAAACGTGCACTTTCCTGAGATTGCCCTAGGGGGAGGGGATCTAATCGCTCCAAGGCCCTGTGGCTACCATCCTTCCTTGGTGGCCACTGGGCAACCACCCGAGGTTCCGAAGCTCTGCATTTGGCTTCCACAACTCTGTAGGACTTTCTTGTTTTTCTTCCTCTGTCTTCAGCCAGCCACTGTTGGTTGTTTCTTCCCTTTTCATCTCTGTAACTGTAGGCAACTTTACAGACCCATTTTTGTTTTACACTGGCCCATTTTTTATCTTTTCTTCCATTTTGTTGAACTGCCATTTTTCTTACTTTATACTCTCACCGGGTGCTCCATGTTTCCAGATCTAACATGCACCTTTTTTGTCCTTTCTATCCTGTATCCACCTTCAGGAACCCCTGCCCTACCAACCTGCCATCACTCCATCTAAACATAACTGAGGGTGAAATTCTCTTCCTCTCTCCTTCTTTTTTTTCTTTTTCTTTTTTTAAAGATTTTATTTATTTATTTGACAGAGAGAGATCACCAGTAGATGGAGAGGCAGGCAGAGAGAGAGAGGGAAACAGGCTTCTGCTGAGCAGAGAGCCCGATGTGGGAATCGATCCCAGGACCCTGAGATCATGACCGACGCGAAGGCAGCGGCTGGAGGCCACTGAGCCACCAAGGGGCACCTCCTCTCTCCTTTCTTATGTATTACACCTCACCTTTGTCTCACCTTACACTCACCTATCAGTCAGAAAATCTTGTTGATTCTTCCTTGTGAAACATACTTACATTTTCTTGTTCCTCTTTACCTCTACATTCATGACCTTGATCTAAACTCTGCCCTCATACCTGGACTGCTGCTTAGTACCAACAACCAACAGGATGCCACTGGAACACTCATGGGCGGTAATACAATAATGGGTGCCCCAGCCCTCAGGAATCAAGCTAAATGATATCTTAATGCAAAATTTTCAGAAGTCAAAATTAATGCAAAAATTATTTAAAAAAATAAAAATTTTAAATAAAGTTAGGGTTAGTAATACTGATTTCCCCCCCTCTTTACCTTAGTCTCCCGTATGGCTCTGTGAGGCACTCCAGTGCCTATGTCCGCTTCCTTATCTCCTCCTCTTGCCCAACCCATCCTACTTGGCACCATCAAAGGAGTCTTCTAGAACATATTGATTCACCATATCACTACCTCTAATGCAGACACCAAGCCTTTCTCCTGGAGCCAAATTCCTGTCCGGTATTACAGTGCTCAACATTGTGATCTTGTCCTGTCCTTCCAGCTTTGCTTCTTACTCATTGACCTCCATGGCAAGCGTCCACATTGTCCAAGAGCCTAACTTTCCTCAAGCTTCTCACCACCAAACGACACAGTCTATATCTCTCTAGATAACCTATCTGAATCTTTCTTATTCTTCCTTTGATAGTATTACATGTTCCTTTTCACCTTAAGGTGTGTGATCATCTTTTTTCTTTTTTCCTCTCTCTAGGCTCTTCACTACATGTTCTAGGCTAAATCTTACCCAGCCTTTGGGTTACATTAATTTGCTTCCTCCAGGAAGTATTACCTGCTATCATGCCCCTCCCCTTACACGTTGGGACTTAACCCTGTCCCATCTCCTTGCTGTAATTTCCTGTTTACTTGTCTGAATGTTCCTAAGGGTGAAGTTCATTTCTTGTTCATATTATGTTCTTTGCATCGAACATGATTCTTGGCATAGACTAGGTGTACTGATATAAATTTGCCCCATAAATATCTATTGCCATAGTTTGCCTAGTACCTATCCTAAGACAGCAGTCACCCTTCTTGAGAAATCTGTATGAGGGCCACATAAGCTTCATGTTGGACAGGTAGAAGAAAAGACAGTCTGAAACCAAATAGACCTGGGTTTGAATGCTATCTTTATTATTTTATTAGCTGTGTGGCCTTTGGAAGTTTACTTGTCCTCTTTTTAAAAAAAGATTTTATTTATTTATTTATTTGAGAGAGACAGAGAGAGAAAGAGAGGGACAGGGACAATCAGACTTCGTGCTGACCTCAGAGCTGACTGGGGACTTGATTCCAGGACCCTGGGATCATGACCTGAGCTGAAATCAAGTGTCGGACTCTTAACTATGAGCCACCCAAGCACCACTACTTGTCGTCTTAAAACCTCAGTTTGTTCTGCATAATAGTGGTAGGAATAGTAATCTTGCATGAGGATGGTGAGGATTAAATGTGACCATTTCTGCACAATGCTTAGCACACCAACTGGCATAGAGCAGGTGTGTGGTGTACGTTAGTTCCTTTCAAAAATCACCTGTGGCGTGAATGAGTGAGGACGGGTGGTTTCTTAAAACTGTGACAAGGACTGAAAATGTTGCTCGCATCTTATAAGTTCACCTCCAGTTGCAGCCAGGAAAGGACGGTGTCAACAAAGAGACTCAAACTTATTTTGGGTGGCGCTTTTTTAAAGCAACAGGGTGGGTGTTGTGCAGCCCAGATTTCTGACCTGTTAATAACCTGCCTCTTGCTCCTCAACGAAGACAGTTTCATAATGAATTGGAACCAGCTATGTGGTCCTTTTGAGTAAAAATGTCATTTTCATACTCTATGAAATAGGTATTAAGTCAGTTTGTGAAATGTCTAATAACAGGCAGGTGTCTAGATAACAAGAGTCATGGTGCTTCCAGGAGCATCTGCTAGCAAAGACGTTTGTGGTTCATGGTAAGCTTAGTGCATTACCTCCTTCTCATTCTTAAGAGTAGGGTCCTCTGGCTCCCCTGAGGACGGCTAAAGAGAAAATAATGTCTTAAAATAAATCTCCATTTATAGAATAATATATGAACTATCCCTGACAAAAACCTGGTTTGAGGCAGGAGTGATTAAAAAAAAAAAAAAAGCCACATAAATTCAGTCTGATGCTGAGCATGGTTGTTAATCAAAGGCTGGGAATTGACTCATCACACTGCTATGTTGTTGTCATTGCCTGTGTCTAGAACCTCATGGCTTTATCCCTAACCCATAAAATACTCCTTCGACCTTCCATCTCTCCCCTGCAGAATGCATGCAGATAATTTTCCTTCGACACTTATTTGCACATTACATTTTGCCATCAGTGGCCTTTCCTTAGCAGAGAAAGCTTAAACATGTAAACTTGAGAAAAATTTCTCCATCCCACCTTGCATCAAAAAGAATAAAATATTTAGGAATAGCTTTAACCCAGGAGATGAAACACCTGTACTCTGAAAGCTGTAAGACACTGATGGAAGAAACTGAAGATGACAAAAACAAATGGAAAGACATACAATGCTCATGGATTGGAAGAATTAATATTGTTAAAATATTACCCAAAGCAATATACAGATTCAATGTAATCCCTATCAAAATACCAGTAACATTTTCCATATTACTAGAACAAATGATCCTGAAATTTGTATGAAACAACAAAAGACTTTGAGTAGCCAAAGTAATCCTGAGAAAGAAGAAAGCTGGAGGTATCACAATCCCAGATTTCAAGATATACTACAAAACTGTAGTAATCAAAACAGAATAGTACTCTCACAAAAATTGAGTAATAGATTAGTGGAACAGGATAGAAAGCCCAGAAACAAGTCCACACTTTATATGGTCAATTAATCTATAATGAAGGAGGCAAGAATGTTCAATGGGGGAAAAGACATTCTCTTCCCCAAATTCTCTTGGGAAAACTGGAAAGCTACATGCAAAAAAATGAAACTGGACCACTGTACTACACCATACCCAAAAATAAACTCAAAATGGATTAAAGACCTAAACATGAGACATGAAACCATAAAACTCCTAAAAGGAAACACAAGCAGTAATTTATCTGACATCGCCTTTAGCAATATTTCCTAGATATTTTCTAGATGTCTCCTTTATATAATTATAATTCCCTTCCTTTGGGCAAGGGAAACAAAAGTAAAAATAAACTGTTGGGTCTACACTAAAATGAAAAGCTTTTGCACAGTGGGGGAAACCATTAACAAAACAAAAAGACAACCTGGCAAATCGGAAAAGATATTTGCAAATGGTAATCTGATAAAGGTTTAATATCCAAAATATATAAAGAATTTATACAACTCAACACACACACACAAAAAAAAATTCAAAATCTTCTGGGCAGAAGACATGAACAGACATTTCTCCAAAGAAGACTGCAGATAGCCCACAGACACATGAAAAGATGCTCAACGTCACTAATCACTAATCATCACAGAAATGCAAATCAAAATCACAATGAGATATTACCTTACACCTTTCAGAATGGCTAAAGTCAACAACATAAGATACAACAAATGTTGGTGTGGATGAAGGAAATGAACTCTTGTGTACTGTGGTGGGAATGCAAATTACGCAGTCACTGTAGAAAACAGTATGGAGGTTCCTCAAAATAAAAATAGGATTACCATATGATTCAATAATTCCACTACTGGGTATTTACTTAAAGAAAGCAAAAACACTAATTTGCAGAGACCTACACCTCTATGTTTATTGCAGCATTATTTACTGTAGTCAAGATATGGAAGCAACCTAAATGTCCATGGGTAGATGAATGGACAAAGAAGATGTGAGATACACACACACACACCCACATACACACACCCACACCCACATACACACTCACACTGGAATATTGCTTAGCTTTAAAAACGAATGAAATCTTGCCTTTTCTGAACAACACAGATAGAGCTAGAGGGTATTATGCTAAGTGAAATAAGTCCGATGAAGACAAATACTATGGTTTCACTTACATTTGGAATCTAAAAATAAAAAAAAAAAACAACGCAAATGAGCAAACAAACAAAAATAGACCCATAAATACAGAAAACAATCTGTTTTCTTGCAAGAAGAGAGGAGGTTTGGGGGGGTGGACGAATAAGATGAAGGGGATTAAGGGTACAAAATACCAGTTATAAAATAAATATGTCATAGAGATAAAAAGCTCAGCACAGGGAATATATCAGTAATATTGTAATGACATTGTATGGTGACAAATGGTGCCTATACTTCTCATGGGGAACATAGTGTAATATACAGAATTGTTGAACCACCGTGGTCTATACCCAAAACTTACATAACATTGTATGTCAACTATACTTAAGTAACAAATATATAAAAAAAGTAAATGATATAAAATGCAAAAACCAAGAAGTTCTCCTCAGGTTTTTAATACCCGTGCAGGGCCTATAACAAACTACCTGTACCTATCTACAAGGATTCTACTCCTACTATCTACTGCCATCTTCAAGGCTCTTACAAGGAGGGTTTAGGCAAACCATGCATACACTGTCCCAAAAGAACAGGGGCAGGCAACTTAGAATTCTCCTTTATATAATTTAGAATCAAAATGTTCTCACTTGAAACCTAATTCTTGCAACTCTGATCCTTGACATTGAATTTTGAGGAAGACTCTAGAGAAATATCAAAAGATGGGGATGGATATTGAGAGCACACAGGTAGTCTAGGAAATGTGTTTCAAAACTGATCAGTTGCGAAGGGCTGTTGAAGACCTACTTATCTTTGGGGATTCAAAAGTTGTTGCCTCGGAGGCTTGCAATATGAAAATACAATGTCCCTAAAATGGTTTTAACCAGAATTCAGTAAACATTTTCTGACTGAAGCTCTGGGGAGTGTTAATTTCCCTAAATCTTTTGGTCTCAAACACAAATAGCTAGCAGCACACCATTGCTCCATGTATATTCTAGTGGTTCTCACCAGTGTCCAGTACCAGAAGCTAAGTATGGTAGCCTTTGTTACTCAATAACTCAAAGAGACTCCATTCAGTTCCGAGGATGTTATTATGTTCTTGGCACCTTTAGCCCAGTTACAAGTCCAACAGCCCCAAAGTAAACTTCATCCAGCCCTACTTTGAATGATTTTATGAATATTATGGAAAACGTCATCTTATTTAATGCACACAAATGTCCTTCTATATTTTGGCTTTGATTGTCATTTTTCTCTGGGCCAATATACTCTCTTCTGTTATTTTTACTGAGCTTAAGTTAATGGACAGTTGCAAAACGGGGAAGAGAGAGTAGATAGGGAATGTTTGACTCTAATACCGCTGAGCTCTTATCCTGCAGCTCAGAGGTTCTCCAATAAGAGGCTCTTCCTGGGGGTTAGCAAGCTACCCTTCATGGATGAAAATACTATCTAAGTAGCTATATTTATTAGTTAGCCCTTTAATATCAGTAGACTTAACCACATCAAATTATACAGAGTTTCATTATCTTAACTGTGGTTTTTATGAAGGTAGAGAAACCATAAGAGAAGATCGAAAGAATAAAAAAGAAAGAAAAGAAAATAAAGGAAGGGCCAGTGTAGATTAGACTCCTCAGGAAATCTTTCTGTGAATCTGCTATCTCCTTTTGTGTCTTACTTTTTTTTTTTTAAGATTTTATTTATTTATTTGAGAGACAGATATAGTGAGAGAGAGCATGAGCAGGGAGGAGAGGGAGAAGCAGGTTCCCCACTGAGCTGGAAGCCTGTTGTGGGGCTCCATCTCAGCACCCTGGGATCATGACCTGAGCTGAAGGCAGAGGCTTAATGACTGAGCCACCCAGGCGCTCCTTGTGTCTTGCTTTTAACCCCTCTTGCTCAATCCCAGGAATGTGACGGGTCTGTTATATCAAAATAATATCTACCTTCTATTAGGCATCATGAAGACAATGTACACATACATTTCATATTTAATTTTGCTTTAAATATAATTTTCTTACACATATTTTACTTAATTCTTCCTATAATTGAGTAAACTGAGGTTTAGATAAAAGAACAGGCCCAGGCCTTCCCTTAGTAAGTGATAGAGGCAGGATGTGAATCCACGAAGATATCTAGCTTCAAAGAATAAGATCTCAAACTCTGCATAACATGCTTCCCATGTGTGTTTAAGGAAGCACCTCTGCCTTCCTTAAAGCGTACTGGGTGGATGATATATTTTATGAATTTCACAAAATGCCTGAAAGAGTGGCACCAGTCCCCAAATGTTGCAAGAAACTGAAAATTTCTGTGTAGCCATCAATATCATTAAAACCCATGCACAATCGATTAACTGAAAAATGAGTGATTATTATTACATAGGCCCATATTTTGGTTTTCCTTTGGCGTCTGTCACCCACTGGTTCTATGAGATTAGAATGTCCTGTAAGAATATCCATTTATGGTGTTTTTACAGAGTAAGATCATAAAAAATTTCAAAAGCTGGGATTGTATAAAGATGACCGAGATTCTGCCTTCTGCTAATCAGGGGTCCTTATTTGAAAATTAGAAAAGGTGGTTGCCAAATGCTTGAAGAAATGGATGAAAATCATTGGATGTGCAGTCTAAGCAAAAAACCCTTCTCCTTCTCTCTGTATTTTTTTGGGGGTGGGACGGGGGTTGGTTATGTGACCATTGGTTGGTTCTCTTCTGCTCTCTATCATCTATGGATGACTCCTAGCCACATGTGGTTGTATGATAAGATGTTATTCCATTTGGGCTAGAGTACAGAGATTTTCCTGTTAATATATTTCGTTACTTTTTCCCTTGTCACAGAGGCAAGCACCTATCAACTCCTATGAAGATCCTCGAATGGCCTGTGGCTTCCAGTCCAGTGATCACCCGCAAAGAGCTTACTACCCTTTCTGGAATGAGATGACCATTCAGGAAGTTCCCACTGGTCTGGAACACTGTGGCTCAGGTAGGAATGTGAACAAAGGCTCGGACTGCGTATAGAGTCGGAGGACAGTGGAAGGGTGATGTGGGCTTCGTTCTCTGTAGCAAGAACAGCTGCCATGGCTTGTGCTGGGACAAGATGCTATTGTTCTCGAACGGAAAGTCCCGTGACTTGTCCATAATTCTGCGTTACTTTATTCTCCAGCGACAGGAAGATGAAACTGTAGGAATGAACCCAGGAGAGGTTGCTTCAGGTCTTCATTCTATAAATAGTTCTGTGCACCATGCATTTCCTGAGACTTACCCGTTTCGGCCCGGTTGTTGACGAAGGGTCTAGAAGTTCTGCAGTCAGAGAGTATGAGCCGGATAAATGGCCATTTTACAAAAGGGAATTTCTTTACTCATCTTTTTCTCCCCATTGTCCTCAACCTTTTGGCCTGTGTCCACTGGCATCTGGCTCCTTTTTCCTCTGCCCCCTCTCTTTCCCCAGCTCCCCTTAACAGACCTCCTTCCTCTCCTCCCAGCATTCCCCTCTCTCCCTGACTTGCTGGTCACCGTGCTGCCCCCTGGTGAACAGGAATGACATTCCTCCAGAGAGCTCTTCCCTGTGTCCCCCTCCCCCAAAGACCTGACAGGTTGAGAGTCCTCACCCCCATCCTGTTTTGCAGAAGTCACTGTGTATCTCACAAATTCCAGGAGTCCGCGTTGACCTGTGAACAGCGTTTTTGTTACTTTACGTTCGATGCCAAATGTAAAACTTGATTTGGGGGTTCTGAAGTGATGGATTTGGGTATTAAGTTCAATTTATCACGAGGCCAGATTATATATACCCAAACACCAAAAACAAAAACAAAAACAAAAAACAACAAAAACAAAACAAAACAAAAAAACAAAAACAAAAAAAAAACAACCCAGCTCAAATCTGTATTTTCTCCCAGGATGAATTCCTAGCCTAAGAAATCTCATTACTCTCACATGTTGAAAATATGTAATTCTGAGGCACGATATAGGGAGAAAGCCACTGGGAGCTCACTTAAATACAACTCTTCGGTTCGGTGTTTCTTTACTCCACATAACGATATGGTAGACTACTTTTATAATAGCAGAGACAGAAAATAAATGTTTGTTTTGTTGCCCTTGCTTTAGCTCTGACCAGAAATATAGAGGCATAAAGCAAGATGCTGAAGCACTTGGTAGGGGTTGCAGCGGGGGGACTCGTTCTCCAGTTGTCTGGTTCTTCTCTAGGGCAGAACGAAAGCAATCTCTGTGTTCATGGTCTCTGGACTCAGTAGCCATTGATATTTATGATATTTTTCAGCACCACCCCTGGATTTCAGACTTGGTATGTTACGCTTCCCTTTCTGCTTGGTTCTTCCAAGCATAAACACAAATGTCTCAACTACCCATCCATTTAAAAAGGAGACAGGGAAGATTTTTGCAGCTGTTTGCAGGTTAGACTTGAAGATTCTAAGGGATGAAAAAAAGTCATCCTTAACAAACTGTTCTAACAAATCTTATTTGCATAAGCAAAAGGTCAGGATGGTTGCGCCTTCATTTGTGTAATTCTTGAATCCTATCGATGCCACCAGGCTTAGGTCTTTTATCTTCCTGCACAACCCAGGTTAAAGTTACCTTGCGGTAATACTTTGTGCTCTGGCTGGTGCTTCTGTTTGCTGGAAGTTACCTTTTGTTAAGAGCTGAGGTTATTTCATGCTGGTCCGTAGTCTCAAGATCAGAAGGTCCCTTCTTCATAGCTAAAAGACATGGTCCTTCTTTTTTTTTTTTCCCCTGGCTGAGAAATACATACATTCCCAAGTGAAGATGATTTTTTATTCTCCTCCTTGTCAAGGTTCTTGAAAGCAAAGAATTTTTATTTCAGGGCCAATGACACCGTGTCTGTGACGCACACAAAGAACCTCTTGGGATGAAGCTTCTTCAAAATGTGAGGAGTCACAGCGGGATAATATAGTCTTCTTCCCACAGTCGACTTCGTTATTGCAAGAAGAAGGAAGACAGGGTCACACAGACCAGTGGCTTTTGAGTAGGATGGGAAGATGAGTGCCTGTAATAACTAGTCTTAAAATGACCTGGTTGTTGTCAACCGCAGCTCAGAAATACTAGAAAGCCTCCATGGGGAGCAGTGCCTTGGTGGCAACTGTGAGGTCTGTAGTTCCCTCTGCCCTATGCTCCCTCTGATAGAAATATCTGGCAAGAACCCGAAGCTCCTCCAGCCCCTCCTTTGCCTTCTGAGCTGTCCAGACGAAATAGTTGCAGGGATTATTTCTGGGCTGTGGTCCAGCCCTCCTCAGTGATGGGTGTCCTTTGGAAGGAGATTTGGGGTTATAGAGAAGAGAGATGAAGACATGGACCAACCAATGATTTCTCCAGCTGCAGCACATTTCCTTGGAGATGTGTTGAGTAAGAAGAAAGAGAGAAAAAAAAAATACGCTACATTTTTTTTTTCATCTTCTTTTATCCTATTTATAACTTCAGTTTCCTTCCCGTCCTCCGTCTCATGGCCACTCCCCACCCCCGCTCCCATCTCACGTTTTGTGTTCTCAGAAGGAATGAATGAACTTCTTTTCCAAGGACTCCACATCTGGCAGTGACTGGAATACCCGGCAGGAGGGGCCATTGAGGAACATCGGGCCCTTTCCTAATAAAGTGGCTCTTATTCACAAAGGGGCCCGAGGCTGAGGACTAGGAAAGGGGTGAGGGAGAGGGGTGGGAAGATAGGGCATAGAGCTGAGAGGAAACGTGACTGCGGGAGAGCCTACCAGGTGAGCAGGAGAGAATGCTCAGTAACCAAGACAGTTGAGAATGGGTTGAACAGAACAGATGCTAAGAAGAGTGCCCAGGAAGACAGAGAAGCATGGGAATGGGCAGAAAATACCCATGGGTATGGGTGGACAGGTGAAGCAGGATGGGAAGAGAAAATGAAAGCTGAATGGGAAGGCAAGAGAAGGGGAGCCCGGAAGAAGACAAGGCAAGAAGGGGAGGGGAAGATGATATGAAAGAGAAAAAAAAAAAAAAAAAAAACACAGATGAATCTGAGGACATTAACTATACGGCTAAAAAGGGAAGCCACATTTGCATGCAATTGCCCGCGCAGCTGTACATTTCTTCATGACAATCTCGTAGTCATCATTTTCTTTTATTTCTCCTCCTCCTCCTCGTCCGCCTCTTCCCCCTCCTCCTTCTCAGCCTGGAGCCACTAGCAAGAGCCAATGGGGATGGGGAGCTGGTGTTCTGCATGAATGAATGGCCCTTTCTCTCTCGGCTCCTCGTCATCCCTCTGTCAGGGAGCCTTGTGAATCAATGGAGCCCCTTACACAAGACAGGGCTGAAATGTCTGTTACTGTTTATAGTCTGACTGGAGTGGAGCCCACTGACCCTGCCTCCTCCCTGTTCCCGTGTCCACTCTTCTGTCCCCAACATCAGCCCCTTCTCTCAATCATCAGAGCAAGAATAACTTTTCAGGTCAGTCTCTTACTCCTTGTCTCTAAGAAATCATTAACACTTCACTGTCATTAACTATTATGATGAGCTTCTAACCACAGCCCTGTTGAGAAGGGACTGAATAGACAGCAGGCCATTTTTGGATCAAGCCCGTGAGCTCACAGCGCTGCCCAGACCCGAATGGAGCCATGTAATGCCTGTTTTCCATCGGGAACTAGAAAACCGACATCAGAGACCCACCTGAGCACCCACACCACAAGCCCACAGTCAGTCCCCAGTTGACAGCTGTTCATAATTAATTTTCATATTATGAACGGCAATAATTTATATCAGAAAATAGGATGATTACTGAGCACCCTTCCAAAGTGATATACTGCCAAGTTATTTTTTGTTTCATGGGATTTGTCTTGAATCAGCCCAACTTATGGATAGGGTGCTCTAACCCAAGGTTCGCTTTTGGGAAATAGTTACTCAGAGCTGGAAAGCAGTCTGTGGCTACACAAGACAGTACCCCCAACTTACCCTTTTGGGAATGAACCTATGGTTTCCTTACTGTGATCCTCGATTTCAGAAGCAAGACAATACTTTATTTCTTCTTGTATAATGCAGTCTGGTACGTTCTTGGTCACTGAACACAGTAAAAACCACATCTACCCACGTTTGCAGCATACCTTCCACTTCTCATTCTTCATGAGAGAGGAAGTATGTATAGTATATTGGTAAAGAATCCAGATTCTGGGACCAGATTGCCTGGGTTTGCACATCAACTCTTCCTAACCAGGTGACCTTAGGCAACTTACTGTATCTCTGTACTCTCATTTCCTCCCATAGACCAGTGGTTCTCAAAGCATGTCAGAATCACCTGGACGGCTTATTAAAACACAGGGGTGTTGGGTTCTATCCCCAGGGTTTCTGACTCAGTGAGTCCAGGGGACGACTCAAGAATTTGCATTTTTTCACAAGGTCTCAGGTGCTGCTGCTGCTGCTGCTGGTCCAGAGATCACACTTTGAAAACCACTAAGTTAATATATGTAAAGCTTGAAACAGCGCTGTCACTTAGCAAGCACCTTATGAATGTTTGCTGTCATCACTCATTGCCCTGAAGCGCCTGAGTGTCCAGAAATGTCTGTGTATCATTGAGTCATAAAGCGCCCCGCTGATTGGTCGAACACTTTCAGTGGTTAGTTTCACGTACTGGAAATGGAGCAGATGTCTGGAGAAGGGGAAGACTCACTCCTTGTCTCTAAGCAACTTGGTTCAAGCGTGTATGGGGGTAGGGGGGGATTGGGGTACGCTTACAGGATAGAAGAATTATCTCCCACGTGAAATATTACACTTACTCATAAGATAATGCTTGGCAGTATGAGTGTGTGACTTTGGATCTTGCTATTTAATATTTCTAAAGTAAATTTACTAGTAAAATGGTAGGAGGAAAGAATGTCTTTCTCAAATAAACTTTGGAAGTTCAAGTGGGGAGATGTACTGGGAGCCCGAGTTTCTGGTCTCTCCTGGGGTTTTCCCAGACAGCCAGGGCGGCTGGGAGAGATCAAACCAGGCCCAGTGTTTGGAAAGGGCTATTGACAACCAGGTGGGAAATTTCAGCGGGAGAAGCTGATGCCTCCAGTTTGGCTTTTAAGCGTTGAGAATATTGAGATAATGCCAGGCAGACTTGTTGAATGGAAATTCACCTTGCTCTGAAGTGTTTATATTCACAGCAGCTCTGGCCTCTCCACCCACCATCTCAGATGGCCCCGTGGTTTTAAAGGACAGTATTTCCAACTGTGTCTCCTGCACATGTCTAATCTTTTCTCATTCGGGCTTCGTTTTCCTTCTGTGGAGGACCTGCTTCAGTTTCTTTTTTCTTCAAAAATAGTCCTGATCCTGTGTGTGTGTATATGTGTGAATGTGTGTATGTGTTTTTGGGATGCTGTGATGTGGGTCATTCCTCACGGGGAACATGCAAAAAAGATACCCTTCTCCCTCACTGTATTATTTTGTTCTTCTGATGAGATTTCTATGACTGCCTGATCCTGTTCTCCATAAGTGAAGGATATTCCTCCTGCTTTGGACTGAATTTGGTCCCATTTACCAATGTTATGTTGCCGTCTCCTTTCTACTCCCATCTCCTGACCTCTTGTCAGCTTTCAAGTATGTACGAGGTCATATGCCCATTACAAGAACTTAGTGGTATAAATGTTTGAGTATGAGCTGAAGGGTGTTGAGTCCAAGCGAAGGGTTGAGGAGTGGTGTGGTGGAAAAGAGCAAGAACACGCCCTGAATCTTGTCCCCTCCCCTTTAATAGGTGGGACACCTGCACTGACTGCAAAGAGGTCTTGTGCCCCTTAAATGGGGGTATATACTTAAAAAGTCATGGCCTGTAGCAGGTGATCAATAAATGCTACTACCTTCCTTCTTTTTCCTTTCAGTACGATTTGAGTGTGAATTTAAATGAGCCAAGGAAAGTAGATGTCCTATCCACTCTTGCCCACTCTTCTTGCCCGAGGCTGATTTTCTGACACCTGCCAACCTTACCCTTCACGTGCCTCCTTTTACCAGTGAAGGCAGCCTGGTGAGGAACACGAAGAGAAGCTCTGCTCCCTTAAGGACCAGAGAGACTTGTGTCTCACTCTGGACTTGTGCCTAGCAGCCCAGAGCAGTATGGATTGCCAAGGACTTTACAGATGTGAATCATCTGTGTAGGTGCTTGCGAAGGAAGGTTCCCTAGAGGAAGAACACTTGAGTGGAGTTCCAGTTAGACTGCAAGCCTGCTGTTGGCTGTCCTCCTATGCATTGCTTCTCAAAAATCCTAGGATGTAACCGCCTTGTTCTGAAACTCCCAGGGGGCTGGGGAGAAAAAAGTTCTCTGAACTTTTTCAAACCACAAATATTTGGTCCGAGTTGGGAAAAGGTCTTCGGGGCAGCGAGTTCTTACTTGATTCAAGCAGTTTGACCCCTCTTCTGGAACTCCTCGAGCGGGGGCTGGGGACGGTGGGTGCCGCGGCCGGCCGGGCTCCGCTCTGTGAATGGAAAGCTCGGGCTGGGTGAATGGTGTGGGAGCTGGAGTCCAGCCGGGAGGAGAGGGCTGCTGTGTGGGACCGCGCAGGGGTAGGGGGTTGGATGCGCAGAGACAGCCTGTTTTTCTCAGTGTCTGGCCGCGGAGAGACTCATACTCTTTCTCTCCAGATGTTCGCTGTGTTTATAGCTGCTGAAGCAGGAGACCCAGCTCCCTCATTAATAAGTTTCTTTCTTGCACTGCGGCCAGGGGTCTGAGCCCGCAGCTGGAGGAGGCTCGGTGGGGGAGGGCCGCCCGCAGGGGGAGGCGTCTCGCTCCCTCTCCCAGCCTCCGCGTCCCTAACCCCTACCCCGCCTCCCTCCTCTGCAATCCTCCCAAAATACACGAGCATACAAAAAGAAAAACACCAGCAGATTTTTTATTTCAGAGAGTAAACACTTGGGCCATGGGGGTCTGGAGGTTATGGGAAAAGAGGAAACCATCAGGCTAATCAGGCAGGCACACACTTCCCCTGCTGAAATAAAACAGAAATCATTGCTCCGCAGGGCTGGCGGGTTAACCCCGGCGCTGCCAGCGATGCTGGCGCGGGCAGAGCGAGCCAGGAGGTAGGGCGTCCGAGGACGAGGACCCGAGTGTTTAATTCCAGATCCAGGCAGGGAGGAAAGGAGAGCGGAGTGAACTCCCTGGGCCTGAATGCCCTCCATTCAGTCTGTGGTAGCACATCTGCCCCAAGCCGGGCTTTGGAGAGAGACCATTGGAACAGAAGAGATTCTGCGCTCAGATGTAGTTTTGCAAGAGGTCAGGGGGAGTTCTAGGTGGGTCCGGGAGATGGAGAGATAGGTGAGGGAGCCCAACGCTCGACCCAGAGCACACGTGGGGATTGTTACTGTTTAGAAAGGAGCGCGAGGGAGGGTTTGATAGCAAGGATTCCGGTCAAGGTTATAGCCCTGCCACCCACCAGCTCTGCAACCAAGGGCAAATGCTGAGCCCTTCTGAGCCGCGTTCTCTCCTTTGTAATATAGTCGTGCCTACCTCACAGAACTATGGTGGGGAACAAAGCACGCACTGAACGTGGAAACGGCGAACCCCAAAGCATAGCTCTCAATTTATGATTTCATGCATTGCTGTAAATTGACCAGGTTCCTCTCTCCCTCCCTACCTCCTTCCTTTCTCTCTCCCTCCCTCTGTCCTTTCTCTCTCCCTCCCTCCTTTCTCCTTCCTTCCTTCTTTCCTCCCTCCTTCCTTTCCTCCCTTCCTTCTTTCCTTCCCCACGCCCTCCCCTCCTCGCCTGCCCCCCTTTTCTTCTCCTCCCTATTAAATGCCTTCCCTCAGCCTCTACCTTGCTGCTGCCTGTCTGGAGAGCATAAATATCGCATGGACCAGAGGTCGTAGGTCAATCATGAGACCTAATTGCACTGTGAGAGAAATTACCCTTACACTGATCTATAGGGCAACCTTTGGCTCTTCCTGAGGCTGCCAGGGTGAGTGGTCCATCAGCTCTCAGTCCAGACCCTGCCCCCATCTGGCGGCCTAGTCAGGGGACCATCACCTCTTCCAGATCACGATTTAAAAAAATACCAGCGTTCTAGTCGCCTTTGCTGTTCTCTTGATTTCCCACCTGATTCCTACGTTTTTTAAAAAAATCAACCCTGACAACTTTCTACCAAGTCTCAGACCTGGAGATTCTCATGAGAGCAGGGGTGCTTGACAGCGAGGAGTGTCAGAAATATGTGATCCCTCCCCAGCAGTGTGCAAAGGAGTTTCCGAAGGGTCAATAGCTTTCCTAGGATTCTCTGAGCCCTCTGGGACACCCCCACCCCCAAGAAGTTAAGAACTATTGGCCAGGACAAAAGGAACTTTTGTACCCCCTGCAGCATTTAAAAGCGTGGCATACATAGAGAGTGTGCAAAGTCTATTTTGTGGACCTGGATTGAATTCCATGGTAGGAGCTTCCTCCTATCAATCCCTTCTCACCACTCTGGTCAGTCCCAAGAGAGTGTATTTAAATCTAGAAGCGGATTCTATCCCATTGTGCCAGAGACACTGGGCATTGAAGTCTTGACTGAAGTCCAGCCATATTTTCAGCTCCCCTCTCCACCTTTTTTTTCGTTTTAACATCTCCTTTTATTTTGTGCTCCATGGAATGAGCTCTGCGAACATCCGTGGAGGTTATGGGCTTGTGGCCTCTCTACTGTGAGATGGAGTGGGGGAGGGGAGTACTTCAGGCCTCCCTCCTGAAGTACTCAGGAGAGTCACATCGTGAACTCTCCTTCTCACAGATGTGCTTCTGGTGATAGACTTTTCCACCTGCCCCTTTGTGGGGTGAATGGGGGGTGGGGGGAGAGTGAGTGGAAGAAACTTTGTCTCTGAAGGGGGCAGGAGTCCAGAGTCCACACCCCCCACCAACAATGTGTACAAAAACAATCATGGTGCCCACATACACCTCCAGATGCCACATACCTCCACCCAGCTGCCTCCAACTCTGTGCGGCCTTAAGGATCTCGGCCCCCATTTCTGATCTTTGGCCTTTTGTGGAACCACTGACTGTTGTATTGCCTGTCACAAACTGGCTTCATCAAGTGGAGACCATTTCCAGAAGTTTCAGATCTAGGGAGTGAGATGACCCCACCCTGGGTCAGCTCCTTTGAACTGTCCAGTAGTGTCTTAGCATTTCCTTCTTTGGTCAGAACAGATGGACATTCCTCACTGAACAGGGCTTATGGCTTACGTGAGGTTGATAAGTTGAATGTTGGGTTTTATAAGGAAAGGGGCTGAAACTTCTGTGGTCCTGCTCCCAGAGACTTGAAGAAAGCCTGGAAATAACAGAAAAGTGGTCGCTTCAACCATACCTGAGATATTCAGGCATTTCATCAACACTTTGTATTTTGAAAATCTGAGTTTAGAATTCCTGAAAAACACCACCACTAACCTATCATGACGCAAAGTTTGTTTGGCTCTTGGTAGGTTTTTATTTATTTATTTTTTCCAAAATAATTCAGATCCCTCAGAATTTCCAGTTAGGCATCTGTGCCTATTTCTATTTCTGTTGCTTCTCTCCTGATTAATAAAAAAACTTAAGAATATAGAGTAAAAAATAGTTCATATCCCATTCTTGTTCAATTTTAAATAATCTTACTGTAGCAAGTCCTGAGGGAAGGCCTGTGTTCTTTCTAGAACAGCTAGAGAGAAAGAGTAATTGTCATTCATCAAGTACTTTCTATACTAAGAATCACAAATGTTTGGTGATTTCACTCTTAAAACATTCCTCTAAAGATGATATTATGACCCATTTTACAGATGAGATGAATGAGGCTCAGTGGGGTGACCTGACTTCCCAAAGAAGTCTAACTATAATTCTGGGAGGTGGGGAGAGGGTCAGTTAATCTGGGATCCTACTGCAAAGCTCAGGCTCCGACCCTGATGCAAACTTGGCCTGCCCCCAAAATGTTTTTTAGGTCTTCATTGTTGCCTCATCCCTACTGGTTAATGTCTGCCCTAGAGGGTAAGAGAATATAAGCTTTCCTCATTGTCCTACAAACCAGAGAGACCCATGAAAATCTTAGAGCTGAATAGAGAGAATGAGCCTGTGTAGTCTTTCAGGACCTTCTCTCTTACTTTGGGCCTGACATCGGGCACGAGGGAGCTCTGCCATCTGTAGGGCCCTTTGGGGGAGCGGGTTTTCCTTTGCTGAGAGTTCCCTTAGGGTCTCTCATCTAAGCATCACACTCCCTTTGCTCCATTTGTCCTTCTCCACCAGCTAGCTTTGGGAGCAGACAGAGTCGCTGAGCAAGACTAAACCCAAGAAGTTTGTGAAAGGTTATACCCTTGAAGCTATCCACAGTGTACACAGCACGTGCTGAAGTTTATACAGACTTCTCAGACCTCTGAATAGAGAGACTAATTGTGGGGAAGCTGCTTTTCAGCACACAGGATGGGCTGTTCTCTGTGGGTTTTACTATCAAAAGGCTTTTAAAAGTGCAGTGTAGCCATTGTTGAATATTTCACAATGAATTAAATACCATTTTTCTCCCCGCAGCTGTTCCATGTGAGTGAGCGTAGAGTGCTTTTTTTTTTCCCCCTCCTGGCAGAAGACGGCTGCTGTATAAACCTAAGCACTGGGGTAATGAGATTATTTGTGTGCGAATTCTTTAGGAAAAGCATTTCTTTATTTTAAACTCAATGATGTGATTCGGGGCTGCTGCTCTGGAGATGGGAGAGTGGGAGCCTCGGAAGAGAATGGAATTGAAATGTCTCTGAGCAGAATTGGGAGAATGCAGGGGTGAGGGGTGAGGGAATGGGGCTTCTAAACCCCAGTGCATTTATCTGCAATTCCCTGGGGGCCGGGGGGGGGGGGTGGGCTGCCTCTCTGAGCCTTACTACTGGGCTGCGGAGGAGGAGGGAAATTCCATATTTCTTTCTTTCTTTCTTTCTTTTTTTTAAGTAAACAATTAATCGCTTTTCCATCTGCCCTTTCAACATTTCTTCCTGATCTCACAAGTTTTAATGGGGTTGAAGGAACATTTGGTTTGCTCTCTCCCTGTTTTTATATCAGAGAGCACTTAAAAATTTGAGAATTACAATGAAATCTACAAGGAAAACAGCTTTTCTCTAGCGCTTACGATGGTCTCTACAATTAGGATGATATTCAACCTTACTAGTGCTGTGACATCAAGTGTTATACCAAGTGTCCATTCCTCTTCCCTTGCTTGACTTACTATTCCTCTTCAGATTTTCACTACCCTTCATAGAAATCGAACTTCAGGTAAGCGATGTGTTGAACTAAGTACAAAATCAATTAAGATTCAAAACGATGCAGACTTAAACCTTCATCAAGTATCATCCAGGAGTTACCAGCTGTTCTTTAGATCCACTGAAGACTAAGGGGGAAAAATGGGGGGAAAAATGGGAAAAGAGAGGTTTAGATTAGCTATGGTGAAATTTAACTCTGAAATCCATTATTAAAGGAGTTTGTGAATTGCCTACGCCCTCAAATGTCCTTCAGGGCATTTCAGAAGTAGGTTAAGTCATTTTTTATTATCCTTCTGTTCCTATAACATAAGACACAAATTTCAAAACCTTTTAAGGGAACTTCAAGGGAATGTTTTAGGAATCTATCAAGTGGGAAAGAGCAGGTCAGATAGGAAAAGAAAGCTATTGATTTCGAGAATAATCTTTTCGTTCTGCTTCAGCGAGTGAAGCAAAAAGGGGATTCAGCTAGGCATGTGTTATGAGAACTCAACCAACAAGATTTGGGGGCAAAGGAAAGACGGTTTGAAATGTCCTTCTGCCTCTTTCCCATTGTTGTTGGTCACTTACTCTTTTCACTTCCCGTATTTCCCGATAGCTGTGGAAGGTGGGCAGGTGGGCGTTCATCATTCTCCTCTCCCTCTAACCGAAGGGGAAGACCCGCTACAAAAGCAAGAGAGAATCTGTGAGGTTTGGGTTGCTTTAAATCATGTAACTGTTTCCCTCTTTCTGGCTGGGAACTAGTACTTCGCCATGTGCAAATGTGAGAGGGTTCTTTTTTTGGTAATAATTGTTATAAAAATAATCCACCCCTTTAAGGAAAGTTTATAAATTACAGAATACTTTAGGGGGAAAGGGCACTTCCATTTCATCAGTTAGTGGTTAATGTTAAAGTCTACTCCGTGAATATTTTCCTGTGAATAGTTCATCTGGCTATCACACATTGTCTCAAAGTTACACCCGAGATCATCCCTTTCTCTCCTGCCTCTGTAACACTACCTAGATCGCCAATCCTGTCTTGGAGAAAGTCAAGCGATCTAACAGTCACCAGCCTAGGAAACTAGTAGTTAGTATTGACTCCCTCCTTTCTGGCTTATCCCTAGTGTTATTGGAGGCTCTTTTTGTTTGCAAGTGGTGGACATCTGGCTCAATTAACTTAAACTGAAGAAGGAATTTCTTGACTCACAGAACTGAAGAGTCCAGAAGAGCCAGTCCAGGGAACCCTAGGATAGCGATAATCTTTTCAAACCCTTTGCTCTCTTCTTCCTGGGTCTCTTTCTTCCCCTCTTCTCCTTCCTCTTCCTCCTCCTCTCTCTCTTTAGCTCATGTCTTCTTGTCTTTCCTAGAAGGGAAGTGTGATAAGAGGTCTGGTAGGGGAAGTTGGAGGGATCTGGTAAGGGAAGATGGGGGAAAGCTTTAGGGATGCAAAAGCAGCAGATGATCACTATATCCCCATACTGAGTTGGGCACAAGTCCTCTCAATCTTGTATCCTAAATATCTCTCGAATTTATAAGGATGATGATGACGACGTTGATGATGATTATTGTCAATCTCTTAGCTTAGGCCCTAGTTGTATTTCCCCAATACCTGAGTACCTGAATTGTAGATTATCTCACTGTGTTGCAATCACTGATTTTTGTTTTTGCTACTTGCCTATACGTACCTCGAGGGTAGACCTTTGTCCTGGTCCTGTTCCTAGTACCTGGCAGAGCACCTGGATTGTCACAGGCATTCAATTGAGGTCTATTGGATAAACAAGACAGGACTATGAGATTCATCTGTCGGGATGATTGTGATAACTGCCCAGGATTTTAAAATCAGTTAATCAGTTAAGAAGTTATTCAATTACAACAAAACGAAACAAAACAAAACACACACCTTAAACGCTTCAGAACAAAATCCAAAGATTGTTCCAGAAGGTTCTTTGTCTTCAGTTTCTCTCTCTTTAAGCCAAGGAAATGTACCATTTATTTCCATATTCCCCATGTTTAGCCCAGTACTTGCCATAGAGCAGAGGACGTGATAAATATCTGTATCCTGGTTGCCCAAGCATCACAGCTACTGGCAGGGTGCTTGGTGTCTTGGTCCTCAACTGGGCAGGAGGTAATTCAAGGTTTTTGATTGGTTTAGGGTCTTGGTTAAAGTAGAGCACTTTTATTCTGTCTGTCATCAATCAACGCTTACTTGTGTTCCTTTTATTCTGCATGAGGCATTGGGCATAAAAGTAGGATGGCACGGTCGTCCTCAAGGAGCATCAACATAAGCTGGATGGGAAGCTAAGACCGACATACCCACGCTGGGCAGCCGGGTGGGCATCGGGAGAGTGGGAATTTTAAGAATATTCCCACTGCACACCGGAGTAAGGAGAGACCAAGGCAACCTGTTTCCTCTCTGGCCTCTCTGCCAATCACGTGAAAGTGAAGATACTGAGTGTTTGCCTCAAGGAGCATTCATCTGTCCAAACTTGGTCAGCAGAATGAGGGTGGGGAGTTTGATTTGAAAGGGGGTTGTCTCTCTGATGTTTAGAATAGCGGTCACTCTTGCTCTGCTTTATGTATCCTCGTTCACTGTTATTCTTTCCTTCTTCACCTTGTGTTGATTTTCACCTCCCTGGCCCTCATCTGTCCCCTCCTGGGCCTTCCCGACTGCCTTCAGAGATGAGTTCAGACTCTGCTCGGGCCTCCCAACCTGAAGGAAATGTTCCATTTGTTAGGTCTGCTGCTCCTCACTTCATTAGCATTCCTGATGTTTATAAAGCCAGGAGATAATATTTTTAGGTTCCATTTGGAGTTTCCCCGGGCAGCCTCTTCTCGGAGCCACTTAGGAAGTTTAGAAAAGAAGGTTGTGGAAATGTTAGATGTTTTTCCACTGAACTTTGGTTAAGCAAATGGTCTTGAGATGATGTTCATAGACTCCACTGGTCAGGCTTTACTGAATGATAGGAAATTCTTTCTCTCCCTTTTATTTGTCTTGACTTCACCTCTGGAAAAGCAGAAGGTTTTTTGCTTTTTGTTTTTTTTTTTTTTTTTTTGGACAGTGTTGAGATGAACTTTATTGAGAAATAATTCACATACTATACAATTTTACCATTTAAAGTGTACAGTTTAAGGGTTTTAAATATATTCACAATATTGCACAAATAGCACATAATTTAATTCTAGAATGTTTCTGTTTCTCCTAAAGGAAATTCCATACTTGTTAGCAGTCACCTCCCTCATCCATCCTACTCCCATGCACTAGTAACTACCAGTCTAATTTTTGTCTATAAATTTGCCCCTTTTGGCCTTCTCTTGTAAATACAGTCTTAACAATATGTGGCCTTTCGTGACTGGCTTCTTTGGCATTTTCAAAGGTTTTCTGTGTTGTACTATTTATTAATATTTCGTTCTTGTTTGTCACCAAATAATATTCCATTATATGGTTATGTTACATTTTATTTACCCATCATTTGACAGACAGTTGAACTGTATTCACTTTATGTCTGGGATACATAATGTTGCTATGAACATTCACATAAACGTTTTTGTGTGAAACTATGTTTTCATTCCTCGTGGCTTTATATCTAGGAGTGGAATTGCCAGGTTATAGGGTAACTCTTCTGGAACTAACAGACTGTTATCCAAAGCATCAGCACCATTTTACATTCTTGCCAACAATGTATAAGGGTGCCAATTTCTACACATCCTCCACCAATATCTGATAACTTTCATGGTGACTTTGAAATAGTATCTCATTCTGGTTTTGATTTGATTTTTCTTAATGACTAATGATCTTGAACCTGTTTTCACCTGTCGATTGGCGATTTGTACTTGGAGAAATGTCTGTTTAAATCTTTGCCCATTTCTTTTCAGTTGGGTTATCTTTTTATTACTGAGTTATAAGAGTTCTTTATATAGTCTGAGTCTAAGTTCCTAATCAGATATATACTTTGCAAATATTTTCTCCCTTAATATGGGTTGTCTTTTTACTTTTTTGATGTTTTGGTTTGTGGCACCAGTGTTTTTCATTATGGTAATCTGATTTATCTATTTTTTCTTTGGTTTTTCATCCTTTTGGTGTCACAGCAGAGAAGCCATCGACTAACCCTGGTTATGAAGATTTACTCTTACATTTTCTTTTAAGAGTTTTATAGCTTTAATTATTACATTTAGGTCTATGATCCATTTTGGGTTAATTTTTTTTTTAAAAGATTTTATTTATTTATTTGACAGACAGAGATCACAGTAGGCAGAGAGGCAGGCAGAGAGAGAGAGAGGAGGAAGCAGGCTCCCCGCTGAGCAGAGAGCCCGATGCGGGGCTCGATCCCAGGACTCTGAGATCATGACCTGAGCCGAAGGCAGCGGCTTAACCCACTGAGCCACCCAGGTGCCCATTTTGGGTTAATTTTTGTGCATAGTGTGAAGTAAGGGGTCCAATTTCTTTCTCTGGTATATGTATAGCTCATTATCCCAGCACTATTTGTAAAAAGATTTTTCTTATCCTGGGGTGCCAGGCTGGTTCAGTCAGTAGAGTATGCAGTTCTTGATCTCAGGGTCAAGAGTGTGAGCCCCACACGGGGGGCACAGAGTTTACTTAAGTAAAAATTTTTCTTATCCTATTGTCTTGGCACTCTTGTAAACAGATATTTTTCAATACGTAGGCCACCTATTTATTTCTTATCTATAACATAGGTATTCATTCGCATCAAGTGATTCTTCAACATTGCTCACTGTGATGAGTATTTTTTGATGGATAGTGAACTTAGCGAGTTGAGGGTGCTTGAGTTCTAAGTCTGGTTTCGAATGTGATTTTTAAAAATTTTAACCTGAAAAGAAATTGTCATTTATTGTTTATTTTGAGCCAGATACTGTTAAATATTTTACATATATTATCTTATTTAAATTTTACCAGAAAATCTGAGAGTCCATTTTATAGGGGAGCAAGTTGAGTTTTATATAGTTGAAGTAACTTGCTAAAAGTTGCACTGTTCTTAAGTTACACACCCCAATTCTGAGCTCAGGTTAGCCTGACTCTGTAGCCTGATATTAAACTCTGTGCTGGGCTTTGCACAGAATCTATGAAATAATAGTAATGAGGAAAAGACTGCAGAAAGGGACCACTCTATGTGCAATTAGTGAAGAATGCAAAATCTAAAAATCTAGTTATGCTAAATAGTTATCAATTTCCTCATCTCTAAAGTGGAACATAACACTTTCCCTTTACCTCTTGTATCACTATTAAACCAAAACAAACAGTATTTTATTTTTAAATTTCTATTTATTTATTTATTTTTAAGATTTTTATTTTATTTATTTGACAGACAGAGATCTCAAGTAAGCAGAAAGGCAGGCAGAGAGAGAGGAAGGGAACCAGGCTCCCTCTGAGCAGGGAGCCCGATGTGGGGCTCAATCCCAGGACCCTGGGATCATGAACAGAGCAGAAGGCAGAGGCTTTAACCCACTGAGCCACCCAGGTGCCCCCAGTATTTTATTTTTAAGTTACTTCAGTGTGTTTCTTTTTGTCTTTCTTGGTGTATTGTTTTTAAGTCTTAGCAATGTTAAGAGGAATCAATAAAGCAAAGGATAAATAAGTAAATAAATAAATCGCCCAGAATTTCTTTAACTCCAAAAAGAAAAAAAAAAAATCAGCAGATTTCTCTAAGGAAAAGTTTATTAATTCATTTTGTGACTTATTGTATAAATCCCATTTAATGCATGTTTGTTTCTCTAAGATATTAATATTGATATTTCTCTTCTTACTTTTTTTGGTCTTATTTTTGATAGATTTAAAAAAAAGCCACTAATCATTGTCTGGCAAATATTCTGAATATAGAGTTTGTGATATATAGGACTTTTAACAAAATTAGTATATTCAATTTGGGCATCTTGAAGGAATCACCACTGTGAATCTAAGGGAAGTGGAACTCCCTCTTACAGAGTAGAGGTGTCGATAAGTTATTATATCTGCAATCGAGCCCCCAAGTTCTCTTCCCTTCCCCATTTTCTCTGTCTCTTCTTTCAGGTGCTCACTTGGCCCTTGGTGAAGAATGGGGGTATGTGACTTAGAAAAATGGAACATTTCCCAGAATGTATTGTTCGTGCCTTTGTAATGTAGGTCCTACTTGTCTTGAAGTCACTATTGGGACATGTTATTATAAAATCCCAGTCTACATATATAAATAGAAAAAAGACAATTCAGAAATATGTGTTTTGTGACCAGCTGCTGCTACTTCTAACGCTTCCCAACGTTTCCCAGCTGCAGCTGTGAGGGAGATGTGTAGCAGACATTGAATGTTCTGAGCCCAGAGCTTGCTTCATGTCAGTTTCCCTTGCCTCTTAGTTCCCATGGGAAGGGAGCTGAGTCCTTCCTCCCCTTTCCCTTAATCCCGACCCTGATTTCATTCTTCCTCTGGTTCATCCTTGAGCTCAACCAGATGCATCACTTGGGACCCTACTCTATCCACCCCCCAATGATGGCTCCACTTATTTCTATTCTGAGTGAAGTTGGGTGGGAATTAATGCATTGATAATTTCTTCTCCACCACACCATGCCTTCCCTCCTTTTCCCCCTCACCCTTTCTTGGTGGGAAAATAAGGACTCAGATGGCTTATGGTACATAAGTGATGAAAGGTCTAATAAGAAATCCAACAAAGGAAGACAAAAGACTTGGTGGGCAAAAACCACATTTAAAGATTTCCAAGTGGTAGGTGAGAGAGATGTGGGACATAAGAATAATTTGCAAAAGCTGAGCAAATGTGTGTCTTCAGTATTTTGCATAGCTCTTATGCATCAGAGTTGAGCTAAAACAGTGGAGAGTTTCTCCACCCTGGACAGACACTGGCATACTGAGGGCTGGGATGCATGCCTTCCTCCTAGACATATGTTTGGGGTGCTGGGACATGACGTCGATGGAAGTGCTTTGTGACCTTCCAGGCCAGGCAAGGGACAGTACTGCTGTTCCTTCAGTCAGAGGAAGGGAGCCGTGCTTACTCACATTCAGTTCTGAGGCTTGACACATAAAGAATTTAAAATGACCCAAACTCTTGTGAAGGTAGCATGACATGGGTGGCGCCTGATGGCTCTCCGTAAGGGATCCCATTTGCGGAGTTACGTGGCCAGCTTACTCTGATGTCACTGCTTAAATAACCTGCCAACTGGGATGTATTGACATGAACATTCAACATGGCTGCAATATACCGTCAATTCCGAACTCTTCCTCCTCCTAAAGAGAAGGTTCTTTTGTGTCTTGATTTGTCTATTTTACGGCTTTTAATATTGCTGAAAACCTCAGTTGGATTTAGAAAGCAGCCATATCTCTCCCACATAAAATATGCTATTTTCTAGGACCTTAAAAATATTGTGTTTACCCAGTGTACTTAATTTTGTACCCAATATCTCCATGACAGAACTCACATTTACAAAACCTAGTTCTTATCTTATGTTCCTACTCTTTGCTTAAAGTGCATTGATTATATGCATCTGATATTTCTCTTTGATTAATATGGTGGCATTCACACTTATATTTATTTCCAATCATTCTTCCCTTGCTACCATGTTTTCTATTTATCTTTGTTTTAATAGTTTATTTCTGTCATGTAGTTTATTTGATCTGGCCTTGATAAATTAACAGGTGTGATTTTTACACGCTCAATGCTCAATGCCTCTTTGTATTCGTACCAAGCTGTATCTTGAGGCATCAGATTTATATAGAAATGTAGATCTATTTATCTTCATTTATTATCCTATTTTTACATATCTTAGAGGTCTAGGATGGGTCTTCCTTAAGGCAAGATCTGAGAATGGAGGCACATTGTAGTAAAGTCAAGTAATAAAGAGCTTACTGCCAACCAGAATCTAATTTATGGCTTTCAATGCATTATGATCATTATAACGTGGGCATTCCACTTCAGCAAGTAGGAAGTTGGCCAGAACAAAGTGACTACCAAGTGAATGACAATGTTTTCTCCCTCAGTTTCAGGTTGGAGGTTATAAACTCTTTTGCTGAAATGGTTATCTCTTGATGCTGGAGGACCATGGAATCTTCCTCTGTGTCTGTCTTTATGCCTTGATTTCTCTCTCTGTGGAAGGTGCCCTCAAATATTGGAAAAACATCTTTTTTAGAAGTTGGGATTGTGATGGGAAAATAACAAGGAAAGAACCAACCCCAAATTTATCATGCTTAGATGTGACTTTGTAGACAAATCATCAGATAATGAGTTTTGTGAGGTTTTATGTTTGTTTGTTTATATATTTATTTTTTAAAAAATTTTAAGTAAGCTGTATACCCAATGTGGGGCTCGAATCCACAACCCCAAGATCAAGAGTCTCACCGTCCAACTGACTGAGCCAGCCAGGCACCCAAGGCCTTTACGTCTTAAAGATAGTAATCTTTTAGTGACCTTGGCTATTTATAATTGTTTGGGGATTTGGCAGAGTTGAAAATCTCTTGCCACATGCTTTAATTCTTTCTCTCTCCCTCTCTGTTCCTTCCTTCCTTCCCCCACCCCTTCCGTTCATCTGTCCTTTTGCTAATTTGGAGTTCTATGAGTATTTCTTGGGAAACTTAAATGTATATAGGCTAACTTTGTAATTTAGTTACCCACTCATCAGTATCAGACATTCAAGAAGAATGGTGAATCTTCTTAAAAACACTTGGAAAGGAAGATTTATATGGTCCAGTGACTCGATGAGCTAGAGATCTCAAAGACGAGAGTTTGTTTGAAAAGTTAAGCTCTAGAACTATTAAGCAGATTTAGAAAATGGCTGGCCTGCTCTCTTTCCATTCTATTATTTAAAAAAAAAATGTATCTGGGAAGTATGTGCGTCAGTATGCATGCGTATGAGATCTGACAATTTCTTTTTTTTTTTAGGACTTTATTCATTTGAGAGAGAGAGAAGTGTGTGCATGATTGTGGGGGAGGGGCAGAGAGAGAGGGAAGGATTGGCTCTCAAGCACACTGTGCACAGAGCATGGAGCCCAATGTGGGACTCGATCTCACCACGCTGAGATCATGACCTGGTCCGAAACTATGAGGCAGATGCTCAACTGACTGAGCCACCCAGGCGCCCCCAGATCGGACAAATTCAGAGGGATGGAGAACCACATCCTGAGATAACAGTACCTTTTCCAAGCACCCAGGGCCATGTTTAGTGAAGCTGGGAGCAGGCCTGAGGCTACCACATCTGATGACATTTCATATCAGATGCTAGTTTTATTCACGCATCTATTTATTCATTATTTCTTTCATTCATTTTTTTTCAGTTATTTGTTCTTTTAACATTTATTAAGCATTTACTATGTCACTATGTCCAAGTCACTGTATCTTAAGCTGGAAATGACCACTTGAATCTAATATGGTTCCTGCCCTTGAAGGACTGAGGTGTGTGGTCAGCAGTTGGAAATGCTCAGTCAGAGAAGCCTGTAGGTCCTGCCTGGGAGGCAGTTTGTTCTGAGAGAGCAGAGGTGGAAGTGCCCGATTTTATCTAGGAAGACCCAGGAGACCTCCATGGTGTGGGGATGGAAGGGGAGTGAGGGAGTGGGAAAAGTGGATGGGGGGTGGGAGAGTTACGTTTGCTGCTTTGTCCTGAGAAATGAGTGGAATGGGGGAAGGGCTTCCTGGAGAGGGCAAGGCCTGCAGAAGTGCACAGAAGGATGAGGCACTGAGGTGTGTTTGAGGGATCCACACAAGGGGGGTGCCCTGGAGGGCAGTGTCCCTCTGCGGGAGAGAAGATGAAGCATGGCTGGAAGGCAGGCAGGGGCCAGTTTTGGTCTTTTGGGCTGTGGTTGGGTTTTATCTGCTTAGCAGGCTTTGAAGGAATTCATTATTCATTATTATTAAGATCAAAATTCATTTTTTCTACTTCATGTTTACAACATTTGGGTTGAACTCTTGTCTTCGCTTTCCTATAGCGTACCTTTCCAAGCGCTCCTGCGTCATCGGTCACCCCGCCTGAGGACTTGGGTGACGGGGACGGGGCTGTGCCCCCTGTGGCTGGCATGACGGTGACTTCCCCAGGCTCTGCGACTTCTGTTGCAAGTTCTTCACACATTCTACACTCCAGGGCTGGTGACAGTGCCTTCAGGCTGATGTGGGTGCCTTCCCGCCAAAGCTTTCTGGGACAGAAATTTGGCCCTCCCATGTCGCTTATTATTATTTTTTAAAATAATGCTAAATAATAGTAACAGATAATAATAATAGTAGGTCATAATAAATTGTATCTATTCTTTGAAGGTGGAGGTGACTAAAGTCTGAGCTAATGGAAGAATACGGAGCATGAGCAAACTCAACGATATTGATATGATGGCTTTTCAAAGGGGGAGCTTAGGAGAAGTCGATCGCTGGCCTGTCTATCTCTAGGCGTCTTGCAGAGAGGTCTTGGACAGAGGAAAGCTAATCAGAAGACCTGCATGGGGAAAGAGGCGTGTTATTTAATTAGCTTTACAATGGGCTGACTTGAAGGCACGTGGTGGCTTTAATAGAGGGAGATAGATGTCCTTTTTTACAGGGCTAATTGTTGGGGAAAAGCAAGGTCTTTGTTCAGACCCAGCATGAGGGCTCTGATCTCTCGGAGCCTAGGGCTGCCCCTGCTTATAATTTTAGACGGAGCTATTCAAGGCTGCTCTGTAGAGAAAAGAAGAACAAGAACGGTATTGTGTATGCAGGATCAGTGCCCAAACCTCCCCAAAGTCACTAGGAAAAAAAAAAAAAAGAACGAGAGGACCCAGCCATGTGCATTTTCGAGTATTTCCCCATCATTTGTTTGCCACGGTTGTTGGAAAGGGCAAAGCTGCACTTTAATCAACCTGGAGCGGGGGTGGGGTGGCTTAACCAAACACCCCCAGAAAACCAGTTAAGTCCACTTTCCCCAATGAAGTGGCATTAATCTTGCCAAAATGGAGCAGGCAACGAGTGAGGAGACTATGTGTGTTCTAATATACCAGCCTGGGTGGCCAGGTGCCAGGCACTGGTGGTGCCAGAATACAAATTATGTAGCCGGTGCCCCCGAAATAGGAAAACCTGGGTGCTCTTGGGCAACACAGAGCAATGAGGGCTCTGACTGGCGGCAGAAGGGGCAACATGAATTACCTCTCCTTGGGCTCTTTTGGGCCACTGGTCAGCATGGGTTGTTGATGCCAGCAAGTAAAGCACTTCATCTGGATTCTGGGTGGCAAGTCCAGGCTTGAAGGACTGCTACATGGGTCCAGAATTCTGTAACTAAAATGCATGCGTATGGAGCGATAGAAGGTTTGAAGTTCAGGGTTGCAGCCCAAGCTGTTAGAAAACTCTAGCTGTCAGAAAAAGAGACAGATAGCCTAGAGAAATGTAAGATGGGAATACACAAGACAAGACTTCCATACAGTGAATATGGCAGCGTACTGCCCAACGAGGGCTGGCTGGAGGAATGCCTCTGACAGCATGGTACAGGGTATGTATTACATAGTACGTGAGATCCTCCTAGGTCACTGACCAGCTTGAAAGCCAGATGGCACAAGCCAAGTTCTTATTTTGCTCAGGTGGTACAGAATCATGGAATGGGTCTGAGACCTGCAGCCCAGAGTGGGGACATTCCAATATTGGAAGAGGCCCAAGGGTGAATATTTTCCTTTTTGCTGCTAATGTGTAATGTAGCTGTGAACATACGATTAGAACTTCTGACCCCTATGTCATGTCTCTATAACAGGAACCAATCCCCTTTCATCCAAGAGGATGGTGTGCTTTGCTTACTTAGACCTAAAATTATCTTTATTATTATGTTATGGATTTAATGGCACACACCAAGGCAGGGGGTCACCATATCCTAATCCCATTGTGGGAACATTGCACACCACAGTATGGATTAACTTCTATGAAAATTTTATGCTCACCAAATCCAAAGTCACAATTCTGATTTTTCTAGTGAATGAGAGGAGCAAAGTGTTGTCAAGGGTTCGTTCTGGGTCAGGCACGGGACACATTACTGGGCACACGTTCCATCCCATCTTTGGTTCCACTCTGTGAGCTGGGCATGGTGATCACCTCCACTCTAGAGATGAAGAATGAGGCTTTCTGAGGCCAAAGGACTGACAGCTGGAGGGGGGCCAAGCTGAAACTCAACCTTCTGTCTGTCTAATGCCAAGCCTGTGCTTTTAACTACTCTACAGCATTGCCTCCTCAGTTGTTTTTAAGCTTAAGCGCATTCTATGAAGTTAAGACACCAAAACCCGAGAGTCGATTTGATGAGCAACTGCCCATCCTCCCATGGGCTATTTGGAAGCACGAATACTTATTTGGAAGCACGAATACTTATTTGGAAGCAGGAACACTTATTTGGAATTGTCTTTTTACCTCTACACCTCAGCCCAATTCAATTCAATTAAAAAAAAAAAAAAAAGTACTCTCCATGACAGAAAAACGTTAGCTCATTGAAAATGGAGAGTCCGTGTGGATGCTGGGCCTCTCCCGGATCTGGGAATGGTTGTTGCCAGCCATCTGGTCTCTCTCAATGCCGTGGAATTCCCTGAAAGAAAAGTCCGTAATCTTTTTGATTTTTGACAATTCTCAACATTATTCAGAATTTTTAATTCCTGGAAAGGGATCTCTCCTGGGAACGTGCCACCAGAGAGCTGACTGCTGTTTATTCTTTCTCCCACAGTCTGTTGCCAGCTCCCCACCCAGCTGTACCTCCCCCCTCCCCTCCTCAGCAGGTCCCTAGTGGCTCTTCCCACCCAAGGCCTTTTTGTGATGAAGTCTTTCAAGATGGTTTCCCAGTCTCGGGAAAACACATGTTTCTGATCAGTCTGATGAAATACATTTCCATTAAGAAGTAACTTCTCTATTTTCTACTTTCTTCGTGCTCCACATTACCTATCATTACCTATCATTGCAAGCCCTGAATGCTTGAAAGTGCTTCACAGGCCTGACTGATTAAATGGCGCCTTCTTGCACGTCACACGTGTCGGATTTGCTGCTCTCCTCTTCACTAACTCCGAGGAAGAAAGGTTTTTATTGTATAGAAGCCAATCCAGATAGATGAGATGTGAGCTGGGGTCTGCTCCGCCTCATGCGTCATTGCCAGGACCATCCACTCCATCCTGACTCCTTCCCGAGAGGTGATGTAAGATGCAAAGTGAGCACAGCTGGCTCCTTACAAGTGAAAGAAAGCTTCATCTCTCCTCCGCCCTCAAGTGCAGAGCATTACATTCGAGCTGCAATCCCGGAGAAGTTGACATATCCTTTCTTGAGGCTGTTTTTCAACTGTCAACTTTCTATCAGTGGCATATTGGGTACTTAGTCATTTCCAAAAATGAGTAATTACCCTGGACACCCTAGAGTTCTTTTTATGGATTTGTGCTCCTGAATAGTTATGAAACTTGGATTTTGTGCACATTTTTTAGGGCAGTTCATGTGCAAAGGGGGGTCTGAAACAGCAAGGGAATTTAAAAAGCCCTCCACATTATATGATTTAGCAGGGGCCAAAGGTAGTATTTGTACGAATTCCTTATGACACGATAATGTTCAATGAAGGATGCTTAACGTGAGACAGGAATATGTTCCTGAGTAAGATGTTTGTAGATGACCCACAGAGTGTTATAGTTATTGGCTAGGAAGATGTTCTCTGTGTAACGTATGGAATTTTTTCTTGGGCCTCTTCTCATATAATAGGCCCAAGAAAAAAAAGGACCTAGGTCTTCCGGTTGAGGTGATATAAAATAATGTGCGTTCATGATCCTCATAGCTTGGTGGTAAAGGTGGACCCTGACCAAACCCGTTATTTCCTTGGTTTCTATGGTTTAAGATCAGCTGCTTTTCTGTTGCAACACTTCCATTATCCAGTAGTAGATATAACCAAGTACAGGAACAATGGTCTGCCACAGTCCAGCCAGCAGGAGGGGTTAGACCTTCTTTAGGTGTTTGTTTTTGCGCGCGCGCGCGCGCGCGTGTGTGTGTGTGTGTGTGTGTTAAGTGCTAGTGGGTCAGTTAGTTCCTTCTGTCCTCCGTGTTCTCACTCCCTCCCTGCTCTCATTCTCTCACTCTGGGGGATGCCTACAATATGGCCCATACTTCCAGGAACCTGACCAGTTAGAGCAAATTTGACAAGGTAAAGGGGATTTGTAACAGGTACTGGCCTCCCTGCAAGCATCTGACTGTCTATACTTCCTCACAAAGATGGAGATAATGGGTCCATGCATTCTCTGGACTCTTACAAATAATGGATATAATAACGGTTGGGCATCTTACCTTCACGATAATCAGTGAAATAGAAGACTCAACTTAAAGTTCAGAAAGTGCTGAAGACTGCCTCTGAGCTGCAGAGTGAGATTATGGACAATGTGTTGTATAAAGTTCAGACTGACAGCAAAGCCACTAGTTGGCTTTGTGGTAAGCCAGATGCCATTTTTCACACCTATACTGAATATGCTCAGATGAAAAATAAAATGAATATGTTGACCTTAAGCAACATTTTCCTTTAAAGGAGATCAGAGAGGACAGGAGCACAATAAAATTTCATAAAGACTTTTCAGTTGGAAAACATCACATGGCTGGGTCTTTACTCTTGAACTTTGGGCAACTTTGAGTCATACATTAGACAAAACTAAAGAAACAAAGAAAGAAACAAGTAAGTAAATAAGATGGAAGATGGATATCTGAGTTAAAGATCCATATTTGAAATGTTAGGAAGTTATTTGTTCATTAATTCAATCACTGGCGGAGTTTATTAAGCTCCTGCCCTCTTGAGCTGGGCCCCGGAGGTTGTGATGGCTGAGACCCGTTGCTGCCTTTAGGGAGTGTTGGAGGGAGACATGGCCATTCAAATGTTCACCAGGTGAGCACAAGAGGAGAACATCGTGGGGGTGGGGTGGGAGACTCTTTACATACAGCACATCCACATAGGGGAAAGTCTGTGTTCGAGGTCCATTTCCAGCTTGGCCTTCCCCTTGCATCTTCTGTAGATCCTTTCCCCTCTCTTCCCCTCACCATCCTGTGCAACTCTTTCAGCTAGAGAACCTCCTATTGATTTGTTTTATTGTCCTTCCATAGCTGATGACCATGTAGGACCATGAAATGGGTTCTGTGACCATACTGGATGCATTACCAGGCTTTAATTTAATTTTGAGATCTTAGGGATCCCCAAATGCCAAGGACACAGAACTGCTGTGACTATACTTCCTCATGCCTGCCCCTGACCCTATCTTGTCCTTCCTTTGTTCTCCTAGAAGTTCCCTTCCTAGTCCTTCCTCCTGTACCATTGTCCTTTTCCCCTGTCAGGACAATTTCTTCTTCTGGTGTTATCAGCTCCCTCTGCCTTCCTTCCAGCATCAGGAACAGGCTGGAGAAATTCCCCACCCTATCTCTGTTCCTTCATCTCTGGGGGTGGTAAATGCTAGTCTTTTGGGGCAATTGCCTTGGCATTTTAAAATGAAAGGGGGAGGAAAAGGGGGAAGATTCCACAATGAAATTATCTTAATTTAAGATTCAAACCACAACTGCAGAGAACATCTGTTTTGAAGTCTGCTGTTGTCTTTGTAACCCAAGAGGAAAGCAGGGTAAGATCAGAGGAAGGCCTTAGCCTTCCACCAGAAGAAACCACCTGCAGCCCGGGGAGGGGGCCAGCATTCTGTACTCCTGGGGTATGGAGCTCCTTCCTAAGACCTTCCTTCTCTGCTTCTGCAGGTCATTAAAGAACATTGGTTCTCCTGCCATCTGTGCTAAGGCTATCATCCCTTTACCTCCTCGAGAGGCCAATTTAGGACAATTTAAATTGTAATCCAAATTACACGGCCCCGAAGGCTCATAGGGTAGCCTGCATTCTGCATTATCCAGGCCCAGGAGGACGCAACAATCCCAGGAAATGGGCTCAGTGTGGGTGTGGAGGAAACCTCGGAACCCTGCAGGCTTGATAGGCAGCTCCTCACCTCTTTCTGGGGGAGCAGAGCCCAATCTGCTGCTGGAGTAATACGTGATGTCTAAACTCGTGGATTTTATAGTGTCGCTTGGTCTGTGGATTAGGCCAATCCATCCCACATTGTTGGGGCTGCAGATGCAGCTGAATGGTTTATAATTACAGTCTAAAGAAACTGCAGACAGCCATAGAGCCAACCCAGACCCTTTCTCTCCCCACAGCCCATGCCAAGTTGGCCCCCACAGGGAATGCTGGTGTGGTTATCCTGCATTGCATTTGCCCAAAGACAACACATCGGGTGCAGAGAACACTGTCAGATTTCTAGAAATTGAGGGTGATCATCTATCCGTTTCTGTGTACACTGGATCCTCCTTTGTGTCTCGAGAGTGTCCAGTAACAGACCATGCCGAATGGCGTGGCTTCCCCAAATGTGGTATCAATAGACCCGAGAAGATGGCCACGGACGGAACTACAGTTTAGGGAATATTGTTGTGGGACTGACATTGACTTTTTCAGGCTGTGTGGCTCTGGGCTGAATGACCTACTCTCTCAAACTCATTTTTTCCCTCTGGCGAGCAGGAGGGCTGGACATGGAAATCTCTAAGAGACTCCCAGCTAGCTCCGTCATGTGACAGCCAAGCGCTGGATGAGGGCTCCACTGGGTACCACCCATAGGCTCTTCCTTCTGAATTTGAACTACGGGTTTTCCACGACTTAAAACACATACAGATCTATAGTGTTCTCTTCTAACCAGGTGGTGCTGGGATTTCTCAAAGGAGGCCAAAGCTGGGCAAGTTCCCAAATCAGGAACTGAGTGAGATAGGGGTCTGGAGAGATTTTTAAATTAAACAAGATCATTCTCCCTATCTCTCCCTGAAGACGGTTCAGGTAAACAGAGGATCCAAGTTACTCTGAGAAGGGGATGGTCCTAGAGACGGAACAGGATTTTTTGACTCTTCTACCTCATCCTGGATTTTAATAGCAGGAACAATGATTTAGCTTTAACTGAGCACGTTTTCTGACCTGGACACTGTGCTAAGTGCTTTGCATGCATTATCCCATTTACTCTTCCAAATGACCTTAAAAGCGGGGGGGGGGGTGCTATTATTGTCTCTGCCTTGAGTGTGGAGGAGCTGAGGTTTTAGGGTAAGTGACTTCAGAGCAAGAATTCAGCCCGTTAGTGGGTAGAGCTAGAGTTCGAACCGTAGTCCAACACCAGAGCCCGCACTGCTCACTCTCATCTTTGTCTGATTGTGGAAGCTTTCCCGGGGCCAAGCAGCCCCCAAGTCCTCCCTCTCCCTGCCTCTCTCTCCCCCCACTTCCCCCTAACTATGGCTCTTCTTATGGCCCATTGTTTATTGTACCTTCTAAACAATAGCTAATGAGTGTGTATTACATGGTCGGGAGAGCCAGGGGTGATTTTATTCCCTGAAACAGAGATGAGGTTGTCACACACAAAGGTTAAGTGGCTCTGCTGAGGTCACAGAGCCAGCCTGCAGTCCAACAGCTCGGAGCCTGCCACTTGGGTTCTTAAACTGACCCTCAGGCCTTCTGGCATCAGAGTTTAATTAAGAGAGTTATTTCCATTTTCCTTTCGATCTCCAATTTGCCATTTTATTGCTGCTTGATAATGGTAGATATCAGAGCCCCAGGCTGTTGTCTGCCCCACTGTGTTTTTTTAATGACTCAACTTAACACGGAGAAACCACTTGCTTTAGAGTGAAGCTTCAGAGGCCTGTTTCTAGGTCCCTGTGTGTGACGGGGACTATTGCCTTTTCTCAGAGAAAAAACAACCACAAATGCAACTCAGACAGGTTGTTAATGGAGGATTTTTTTTTTTTTAATCTTACATTTAAACCAGTAAATCAACATCTGTGAGTCATAAACTTGTTCTGGATCAGCCGTTAGTGGTCAGAGTGTTTTTGCACCTACCTCCAATACAGCATATTTTAGCTCAAAACTCAGAGGTTCTTTGGTTTGGTGAAGTTTAAGATTCAAGAAAGAGACAAATAACTTCTAGCACGCTTGTGGAGAGGGACAGTCTGTCTTCCATGACTGTTTGAAACTCCGTGTATTTTTCTGTTTCTTTTTTAACTGAGGCTGGTGTGGAGTCGAGGGGCGGAGTAGTAAAGAGAAAGTTTGTGTTTAGGACATCTATGCATGTGAGGGAATTCCTATAAAGAATGTGACTAGTTCCTTGATATCATTAATGTCTAACCTCACATCTGGGTCCCCCAACTCTTGCAAGCCTGTTTTGATAATCATTGACACGATGTTCCTCTTTTACGGAGTTTTAGCACTTGCTGGGTGTAATTCCCTAGGTCTTAGGAATGTTTAAAAATACAATTCTGTTCTCTCCCAATTGTAGGAGGAGCAGACTGTTGCATTACAAAAATAAGCAAGGAAGTATTTCCTTCTTTGATTTTTCTCAAGTGCCTCACAAGTTGAAACCACTTGCCTAAGTAGCTGGAAGGCAAGGCCCAGCTGCTCTTGTTTTGCTGGTGGGGAAACTGAGGCACAAGTGAACCCGAGTGGACATGAATGCTGGGGAATAGAGGTTCTGCTCTGTCATGGAGGACAAAGGACCGACCTAGGGGTGGATTGGTTGACATGGTTTAGTTCCTCTTCACAAGCCATAGCAGAAACAACGCACTTAAACCTTTGCCTTAGAGAAAGCTGGTGGCAAGGTAGATGCCCCTGGTGACCAAGAAGTTGATAGTTCATTACTGAATACATATTTCCTGAGTGTCTGCAATGGGTCAGGCACTGGGCTAGGGATTGCTTTTTAGTCTTTGGTAAGAGCCATAGAAGATTTATAAGAATCTACTCCTGTCACAAAGGGAATGAAAATTTCATTTATCAGTGTTGATTTGATACTTATAGGCCTGATTCGATTATTAATATCCCATATTTGTGAACATATTTTAACTTGTTTACATCAGTGCTCTTTGTCCCAAGCAAAGTTTCAGTTAGATCTGAAGTTAGAGGCATGATTTGTGATAACTTCACTGTTCACAATCAGCCTCAAGTACAAAGAGATTTCCTGGAGGTCTTTGGTGGTCTCTGGCTATCTCCCTCACCCTCCTGTCTTAAATAATCCCCTTCCTTGATTTGGACCTTCACATATTTTGAGCTTCTGTGCTGCAGGACTGGGCTACAAAGGGTGAGGGATAGTTAGGTGAGATATCATTGTTGCAAAACCAAAGGAGTAAGTTTCCCTACTGCTGGCGTGGAGTGGAAATTGTTTCTGGTTTGATTCTGGACGGTTCTTTTAGTGTCTGATGGTGGAGGGTGTTGGCAGCAGGGTTCAGGCTGGTCTAGGGGAGAAAGCTGAGGAAGATTCTGGGGAAGAGAAAAAAGACTGGCTCTGAGGCAGCTTCGTTTGCAAGTAGAAAAGTAAGTACTTACACTTGGATTTAAAAATAACAGCATTTTCTTAACACAACATCAATAAAACAAGATTCCCCCAAAGCAGCTCTCGATTTGCTCAGTTCTTTTGCTGATATATTCAGAGGAGGCAAAGCAGAGGATGGGTTCAGGATCCTTTCCTCTGCGGCTCCTTCGGACGTGTAAATATCCAGTTCATCCTTCCAGCCCTCTCCCCCGGCTTTTCCCAGGATCAGAAGTGTCTGTTCTTGGCATCTGGAGGCCAGCATTGTTTTCTCATACCTTTTGGAAACAGCTGGATTACAACAATCCTACAAAACTTAGAATTGTCACATACAAGTATTTTTTCTGGTCACTGAAGGACAGGCATGATCTGAAGTTTGAACCTGGAACCAGAGATTGATTTTCTGTTCCTAGCTCCTTTTCTCATCTCTTGTGGGAAATAGGCAAGCTAACCAAGGCTTCAAGGAGACAAAACTGGGATTAGGTGAAGGTAAGCAGGTGTGTTAAAACTGATCTAAGTCAGTTGCAGGCAAGTGGTGGTAGTTCAACAGAGGCTTAGAAATCAGGAAACAGTATTAAAAATAGCTTCCTTTGAGGTTGTTCAGAAAGATTGTTGTTTAATCTTCTAGTTAATCAAAGGTAGATCTCAATGTCTGGCTCTAGCTGTGCACATGTATGTCTGTGTATGTTGCTCTAGATTTACTGGTTGATCTGGTAATTAGAACAACTAGCTCCACTCATGATAACCAACGTTATTAGTGCAAAGTTATGAATTATTGGGGATCATGTTATGGTGTCCAAAGTGTCTGGAATTCCCAAATGGGACAGGGGCTGCGCACTGATTCTGTCACAGCTGCGAATGATGTACTCCAGAAATTCAAAACCACAGAGCCTCTGCACCGCTTTTTTTGCTGGTGGTGGTGGTTGTAGTAGGGTTGTCAGTTTTATCTAGTGGAGGAGAGTCTTTGAAAGGAAAGGCCAACGGTGACATAATTAGAAGAATAGAATAATAGCTTCCCCTTCCACCCAACCCGTGCCGTAGGTAAACTGGACGCTTATGGAAGCCCATGACTGCATTCCAGTTTGGGGGCCCTGTTCTCTGCTCTCCCAATAATACATAAAAAGCATTTGGGCCTTTGTTTTGGGGTCTCCAGGAGGCTGCCTTGGGCTTGATCCTTCTCAAGGGCAGCGAGAATTCTGCTCAGAACGCTGCCTCTGTCTTTTCTTAACTGATTTCTTAACCATGACACGCGGGGGGGAGGGGAGCCCTGAAAAATCGAAGGCTCCTCCAGAAACACTGCACCGATTCCTGACTCACTAACCGGCGAGAGTCCAGGACTCCCAAAGCCCTTAGAGGACACTGGCTCGAGAACCCCCTGCGGCGCTCGCACGCACGCCCCTTCCTCCGCATGCCTCACGTCCTGTGTGTCAGTCTTTGTGAATGAATGGTGTACACGCACTCGGAAAACTATGCTGCTACTGGGAAGAGGGGCAGGAGCCGGTGACCAAGTCCTCAAGAATGCGTGGCGAATCAGACGGACTTTCCCGAAAGGGCCGCGGCACCTCTGCACCCAGGCTGAGTGCGCTGAGCCCTTGCCGGCTGGGGAGCGGGCTCTACGTCCCGCCCGCTCCGCGCTCAGCCATCCGCGGCCGGGCGCCTGGGCCAGGGCAGAGAAGGCGCCGGCGCGGGCGCGGGTGGCCGCGGAGCTCCGCCCCATCTTTCTTTCGTTTTCGGGCCGCCGCCGTCGATTGGCCGCGGGTATCCGGCCCCGCCCCAGGACCGCCCCCGCCCCGCTGGCCCCGCCCCTCGCTCCCCCCCGCCCTGCGGAGATCCTGGGGGATGGTGGGGGGGCGGGCGCGCAGACCCGGCGGCCGAAGCTCGGCGCCGCGAGAAACGCCCTAAAGAGGCGGGAGAGAGGGAGGGAGAGCGCGGCTCCGGAGAGCGAGAGCGAGCTGAAGCTGCCTGCCGGCGGAGAGGAGGAGCGGGGCGAGGACGAGGAGGAGCGGGGCGAGGCGCAGGCGAGGCTGGGACCCCGGGGCGCGCGCACTTCTCCGCAAAGTGCCAACTTCCCGGGAGAGAGTGCCGGGCGCGCACCTTCTGGGCTCCGGGGAAAAGTCAGCGGGAATTTGAGATCTTAGGGAAGAAAGTCGGATTTCCCCCGTCCCCCTTCCCCTGTTACTAATCCCCATAAAAAAGACAAACAAGAAGAATAACAGCAAACTTGCTATAAGCCTGTCTGCCCCCCACTCCTGGCACCATGAAGGCGGCCGTCGATCTTAAACCGACCCTCACCATCATCAAGACGGAAAAAGTCGATCTGGAGCTCTTCCCCTCCCCGGGTGAGTGGTGACTGTCGAGGCCCCCACGCCGGCTTTCGGCCAGAGGCTGGGGTCCCCTCCGCTTCTCCCCCTTTCCGCTGTTCCCTCCCAGGCAGTGCGTTTCTGCCTGAGCAAGGCGATGCTGGTGGCAGCTGGAGCAAGGTAGAGAAGAGAAGGAGGACTGTTGGTGGCCTGAGATCCTTGTTTGGGGGGTGGTATTTATTTTCACAGCTGTGTTCTTGTGAGTAGTGGGAAAAAGCTTATAGAATGTCCAGCACCCTTATTCCTGCCTTTTTTTTTTTTTTTTTTTTTTAATCTTTCCGAATGAGAGAGCATGCTCTGGCCTTATTCCTTAGCGTTAGGGGGGATGGACACTTCGCAGAAGACATCAACCGCTGTCTCTGCATCCCCAGAACTGGAGCTGGATGGAGGGCCCTGAGCAGTAAGAGCTGAAACAGTGTCTCACTGGCCGGCCTACAAGCACATTTTCAAACATCTTGCCTTCCTGAGATCCTCTGTCACATGCCCCTTTGCTATCTAGCTCCTCTTTTCTGGGTTGAGGGCAAGGAGGTGGTAGGAGAACTGAAATGATCATCTTAACTTCTAGAAACATCCCAATTCTATTCATGCAGGATACTTACTTTATCCAAAGCTTTCTCATCTGCCATACGTTTGTCCTCTGGTACCAAAGATCTGTTACAAGAGGGAAAACATCCTGACCCCAAACGTGACTATGGGTCTTTGGTGGGTGGTGTTATCCAACTCTTTGAAGGATTTAGAAGAAGGGGATAGGCAAGAAATTTGATTTTGTCTTAGACACAATTTTTGATCCTAAAATTGGATCAGTTTTCATTGGCAGTTTCACAGGGTCCAGAAGTCCTAGAATAAAGGCGGTTTGAGAAGAATAGATGTTTTCTTTTAGAATAAGGAACTGCCAGCTATCCTTTCGAGATTAGTGATTTTAGAGGTAAAGGTATATATAATAAGATATACAGAGAAGGGGATGCTTTCTGGAAAATAATTAATTGCAGTGACCTGCTGCTCTGTTGTATCTGATTATTGAGAAGTTTAGCCGGTCTTGCCTTTGGTTAACACTTCCTTGCCTCTGCCATCATCACTTGCTTATTTTAACCCTTTCTTCATCTGCTTAAACTTCCAACACAAGCCAAGCTGATGTTCTGTCCTTTGGAGAGCTTCCCGAAATGTTAATGAAGACCTGGCCCTGTCCTCTCCTGTTAGACCCCCTGACATTCAACCCCAGTATTCTGAGTTCTGCTGGGAAGTGCACAAAGAAGGCTAAGCTTGTTTGTTGTCACAAGGATGATGACATGGTCAGAGCAATGCTGAGATCAACTAGAACCACGGAGACATTTCAGGCACTTAGAGCTACAGTTCAGAAATGATGTCGCTGTGCTGGTCATGTTTGGGGTTCGAGAAAGCCAGAATGAATTCTGTTAGTCACAGTTGATCCAAGCCATGTATCAAAGAAATGATAGTTGCCAGCAAAGATATGAACTCAACTAAGAGGTTCTTTCCTTAAGAATGGCTTGTTTGTATGTGTATTTATGGAGAAAGACAGAGTTGGGTGTCTGGGAAGTATCGTGTAAGATAGGTCAGTCCCCATACCTACAATGGATTTCATGTGCTGGGAATAAAGTGCCCCTGGCAACACATGTTTTAGATCACAGTAAACAGCTGAAGTCATTTTGGGGGGAGTAATTTAATATTATATATTAGAGATTTTGAGCATATGGTGGTGTTATTTTGATTATTGATAAAAAATAAGCCTCAGGGCAAATAACTTTGCTTAGCATTCCCATCTGTAAAATGGGGACAGTAAGCACTAATGCTACAGTCAACATCTATTGTACTAAGTGTCTTTACAGTGCCTCTCTTTTTCAAAAAAGGTTGACAAGACACTGATCAGGTTTTGTAAGCAGCCTTCGGTACAGCAAAATTTCAACGGGTCAGAGAAATTGGGCAATTTTATGCCACTCATCATAATGAGATTTGATCCTCTGGTCCTGTCTTGGGGAAAATAGAGAAACTGGCAAATACATATAGCAGTTTTAGTTTTTTTTTTTCCCCCTGGATTTTTTAGTAGGGTATATATGAATATTGTACCCATATCTCAGAGAGGAAAATAGAGGCCCAGAGAAGGTAAGTCACTTACTTAAGAAAATCTTGTAAGTCAGTGGCTAGAGTAAAATTAGTCCCTTTTTTTAACTTCTCAGTGTATGTTGCCTTGAGTAACACTGCAAGTTACCTTTGAAGAGCGTAGCAAAGAAACTTCAGTTGAGGCTTAAGCTTGCAGGTGCACGGCTAGAAGAAACATTGGCTGGGGCTGCCTGCCTTTGTTGGTGGGTGGAGAAGACACTGGCTAAGTGGGGATTTGCTTTGCCCATCAGACCATATAGGACATGTGTTTAAAGTTTAACTTTTCACAGCGTGGCTTTGTGTCCACAGCTGTGACTTAAATTTTTTTCAGAATGATTCTTTGGGTCGTTTAGTTTCTTATGTGTGGAGACAACTAGTTTGGGATCTTATCTGACTTAAATCATTAAACCAGGATTTCCCTACACCCCACCCCCCAACCAATACATGGGAGCCCGTAGGGAGGCAGTGGGGAAGTGGGTGTTGAAACAGGAGTCCTGGATTATTTGCCTGTCTTTGTGGCTAAGACCTGATCCAGAAGCTTTATTCACATTTCTTCTAGATGGAGACCTCCCAGGATTTAACAGCTTTAAGTACCAAATTAACATATATTTTGAAATAACCTGGGAACTGGATATCCCTTGTAAACGTAAAGTGGGTATACCATTTTGATTGCAGTATGTGATTGCAGGGGCTCTCAGGTTTTAAATGGGCTAAAACAAACACAGCCACGGAGAGTGGAGAGTCCACGAGTTCCCTCCTGGTGTGGAGCTTACCGAGAAGGGCAGAGGCTGGGTTCCAAAGCAAATACATTCCCAAGCCACTTCGTTTTCCCCCTCCTTCCCCATTTCACCTTCTAGGTGAGGTGAGCATAACATCCAGAGACAAGCAGGAGTTCTAATTCTGGATATTCGCTGTCCTGGCAGGGGATGGGCGGCCATCGCGGACCCATACTGCTCGTAGAGACAGGAAGATTTCTTCCTTTCACCGTCCCTTAGGTCAGTCTTTGTGTCTTCATCAGTGTAGACAGGAGAGAAGGGCAGAGCTGCTCAGGCTGTTAAGCTCGCTCGTTCACTGTGCTTCCAGACCCCTACGGACCACACTCCATTAGTAACTAACGAGCCCGGTGGTTCAGAGCCCAGACTCTGGAGCCAGCCTGTCTGGGTTTGAATCCCAGCTCTGCCACTTACGAGCTGGGTGACTTTGGACAAATTACTTCATCTCTCTGTGCTCTAGCTCCTGCATCCACAAAATGAGTGTAGTAACTGTTCTATCTCTTAGGGTTGATAGGAGAATTATGTCTATTGGTATGCACACCATCTGAAAGCAGTACGGACCCATAACAGAGTCTCAACAGTTAACTAGTAAACAAGTTGACACAAATGAGCCTGACCAGTGCAGGATTTTTGGGGGCCCTTGAAATGTTTCATAGGGGCTGCTGCTGTATTGTGTACACCCCCCCCCCCTTTTTTTGAGAGGGAAAGAAGATTCAAGTTAAAGAGACTTTCATCTCCTTAGCTGAGATCTCATGCCAGTGAGGTTCCATGCTCTGCCTCCCAGGGCTAACGCAGCGAGCCAGGTAACTTTCCGAGTGTGGGAGTATCTCCAGGTCCAACTCAGAGCTAAAGAAAGGCCCAAGGATTGGTGACCGAGGTGATCAGGGCTACCTGTAAGCAAGAAGGCCACCAAGAGTAGGGACCAGGGGGACATTTGAAGGACTGATGAAAAAACAGTGTTTCAGTTATGCAGAGTTGAGAAGGGCATCATGTCCAGTTATTATAAAGTATCTCACATTTTATTTATTTATTTGGTTGGCAGAGCTTGCATTCCTGGCATTTTTGGTTGGTTTGTATTGCTGTTTTTTTGTCTATGTAACTTTTTTTTCTTTCTTAAAGAGACCAGACCACCCTGTAAGAGGATCATAATCCCCGCCCCCCCCACTCCCAACCAGAAGACAAACCAGCCTGTGGTCAGCCTCCCAGAACCCAGCTTGCTCTGGGCTCCAGCAAAATCTCTGCAAGACAGAGGGCTGGTTAGTGTCGGTCCGGATTTTTCAGGAAAGCGGGGCTCTCTCTTTCAAAAAGCGCAGATAACTCTATAATGGCTATAGCGACATCATAATTCCGGACGTCTCTCTGGTTTGTGGAATGAATAACGCGTGGCTGTAGTGGTATCCCATGGGCCTGGCATTGATGGTGGATTCTTGTCATTCTCAAACGACAAATTATGGGGCCTACATCATGTACCTGGCACACTCACATCAAATAATACTTTTTTACCCTTCACACTAACTCAGGTGCGGAGAGCTATTATTTTATCTGTATTTTCAGATGAGGAAAATGATATTCAGAGAGATGCAAAATCCGCCCAAGGCCACACTGTTAGAAACTTACAAATTGATGAGCTGTTGTAGGCATTTTATACCTAAAATGAAAAAAGCATGTTATTCATGGTAACTCTGGAAATTTAAAAGGACATATGTGGGCGCCTGGGTGGCTCAGTGGGTTAAGCCGCTGCCTTCGGCTCAGGTCATGATCTCAGGGTCCTGGGATCGAGTCCCACGTCGGGCTCTCTGCTCAGCAAGAAGCCTGCTTCCTCCTCTCTCTCTGCCTGCCTCTCCGTCTACTTGTGATCTCTCTCTGTCAAATAAATAAATAAAATCTTTAAAAAAAAAAAAAAAGAAATACCTTATAGTAGCAACTAAAAAAATGCTATAAGTTTAAAAGGACATATGTTTAAAACAATTACACACATATATATGTAATATATGATATGTAATATATATTTGTGTATATACAATTACAATTATATATGTAAACAATTACATATGTATATGTATGTATACATACAAAGGGAGCATATGAGGAAGTAGTGATGATGGGTTCTCTGGGGGTTGAGAAGGTGCAGGGCTCCCTCTGGGCTTAGGGAGAGGCAGTGGGCATTCTCCAGGCCCGCCTGTCCAGTTGTGGTGCCTTAGGAAGGCGCTTGAAGGTTGGAGCTATGCTTGCCTCAGATCACCAAGCAGAGGACCTGGGTTCTTGTTTTTCCAGTGTCTTCCAGATGTACTTCTCTCTCTCGCAGGTGGGGAGACGATTATGTTCACTTCCAAGGTCACATCCTTCCTGGAGCCTCCTGATGCTGCCTGTTTTGCCTCTTGCCTCACAGACACAGCTCTGCATATAATCTCACTCACAATCTGGTGGACGAGAGACAGATCAGCAACTAGTTTGTTTTCTTAATACGGCTGTGGTTTAATTTTCTTGCTTCCAGAGGAAGCCATAGGCCCCTACATTTGCTGTCTACACACCCAGTGTTTTATTTTTTTCCAGCTACAATGTAGTATTTTCAAGTCCATTTAATGGGTCAAGGGGCAGTGTGTTCAAGAAGGGAGGGTGAGCTTTGGGATTCTACCTGTGGACCCACCAGTCCTCCATGACCCCTGGCCAATCAAGAAACAGATGCCCTGATTACTTGTCCCGGGTAAGGTATGGGTTCCTCTATCACTGCCTTATGGGGAGCATTTTCTCCAAGTAATTAATATCCTGGGACCCACACAGTCATCATCGAGGTGGATTTATATATTGACAACACAGACTCCATATTTGTTTTTACCTGACTACTCCAGAATGAAATTGGCCCCACTTCCCTGCTCAGAATGTCTGATGAGATTTTCTCTCCTCTTCCCAGCCTCTTAGGCCTACTCTTGGCTTACAGCTGCTATGCACGCAGTCCCTAACTCAGCATCGAGAACGTCAAGACAATTCTCAAATCTATCATTTCGATTTGTCATGTGTCTATAGCTTAGCTTTTTTCAGTTGGGTTAAAGACCTCTTTTTTTTTTTCAAAATATCAGTAGATGTTTTTCAAATTGCATAAAGAAGCTGTTTCTGCTTGGCTACTTTTCCGAAGCCCTGTGCCTATCTGTGTTACTTTTTTCTTTTGATTGTGAAGTTTAGAGTCTCCGTGCAGATACAGAAAGAAAATGGTCCGTGGTGTAGGTTGCAGTAGGATCCAATTTCATTGGCAGGGAGCCATGCTTACAGACACACTCAAAATATTGCTGTTCAAGCCATAAATATTTATTGATTACTTGGCCAACTTTGTCATATTTCCCAGGTGCTTTCCAGTTTCTGCTGCTTGGGTCCAAGCCTCTCACTGGACACTCCAAATGTCGCTTCTTACTGTCCTATCAACTTTTTTTCAATTGTCCTTCTCTGTAGCATTTAGTTCTGTCCCTGAGAATTGTAAAATACTGACCCAGCTGGTGCTTTAAGACCCAAAGTAGTATTGACCGGTTTTAGGCTATTGGATTTCAGAACTTGTTGATGTCTAGGTAATAAGTTTCTATAATTTGTCATCTAAACTGGGACACTTTTGAGAATGTAATGGGCACTGTGAATAATTATACTAGAATGATGGACATGAGCTTGGACTCTCCCAGCAAATGAGGGTCACACCACTTAGACACTGAATTTAGATGATAATATTCTCTGTAATATCTGTTCTCAATTGCTAGCCTTGGGGTTTAGACCTTCCAAAGTAAGGGCCATATTAAGAGTTTGAAATAATTCAAGTTCAGTGTGGTTTCCCCCAACCGTGAGTAATATTTTTAAATGTGTTTTTGACGCATAATGTAATATTTCTCAGAGCCCGAGAAATAACTACAAATCAACCTCAAACAAGTTCACTTCGAGCATTTGAAACCTCTTGGTAGCTTTGGGGAGCTATGCTAAGCTGTTGATTTCTGCTTTGCACGGTTCTGCAGAGGAACTGTAAACTTTGTGCATGTTGTGTGTGTGGGGTGTGTGGTGTGTGTGTGTGTGTGTGTGAAAATGAACTTTTGAGTAGGGGGGAGATGTCATCATTACACAAGTGAAGACAATTAACATTTTTGCTTTGTTTTGTTTTAATGCTTGCCCAAGATGAGATGTTTTACTGATGGGATCAAAAAGGGCAAGAAAAAAATAGAGGTTTTTTTTTTTTTTTTTTTTGTACCACTAAAATGGGTAAACACAAAAACAAAAGTAAAAAACAAGCCTTTAGTGCTTTAGGAGGGGAGGAAGGGAATGGTGGATTCAATTACAACATCCCTTTTGGCTAAAAAGGAATAGAGAGAAAAAAAAAGAGTAGGAAAGTATGAAAGAACTCATAAAGGAACAAAAAGAAATAAGGAAAATGAATAAAAGCATTTAAGTGATTATTTCATAGACTTTTGGGAAATTCCTCATAGGGACCAGTCTCAGGTGGTTAGGTGGGTGACCTTGGCTCTCCATTCTTCATCTGTGGAATCTTTTCAGGAGCCTTTAAATCCCTCGTGGATGCATGGCTGGTCGGGGTAAATCAGATGAGATCTTCCCTGGGTTCCAGATGCTTCCATGGCAGAAAGTGCAGGAGGACCATTGTGTGAATTTATGGACCTGCATGTGGATCAATGATTATTTATATTTTCTGTGCCTATTGGGCTCTTTCTTCTAACACTTCTAGGCTAGAATAATTTCACAGGTCAGCTTCAGGGAGAACATGGCTATTTCAGAAGCATTCGAAGGAGGCGTAAGAACAGGGAAAGGATTATTTTAGATAGAAAGAACAGTGTGGGAAGAACGCCGAAAGTTTAGAGTAAAAGAAAGGCTTACATAAATACGAAGAAAACTACCTTGATTGTAGAAAGGGAAGAGAGAAGGAAACGTGAAGGTAGGGCCCATGTGAGAACATTTTGAATCTCAGGATAAATTAATTTTGCCTTTGAAGGTAGGAAGGTTTTAAGGACAGAGAAGTGTTACTGAATAGGTTTCTGATATATATATATATATATATATATATATATATATATATATATATATATACACACACACACACACACATACATATACATACATATATATATTTTTTTTTTTGGGTAGCATTACTTTACCTCCCACTCATACTGTTAGTTGTTAAAACCTCTGTATCAGTTTATCAGAATAGGCGTTAAACCTCAGAGTAGATGACAGAATCAATCAGGTACGTATTTTCAAGGTACGAATGGAAAATAAAAAATCTAGGTCAGGCAAGGGCGTTCCTAAACCCGGGGAGTGTTTGTAGATCCGTAGTTTTTGAAGCATTTAGGAATTCTTACTACTTAGTAGGAACTAAAACAGCTTTCATCGAATGTCATTTTTGTGTGGTAACAGTTTTGTGCTAGGGTAATTCATTATTTAGCGTTCATGTTTAAAATCAGAGTGTATTGTTGAGTATGATTTTAAAATAGCCTTCAGAAAATCCATCACCAGGAAATTTTTGGTGGAAGAGTTTCCGTGTGATGACCTTTATACTTCTAGTATTTGTATGTTTTTCCTCTCTGATACTCCTTGCCTAAAACTTCAGTGAATTCTGTACATTATGCGAAGGTTGTCTTCTATCACTGAAATACTAATTAAATGAATACAGTGAGGATTCATGCATGGGAAGGGGAGACTTAGCAGTGTAGTAGGAATAAATATTGTGAGTACAGTGTATAGGGACCCATCATTGCTCGGAGGTCAGCAGCCCTGGATTCTAGCCATGGCTTTGCACTTGTTTGTCTGTGTGACCTTGGGCAAGTCATTTCATTTTTCCTGAACCTCATGTTCTTCCTCGGTCAAATACATGAACCAGAGAAGATGACCCGTAAGGTTTCTCTTTACCCTGACATTTTATGATTTTAGAGAACATTTGAAATAATTCAGGCTCGGAGAGAACATATATGTCACTCAAGAGGTGGGCAAAACGAGGCTGTTTTTCTCCTAATCCTCAACTTTTGCCGATCTACTGGGGATACATCTGTGAAGGTTAATATGTCTTCTGCAGGGAGGTGTTGGGAACTGTTCCTGGCCTTGCTTGACGTTGGAGAAACTTAGGGCACATTGTCTCGGGGGTGACCCTGGACCAGGTGTCCTGCCTTCCTCTTGGTTCCCCTCCATGAAACAGCTTTCCTCGTCCCGTCAGCCTTTGCTACAGTTGCAGCGGAAGGCGGTTCCAGTGTGGGGTCTCATCTGGAGGAAGGAGATGTAGGTTAGGGGTCTGGAAGGTGAAGCAGCCAGCCCCAGCTGCATCCTCAGGGCTGAGCATGTGGTCTGAGCAGTGAGCCGATTCTGTCTAAGCTGCCACTTCTCTGTGCGCTGCTTGGTAGGTAAACAGTCCCCTCCTGCAGCAGGAATGCATTCTGCTGAAAGTCGTCTCAGTGCGTCTTCCTGACAGACTCAGTGAGTCAAGGCCCCTGCCTCCTATTTGTATAGAGGAAAGGGCCTGGGCCGCTAGCTTCTGGCTCTTCACGCAGCCGGCAGCTGACCCTTCTGCAGGCGCTGGCTGTCCTGCGGAGTCAGGGGCCAACAAGACACCACCTGCTTTAGCTGCCCCAGCCGTGTCCCCAAAGCTACAAGTGTGTCGGGGCGTGGTGAGCTCAGGCCGCCTTGCTGCTCAAGGGCCGCTCTTGGCAGCCGTGGAAGAGTGTCGCCTGCACACAGCTGTTATCTGAAAATCATTTTCTTGATGTTATTTCTACACTTTGAGAAGGGCCTGTCACACTTTTCCCCTTTTCTGTCAGCAGCAGGCATCTAAGGGCGGCATGCCAGTTTGGGGAAAAACAAGAAAAACTGCCAATCTTATGAAGGTTCACCTTATCTACTGGTACTTATGTGGGTGCTTCTCTCCCCTCATCTTGACCCTTTTTTTTTTTTTTTGGCCTATTAGTTAGCAGGTGCTAACTTATTAATCCGTGAGGGCATTCATATGCTGAGGACCTCGTTATTGTACCCTCATCCCTAATGGCTAAGTATTATTTCCATTTCACAGATGAAGAAACTGAGAGGTTCAACAACTTGCCCAAGCTCACACAGCTGGTGAGCAGAGGGCTTTAGACTCAGACCCACTCACTCTGAAGTTCCGGGTCTGCTGCCTCCAACATGTGCAGAAATATTGGGATGCTTGTTGAATTTGGGGGAAACCCTCAGGTCTGTTTGTATCTATTATCGACCAGTTCTCTTAATACTGGGTTATAATTTGGTAGCACTTTTACAGTTAGACACGTGACTTCACCACACTTGAACCTCAAGGTAATTTTTTTAGATAGCAACATTTTATAAATGGTGCAACTGCAGAGCAGTGATTCTGAGTCCCCCCCACCCCCAAGTTTACATGGTCAAGTTCAGTGGCAGAGTTAAAACAGGAAGCTGTGTTCCCCAAACTTCCTGACATTTCTGTTTAGCCATATACATTTTCACTATTTGATTTGGCGAGTACATAGTGCATTCAATGTTAATGAAATAGCAATCATAATAATAGTAATTATTAGTAATCATAATCTAGTAATAAACATGAACTTGAGATCAGAAATGCCAACAAGACACCTTCTCCTCTTTTGCCACAAATAGATTTCCCCCACATATTTTATATGTAGTTAGTGGGTCCCACACAGTTGGCTAATTATTGAGCTCTGAGTAGGTTGCCCAGATGACTCCGACACAGTATCTGAGAAATCTGCATAGCTTTCCATGATGCCAACCCACTGGCCAACTTTTAAGTAGGATGGCAAGTTAGTTTCTTCTCAAGTTTAAAAAAAAAAAAGTGAGTTACTCCACTAGCTTCTAGATAAATATGCAGTTTCCCTCTGGGATGGGTTGACCTTGGACTTTGAGAAATATGTTATTTTTAAAATACAAAGCATTTTGAAAAGAATCCCTGTCCAACCCATTTTCCTGTGTTGAGATATATTATCTTCTGTGCCTCCGTTTACCCATTTTAGCAAATGAAGTCCATTTTGATGACTAGCAGGAACTTCAGGTGGTTGGAAGGGGGAGGGGAAGAAAACCCGCCAAAACCGAGAACCTCGTACTGCATTTTATGAGCAAGAATTGTACCAAAGAGTTGTATAAGAAGGAATGACATCTTAGATGAGTAGGTTTTTTCCCCCCCTGGGGCAGGGCATTTGCTATGGCACCAGGTGTATACACTCTGAGTTTAGCAAACTCATCCAATGTGTTGTTCCTTAGCAATAAAAATAAGTCCCCTCCCTACTTGTGTTGGTCATTCTGGAAACTAGAGCGTTCCAAGGCAGAATGAGAGGTTGTTATCCTGAGAAGTGTCCCCTTGGCATGTTGCTGTTTTCCTACGGGTGAAGGTAACCCTACGTAGCCAGCAATGCCCTTGGAAGGGCTCTGGGTTGTAGGGCAAGAGGAGATGGGAATGAGGACCCCCGATGGCAGCAAAAATGGAGATAATCATTTTAAGTTTGGCACTTTTGAATCTCAGCCCTAAACTTAATGCTTGCCGGGAAAATCTACTCTTGGAAGGCGAATCTTAGTGTGGGTGGAAGTGTGTCTCCTTCTCAACCTGAACTTCGAGCTCTCCACTTGTGGGGAGTTTGGGTCAAACCTAAGGAATCTTTGATCTTACCTTTCCCCAGTTTAAATGTTTTCTGTGCTTGAAACTGGGCAGGTCCTCTTCTGTAGGTGGTCATCATTTTATCTCCTACTGCCTGGTGTGGGAATGCGGAGAGCTGAGTCTCTTTACTCTGGGAGGCCTGAGTATCTCCACATCTCTGTATCATCTCTCAACTCTTCTAAAAGAAGGGTGCTCGCTCCTCCTGAGTGAGCTGCCTCTCCTTAGGAGAGAGTGGGAGAGTTCACGAGCTCAGGTTTAGAAAGTACTCTAGAGTCATTGGTGATGCAAGAAACATTATTAGGGAGAGACTGATACAGAGTTACAATACGGAATACATAAACTAAGGGTGAGTCGTGTGTGTGTACAGGAAATGCGTCCTTGATTTCACGTCAGATCAAGAGTTCAATCTTACACCTTCCTTTCCTCCTAATGGAAACCAAACGTTCTTCAAAACTGCAGGGTGTGCTTGTTTTTGGTCTTTGTATGTATCTGGTTTCAGTTTGCAGGAGTGAGGGAAATAAATTGCTTTGCACCAATAATCACCTTCCTTAAACAACCTGGTGAGCTTGGTTTATTAATCCCCATTTTGAAAGTAAGAAATTGATTCTCAGAGAGGTTTAATTAATTTTCCCAAGGTTCTATAGTTCTCAGGTCATACATTTGAGCTTAGATCTTTCTAATTACAAAGTCCTACCAACTTAGAATCTGTTTGGAGGGAGAATTTGCTACCATTCTCATCAGAGGCTTTGATCGTTGGAACATTCTTTTGTGCGTTATGCTCTTTCAGGATCCTCATGATTATCGGGGTAAGGAAGAAAACATTCAGTAGATCTATAAATATCTACCATTGGGATGTGTAATACAGAGAAAGGCCCCCCCCCAAAGTTCCTACAATTGTCACTATGCATTTTCAAATTCAAAATGCACGAATGAAAAGTCGCTAACTCAACTCACCAACTTATGTACAGAGCTGGGGCTTTGGCCCCCATTTCCCAGATTGGGAAATCAAGGAATGAAGTAAGAGCCCCACCCTTGCTTGAGAATTCTCCAGGGAGGGGATGTTCAGAGGCACAAGTCTAGGCCTTGAGGCCACTTGATGCAACAGGAATGTTTGTAGATAAACAAACACACATGGAATGAATCAATGTCTACACAGCAGACCTGCAGTTAACCTCTGATTCAACTGAAGTTGTTTTTTTGCTTTTTTTAAAAATCAAGTATCTACTGCTTTATTTCTGGATTTCTGAAGGTTTCTCTTAGGGGGGCTTTTTGGCTTTCCACGCCCTCACCTGTTGTCTTCTGTGATGGATGGGCTGATGGGGGAAACGTGAAATGCCGTCCTAGCTTTAGTGTCTCCAAAGGATCTGGGGTGCTGTATGAACAACAACAACAAAAAATATTTTTAAATGAGATTGGGCCCTGGCGACTTGCCTCTAGGTTCATAGGTTTCGGTCAGGTTGCTCTGCTCGCAGACATGCTGCAGACAGCAAGCAAGGAGCAAAGATGGGTCCAGTCTCTGGTGGCCCTCTGCTGCCTTGCTTTCTAAGAAGAGAATATTTTCAGCATTTTTATGGGCACACCAATTCCAAGGAATTAATATTTGAATTTCTAAAAGTTGGTGGTGCAAGATAGGTTCATCCTACGCAAACCAGTCACAGATCTCTTTGCAAATCTTCTCAAAACACCTCACTGCAGTGTACCCTTTTCAGTAATTTGTTTTTTCTGTTTGCCAGGTGGATTTGTGTGTGCCCCAAGTTTCTTCCCATCATCTTCAGATCTCTATTCTCTTTTCCTCATTTGGTGGATGAGACATCTTAAGTCCAGAAGGGGATTTACATTAGGTTGCTCCGTGGAAAGTGATCTTTGTCCCCAAATCACAGTCTGTCATTCCTTATTGGGTGACAAGGGTGTCTCTCACTGCAGGCACCACGGTGTCCTGGTAAGGGCAGGGTTGACGTGAGCCAGTCCCGAGTTTGAATTCAGGCCTTCTGCTTATAATTTGTCCTTAGGCAGAGCATTTAACTTCTGTAATCCTTGTTTTTTCTGATCCTTACAACAGAGATCCGAATAAAGAATGATCTGGGCTGTTGTCCGGGTTTGAGATAATTCGAGACAATACTTTTCCACTGCCACAGGGTCTCAGTAAATGTTATTTTATCATTATCTTGTAGGCCACCGTGTTCATCGCTGACAGCGCTCTTATGACTACAGTGGTTGTTAAAACTGTGGTTACTGTTAACCTGGTTACAGAAAATTTTCCACTCGACACCCCCCTAACCAGTGGGCCAGAGCAGTCCCTGTGGCCAGTTAGCAGTATCTTCTTCCTCTCACGCATACTTAACCAAACTTGAGCTACGGCTTTGGTCACGTTTCTAACCCGAAAGCATTATTCACAGGCACTGCCCCTGCCTCGTCAACAAAGACGTTTCTTGGAATTGCAGTTATCAGGGAGGGCATAGAATGATTTTAGCTGCGTAAGGACTCTCCTCTTTGCCCTGGAATCCTTTCTTTGCTTGGGAGCAACCTTAGGCGTCTGAGGTCTGGGACAGAACCTCTGCTACTTGTGAAAAGAGCAAGCCAGGAGGAGATCTTGCTCCTTCCTGGGAAGGTCCAGGCCAGTGAATCCGTTTGACAACCTCCTGAAGATAATCAGCCTCAGGACTGAAAAATCCCACTTTCTTTCCTCTCTACAGGCTGCCCCTCCTGTCCCCTGCAGATGCCTCTTAGATCTTCCTAGTTCTAGCCGAGTCTCCCTAAAGTGCTTTGCAGCTAAGACGTCCGTAGGAACTGCGCATCACTGGAGCCGGGCTGTGGCCGATTGGAATGGTTGATTTACAGCCAGAATCTGGCCCCTAGAAAAGGGGATCCTGTGTCTTTAAACAGCTGTGTGCCAGTGTGTGTAAATGTGCTTGCTAATCCAGTGACTAATTCAGTATATTACAAAGCAGCAATGAGCAGGCTGCCAAGGCAGGGCTGTATCCCAACTGGAGTGGGGTGTGAGGCTCAGAGAATTCTTCCTTGAATTCTGCCACACCACTCTCTGGAACGGACTCGAAATCTCCTCTGTCTGCTCCCTGCACCAGAGTCAGCACTTGCCTTCCTCTGGTTCCTGTCCTGCTCTCCCCTGCCTGTCCTCTGTTCTCCTCTCCCTCCATTCCTTGGGTCCGTTTATTTACCCATCAGAGGGTGGAGCTGTGCTCATTCTGAGTCAGGGCCACGGAACCAATCAGAACTGCTTTGGGGCATTCCAGGGGACAGAACTCATGATCCCTCTTGGAAAAGAATTTTCCAAAAGATCTCTTTTGGTCACAGTGCTGTGACTGCACCTTCCTTGGGTCATGTCCAGTGACCTGGCGGGGGGGGGGGGGGGGGGGGGGGGGGGGGGGCCGCTGGGGGGAGTGTTGGTTTGCCTGAAGCTCTGTTCTCGTCTGCCCTTCCTTTGTCTCCCTCCAGGGTGGGAGAGAAAACGTCCAGAAAGAACCTAGTCTGATGGAGATTTGTTTTCTCGTGAAAGCCTGGTGAACCCAAGTCCTGAGTGCCTTGGGCAGTGTCTTCTGAGGACCCCTTTGGGTTAGGGGAACGTGAGGTGTTTTGCTTCCTCCTGCTCTGTGACCCTCCCTCCCAGACCTCGCCTAAGTGGCCCCGCCCCGGAGCTGTGGACACCGGAAGTTGTAGACGCTGCAAGTCTGGAAGTGGACCCTTGCTCGGCTTCTCCTGTAGTCCCAGTGAGCAGAGCCTATCTGCTCTCTCGGGAGGCTTCCACATGGCAGAGTCCAAACCCTCCGGCTTCCCTTTCCCTCTAATGCCATCTGTGGAGGCGAACATCACACTTTGACCCCCCTGTTGTCTCGCACCCCTGACACGGGACATCGGCAGGCCTTTTCCTGCCCCCTTCCCCAAGGCTTCTGGAGCCCAGCTCCTGTCTCACTTCGTCTCCATCGCGAAACCTTTGGTCTCAGTTGTCGTTCTGTCGCTCATCACGAGATGTAACTGTGTGCTTATTGCTTGTCTGCCTGTGTGAGGTTTGTTTCCCCCATGAAAAGGGAAAATCCAGGTGAAGGGTCTGTCTCCCAATCACCAGGGTATTGCTTGGCTAGTAGAAGGTGGCTCACTAGCTCTTTAAAAAAAAAAAAAAAATATATATATATATATATATACACACACACATATGTAATATATATAAGAATATTATATATATTATAAATATATATATTATATATATTTTAGATTGAGATTTAATTTCCATAACATAAGATTCACCATTTGAAAGTGTACAGTTTGGTGGGTTTTAGTGCATTCACAGAGTGGTACAGCCATCTAGTACATTTTCATCACCCCCAACAGAAAGCCCGTAGCTGTTGGCAGACAGTAACTCTTTTCGAATAAGGGAATGCCGGCAAGGCCATCCAACAGAGAACGTGAGGAGATGGACCCGTGTGTCTTGATAGGAGCTCCCACTACTCCCCCCGATGCTCTGTGCACTTTGCTGAGGGGAGGCTATCGGCCTGTCCCCCCGCTGTAAGGGCCTCCTAACTCGCTATTGCCCTCGCTAGGCAAGCCCCAGCTCTATTTTGGTGGCTTCCTTGCTTCGGCTCCACTGTGCAGTGAGCCAGTGGACGTCTGGGCGGAGATAATGAGTGCTTCACCATCTGCATGCAGACCATTCTGTCCGAGAGCTGAGGGCTGTGGTGGCTGCAATTTCCTAATGGTTTCCTGATGAGGCAGAGCCATTTATAGCGGCGGATGAGGGCTGAGGGCTACGCATCTCAGTCTCCCCCTTCACCACCAGACCCGGGCAGATGGGAGAGTGGCTTTTGCTCCCTCCTCCTTTTGCATTGATCACTTTTTCTCTGCTCTCCACCCATTGGCCTACTCACACCCCATTGATCTGGAGATCGGGTCTGCCTGGCGACTTCTCAGCCACGAGGGTTTGCCACTGGGAGAGGCATCCGGTGCTGTCTGCTCTGGGCCGGCGTGGGCGATGCTGTGGGCAGTGGTGGGGTTGTCAGAAGGTTTGGGGCCATGAGGAGAGGCCTGCTCTGAAAGGAGAGAGGGAGGTTAAAAAAAAATGAATAAATAACCCGGAGAGGTGAAGAGATCACAGTTAGGTGTATTTCCCCCTAGGTCCTTAACTCCTTGCATTCCAAATGGATTTCATTTAGAACTGGAGCTGCTGGTGTTGCTTTAGGACATGGACATTGAGTCAGACATATGGCCTCATTAATCAGAAGCATCAGGTTCAATGCACAGGCCAATGCCCTTGATTTTATGTGCTGACTCCGTTGGTGGGGTTTGTTGTCACCCCTCAACCCTCTGACTGTGTCTCCATTACTCTATTTGGAATACCAGCGAGACTGGAATGGTAGCGTTCTAGAACCTTTGCATAGCATGGTGGTCATCTGTTCTTCCTTTCAGTGCTTTTTAGATAAAGCTGCCTTCGCTCTGTCTGAATTGGTGGGAACAGCACCCTCAAATTTTAGAGCTGTTAGACACAGTGGTATGATGCAATTGAAGTTAGGTATTAAAGGTTGCTTGCTTTATAGTTCCTGGTATTTGGCTGGAATCTTCCACTCCAAGTAAACTAAGGTAGAGGCTGACAACTGACATTGAAAGCTTATAGTCTGGAGCGGGAACAGGTAGCATCATGGGTCTTTATAGTCCCGAGTCACGTTTCTTAGATCTTTGGATGGATTGTTCCTCTTGGGTTCTTACTTGGAGAAGGACAGTGTTTGTCCATAAGGACACCACTTTATAGTGGTCAAGTTATGAGGGAGACCAGCTCTTTCCCAATCCACTGCTATGAGTAAACAGCAGGGGTATGGAGGACAAAAGAAAAAAGAATACTGGACAGGGAGTCAAGAGGTCTAAAATTAATAACCCTGTGACCAAAGGCAAGTTGATGTCACCTCTCTGGGTTTCATTTTCCCCATCTGTAGAAGAAAGGGTTTGATCTAGCTGACGTCTGAGTTCTAAGTTTGTGTTCCGGGAATAGTGTAGGACCCCTGACCAGTGACAGAGCCTGGCTCCTCCTCCTCTCTACCCACAGCCTGCTTTTCATTCATCTTATAATTACGTCGAGTTGCCAGGAAGGGGAGCATCCCTCCAAGGAGTTGTTAAAGTTTTACAGCGAATTCTATAAATTCCTCTTTCCTGCTTTTGGGCCCCAGATAAGGCTTTATGTGTCATATAGCTATAGTGAGGTCGGTAGAGAGGAACAGAGAGCCAAGGAAAAGTGTGAACACACAAGTAGAGTGGATGGGATGATAGTTACTGCCCAATGCCATAAAAAAGGCCAAAGTTGAAGATATAGGGGCCAAAATTACAGATTAGGTAGGTCTAAACAAACCTTGGAGTAGCCTCAGATGATGGGTTTAGCAGTGAACCCAATGGTTTCGGGAGAATACCCATAATCCCTTTGAAGCCGTCTCTCCGGGTCCTGAGTACCTCCTTAGCAGCTCAGGGAACTTGAGCCCGTACCCTGCAGTTATTAGCTAAATCCCTCAAAGCAACAGGATTTCTGATTCCTCATTAGGAACGTGCATTTGGATTTACTAAACTGAATGTGGCTTTTAATTCATGAGCTGTTGAATCCATAAAGTCTGATGTTCTGAACTCCAGATGTTCCCCGTTCGGTCCATGCGATCGGTCTTTGGTGCATTTTATCTGGCTCGCAGGCGTTTGGGAAGACAGATAGGTCTAGAGAAGGGCTGTCCCCAGCACTTGCCAAATGTCCGATAGGTGGGAATTGTTGCATCTCCTCTGATGTCAGCCCCACTTCAGGGTGGGAATGTGTGTCTCTCTGCCTTCTCTCCGCTGCTGCCGTATGGCTCCCATGTCGCTCTCTTGCCCTTGGAGCAGAAAGGAATCTTTAGCCTGTTGGAGCATGTTAGGGATGGGGTGGGGGAGGGGGTCAAGGAAGCAGTGTTGGGGTGAGTTTAGTAGAGCAGGAGAGGTGGTCCACGAGCCCACTTAGATCTTGAGTTAGGCGGTCCATTGTCTCAGCCGGGTTTCAGTCTCCACCATCTGTCTGGAAGGAAAGATGTACAGTAGTGTTTGCATGTGGTTGCCTTGTACAGATGATCTCAGTTAGCCTGTCATTCAGGTTTCTTAGACCATCCTCGGATGGCCGAAACCCTGAGAGTCTTGATGCAGGCCCTTCTGAAGTCACTGAGGAGGGGTGAGGTGGAGAAGGAACATAGCGCCTCAAGTTTAACCTGTTGCTGGTGGCACCTACTGCAGCCGGGTCCAGCGCTGGTCTGCTCGGGCCTTCAGCCTTCACGTCCAGCAACGTTGTCTCTAGTTCCCTGTGAATGGGGTGACAGGACCCGGGGTATTCTCAATGACACACCCTCAGCTAGTTCAATGACAAGGAGAAAAATGGTCTTATTTGGGTTCTTTTCTGCCTCCTTAGTGTTGGTTTTCTAAGAACAGAGAGGCGAGCTGGTGGTAGGAACTGGCAGGCGTAAGAAGCTAAAATGACTCCTTAGGGGATCTCTGTGAAGCCCTGAATTTCATGCCTTTGGGAGATGCCAGCTTCTTACTCCTTCTAGGAGGCTGTCAGGTTGGACTGGATCCAGGAGACACAGTTGCTGGCTACCGGTCGCCCGTGGATGCTGAAGGCCGTCAGGGGAAACAGACAATGCAGTGGGGTGGCAGGGGGTTGGCCACAGGGCTTACTGCTGGGTCCCCCCTCCTTCTTCCCTGGCTCATCTCTGTTTGTCTTCATTTTGGTGTCTATCACAGGCTGATGTGGCCACTGCCGATCTTCTTTAGTCAGCCTCTTGGAGGATTAAGAATCTAACTAAGCGCTTAACTATATTATACACCTGAAACTAATACAATGCTGTATGTTAACTATACTGGAATTAAGATAGAATAAAAACTTAAAGGAAAAGTGGAACCCTATAAAAGAAAAGAGTAAGTATCACAGGAAGGATTGGAATTGATGATCACGCCAATGTCATGTTAGAGCAGAAGATGACCTTTCCAGAAAAGAGAGAGACTGTCAGAAGAGGAGGCAGAGATCTTCATGAGACAGAAGACACAATCTGTGCATTTCAGCTCCTAGCCTGTTTATGCTAGCTCCCAAGAAGTGAGGAGGGAACTTCCCCACAGAAAAGCTCTTTTATAGAGCTCTGAGATGAATGTAATGAACAGATCTGATAGGACTCTTGTTCCAGGAACCCTAGCGTTAACCTCCATCTACTGGTTAGTCTTCCCTTGACATCCCCACCTTCCTTGACCCTCTGTAGAAAAGGCCTTAATTGCCTTGGGCCGGGCGGGGCTGAGCAGCAGTTCCATTTGTGACCGGGCCTTCTCAGCGGTGGCGTATTTTAGCAGTAGGCAAGCAAACTTCTTTACTTGGCTAAAGAGATCCTTTAGGGCTAGAAGAAACTATTGCAAGCAGCAAAGGCAGCCTTGTTCAAAGGAGGCAGCATTCTTGGTGACCTCATCTTCCTCCCAGCTCTGGTCCAGTTGGAGCTGTGCATACAGGGCAGACTTCCAGTTCCTCTTGTCTGGGACTAACAGTGGCAGATATAAATAGACCAAGACTTTGTCTAAGCCATTGTTCTCTAAGTGCCCATGTTTCTGGACTGCAAAGTGACTGTAGGGATCTCTCCAAGTGCTCTCTCTCATTCTCTCTTCCTGCCCTTCCTTCTCTCTCTTCTCTCCCCCCTCCATCCCACCCCCTCCTCTCTTGGGTCTTCTTTCTCTATCTCTGTCCTGCACAGATCTGATTCCAAGCCTCCATTTTCCTTGCTGCCTTTCCACTGTCTGGCACTTAGGGAGAACCTGGGGGTGAACTGGTCTCACATTGGACACATCATCTGAAATCTTTGAGCTTTGTATTTTTATTCCATTGAAGCTTTTGTCCAAGTCTTTCCATGATATATTTGTGGTCAAGTTGAGGCTACATGGATCCAACCATGGTAAAATCAGGAGGATTTGTAAACTGGTTGAGCTACTGTACCCAAAACGGTTTTGATGAAATGCGTGTCAGAATGATGTGTGGTCTCTGCTGTTACGGGGCTCAGGACTTGGTCATTGCCTTTTCAACATTTTTATCAGGGGTTCATATCAGAGAAGGACAAGGAAAACATACTTACTAAATTGCATATGGTGCAAAGCTAGTGGGAAGGGGACAGCTTCGTAATGTAAAAAAAGATCTCTGCACCAGGAAACAGGGATCAAAACAAACGAGGTCAAGTTCAATATGGATAAATGTGAAGCCTTCCACTGAGGTTAATAAGATTCAGTCAACGGGTAGAGAACTGGCTCAGCTTCAGTACTTTGAGTGGCTTTTGTCGTGTAGCTGTTGGAAAACTCAGTGCTGGTCTGTACCCACAGAAGTGAGTGGTGTAGGGGAAGGGGGAGTCTCATTTCCTCCTGAGGAGCACAGTGTTCACCTGGGAATGTTTTGATGCCTTTGAGGAACATGGGCATGCCGGAAATCTTCTGGGTGGGGGATGGACAAGAATCAGCCCATCATGAATGCTGAAGAGACAACCATCAAGGAATTTAAAAACCCTGGATAGAAAGTGGTGACAAAGGGATTTTAAAGCAGTCAGGAAACTGATAGATGAAGAAAGATGAACTTGTTATACATGGTTTCAACCCACAGAAGGAGAGACAAAGCCCTCCTTCTCAGGAGGGAAGTTCTCCTAGAACTCATAAGAGGGCAGATTTGAACTCAGTGGCGTGTAATCGTTAAGAAATCATGATTGCAGTCCATAAGAAAATTGAGTGGCTCAAAAGGGACAGAGCAACTGAATGTCTTAGCAAGTCAGGTGGCATCCTACACGACTGCCAGGGCCCTTCTGGGAAGCATGGTGTTTGTTTGGGTCTCAGGTCCGATCTTACCTCTGATTGTCATTACTCGTTCACACATCGTCCTTTGTCCATCTGGGGACCTTGACCTTGGGCTACATATGTAGAGTGTATCATGTCCCTGGCTGTGGTCTGCCCTGTTGAGAATATTTGTCCCTGTACTGGGAAAATGGACTTGTGCATTCTTCTTTTTCATTGTGGTTTCCCTGGGTTGAAAGCAGACAGTTGCACTGTGTGAATGTGTATGAGTATGCTTTTTCCTTCTCTGTCCAGATTTATTTATTAAAAGAAAAACACATCTGCATAAAAAAGCCTTAGAACACAGGAAGAATGTCCACTTTGTTTTTCTTTCTGTAGCACCAAGACATGTGGGGTTTCAGCTTCCTCCAAGGGGTTTTTGAAGACTGGCTTTCATCTCAGACAAGGCTTTTTCCCATTGGAAAAAACGGTCCTTTTTTGGTTTAGAAATGTATTTATATAATGTATAAATAAATAAGAAAGTGGAGAGAGAATTTCCTTTCAAAATTTATGGAAAAATGCTGCTTTCTGAACATCATTAATTGGAAGGTGCTGGCTCTTCCCAGTCCTCTTCCACTCTCTGCTCTGGCCTTTATTCTGGTTTAAGATTTCCCAGTATCTCCTTGCTCTGCGCCCTCTTTCTTTCCCTCTCTCCTTCTCTGCCATCTGCCTTCCCTGCCAGTTCTTCCCCTCCCACTCCTCTGCCAGCTTCTCCCTGTCTGCCCATCCCCCCAGCCCCCTCCACCCCCACCCCCGCCTGTGGACCCTGCCGCCCACCCTGCGCCCCTCTCCTTCTGCCTCTCCCAGGCTAGCCTTCAGCTACTAGAGCCCTCACTGCAAGAGGCCTGTCTCTGTGTTTGTTTCCTGCGTGGGAGGGAGAGGCAGGCCTTGAGAAAACAGTTCAAAAGTGCAGAAAAACTTTACCTCTTCCAGCCTAAATAAACGGGCTCCACTCCATTTGTTTGCCCAGATTTTTCCTTTGCCCGTGGAGAAAACTCCTCATCTTCCACCTTGGCCAGCTTGGCCTTCCTGGTGATCCTCATGAGCACTGCCTCCCCGACTCCCTCCATCCCTGTCTTGCCCCCCAGATCAAGGGTCAGGTGGGCCCTGAGCCGAGCGGGTTGGGGTAGAATGTGTGGTGAGACCCCTTAGCTCTGGTGATGTGACTGCTCTCTACAGAGGGTCTCAGGGATTGAGGTGCTTTCCTTCTCTGGGAGGAATGTTCCCTATAATGAAAATGATGGGGGGAAACGGAAAGAAATGTCCTGGTGTTCAGCATTTCCGCCGGCCCTGCTTTACCTCTGCGAATAGGTCTGGGTACAAAACACCTGGCTTTGGTATCTGAGGATCTGGGTTTGTGCGCTGCTTGGATCTCTTCGAGCCTCAGTGTCCTCACCTATGTGGTGGAGATAATGCCACAAACCTGGTCGTTTTCAGGATTATGTTAGAATATGGGGGAGAAGGTTCTGTAAAATGTGAGATTCTGTTCTGATAATAGTCCTGAAAAATCAAGGGTGGAGGCAAGTGAGTGAAAAAAATTACTCAGCCCCCCAATTAACCAGCATCTCCAGGGCCGCAGGGAGGAGGCATCAAAGGCCCACGTGTGAAGTTGAAGAAGAGGAAGCTGGGATTATAGCAAGATGGAGCCTGTCACATATTTTCCCGAGTCTTCTTGAGTGGGTGATCCTGGGCCACATTGGCACCAAAAGCCTTATGGTCCCGTCATGAGGATTTTAGCTGATGGCACGGCCGGAGTTTGGCCTCACTTAGAGTGTGACAGAAGAGCCCCTAGGAGATCCTGTGGCCATCTGCAAAGCTTTGGGGCCGAAAGGGGCCAATTCAGGCTTTCCTCCTGAGTAATATGGAAACTGGGCTCTGTGTTTTTCTCTGTAATTTTCATGACAAAGAAGTCACACAGTTCTGGGAGATTCAGGACTTGTAAAATGTGTGGTGTGGTGGGAGTCAAGTGTAATCATCTACATAGCAAATGATATGAAGCATGAGACATACGTAATAAATGGCGTGAAAGGATCATGTTAGAACTTTTGATTATTTAAAATACTCTGTTGCGCTGTCCCTTTTTATGCAGGGATCCGAATCTCCACAATTAAAACATTCTTTTATTTTTTATTTATTTATTTTTTAAAGAGGCTAAGTGTACTTATTTTTAATTTTTTTTTTAAGATTTTATTTTTATTTGACACAGAGAGAGAGATCACAAGTAGGCAGAGAGGCAGGCAGAGAGAGGAGGGGGAGCCGGCTCCCCACTTAGCAGAGAGCTCGACGTGGGGCTCGATCCCAGGACTCTGGGATCATTATCTGAGCTGAAGGCAGAGGCTTAACCCACTGAGCTACCCATTTTAAATCATGAGAGTGTCTTTCATCGAAGGGCATGTGAATGACGAGGATAAAATGCAGCTTGGGTTTGGCAAATTTCAAACACCTAGAAAAGGGTTTTGAGCCCCAAATTACAATTTTGTTTTGTGCCATATTGACTCTGAAATGGCACTCTTAGGGCCTTTTGGAAACCAAAAGGCTTCTTAGGTGCGCTGGATCCTGGAGCTGTGAGGTGTTGTCCTGGCAAGGCACATTTGAGATGATAATTGCTGCGAAACAGGTTTCCCCCTTAACAGACTGGAGGGTGCAGAATAGGTCAGAAAATTAGTCCTGTTCCGTAAAGCAAAGAGCCAGATTGCGGAGATGTCAATTTCCGTTGACATCTCAGAATCGGATTTTTGTGTTCATATTTTTCTTATTTTCTCAGTTGCTTCCTTGTACCTGGGAAAATTGCCAGATTCCTTCTCCTCGCTGTCTCTCAAAGCATTAGGAAGTAAAATTGTGTATTTTTTCTTGTAGTCTTGATATTTTACAAGATGCTTTTTAGTTCTGTCCAAGTCACTGGTTACTTACTGAGCACCTCCTAGTAATGAAAATGATGGGGGGGGACGGAAAGAAATGTCCTGGTAAGGTGGGGAGAGAATCCCGGATAACGAAAGAATGCTCCGTCTCGTTGCTCTTGGAGACCTGTCCTTGTGCACCTTCTCTTGCCAGGGCTGCTAGAAAAAACGCAGAACCGAGGAGTCATTCCAGCCGGGCTCACTCATTCAAATATTTCCTCTTTCAGGCCATGTGCCCAATGTGTAGGGTAGGAGAGTTGAACTCCTCTTAAGTAGAGAGCAAGAAAATTTAGCTGCAGGACCCAGGGGGCAGTTCTGCTTTCTGGCTCCGATTCTGGAACGGAAGAGCCTCTCTGGGTTTCCCTGAACACCTGGAATTAATTTGGATTTTGCTCTGACTTCGAAACATTTGCTGAGGTGGAGGATGGTGGAGGGCGTAGGAAAGAAATAAATCCAGTGATTAAAAATAGCTTTGCATGTCAGGTGCCTGAACGGATTTGGGAACATGCCTGCAATCCCTTTTGTCTGGCAGGTCTGAACTCCGGCGCTGCCGAATTACAACCGCTTTCATTTGTTTTTCCTGCTCCCCTACCATGTAATGGTCAAGGGCTCATTGGAACCATGTGTGAGCCTGGTGAGTCACCAGATCCTCAGGACTTCAGTGGTAATAATGTGTTAAAACTCCTTGTGGGGGATGGGGCCGGGGTGGATGGAGGGAAGAAGGGAGAGCACTGAAGTCACTTCCTACAGATGTTCAGATTTTCAGAAGCCCTCTCCGAAGGCTTCTTTCCCAGGCCCGGCTGCGGGACCCGGGGCCGGTTTCCCAGTGCGGTGGGGAGCATGCTTTGCCTCGCCCGAGGCCACCTCTCTTGTCCTGTGGCAGCTTCCAGCCGAGAAGGGGCGCCCACCTCGGAGGTGGCCCCGGGGTACCCAAGCCCTGTGTACTCCCCGGTGGGAGTGTGCGTGGGCAGCAGGGCCGAGAGGCTGTAACTGGACACTGGCTTGCCTTTTGGTCAGGCCTGGTTGTTGGAGGGGCGAATTGGGGATTTTTCTGTACCACTTCTTTGGACTGTTTTTTGTATTTTTAATTGTTGGGCGACTTATAGGAGACTAGGTATTAAGAGGAGGGTGGAAGCCTGGTTGTAGGTTTTCCCTAACTGATAGGAGTCTGTTTCGAGCTCCTGGTGTCCCCTTATGTGGGGCAGCAATGGACTGTTGGGTAGAGATGGGTGGTTTCAGAAGGGGCGCCCAAGCCCTACCTTGCTCCCTGCTTGCCAGAGCACCTCCTTGCCTGGTCCCTCATCACTCTGTCCACATCATTAGTCTGTGAAAACAGAGCTGAGGGGCCGGGGAGGGACATTATTTCCCTTCTTTGCGGTAACCTCAGCCCAGAGGCTTTGTGGATTAGACCATCGCCCTCCATTGGAAAGCCCGCCTGCCAAGTTCCTAGGGCCTTTCACAGGATTTAGAATCAGGAGTGTGGGAGAAAGAGGACCCTGACAGGTCTCTTGATCCCTAGTTCCAATCCACTGTCCACGAACGAGAGAGAGAGCAACAGAGAAGGGATTTGAGATTCCCTGTCACACTGTAATGAGATATTAGTGTCTTCACGGGGGAAGTCCTCTTAGAGACCAGTAACAGCTTTCCAGGGACAGTCAACTCTGGGGTCAGAGTTTTTTCTATTTCTATTTTTCTATTTCTATTGATCTAAAGGAGTAAAGATGCCTTCTTTCCCACACTGGGACTTTCTAGGCGGCTTGGCACTGCCCTTTGGATTCTCGCCAGCATCCCCAGCCTTTTCTTGCACGCTCCTAGCTACAGTTAAAAGGTCATGCGGACATGAACCATTAGGAAGAATGATCCCTGTGCTCTCTGCTTGTAGGAAGGGGGATCCAAGGGACTGGCTTTCCATCCTGATTTGAGCTCCTCTTTCTCTGATCCAACGTCCTCACTTTCCAGATAATGGCAGTGTTGCTTTCAGACAAGCTCTGTGGTTCAGATGGGCTGTTAAACAAAATGTAGACTAGACCTAGCTGTAAGCACCGTGGAAGGTAATCTGAAGCCTTACTTTCCTTTTCCAAGAGTTTATCTGTCTCTTGTCAGCTTTCCTATTATGATCCTCCTTTATCTAGAGAATGTCTGCCTGACAATAAAATGTTTGTGGGTGAAATGACATGTGGTCTGGGATTAGCTTTATAGTTCTTCAGTGTGTAGGGAAGGAGATGAATTAGGAACCAGTAGTGTTGATAGATTTAGAATATGATTTCATTGTACTCTTCCCTCCGCTTTGGTGGATGTTTGAAAATTACGATAAGGGAAATTAAAAATGTTATTCAACATTAACCTAGAACCTATTAATAGACTTCTTTTTAGCAAGGCACTGATTAAGTGACTTATCCAGTGTGATTATATTAGTGGCAACACTGAGATAAGAGCCATGGATTTTGACCAACAAGCCAAGGCAAGCCCCGTGCACGCCCCACTATGTCTTTTTCCCTTGTCTTCAGAATTCTCTTTCCAGCTGGGACTATTGTTCTCTTTCCTCCTGGGATGGACCAGAAGGCTTCTTCTTGGTTTCTTTTCACTTTCAGAAACATGTTTCAGTAAGACTTTATGTAACTAATTAACCTTATATTATGCACACAATTGCCCATCAAGGTGACTCAGGGGTGAACACAGACAGGGAAGGAAGCCAGGTTGTCATTTAACCTGTGTCACTTTGTATGGAAGGAAGGAAGCGTCGCTACCCATGGTCCCGAGAAAGGGCAAGATTACAGTTGATCCTGTAAATGGCTTTTAATTATGTCTCTATGGAGCTAGCTCCATAATTCTGGATTTGTTCAGTCCAGGAAAGGTTTTAAGTTTTTAATTATTTTCTCAAATGTGTCTAACTTTCCAACTAACAAATAAAAGTCCCATTTTCTCTCTCTGAATTGTCCAAATTTTAGTTTCCTTGGATCTCTGATCTAATCCTATTTGCTGCAGCAGTGGAATGGAGTAGGAAGAGCTTGAGTTTAAGAATTGAAAGACAGAGGTCCAGCCCTGTGATTTTACACAAAGCTCTTGATCTCTCAGAGCTCTGTTTCCTCATCTGTAAAATGGGGATCCAGTAGTACCTCCCAAAGACCCTTGGAAATTTCATGTGTGATACCATGAAATAGTATTCATGAAGGGTCTTAGTGGACCATAAACTGGTTTTCAGATGTCAGGCATATTATCCATTGTTGTTGTTTCTTGCATGCTGCTCTTGATGGGAACAGTAACCCCCCCAACCTGCGGTGCCCCCCCCCATAGTATCATCATGGTAACCTGCTAGGGTTTGGCCAGTTAGATGGTTGTGCAGACTGGAATAATTCACCTGGCATTTCTAGTTCTTAGCTTTGTTTCTCATCACCTCACCCTCAGATTCAGATCCTAAATGCTTTGCTTTATTGTGTAGTTTGAGGAAGGTGAGGAGAGAGACATCTTAGGTCAATAAGGTGCTGTCCTTACTTCTCCTGGGACAAACATCACTTCTGGCATAGAGTCTATGTAACATGGTTGATATGAGCCATTTGGTTCCAAACAACTGAACAGAATGGCACGAAAAGTCACATGAAAACATCCTGGACAGGTTCTTGGACATTGAACAGCCCTTACCCTTGACTTACATATAACTGAATTGAAACCGTTGTTCTGCATTTGACTTAAAACATCCTTGGGGTTGCATATAAACTTTTGTTCAGGGTCAGGCCACAATGCAAAATGAGCAGATGTTTCCATGCATTCAGAATGGCCCTGGTTCGTTAAGCCCCTACTAATTCAGGGAGTGCTACCTGTTCGTTTCCGACTCGATTCTGTGCAGTCTTGCTAAGATGAGAGTTTGGGCCTGTTACTCATTCACTGGCTTCTGTACAACTCTTTTCTCTGAAACTTTGGGTGATTCTTAGAAATATTAACTCACATTTAGGGTCCTGAGGGATAATCGCTGGGTGGGAAATCTGATGTGCTCATAAATGTTTTCAGTTTCCCATGTGTTGTGTTTAGAGTCTCTACTGTATTGGGGTAATATATCTTCAGGACAGGTTCTCAGCATTTTGAGACAAATTTGTTATTTGAATTTAAGATACTGCAATTACAAATATTAACACAAAGGCAATTTTAGTACTTGTCCATGAAATACAGTTAATGAATTTCCGGGATGGGGGGGTTGATTAATTTCTACATGCCATCCCTCCAATTAGAAATATTTGGTACCTGATGCAAAACTATTATAACAGACCATGAGCTAAAATGTGGCAGGAATAACAGAGAGGCCTGTTTGGGCTAAACTAGGTCGGATTCTCCACCTGTGTGGTGATTTTGTTATTGTTGTCAATCAGTGTAATTAACAGAACTGCTGCGATTACAAACTAGCACCATAGGTGGAATTTTTGCGTTCATATTTTCTGTGAAGACAATTTAATCTTTTAGATTAATGTCTGCTTCCAAATATGATTATTCATCATCATTTAAATGCAATGCCCAGGCTACTACTGATAAAGCCAATCCTGGCTAATTGTTCATTCACTTAGAGAGGGGAGGGTTTGCTTTTTTTTTTTTTTTTTTTTAAACCAATGCTCCCCGCTGTTTAACAAGGGAGAAAAGCTCTTACTTTTCCTGTCTGAATCCTTTGTGTCCAAGGGCAATAACATGCCTTCTCCTGAGCTCATCGAGCTCAATGCAGGGTGTCCCAAGTGTGCGGGGTTGGCCTTCGCCAGCCAGCTGGGCTGTGAGGCTGTGAGCACTTTTCCAAGAGATCCAGCAGCCAGGGGCAGAGCTGATGGGCATGGCGCAGCTGCAGCTGACAGCATGGGGACCAGGCTTTTGGAGATGGCATTGAGGTAGACAGGCAAAAGTATTCCAGCGGCTTCTGTTGGAGAGAGCGAGTGAGAGCCTGGAAGGGCTGGTTCCCTAATAGGAAGCAGGAACCTGCATGGAGTGTTGTCAGGCCAGTGGTCCCGTCCAGACCATACTGTCAAAGTGTGCAGGGTTATAGGAAGCAGACTCCAGGAAACCTCTTTCTCAGGCTTTCTGCTGTCATCCTTGGCATCTTCCATGTAGGAGATGCGTGGGGCCTCCTAGCCAATCCCATCCTTCAGTTCCAGCCTCTAGCACAACCATTGTGCTTTTGGCCCGGCCTGTATTTTCCACATGTGTTGTCCTGGCCAATTTCCACCATCAGTAAAGTTCTTTTACTGATTTAATCATAAATCAGTGGCGGGAACAAACACACAAAACAAAACCCACACATTTCAAGTTCATGCATTTGTGTTGGACAGGAGTGAAGGGACGGGAAGTTGATTCAAATTTGGAAAACAGTGAATTCACTAAACATTTGTTGATTGACTCCTGTGTTCTGCCCTGTGCTAGGAGGCCAGGATGCTTTCAAAAGGAATGTTCTTAGGTGAAATAAAAAGTCCCTTTCTCTGAGGTGACACCGACTTCTACTCTAAGTAGAGACATTTCTCGACCTGGCACTTGGCTGTTCTTGGGTGTGTAGAGTGGGGACAAAGGGGCAGTATTGATGTCTTTCTTGGTGACTCATTTGATGATTACTCCATTGTTTGAAGGGCTAGATGTTATGTAATCAAAATTTTATCCCCTCCCCCCATTTTTCCCTCTTAACAATCTGGGATTTTCCATCTTTTTGTCAACCTTCCTGGAGGCATGTTGATTTTTCCACTAGATTACTAGATTTTTTTGGGCTTGGCCCAGGGCAGCCCAAGCTCTCCCCTCCCTAGAACTTCAAATCCACCCTCGGTGGCAGGGCCTGGGGAGCAGCTCCTGTGAGCCCTTCTGTGCTTTTAGGGGAGAGCTGGACTGCAAGCTGTTTCCTGAAGGCATCACTCAAAGCAAACCAGAGAGAAAGTGCTCACTCTTCTCTCTTGCAATGCAGTTTCCGTTCATTTTGACGTTTGGAGGCAATTTATTTGCTCCTTTTTTTCAGAGATCACCAGTCATCATCTTTTCCCTTCTGTGTTTCCATTTAATTCAGCCAGTACACATACAGATGTCCAGGGAATTTTTTTTAACTGGTCAGGGGGCCGGGATGGCTAGTTGAGGAACACCAATGGCAGCATTGCCTGGAACCCAGCCATTGTATGAGTCAGTTTCATATGATACCCTCAAGACCCAGGGTGAGGAAGAGGGCTTCTGGAAATTACTACAGCAAAGTGTACCACTGCCCTAAGATCACACCATGGCTAGTAGGAATTCTCAGTGGTTTTGTTTTGGTTTTTTGTTTTACTTTTTTTTTTTTTGCCCATGAGCTTTTTGTGGGAACTTGTACTTAAGGTGAATACTGGGGATTTTTAACCTGAGCCATATTTATGTATTTTTGCTTTGAACATCGTCTGTGATTACAAGAGGGATTGGACGTAGAGATAAAAATAGAGATGGATGTCGCAAAGGATGACACGTTCATGGACGTGCGGACTTTGATCCTTCACTCTTCCTCGCCACCTTCAGGGTAGATATTACCTCACATATGCACTTCAACTTCGTCCTCTTATGCTACATGTATCACCATCTTCCTTTCACCACAGCTACTGTAAGAACTTTTTACCAAGTGTTCCCACTATTCCTACTTATCTGCTCAACCGTTCTTTACCAAATAGGTGATCTTCTCTCTCTCTCTTTTTCCATTTTTATATTGTGATAAAATATACCTGCCATAAAATTCAGCACCTGAACCCTTTTTAAGTGTGCAGGTCGGTGGTGTTATGTACATTCATAGCGTTGTACAACCGTCAACACCATCCATCTCCAGAACTTTTTCCATCTTGTAAAACTGAAACTTTGTTCCCATTAAATAACAACTCCCCATTCCCTTTCTCCCTCCAGGCTCTGGGAGCTACCATTCCCCTTTCTGTCTCCATGAATTTGATTATTTGAAGGACCTCATGTAATCTGTCTTTTGGTGATTGTCTTGTCTCACCTAGCATAATGTGAAGGCTCATCCATGTCATAGTCCATGTCAGAATGCCCTTCTTTAAGGCTGAATACTACCACCTTGTATGTATATACTACTCTGCTTATCCATTCATATGTTGATGGACACTTGGGCTGCCTCCATATTTTAGCTATGTGAACAATGCTGCTGTGAACAGAGGTATACAAATCTATCTTTAGGACCCTGATTCAGCTCTTTCAGGTATATCGAGAGCTCCTAAAACACAACAACAAAAGCCCAACAACTCTATTAAAAATGAGCACAACCCTTGAATAGACATTTCTGCGGAGAAGATACAAAAATGGCCAATAAGCACATGGAAGATGCTAACGTTCATTAGTCATTAGGAAAATTCAAATCAGAACTACAGTGTGGTACCACTTCATGTCCATTAGGGTGCCTTAAAAAAGCCCATGCTTACCTTGCCACCTCCTCTCAATCAACTGTCCTCCTGGTTCCTCTGCTCCAACTGCACTGTTCTTTTTTATACAAAAATGGGCCACATTTCCCCTCCTCCCCCCATTTCATAAAGTTTATCTGTGCTCCTCCCATTGTCTAGGACCATGGTCCTCTAATTGGGTGGTCATCAGGAGCCCCGGATTGTGTGTTAAAAGCACAGATTTCTGGGCTCCCCCTCCCCCCCTCCCAGAGGTTCTGATTCAGGAGGTCCGGAGCAGAGCTGAGAATTTGAATTTTTAACAGTTTCCCGGTGATGATGATGATGATGATGCAGGTGGTTTGGGGACCACACCTGGGGCATACTGGTCTAGAGTATTTTTTCTTTTTTAAACAAGTATGCATGTTTTAGATCTCAGGTCAAGCATCTCTGTTCTCCTAAGAGAGGCCTTTTCTGAGTCCTCCAAACTTCCGGGAATTCTTGTTCTATGTTAACCTCTCATCTTTTGCATCTCCTATGAAACCCGTATTGATGTGTTTGAATGTTTAATTGTATTAACTAGTTTTATAATGCCTGAATCTCCTGCCAGCCGCTGATATCCAGCTCCATGAGGGCAGAGATCATTTCTGTCTTGCTCACTGCTTGCTTCCCTAATTCCTTGCACATAGCGAGTGCTCAGTGATGATGTGTTGAATGAATGAATGTTGTCATTTCCTTTTCATGGAAGTAGGTAGCAACATTAATTCTCTCAGTGAATGTGAAGGTTGAGCAGGGGCTATGACTGAATTAGTAAAGCTCTGCAGAAAGAGTAAGCATTTTTTAATTTTTTTTGGTCAAGGATGTAGAACATTCTAGTCAAATGTCAGGTTTGGTTTGTTTTTTTTTTTTTTAGGGACCTAGCACACTGTGGAAAGCCCCCCAAATTTTACCTGCCCTGGTGAGGACATTAGTACAGTTATTTCTCAGATTGCCTTCTTCAAGCCATTCATGCCCTGTTATCTTTTATGTGTGGTTAACTACCTAGTAGTTTTTTAAAACTGAGGTACAATTAGCTTATATTAGTTTGAGGTATACGACATAATGATTTGATATTTGTATCTGTTGCTTAATGATGACTACAGTGTCTAGTCTAGTCACCTGTGTTGTTTTATTATTCATCTATTTTTTTCTTTACAGATATGGAATGTGCTGATGTCCCACTCTTGACTCCAAGCAGCAAAGAAATGATGTCTCAAGCATTGAAAGCTACTTTCAGTGGTTTCTCTAAAGAACAGCAACGCCTGGGAATTCCCAAAGGTGTGTTTTGTTGTTGGGAGAAGAGAGGGATGGGATCAGACTTTTGGGTGAGGTTAGTTATCTCAGCTGTAGTGTGAGATAGACATTATGACTAACCACTTCCGTCAGCCCCTGGAAATGGCGGCAGACGTCTCCTAGAACAATCGTAGACCCATGCCAGTGCTTTCCCATCTTCCAGGTTTTGACACTGCCATCTTGGTCTTGGACAGTGGTTCCCAAAGTTGTTTGCACACGAGATTCAGGACTTCAAGAAATCCCACAGCTCAGGTCATGTCCCAGGCCCATGAAGTTGAAATTCCTGGTAATTCCAGAGCACAGTTGAGCTTGGAAAACAGTCTTAGAGTCATTCTGGGCCATCACTGGATGAATTTAGTGAGCTACATTCCTTGGAATTTAACTGATTGCTCTTCTCTTTTCCATGTGCTTTGGTGAAATGTGTTTATGCATGGGTGTTCTCCTCTGAAAGGGTTTGTTCAGGGATGTAAGGGGACTGGAGTTGTCAGAAAGGACAAATGACTGGAGAACACTTAAGCCTCCAGCAGGCAACATTTCCTGAGCAACTGAGAGCAGAAAGAACACTTTTTTCTCAAGTAAGAGTGATGGGTCTGCTGCCTCCAGTCCAGTCACACCCACATCTTAGACAGAGTCTGTGAATGTACCTCCAAACCTTTCCTCATGTATATACTGCTTCATCACAAACCTTGGCTGACAGCAATGCCCAACATCCTATTAGCATCACAAAGCAGAATCAAGTGAATATTGAGCTTGGGTTTTCTAGCATCTCATAAAGTCATCTGCTGGATTGAAGGGGGGGGGTGTGGCTGGGCAGCAGGTGCATTGTGAGCCCCACAGCCGGCCTTCCTGCCATCCTTGGAGCTCTGAGAGCGCCACGCTGGTTCAGTCGTGCTCAACCCCAGCCACGTGGGAAGAGCATGTCTTGTCTGTTCTCTGATGCTGCTCCACGCTTGCGGGGTGTCTGGTATGATGAAATCAGGTGCCTGATAATGCTGTTATGACTAAGGACCATTTGAATGGCTTACTATTACTAGTTGCAATGATTATGACTAGCCATCATTAGCGAGGATAAAAATGATTAATTCTAACATCTCAGGTCAATCATGACAGCGAAGAGCAGGGATAGGAGGGAGCAGTCTCCAGAATGCACTTGACTTTGTTCTTATTGCTATGAAAGACATCATTCTGTTCCTCGGTCCTGGGCTTTAAAAAAAAAAAAACAAACAAACAAACAAAAAAAAAAAACCTCATGAAAGTAAGGTTGTGAGAGAGGAGGTTCATCAGTCTCTGTCTGAATAGAGGTGTGGGGGTCTACTCCTATCTTACTTTTTGGCTAATGGGCGTGATCTCTGAGCTTGCAGGCTAGGGATGTTGAGTGTGGGGCCAGGGGAAGGTTATGGAGAGTGCCCCATGACATGCCTTTATAGGCTGGTGCTTCCTAAACCTGTGAATCAAAGAACAGATCCTTCAGTGTCCTCCCTGAGGCCTGGGCACGAGGGAAAGCCTGACCTGCTGGGTCTTCATTTGATCTCTTTCCTCAGACCCCCGGCAGTGGACAGAAACCCATGTTCGGGACTGGGTGATGTGGGCCGTGAATGAGTTCAGCCTGAAAGGTGTGGACTTCCAGAAGTTCTGTATGAATGGAGCAGCCCTCTGTGCACTCGGGAAGGACTGCTTTCTTGAGCTGGCCCCAGACTTCGTTGGGGACATCTTGTGGGAACATCTCGAGATCCTGCAGAAAGGTAAAGGTGTGGGGAGGAAGTGAGGAGGAAGCCCTGTGGGGTTGCTGCTGCGGTGGGTGGGGGAGGATACCTAAGGGCGGGACATCCATGCCAGTACCTGTGGGTGTCCCATCACGGCATATACTGTCTCTGGAGACACGCCTGGCTGGCATGCAGTAGGTGCTCAATAAATGCAGCAGGTGCTCAATAAATGTCAGTTTTTTTCTTTTATGTATTGGAGGTTCAGATTTTAATGTTTTGCAAGATGGCACTCCCGAGGCATTTTGCTAGCCGGAATTCTGATCCCAGTCCTTACCTTGGACTCATGGGCTATTCGAACAGGGTCAGCAGCCAGCTCCCAAGACAGATCGTTGGTTGTATTTTTTCTCCTGGCCCCTTAATACACAGTCCCTTGATCCATGGCAGTGTGATACCTGTCCACCTCCACTAGAGAGCTTCGCTTCTCAGAGCTACTTACTAAGACTGGCTTCTTGGCCCCCTGCCTGGGAGGGTGGGAAGGGATTGGCGTGCTGTGGGCTACCTTTTTCATCAGGAGCACAAATGGGGGGTTAGGTCGGGACACCGTGTTGCAACCTTGTAATGACATGGCCTCCCCTACCAGCCTCTTCCAACCTTTTTGGACCAAGTGACTCATGTACCACAGTCCTGGCTGAGTATAGAAACAGCAGCAGGCGGCAAACTTGGGTGTTTTTGCACTTATTTTTCTAAATTTCTTCTTAAAATAAATTGCAGTTACCAGCAGTCAGTGGTGCCCTCCAGCTGACTGTAAGCCTAGAAGCCCGTTGCCCTCTCTGACCCAGGCCCACCCTTTCCCTGTGGTCACCAGCTCCAACCCTTGGCGCAGATGCCACGGTGGGGGTGGGGGGGGCAGGGAGCAAAGCTCTGGATTAGCACTTTTCTTCCATATAATACCTTCCTTTGTGTAAGGATATTTTCCACTCCGCAATGCTCAGGAGAGCCCCAAATTAGATTCCTCTGGGCCCAGAAGTGTTATCTTTCTTCCTTCTCTTCAGCGTCTGCGCTGGAAAATAAATAAATAAACACAGTCCAGAACTAGGTGAATCTTGCTGCGGCTGCCTCCGCTGGGGATGGCCGGGCCCAGGCTTCCCGAAGGCCCGAGGCCTTGTCCGCGTTAACTGCTCCAACACCCACTCCTACATGTTGACACGAATGACCTGTTTATAGAGGGAAAAGACAGGGCAGGCTCCTAACAGAGCTGATGTAACCGTTGGTGTATAAACACAACGGTGGATTCTACCAGACCGTGTAACCCAAATATATCCCAGTAATACGCACTTTCCCTGTATTTGTCCCCGTGGAGCGACCAGGTGTGCCAGAGTACCTGTGATCACAGTCATGACTAGTAACTGTAGCACAGCTCCTGTTTCCCGAGTGCTTTCCGATCCATTTTCTCATTGGATTCTCAAAACAGCCCCGTGAAATAAGAGGGCCGTGTGCTGTTGGTGTCCTCATCTGTAAAATGAGGGCAGATTAGGTGGTTTCCTCAAGATCGCTCATTTCCTTAAACTTGGTCTTTTTGATTTAATTTCCTGCCCTGCATTCTTTGTATAATAATATGGACTAGCAGGGCTGTGTCTGGGCCGCCAAGATGGGTGTGACCTACCTTCCTGCGAAGGACCAGTTTCAGAGAATGTAGGCCAATCAGGAAGTCATTGAGAATATTGGAGGACAAAACGTCCTATCATCACACCCATTTGCTACTGGGAAAGGTGGTAGGAACCATTTCTCCTTAGACTCTTGAAGAGCCCAGCTCTAGGTGTGTGTAGAGGCTACAGCTTTTGTTCTGTAATTAAACCAGAACAACACAGCCCCAGAACATAGCTGTTTGGGGTGGGGTGGAAGGCCAAAGGGACAGGGATGTTTTAATCTGATAAGGGGCTAAAGCAGAGTTTAATCATTTTATCTCCACTAGGAACTGTTTTCTCTGTACAGGCATAAACTTGTTTTCCCAGCAGCCTCTGCTCCCAACAAGCTATCCGATATCGGAGGAAAAACCCAAGCCAACACTCCTTCTGTGTGTCTGAGTCTTACAGGGAAATAGAATCAGAGCATTCCATGCAATATCTGGGGTCACACCACTGGATTCCAGGATCCCCCAGCTCACCTCAGCTCACCTACATTCTGTTCTCATGCCAAGGGGAGCTGGCACCTGGTTGCCAATAGCAGTTGGTGATAACGGTTCTCTGTCTTTGCGTGAGCCCCACCGTATCCATCCACCCAATGGTCACCTCACCAGTATCCTGTTCTTCTCTGAGCCTGGGGGTGATGGGAAAAAAAAAAAACAAAACCAACAACACAACACAAAAACCAGACATCTGTTAGAAGTGGAGGCCCTGAAGTATAACCACCTAAAGATGATAATATATTTCCAAAAAAAGTTTTGGAACCGATTGGTTCGAGCATTCAGGACTGATTCGGGTAAATTCCCAAGACATCTTGAAGCCTCTCGTGGTAACGTGGAGCAAGCATGCATCAGAATGAGGGTGGGATGCCTTCCCAAGCCTTAGAGATTACTCACTGGTGCTGCTTCCAAGTTATTAAATCCCATTTTGCAGCTACTGAAATAATTGACTTAGCCATACTTTTGTGATCTCATCTCTAGACAAGGCCCCAGTCAGGGTAGACTCAGACACCAGCTCAGTTAATTTCTTGGAGGAGGGACTGAGATCATTGTAGTCCTTGCGTCCAAGGTCCTTTTAGGCCAAACGTTACTTTGTCTGTTGACCTCTCTCTTTGGTTCCCCGCCCTGTCTGTTACAGAGGATGTGAAACCATATCAAGTGAATGGAGTCAACCCTACCTATCCAGAATCCCGCTATACCTCGGATTACTTCATTAGTAAGTTTGTCTTCCGCTCTTCTCTCATTTTGCTTGCTGTAGTGGGAACCTAGGAAAGGATTCCTGTCCCACATGACCTCGGGCTCCTTCATGGTAATTCTGTGGAAAATAACATTTTCTTCAATGTGGCCTCTCTGTTATTTATTTTGCTGTTCCCCCGAGGCACGAGGCTTCAACCTCTTTACGTGTTGGTATTTTATTAACCTGCCAACTCCTCTACACACCAGGATCTCTCCCACTACCTTCAGCATGAAAGTCATGTAGAGGGACTGCAACTTGGCCCCTGAACTTAGATCTTCCTTGATCCTGCGTACCATGGTGGCCATCAGAGGTTGGGGTTAGGGATTTGGTTGTGGCCTTTGTTCTTTCCCCTTTTACTAGTAGATACGACAGCATTTCCTCTGATCCTTCCTCAAGAGTGTGCCGTGTGGCTTTAGATTCTGTTACAGAAGGTAAAGCCTTTTCCCTTGTAGTAAACGATACCTAACCTTATACCTAACCTTACGGGAGAGGGGGCCAGAAGAAGCGGATTAGGGTAGGGCTGTTCTTATCTGATGGCCTTGCTTTTGAATGGAGTCTTGAGCAGGTTTGTTTTCCTTTTACCTTTTTATTTTATTTTGATTTTTATTCTAATAGCAGCAATGATATTAAGTATTGAGATGGCAAGAGCAAGAAGGGTTGGCCGGCGTTTTACACACGTAGTCTTTGCTTTTCTTCACAGCGCTCTGAGGGGGATTGCAATCATCCCTATTTTAGAGATGTGTAAATTAAGCCAGAAAAGGGAAGTCTCTTGTTAACTAGTTGAGCAAGCTGAAGCACCCAGACCCTTCTGACCTAAAATATTCTCCTTTCCTTCTCTAAGGTAGTCAGCTCGTTTTCGTCTTGTGGGGCTGCTGTGAATGGCGAAGACCTGCCTGTTGTAGGTCCAAATTGGCCCTCTCTCCAACGGCACATGTTCTCTGTTTCCAGGTTATGGTATCGAGCATGCTCAGTGCGTTCCTCCCTCAGAGTTCTCAGAGCCTAGCTTCATCACAGAATCCTACCAGACACTCCATCCCATCAGCTCGGAGGAGCTCCTCTCCCTCAAGTATGAGAACGACTACCCCTCGGTCATTCTCCGGGACCCTCTGCAGACGGACACCTTGCAGACTGACTACTTTGCCATCAAGCAAGAAGTCGTAACCCCGGACAACATGTGCATGGGGAGAACCAGTCGTGGTAGGTCAGATTTCTTCTCTAGAAGCTCTTGGGTTTTCAGATGTAACTGACTTTGTGAGTTTTTCAGGTCCCGTTATTTTTTTCTTTGCTATTGGCCCTGTATATTCCTGAGTTTCAGCCTTTCCGTTAGAATGTCTAGATATTAAGAGCTTTCCAACATGAAAGTGTGGCCCAGTCCGCCATGATGACAAAGACCGTGTGTCCATGGTGGAATTGGTGTGATGACCAATCCCATTTCTCATTTGGGTAAAATATTTCATTAAGTGATAACTCTAGTGGAAGGTGGTTGTTTTTTAAGGTGTGATTTATCTTCTTTGAGAGCATTTTTCTTGGGGAAGACATAATCCAATAAGAATGGTTCAGGTGACCCTCCTGGAAAGCCCTTAGCTTCCCATGTAGCCTAGCGATCCTTTTAGAGTCGTCCTGTGTCAGACTGCATACCCGGGCATGTTATCTGAATGACCTCTGCATCTCAGCCTGGGCTCTCCAGCCTCCTGTGACTTCTCTGGTTTGGGAAGATACAAGATGGTTAACCAACGGTTTATTTGGAACCAGTCATCAGCAGTATGGTGAAAGTGTGTATTTAGCTAAAGGACCAGGGAAAGAGGTCGCCAGAGGCTTCCAAAAGAAGGTACTCCTGTTGACATGACCATTATGATAATGATAAAATATTCACCGAGAGTGAAGTAAATGTTTCAAAATAGAGCTGACTGACTTTGTAAAAAAAAAAAAAAAAAAAGAAAGAAAGAAAGAAAAGAAAAGAAAAAGGTTTAGTACACCTGAATTTAAGATCAGGACACTAACGCTCAGAGGCGCAGCCTGACTCCTCAGGTGCCTGGATAGCTTTGTGTCTGAGGGAGGTTCAGTCCTCTGTACGGAGGGATTTGTTCATCGAGGAAGAACTAGCTAATTTCTAGAGAGTTGAAAAAAAAAAGACTTTTCCAGTGGATAAAGGTGAAAACACTACGGACAGGGAGAGAACAGGAGCTCATCCAAGTGGTGATCTGAGGCTTTTAGTCACGGGAATCAGGCCTCATAGGGATTTCTGCTCAGGGTTGACCCTGCTCTCCTCCTCTGAGTCTCTCAGAGTGGAGCCTAAAGACATCTTTACTTTGAAGAATCACCCAGCAGCCACCAGGGGCCATAAACGTCGTCGTCGTCTTCGAGCGTCAGTCTCATGCTTCCTCCCAACAGGCCCTAGGAAGAGTGGCAGGCCCTGCAGAGGGAAAGTCCCTAGCAAAATCTGAACCTGCAGTCTTCCTTCTTAGGGCCCCAGGGTGTTTGTGTCTCAGACGAAAGGGGATGGGTGGAACCAGTTTTGCCTTCCCCTTTCTGACTCTTTTTTCTTATTTTTGGATGCATGTCTATTTAAATACACACACACATGTGTGTGTATCTTTTTTTTTTTTTTTCCTCAGGCAGGTCAAAGCAACAAAACTACTTTCTTTCTCCTGGCGCTTTCTGTGCCTGTATGTGATGAGGCCAGGGCTGAGGGTTGGGCCTAGCCATGGTGTCACTCGGGGAGCTCTGCCGTCACCTTGTTTCTAAATTGTGCCTGGCCTTGCTTTTCTATGATCGTCCCTTCTCTCTCTCCTTCTCTTGGTCCTGGGTTTGGGGCTCCACTATCCTTCTAACCCCATGTCAGTTTCTGGGGACCAGATAGCGACCTGTACAAAGAGGCAGGAGTTGTTTCTCTCTGACCCCATTCCCCCTCCCTCACAGCAAACCGACCATGGCCTTGGCCCTGGAGAGGAAGCCCTTGTTGTTCACGGCTGCTGTTTGCATGTTAGAGGTCCTACAGACCTGCCCTCGGACGCGTGGTGATTGGTTAGACAGAAAGCATGACTGTTGGCTGGTGATTAGTAGTAATGATCACAGTATCTGTGGACCGCATTATAGGATACAAAGCGCTTCTGTGTCCCCCTTCTTCGGACTCTGAGTACTGTCTTTGTGTCAGTCTGTCCAGAGTGTTGCTGGTGAGGGTCCCCCTCTGCTGTGTAGCATGCTCTGAGGTCTGTCTGGTGGAGTCAGATGGCTTTGGAAGGCCTTGCTCTGAGACAGTTCACAGAGAAGCTAGCCAGTGGGTGTCTTAGAGGACACAGGCTTCCCTGCCTGAGCACAGTAGCATAACTGAGTGCCTCATCCAGTTGGAGCCAACCCATTTTTGGAGAAAATACCCGTAAACGAAGGTTCCCAGCTCCAGGATTGTGAAATAGAGCTAAAATGAAAGCAGCCTACTGCTCTAAACCACAACTCTCAACAGAGTTACATTTGGCTCATGTTTGAGAAGCTGCCAGAGGGTGGTTATGGCCTAGTTTCGTGCCCTTGCTTCTCGGGGCTCCTTGAAAACTCAGCTCGCCTGCTTTGGAAAGTTCAGTCTACGTGCCCTCCAAATGGAAAAGTGACTGATAGAGAATCGTTTCAGAGAGATTGAGGTAGAAATGCTGCCTAAGTATCAGTTACTTGCTGGGTGTTCTCCACAAAGAGATGAGTTGTCTTTCTTAAGCTGTTGGTGTGTTTGCCTTGTGGAGAACCTGAATGACCATTAAGATGGGTGTCTGGTCTCAGCAAACACCTCTTGAAGAGACGCCGCCAATTTTCCTTGTTCTGTTAAAAAGAGGCTATTGGATTCCGGTTGTAGGCTGTTTTCTTGAGTCTTTTCCTGTGAATTTCTGGAAGAGACGATTCTTTCATTTGTTAGGATAATAAAAAACTTACAGATATGCCAGTGGGTGGGGTAGGCACTGCCAGGAACTCATGGAGAGCTCCTAGTCTGCCTTCTGGAGATTACTCTTCTTCGGATGACTCGAGGAAGGAATGAGATTAAGTGGATATACCTACCGTTCTGTTTGCAGCAGCACTGGAGGGGATAAGAGGTTTGGGAAACCTTCTTACAACAGTGGCTTTGCAAAAAATATATATTTAACTGAATACCTTTTATTGTGGATTTTTTTGGTTGTGTGTTTAAATTTTATGAGCAACATATCTTCCCTCCCAATTACTATACATCTAATTTTGGTTTGGACACCATAATTAAGTATTTGAATTCCATTCTTTTAACCAATCCTCACTATTATGAAGGGGAGAATATGCCAGAAACCCACCAGTATTAGCTAGTATCGGCCAGCCGTATTCTGGGATTTGAACTTTATAGCAGACCTGCCTCCCCTAAACAATGGAGAGTTGACCTGTTATTTCTACACACACGTCTGTCACGTCCGTTTGCCTCTTGGCTTGTGCTGACCTGAGACGGTCATGGAGTCTCCCATGATTTAATTTAGGTTGCCTGAAAAGTCTCTGAAAGGGGAACACAGAAAATATTCCTGTGAGCTTTTCAGCTTTTAGATACATTTATTTTCCTCCAAATTATTTATTTTTTTTTGGTTTGTCTCCCTTTTCATGGCATTTTTGCCAATGGAAATTTCTCTAGGAGCTATTACGCAATCATAGCAGCTGTTTATAACCTGGTTTGGGAAATTAATGAACTTGCATGATCTTGTGGTCAGTTAAGAATGCCTTAAGCAACTCATGGAGTAAAGGATTTCTGACATAACTATGGACCTTAACCCTTCAATCAACTCTTTTATGTTTTATTGCCCCCACTCCCCCACTGAAGTATAAATTTCAAACACAAAATTGTACTTGGAGAAGATGAAGACCATGTATTTCTATTTAGAAGAGCGATAGTGGTTCTTTTTTTTTAACCTCCTGGAAAAAGCATCTCATAACTTCTTTCTCTATTTGAGAAGGCATGGAGGCAGGGCGTAGATTTCATTTTAAAATAGTATTTGGAAAAAAATGCTAAAAAATAACACAAGTTCCAAGGTCAGGGAAGGTCAATCCGCTCTTAGTCTAATGGAATATTTTTTCTTATGACCAAAATATTTTGCCAAATTGGGCCTTTTGAAATCAGCTCATTGGACTGAGTGGGAATAGAGAGTTGAGCCTGACTGCTGCGATTTCTTCATCTCTTCGTTGAGTCGAATACGTCAGCCGGAAATTCCGTAAGATCCAGTGTGATTCTCCACTTTTGGATTTCCGGCCCCAGGAATCTTGAGGCCCCACAGACTGCCGTCTCTCTCTGACAGACAAGAGCAGCGTGATTTCAGCCCCGTGGGGCGCCCTTCCCCAGTGTAAACCCCTGAGCTTCCGTTTCCACTGGCCTCTCCCTTCTTCCATCCCTCCTGTAGGTCTGATTAGCAATCTGTCCTCACTAAGAGGGTTTTTACAGTTTTCTCTTCCCAATTCCTCCTCCCCTGCCCTCTTCCCACCTCCTTTACCTCCAGGTAAGCTCGGGGGCCAGGACTCTTTTGAGAGCGTGGAGAGCTACGATAGCTGTGACCGCCTCACCCAGTCCTGGAGCAGCCAGTCATCCTTCAACAGCCTGCAGCGCGTCCCCTCCTATGACAGCTTCGACTCAGAGGACTATCCAGCCGCCCTGCCCAACCACAAGCCCAAGGGCACCTTCAAGGACTATGTGCGTGACCGTGCTGACCTCAACAAGGACAAGCCTGTCATTCCTGCTGCTGCCCTGGCTGGCTACACAGGTAGGCGTCCTGCCCCTACCTCAGCAGCCTCTGTGGGCTTGTCGCCATGGGTGGGCTCGGTGCTGGAAGGCATCATGCACAGATCCCTAGAGACTCTCTTTTTTGGCTGAGTGGGAAGAAGAAGACAGTAGGAGGTCTGGTCAGTCTCTCACACCACTCTGTTTGTGAATGGCCATCGATTTTTGGAAGTAAACAGTATCGTTCTATCCCAGGGGATCATTTCCAAGAGTGGTAGGAAGAACTTCTCTCTCAAGGGCATCATTGAATGACCACACTCTAGATTCTTCTGTAGTAGCATTCTCATTAGGCTAGCTGTTCAAATAGGAAGAGAAGCCTTAGTCACCCTATGCTCTGTCCAGATCTTGGCCTCTGTAGGAAACCCTTTGTTTGTTTGTTTGTTTCTCATTTAGCTTTATTACTGACTTTCTTCTAGGAGTGAAAGTTCTAGCAGTGGTGAATGAAGAAAGAACATAGGGAAAGGAAGATGGATGTTGAGAGCTTAGGCTTTGATTGAGAATCTGCTGATAAAATAGTTCATTGTCTGAGTGAGTTGTTAGCAGGGGTGCTGCCTAACCTTGGAGATATGTGACAAGTGTATCTGAGAAATATCCAAGGAGCATTCATGGGTTAACTTAGATCCTTTCTGTAGGAATGTAGTATTTTCTAAGAATTAGGAATTGTGCTGTGAGTGGAGCTTACTTTAAGCTTTGATCACTGAGCTGTGGTGTAGGCCACTCTTCTCTTCAGCTCCACGCTGGACAGGTTGACACGTGGGGACCCTTTCTGTGGATGGAGGCAAACTGTCCTACCTGCGTTTCCAGGGAGGTACCGGTCTGATCTTAGGAGCGTGCTTGATCCTTATTCCTGTGTCAGGGAGGTCTCGAGATTTTACTAGGAAAGCCAGCTGAGCTTTGAACAACTCAGAAGCTTGGAGAAATGACTCCTTCAGAGATCAGAAGTACGCCTTTTATGCCACATCCCACACAGCTCCTCGGGCCGTGCGTCGCACAAATTGGTGCTCAGCACTTATGTCTGTGTTTTGGGGAAGTGACAAGGTCTCTATAGAGAGTCAGGACCCAGAAAGACGTAAACGCCCCCTACCCTGTTCTTCCTCCTGGAACCTCCCATAGTCTTTGCTTGGACATCACTAGTGTGTCACTAGTGGGAACATATTGCCTTTCAAGTGGATCCTCTTCCATCTCTGGACCACAGACTGTTAGAGAGGAGGCCCCTTTCCATTAAGGATGTCTGGAATGAGGAGAAGCACATTCAGTGTCTTTCAAGATGTGCGAGACTGCTGGCTCCTGTAGCTTTAGCTCCTAGGTATTTTAAGCCCTGGACTCCGGTTGGATACTGATGAAGGAGGGAAAAGTGCAGCTTAATCAGGGGGAGAAAGGAAGGGCCAGGGAGCCTCCAGCATGATCCCAAGAATTTTGCAGGTGGCGGGGTCTCTAACTGGTGGCGCTTGCTTCCTTTCCCCTGGGCTCTGCCATTTGCCAAGGGTAAAGTCCAGCTTGTCTGCAGCTTCCAAGCAAGCCCTCACATTGCTTTGTCCTTATTGGAAGCATTTCTGTATTCTTTCTGGCATCATCTCCCTTATAACCACCAGCATCGACGATCACTGTTCTTCTCCCATGGCATTATTCCCTCTTAGCTAGGTACTTCCTAATGAAAAGTTTGCTACTTAGGGTGGTTTTGTGGATAACAAGATGAATAAACTAACTTGAAGTTCTAAAGTTGGGTTATGGTCAAAGAAAGCCTTATGGTTGAGGTCAGCCTTCATGGGATAAGATTCTGGTAAGGATCTCTGGCTGCACTGCAGAAGATCTAGAAGTTTCTGGGAAGGGTAAAAGCCTGATGTGCACCTCAGCTAGAAACCGCTCTGAAAGTGTGACATGTATTAGTTACTGCATTTTCTGTTGGGAGAAATCTGCAGAGCTAACAGTCTATGAGAGTGACTCAAGGCGTTTTGAGATGATCTTAGTATCTCCAAAGAATTATCTAAGAGTTGGGGAATCTTTCCAAGTGTCCCAGTTTCAGGGTGAGACAGAAAGGGGTGAGTTGGGAATTCTAAGAACTAGGAACCAATATGAAATACAAATTAGAGACATGAACTACCGTCAAGATAGCTAACATCCATGTGCTGCCCAAGAATCTTCTCTGGCGATCTAGACTCAGAGCCAAACCGATAAGAGCCTTAGAAAGTTCTTTCAGCACAAACGTAGGTATGTCCTGGAGATCTCAGTTACGATGGATGTCCCCCTTTATCTGGATGGGTTTTTTTAAAAGGTGCTCTCAGCGGCCCCCCCCACCCTTCCTCCCTCCTTCCTCTGTCTCTCTGTCTCTCTTTCTCTCTCTCTAAGGGAATAAAACATTCAGTGAGTGGAAGAAAAGCCAAGGTGACTTAGTGAAAGGTCTCGAAGACTAAAGTAGTCCCTTAAATTTAAAAGTACGTTTTAAGCATCTCACCACCCAGTGCTGCTCTCTGACCCTGGGGATGTAACTGTTCCCACCATCTCGGACGGTGGTAAGAACAATAGCCCAGAAAACAGAAGTCCCCTGCCCCTCCCCCGCCCCAGCTCTAGCACACTGTGTGATTTTAGGCAAATTTACCTTGTACCCTTTTCTACTTTTAGTGAAGTGGAAGTGTTCATCCTTATCTTGGTGGTGGGAGATCTGTGAAAATGTAATTTAACTAAATCAATTAATTAAACAAATGAGTGCTAGACGTTGTACTAGACATGGGGTGCCGGGAGCTCCGTTTTAATAAATCCGTTGTTTCAGCAAATGTTTCTGAGCACATGTCGAGCGTAGATAAGGGCCAGTTGCCCTTGGGGGGGTTCATTATCTGGTCGAATTCAAGATATTATAATTGTCCTTAGACTTGGACTGGATTTTCTTCATGCTGTGGTCTGAATGAAGGTCAGGATTTGTGAGGCATGTGGGGGCCAGCTGAAATTTTGGTGACGTTTACCCTGGGCTCAGTGCCTGGCGAGTATCTGTCCACCCTGCAGACTAATTCTACACGGTGGTTCCCTTGCCCTTGCACGTTCCTTGTGGTCCCTCATCATTCCAGGTACATCCTAGGGAGCGGGGAGAGGGATAGAGAAACATCCCTAGGTAACCCCCTCCACCAGCCTGGGAGCATGACCTTACACCTGACCTTACATAGATGTGTTAAGGTGAGCTGAAGTTTGGAAAAGTGCTTTGGAAAGTAGGAAGCATTGGTTAAATGCTGGCAAACTTTTTATTGCTCATAAAAATCAGACCCATTTTCTAGTTCACATGCTGCCTCCTTTTTGTTCATTCCCTCAAAATCCGAATACTCCAGAGTATATGTGGCCGCCCCGAAGGAGCAGTGGCACCATTATATCAGCATTATTTGGCCTGAACTACAGTGTGTACACATGGCTCCCTCGAGCCAGGAAGAGAGTCATTTCCCTGCCATTACACGCGGGGGGCCTTTGTCTATATCACCTTCAAAGGAATACATTTCACTTCTTCATGTGATGTCTTCGTTACTGCACTGTACGTGTGGAAATCAGTTAGAAACTGAATTTTCACATTCTCTTGCACAGTTACATTCTTCCTCCGAAGATAAGAAAATTGCATCAACCTTCACTGGGCTCCCATGGCAACTTGTTAAATTAGGTCAAGATGTGGGGGCAGATAACATGGCTTGAAAGCCTGCCTGTGCGCCGAGTTAAGAATACATCAAATGCAGTGCTGGCTTCCGCCAAAATGTACCTTCTTACCTTACTGTGAACTGCTTACGGTTATCAGACTGATACAATCAGAAAGCTCCATTTTCTCTTGTTTGAAGATACATTATGAACCCCATCTAATTACAAAACAATCCGAGAGAAGTGCCCCAGTGTTTTCTATCTATTTAATAGACCTAAGCAAAATGCTTTCCAGATCCCTGAAAAAGGTAGGGATCTCTGATTTTTTTTTCCCCAAATGCAGTAGCTATAGAAAAATATACTGGAATGTCAACTCGTATTCTCTCCTCTCCCAGCCCCATTTAATGGATGGTGAAACTGAGGCACAAAAAGTGACTTATTCAAGACCAGATAATTGGCATGTACACAGAAATAGCTACTGAAGTGCCAGATGTCTCACTTGACCAGGAATCTTTCTCCGTGTTAAAGAAAGAGAATAGTTATGGGTTATCTCAGTTGCTTTCCTACAGTAGAGTAGGGAGCCTTGAGTCTCACTTGTTACCAATTAGCACTTGTTACCAATTGTATATGGGTTAGGGCTGTGTAGGACATAGTACTAGCCTTTGGCTTCAATCTGGAGTCATCTGCCTACAAGTCACCTTTGCTGAACTTCATTCCAGATTGCCAGACAGATAAGGCATTGCCGCAGATAAGACATCTGTTCCTAGCACTTCTGCAGCTGTTTCTGAGCCGGCCTGGTAGTAAAGCCATTGTTCTCCCATCCCCGGGTATGTCCCCACCCACAGTTGCGACATTGTGAACGAGGTGGCAAGGGTCTCTTTTTCATCTGGAAGCCTGAGAAAGGCTAAACTCAAAGCTACTTGTCAACCATCACCAAATTCTGTCTTCTAGTGCTGCGCAGATCTATGAAAATGTAATCCCTCATTCTTATGGTTCAATCTGGCACTATCTGAAATTCAACTTTTAGATACTATTGCATGAAACATCACACATACACACACACACACACACAGTGCTAGTCCCGTAGAGGAAGAAGCCCCGTACATTCTCTCTAGGTCCTCTCAAATTGCTTCTGGCCTGAAAGAAATCTTGCCAAGTCCTAGGAGGCTCTAGAGACAGTCTCAAGTCATACAGTAAGAAAGTCCCTAGGCCAAGCCCAGAACCTTGGAGTTCTGGCTCGTAGTTAAGTTTTAGGGTTCAGTAACCCAGAGCTGCTGCTAAAACATGTTTTTGAAAATAAACAACTTCATTGCAAAGGAAGTGCTTCAAAGCCCTTCAGTGCAGAATGAAACCTGAGATTTGGCAGCGTTACCTGAAATCACAGTTTTCTGAAGCAAAACTGGGTTGCAAAATACTCTCAGGGCACTCGGGTACGAATAACAACTAAGGAAGCTTTTGGTTCGAGCCTGCGTTCCTGATAAGGAAAGGGGAGAGGGGTCACAGTGCAGTGTGAATTTGTGCACAAGAGTTCTAGAATTCTAAACCCAGGTGGGTATGTTATTAGGAACAGCGTGGAGCTTTTTAATTTGAGGGTGAAGGAGGGGTGATTACCCCACCCAGGCTCTAGAATATTGTGTCTGTACAAATGTTATCAGTATAAGACTGTGAATTGAAGAAGAAACAACTTGTTGACATGAATATAGAACTCTGGTCCCTTGTTGGGGCCTGAGCTGCCTTTTCCGGGGGCCCTGAGGTTCTTGGACAGGCAAAGTTGGAGATGGCCCTCAGGCTTTCAGGGGGGCCCACCACATCTCCCTGTGGAGTATCCTTGGGCAGCACCTGGATGGAAAGGAAGAAAAGAGCTTAGAAATGAGAAATAGTGGCCCAGAGAGTGTCTTGCCTTTCTGGCTCAGAGGCCCTGTGATTACCAGGTTGCAGGAAGCCAGGAGGACCCCCGTGGCCTAAATGGGACCAGCATCTCAGAAGCTGGGTGGGATTCCCATTCTCTGTGCTGTGGGTTAACATGCTGCCCAGTGCTGAGACTGATGGGAAAAGACTTTGGAGCATGGGGGAGGGAAACCCCTTGGGAGAGGAGAAGTCCCTTTCTGAGGCCCCATAGAGCACTTTCACTGCTCTGCCTCCTGCTTGGCTTTCTGACCGTTCTTCACCCTCTGCCACGAGCAAAGATCACAGGGTGGCAGGATTCGGCCTCCCTGTTCATTTGTTGTTGTTGTTGTTGTTGTTGTTTTTTCCTAAATGTCTTTTTAAAAAATATGGAAAGGGAGGTTCCCCTTTTCTGCCAGTTGTTTATGAAGGCCTCTGCTGACTGAACCCCCTCCTTGTCTTAATTCAGTTACAGCAACACCTTGCAAACCGACTCTCCCATTTCCACTTCACAAAACGTGCCTTGTGTCCCTGGTGCAGTTTCCAGCCACCCGAGGCCGAGCAGGTGTGTGGGTTTGGGATGGCAGGAAACTCACCAGGTGACCCCTTCCTTCTGGGGACAGGCCCCCTGCCTGTTTGGGAGGGGTCCTGAAGTCTCGCATTTTGTGGGTCACTGTTTCTTTAATCAAATCTAACTACAGAGGCTGGAACTGGGTGGTGACGGTTCTGGAATTCGGCTCCGTCTCCAGTTAGAGGCTCCACCTTTTTTGTCTTTGAAGTAAAATATTTCCACTGAGCCAAATTCAGCCCGGGTGCTGCTGAGGCCTCGGCACCTTTTGCCCTTCACCAGCAGGCCTGGGAAACTCCCTGCAGCTTCCATTGGGAAAGGCCCTGCCAGAGGTCCCAGATCGTCCTGCTGGTGCCCCTTGGCATCTTTCTCCTGGATGGCCTTCACTGCTCCAGGGAATGAGTGGCACATTCACTGGTCCCTCCACCTAGGCACTCTGTTCAAGGGAAGCTGTTCTCTTCCCATCCCGCCGACGGCAGCTTTCCTGTGCAGCCCCCTGGTTGGACAGCGTGTCCCCTGGAACTGCCTTCTCTTCTCAGTCCTGGTAAAGCATCCGAGAGGGAGGCCTTGCCAGGCTCCGTGAGCCCTGGTATGTTTCCCGTAGGCGTGAAGAGCCAGAGTCGGGATCCAGGCAGCCTGAGTGTGGTCTGGCTCTGCCTTGGACCATGTGTGACCTCAGGCAGGCTCGCCTTCCTGTGCCTTGGGATTCTCATCGGCAAGATGCTGATAATAATAGTTTCTATCTCAGGGGGTTGTTGGGAGCACTGAAGGCAGAGTTTGTGGAAAGCACCCGGAACCCTTGCTAGGCACATAGCGAGTACCGCTGTTCCGTATTATCCCCCAACCTCCACCTTTCCCATATAATTCTTTTTTTAAAAGATTTTATTTATTATTTATTTGAGAGAGAAAGAGTGTGCACAAGATGGGGGAAAGGGCAGAGGCAGAGGGACAAGCAGGCTCCCCGCTGATCAGGGAGCGCGACGTGGGACTCAATCCCAGGACCCGGGATCGTGACCTGAGCCCAAGGCATGTGTTTAATCGACTGGGCCACCCAGGAGCCCCTCTGCTATAATTCTATATTTATATTCCTCGAGGTCAGGGGACAGTGTATTTTATTTAGTAAATGCCAGTAATTGGTAGCAGTGACTTAGGGCACAGAAGATTCTTAATATCTGATCAGGTCATTTCGGCTCTTCAGCTCAGCCCACGGGTGCATTAAGCTCCCCCTGTGTCCTAGTCTCTTTCATGTACATTACCCTTTTTTTTTTTTTTAACTGTCACCAACAACCGCACAAGGTAGCTTCAGTCATTCTTACTGTACCAATGAGGGAATCAAGGTTCAGACAGGGAAAGAGGTCTAGTCTGAAGTCACACAGAAAACCACAAGGAAGATGCCTTTTGAAGTTTTTCATGTTTTCAGACAATTAGTTGGGAAACAGTCACAATCGGTGGACATGTTCCTGTGTTGTTTGGGGTCTGCAAAGGTGCAGATGGCAAGACGTGGTTAGACTCAAACAAGACATGTGTTGGTGTGTGAGGGGGGGATCTGTGAAGGACAAAGTGGGGGATAGTCAGGGAGGGCGGGGGAGGCTTTCAACCATGCTGCAGGTCTCTCCCCTGGAAAAGGAGAGAGGGAAGGAGGATCTGGATAGAGAAGAGCCTCCCTCTGCAGCTCGGGTCCAAGAAAGGTTTGGCCAGGCTCCCGGGAAACCCTCAGGTCAAAGCTGCCCAGTGGAGGAGCCCGTGTTCCCTCCTCCTACAGCGGGAGGTCTCAGTCGCCTCTTGTCGTGGCTGCGGGTGACTACCACATCACGTCTGACTGATGACTGTGTGTTGTGGATAGGCCGGCATGGCTTTTCTGTCTGGCTGTTAGTACAGTGGGGCTCCAGACCCTGGTCGTGATGCTCTCCGTGGCCCGTGGTAGGCTTCAGAGCTCTGTGCATTTATACTGTTGACTCTAACAAAGCATATGGCATTGTCTTTTGTGTGACTCACCTCTCCCTGAGAATCACAAGAGTGAAAGTTCTCCTAAGGTGAGTGAATGTGAAAGTTTGAACTTTGGCGGGAGGCTGGAAGGCTCTTTGCTGGAGCCGTGCCCACGGGGCACAGCCCTGTGGAGGGGACTGACATTCAGAGCCGAGGTAGGTGCAGTTTCTTGTGCAAGTCCCCAAGGCTACGTTCTCGGTCCTTTCTTTAAAAGCAAGGCGTAAGTAGGACGTTCTCAGCTCTTCACACGACGGTGGAACAAAACATGTTTCTTCCGATGCCCCTTGCTGTCATTCATGTTCTCTTTGTCGTCCAACCCAATCTGGCGACCATGCCTTACACATGGGGGGTGCGTGAAAATTCTTTTCTGGATTAAAGTTTGAAAACTTCGGTGCCCCAAAGACCACTTGGGATGTATGTCACCTCCCCAAAACTTCTAGCAGACTTTGCTCGTCATTCCTCTCACCCTTGATATGCAGGCGCAACTATGTGGCGAGGATAAATTAAATCCCAGAGGTTCCACTCAGGCCACAAACTATGGTCTTCAGACTCCTCAACTTCATCTTTCTAATCCTAATCAACGAACACATCTCTCTTTCTTCCTGTTACCTTGATACATCATAGGGAGGCATTGTTTTTAGACATTTGCATTGGTTCGAAAAAGCATTTCTTGGGTTTCGAACAAAATTCTCACCCCATACCCTCAAATCCAAACGTAACCCATTTCTGGTGACTTCTGAAAATAGTCAGTTACCTAGAAGACATCAGAAGGAAAAGCTCTGAAGAACCCACTTCCTGACTTGAGCTTCCCCAGCTCTCGGTCCAAGTCTGTGTCTCAGTGGTAGGGTGAGTATGGTTAGACAGAGCCCTTGGGTTTGGAGGGAGGGGCGCTGCATTTGAATATAGGCTGCCCCTTTAAGAGAAGACCAGTCTCCTTTCTCCTTCCACCCCCACACCGGTGGACTTGAAACGCGCAGGTGCAAGGAGCCCAAGCAAAAACAAGGGTCTCTCCTCCACACGCTAAAGCGTGGAGCGATCTCGTTCTCAGGACCCAGACAGACGGGCTGGGGAGCCTCGCTTACGTCTGTCCCAGGTGGGGCAGCCTGGCCGACCTGTGGCCCGCCACCTGGGCTTGTGGCCCGGTCTGTCTTGGACATTGATTAACTGGACAGGACTTTTGGCTTTACCTTCGGTTCATGGCATGGGATCTGTCTCTAGGCCCGACGTTGGCGGGCAATGCTGTTGCATTCCTGGGTCAGCCCTCCATAATAATGAGGTAGAGTGTATTTTGTGAGGAGCATAAATGATTAGGGAGAAAAGCACATTGGGGGAAAAGAGGATCTAAGTCTGTCTGTGGCCAAGATTTCCCCAAACCGTAAGTGTCTGTCATACTTTCACTTGCAAAACAGTTCGCATGTGTTTGTTCTTTTTGTGCTCACCTACTTTGAATCAGGGCCAGCACTTCACAGAGTTATCCTGAGCTTGAACAGATCCACACTGGTCGTTCTCATGTACAGGATTTTTTAAAAAGGTCACATATATATACTTTAACCTTACTCGTAGCCTGCAACATTATCCTTTTCCAAAGTAGCCATGAGAAAGGCCAATTTAATTCTTGGAAGAGTAATTGAATTTTATCTTGTGTTTTTGCTGTGTTTATTTTTTTTTAAATTTCATCCTTTTTGCTTGTCTTTCTTTGAAAAGTGTGCTTTTAAAAATACATTTTCTGTTGATTCATTCTTCTAGTCGGTCCCACTGTCATATTTTATATTGTTCCTAAAATGTTCAGCACTGTGACCGCCTCTGCATATGTGTGTGTGTGTATTTAAATTTATATTTATATGTTTTTTTTAATTATTTTTTTATTTTTTTATTTATTTTTTATTTTTTTTTAAAGATTTTATTTATTTATTTGACAGAGAGAGATCACAAGTAGGCAGAGAGGCAGGCAGAGAGAGAGGGAAGCAGGCTCCTCTCAGAGCAGAGAGCCCGATGCGGGGCTCGATCCCAGGACCCTGAGATCATGACCTGAGCCGAAGGCAGAGGCTTTAACCCACTGAGCCACCCAGGCGCCCCTATATTTATATATTTTTTAATAACAGGGACTCAATGGACATCTCTATAAAGTAGGGAGGACAGGGATAACTATTTCCATTTTAGCAATGGGAAAACTAGAGCCCAGAGAGGTTAAATTAGTTGCGTAAGTTCGTGGAGTGAATCAGGGAGGAAGTGGGAGCAAAGTGCTGGAAGCTTGACCTCCCCACTTGGAGCATTCCTTGGGCATATATATTTTTTTAATTTCTGAGGGTACTGTCTGCTCTCCTCTCCCAGTTTTCCACTGCCTGACATGTTTGTTTGTTTTTGATTTTTTTGAAATTCTTTCTCTCTTTTGGTCTAACGTGCCAGGGACACAGACTTACATCAAAGGCAGGTTTCACATGATTTGAGAGCTGTTTTCTGACTGGCTTCCATTGTCAGCTGCTGGCTCTTTCGGCAATAAATCCATGCATGTTCGTAAAGTTATCGTCCATTATGTTCATGGAGCGTGTTTTTCAAGCCCCTGTCAGATAATATTCTTTGTGGTTGTGTGCTGAATTACTAGAACCTGTGTGCCCCACTGCTACCCTTGAGTTATTAGCCATTGATACAGGAACTTAATGATGGAACATATGACTCATTGGACCAAGGCACTCTTGGCTGGTTATGCAATGTACCATAGTTAGATCATGCTGGAGTTGAGAGGAGATCAGGTTGGGGTGGAGGCAGGAGATGGGCATCACTCCGAAGAAGTGGGAAAAAGGTCCTTACAGACATAACCCCATGCCAAAATATCAAGCAGTCTCTGCCCTTCCTTTCCTTTCAACAATCTTCCCAGTGCTTTGGTGGCCAAACCATCCAACAGTCGTTTATCCCCAGGCAGAAGACATCGGCGCTTCACGGCTGCTTTGGGTCCAGAGGGCAAGCCACTGTCAGGAGGTTTCCTGTTTGTCATTCAACTTCATTTCATAAGGACTCAGTGGACAGGGATTTGGGCATCTTCTGTGAATGATCGTTCAGAAGCGGGTTGACAGGAAGGGCGTGGTGCTTATGAGGCTCCGGGGTCCCTCCACCCCATACCAGCCACGGTGGGCACCTTCACGGTGGCAGCAGAGGAAGATAGATTGGTGAGCAGATGGGTCATTTCTGGATTCGTGTGTGCTGTTTTTGCCATCTTCGTTTGGCTGTGGGTAGAGACACCTGGGTGGAAGGGAGGGGCAGTCAAGGCCCGTTCCTCTGCTTTAGGACCACCTGCCAGATGTGTGCTCTGAGGGCAGAGTCTTCCCTGTTGCAAGGGTGACCAACCATGCTAGTTTCATAGGTTAAAATAAATGTGGTGTCTTGCTCGTACTGAGGTGTTTGATTTGACTTTTAGAGTCAAGCTGAAGAGATTAACTTCTCAAAGTAGCAAATGAATCCCCAAGGGACAGGCCGTGTGGGTATGTTTTTATTTGGGGGAACATGTTGCTCCTACAGCCTGGGAGTCACTCATGTTGATTAGTCCCGGATAGGGTTTAATAGAGAGAGAGGCAGCTGGGGTAGACACCTTTCTGCAGAGGGAGGATGAATGTCTCAGCAGCATGAACCAGTAAATGTCTGTTGAGCACTTGTCCGAAACCCCATACCTGCCACCGAGAAAAGAAGGCTCACGAAGCTTGAGTCTAGGTGCACAGGGGGCCAACGGCAGGTGTCATTCAACAGCAAGTTGCTTTCGGACTGTTGGTATTTCGGGGTGAGGCATTGTCTACGCTTTGCCTTGCACCAGTGAGAAAGCACCATCTCTGCCGTGAAAGCGTGCATCCCATGACAAGAGAGACAGGCCATCAGGCTTGGCCTCGGTAGAAGCAAACCCATAAAAGAAGCTACCAGAGAGCGCAACTGCCCTGTGCTGACCTCCGTCTGCACGGAAAGCACCTCTCATAGGTTAGCCACATGCTGGGGCACAGATGAGGGGGTGAGGACTTGCAGGTGAAAGGAAAAGGAAACACGGCCGTCCAGTCCCGGTCGCCGTTCACCAGCAGTGAGTCCGGGACCATGGACCTGAAAATGAGAAGACATTGACAGGTGGTCAAGTGGAAAGGATGATTCCCAGGAGGATCTTAGTAAGATCTTGTCCTTGCCCATGGCTGTGTATTGAATTTGTTCACTTAGACTCGGAGTTGGGGAACATGCAACCATAGCAGCGAAACAATAGGGGATTTTTTATAACTAGCCCTCCTCAAGAGAGATGGTGGGCCTTCCAGTTCCTAGACAAAGAGAAGGGACTTAAAACATCACCTGGATGAGGAGGAATTTACCTGAAGCTTTAATCTTAAAAAAAAAAAAAAAAAAAAAAATGAGACTAACAACTTGGATCTCAAGTGCCTTGAGGGTCCCCACCTGACACTTCTGCTTCTGAGGTTCGGTCACGTTCTTCAGATCAGGACTGTCACTGTTGTACTAAGAACTCTCCTCTTACCCAGAAGCTTAGAAGAACAAAGCCAGCAGAGGAAATCCCCCAGCTGCAGCCGGCGAGGGGGCTGGAGGGAGCAGTCGGCAGGGTGTGTGGGGCCCAGCCAGTGTGTGTGTGTGTGTGTGTGTGTGTGTGTGTGTGTAGCCCTCCCTCCTTCACTTCTTCGGAGAGAGACTTCCTTCTAACAGGGACCCCTCTGTTGTTGTGGCTGAGAGTTTCTACTTGAGAAGCATAGTTTCCCAGTGATGCCACCGGATTCCTGATGTGTGACACCCCGGGGCAACATGGTGAAGGACGCCGTTGACTGCCTTGGGGCCCCCAGACAGGGACACCATTGTGAGTCACATTGAGTGTGTAAACTCCCCCTTCCCATGACTGGCACTATTCTTAGTACCATTCTCTGCTCCCTGGGACAAAGGTCACTGGGAGCACCGTCCAGTTGGGTGGGTGGATGGGGTTGGGCCCAGGGTGAGAGGAGGCACAGGGAGAATGAGGAAGAGGCTTTACAATTTGAGGATATGTTGGAGCAAGGGTGAGGGATGGAGGAGCCCTGCAGCCCCGGGGATTTGGGCTGAGATACACTAAGCAACCTAGAAACATCCTCTGGGAGAGTCTGTAACCAGCACTGCTAGTCTCATTTCCGGGTTTCAACAAGTCTGGGGCCTAGGAAGTTCCCGTGGGCCTAGACATGGATGGGACGGGCGGGGTCACCCAGTGTGCATTGCCATCCTGGAGCTCCCTGCCAGCTGTGTGCTTCCCTCTGGGGATCCTGATATCCCTTCCCAGACCTGCAATGAACGTGACCAGGCTCCTGTGCAGGACTGTCCACAAGTCCAGCTGGGTAATGGACCTACCCCCGGACCCAGAGTTCTTACTGAGACCTGGCGTTTCCAGCTGGGAGAATAATTCCACATCCTTCCTATTTACGGCTCCCCACCACCAAAAGCGCCCTTTAGGAGTCAGCCAAAGGGAGGAATCTTTGGAGGGAGGGTAATCTCATGGATTCCTTTCATTTGGTACCACATTCTGAGCTTTCTGAAGGGCGAACAGCCTCTTTAGGAATCCCACGGCAGGAGCCCTGCGTGTGCCTGTCAGCCCTGGCTGGGCTTCCAGGATCTTCCTTGCAGAGTCAGGGAACAGAGACTCGAGCTGACATCACCCTATTTTGACTTTCTTGTTGTGAAGCTTTCAAGAGACATTCCTCCCTGTTCAAGTTCCTGTGCTTTGGTTAGGCATCTGGTTTTCCTATTTATGCTCCTTCTTGCGTTTGTTGTAAATAGTAAAAAAAAACTGATAGTATCTCACCCACGACCTGGGTTCCTAGTTCCCAGATTTCACAGTTTTATGTTCCTTTTGAACAGAGGAAAATTCACAATTAGAAAAACAAAAAGCAAACAAACAAAAAACACACAAAAAACCCACCAAACCCAGAGACAAGGGTTTACCCTGCCCCCCTCCCACCCCTAGCCGCCCAGGGAGGCAGGGTTGGCACAGACAGATAGAACTTGTCCCTCTGACATTTCAGTTTGGGAAATGGCACTGGGCAGGAGAAAGAGCAAGAATAATTCTGACATCTGTGCCTCCGTGAGCTGGTTCCGGCGACAGGACTTATACACCCCCTTTGCACTTTCTGGCTGCCTCAGGGATCCCAAGGGCGAGGAACTGGGATATGTTCCTGAGCCTCTCTCTTTGGGACTTGGGATGTGCCTGCTGCTCCCTGCCAGGGACTAGGACTTGCCTGGGTAGAAAGATCCCAAAATGTCCTTCCTTCCCCTTCGCTGAGCTTGGTGTGACTAGCCCTCCACTCCCCAAAGGAATCTGAAGATAATGGGAAAGAGGTTTGTAGGTAAATAGTGAGAGGGAGAAACAGTGAAGTAACATTAGCCTCACAGCTACCAGGAGGGGAAGGACTCATGGGGCTGGACATATCACCTTTGGAGGTGAACACCAAGGTCCCCAGTGGTTGGATGGTCAATCAGGAGAACCACTGGCCAGCCCAGTGTCCCGTGTGTGCTGTGAGCAGTGAGGAAGAGATTTTTTTTTTTTTTTAAAGCTTGGTCCTTTTATCCCATGGCTCCTCTCAACCAGGCCGCCCGTTCAGATTTCTGCCTCTGGGTGGGTCTTATTTAAGGACAAAGCAGTGCCAAGCTGAAGGATTTGGGGGTCAGTCCGCCTGGGTTCCATTCACGGCCATTTTACTTCTGAATGGCCTTGGACGAGGCCAGGGGACAAGTGACCCAGGAACTCAGTGTCCTCTGTTGTGAAAATGGAAAAACAAATTTGCGAGTCCTAGTACCTACTCCCTGGAGTTACTATAAGGAATAAATGAGATGAACATAAAGCATTACGCACAGTGTCCAGTGCGCGTGAGTGTGCAACACGCCCGAGCTCTCGTTTGCACTTTTCCTCATCCGGGGTCTTACAGTGACTCCTCTCTCTCCGTGTTCAGTCGCTTGTCTGTGGGCGTGGCCCGGGAGACGACTGACTGCAGACTCCAGGGCTCCTTCACGTGGTTTCCGAGTAGTTGACTGTTCCTGGTTATGTTTCTCTTCCAAAGAGTGGGAAGACAATGCTGTCCTCTTGGGTGTAGGGTCCTCTTTGCACCTCTTCCGGAAGCCTGCTCTTTTGCTGCGTTGTTTCAGTGGCTGTTTGTGAATTTCTTGGCTAGCAGAGATTCCACAGCCTTTCTTAATAGAGACGTGTGGACTGATGGCTCCTGTCCAGAATGGCTTCTCCACCAATTCCTCCCATAATGTCCCGTTTCGTCCTGTGAGCCCAGGCAGACAGTAGTGACTGGTACCTTGAACTCAAGGCCCACGAAACCTGCCAATATGCCCGAGTTGTAGGCAAAACCGTGTTTTAACAGGCTGAGAGACAGAAGAGGGTAAGGCTTTCCTGGGGTCACCTTCTGGGCTGTTTCTTTGAATGCTCAGTTATTTCGTAGGTCCACGGGATCATCTCATTCTAGAATATGCATAAGGTATTTCTTACAGGATGGTTTTCGAGAGTGCAAGGTGCATTCTTAGAAGGATGAAGTGAAGCTGTTTCATCTTCCAGTTTTAGCTTGGCCTGTGCTGGAGACATGCTGGGGTTCATCCCCAGCAGGTAGCCACTGGGGTTCGGGGGGCAGTGGGATGCTTCCTTTGGCTGTCCAGTGAATGTCCACGTCAGCTGCTGTTGCCCTGCTGCTTCGAGTCTGGAGGCCTGGACACCGGACCCAGAACCATCACGTTCACACCATGCCCCAGAGCAAAGTCACCTTGATTTTCTGAACATTTTTCTTTTTGTTTCTTAATAGGACGGAAACACTAAAATTCGTTGTGCCTTGCCTATAGAGAGGGCTGGGGAGTGGATTTTAGGAGTTAGCAAAATGATATATGGGAACATATCTTGTAGAAGTATAAGGTATAACAAGAGTTGACCCCTCTAGATCATAAGAACATTTCTCTTTCTAGATGAAAAAAGTTTATTTCCCATTGAATCTCACTTTCCTTTGGATCAGACAGATCTGAGGCTCAGGTTAAGGATGAAAGCCTTAGAAAGTCAAGTGTCCCTGTATGAGCTGGAGTGCTCCTGGCTTCCTTCGTCTTTCCTCCTCTGCCCAGATGGCTTCTAAGATGGTGCTGTAAGTGTAGACCTGTAGCAAGCACCACGGACTTGAACCATAATGTTGAACCATGTTGTTTCTCCCTCCAGCTACGCCCATGAACGAGATTGGAATCACTGGCAGCATTGTCATATCTGAATAGAAAGTTATCTTACAAGGAAATCTATGAGCATAAATCCTTTAGCGTGAGATAAGTGGACCATCAGAGTGTGTCTGGTTTTCCAGAACTAAGATCTTGGCAGTGTTGATGGCTAAGACAAGAGGATTGTGTGTGTGTATGTGTGTAAGTTAGAATATACTGACCCAGGAAGAATTTCTGAGACCGCCCTCACCTGACCTCTGAAGATTTCGTGGGTGGCAGGTTAATCCCTTATACAGTGCTGATTCTCTCCTTTCTTAGTTTGTGAGTCTGCCTGTAAATGGCCTGGGGGAATGGGATGGTGGTGGAGAGTATTATGACCTTATGACCAAAAGAATGTCTAACCTCTGTGTCCTTGTTAGATGACCTTAGGATAGCAATCCTTGTCACTTACAAATCAGGAACTGGAGGCTCTCTAATACAGAGAAGCACTTAAGAGCTTTGACTTAAGATGGGAAGTGGCAAGGTATTCCTTAGTTAATGACTGTATTACTAGTCAAAGCAAACAGGACTTAGTTCTTGAAGGCACGAAGGATTATGCTGCCTTAGAATGTCTCAGAGGATGGATCTAGTAATTTTCTTTCTAGAATTTTCATTGCAGTAAAAATGGACTGACCGTTAAGTCAATCAAAATAATATTGATAAGACAATGGTATATTGTAAGTGCTTTTTTGGGGGGGGTAGAAAGTTTTTCACCATTCAGTCCTTGTGAACTCACAGTACCTCCTCTAACTTTTGTGCTGTATGCCGCCTTCATCCTCCCGGGGCTGGACGGACTGGAGAGGAGGCAGGAGGGGCGCTGTGTAATGGGACTCATTGCTGGTGCTGTCGAGCGTCTGGTGTAATGATTCACAATGGCTTGTGTTTTCAGGCAGTGGACCAATCCAGCTGTGGCAGTTTCTTCTGGAATTACTCACTGATAAATCCTGTCAGTCTTTTATCAGCTGGACAGGAGATGGCTGGGAGTTCAAGCTTTCTGACCCAGATGAGGTAAGAAGGGAGTGACGAGCGAGCGCTGTGTGGAAGGGGGATGAGAGTGAACTCTGGAACTCTGGCAAGTGGTTATGTGGGCCGGGATGACATTTCCTAGGATTCCAGCCCCACCTCTGCCCTTTTCCTAGGAGTCCAGCCCCACCTCTGCCCCTTGGTGCTTGTATGATCTCGAGCCAGTTACGTAGCCTGTCTGAGACTGAGTTGCATCCTTCAGACAGCAGAGGACATAGTTACACTGCCCATTTGTGTTCCGGGATTCACATTGTGGGCCCTTCATACACATGGGTTGCCTTTTCTGGAATGGGTCGGACAATTCAAGAGGTCTTGGAAGATCAGTACAATCTGTTCATTAATATATCGTTCTCAACAAATGCGTATCTGTGCCAGGCCCTAGTCTGAGCATGACAGAACTGAAAACACTGAACAAGAGAGACAACATCTCTGGTCTGGCAGACAAGAGAAGATAGCACACCCAATACAGAAAAAATGCTGCCCTTTGATGAAACGCAGGCATGATCAGCTCCACTCCCTCACACTAAATTTCATGCTTGCAAAGCGAGCGTAGCCTACCAGCAACATAAGGAAAGAGGAGAGTCTATAGTATTGTCTTTTTTTTCCCCAATACTTTAATACTTTCCAGCATTTCATTACACAGAAACACAGGATCAAGGTATTTTCATTAATTTAAAGAATCTTGCCCATCTCTTAAAAATGGGAATTCAGAATAGATGGGTGAGAAAAAGATCTCCCGTGCACGTGAGTCTCCACCCATCTTCCTTGGACATCACGGGTCACCATGAGTGGATGGACACACAGGCATACCAGAGTGTCTACTTGGGTTATCCTCTAGGTTTTTACCCTGTCTCTTTTTCACTTTTTTATTTGTCTAATTTCAGGTGGCCAGGAGATGGGGAAAAAGGAAAAACAAGCCCAAGATGAATTATGAGAAACTGAGCCGTGGCCTACGCTACTATTATGACAAAAACATCATCCACAAGACAGCGGGTAAACGCTACGTGTACCGCTTTGTGTGCGACCTACAAAGCCTTCTGGGATACACGCCCGAGGAGCTCCACGCCATGCTGGATGTCAAACCCGATGCCGACGAGTGACGGACACCCAAGGGGTCGGGGAAAACTCTGCTGAGACATTTCGAAGAACAACCATGTTGGTCGGACTCTTAATTTTTAATCGTTATTCTATTTTTAATTTTCCAGAACTCGTTTTTTACATTCAGGGGTGGGAGCTAAGTGAGCTGCAGCTTAATCAATTGTGAGCAGTTGGAAAAAGAGAGCCAGGACTTGTGGGGTGGGTGGGACGAGAAATTCTTGAGCAAATTTTCAGGAGAGGGAGAGAGAGAGAGAAAAAGAGAGAGAAGGGTTCTTCTTAGAAGCTTGAAGGATCTGGCTTAAGGGAGGAGGAGACTGACACGTCCCATTATTTTTTAAAAATCGTCCATGAAAAAACAAAGGCATGTCTTGAGTTATGGACCTATTAGCAAAAGAAATTGACACATCAGGAGTTCTGAGACCCATGAAAAGGCAATTAATTTGCTTTTGGTTTTAGGTCTGGGAGGGCAAAAAAGAGGGAGGTGGGATGAAACATTTGTTTGGGGGATGCACTAAAAACCAAGGACTATTTACTTTTTACTCAACTTTCGAAACAAAGATGGACTGCAGTGGGGAGGAGCCCAAACTGTTTTTGTGTTAAAATTTATTTTATTAAATTTTGTGCCAGTATTTTTTTTTTTTTTTTTTTTTTCTTAAAAATCGTCTTAAGCTCTAAGGTGGTCTCAGTATTGCAGTGTCATGCAAGTTTGTTTTTTATTTGCCGGCTGAGGATTCTGTCACAGTGCAAGGAAACTGTTTATATAGACCCCACTGGAAATGCAAAGTGCTGTCACTGAGATCGGGGATCCCAAATTCTTGTGACTTCTATATGAAGGAAAAAAATCATGCTGATTTGGGTACAAGAGACCTATGCATGTGAATTTCATCTGTGTTTTAAAAAATGATCACACCCCTCTACTTACTTACCATTAGTGGATTCTCGGGGTTTGGACTTAACGTTGAACTAAGAAGCATTAAGTCTTTGAACTGAATGTATTTTGCAGCCTGGTTTTGGACCACAGTCAATGTAGGAGCACTGTTGAGGTCATAGAAAGGAGATCGAAGGAGGAAGACTGACTTGGTTCTTTATCGGTTCTATACCTGTAACATTTATGACTTGGAATAAAAGCTGTGTGCATGGGCATTACCCCCTCAGGTCTTAGGAAGTAAGTCCTGAATGCTTGTCATTCCACACCAGCACTCTACTCTTTCTCCTTTATGTCTCATTGTCCCGGCATCCCACATTTATTGCTTCCCCCCACCCTGTTACCCAGTGGAGAGAAATGTCCGACTTTCCGATTGGTGAGAGAAAGAGCAATGCAGTCATGCCATGAGATGGAGAGTGGCTGGCAAAGCCATTTAGATGTCCTGGGTTTTAGGAACAATGGAAATTAAGGTTGCGTGGAAGTAAAATGTGGCTTGGCTGTCTTTGGGAGGAGAAATGCATGGCTTTCCTTTGAGGAGTGTCAGCTGGTGGAGTCAGGTGTCGAGTAGGCCGTGCATGCAGCGTGAAGAGTGCAGACCCTATCTGGGCCCGTGCTTGGACCTGTTATCTTGGCACAGGGTAAGTGAAGGTTAATAATTGCAGAAGAGACAAATGACTTGAAGGCAAAAGAAACATAAGAAAAGGAGCTTGAGTGAAGAAAATGAGGTGGTCCGTGCGATTCGAGTAGATTTCTGGTTCCTCCAAAGCTCAGCGACAAACTCCGTTGACTGGGGCAGTGCTGAAGGGTGGTCTGCAAAGGTTTGGGTCTTTCTCCAGAGTGGGGAGGGTGGGAACCAACATCTAACCAGTGAAGAAAAGTGCCTAAAACACTTGAACCCCGCTCCCAATAGATGCCTGATTAAAAAGGATGATGACCGAGGGACAGCTCTCGCGGACTTCAGTGGGAGAGGCGAAGAGATATTTAAGGTGGGCTTCTCAGGGTGAGCCCTTCTTGGGCTCCAAGGGAGAGACCAGAAGTACTAACTACCTGTTAGCATAGCTTCCAGAAAGTGGGTTGTTTACTCCCAGGTCCTCTTGCAGACCCTGAATTATCAGGAAACCAGCTCTGTGATTCATGAGTCTCCTTACACTGTTAAATCGGAGTGTCTCCTTGGAAAGCAAAGGTAGAGTTGGCCCAGCTGTGTATTCTCATCTTCTTCCGGGTGCAGGTGCCTTAATGAAGCTCTCGAATATTTTAGGAGCTGCTCAGGGAGTGTTAGGCGGAACTGTTGGATTACGTTGTTTTCTCTTAGATTATGGGATCTTTGTTGGGCACTGGCAAAGGCGTGTGTGTGTGCCCACGCGCATGTGTGCGTGTGTGCGTGTGCACGTGTGCGTGTGTGCATGCTTGCAGACATGTAGAACTGCCGCTAAAATAATACCTGGGTTTTTCGGTTAAGTCTTTCCACATTTCAGCAACAGGCAAGAGTAGAACCAAGGCAGGGCATCGGTCTTGCTTGCTGTTCGCAACCAGGCAGAACATGACTTTCTCAGTGCACCCACCTTTCCTTTTGCGTTTCTGCTAGAAACTCCCCTTGTGTGAGCATGTCTAAGTCCTGCGAGAACTCCATAGCAGATAAGAGATAAGAAAGTGCCTCCTCCTGCTCCTCAGCCCGCTTATTTGCTAAGATGCCTCTCTCTCTAGGTCCGCCGTTTTCAGTATTTGTAGATAGTGCGCTAGTTAGGGAAGACAGCTTTGTCCATCTGGCCAGATGCTTTTTCTCCTTCTGTCCAGGGGCCAGAGACCATCCCAGGAAGAGTGGTGGGTGGTTTATACACTGGAAATGTAGCAGAATTGTTGCATTTATGCTTTTTAAAAACACATGTTAACTTCAGAGGAAGGATGGGCAAATCTGGTTGAGCTGATGAAACCCTTATTTTCCTGGAGATGCCTTAACCCGTGTTGGTTTTGGCTGTCGGGTTCAGGGTCACTTTTGTTTCCTTCTCCAAGCAGGGGAAGGACTTCCCTACACAGAGCCCTGGTTTTGTGGCTTTGGGGATTGGAGGTAGCATTCAAAGATCAGATGTGCTTTTCCTCACTTTGGAGACGAACACTCCGGGTTTTAGAGCATTAACCTGCCTAATCTTCATGGTGAAAAGTTACACCTTCTCTGTTCTAGTCATGCTGTGCGTGCTGCTTTCTGTTGGGGTCTATATAAATGTGTTGAACTCATATCTACATTCCAAAGAAGTTTCAAGGAACCATAAATATATGTATACATATACATATATAAAGTATATATATATTAAAATGAAATTATCTCTATCAGGAATACTGCCTCAGTTACTGAACTTTTTTTAAGAATACTTTTTTTTTTTAAGCTGAGAAGTATAGGGGTGAAAAAGATGTTATATTGTGTTTGACTATTTTCCAACTTGTATTTTCATATAATTTATATTTTTTAAAAAGCTGAAAATTTAAAAGCAAGATGAAAAAAGGAAAAGCAGGTGCTTTTTAAAAATCAGAACTGAGGTAGCTTAGAGATATAGCGATGTAAGTGTCTATGTGTTTTTTTTTTAATGCAAAAAAAATTTCTTATGGGGGAGTTTTTTTGTTTGTTTATTTTAGTAGCTGATGCTGGCACATCATTTTGCTGGAGAGTTTTTTATATACTGTAGCCTGATTTCATATTGTATTTTAAACTGTGTGAGATTAAAAACAAAGAAATTCATTCATAACAATGTGGGTTTGGTTCGATTCTTTCCTGTCTGGTGCATGTGTGAAAAAACAGGACAGACTCACCAACCAGAGACAAGCTGAGGAAGAAAGGCAGGTCAGTCTTGCTGATCTCACGAGCTCAAGACCAGCTCAGATAAAGACTTCCTAATAAACTTATAACGAGAATACAGGGAAGTACAGTGCAATACTCCACTTATTGAATATACGGGGGTCATCCTTGGTGGAATGTGCCTGGCTTCGTCACACCACATTTTATTCATGTCTGAAGGACCGAAGAGCCCACGTGAAACAAGTTTTTTAGTGACTCAACGGATAAACATTTGATTTCAAGGGAGTAACTTTCCTGATAGGAACATGGGAAGTTGAACAGCTTAGCTCATGCTCTGGACATGAACAGTATTTTGGTTTGTTCTTCTGATGCTAATTTTGGTCTATGCAAATTGGAACCCATCACATTTGTCTCCTTTGGCCCAACTCTTCCACTGGGGGTTGAAAATGGGGAATGATAATATCAGCCCGAACCTCAGCAGCCCGTGTTATAAATAAAATCATATTTATAAGTGCTTCGGGGAGGAGTGCTTGGGAACACATCCTACGTGGTACTTTTCTCTTGTTGTTGAAACTGTAGAAGGTGGATGTTTTTAATTAACACCAGCATTTGCAACATGAGTCCTCTACTCACAGCTGGAAAGAGAATTTTTGCTGAATTGTTCACAAAGAGAGCTCTGTTTTTGGAAAATCTGTTTCTCCCAGCCTGGAGGTTGAGGTTTGCTGAGTGCACATTGAACACTGACTGTGTGGTCTAGTGGTTATAGAGCTGGACCGGCCATGAGGGGGTTCGGTGTCCCTACACCTCAGTCAAGCTGCCACCACTCACTGGGAGACTGGGCAGTTGGCTTGAGGTCCTTACATTTTTTAGACTTCAGCTGCAAACCCAAGCAAAGCCACAACTCCTGAGCCAACCTGAGGCCACATTTGAGCTCTCTCCCTTTGAACAAACAGTGCACAGAGAATAGGTTTCTGCCTCCATCAAGAATTTGGTCGGAGAGCTTACCTTTGGTGCCAAGTGGCTGTTCTCTCCCAAAGTATCTGATTTAATGCTGACCAGGTTAAAAGATACAGGATACCCTTGAATGAAATAAGCTTAGACCTCAGTTTCTCCAACTAGGAGCTAGAGTTGAGAGGGAAAGTCTCAGGTAACGGGGCTTTGGTGATTTCTCTTAATGATACTGCCAAGGCTACCATATTGTTTCTGGGCCAGAGACCGTGTCTTCTAAAACGACTGCAGGATTTGGGGGTGTAGGGTAGGGTTAGGATAAAAAAAGATGCAAGGAAAAGGGGGGGTCATTCAGAAGAAGCGGGTCATCAAAAATCAAGATTTGACAGGCTTTCGGGAAGCTATGGGATAAAGTAATTGCCCAAGGCTAATCTGGCTCACAATAGGTATGGCTTTAGAGCGAGATAGGACACTCACACCACATAGACAAATAAGCAAGCAAAAAAAAAAACAGCAACAGAGCTTCCTGTATAATGAGGTGTAACTATTTTAACCTGAAAAGGAAGAGGATTGTGATTTGTGTTTTAGGTGAAATGAGGCAAGCAATGTAGGCGAGAAGTTATATGTGGACAGACTGATGGTGCACCATAAAGGTGTTCAGTTCGGCCTTCACAGCGTTGGGACCCATGTATCCAGTAGGGTCATGGGAGGTCTTTGAATAACTGGTATTCCTCATAGCAAGCACCTGTGGTCGACACTGAGTGTGAGGTGCCCTCAAAGTGAACGTGGGTCTCCTTTCTCCAGGAGGTCAGCCCCACACATTTACACTCCTGCCCGGTCCCTGTAGAACTTGACTTTGTAACCCTTATGAAGATATCTATCTATTCACGTTCCATATTTACTTGGCAGGAAGCTCGTTTTATTCTAGAACCTACCGTGGAAGGGAGTACAAAAGGTCATCATGTTCATCAGCACCACCTGACTTCTGAGCCCTTGTTCTTTCCATTAGGCCACATTACCACCCAACAGCTCCAGAAGGTCTCCTTTGATGATGTTGGCTAATGGGCCCCCGTCCACGGGAGCCACAGCCCCAGTTACCAGGAGGTACACTTCCTACATCAAACACAGGACAAGGACAGCCTTCTCCCTAGAAAGAAGCTTTTCCACTTCCACAACATTTCCTCTGCCTGTCCCCAGGGGTGACTCCGGGAAAGCAGTGTATAATGCAAGTTCAGGGGTACAGAGGCCTTTCTCTGGCTCAGATGCAGGGACACTTGACCTGGGCAGGTGGCCCTTGCCTTTCAGTGAGGAAATAGACTCAGCGTGCTGCTGGTTGTTCACTGCTCTTGGGGTTCCTCCATGCTATGAGGATCCTCACCTAAGAACAGCAAAGGAGAGAAGAGAAAAGCACTTGCCTGGCACCTCCTACAAGGAGACAGAGATTTAAGGAAGTTGATAAAAGTAGGAGTTGATCAGTTGATGAACATTAGAAAAGGCTTGAAATTGAGGTAAGAAGCCCTTACTGAGAATTTCAAGCTGCACCTCAGAAAATCAGGTGGCTCTGCCTCTGCCCCTTGACCACTGCCATTTCCTGTTTTACTTGGTGTTCCAATCCTTTTTCCCTTTTCCATTTTCCTGAAAAATATTTCTGTACTGAGAAAGCCAGGTTCATTTAATTGCCTGGTCTATCTCAACGTTGCTGACGTCCAGAGTTATGACAGTGACGCTTATCTGTCCATGGCAACACGGGACAATCAACAGGGACCAGGTCTCATGACGTACTGTGTGATTCCCAAAGCCCTCATGAGTTCACAGCCCTGTCCTTTATCTCTCCTCCTGCCACTCAGGCTCCCCTGCTCTCTCAGCCACCGTATTTTCACAGAGCTTTGATGTTGGGTCAGCTTTGCTCACTCCACGGGGTACCATGGGGAGGGGCAAGGAGGTTTCTGGCAGCCACCTGTGGGAATTATAAGGGGTCAAGAGATAGCCATTACCTTCTTCTCCCTGCCCATTCCACACTGACCCTGGGCAGTAGCAGGCTGTTTTTCATCTTTTTACAGGCAAATCTCAAAATTTCAGTTGTGACGCTTCTTCTTCCCTTTTGAGGGCTGTCCCCCAGATGTGCTGGAAATAGTGACTCGAAGAGGTGGCCCCAGTCTTCACAAGGCTGGAAAGTTTGATGAGGACTCTGGGCCTTGATCTGGGACTGCCTTTTTGAGGCAAGAATATTCCAAATGTGAGAAGGAGAGATGGGATTGGGAACTTTGAAAGAGCTTTGAGAACGGTATAGTGTTCATATGAACTGGACCCTGCTTATATAGATCTGAGGGAAACACAAGTTCAGAACCTTGAAAGTAATTGAACTTGAGAGTAATTGAATCTTCTCTGCTAATCTACTTCTTGGGCAGACCAATTTTGTCCCATTTGTTCTGGTTCCCACGGGAATAAGAAAGTTTACTATCATAGTGCAGCCAAGGCACCTTTTGTCTGAGATGTTTATACATATTAGGGGAAGGGTAAGTGATGGTAAAGACAATGACCAGTGTTTGGAGGGTACATAGACATTTCATTCAGGGTATCTGTTTTCTCTATGGTCAAGGTTTCATGAGCATAGCACAGAGCTGTGTACTTGAACCCAAGGGGATTTAAAGTATTTTCTTCACTGACCGACTTCAGACCACTGGGATAGGGAATGGACTCATCTGGGCTCAGGCTTCTGACTTAGGAGCAGGTAGGGGAATTGGTTGGGCCTCCTGCATGATGGTGAAGCATGTAAGCTATTCTGGGTACCCATGTGTGCAGTCTGCCTAAAATCCCAATACAGAAATCCCACAAATTCCAAATCGTCTTCTCGGCCACCACAAGTAACAACCACAAACCTGAAACCCTGCCAACAGAGGCTGAATTAAAACAAGGGTGACCACAAAGACTGGTGTACCTGGGACAGTCCCAGGGTCAACCCATTGTCCTGGAATAATTATTCACAGCAATTCCTTCCACTTCCATGATATTTTACACAGTCTCCTTATAAAACCCATGGATGGCTTAGCTGCTGGTGAGTGGGAGAGCAAACACCAGAATTTGAAATTCTACATTTTTGAGTTAAAGGGGACCTAAAATATTATCTAGTTCAGCCTCTTCAATGAGGCATGCATGAACTCAAGGTCCAGAAAGGCCAAAAGAGTTGCCCAAAGTTACCTGATTAGTGACAGAAATAGACTTTCTACTAGAACAGGAGATCCATCTAAGATCTCCTGTTCTAGTATGTCTAGATCTTAGATGGATCTTAGATGGATCTCTTGTTCTAGTAGGTCTAGAACTAGCCAGACTTTCTACTAGAAAGTAACTCGGATTGTCCCTGAGTCCTCCCAGCCCTCTCTTTCTTCCTCTACTGTATTGGATCTCATCCGATTGCCAGACAACACATCCTAGTTTAAAGTTGATTCATAATTGATCATAGTTGATTCATAATTGATCATGGCAATTCTTTCTATTAGTTCTGATAGAGTCCGGCAATCTACTAAGTGTTCATGTTCAGGCTGGGATCAGGAGATCCTGGGATGGTGGAAGGTCTAAGATCTGCTTTTCAGAAACTGAACATGCAGGAGGTATGGGATTGCTGTCTATGAGACTATAGTATGTCATAGCTGGAAGGTGCCCTATGTGAGGATACCACTCAACAAATTATTCAGGTAGTGAACATTCATCGAACACGTGCTCTGTGGTTGATGCTGGACTCAGTATTATGGAGCTGTAAGGAAAAGATAGACACAACTTACCTTGACTCTGCTTTTAGTAGATGAAGACTATTGGCAGGTAAAGGGTGAATGACTATCCAAGGCAAGTAGAGTATGGTTTGACATCATGTTCCCTGACCTCCCAGCTAGAAGAATTTATGCCCTAAAGATGAGAAGCAGTGAGCCAAGCAGAAAGGGAAGGAGGTTCAGATTGAGGCCTAGAGGTGAGAAAGTTCATGGGCTGCTAGAGAAGCTGGAAGTCCTTTTGAGGTACCAGAACTGAGGGTGAAATGGAGTAGGGAGGGGGAGAGGGAGAAGGAGAGATGATGCGGAGCCTCATGTCCCATGGGAAGGGCAAGGCACAGGCCTGAGGACCTTCCTGCAGGCCAAGTCACACTATTTGATCTATGCTTAGAAAAATCATTCTGTCTGTAAACAGAGAAAGCATTAGAGGGCCCAAGGATGGAAGTGGGCAGACCATTTGGAAAATGGCTTCATTTGTCTCCAAGAGAAACAGCAATAAGCAGATCAGAGAGGTACTCGGGAGATAGAATGGCTAGGACTTGGTGATTGGTTGGTGTGGATGGGTGGTGGACTGCTGTGCTAGGACCAGAACTTGGGCGGTGGGGAAAGATGACTTGTCCTTGGTCCCAAGATCACCATTCTATGGAGTTCAGATCTGGAAAGAACCATAGAGGTAAGGGTTTAAGGTTAGAGGGTTTAGGTGACTGATCTGAGATCACCTTGCTAACTAGTGACAGAGGCAAAATTAGATCTTAGGTCTTTTGACTCCAAGGCCAATCCTATGTGTCTGATGAAGGTCAAGGGCTTTTCCCTACAAATAACCTATCTCTTCCTTTCCTCCCTTTTTCCTCCATCCCTTCACTCTTTCCTTCCCTTCCTTCCTCCAGGGACAGGAACTATTCAGCTTACAAATGGATGTGACAGGCCTCCCTGGGTGACTGACACAAGCTGTCTCTTCTCATCAGGGGCCTAATCTCTCCCTTGAGCCGTGGACACCTGCCTCCACCCCAGACTGTAATTGGAAGAGAGGGAAAGTGCTCATTTCTCTGCTCCAGCTGCCTGCTCTCCAGCCTCTCTGAGAGCTGTCTGAGCCCCATTTGCTGAGTGATCTCGGAGTATTATTTCCAGAGTCCTCTTGGGGGCATACAAAAGAACAGGTGTCTGTTGGGCCTGTGGTGTCATGGCTTCCATTCCCTATCCAGCATTTCCTGCCATCTCTCTACCTTGGTTTCACAAGACTTCTCCTGGACTGAGAGCCTCCAGCCTTTTTCTTTTTTTTTTTTTTTTTTTTTTTTTAATTATTCCCTTCCTTGGAGATCACGCCTCACTCTTTCCTCATCCATTCCTTTTACTCTTCATCTGAGTTCCCTCACTCTGTTCTTCATATTGTCTATTCCTAGAGAGGAAATATACGTGACAGGCTAAAGAGAAGGTCTGTAACTTTGAACAACACAGGCTCTGAGGCAAAACTGCACGGTGATAATTCCTAGTCCTGCTGCTTTTTAGCTGTGTGGCTTGGGCAAATTATTTAACCTCTCTGTTCCTCAATCTCTTCATCCATAAAACAGGAACAATAGTACCGACCCCACCGATATGGCAATTGCCGATTAACCTATGTTGGTGTTTAACACATAGTGTCATGGAAATGGGAGCTATTAGTAAATCTGAAACCACAGCTCAAGACAGTCTTTCTCTCCTTTCTTTGAAAACATTTTCCCACTCCATCCCACCCCCAGATTCCCTGGACAAGGAGAAGACTTCATCATTAGGGCACAGCACGGGCTCTAGCTCTGGAGGGCCTGTCTGAAGAGATGGGAGCATCTGTTCCCTGCCCTCCCAGCCCTTGGCTGGGGACGCTGGGTGCCCAGGCCTCCCTGTTCACTGTAACAGCTGTGGGTGTCACAGAACGACTGGCTCCAAGCATGGAAAGGCGAATGCTGTTCCGGCCAGCTCCAGGACTCAGCATTTCCCACTACTCCTTGCTCTGTTTGCTTTCCTCTTTGGACTCCCCCACGGAGTGGGGACTTCTGAATGACGTCCAACAGCAACGTTGGGCCTGCCCAAAGTCCTCTCCCACCGCCGGGCTCAGAGCCCACCTCTTGTCTCCTCCCGTTGGCAGGCAGAACGAAGCAGGGCCTGGCTGGGCCATGCCGAAAGTTCTCACACAAAGTGCCATTGTATGGGGCTGGTCTGTGGGAGACAAATGAAAGGGATTTCAAAATCGACAGCAAGTTATTTTTATCCATGGAAGGGCTGAAATGCTTTTATTTTCCATCTTGGAACTCAAACCTTAAGGGGTCATTGTGATGCGGAGTGTTTTCATTTACTCTGGTATTCACGCAGTTAGGAGGGAGGCCTCTCAAAGACCTGGATTCAGAAAGGACAAAATCCAGAAAACCAGGCTGTTGGACTGATGGACCCTTCCTGGGTGGGGGTCTGATGGATGGCCCCGGAGCCTTTCTCTTGCCTGTGCTCTGAGCACATGTACTGTGGACCTCCAGCCTGGGCATCTTCTCATCCCAGCCCCATGTGCTGACTCCACAGTTCCTAACAGGCTGCTTTTCTCCTCCAAAACCTCAGCCTTCTGTATCTGTTTGGGAATATAGCGTCAGCTTCCTCTGGGGTAGGGGTCTCCCAGGGAGGTCGTGGCACGTTCCGGGAATTGCAGAGGAAGACATGGGGTATGGAAGAAATCATTTACAACTTCTAGCCATATCTGTTGTTAGCTAAAACTAGGAAATGCATTTTTATTTACTAATATTGAATATACATGTTGATCCTGGTGCCTGCGGTTGGCCTTCCTTGGGTCATTTGCATATATTCCAAGCACCCTAGGGGAAAGTGGGAATTATACAATGGAAAAGGGGTGTGTACGCCGGTGCTCTTATTTCTTTTCTCATTTTTAGCATCTTACAGTGTTTTATGGTTTACATGTACACAGTGAGTAGATTTATAAACCAGAATATCTAATTTTAACCAAATAACCTTCATAGAATGGACCAGTGCCTTCCAGTGTTTTCTGCAACGAAACTGGGGTATACTCATAGGAACCACTGTGGCACACAGACAAGAAAAGAAGCCAGGTGACTTCTACTCCTGGAACAAATTATTTGTCAGTCATGCACTGAAGCTAAAACAACGGTAATTTAACTAGATTCGGCCAAAAAAGTTTCCAAATTATCAACATTATATATAATATATATTTTTAAAGATTTTAATTATTTATTTGACAGAGAGATATGCAGCAAGAGCAGGAACACAGCAGGGGGAGTGGGAGAGGAAGAAGCAGCCTTCCTGTCGAGCAGGAAGCCTGATGCAGGGCTCTATCCCAGGACTCTGGGATCATGACCTGAGCTGAAAGCAGATGCTTAACAACCCAGGTGCCCTTCAATATTAAATGTCGATTTACAACTATTGTCACTAATGAGAATAAATGCCATGGGGTATTGTATTATCAATCAATGCTGATAGATATTAATTAGTGCTTCGAACTTATAAATAAATATGCATATATCTGAGGCGGTGCTTCAGATATTTACTGATGGTAATATAGGGTCAGAAAAGCTTGGAGATGACTATTCTAAAAGAGTAATTGCTGTGGGCCAGCAAGATTTCTGTTCATGGTGGAGAAACCTTGGCATTTGCACTCAGTTAAAATCTGAGTTTAAATTCTGACTCCACCACTTAATAAGCTATGTGACTTTGGGAATCCATATAATTTCTGAGCCTCATTTTTCACAAAATGACAACGAGGGCAGTTATCTCACCGGACAATTTTGAGGATCAGTTCATTTATAGTAAATGCACAGAATAGTACTCACCCTATAGTAAGCACTCAAGAAGTGTTTTGCTTTTCCCATTCTCTTCTTGCTTCTGCTAGAAAACTAGGGAAGATCCAAGGGTTTAAGGGGAAGCTCATTCTCCATGAAATCTTCCTACCCATCCTCGGAGAGGGTCCTTCCCTTGGGGTTGGGAAGGTCAACCTATGTGTGTTTTTCAAAACAATCGTTGATAGGCTGCTCTTGGCTCACAGAGGAAAGAAGGTTTGCATGTATATGTTTAAAAACCACTGTGGGTAAGCCTTCCTGGTGGCTTCCTAACAACTGTGCAATACATGGTTGTATGTTGGTTTTAGCCCAGTTCCCAGCAGACCATTTTTTACGTCAGAAGGTAGCACTCAACAGCGCCACAATGGCAGTAATTAGCCACCGCCCCCCCCCCCCCCCCCCCCCCCCCCCCCCCCCCGTGATGCAACTCAGCCAAAGGTCTCAGAAGCGAATGAGCCATGGAAACTGGGAAGCCCCTGCCGAGCTTGGGGCCTGGCCTTTGGCAGAGGATTTGGCAGAGCCCAGCCCTGTTATAAAAGAGGCAGTGTGTGGGGGTGGCGTGGGGAGTGAGGCTCAGTTCTTCTGGTTCTTTTCCCCAGCTCCCATTTTGCAAGCAAAGAACACAAGATGAAGGACACTGGAGCCACTAGAGTGAGAGAGCCATACTCTTCCTCTCTGCCAACTCCCGTTGGTAACTGATGATCAAACTAGGATTTTGACGATCTCCTAATGGTCACAGGCTAGCTTTGAGAGAACCCCAACCAGCTTGCACACAATCCATCAGAGCCCACCCCAACCCCATTCTAAACAGAGCTTTAGGTTCAACTCAATCCCAGATCTCCCTGCAGCCCTTGTAGTTGGACCTGGGACGGTTTTTTGGGGGTGAGGGTGGGGGGGTGGAATCAGAATTTCCTTATCCCAAACTTTAAGAAAAGGATCAATAAACAGCAAGCAAATGAGGTTTTTTTTTTTTTTTTTTTTCTTTAAAGCCCAGCAGTCAAAGTACATTGTAGATATTGAAAGAGACTCACTACACAAAGAAACAGCATTCAACACAAAGTGGAGGGAGCCGATGTGACCTGAACAAGTTGACAAGGAAGCTGCTCTGGACCACTGCTCTCTGGTTGACCTCCCTGGTGTGCTCTCCCACAGTCTATTCCAGACAGGTGACCAACCTGTGAGTCAGGCTTGCCTGGGCAGGAGGCAGCCAATACAGGGAATGCACCCATTTCTGTAACCTGACAGCCATGACCCTTGACCTTGGAGGGGCTACTCCATCTGCGAACAAAGCAACCTTTGTCCTTAGAAGCTGTTGACAAATTGTTAGGAAGAAACACATCACTCCAGCTCCCACCATTAGCTACGCAGGGTCCTAGGTTGGTTGGATTTTCTCTGAAACACCCAATTCTCTTGCCTTAGATCAGACTTCTTTGAGTTTCAGATGAACTATATTTGATTCATGACTGCTTTGATGAAAAATGCACTTTGCCAGGAGGGTGAACTCCCCCAGTCTGGGTGCCAATTCATCAGCCTGTGGACAGTGATATATTCCTGGGACTTTCCCACCCCGCCAAGCCTTTTTTATTCTCTGAATTTCAAAAGACCATACCAGGAGCTTAAGTCTCTTTTTAGAATCAAAACGTGGACTCCAGAAGCCGGCAGACCTACAATCAAGCCTAGGGACCTTGAACTAATAACTATTTGCCTTTTGCAAATGGGATAATATCTACTTTATAAGATTGTCACATTGACCAAATGGAACAATGTAATAAAGTGACTTTTAAAGGGCTAATATCTGGCAAATGCCCAGTAAACATTTGTTTCCTCTCCTTCATCCATTCTATAAGACAGAGAATCCTGCCCCTGAATTACCTCCATATCTATGTTTAAAAAAAAAATTAAAGATTTTATTTATTTGACAAAGAGAGACAGCAAGAGAGAAAACATAAGCAGGGGTAGGGGAAGAGGGAGAAGCAGGTTCTTTGCTGAGCAGGAAGCCCAATGTGGGGCTTGATTCCAGGACCCTGTGATCATAACCTGAGCTGAAGGCAGATGCTTAATGACTGAGCCACCCAGGTGCCCCATAGTTTTATCTATGTTTTAAAAATATTGTACATTTATTGATAATTTAAGTAACTGAAAAATACTCAGAAGATAATTTTACAAGTCATCTTATGTTCTTAACTATTAATATGTGTGTATTTAACACTAAACATGATTTTTATTGAGGTAAAACTTATATACAACATACACTATTCTGATTACTATGACCATCGGTTAGTTTTCCCTGTTCTTGGACTTCATAATTCACAAGGCATTGGGTAGAGTACAGAGAACGGTTTCGCATCAGTCATGGAACAAAATTAGCCCTAGACTAAAGACAGTGTACTCCTGCCTAATAAAGCTTAAGACCAAGACTCAAAACGGTCAAACTATTTCCAAGTAACTTAGCTCAAGAATATTTTTAGGAATACAAAAATACCCAAGAAGCCCACAGTGCTGGCATCCAATAAAAAATTACCAGTCATACAAAGAAGCAGAAAAATATGACCCATAAAAAGGAAAAAAAAAATTGGTCAGGAAATTTCCCAGAAATGACACAGATAATAGACTTAGTGCCCAGGATATTACAGGAGTGTAACAATTTCACATGTGCAAACAGCTATTGGAAATATTGAACATGCTAAGTAGAGATGTGGAACATAAAAAAAAGGGAAAAAAAGAGACCCAGGGATGAAGACTTCTGGGATGAAGACTGTAAGGGAAGAGGTGAAAGATACAATTGATGGGATTGGTGGAAGATTTAGCACAGCAGAAAGGAAAAAAAAGTAGCGAACCTAAAGTCCTAGCAATAGCAACTAGCCAAAATCAAACACATAGAAAAGAAAGACTGAAAGAAAAATGAACAGAGAGACAGTGACCTGTGGGAAAATTTTAGGTATCTGAATAAGCATGTAACTGGAGTCCCCAAAGGTCAGAGAATGTTATAGAGAAAAATATTTAAGAAATTGTTAATGCCTGAAATTGTCCCAGATTTGCTTAAAACTATAGACTCGAAAATCCAAGGTATAAAGTCCAACTAACTCCAACCACAAGAAATTAGAAAACAATTATAGCAAAGTACATGACAGTTTAAATTGCTGAAAACTGATAAATTAAATTGCTGAAAAGTGATAAAAAAGAGAACCTTAAAGATAATGAAAGAAAAAAGATATATATACAGAGAACAAGGAGTAAGAATCATAGCAGATTTCTCATCAAAAGCAATTCAAGCAAGAAGACAGTATACCTCTTTAAAGAACAAGGGAAAAAAATAAGTCAACCTAGAATTTATACCTAGTGAAGATATCAAACACAACAGCAAAACAAAGGCTTTTTCAGATATAAAATATTAAAATATTTTATCACCAGCAGAACTGCACTATGATAATCATCAAGTCTTAAAAGCTGTCAGTATAAGAAAGCCATTTGTAATTATATGTGGTGAGAAATATTAACTCGACTTACTGTGATCATTTCACAACACACAGAGATATTGAATCAAGAAGAAAATAAAATAACCTCACAACCGTCAGAATGGATAAAATAAAAACCTCAAGAAACAATAAGTGTTGGTGAGGATGTGGAGAAAAAGGAACCTCTTAAGCTGTGGTTGGGAATGCAAGTGGGTGCAGCAACTCCGGAAGACAGTATGAAGTTTCTGCAAACAATTAAAAATCCTGAGCCACCTGAGTGGCTCAGTAGGTTAAGCATCTGCCTTTGGCTTGGGTCATGATCCCAGAATCCCAGGATCAAGATCAAGCTCTGCATTGGGCTGGGGTGGGGGGTGGTCCATGCTCAGTGGGGAGTCTGCTTGTCCCTCTGCCCATCATACTTCTCATGCCCTCTCTTTCTCTCTCATTCTCTCTCTCAAATAAATACATAAAAATCTTATTAAAAATTAAAAATAGGGGTGCCTGGCTAGTTCAGTCATTAAGCATCTGCCTTTGGCTCAGGTTGTGTTCCCAGGGTCCTGAGATTGAACCCCAATTCAGGATCCCTGCCCAGTGAGAAGCCTGCTTCTCCCTCTCCCACTCCTCCTGCTTGTGTTCTCTCTTTTGCTTTCTCTCTCTCTGTCAAATATATAAAATCTTTAAAAAAATTAAAAATATAACTATACTATGATCCAGTAATGATGCTACTGGGTTTCCCCAAATAATATGAAAACACTAATCTGAAAGGATATATACACCCCTATGTTTACTGCAGCATTATTTACAATAGGCAAATTATAGAAACAGCCCAAGTGTCTGTTGATAGATGAATGGATAAAGAAGATGTGGCATGTATATATATGAATATAACTTAGCCATAAAAAAGAAAAACATCTTGCCATGTGCAACACCAGGAGAAGGATCTAATGATTACAATCCTAACCAAAATAAGTCAGTCAAAGTAGGACAAATATCATATGATTTCACTTATATGTGGAATTTAAGAAACAAAAGAAAAGGACAAAGGGAAAAGAAAAGAGACAAACCAAAAAACAGAGTCTTAACAATAGAAAACACATCAATGGTTATTAGAGTGGAGGTGGAGGTGGGTGGGTGAAATGTGTGGAGGGGATTAAGCACACACTTATCTTGATGAACACTGAGTGATGTATAGAATTGTTGAATCACTGTATTGTACACTCAAAACTAATGTAACACTGAATGTTAACAACATTGGAATTAAAATGAAATTTAAAATATTTTTTTAAAAAGTAGAAAGCAAGATAAGCAATTTTTAAAAAAGCTATCAGAAAGGATGGAAAATAATCCCAGATGGAAATGTGTGCAATTGAATTAAAAGCTTTGGAAATGGTAATAATATGGAGAAATATAAAATATACTTTTTTCTTGGTATGCAAATCTTTCTGCAAGAACACTGATTGTTTAAGGCAAATATAAGAGCACTGTATGTGGGGCTTATTAGATATGAAGAAATAAAAATGTATGGCAACAGTCACCCAAAGTCCATGAAGCAGGGAAGGGAAGTGTGTTGTTTTAAGTTTCTTTTAATGTATGTAAAGTGGTACAGTATTACTTGAGGGCTGACTGTGATAAATTAAAGACATATTCTATGAACCCTAAGTCAACCATTAAAAAAAATACAAAAAAGAGATAAAACAGAATAATAAAAATATGCTGTGAGTCCCAAAAGAGAGCATAAGGGGTAGGGAAGAGGCACAAAACCCAGATGGAACAAATTGAAAAAATTAGACAGCTGGTAAATTTAAAACCAATCACGTACATAATCACATTAAATAGAAACAAATAGCCCAAATTGAAAGTCAGAAATATCACAGTGATAAAAAGAAGCCCCAGCTATATGTTCACTAGAAGAATGCACTTCAAAAATAAAGGTACACCCAAATCAATGGGTTAAAATTAAAAGAAGGAAAATGATATACAATGTTAATACCAGTCAAAATGAAGCTAGAGTAGGTATATTAATATCAGGAGAAGTAGATTTTAGAACAAAGAATATAATGAGTGATAAAGAGGGCCATTTAATAATGATAAACTAGTCAATTCACCAAGATGATATAATAATCCTAAATATTTATGCCCTTAATAACTGAGCTACACTAAATATGAGACAAAAAAAAGATGAACCAATGGGAGAAATAAACAGATCCACAGTTATGGTCAAAGATTTCAATAATTGATAGAAGTTATAGAAAGTTAGTAAGTATCCAGAAGATTCAACCAACACTATTAATCAAATTGACTTAATTAACAATTATAGAACACTGTATCAACAATAGCAGAATATACTTTCAAGTATCAATGAAACATTTACCAAGACAGACCATATGTTGTACTATAAAACAAATCTAATTAATTTAAAAGGAGTCAAATAATAGAAAATCTGTTCTATAGCCACACGGAATTAAATTACAAATTAGTATCAGAAAGATAGCTGGAAAATTCCAAAGTAGTCCAAAGCTAACATTCATAAATAACTCCTGGGTTTTAGAATAAATCAAGAAAGTGCCAAGTATCTTGAACTGAACAAAAATAAAGACCTAACACACACACACAAACCTAACCCTAGAAGATGTGGATTCAAGTATACCTACAGGACCATTTATAGCACAGAAGTGCTCATAAAAGAAAAGAAAAGAAAAAAAAGCTTCAAATCAATGAACTCAGCTTCCACTTTAAGAAGACTTCCAGAGGGCCAACAGACACGTGAAAAGATGCTCAACACCTCTCATCGTTAGGGAAACACAAAGCAAACCTCCAATGAGATATTGCCTCCTACCTGCTGAAATGGCTAAAAACAAAACACAAGAATAGCAAGTGTTGGCAAGGATGAGGAGAAAAAGGAACACTCCTGCACTATGTGGGAATGTAAACTGGAGGAGCCACTCTGGCTGCTCTCACAGTATGGAGGTTCCTTACAAAGTAAAAAATAGAACTACCCTATGATCCAGTAATCACACTACTGGATATTTACCTCAGAAATATGAAAGCACTAATTTAAAGGGATACATGCACCCCACATGTTTATTACAGCGTTATCTATGATAGCCACATTATGGAAGCAGCTCAGGTGTCCATCAGCAGATGAATGGATAAAGAAAACTGTGGTAGACACATACAATAGACTATTACTTAGCCATAAAAAGGAATGAAATCTTGCCATTTGCTACAACACGGGTAGAACTAGAGAATATTATACTAAGCAAAATAAGTCAGTCAGAGAAAGACAAATACTATACGATTTCACTCACCTGTGGAATTTAAGAAACAAAACAAATGGGCAAAGGGGAAAAAATAGAGAAAAACAAACCAAGAAACAGACTCTCAACTATAGAGAACTCAGGGTTACCAGAGAGGAGGTGGGTGAAGAGGGTAGGTAAAGGCGGTGGGGATTAAGAGTACACTTACCATGATAGGCACTGAGTAATGTACAGAGGTGTTGAATCACTATATTGTACCCCCTAAACTAACATAACACTGTATGTTAATTATACCGGAATTGAAATTAAAAGCGTAATAAAATAAATAAATAAATGGAATTAAAAAAAGAAAAGCAGATGAAATCTAAAACAAGAAAAGACCGAATGATCGGAACCCAAATCAATGAACTAGAAAATAGAAAAGCAATTGAGAAAATTTCAATTGAGAAAATCAAAGCAATTGAGAAAATCAAATCAAATAAAAAAAAGAAATTTTTTTTAAAGATTTTATTTATTTATTTGACAGACAAAGATCACAAATAGGCAGAGAGGCAGGCAGAGAGAGAGGAAGAAGCAGGCTCCCCGCTAAGCAGAGAGCCTGACATGGGGCTCGATCCCAGGACTCTGGGATCACGACCCGAGCTGAAGGCAGAGGCTTTAACCCACTGAGCCACCCAGGCGCCCGAGAAAATCAAAGAAATTAAAAGATGGTTCTTCAAGAAACTCATTAAAATCAATTAACTTCTTTTTTTTTTCAAGCTTTAAAAAATATTTTTATTAACATACAATAGGTTAGTTTGAGGCATATAGCATATGATTCAGTATTTATATATATGGTAAAATTGGAGCAATTAAGTCTAACATTGATTAACATACATAGTTACAATTGTGATGTTTTAAGACTTAGAACTTTCTAATGTACAAAACAGTTAAAAATCAATTAACTTCTAACTAGACTGGTCAGGAAAAAAGAAAAAAAGGGAGAGGAACCAAATTACGAATAGCAGGAATAAGAAAGGTGGCATAGCTGGTTTCTAAAGATATTAAAATATAATAAGGGATACAATAGCACCTACTGTATGATTTCATATATATGAAATTATAGAAAAAAGCAAATAATTCAGCTTTGAAGAAAGCCGTTCTTTCTTACCCAGGAATGAGGGGGAGGGAAGAATGGATTACCAAGGGACATGAAGGAAATTTTGAAGTTGTTGAAATATTTTGTATTTTGATTGTGGTGACAGTCTCATGATACCTTACATATTTCAAAGCAGATCAAATTATACACTTTACATTGGGTGCAGTTTAGTGTACTTTAGTTAGAAACAATTTTTAGAAAATACAATGCTCTCCATTACAGCCAAGGATCTGCTAAGATCCATGGCCCATAAACAATTTACTTGGAGAAATTATATTTTCCTCTTAGTGGTTATGAGTTTCTGTAAGCCATTCACATGGTAACTCAATGACCCAAATTTGAGTAAAAATACAGGTGCATTTTCTTGCTGCTGGAAATGGAGAAACTAACTTGCCTATGAACAACTCAAGCTCATGGCTTTGGCCTCACTGGCATTGGACATCAACCAACTGAGCTAACCAGCCACTGATAACATCATAAAGAAACTTTACTGAGGTATTTGTGTATAGGAAGTTTTCCACTCATTTGGGATAACATCAAGGAGTGTGATTGCTGGATTTTATGGGAAGAGTGACATTTATCCTTAATGTATGTATAACTTCACACATCTGCTAGTGTTTCCTAAGGCCAAACTCTTAGTGTCTTTTATTAAAAACGTTTTGTTGAGGTATAATTGACACACAACATTATATTAGTTTCAGGTAGACAACATAATAATTCAATATCTGTGTATAATGCAAAATCATCACCACAATAAGTCTAGTTAACATCCATCACCATCCAATGGGATTACTGCTGAGACTCGTTTAGTTACAAGTAATAGAAGACATCTTGAGGTCTCCTAGGGAAATATGCATTTTATGGATTCGGGGGTGAGTGATGGGCCTCTGTGGTGGTCAGGAAGGCAGCTGGAACTGTGAAGGTTCCAGAACCAGGGACTGAAAGATCATCAGGACTTCCTGTCCATCTCCGATTTCTCCTTTCTGTATTTCTGCAGCTTTATTCCTTTTCTTTCTAGGCAAGCTTCCAGTGTTTCTCTTGCTCCACTTCATAGGAAACACGGCCTAGCAAAGTTCCAGAGTTTAGGTGGCATGGGTCCAGCCATATAACAAGAAACCAAATCTCTCTCTTTCTCAGTCATAATTTTTAAAATCCCAAGGAAAGGGCTCTGAGTAGTTCAGCATGGGTCAGATGCTCACCTCTGGCCCTGTAGCAATGGGAAAGGTACCCTCTTTCAGGGAGCTTCTCTTGTGGGTAGGACAGGCAGTGTCTAGAGAAGATTGTCTGGGTAGGAGCTTACTGAGTCAAAGTCTAGGCACGTAACAATTTTAATGTATATTACCATGTTTTCCTCCGAAATGGTCTACAGTCCTAAGACAGTATATATGAGCAACTATATCTAAATCAAAATAAGAACTCCGTAGTCTGTCCCACGACATCCAAGTAATCATGTAATATTCAACTTAGATAATCAAAATATTGGAAGGGTGCCTGGGTGGCTCAGTGGGTTAAGTGTCTGCCTTCGGTTCACGTCATGATCTCAGAGGGTACTGGGATGGAGCCCAGCACCAGGTTCCTTGCCTACTTCTCCTTCTCCCCCCTCCTCCCCCTGCTGGCGCTCTCTCTGTCACTCTCTTTCTAATAAATGAATAAAATCTTTAAAAGAATAGATAACTAAAATATTGGAGAGGGAGAATCTAATGTTTCTTCTTTTTCCTAAAATGGAACATCTCTCCTGTGTCTTTAACTCATTCCTATACTCCTTTCCTAGAGTCTCCTTTTCTTCTGCCCCTGATTTTGGTTGGCCTCAGAGGATCTGGGCTCAACACTCAGGGAGTGCACCCTTTCAAGAACTTACCAACTCTCATAACTTCATTTAGCACTGTTGTAATATTGATCTTCAATATCCATATCCCCTTCCTATCTGCTCTTCTATTCTGTTATTAGGACGGCAATTTCCTACACTATTCATGGCTGGAAACAGAGACATCAACCTGGACCACTCCTTTTCCTTCCTTTGCTGTGTCCAGTCTCTCGCAAAGTTTTTTGGCCATCCATGTAGGCATCTTTCTTCCCTTTCTGCTCACCATCCATCTCTATTTTTCAGTCCACACAAAGGCAACAAATGGCAGATCATCAGCTCCCAAGTTTAGATTTTATAATTTAAGTCACATAAAGGACAGATTAACTCAGCCCCAATCCCAAATTCTCTGCATGAGTCAAGTTCCTATTTCTGAGCCAATTAGGTATAACCAGGGGTCAGGGTCACACAACAGAAATATGACTGGTTACCTGGCCCCGTGGGTGGGGCATGTTGTTCCCAGAAGAGGGTCCAGGAGGAAAACCCTGTAGGTGGTCATTACATGAGTCACCAAAACATCATAGAATCTCGAGTATTACCCAAAATCAAAATTTGGGATATATCCCACACGTTGTTGATGAACTTTAGGGTTCAAATACAGATTTCCTGAGTAAATAAAGCTTAATTTTATGCTGGAATTTTTTAGGTGATTATTTCATGAAAAAAAAATCCTAAAAATGCAAATAAAGAAAACATCATCTTGTCTTCCTCGTTTTTATTTAAATAGAAAAATCACACCATCTGCAACCAGCAGCCTTTTCAGACTCTCATTCTTCATCATCTAGACATGCAGTATGTGATTCCTCTGATGCCAAGGTTTGTGGCCTCCAACTCCCCGTTGCTTCATACTGCTGGAGTGACATCAGCATTGTGGGTTTTCCCAGATGTGAGCCCAGAGGCTCTTAGTACTCTTAGTACGAGTTGTTTTTGGATCAGGGAGAGTAAGCAGACAGGTCTAGAAAAGGCTCCCCTATACCTTCAAATACTGTCCCTACTGTACTAACAATTAAAAGTAAACTAAAAGAAAAAAAAATTAAACTCAGGGAAAGAGTCACTCTTTAGGCTGCTAAAATTTTCAGTATTTCTATTAAGTATTCCAGGGTGGAGAAACACAGCCCTTCCTGCCTCATCTCCCACATTTATATACAACATTCATCCAGGGATCTGCTATATAATCTCACGCTTCTGGGTTTATGCAACTGTTGTTGTCTTTGGCTTTTCTGTGTAGTAAGAACCTACATATTTCCCAAAGTCCAGCTCTGATAGTCCTTCTTTCATGAAGTCTTCCTCCCAATTTTTCCTTCCCTTCCAACTTCTACCAAAAGAGCTGTTCCTTCTCCAGTGAACCCGCTACGCTTTGGTTCTTCACTCTTCAACAGCGTTTGACAAATGGGCAGAACACCCACTTTGCGTCAAGTATAAGTATTTGATTTATACTTATATAGGATGAAAAGTCATATTTCTTGTCTACAAGTATCTTTTAATCTCATAGAGAGACAAAAAAGGAAAATACCATAGAACATGAGTTACAGTTATAGTGTGTGTGTATGTGTGTGTAGTGGAAGGGATAGGTAATTTTCTTCTCTACTCCTGGTGTTTTCTTTAACGGGGAGGGTGCTCCATTAGTGTAACACTTCTAGCCTTTCTCTGTCCTTTACTTGCCCCACTCCAAGGAATAATATGTTTGATTGCTGAGTTTTGTTTTAATTTTTTATTAACATATAATGTATTATTAGCTCCAGGGGTACAGGTCTGTGAATCGCCAGGTTTACACACTTCACAGCACTCACCATAGCACACACCCTCCCCAATGTCCATAACCCCACCACCCTCTCCCTAACCCCCTTCCCCCAGCAACTCTCAGTTTGTTTGGTGAGATTAAGAGTCTCTTATGGTTTGTCTCTCTCCCGATCCCATATGGCTTCATTTTCCTGCTTATGAGGGATTCATATCCTCCTGTGTTAGCCCACGCTCTAAATCTTACAGTGGTCGGCCCTGTTGTGAGGAAGACTGACCCAGTCCATCAGAACCTATGCCTTGAAGGTTAAGATGGCCAAATTCTGGGGTCATTATTAGGAAGCTCCCTTATCCAGTTGCCCGTTGCTATTAACTTACACAGTGTGATGTTGGCTTTATTACTGATAAGGGTAACATTTGGGGATCCCATTCCATCTGCTTTTTTTGGTCTTTTTTAAAAATTTATTTCAGAGCTTGTGTAGGAAAAATGGGTGCTGTGGGCTGACCCCTCAGATTCTTCCCATCATTGTGTAGTTAGGTGCAAGGAACTTTGATAAAGGCAGAACTGGTGGAATCAGAGAATTTATTACAGAGGATGCATGCATTCTTTAGTAAATTAGGATGCCATTCCTAACATGGAGAGCAACGGTCACGTGAACAGCACAGCGATTTCACGGAAGGTTGTGTCACTGGGGTTGAGGGGTTGAGGATGTCCAGAGATGTAAGTGGGAATAAAAATAAGAATCAGCTCACGAAGGGCTCTTTCATGTTAAGGAATATCGTTGTTTGTCTATAACCAATGGGGGATCAATGGAGAAATTCTGAATTGAGGATTGCTATGAGGACATTTGAGTGCAAAAAACATGACTCTAGCTTAGTAAAAAACAGATTTGATAATTAAAACTGTATGGTATTGGCCTTAAAAAAGACATTATAGACCAATGGAGCAGAAGAGAGAACCCAGAAATAAATCCAGGCATATATGGTCAACTGATCTTTGACTAGGATGCCAAGAATATACAATAGTAAATGACAGTTTTTTCAACAACTGGTGCTGGGAAAACTGGATATTCACATGCAAAAGGATGAAAATGGACCCCTTTTACATCCTGCACAAAAATCAACTCAAAACGGATTAAAGGTTTAAAATGAGACCTTAACTGCAAAACTCCTGGAAGAAAACATAGGGGGAAAGTGTCACCACACTGGTCTGATGATTTCATGGCTATGGCACTGAAGGCACTGGCAGCCAAAGCAAAGATAGACAAGTGGAACTCCTTCAAACTGAAAAGCTTCTGCATGGCAAAGGAAAGCACCAACAGAGTGAAAAGGCAACCTATATAATTGGAGAAAATATTACAAAGCATATATATGGTATAAGGGGTTAATTTCCAAAATATGCGAGGAACTCCTATAACTCAATAGCAAAAAAATCCCCAAATAACACAATTTTAAGAAGAACTTGAACAAACATTTCTCTGAAGAAAAAGGAACTGAAGAAGGAAAGGAACTGACTCAATGGAGATGAAGAGAGAGCTGGAGGAAGGGAGAGCAGTTCTGTACGCACCAGAGGTGGCAAGGAAGCAGAGGCAGCATCAACAACAGAAAAGGAGCAAAGTGATGGAATCTGGCAGATAGTAAAGAAGTCAACTCTGTAGGATATGGTGATAGAGTATGAGAGGTTGAGGGTGGGCCGTGGAAGGGTCCATGCTGGCTCCTAGATCAGGTTTGATCATCTGGAAGGATGGAGAAGATGCCATGCCGATGACAGCCCCCTCTCACCACCGCATCATAATTCATTGAGAATTCAACCACACTCGGTCAGGGTTTCCTCAAAAAGACAGACTATGACTTTTAAGTATCCAGAAGACTTTGCACATTGCCTGATATGCAGCAGGCTCAAAATACTTCTTGAATTTCCCTTTTTTTTCTTTGAAAAACATAGAGTGCTTACTATGTGCCAAGGACTCACCTAAAGGCTTTACAAATAATATTTCACATATTTCCTGCAGCAGCCCTAGGACAGGTATAATTGTCTTCCCATGACAAATTAGGAAAGTGAGGTACAGAGAATCATTAACTTGCCTGATGGGATAATAAGTTGCTGATCCAGGTTTCAAGCTCAGGCAGCCCGGCTTTGGAGAGGTTTCCCCTAACCGTTATGTTATACTAAATAAATATATGAAGCTCTTGAAGGCTGCTAAGTTAATACATCCAAAGTGACTTCTACCACCTTCCATCTACTAACATCTTCAAAACTCAGATCACATGTCCTCTGACATTCCAGCACTCATCTGAGCCCTAGGACAGGGATCAGAGTCCCTCCCACGTGCTTCCAGAATGTGCAGTATCGACCTCTGTCCTAGGATAGACTCTACCATCTTGGAACTGCCTATTTATTTCTCTGTCTCCCTTGCTAGCTCGTGAGCTGCTCAGTGCCAAATGATCGTGTCTAATACATGCCTACAGTCAGAGCACCTAGCATCCATTTGTTATCAGAAAGAAATAACCTAACAGGTAGATACCCACATGGCAAGATGCCATGAAGACTTTTGCAAGATGGAGTGGCAGTTGGGGCACTGGTCGGGAGGGAGGAGAAATGCAGGTAGAGTAGAAGTCTGTTCTCAGGGACTCAGCCTTTCTAATCTCACGAAGAGAGCAGGTCGAGGTGGAGAATTCCCTGCCAGTGAAGGTTCCAAACATCTGTTTCTCATCTCACTATCCATTTATGATTTTCTCCCTCATCCTCCCCCTGCCTCTTTGGGGTCTGTTGTAGCCGGAAAGCCCATGTGGAAGTAAAGTTCTCGGTAAATCACCAAGAAGGCTCCAGGGCTTTAGGGCTCATTTTTCACTGGAAAGAGCCAAATCCGGCAGAGGCTGGTGAGGGCTGGTGAGCGCTGGTAAAGAAAGCCAGGCGTGGGATATCCCGGCTCTTTTTCTCCTCTGTACAATGAGTGGGAGGTGGGAGAATGGGGGCAGCGTATATTTGTGTGTGTGTGTGTGTGTGTGTGTGTGTGTGCCTGTGTGCGTGAGTCCAGATGAGGGCTCAGACCCTTCCTTACAGCTTGAGGTAGGAATCAGAGTCAAAGTCTGTAGGTGGCTGAGCCCTGACAGCCCTCCATGCACTTGCCTGCCCCAAACTGCTAAGCACAAGGGTGTCCCTCATGAGCAAGTCTCTCTGCAGAGGCCAGGTCTGAGCCACTGGGCTCCTCTCCCTGCTTGCCGCCCACAGACTTCAGAGCAAAGTAAACAGGGACCGGGAGAGCACACCCAAACGACTTGGGATAGTGGCCAAATGAGAGCAGAGCGAGGCAGAGGCTGAAGCATCAAAATTAAGTAATAGGAAATGCCGTTTGTGGAATCTCTAGGGCTGGTGGTGAAACTGAGTTTCTCTGTAACAATGTCACCTTTTAAATTTAGGCTGCTTTCTACTTAATGGGGCTATTTAAAAAAAAAAAAAGATTTTATTTATTTATTTGTCAAAGAGAGAGAGAGAGAGAGAGAGAGAAAGCACAACCGGGAGAGTGGGAGGCAGAGGGAGAAGCAGGCCCCCTGTTGAGCAGGGAGCCTGACGTAGGGCTCCATCCCAGGATCCTGAGATCATGACCTGAGCCAAAGGCAAACGCTTAACCGACCGAGCCACCCAGGCGTCCCAATGAAGCTATTTTATGTTGACATTTGATGAGAGCTAGGTTAAGGCATTAGGTTCCACGGGCTAAGACAATCACAGATGAACCTGTTAGGACAATCAAGTTCCAGTCCCATCCCTCTGATAGACACCGAAACTTACCACAGATGGTTCAGGCACCAGATCTTTGCTACATCAGCCTTTCAAATTCAAGTGATGCCGTGCTAGGACTCAGTAGATTTGTTTTACGATTGCCAAGGGATGGTGTTAATCTATTTCTCTATTATGAATTCCATCATTCTTGCAGGGAGATTTTTACTGAAACTTCAGGGACTGGTGTTTCTTTCTGAAAGCCTTGAAAGAATCCAGAATAGGCTTTTGTGGTATAGTGCTTGGTTTGAGTTATGTTCCATGAATTCTTCCACTTCTTAGCCCATCAAAGTCCTCAGCTGACAGCAGAAATGATTCTCATCTAGAGTTCTTCTCGTTAATGAACTGGCTGCCTCTAACAGATCAAATCTGAGACTTGCATGTTATAAAAAAGGATTTCTGTACTACATCCAAGTGTGAGGATAAGCCAGGGATAGGTAGTTTCCAGAAAAAGTTGATGGGTCATGAGAATAACAGATGAGATTATTTGAAATTGAGACTATTCCTGACAACCTAGGACTCAAAGTTCCCATTGTACTAGTGTCTTTCCCATGTGTGTTTTAGAATCTCAAGGAAGAACTTCCCACTTTCCACAACACTTGTTACAAACTTCCATTTGACCCAGAGAATGAGTTTTCAATGCTTCTACTGTGAGGGAGAGCTGAGAACCAGGCAGAATTCATACTAAGAGGTAAATGACTAATATCAGAGCCCAAGGGAGATGGAGAGATTTTGAATGTCTAAATTGAAGTGAACAGATGACCACCCCCCCATCCCTACTAGAGGCAAAAGTGCAAGGTCCCATTAGAAGAGCCCTGATTCCATTTATAGGAGCCTCTGAGAATCGCCCCACAGCCTTGTTTGGCTAAAGCTTTGCTTCTGAGACAATTCACTATAGCTGTACCTAGCTCCAACTTTCCCTTGAATGAGTTCTCCCCAAAGACCCCACAAGGCTAATAAAAGTAAAAATTTGGCGGTAATCTCATCTATGAATCTGACAGAAATACACCAGCATGTTTGAATCCAGCAGCGTACACAGCCTCAGCTGAATGATAATAGTAATGACAATGACAACATCTAACATTCTCTGGGTCTGTGGCAGGCACTGTGCCAATCATGCTGCATGAATTATGTCATTTAATTGTCACAGTGATGCTCAAAGAAAAGTACTCTAATTACCCCCATTTTGTGTATGGGAACACTGAGGCCAGCAGGGAGAGGATGACATCCTGACCAAATTAGCAACTAACAAGTCATTATTTGTAATCCGGCTGATTGACTACAGAGGGTATACACACGGCAGCTGTGTTTGCTCCTTCTCTAGAAACTGAGAGCTCTGAATCGTAAGTCAACATTTAGCCCTGAACAGCCTTACAGTGTCACATGACCTATCCTTGCTACCTTAACTAGTCCCACTACTGATATGTGCAGTACTGAGACGACAGGTCTCCAGAAGTTGGACGATCTGCACCTTTCTTTTCCATTTCCCTGAGAATATTTCCTGGTCAGCTCTCTAGTTCTGGTGGTTCTGGTTAGTTCCATTTCAGTGGTTGGATGTGGGTGAGAATGGAAGCCTTAGCTGTTGTTACCTACTGAAAATGGGTAAAGGAGCATTATTATTCCTGGAAATGCCAGGACACAACTATACAATTTCCTTGAGCAAATCCAAAGGAAAGGTGAGAAGAGGCAGGTGATACTATCCCTCCAACCTTCCCCTCCCAATTTGACGTGATGGAAAGAACGAGAAAGGTGAGCATGCCAGCGAACAGTGGTAAATATTCTTGGGTCTGAGTGAACCAAGGGGAACATCCTAGGACCAACCAGCTCAGCCAGAGGGAACTGAGTCCTTCCACAATATCCTAGAGCCCAGTGAGGAACCTCATAGGTCATCACTCCTGTGCAATTACTAGTTTGCCTATATCAATGAATGTGTCCCACAGTGTGAAGAAGGGAATGCCCCCTTGCCTCAGCCTGCACAAAAGCTCTAGCCCCAGAGCCTTTTCTCTTCCTTTGGCCTCAGTGCTCCACCCTTGGACGGGGAACTCCCTGTTGACCTCTTGGAGACACGAGAAAAAAGAGAGTGGGTGAGTGGGTTCCAAACCCTCTTCCCTCAGCTGTGACCTTTAAGCAAGCTCTGCTTTCTTGGGGCCCTCAGAGCCCACAGTAGGTTCTCCCAGGCCTTTATTTGCATATCTTCTAAATGCCTTAAACAGACATGGGCTAGGGGAAGGAGGCCAGGGAGAAAGCTAATGAGACCGAGGGAATCTGCCTCAGACCAGGAGTGCTGGAAGATCCACCAACCGCGATGACGCCAGTCAGAAACAGCCCTTCTCGGCAATGGAGGCCACTGAGATTTGAAGGTGACCAAAGGGGCTCCCACCACTGCCTGCCACAGGGCCTGAAGTCCTCGCCTCCCCTCACCTCAGGAGTGAGGCCTTCTGAAGAGCACGAATTTTTCTTAGCTTGAGATGTGATGTTATCTCAAGGCGGATCATGTAGGTGGTTGAAACTCTGTTTTGGTGTTTGGAGGCGAAGGCCTGGTTTCAGGTCCAGCACGTTGCCAAGTCTCCTTCAGCCTCATCTACAAGGGAAAATAATGGTGGCCATTGTGTGGCTAGCCATAAGGCTCAGGTAAGGCGTGAATGTGAAAACCTCCATAAATCTGATGAACCCTGCTGTGTCTGAGGGGACTACCATCACCACGCAAACAAGGTTGTGTGTTAGAGTTAATAATATATGTTTATTATGCTATCAGTTAATAATATAACCAAACAATTTATTTAACAGACATTTCATTAAATAATTTAATTTAATGAGACATTTATTTAAGTGCCCTTTATGCATCAGGCACTGTTGTAGGAACTGGCAATAAGGTTGAACACAAAATCCTTGCTGTCCTGGGGCTTACTTTCCTCTGGGGGAGAAAGATAGTAAACAATTATACAAAAGTAATGAAGATGATTTCAGACATGAAGGATTACCAAGAATTAAATGCTAGACAAAATGGGATAGAGAGTCTCTGGGGGTGGGAGCAGAGCTGTTTTACATAGAAGGTTGCCTCCTGAGATATTGACTAAGATAGAAGGGACCAACCAAGAAACCACCCATGTGAAGTGGGGGAGGTGTTCCTGGGAGCCAGTGCAAAGGTCCTGAGGCAAAGGCAAACTCGATGAGGGGAAAGTGGTCCTGGGTGGTGCAGCAGATTCGTGAGCAGGACTGGACTAGGAGCTGAGCTTTAGGCAGTGGCTTGGGGGGTGGGTATGGCCTTGTGGGACATGCTAAGACTCTTATTTCCAGTGGAGGCCACTGGAACATTTCAGAAGGGGAACAACACAATCTGATTCACATTTTAACAAGAGTTCTCTGGCTCTTGGTAAGAATCATAATGAAGCAAGAGTGAAAATGAGGAGATCCATTGGGAGGATTATCTCAACTGCTGATCACAACAACCTAACAATTGGTGACAGGCTATTTTCTTAATTGAGAAACTGAGGCTTCAGGGAGCCTGAGTGCCCTTAGGGAGGCCATACCCCCACTAAGCAGTAGAGGCAGGATTCCAACCCTGGCGGCTCTGCTTGCCGGCCCACGTTGATAAACCTTCAGTGCATTGTTTCTCCCTTCAAAAGCCTGTGTAAGTCACTGCCTGACGCTGTCAACAGTGGCTAGCCAATCCTTGGGACAGAGAGGAGTCCTGCTGGGGTGGAGTTGGGGTTGGTGGCTGGGGAGTTGGCCTCCTTATAGCAGGAGGGCTCCGCTCCACCCTCCTCTGGGTTTTCCCCAGGGGGTCTCATTTCTGCCAGGGCACCTCCCTGCGGTCCCCATTACGTCTGTCCCCAGAGCGCCCCCACCGAGGCCTGTGGCCGCAGCATGGCTCTCCTCCACATTGGGCCTAGGGTTGCAAGCCACAGGGTGAAGATCCGACAGCTCTGTTTTGCCCTAACATCTGCCTCCATGGTAACGGCCTGCCATGTGGCTGGAAAAGTGATCTGTAGGACTGGAGAGCTGCAGGCAGGGAGCCCAGCCCGGAGAGAGCCCGAGCCACAGCCTCAGGGGGGCGGCTTCCCCTGCCAGGGCTGGAAGGTGCGACGCGCACCTGTCCCTTTCCCTGGGCCTTTTCCTGTCGTGTCTTTCGGTTGAGGCTTAGCTAATCCAGATGTTCTCCGAAGAGCTGGGGTGTTATTTGGCCCAGTCCTTACCCTTCTCTTCATTTTTCAGCCAGTCTGACAAATATTTGTAATAGCCACGTTCTGTGAATCCCAGGACGCCTCTGGGCGGCAGGGGGTTAATGAGAACCAACCCTGCCTGTGTAGCTTCCCTTCCCCCACCGCGCTACCCCTGGGCCGTGCCTAGCTAGGCCTGCAGGACTTGCTGTCCAAAGGACCTCAGAAGACATCCGAGCAGCCTTTTCTTAGAAACAGGAAACTGTCTTCAGCCAAGTACAAATGAACTGAAGCACCCAGAAACCTGAGGGCTGCTCCAAACTCCGAGGCCTGGAGGCAGACAGGGAGGGTTGAACTCCTGGCTGGGTCTCCCTGACTCATTTGCTCATGAATGGGATTGATCTCAGCTGTGCTCTCAGCCATTATTCATTGCACTCAGACCATTATGTAAGTGCTGGTAACAAATTCATTGAAATACTTTCAGCAAAATCCTTTTCTTTTTTTTTTTTTTTTTCCAACTCTATAATGTTTTATTTCATCAGCAAAATCCTTTTCAATCCTAAAACAAAAATATGAATCAAGACAATATTACTTGTTATTTTTCATAACCTTTTCACCGGACAGACACTAATCACTAGCCTGACCGGGAAGATGAGGGACGTGCTGCTCAGGCAGTCCTTTGAATAGAGGAGGATGGAAAAAAAAAATGCAGATTATATTTCTTCCCAAATATAGCAGGAGGACTAATGGGGAGCACCCGTGGAGCTGGGTATTGGCTGTCGCATATTTGTGAAACTGCTTCACAAGTCTGGAAACTATCTTGTTAAAGGATAAATAAATGACACGCTCCTTGAGGATGGGGAGTGAGTCTCTCTGTTTGCTGTGGCAGCCCCAGCCCCTAGCTTGGGGGCTTGAAATTTGCCTCACAGAATAGTTGGTCAAGGGTGCCTCAGCGGCTCAGTCGGTTAAGTGTCTGCCTTTGGCTCAGGTCATGATCCCGGGGTCCTGGGATCGAGTCCCACATCAGGTTCCTTGCTCAGTGGGGAGCTGGCTTCTTGCTAGCCCTGCCTCTGCCTCTCTCTCTCTCCCTCTCTCATGAATAAATAAATAAAATCTTAAAAAAAAAAAAAAAGAATAGTTGGTCAAGGACCAAATGACTGACTGACTGAATAAATAACCTTTGTTCTCCATGAATCGAGGTCAGACTGAGGCACCACTGGAGCGGGGCATGTTGCTTGCCAGAGACTGGGTGAAGGTGAAGTGGAACAGGGGAGGGAAAGAAGGGTAGGGGTGGTGTGGGGGTGGAAAAGAATTTTCTTTGGGGTGGATGCTAGGGAACGAACACTAGACTTCAAGTCAGAAAAGCAAGTGTCAAATCCTGACTCCGAGTAGCTGTGTGACCCTCAGACAAATTGTCCAATCTCCCTGAGCTTCGATTTCATCTCTAAATGCAAACTTTTTTTTTTTTTTAAGATTTTATCTATTTATTTGACAGAGAAGTAGAGAGAGAGAGAGAGTACAAGTAGGCAGAGCGGCAGGCAGAGGGAGAGGGAGAAGCAGGCTCTCCACTGAGCAGGGAGCCTGATGCAGGGCTCGATCCCAGGACCCTGGGATCGTGACTCGAGCCAAAGGCAGCCGCTTAACTGACTGAGCCACCCAGGCGTCCCTAAATCCAGATTTTTGATAGCTACAAATATTATCATAATCACCTAGAGATTGAATGAGATGAGAATGGGAGAGCGTGTCCAGCACACAGTAGGACCTCTGCACATTTTTGATAAGTTGGCCTTTTCAGCAGGCTTGGTTCTGGCTCAAGCTCTTATAAATGTACTCCATAATTTATTTTCCCTCTGATGGCCCTGACCATATATTTTCCCAACTAACCAGGGTCCTCCTGGTGTTCTCTCCTATAGGCCACCCAACCAGAAAGCCTCCTCCAGTCCTGGGGGAGCTGCTGCTCTTGGCTGGGTCCCTCCACCCCAGGTGCCCAGTCTTCCCTGTCTCTAATGATCAATACAATGAGTCTGAGAGAGGGCTTCATCCAGCTTCAGAATGTGCCTCACATGATGTGGGAGCCAGGAAGTGTCAACAGAGATGGAACTTCGTGTGCGTGTGTGTGTGTGTGTGTGTGTGTGCTTTTATCTAAAATTGGGCCTGGGGCCAGCATTCATGAGTGTGCTGGGCCCACCCTTCCCTCATGAGCAACAGGTCAGGCAGAAAGGAGAGCCCTGCTATGGCCCAGCCCCCCTTGGGCCTTGCCCTCGTGTGCCTATCCCTACCGTCACCAACTCGGAGGCACCGGGTGACAAGGCTTCTGGAGGCAGCCCCCTCCCCCTCCTATGGCACTTGGGCTTTCCGTGGAGCCCGCCAGCTGAGGGAGTGGTTTCTGTGGTATTGTCCTCCACAGCTCATTTTCCATTAAGGTCACCAGGCAACCAGCAGAAAGCGACAACTCTCCTGACGCAAACTCTACTTCGCCCAGCGAGAAGCTCTGTATCCCATTACTAAGCCTGGGCTGGCTCCAGGGCGGGATGTGCCAAAGGCGTGTTGCTGGCGAGGGCGGATGGAGGGTTCTAGAGCCCAGCTCCCAGCAGTGCCTGTGCAGCTAGCTGGGAGGCCTGCCGGGGGAGTGAGGGGGTCAGGGGGCATTGAGTGAGTCAGGTAGAGGAGGCAAGGTTTCAAATCAGACATTGATCCCAAATGAAGCGTGCTCTTTGTCCCGTTCTGACTAGAACTTTTTTTTTTTCTTTTTTTAGGGTGTCACCCAGGAAATAAACTGAGTTACTTAAAAAAAAAAAAAAGAAATGATGCTAACATCTCCTTTTTATATGGTGGTTTACAGTGTTCAAGGCAGATTTATTTCCACAGTTGAAATTTATCCTCTGCCTGTTTGAGGGAAGTATGGTATTGTCTTTAGAGGTGGAGAAACTGAGGCTCAGAGAGCAATGTAGTAGCCCAGCATTGTATCAGTGAGTGATTAATTGGCTGGAACCAATCAGGACTTCCGCTCCCATGGAGCTGTGGTGTCCATCTTGGAGGTGAGGGAGAGCCAGTCTGGGCCTGTGTGGGGGTAGATGGAGGAGAGCGTCTGTGGGAGGCAGGGAGATCAGAGAAGGCCTTCCAAAAAGTTGCTGCTTGAGCAGAGCCTGAGAGAAGCGAGGGAGCCATGCTGGAAGGCATCACGGACTAAGACCTGTGCCCCGGCTCTCCAGGGTTGGTGTCCTCTCTGCAAGGAGAGATAAAAACCCCCAGAGCAGCTTGCTCAAGTCCCACAGCTGTCGTGACGGGACAGAGGGTGTGGACCAAGGTCTGTCTTCACAGCTCTGCCTCTCACCACCCGGTTTCAGAGATACCTTCTCAGGTGGGGAGATATTTGGGCCAGGGTCGTCTCCACTCAGATTCCTCAGCCCCCCAGGTGATGTCAACAGGGAACATGCTGGCATAATAAAAAACTAGCCTGTCTTTACTATGTGACTTAATTTTGATTTCCTGTTATATTTCCTGTCAGGCAAAGGACCAGAGCCCACAGATGACAGTCAACATCCAGTACAGTATAGCAAGAGAGGATGGACTAAGGATGACACTTCCTTAAATGTCACTCTAGGCCAGGTGCTGTTACCTACTTTCTGTCTAGGGTCTCACTTAATTTTCACAAACATCCTGTGATACAGGCACTGCTTTTATCTCCATTTTACAGATGACGAGGTTGGGTTGAGGATTCAGTTAGGCTTGGATGACTGAGAAGTGTCTGATTTACATTCACCTCACCTTTTCTTTCTTTCTTTTTTTTTTTTTTTAAGATTTTATTTATTTGAAAGAGAGAGAGAGAGACCACAAGTAGGTAGAGAAGCAGGCAGGGGTGTTGGGGAGCAGGCTCCCTGCTGAGCAGAGAGCCCGATGCGGGGCTCGATCCCAGGACACTGAGATCATGACCTGAGCTGAAGGCAGAGGCTTGACCTACTGAGCCCCCAGGTGCCCCTTCACCTCACCTCTTATACCATAAACTGAGCTCTTGAGTCCTAGGGAATGGGTACAGGAGATCTCAAGTGGCAAGAACTAATGGAGAGGAGGCTTAAAGGGGGAAAGGCAGGGGAGACTATGGGTCTGCTTCCTGGGGGTCCCATCATTAGCTAAGACACCCCAGTCGGGTACGTTGGGATTGTTTGTAAGTGAAACCTCCTTTTCTCTAGGACCACACCAGGGAATTGTAAAGAACAATTTGTTAACTCAGTAAGAATGCAGGGGAAAGTTCTGACATCCCAAACATTGGATTTTTAACATTTTCACTTTTGTTGATTATTAAAATGCATGCTTAGTGGCAAAACATGAGAATATTGGGGGGGGGGTGAAGAAAATGAAAGCACCCCTTATCTTACTACTCAGAGACAATCACCATTACCATTCAGCTATCTTAGTGTTCCATCTTCCATCCAGGCCTCCTTAAAACATGTAATTGATTCAAAAGAGTTTTTTATGTATAATGGTGCAAGATCACCTCTTTCTTGGGAATTGAACTCTACTCCAGTCCCTAGCTCCAGAGACAGCTCTGGCTAAGGCTCTGGTGCCCTCCCTTTCCCCTCTGCTTATCACTTTGAGTTGCACGGGAGTTTGCGATCAACCCAGGCCCCACTTGAGCCCTGCTGTCTCTGGAAGGGTTTCAGCTGACCCTGGGCTGTGGCACAGCCAAAGGGCACCCGCTTTTGCTACTGAGCTATACATTCCCCCTGACAGGAGATCCTCTCAGTCCTCCCTAGACAGCAGACATTGCGAGCAGACAGCAAGATTCATGGCTGTCTGGCTTCTCCCTGTCCTCCCCCAGATGGGCTGAAGCCAGATGACAGAGCGTTAGACCCGAGGAGGAGCAGCCCCGGGGGTCGACGGCTAGCCAAGCAGAAATGGACACTATCTCGTCCCAGCTCAGACTTTGGCTTAATCGTAACCACATGAGCCAACTTGGGACTGCATAGCGTGATTCCAGTTAGAATCGAGTGTCCTTGGGGAGACTAATGGGGATGAAGCTGCTTACTGAGTGAGACCGCGTCCTGTTGGAGCTATCATCCGTTTACCATCCGTTCGCTAGTAATGGCAGAGTTCGCTGTGTGCCTACCATTCTGCTGGCACAGCGTTTGGTGCCTGGGAGGATTATCTCATCCATTTGCATAAAACACTGCACAGGTGGGTATGGTTGCCATCCTCATCTTGGAGATGAAGATAGGGTAGCTCAAAGAGAGTAAGTGGGTGTCCAAGGTCCCCCCAGCTAGGATGCAATGGAGCTGTGCTTTGAAACGAGGCAGTTCTGAGGCAGGTCCTCAACCTCTCACTCAGGTTCCATGTCATTCATTCACTCATTTACTCACTCATTCATTCGCTCTGTAAAGAGACCAGTTCAAGCTACTACCATCTTTAACCTGGACAGCCGGCGCTAATAACTTCCTATGTCTTGTCTCTCTCTGATACAGAGAGTTTCCACCTTGGCTGCACACCGGTATGACCTGGGATGATTTTACTAGTACAGGGACCTGGTCCAAGAAATACTAATTTAACTTCTCTGAAATGTGGTCCATGTATAACATAAGAGATCTGAAACATACATGTGTCTAAATTCTGACCACGTCCCTTGTGTGTGTAAGCCATTTTCCTGGAGAAAAGTCCAGATCTTAACATGACTAGATGACGCAGTTCTGCCGCCTGTGGTCCCTCCCTCCTCACCAGCCTCCTTTGATACAGTTCATCTTCTCGCTCAGCATACTGCCTCTCTGGCTTTCTTGACTTCCTGGAAGGATCCAAGCTTCTTTCTGCCTTAGGGTCTTTACACGCAGATAGCAGTTCTCTTCTCTGTCTGGTTAGCTCCTGCTTATTCTTTTGGTCTTAACTTGGTGCAACTGATTACAAAAAGGGCCATAATTCTCTACCTCTCCTCCATCTGCACTTTTTGGCATGTGGCTTTGTAGCTCTTTCCATTGAGAGGTGGGAGTTCTCTTTTCCTACCCTCGGAATCTGAGGCTTCTGCTTCCTCTCCTGGAACCCCACCAGCACCCTGTGAATGACCCTGGTTTGATCTCCCAGAGAATCCTAGCTGAGGCCGTCCCAGACCAACCAACCCCAGCCCACAAACTCATGAGGAAGCCCAGTGGAGATCAGAGCCTGGCCTAGATCAACAGAACATTTCAGCTGATCTGCAGACTTGTGAGCAACAATAAATGGTGGTTGTTTTAAGCCACACGATTTGGGTTGATTTGTTATGCAGGAGTAGATGGCTGACACAGTTTAATATTACTTCCTATTTCTCTTCTAGCCTGGATATGGTCTCCACTTACCACTTTCACAGCACCTTATGCTTGTTAACTGTAGTAGGTACGACAGTTCTACCAAAGTTAAAAATTGTGTAAATAATACTTTCTTTCCTCTGATTAGAGGTTCAGCTCCATGAGATCAGAGACCGTATTTGATTTGCCCCTGATATGTTGCTATCATCTAGCATTATTTTATACACAGTAAATGCTAAATAAATATTTTTTATAAAAAAAAATACAAGGATTAATGAACATATTCACAAAACGTTTCTAAAGTGCCTTTTATATATCGGGTACCATGTGAGATTTTAAAGATATAAGAAAGAATAAGGCATAGTCTTTGCTCCTAAGGTAGCTCACAGTTTAGAAACTGGGACATGACCATTAATAAAAATTGTAGCCCACCTAAATAAGTATAATTGAGGATGTTTTTAGTATTGATAAGGTCAGGGTAGATAAGGATTGAATACAGTTGGAGAAAAGAAGTTTCTGCAAATGCTTTACAGAGGAAATATCTGAAATGATGATTCTACATCTGAAGAGTGTGTTCCAATGGGGGTTCCAATGATGGAAGTGGTTCTGCCATTGGAAATATGGCTTTCAGGGGCGCCTGGGTGGCTCAGTGGGTTAAGCCGCTGCCTTCGGCTCGGGTCATGATCTCAGAGTCCTGGGATCGAGCCCCGCATCGGGCTCTCTGCTCAGCAGGGAGCCTGCTTCCTCCCCTCTCTCTGCCTGCCTCTCTGCCTGCTTGTGATCTCTCTCTGTCAAATAAATAAATAAAATCTTAAAAAAAAAAAAAGAAATATGGCTTTCAGAATGATTAACAAAGTTTGTTAAATTTCCATGCAAGCCAAAATGCAATCTTCTCTCGATTAATGTAGCAGTAGCATTTATGGAAAATTCAAACTGCACAAAACTATGTTTTAAAATTATACAAAAGTTAGGTCTTAGGTGTTTATATGTAAATGCAATTAAGTATTAGGCTCAGAGATTTATGAATCGGTTTCTACCCATGTAAATGTCTGGAGGGACATTTGAAAACTCTCTGGAGTATGGGTCAGTTGTTGATTGCATGGTGATGTTCTATACATCCATGATTAGCATTCCTGCCCATTGCCTGCTAAATGGCAGTAGTATCCCCTCTTGATAACTGTGACAACCTAAACTTCACTTCAAATTTCTAAGACTATCTTACCAGTGTGGAGCTACATCTGCACTAAACTATTGATGCAAAAAAACTGCTTTGACAAATTAACATTGATGTTTTACAGAACAGTGTTGTTTAGAAGAACACAAGCCATCCACACAAGTGTTCTAACACTTCCAAATTACCTTGGTCTTATTGCGAGAGATGATTCGACACTTCCTTGAAGGAGAAAGAAAGATACTGCTCCATTTCTATCCCTGGAAGCAAATAACCTTAATATCGGAGCTGTTCCCAGAAGGAGTGGACAGAAAGTCCAGCATGCCTGCATTTCCAGAATGCTGAGAACAACCCGGCTGAAAACTCATTTCATCGTTCTGGGTCAACAACAGCACAAAAACATGTAAAATTGCCTGGAGACTTATTCTGAATAGAGAAATTCCTCATTAATTTTTTGTGATGGGAGTAGCTTGGATTAGTGAAGAATCATAGTGTTAGAAATTTGTAAGCGTTTAACAAGTCATTCTAAAAGGTACGTACAATCAACGGGTGAATATTTGAGTACCGACCTTAGGTGAAATTACTGTGTTAGTCGCTTCGAATATCCAAAAATCCTACGAAATGTTTCCGTTCTTTAAGGAACTGGAAAAAAAATCTGAGTTTGGCAGTAGAATACCATCCTGCATGATTTACTGACAACACACACTACCAATACCTAATGAGTGGTACGGTCATGAAGGGCTTTAGAAGTTCAAGGGTGAAGAGAATTAGAATGACCAAGGAAGATTCCCCAGAGACTGGACCGGGCCCTAAAGGATAGATAGAAGATAGATAGATAGATAGATAGATAGATAGATAGATAGATAAAGAAGAAAATTAGGGAGGGCACTTTGGGTAGAAGCAGTGGCATGGGAAAATAAAGGAGGCAGGAATGTGAATGTCGTATTCTAGAAATGATGATTCCACTCATCTAGCCAGAGTCACAGTAGGTCGTAGCTAATAAGATTACATTGGTAAACTAGAGCCAGATAGCTAAGCATCTTAATACCAGGCTAAGATACTAGAATTGGTGCTCTGAGGAAAGAGAGGTTATTGAACATTTTGATCAGGAGCGTTTAAGGATCAGAGATTATTTACATAGTGGGAGAAACCCTTTCATTTTTTCCCCGGGTTTATATTTCACTGTGAATAAACCTCCATTACAGAAATACTCCTGGCCTCAGAATGCCCCAATGCAATTCCCCCTTAGGGAGGAGGAATTATTTTTCTGATTGAGAATTTGGGAGATAAAGTCGAGCATGAATTGTACAGCTCCCTTCTCATGTCTCTGCTGAGCTACTACTGCAACATATTTTCATTCTTGTTATCTGCTCTCTGATTCTTACAGGGATAGGTCTGCACGGAGAGGTCTGCTTCCAAATGCACCTGTGATTGGGTAAGCAAGACTGCCTAACTCAGAATCAAGTACTAGCATTCCCACTTGGCGGCAAACCTCAGCTACATTCTCCCAAAATACATTTATCTGCACGAAAAGGGCCATTTTGTTTCCTACCTGTCTAACTCCTGTGTTTCTTAATTAATTCTCACTCGGGTGGAAGATGACTTGTGCCTCTTCCACATTAGAGATAAAGTATCCATTTAGACAGAGGTAGAGGAAAAGCCTCACCAATCCAAAGACCCTAAAGAAGATTCACCCACAAAAGCTTCTGCCTGATAAACATGAGACTTAGCAATTAGGTTGATACTGGAATAGTCAAGGTCCTAGGGCTGCAAACGAGACATTTATGGATGCTTGAGACCAGGGGTTGATGAACTATGACCCACCTGGTCAAACAGGCCCAGCACCTGTTTTTCTAAATAAAGTTTTACTGGAACACAACTATATGTATTCATTTGTGTATAATCCATGGCTGCCTTAGAATTTAGATATACTCACCACCATGTTTATTTCAATCTATTTACCAGAATGGAGCAGTGGCTACAGAGACCATGTGGTCTGCAAACCCTCAAATGGCTTCTGACTTCTGAGTGGTCATTGAGAATCAGATACCATTTACACAAGTTTAAGCTCACAAAAGCATAGTTTACCACACTGCAAGTTTGAGGTAGATTATGTAAGGAAAGGAAAGGTCTTCCTTATTATTTCCATCAGAAAATTCAATATGAAGAAGGAATCTGCCAAGTAAGTAACCATAATGAACTATCCCTTATCGATTCATTTTGTCCATGCAATCAATTCTTGTGCTGCTAGATGTTGGATTCAATCTGTGCTCTTGAATTTATCTGCTTTTGAAAAAACGCCTTTAAGTTTTAAGCTCTGAAGCCCATACTTAGGAAATTCTACTCTGAAATTTCAGCAATTAAAAATAGAATCATTTGCATGAGGCTCTGAGATTGTCCTTTGTTGAACACACACAAAAAAAGGCTGAGAGCCTTCAGGTAAGCATTAGGGCAAAGCAGAAAATATTTGTGGGTGAAATTAAATTAATCATAGCTTGTGTCCTTAATTTATTACAGTCATCAATAATATCCAAAATGAGGTACGCAAACTTCTCTATTGGAGGACAATACATAACTGTTTCATAAGGGTTTGACAGATGTTTCTCCTGAGGATAAGAACATATTATAGAGAGTGAAGACATTAATAAATCTCCAGGTACTTTTAATTCATAAAGTGTACAATCTCTGAAACATTTATATTAATGACATTTTACCTACATAAAATTATCCTTTGATTTAACAACCCTTCCCATGCAGCTCTGGAAATATCACTGAGCTAATTAAAAAGTACAGGCCATACCAAGTATACCTAATCACTTCTAGTATTTATGTTTATATTACATGAAAGAATAAATCTTTGTGATTGTCCAGGCCTTTCCTGGAAGTCCCCCAAAATAGTTTCGGATGTAAATGAAACTGCTTTTTTGCAGGAGGGGTGTGTGTGTGTGTGTGTCCCAATTTATTTATTTATTTATTTGTTTGTTTGTTTATTTTGTATTAAGTTTTTAGATTTTAATTGCAGTATGGTTAACATACAGTGTTATGTTAGTTGCAGGTGTACACTATAGTGGTTAATTTTTTTTTTCCAATTTAGAATATGATCTCAGGAAAACAAATTCAAGAGTTCTCAAAGTATATTAAGACAGTATTTTGGGCACCTGAGAAACAATTTTTTTTTTTTTAAAGATTTTATTTATTTATTTGACAGACAGAGACCACAAGTAGACAGAGAGGCAGGCAGAGAGAGAGAGGGAAGCAGGCTCCCTGCTGAGCAGAGAGCCCGATGCGGGACTCGATCCCAGGACCCTGAGATCACGACCCGAGCCGAAGGCAGCGGCTCAACCCGCTGAGCCACCCAGGCGCCCTGAGAAACAATTTTTAATTTGTGTGTCAACTTCATTAAGCCAAGGTGTCCAGATAATTGGTCAGACATTGTTCTGGATGTGTCTGTGGGGATGTTTTTGGCTGAGATTAACATTTAAATTGGTGGATTTTGAGTAGAGCAGGTTACTCTCTATAATGCAGGTGGGCCACATCTAATCAGTTGAAGGTTTAGTTTAGGACAAAAGGCTGACCCTCTCTGTCCCAGAAGGGAATTCTGTCAGCAGATAGCCTTTGGATTTAAACTACAACATCAGTTCTGTCCTGGGTCTCTAGCCTTCTGGCCCCCACTCATGTTTTTCTTGACAAACAAGGACATGCTTATCATTATGCACACTGTCTCCACTAGTATAGTCATAATTACCCATATTAACTATAACTTGTAGCTAAATTACTTAACTTCTACTTTTATAGGGAAAAAACTGGAAGGTAGATGACTGATAATTACTTGTCCATGTGCAAGCATTTTAGCAGAATTACAAAGCTATTACATGGTACAACTGCCTATAGACACTCTTGCCTTTCTAAATGGATGAAAGTGAATATCACCAATAGTGTGACCCAGACTTATATTCACTCCATACCATATAACATGTAACATAAAAGTAAGAAACAAAAGCCTATAAATTAGGATATATATTATGATCAGCGTTTGAGTATTCTATCTTACTTAGAGATTATCTAAGTGTGCAAAGATTAGCCAAATTTAATGATAGTCCTAGTTAAAGTTAACAAAGAATCTTGGGAGTTATTTTTAAGCTGAAACATTATAGAACATTTAAAAACTTTGTTGAAATTATATTTTAATTTAGGTGAACACATAGTGTTTCTGTTTTCACAATCATAGTGATTATGTAGGAGTAATATTGGCTAACCTGATCCCTAAGCCAATATAAGAAATTTAGGAAGTTCAGAATAACTAATTCCTTCATGAGAGAATAATTCAAAACTTATAAAAATAAGACATATGCTTATATTATACATATTTAAAATATATCCATATTTAAAAAATATGTCTTCATATTTTTATGAAGACATTTTGAAATGTCTTCAAGTGAAATGACCAAACCAGTGGGGATTCACCTTAATTACACAAATTTGGATCTTTACATAAAAATACTTTTGACACAGTGATTTCTTACAAGAAAGAATTTTTATTTCTATAAAAAATCAAAGTATGAGATGCTTAGTTTCTTAATTTTCTAGGAAAATATTCTGAATTCTGGAAGAAGCTTTATGTAAGTGTTTATTATTCTCTCTAAACTAATTAAAATACAGCTTCTTTAACTTAAAGTGGTTTATGATCTAATTTCTTAATATACTCCACAGGTAGAAAACTATTTCACATTCACACACTGAGAGATAAAGACATTTCACACTTATGGATACAATTTTACAACTTTGGCCATGGGTCAAAGTAAACATAGAAACTCACCAGACTAGGTCTCAAAGATTTATTCTTTTTCACAGAGGGTATATAGTATTTATTTGCGTTCATGAGGAGACAACAAGACAAAAGTCAAGAAACCAGAGTCTTTGCTGTGTCTCACCTTAGAAGAGATCCCTGTCATCCAAGAGAGATCACCAAAGGGTCAGACGTTAAGACTAGGTTGCCTGTCAGTGATGCCATGTATGGGGAAGAACGTCTTGGTCATGAACCAGTCAGAGCCAGAACCAAGGTTGGTTAAGTACAGAAGCAGAAATAAAAATGCAGAGTGAGATTAAAAAAAAAAAAAAGACCAAAAAAAGAGGAGTCAGGATCGATTAAGTTGTAGTGCCTTTAAGACTCCCTATAGGAACCAAGAAATGACATTCTTGGACTTAATCCATGAAATGGACAATTACAGCTTAATTGCCTCTGTGGGCATCTCAGTAGGACCTCGCAAACTGCTAAAGAACCATTTTCAAAAAGTTAAAAACATGACTCTCATTCAAACACAGAAGGATTACTTCTCAAACCTTATTCATAATTGTTCATTATTGAGGGAACCGGTAAAAATGAGAACTTGGTTCAAAGCGAGGAGCTGTGAGGAACTAGGTATTCTATGGGCATTAAAGAAAGGAATGTTGGAATAAGGTTGCTACTCTAGCAAATCGGTTAATGTCCTACAGGGCAATAAAACTTAACCTTTGGGATTATCTTCTCTACCAGACAAATATTCTTGTTAACCCAAACTTTACAATGTCTGGGCTCTAATCAAATTGTAATGGGAAAGCCAAACATAAACAAATTCCCCAAGAAAATTAAATCATCCTCGGGCTGGCTTATTATCCAATGCTTTCGTATGATATTGAAAGAAAATACCATCCTCCCCCTATGGTTTTTTCCAGGTTTTAAACAATTTTTCCTACTCTTTTATTGCCCCTGTTCTGTTTGTATGACTCAAATGTTTTTATTTTGCAAACTATTCCAGTTCCTCTTGGGTCTCCCAAGCTGGCTCGATTCCCAGAGATCAAGTGTTATAGACATAGGTATTTAAATTTCTTTTCTAGTCTTTGAGTTTTTAGTAATTCCATTGATAATTTTTGTAATAATTCCGATAACAATTCAATTGTTTCTCTATCATCCCAAGATAATGAATGGCATTTTTTTTTAAATGTTAAAGACCCTCTTTCCTTTTTCATTTGTTTATGTAAACAGTCTATTCTTCTATGGGAGAAGCTGTAGTGTGGGACTCTGAAGTCTAAAATCTCCTTCTAAACCTTTGTGATTAGTTATTCAGTTTACTTGGGGGGTGACTTTGAACCTGTGAGTCAGCTACAGGAATGCAAAATTATTCCTTCTAAAGTTATATCCCTCTTCAGAATAAGATGAGATAAAAGTATGTGTAGCTGATCTCAGATACACCTTTACTGGTTTCAGATTTAAAGCTCACATCTCACATTATAATGCTCTGTTGCACAAATGGAAAGAAGCTACCTTTGAAATTTAATTTCTAGATCTACCTTCTGGACTAAGAAACACAACCGGAGGAGTCCCCATTCAGCCCCAGCAACTTCCCTGTTCTACCACAATGCCCAAAGTGGTGGATGAGCAGGACTCTTCCCTTTGATCGAATCCTTGCCAGAAATGGTACAGTTTGCACATGTTTACTAAGCCCTCCCTCCCCATTTGTTTGGCATTTTGCTAAGGTCTGTGGGTGTTAAGAAAAGCTGCTCACCTGCACCTAAAATCTGCCATAAACTACAGTGACTTACAAAGGTCAGAATCCCATATGGTTTACTTCTAAAGCCTAAGGCTGAAATCCACCTCCAGAGGTTGCTCTAGTTACAAGTCAACCACACAACTATAAAAACCGGTCCCATGGCATAAGGTCAAAACCTCACAATACCCACAGTTGCTAAAATCTAGGGCCTCGAGCATTCAATCCTGGACCCACTGAAGCCTTAATCTACAGATACAACTTGGTTTTCCAAGTTGCAAACTTTGTGTATCTCTGAAGACTTCCAACCCAATAAATAGGATGTTGGGGTTCCTAGGGAGAATAGCTTCTCATTTGTTTCTTGTCCCAGTTTAGACATTGAGAGGCAGCCTATGGAGCCAATGGGCTGAAGATGAACTTATTGTCTTTGTTAGTAAAGAAGTATTTGGAGAAGATGGCTCAGGAGTGAAGGTCACATGATCTTGCTAGAGAGTGTGTTCATTGCATGAACACTTCCTCCTCTCACAGCCCTCAAACCAAAGCAGAGTTCCTGGGCATATTGCAGTGGGAGAGGGACCGTGAGTAGAGGCTACCTGTCTACACAACTAAGGTGTACACGGATAAGTTACTCTTCTGGGGAATGAAGGAGGAAAAGGAGGGCAAGAGTGTTCTCTGACAGCACATGAAGATCAACATCAGACACAGGGAACTATGTTTCGTTTTTGAGGTTAAGACCTTGAAAGAAAGAGCCTGACAGGCACTGGGAATCCTTGAATTTCCCATTCATGCATTCTTCATTCCTTTGTTCATTCAAAAATATTGGTATTTTACTACGTGCTCCACATTGTACTAGCAACTGGAACACAACAATAAATAAGACTCACATGGTTTCCAGTCTCATAAAATTCCCAATCTAATGTGAAAAACAGAAATTGGACAAAGCTTAGTCACATCAGGGCTTGCCAAAATGCAAGAAAACACAGGGCTCTCAGGGATTTTTCTCTTGAGAATGGAAGAAAATCCAAATCAAATGGCTTAAGCAAAATAAAAAAAATCAATACATCAATGATACAAAATAAATTTTAAGAAATGAGGGGGGTGTTATGTGTTCACGTAATTAAAAAGTTGAAATCTGTAGGCATATCTGGCAATAGGGGTTCCAAAGCCATCGGAACCTGGTTTATTTTTCTCCATTTCACAGATCTGTTCTTACTTTGTGGATGCCCTTTTCAGAAGGCTTGTAAATGAAGTAGCTTTAGATCTTGTATCTCAGCTTTAAGCCCAATGGAAAAGAACAAGAATCTGTATTCTAGCATTCTTAGATTAAAAAAAATTCTGATTGGCTAGGGGCTTCTGGGGGACTCAGTGGGTTAAGCATCTGACTTTTGATTTCAGTTCGAGTGATGATCTTAGGGTCATGAGATGGAGCCCAAAGCCTGGCTCTGCACTCAGGGAAGCCTGCCTGAGATTCTCTCTCTCCCTCTCCCTCTACTTCTCCCCCCATCTTGTGTGTATACTCCCTCCCATAAATAGATATAAATAAATAAATAAATAAATCTTTTTTAAAAATTCTGATTGGTTGGTTAATAAACCCATGTCTGTACCAATCATTTTGGCTTATGTCTAGACTCCATGGATCCCCACCAGGAGACTATGGTCTATGAATGAGGGGACAGCACATGGTTCCTCAGAAATGATGGACTAGGCTTATCATTAGAAAGTTGAATGGATAAAGGGGCACAAAAGCCACAAGTGTTCACCATGAGTGAATTAGTGTGGTAACAGCAGAGAAGGCTTCTTTCTGGAAGATATAGTATTTGTGATCTGAAGGATGTGTAGAAGTTAGTGACTTTTTAGAGAAGATGAAAAGTCTTCCAGATTGAGGGAACAGCATGTGAGAGATTGTCAGGGAGTGTGGTAGGGAAGAACATGGTATATTTCTGGCTGATGTGATTAAAAAAATAAATAAGGAAAGATGGGCAGGGGCAGGTGAGTAGGTTGGAAATGCAACAGGCATCAGATTACATCAGACATTGCAGACCACAGTAAAGCCTTTATCTTTTTGGTTTTAATGTAGCTATATGCATCAAGAGAGGGTAGACAGAAGACTAAATGAGGACACGGATCAAGGAAATTTACCAGGGTGACTATAGTATTCCATGGGCAACTTTCCTGTATAATCCCAAGGATCTACCTAATTTTTATTTTAAATTTTTTAAGATTTTATTTTATTTTTAAAAATTTTAATTCAACTTCAATTTAGTAAACATATAGTGTATTATTAGTTTTAGAGGTAAAATTTAGATATTCATTATTTGCATGTAACACCCAGTGCTCATTCCATCAAGTGCCCTCCTTAATGCCCATCACCAAGTTACCCCACCCCCTCCACCCATTTCTCCAGCAACCCTCCGTTTGTTTTCTATAATTAAGAGTCTCTTATGGTTTGTCTCCCCCTCTGACTTCGTTTTATTTTTCCCTCTTTTCCCCTACAATCCTCTGTTTTTGTTTCTTAAATTCCACATATGTGTGAAATAATTTGATATTTGTCTTTCTCTGACTGACTTATTTCACTTAGCATAACACCTTCTAGTTCCGTGCATGTCATTGCAAATGGTAAGATTTCATTCTTTTCAATGGCTGAGTAATAGTCCATTGTGTATATATATACCACATCTTCTTCATCCATTCATCTGTCGATGGACATCTGGGCTCTTTCCATAGTTTGACTCTTGTGGTTATTGCTGCTTTAAACATTGGGGTGCACGTGTCCCTTTGAATCACTCTTTGTGTCTTTGGGATAAGTACCTAGTAATGTAATTGCTGGGTCACAGGGTAGCTCTGTTTTTAACTTTTTGAGGAACCTCCATGCTGTTTTCCAGAGTGGAACCTGGAAACTTCAGATGCCGTTTTGAGGAAACTTCCATGCTGTTTTCCCACCAACAGTGTAAGCGTTCCCCTTTTTCCCTCATCCTCACCAATATCTGTTGTTTCCTGTCTTGTTAATTTTAGCCATTCTGACCAGTGTGAGGTGGTATCTCATTGTGGTTTTGATTTGTATTTCCCTGATGCCCAGTGATGTTGAACAATTTTTCATGTTTGTTGGCTCTGCCTGATTCTTAAGATGTTCTTAAATGTAGGTAGATACATCTAATACTTATTGAAATAAGTGGTCCCTTAGCTGGGTGTTAGAAATTATTGTGCTCACTAGAGATGTTTGATGTAATGGAACTTACTAGGAATGGAATATGACCTAACATCCTTAGAAAAAAATATTACAATCGTTCTCTTATGATTTAGATTCTCATATCCTTCAAGTCACTTTTCTTTTTCTCTTTCACTGATTGGACCTGGGCCAGTTCTTAGCAATAGTTAAGTATGATGTTAAGAAAAGAAAAATGGGTATACAATATCTCAACATAGACATAATTTCACCCAACATGAGGTGCGGGGACTGAGTCATAGGATGAGTACTCAGCCCAATTCTCCTTGGAGATTGAGGTGTTTCGGAAGACAGAGAAATCTTAGAAAACAGACAACAGATATATCAGCCAGAGAATTCTCTTCAGATGGCTGTCTATTCCTTCACCTCACTACTCTCCAGATTATTAAAAGATCAAAAGTTACTAAGGAGTTAAGGGGACACATGAAGCTGCTGCCAGCACGTAGTGAGAAAGCGAATGACTAAAAACGATCAGTTGTCCCGCCAGATTGAGATGGAACCAGTCTCCCTTCCAAGGGAAATGGAAAAATTAGAAAGAAGTGTTATAGAGACAATCTGGAAGGAGATTAAATCTTGGAGTGGATCCTCTTGCTAAGGTAGGATTAGCAGAGTGATTTGGCAATATTTTCCCAAGCTTTCTTTACTGGAGCAAAGGCAGAAAAAATTAGGGGTGGATGCTCAAATTGGTAGAATCTGCCATCTCTTAGGGAAAAAAGTTGTAACTATGTGAAGTGATGGATGTTAACTTACTGTGGCAATCATTTTGCAAAATATACACCTAACAATTCATTATGGCGTACATCTTACACTAATATAATGCCATACGTCAGTTATAGCTCAATAAAACTGAGGAAAACAGAAGACTAGGATGTAACAAATGGAAAAAAAAAAAAAAGCTTGTTTGTGCCAGATATGCACAACTGCTGATTCAGAAATATAGGAAATGTTGGATTGGGGGCGGGGAGCGAGAAAGAATGGCTATTAATGGATAGAAGTCTCTCCTAGGTAGGAAAGTGTGGAAGAGAGCTTCAGTTTCCTGGACTCAAAAGTGTAGAAAAGTTAAGTGGAGATCTTAGAGACAGGGATGTAATAAGATGTATTCGAGAGCTCTTCTAGGACTGATCCACCCTGAGAAAAAGGTAGAGATGACCCTCGCTCCTTGGGTTTGCTAGAATGTTTCTGGCAAGCAAGGCATGGATGGTTTAATGGGTTAGGGTTGTGCGCAAATGTGCCTTGGTTTGGAGACAGGCACATCTGAATGTATACAGTGTGACCACCTCTCCCCTGACTTGTAAATGAAATAAAGAAGCTATCCTAGTTGGAGCCAGTTGTTTCAAAGTTGACCAGAGAGAAGAGGTTGAAAACCTAGGCTGGGCTGAAAGGAAATCTGGCTGTGATTTTTTGAATTGGGGTCGAATTTTGGAGCTCTAATACTAAACTCCTTTGTACAAGTTCTATCTGATAGATCATTACTGGCCCGTGTCTAGTGTCAGAAGGTATTTGCAAGCCTTCTGGGGGCTAACAGAGTTGAAAAACTGCTATAAGATCATTTCAGCCGATCTTTTAAGGATGAGCGCTTCTTTTCAGTATTTCTTTTTGGGATCCCAAATGCCAGGCAAATGACCAGCCCTGGTCCCTTAGTTATTTGGGGTCAGATGAAATCTGGCAGAGCAGTAATAAGCTTTGGTTTTGCAAATTGATGATTGTACAACTTGAGGAATGGATAACAGTTCCCTTCTAAAGAATGGCTTTCTCAGCATATGGGAACCACAAAAAAGTTAGGAAGATCTTGAAGCAAAGCAGCAAGCATGAGTCAAATTCTCAGGAATAATACCCTGAATTGCTGGAGGTCCTCCTTGCTGCAATCAAGAGCGTGTACTGTAGCTCCTATAAGCTAATTTACAGTGTTGCTAATCTTTCTTCTACCTCTTCTCACTCTTGCTCCAAATCAGACCATTTGGTCTTTGGTTGCTGGGTTCTGGAAACCTAGTTAACCCACCATTCTTTTTGTCTTTATCTTCAGAAGAGATTGAAGGAGGCAGACAGAATGAGATCTGCCTGCAGTGAACAGGGCGGTGAGAACTGTTTACATCTGTGTAAGGGCACTGTTCACGGACTAGAATGATTGCTCAGAAACAGAAGAGGGAGATGTCGGGGGAAGGTGATGGAAAAGCCACTGGCGGGGAAGGAAGGGTGGCAGGGGTGTGGTCCTCTGGTCATGGTCAAGGAGGGGAACGCTGTTTTCAGAGCTCAGCCTGCTTTGAGGTTGCGTGTATCATCCAAAGTAACTTTTTCAGTCCTGTCCACATCAGCAAATTTTCTTGTGGCTTCTCTCTCTCTCTCTCTCTGTCTTTTCTTCTTTCTTTTGGCTCTTGTTTAGCTAATCATAAATTTCTCTAGGACTTTCCACTCTGATCTTTTACCTTTCTTCTCCCTTTCCCCACTATTGCCCCAGTGAAGACAAGGTGTGTTTGGAAGCAATTTAATGAACAAGCAGTTCATGTGGGGAGGGTAGGGAACCTAGGCATGAAATGGGAACCACAGGAGGCTTTGTGAGTGGTAGACAGTACTAATGTGCCATTCCTTTCTTTTTGCCTTTTTACCCTTCCACCCCTAATCTTGCCATGATGCTCTGAAATGCAGGTGAAAGTTTATTGGATAAATATGTTTCTTTTCTTACTGTCAGAGGCACACACACTTCTCTCTTAGAGGATTCAAGAATGATTCACATAAAACAACAGGCTAAGGCATTCCAAGGTGTGCGTTTTCACATGTTTGTTAATATAGTGATGTTTCTGCTAATGTATTTGTACATATATGGTCTCATCCAGAGTTGGATGGATTCAACTAGCTTCTGTTGCTCTCCCCAGTCCCTTGCTTCAGAAGTAAGTACTGGTCCATGAGCATGCTAGGAAATTCAAGGCCCTGGCCAAAGGCATGCTGGGAAATTCAATGCCCTAGTCAATGATGGTTTGAAGAAATAGTGAGCAAGGCAGCTCTTTCCTCTTCTCACAGAACTCCTTGGTTTATGAAAGAAGAGTAAAGACTCCTAGGGATGACTGAGCCAAGCATCTTCATTTTACAGAAAGGGAAACTGAGGACCAGAGAAGAGACGTGACTTGCATAGGACTCCTATTTAAGGTGGACCAGCTCTTAGACCTCAGACCCCTTGTCTAGTGTCCTTTTTGGTCAACAGCAAAACACTCAGGGACCCTTCCTCCCTCTTCCTAAACCCTGGAGCCATGAGGGGACAAATCTTGGGGTTTTGCCTCTATTTTTTCCCTTCACTTTGCAGGCTCATCAGCTTCTACAAGAGAGACTTTTGCAATCTCTTCTCCCTGTTTCCTGAGATTTCTTGTTCACGGTTCAGGCTAACACCAGAAAATTCCTTCCCAGAGGCAGCCGGGACATGTCAGCAGTTTCTATCTTTCTGGGACAGAAATGGCAGGACCTCAGACCTCTCGTTTGCTTCTTAAGACTCAGCTCAGTCTGTACCTGACTCAGCAGGGGTTTCTGGAATCTCCCCCTCTGCAGGCCGACCAAGACTCAGATCTGCACTAACCAGAAGCAGTCAGTTGCCTCTCTCTTTCTGTAATGAGAATACCAAAAAAAGCTGACGATGACCACTGAGACAGAAAATGCACAACACATAAACACAGCATTCTCCACTCTATAAATAACCCTAATTAAAATGAAAACACCCGCATAGCCCCATCTTTTTATTTTTCCTGTTGGACATCATGGGAGGTCCTCTGGTGCTTGCCAACAATAACCAGGCTCTGAGAAAGAGACATTTCTCAGCTTCTTCCATTTTTCTCGTGAACTCGAATCTGACTCTTTTCTGAAGCATAATGCTGGTCCCTCTCTGTTTCCCCTTCTGTCTTTTAAGGTGACTTTTAGAGCCCCCATCCGATTCTGTCTTCCCTCCTAAAGTTCCAGGCATTATCCAGTTGATTTATGAAAGAAGTTCAGCAGGGCTTAATTCATAACACAATTAAAATAGTGCCATGAGGGTTTCCCTTGGAGAGAGGAGCTGTGGCTATTCCAGTCTCATTTTTTAAAAGGGACCAGATAACATTAGACAGAGTACAGAAGTCTCCTTCTCTTGGAAAGCAGTGGGAGTAGAAAGGGGTGACTCAGCTGCCTGAGGGAGCTTCGAGGGAGGGCTCCAGAGCAAATGGGTCTCTGCGAACAGAAATGGGGTGGGGCTGGGTGGGGCGGGGAGTGCTGTTGCTCAAGAACCAGCTGACTGCGTGCGTAGAGCTCACCAAGGTCCCTGCCCTGGCCTTCCCTTTGGCTCCCGAAAGAGGGGACTGAGGTTTTCACATCCCTCCCTGCAGGCCACAGGGATCATGGGTGGGAGGCCACACTACACAGCTCTAGGGGCCCTGGGTGGAGAAGGCAGCGAGAGAGGGGTTCTGGAACCAGAGAAGTCACAAAATCACCCAGCTTAAGATGAAAGCCTATCAAAATTTCAACTTAAAAAGTATTGTCATCCAACTCCTAATTCTGTAAACAAAGGAGACAGATTCTGAGAAGGTTTACTTGCTCAAGTTCACATCCATGGTCAGCGGCAGAGCCAGGACCGCTCAAAATGAACAGATTCTAGGTGGTCTCTTCAAAATCACGCTCTGCGTTTGTACATCTCATGCCAACTTTGGATCTCCAAACACTCCCACACAGGCCACAGCTATTCATTGCATATAAATATTTAGTGCCCCTCTGTGCTTCTAAGCATCCCACGAATGACTCTATCATTCTCCTAAATGACATTGAACTCATCTGTTTCTGACCGTGTCTTCCACTAGTTGTGAAGGTTGAAACCCTGTCATACTCAACATTCACATTCCTGGTACCTATGTTTGCAGAATTCTATCTATTTTTCAGACCAAACTCTGTTCTAGAAGCCTAAGAAGACACCAAAGAAAGAAAGCATATCCCCCTTTATTCCAGTAGCTTATGGCCTAATGGGAAGTATAAGGAATATGTGTCTGGCCCATTTATCCTGATATACAATCCTCAAAAATAATACCTGTGAAACAAATATTATTTATAATAAATAATACCTGCGAAATAAAAATATTATCATAACATCTTTTTAAAAAATTTAACTTATGAAAGAGAGAGAAAATATGAACACGGGGAGAGGGAGAAGCAGGCTCCCCACTGAGCAGGAGCCCCATGTGGGGTTTGATCTCAGGACCCTGGGATCATGACCAGAGTGAGCCACCCAGGTGACCCCCAAAGTGATCCTTTTCTTGGACCTATCATCTACTTACTGCCTCTCTTCACTCACACACATGTATTCCACCTCTACGGACAATTTCAGGTGCCCTGGGAAGTTGGCACCTTCCCCAGAGTTCCTCGCTTTCCACTGGAACCCTGTGTTGAAATCCACCTTATCCTTCAAGATCTGTTTCAAATGTGACTTCTTCCCGGTCACTCTCATCTGGGATGGCTTGGAAGTCCTTTGGTGTGCGTGCACTCTGTCCCCTTCTCAGGACACTTACTTTAGAATCTTTTTATCAGGGTAGCTGATTGTGTCATACAAGTGATCCTATTGGTTCCTTCCTCAGCCTTCATATTCCTCGTATCTAACTAATGTATAATTCAGTAACTGTCAGTGCCCAACAAACAGGAGGGAGAATAACACACTCAGTTCACACTTAGGTAAACCAATCTACGTCAGTAGACTGGAGTTCCTGTAGGATTGGGATTTTGTCTTGCCTTTGCCTCCCCACCACATCTAGCCCCGAGCCTTTCTTCTAGTAGCTTGGGTTGAGCTCATGTTTGCTGACTGAAAGAACGACTAGGAATTACAAAATAGCATGGCAAAGTACAAAAGTATAGTGTGTTTTTGGAAGATACTGGCCTAAAAAGTGGAGTTGAGCAGTAGAAGCTCTGTGTTCCCTTGAGATAGTGTTTCTGAGCCAGGAGAGGGGTTGGTGGTGGGTAGATGGCAGGACAGTGCAAGAATGAAGAGAATCAGGGGCGCCTGGGTGGCTCAGTGGGTTGGGCCGCTGCCTTCGGCTCAGGTCATGATCCCAGGTCCTGGGTTCGAGCCCCGCATCGGGCTTTCTGCTCAGCGGGGAGCCTGCTTCCTCCTCTCTCTCTGCCTGCCTCTCTGCCTACTTGTGATTTCTCTCTGTCAAATAAATAAATAAAATCTTTAAAAAAAACAAACAAACAAAAAGAATGAAGAGAATCAGAAAATCACCAATAAGGAGAAATCAGGCCTTTCTGTTCTAAACAAAGGGCCCAGGCAGATCAATGTCATGTGCATTGCTGAGGCATCCCTTCTTCAGAGGGTGGGAAAGTAAGTGGAAAGATACTGGTATGGGCATCAGAAGACCTTTGGCAAGTTGTTTATTTACTTGGAACCACCATTTTCTCATCTGTAGAAGCCTCCGGGGTAGATCAAATGAAAGAATATACAGATTTAGATTTCAGCTGTTACTCTTGACATTCGAAGCAGCTTCTGGCATTTCTCTTCTGTGGCTTCTCCTCCATCGAAGGTATTTTTCTTGTTTGTCCCTGCTCCCTGGACACAGGAATTTTATTTACTACGGAAAGGAATATCTGCAGATCACTGTGCTAACTGTTGGTGTTCTTTCTTGAAATTCTTAAGTAAATAATCATAGGTTCAGCTATGAAATTGTTCTTGACAACATTATTTATCAGAGCTGGAAACCAGATGTAATCTAGACATCTAGCTGTAGAGAACTAAATAAAATAGAAAACATCCATATAATAAGACATCATTCAGTACAAATTTCAGTCAACTAGGAAGTAAAAAAATGATGCCTGCTTGCGATTATTTAATTGTTACAGAATTGCTGAGCCTCTTTTTCTGTTTATTGGCTCTGTGTGTGTGTGTGTGTGCGCGTGCGCGTGTGTGTTGTTTGTTTGTTTCAGTGTGCAAATATCTCCAAACACAAGGAATTCGGTATGAATTTCATCACCCAATAAACACAATTTTGAGGGTGGAAATTGGTGCTATTCATAATAATACAGGAAAACAACCAATAAACTGATCACCAGGCCCATAATGGGGACGTAGAATGACCCTTACACACTAAGACTTTCCACTTTCTTCTTCTGTGTTCTTTACTCTTCTCAAGGGTCCACGTAGAAAATTAAAAATAACAATAACAACAACGATTCTAATGACTTTAGATTTACAGAGAAGTTGCAAAGATAATACAGAGAATTCCCATATAACCCTCACCCATTTTCCACTGATGCTAACCATCTATTATGATCATGGTACATTTGTCAAAACGAAGAAACCAACACTGATGTGCTGCTATTAGCAGATCTCAAATGGTAACAAACAAATATTGACAGCTTTTTTCCTTTTTCTTTCTCCTTCCTTCCTTCCTTCCTTTTCCTTTTTCTTTCTTTTTTTTTCTTTCTTTCTTTTTTTTTTTTTTTTTTACAGTAATGGCCTTTCTCTCTTCCAGGATCCGATCCAAGAAACCACATTACACTTAAACAATCACGTCACCCTTGTCCTTTACGGTTTTTGATGGCTTTTTCCCCCCTGTTCTTCACGATCGTTACAGTGCCAGGTAATTTGGGTTCACCTGTTGTTTTTCTCATGATTAGATTGGGGCATGGATTTGGGGAAAGAATACAAGAAAGATGAGGTCCCCTTCTCATCATAGATTAGAGGGTACACGCTATCAGTATGTCTTTTTACTGGTGAGGTTAGCCTTGATCAAATGATTAAGCAGAGTTTGCCAGGTTCTTCCACCGGGAAGTTGTGTCACTTTTTAAAATGGAATTTCAACTCTGAGAGAAAACAGATTGTGTTTGGGTTGATGTTTCTTTGTTTTGCAAAATGTAGCCCCAGAAGGAAGACTGGATACTAAGTACTCCTTTAGGGCCCAAACTGAAGTATAACCTAGCCCCCAAAAGGTGGCTCTAGCAAAGGCGTAGGAGGAAAAGCCTGCACATAGGGATTGGTCTGGGACGTATGGACAAGTCCAGGCGAAGAGTTCCCTTATGACATAGCCCATATATAACCCAGATGTGATTTTCTTAAAAAAAAAAAAAAAAAAAAAAGAGGGACGCCTGGGTGGCTCAGTTGGTTAAGCAGCTGCCTTCAGCTCAGGTCATGATCCCAGCGTCCTGGGATCGAGTCCCACATCGGGCTCCTTGCTCATCAGGGAGCCTGCTTCTCCCTCCGCCTCTGCCTGCCATTCTGTCTGCTTGTGCTCGCTCTCTCTCCCTCTTTCTCTCTGACAAATAAATAAATAAAATCTTTAAAAAAAAAAAAAAAAAAAATGCCCTCTTGCCATCCTGAGAGTCATTTCAAGATGGAAGCTGGGGGAAAATACGAACATCCACCCTGGGTGCAAGGAATAAAAAGTGCATTTTCTTTTCTTTCTTTTTTTTCTTTTTAAGATTATTTATTAATTTATGATAGAGCAGAGTGAGCAAGAGACAACACAAGGAGGTATGGAGGGGCAGAGGGAGAAGCAGACTCTCTGTGGATCAGGGAGCCAGATATGGGCTTGATCCCAGGACCCGGAGATCATGACCCTGAGCCGAAGGCAGGTGCTTCACCAACCGAGCCACCCAGACATCCCTAGAAGGTTGCATTTTCTATAAACAAAAACAATAATGAAACTCACTCTAAGTCCATCTGCTTTTTTATCATCACCATGCACTGACAATTCTAAACAACATATGTGACATAATACTCATCCTCAGTGTAAACAGCTTCTACCACCATCTCCTTGGGCATGTCACTGACCGTTCCTGATTAAGAAGATTCTGGATGGAGGGCTCCAGCAATGGCAGGTCATCTCACTGACCTAATGGTTAAATGCCTGAGTTCGTCCACTGTCTGCCATTTCTTAGTTTTGTGACTTTAGTACGTGACTTATACTAAATCATTCCTCATCAGTAAAGGTGAGCTAACTTAATATGACGCTTGTGAAGAAGAAGTGAATTAATTCCTGGGAAGGGTTTAATGCATATGGTAGAATTCAGTATTTTAAGAAACAATACTCCATCAGCCACTTACTCCTGGCAGCTATACTGGAATAAGTCAGCTTTGAGGTTAGGAAGTCTTTGTCAGTCTTAATGCTCTCTGGCCTCCAAACTGCTTTTGGCTTTTGAAAGTGCATATCATACTCCCAGGAGGCAATGGAATTATGGGCAAAATTGCCTGGGAAGTTTGGTTCTCTGGGTCTTCTGGTCCAGCCCCAAGATGTCTAGCTTCCTAAAAAGGTTAAATTTACTGAAGGTCTTTCAAAAACACAGGCACAGGAAATGTGAAGCACAAGGAGACCCTGGGATTAGGAGATAACTACCTAAGGAAGAATCCTACAGGGATGAGTGGTGAGGCCAGGCCTGAGTTCAGGGAGAACTCTTTTACGGCCCGAGGGGATGGGGTTTGTATACAGACCACACTCAGGTTCTTTTATTTTCATCAAGATTATTTGTGATGAACACATTCCATGAGCTGGGCCACCCCAAGTGTAGAGACCCTCAGTCTACTTTTAGCGCAGACCAAAGGATCTGAAAGGTTGAGAGTCAACAGCGTTTCTAAGGCTAACCAAGTTCAGAGGCTACTAGTGCACAGACGAGGGACAGTTGAGCAACTCTGTCTAATGGAGCAAATGGCACAAACCCCTGAATCTTTTCATCCTCATCCTGCTGTGAACTGGAGCCCCACAGATCAAGGGTCAAATGCCATATGGATTCAGACTGAAAAGCTCATGGAGGTCATTTGCTTTCCCATTCCTTGCTCTGGTGACCATTGACCATATCTCCACAGAACCTCTTGCACTCTGCCAGAGCTTTTTTTTTAAAAGATTTTATTTATTTATTTATTTATTTATTTATTTATTTGGCAGAGAGAGAGAGAGAGAATGAGATCACAAGCAGATGGGGGTGGGGAGTAGGATCCCCGCTGAGCAGAGAGCTCGATGTGGGACTTGTTCCCAGGACCCTGAGATCATGACCTGAGCCGAAGGCAGAGGCTTAACCCACTGAGCCACCCAGGCATCCCACTCCGCTGGAGCTTTTAAAACCACCACTGGGCTCCCCTAAAGTGAGAACACTCGTAGATTGTTGGCAATAGCCCCCCAAGATGAACGACTCCTTCCAAAACCCAGCATATTTTGGAGTCTGAGGTGTACCTCCTGTGGCCTTCTCACTCCTGTGTGGACCTTTTCCTCCCAGGGAAACACTACTCTGAGATCAGTACTTGAAAAAAATGACTTAACACTTCGTCATTCTAGATAACCACAGAATTTTTACCACATAAATTGGAAGAATTTTCAGATGGAAAGATATGCTGCTCTTCTCTGAGTGAACTTTGGGGTCAATGATTACAGATCCCTGTAAGCTCTCTATTTAACCCATTTTGTTTTTTTCTGACTTTCTGCCACATGGAGTCTATAAGATTGGGGCCCCTTATCTGGTAACTTCCATGTAGAAACAAAAGAAAAACTGTTCGAAGAATAAGTCAGTATATGTGGTATTCACCTTTTTGGGTCTCAATTGAATTTGGAGCCTTATACTTTTCGATAACTTAGTTTTGTGATTTTAGCAGGCATACTGAGGCTCTTTTATGAGAAAAATCCTCAATCCCTGTTTAAGTTGGATGAAAAGGAGGTAAAAAATTACATCTAAACTCTCTTTCTGTCAATGTTTAAAGAATGTCCTGTTGTTTATCTACTTGTGCTTTAACATACATTGCTGCCCAATTATCTTGGCCATTAGGCATCTTAGTAAAACAAATAGAAAACTTCCAACAGATGAGTAATTCCAATTTTATTGTTACATGGTCTTGTCTCTGATGGAGATACACAGAGTATGGGAAGAGCGGACAGGGAAAGAAACAACACAGAGAAAATAAGAAGCAAAAGATAAATTGCCATGTATGGGTAGAGAAATAACAGAAAATAAATTATAAAAGCAGAGGGGAGAGCATGAAGGGAATGGCACTGGGCACATGACTTCATTGTGCACTCGCTGTGCTAGAATCTGAAATTTCCCTCTTCTTCATCACTGATTGAAGGAGTGTTCTTTTCTGTCTGTGGAAGGTCCCTCCCTGTGGCCGGGGTTGCTTGAAATTGGTAAGAGAGTTAGAGCCTTGCTATTGCCTGGGGAGGGCACAGTGAGGTTGTGTGGTTTAGCAGTGCTCAGCTAAGATCCAAAGCTCTTCCATTTGCTCACCTGATGGCTGTGTGCAGCCTGACTTAGAGAACCTCTCCGCTGAGTCAGACCAATAGAGAAAATGCAGTGCGCTCCTGTTGCAAACTATGGGAAAACACGCAGAAGTAAGGACAGCATTACTATTGTCAAGATCCGTCTTCCCATTTGACCCCTGAAATTTACTAGCTTGGAATCAAAAGGATTTTTCATGAAAGCATCTTAAGTGTTCTTGCTCATCAGAGCTGGTAGAAAAAACTGGCCTAACCTAGTCCTTCTCAAGCTGTTGGGCTTTTTGTTTTTTTGCTTGATGGTTAACTTTTCCAAGATAATTGGAGAAGACTAATGTTAGGGCAGATGTGCCTCTTTCCTTCTCAAGGAACATTCCTGGGCAGCTAGCAATGCAAGCACGAAGGCAGATGATTGCAGTAGTCAGGTGGTTGGGCTTTGGAGTCCGCAAAGCACTCTTAAAATCTAAATGACCTGGGGCAAGTTATTAATTTTCCCAGGTCATTTAATTAATTTGATATTGAATTTCAATACCTTGTTTTTCTCATCTGTGAATCTGAATATGGGTAAAAGTAGCACCCAGCCCAAAGGTTGTTTTGGAGATCGAATGAAATAATGTATGTAGTGCTCGAAATGTACTAGCTTTCATGATCACAAATGGGATGCTAAGTTAGAGCTGCTCTTGCCTCCTGGTTTGCAAATACTTCTGCTGAGGTTGAGATTCGACATTTATAACTAGGGTCTGCATCTGCTCACTCGATGGAGAAGAGTTCTGCACCAGGGTACACTTGTGGTTCTCGGGCTGGCTAAAAATGGAGTGTCGACCTCTTTGAGAGGCCCCAGTCTTGTTTTTAAGGCACATCTCATTGTGTGGTTTGGTTGCCGCTGGTTAGCAGTGAAAATAGGACTTATTTCCAATGCAGATAAATACCTTCACATAATAACAGGGTTTAAAAACTGAGCTGGGAGTTTCATATGAGTCAGCAGAGAGATGTGATATCAAAACTGGCAAAGTAAACTCAGATTGTAATAATGGACATTTGAGAACTAGCACGAGGGAACGATGCCCGCACCGTGTTCCCCACTGGTCAGAACTCTTCGGGAGTATTGTAATTACTTCTGAGTGTTGCACTTTCAAAGGAATATGAACAAACCAGAATAAGCTCAGAAATCCACAACCAGTGTAGCAAAGAGTCTTGGAACTAAATAACTAGAAACAGTTGAAGGAAATGGACGGACAAAACCAAACAGGGACACTACCATTGTTTACAAGTATTTGCAACAGAGAATAATGAATCACATTTTCCCCTGAAAAAGAGGACCCACAGGGTTGTAAGTAGTCCAGTGGGAAGAAGTTTAGCCAACTTTTGGCTTAATGTAAGGAAAGGAAAGTCCGTGAGGATAGGGACTTCTTTTGGTTTATTTGTTTACTGCTTTTTTCTAGGGTCTACAGGAGGGCTTGGGCACTTAGTTGTTACCAAATAAATATTTGTTGAATGAATGAATAATGGTTTTCAAGCAAAATGGAGTGGGCTTCTTCATTCCTGGAATTATCCCGACATGATCTTTGGTGAGATGGGAGAGAGGACATTCAAGCATGGAAGCAGTCTGGGCTGGGTGACCTTCAGTGTTTATACCAACCTTGAGATGGAATTATTCTATAAACCATGGGAAGGACTAGTGCCCAGCAAACAAACATGAAGTTTGGTACTCTTCCGAAGTGGTTTCTTACCTATTCATTTATTCCCAAGACCCCAAACCCCACTCTGAGTTTTGGTTATTACAGACTCATGGCTGGCAGAAGGTTCATTCATTAACTGGGTGATTGTTACAGCCTCTCTGATCTGACAAGGGCACAGCTCTTGGCTCTGACTTTCCGTCATCTTCTCCTGAGAGTGTCCCTGAGTGAAATCTGGCAGTCATCACAAATAGGGAGGGAGACGCTACTCACTCGGAATTCAGGATTGGTGAATCCTTCCTTCCTTTGACCATTACCTCTCACCCCTACTCCAGGGACATGCCTGCAGTTCCCTGCTTACCTACTTGGCCCCATCCTGGGTACACAGCCCACCCCCGCAACACACTCTCTCTCTCTTTCTCTCTCTCTCTCTTTTTTTTTTTCCAGAGCCAGAACCAAATTCCCTGAGCCCCTAACTGGTGTGTAGACTCCAAGTATAAACACAATCCCTGGCATTAATCACGGGTAATAGAAACCAGAGATGAACTGTCACCTAACTGGCTATCCTCTTGCTGAGTCAATGCAACCTTTTAAAAACACACTAAGAAACACACACACAGGCTGGGAACAGAGCATGAAAGAAATTCCAAAGAATATTTTTCTTCACCCCCACCCCGTCCCCTTTTCTCTTTTTAATTGCGCAGGAATTCAGTAACCAGAAAAACATAAAGAACTAAAAATAGAACCAGGACTTCTGAGGTTCTGCAATAGAGTACTGTGGGGGAGAAAAAGCTTTGTATTATTTACATGCCATTTGTGCAGCAAGAGATGTAACTATTTCAACATGGAACGTCTACATTGTCCATCTGGTGGCTACCTCCTCACTGAGCAGCCACGTTGTTGGGCATCTGAGAGCTGGCCCTAAAGTTAAAAGATCTGAGCTAAAACTCTACTTATTTCCTTTGTTATATCTGTAACTTGGAGGTAAATTATTTACCTTCTATGTTTTAGCAAACTTGCTTGCAAAATGAGTATCAGAATATCCCCTACACAGGGTTTTTGTGAAGATTTAATGACATGATCATCTGTTCAGTCCCAAAGCTAAAATACAGCAGGCCCTTGAAAAGGGTTCATTGATTCCATATCTGATCTTAGTTGGGAAACATCGCAGAAGCATGAAGGTTGACATTGGCCCAGGGACACACCTGCTGCTCTTCACTGGACCACTTTATAATATATAAATGTATTTGTGTGTATGTGTGTGTGTGTATTTGTTTAAATTATTATCATTATAAAATATATATCATATATATATATAAATATAAAGTTTTCATTATGTTATTTCACACTAACAGAATAAAGTTTGCAGTGATATGGAATCACTTTATTTGCCACGCTCACACTCCTTATGTTAGGGGAAGCAGAAGCCCAGCAAAGCATAAAATGCAGCATCTAGCCCAACTGATTCAGGATTGCTACTTTCTAAAGAGTAGACACTCAGAAGATACATACAATTAAAACAAGTTGGGCAACAAGGTAAAAATTAGAGGTGACTTACTCACTTTTTACTCACTAAGACATCCATCAGCCACAATCTGTTAGACTGGCTAATTATTAAACATTTTTCTCGGTTTCTGTCTGATTCCTAAACCTCCTTACTTCCTAGACCATTACATATTACCTGGTGTGGTAAGAATGATGTAATTTTTCTCTTTCCACAGTTATGTGGATAAGGAATAGAGGATAAGTCATTTCCAGAAGCTACCTAATGTCCGCTAAGGAATTAGTCTGAGGAGTCAGACATAGTTTGAGTTATTTTAAGATCAAACGATTTGGGTAAAAATGAAACTAAGTCTGCCTAATAACCTCTACTAAGCCCTAAGCACAGGACCATGTGTGAGAGCGACTCACTGAATGTTGAATGTTAAATGAGTACACATACTCCATATGGGTAGAATAACTATTTCGTATTCACTATTTAAAGTAGAACACTTCTGTGCATGAAAGGAGGAGCTGTAATAAATATTCCGGGGCAATAGGTATAAATAAGACCATCAGGGAAAATCCAAAGCATACACTCTATCTAAAGCAGGCTACCCAGGAGAGCGGTCTGAGGTTCTTGGTATACTAGAGAGCAAATTCCCTACAACAAACGGCATTTAACTTGACCCTGGAACTTGCAGCCAAATTCTCTTCAGGATTGTTGGTTTAGAATCATGGAAATTATATGACACTGAGTTACGCGATCATAATCTACTTTGTGTTGCATCTCACAGGTACCATGTGCTCAAGAGAGTACTTTGGGCAATTACAGATGATTACCTAAATGGTTCTTTTAACTTGGTCTACATAACTGGTGTCACGGATTCTTCAAGGTAACGTAGAGGATAATGTAAAATATTTAGTCTATGCCCAGAACATGGCATTTCTTTCTTTGGGTGGAAGTTTTATGTCAGTCATTATAACTGTGAAATCTACAGCTTGGCTAAAGTATTTGGACACGATGAGGTAAGAGCAGCTCTAACTTGTCTTGGCTTTTATGATAATGAAAGCTAATACATTTGAGTACAGCATATATCTCATTTTTGTTTTATATTTCAACAAGTTTTTTAAAAAACTGGTTACAAGCTTCTGAATCAAATACAGGTTTTCTTAAATAATTTCTGTCCTTAATTTCCTTTTTTAGATCTCCTGTGAAAGTTTAATTGGTGTTCTTATAATATTTCAGTATATAGCTCTTTATATGTGATTCGAAGTGAACTTCTTTTTTAAAAAAATTTATTTATTTGAGAGACAGAGAGAGCATGAGCTGGGGAAGTGGCAGATGGAGATGGAAGTGGCAGACTCCTTGCAGAGCAGGAAGCCCAATGCAGGGCTCGATCTCAGCACCCTGATATCATGACCTGAGTTGAAGGCAGATGCTTAACTGACTGAGCCACCCAGGCTCCCCTTGAAGTGAACTGTTTAATGAGGTCTTGTAATATAGTTGAAACATCACAGGAACAGAAAGAATAGTATTTTGTTTTTATCCAAGTCTGCCATTAAGTTGCTGTTGATTTTGAATGAGTTACTCAAGTTTTCTAGGTATCTCTCTGTGTTTCTTTCTCTCTCCCTCTGTCTCTTTCCATCTGTACATACATGCATCTGTCTACCTATATTTTTAAACAAAAGCAAACCACACACACACACACACACACACACACACACACATACACACACGCAACCAAGAACAACCCAACCTATGATCTTGAATACCCCTTCCACCAAGTATTTATGGTTAATGCTGAATTTTATGCTGATTCTCTGAGGATACTGAAGTAGGTGGTAGAATTTTAAGATATATTTAATTAATGTGATAACCTTCTGTTTACTAAGAATGTGCTCAAATTCACTCTTAACAATAACTGTAATTCCACTTCTGGAATTCTTCCTTAATGAAATAATACTAAATTTAAAAACAAAACCACAGGGTTTTGCCCAATGATATCTACTGCAATATTATAAAGATATTATAAAGATTGTGCAGACTGTCACTTATCTAAAATAATCAGCTAGGTCAGGGGTACAATAATTTATGAACATTTAAATGTTTTTTTTTTCCTAGCCATAAAAATTACATTTTTGAAAGTTATGTACTTACATGAAAAATATTTTTGATGCAATAAGAAAAAAAATAGGTGGGAAATATCAAATTATAATTTTGTTGAAAATAAATTATGTATTTGGAAAAGACAGAAAGGCAATACAATAAAGTATATAATGACTATTTTTAGATGATTAAAACTATAGGTGATTAGCAGTAAGAGATGGCAAAAGATGTCTTTATTTTAAATTCCTTTTTTTATGTGATGAGTCTGATGTTTACTCTTCCTCCCCTTCCTCTTCTTTCTACTCCTTTTTTTCCTCCTCTCCTTTCTCCTCCTCATTTCCTTAACATGGCAGTAGGCACTTTTATCTTTTCCTGCCTGGCATCAATTAAAGTCTAGAAAGATTTGAAATTGCAAAAAAAGTATTTTGTAAATCAACCTCAGGAGGTTACAGTTCTATTGAACTTTTACAAATGCATCCTTTTGATCGCACTTGTTTCAAAATCAGTTGGAAATCTTCAATCAAAAAAATCCAGTGTTTGAGAAGTCAAAAGAGGTCATCTTTTGTAGCTTTTAGAGAATTTCAATTATTGAAACAAAAGCATGCAAACAAGACCATATTACAGAAATACATTGAAATGCATTACTATGAAAGCAAGAGAGGAAACAAATGAAATGATGGATGAGCATTTAAATAAGGTGCAAAGTTTAATTCTGAAATTCCATAATTGTTCATTTTGAGAAAAATATTTTAATAGGGGTGCTATTTTTTATTGGATAAATTTATATTCTGTAGTGGAATAGAATCCTATTGAGGGGTCTTAAAATGTGCCACATCCAAATTTGGCAAAACTTAGAAAATAAATACTCAGACACAACTTATTTAAGAAATATTAGGTTGAAAAAATATATTTTTCTTTTTTTTTTTTTCATCCTTTCTTTCTTTCTTTTTTTTTTTTTTTTTTTTTTTACAGCTTTATAAACATATATTTTTATCCCCAGGGGTACAGGTCTGCGAATCGCCAGGTTTACACACTTCACAACACTCACCATAGCACATACCCTCCCCGATATCCATAACCCCACCCCCTCTCCCAACCCCCTCCCCCCATCAACCCTCAGTTTGTTTTGTGAGATTAAGAGTCACTTATGGTTTGTCTCCCTCCCAATCCCATCTTGTTTCATTTACTCTTCTCCTACCCCCTCGACCCCCCATGTTGCATCTCCTCTCCCTCATATCAGGGAGATCATATGATAGTTGTCTTTCTCCGATTGACTTATTTCGCTAAGCATGATACCCTCTAGTTCCATCCACGTCGTCGCAAATGGCAAGATTTCATTTCTTTTGATGGCTGCATAGTATTCCATTGTGTATATATACCACATCTTCTTTATCCATTCGTCTGTAGATGGACATCTAGGTTCTTTCCATAGTTTGGCTATTGTAGACATTGCTGCTATAAACATTCAGGTGCACGTGCCCCTTCGGATCACTATGTTTGTATCTTTAGGGTAAATACCCAGCAGTGCAATTGCAGGGTCATAGGGTAGTTCTATTTTCAACATTTTGAGGAACCTCCATGCTGTTTTCCAGAGTGGTTGCACCAGCTTGCATTCCCACCAACAGTGTAGGAGGGTTCCCCTTTCTCCGCATCCTCGCCAGCATCTGTCATTTCCTGACTTGTTAATTTAGCCATTCTGACTGGTGTGAGGTGATATCTCATGGTGGTTTTGATTTGTATTTCCCTGATGCCGAGTGATATGGAGCACTTTTTCATGTGTCTGTTGGCCATCTGGATGTCTTCTTTGCAGAAATGTCTGTTCATGTCCTCTGCCCATTTCTTGATTGGATTATTTGTTCTTTGGTACTGGCACAAAAACAGACACATAGATCAATGGAACAGAATAGAGAGCCCAGAAATGGACCCTCAACTCTATGGTCAACTCATCTTCGACAAAGCAGGAAAGAATGTCCAATGGAACAAAGACAGCCTCTTCAATAAATGGTGTTGGGAAAATTGGACAGCCACATGCAGAAAAATGAAATTGGATCATTTCCTTACACCACACACGAAAATAGACTCAAAATGGATGAAGGATCTCAATGTGAGAAAGGAATCCATCAAAATCCTCGAGGAAAACACAGGCAGCAACCTCTTCGACGTCAGCCGCAGCAACATCTTCCTAGGAACATCACCAAAGGCAAGGGAAGCAAGGGCAAAAATGAACTTTTGGGATTTTATCAAGATCAAAAGCTTTTGCACAGCAAAGGAAACAGTGAACAAAACCAAAAGACAACTGACAGAATGGGAGAAGATATTTGCAAATGACATATCAGATAAAGGGCTAGTGTCCAAAATCTATAAAGAACTTAGCAAACTCAACACCCAAAGAATGAAAAAATATATTTTTCTTAAAAATTTTAATTTGATATAATGACCAATGTTATTTTAGCACAGGAATTTTCAGAAGGAGCATCCAAGAAAAAAATTGTGCACTACCTATTAAGCTGGTATGATGTCTGATTGATATCCGGCAAGCACAGACCTAAAAATGTGGACATTTTGATTTGTTGGCTTTCAGTTCTGATTGCTTGAAATCTGTCCTGATTGCTTGGTGAATATTTGAATATTACCCCTGCTTTTTTCAAAGTGAGAAGTTGTTCCTCTACTTGTATCTGTGGTTGAAGGAACACTTGACTGAAAGGGTTGTTGAGACCCAGTGTTGCCTCCTCAAAGCTGGCCAAAATGGGAAGCAAGGTAAAAGAGCAGGGGTCCTTGGTCTCCTTTGAAGGGAAGCAGATGGGGCCAGTATGATGGTGACTCAATGCTCTTTGCTTCATTTGCTGAGCTGAACTTAAACATTCTGTTCTATTCCTATGTAGTTACTCATATATTTTTTTTTTAACTCATAACTTTCTTTCAGTTTCTTTTTCTTAATTTAATTTTATTTTCTATTGGCTCATAATTGACACACAATGTTCTACTAGTTTCCGGTGTAAAACATAGTGAGCTGATAAGTCTACATGATATCCTATGTTTTTACTTTACTGTTTAAAGTCTGCAATTCAGTGTTTTGTAGTATATTCACAGAGTTGTGCAACCATCACCTCAATCAATTTTAAAGCATTTTATTGCCCCCAAAAGAAACCCCGTGCCCATTAGCAGTCACTTCCCAGATTCTCCCAACATCTCTCTCCCCTCAGGCTAGGCAGCCACTTGTTTCTTTCTGTCTCTACAAATTTGCTTCTTGGGGACTTTTCATGTATATGGAATCACATATAGCCCACATGTGGGCTAGTCTGGTTGGCTTCTTTCACTTAGCATAATGCTTTCAAGGTCCATTCAGGCTGCAGCCTGTTTTCATGTCTGCATAATATTCTATTCTATGGCTACACCACATTCTGGGTGTCCATTCTTCAGTTGCTAGGACACTTAGGTTTCTATCTACTTTTTGGTTATTATGAATACTGCTTTTGTGAATATTCTTGTGCAAGTTTTTGTGTTAACACACATTTTCATTTCTCTAGTTGCATATCTATAGGAATAGAATTTCTGGATCACTTGGTAACTATGTTTAAACTTTAAGAACTTGTCAGTTTCCCAAAGTTGCTGTGCCATGTTGTACCCTTGATCAGCCATGTATAAGGATTCCAACTTATCTACATTCTCACCAACACTTGTCACTATTTGTGTCTTTGACTCTAGCCATTTTCGTGGGTGTGGAGTGGTATCTCAATCTGGTTGTGATTTGCATTTCCCTGATGGTTCCAATAGCAAATACTATTCTGTTAAAAGATAACCAGATGTATATTAAAAGTCTCAAGAGTTATGTGAGCAAATATCAGTTTGAATTCATCCAGTACCAAAATGGAAGTGGTTAGGAGCACTCTACCGACAAAAGCTAGGAGAAGGGCTTTATAGAGGTGATGTGGAAGCAAAGCTAGGAACTCATTTGATTGGCTATACCTGAAGTGGTTGCCTTATTTGGGAAAGCTTAGTTGGCTACTTGTGTTTGGTTGTTGTTAAATGTCATTTTTTTCTGTTAGATGTGCTTTTATGGGAATTGGCTCTGGTTTAGATGTTGGTTTGCTTACCTAGACGAGCAAGGCACTAGAACTACCAATTCTAGTGGCTTCCTTATTTAATTACTTCAACAGTACCCATGCAGTCATTTGTCCTGATTGGCATTAAGAACAAGGGACTATGGCAAACATATCAGACATTCCTAAATGTCAGGTTGCATGAACAAGTGACAATAAGAGAGATATAAAAGTTTCACTTTACCTTACAGAAGAAAGTTTGGTGAGCGGTAATGTTTGATGATACAGGAAGCTAGCAGTGTCTTTTGAGGAAGAGTTGGGTATAAGATACTCCCTTGAGATTGGAGCCTTTGGCAGCCAGCTGGCTGATGTCCGTCAGTGATCAGCACATTAGCAGATCGTGCCCAGACCAACACCCCTGCACTTGCTCTGATGGTTTGTTTGTCTAATGGCATTTCACCAACATGAGAAAGAGAATCACATCTCCCTTGAACGTGCATCCATCTTTCAGTTCCCAAGATGACATTTGCTTGTTCTGACCTTGGGAGTCTGTCTCACTCTGACTTTTAATATATTAAATGGGTTGTGTTAAAACCTAGTTTGGGAAGAAAAAGTAAGCAGGAGAAAAATATGTCACTTTGTAAGTCTTGAAACCCATTATTTTAAAGTAACTAACACATCAGTGAAGGCAAATGATAGGATGAGGACTCAGAGAGCCCATGTCCTCATGGCCCCAGTATCTTAGGTAGTCTTCACCTTTTGTGTGTGGTGAAGTTACCCGTGAAGACTGTTCTTGAAGGGTGCATGTCTGGGTCCCCAAGCATCTGTTGATCTGACTCAGGATGGAGCCTAAACAATGGTGGTTTGTTTGTTTAATAAATTCCATCATTCCCCATGTTGCCGGAATTGAGTAGGAATATGGATAATCAAAAACAGTGAATAACTCAAAGTTGTATCTTTGGTTTCAGAAGAAAATACAGAATGTTTTTCCTAGACTAGATTTGCTTTTCATGCTGTGTTGTGGGTGTTAGGACACTATGAGAATGATCTTATGAGGATGGGCTGGTGGGGAGAAGTAGGAGGAACACATTCTCTGCTGCAGACCTATAGGAAACAATGCAAATTTATTAGAGTCAAAGCCTTCAACCTCATCTCTTGCTATTTTCCTACTTGATAATCTACACCCTAGCTGCATTGGGATACTTAACATTTATTTATATATTTGTTTGTTCGTTTATTAAAGATTTTATTTATTTATTTATTTATTTGTCAGAGAGAGAGAGAGAGAGCATAAGCAGGGGGAGTAGCAGGCAGAGCAGGCAGAGCAGGCAGAGGGAGAAGCGGTCTTCCCACTGAGCAAGGAGCCGATGTGAGACCCGACCCTGGGATCATGACCTGAGCCGAAGGCAGCTGCTTAACTGACTGAGCCACCCTGGAGTCCCTGGGATACTTAACATTTATTAAATTTACTTTTTTTTCTTAATTTTTCTGCATGTGTTGTTCCCCTTGGAAAGTTTTCCCACCATTTTGTCCATCTGATGAATTCATGTGAATTCTTCAAGATTTATTTCAATAGTCCTCTCTATGAAGACTTCCCTCACCTCATTTGCTCACTTTGCCCAGAACTGACCAAATACAGAAACAATTTCTTTTTTCCACATTTACTGAGCACTTGTTATATTTTGGACATTTTGCTCCAAAACAATTGTAACATGCCCATCTCCCTCTTTGCTTTCTTGACATAGTAGAGGGGGAAAGAAAGCTATACAGATAATTGCAACATGAAGTATGCCAGGACTTTGTTAGGGAAACTTAAGGATGTTCTGGGAGGAGATGGGAAGGACACCCATGCTATGGGGAGAAGATGTCGTCGATAGCTTTTGAGTAAGTGGATATCTGAGCTGAGCCTTGAAGGATGAGTGAAAATTAACTGGAAACACAGGGTAGGGCAGCAGCCAATAGGAAAAGGAGAAACGGTGAGCGCGTCATGATGGGAGAAGGGATGGCACACTTGTGAAGCTATGAGCCATCCAGATGGTGGGAGAACGGAGTCTGAAAGCATTTCGGTGGCAGAGACAGCAGGGCTCAGGGCAATTGTGGTGTGAATTAAAGCTGCAGAGGTAGTCTGAGCTCCCTTCCAAAATAATTCTCAGTTTGCGTCCCTTATCTTCTCCTCTCCCAAGAGAAGTGTCTTGTTTCATTCAGGTTTATATTTCAGCGGCTGGTGCAGTACAGATTTATGGACAGAACATTTATCGAAGGAGTGAACGAATGCATGGAGGCACGCACGGGAGGAAGAGCTCTATGGGGCCGAGATCACAACGCAGCTGTGAACAGTGTACATGGAAGAAATACGGATTTTCACAAAGCATCTGGTTGACTTTGAGAAAAGATGTTAATTTCGTGGGTTTTTTCTTTTTTTTCCTCCCATCTCATCCATTTTTTATTACCATATATTTCCTAAAGAGAAGGTCTGGCCAGTATCAAAACAAAGCATACCACTGTGTTTTTAATTACCCTTTTCAAGGCTGCACCAGCAAATGCTGCCTCCTCTAACTTGGGCAGCAAACAGAAACATTTAGTCTGCTTTCCTTGAAAGCGTTGAATGGAGCGCATAAAGCTTGTATTGATAAGGGTTGAATTTTAGGCTTTATCTTTTAATAGGGGTGATAAGATTCTAATGCCTCAGCCCTCTATACTATCTGGATGCTGATGGTGGGAACAGTCACCAGAGTGATGTGCCGGGTGGTGGCGGGGGCCCTGGGTTAACCTCAGAGAAACACAAATATGAGTGGGTGGAGGGGCCGCTTTCCATGAGAATGTCTCTCCCTGTCTTTCACAGCCTGGCCCACAGATTGGGCCTTTTGCCAGGAAGCAAAGCAATGGATTGTTTTTTCCATTGGTCAGAGGAAGTTTTCCTTCTCATCCTTTCTTTTCTTTTCTTTTTTTTTTTTTCTTCTTTCTTTTTCTGAATGGAGATAAAACCTTTCATTTTAAAGGGGGAACTTCAGAAATTTCATTTTAGCTAAAGGAAAGACTGCTCAGATTCCCAGGAAGCCCTAGAGGAAGGCACAGAGCCTAAGGAAACAAGGGCCCTTGGGATCATACAGATGTGGGCGTAAAGCTGGTTTCCATTGTAGACAGGCTGCGAGGCCTTTAAAGTTGCTGTCCCTTCGTGAGCCTCAGTTTTCTTGTCTCTAACATGGGGAAATTTTTAGGTAAATGAAATGAGTGCAAGGAAAATGTTTAGAGGACCCTCGGTATTTGTTAGTTTCCTTCTTTTGCTGTTGAACGAAGACAAAGGATTACACCCGCTTCCACCAGCCTTCTGTATATTTGGGAACAAAGTCATGAATACACATCTAAAAAGCCCCAGGGAAAGCTTTACATACACAACGTCTCAGCCTGCCAGCTGAGCTCATTTACGTCAACTCACCAAATATTTATTAAGTGTATGCTTGCTTAAAACTGCTTGAGACTGTGGAGTTTACAGTTGGATGACAGATGGTTACTGACGTCTGTCTTCATGAAGCTCCTCTCTTACTACAGTGACAAGACTTTTTCTATGCCGGGCAGATTAATAGGACCGGGCAGCACGTGCGTGCGTCCATGCGCGCATGTGCTCACGCGCTTGGGTATGGCGCTTGTGGAGTCATAGGCGTATATATTTTTAGGTGGTGAGAGATCAGCAAGGGCTGGAGACAGGAGGGGCTGAGCAAGGAGCAGAACTATCGTTCTCATAACCGTTCTTCCCTATGGGCTTCAGTTTGGCCCAAGACAGAAGCCTTTGGATTTCACAAATACCCAATTTCCCTCTTAATACTGCTCATATTCCTTTAAATGCCAGGAATGTTGGGGCTCTGCGCCTCCGGGCCAGCTCTTCTGGCTATAATTCGTTTCTCCAACTATAGAAATCTGACTCATTCTCCCAGTCCCGGCTCAAAGCTTCTCTATGAAGCCTTCTCTCCTTTTGTATATCTATTACCTAATGTAGACATGATACATATTTTAGGAGTGAAGGAAGTCCGTCTTATAAATGGTTTTGAAAGTTGATTTCTGCCAAAAATATTCCCCCAAACTGCCCTGGGACCTTTAATAACTTGAGAGAGACACCCGTCTCTCATTTCTTCCTATCTTCATCTCCACCCATGTCCCTTCTTACCAGGGTCAGGGAGCAAAAGCTTCTACAGAAGCATCAAGTCCCCTCTGCTATTAGCTTTCCCCAACTGGCAACCCAACAGTCAGAAGCAAAGCAGAACAGTACGTATCTTGCCTTGTACCAACCCCTCTCAACAAACCCACTGATACCAGGCGGAAAAGTAGTACAGATGTGGGACACACAGAAATTAAGGAAGGGCATGAGGAACATAAAGCTTGCAAGTGCTGGAAAGCATACCACTTGTCTGTTTCAGGGATATGTGACAAGGGAGAATTCACTCAGTTTGTGTGAATATGATGACGCAAACCCAAAAACTGAAAATAGAAAAGAAACAATGCAATGGTCCTGCAAAATAATTCATCTTGCCAAATTTCTCTTTTCACATGTATACATTAATTTAAAGGGTTTTGTCAATCTGTAGATAGTATGAAATGCTTGCCCTACAAGGTAAAACTCTATAAATATTCTCTTGGTTTACTCCTTCCTATAATGGGAATGACCTCTAAATTATGAAGAATGATCATCTAACCAAAAGTGACCCATGGCCTTGCAAGGCCCAAAGACCTTGGCAGATGAGTCTTTTTAAATATCCCCCCCACCCAAATCAATGAGTTTAACAGGACAAATAAAATACAGTAGGAGACCATTGGGGTCTTCAGGTATTCCTAGAGAATGCTTGGGAGGCAAAATTTCTAGGGAACCCACAGATTATGGTTCAAATTCTTGCTCAGTTTCTGATGGAAATGACTTCTCTTTGCCATGCTCACAGCCCCCACCCTTCCTGGACTTCCCTGTTTATCCCCGTAGGCTGTATGTGGGAAGCTGTGCAGTTTGGGCTTGTGGCCGAACAAAGATGGGGTAGGCAGTCCTCAGCTCCACATTCCCATGCTTGAATTGCTTTCTCTGGGATTCCAATTCCTATCAAGATTTGTTTTCAGCAAGTTGGTCTTCATGCTATTTCTTTTCTTCTTTTCTCCTCTCTTCTTTTCTTCTCTTCCCTTCTTTTTTCCCTTTCTTTCTTTCTTTCTTTCTTTCTTTCTTTCTTTCTTTCTTTCTTTCTTTCTTTCTTTTCCTTCCTTCTTTCCTTCCTTCCTTCCTTCCTTCCTTCCTTCCTTCCTTCTTCCCTCCCACCCTCCCTCCTTCCCGCCACTCCCTTTCTTTCTCTCTTTCTTTTTTTCTTCCATTATTTTTTTCTTTGGAGGAAGCTCTAAAGTGCTTTTAGGGCATCAGACAACTGGTTTTTACCACTTTGTTGAGTTCATAGCATATTCTTTGCCTCCCCCTACCCCGCCCCCCCCCCCCACCATCCCCAGAATCAAAGGGAAACTCATTGGTAATGATATGAAGCATTTATGTTTTTCCCACCTCTTTTTTATCGGGGGGGAAAAACACTGGAAAAACAGATTGCCTGCCCAGGCTGTTGGCTCTTGAAATGCCTTCCCTCTTCAGACCTATTATCTCAGTAAGAAAATAGTTTAGATAACATAAATCTAACTACTGTTCACTTTAATTTGCCCCCGGGACTAGTGGGCTGGGCTCTCCCTCCTCTTTGGGGAAAAGAATTAGGCTTTTTCAGGAATTCAACTCCTTCAGAAATGGAGGAGGAATTTGAACCATACACTGTCATTCATTTCCAAGTGAAACAGATTTTTAAAAAAATAATTTTTTTTTAGAAACACATTCAAGACAAGAGTCAGATCCACCCCAGTGTGGATGGTAGGGCCTGCTTAAAAGGGCCCCATTCTGGCCCTCATACTACCCCTTATAGGTCACACTTAGGGTCCTTGTGACCCTGGAATTCCTTGCTCAACTGACCTTCAGCCTGCTTCCAGAGTTTTCCTGGACTTTTTCCTCAGGGGGTGTTCCCATCAGAGGGTAGATGGTATATATTTTAAGCCCAAGTGGTGGCCAAGAAGTGACTCTTTATGGGGTACAGATAGACTGAGCTTCCATGCTGGAGGCTAGAGACAGAGGTAGGAAGAAATGGTGCTTGGGCCAAGGGCAGTTTCTTCATGCTTCCATGTTTCAGTTTTGAAGCCAGTGGAGACTGAACATATTAAATTTGATCCAGGTTTTGCAGGTTATTAGGAAGGTACATAGAACAGGAAAGAAGGAGAGGGGGCTCAGGTAGCCAAATACCTGGTGTTTGAATATTTAGACTCGCGGCATGTTGCTCTTCAATTACATCATTGCCCAAGGCCTCCATATGTTAGAGAAGAGCCTGGAGAAAGGGACAATATTATTACTTGGGTTCCTTGATCTGATCTAGTTAAGTCAGGAGGAATGAATTGGGTATATTTTCTGGGTGGACCTTTCTCTGCCTTCATTTTGGGGAGTAGGGAGGAAGTGTTTTATTGTGGAAAGAACCTGAGATTTGGAGGCCAGAAGACCTGGACTCAATAAACTTTTATTAGTCCCTATTACATGTCAACAACTGAAAAAGAATACTAGGAGAGGTAAAACACAGCCCAAGTTCTCCAAAAACTGATAGCTTATGGGTGGTTGTGAAAGAAGGTGACAAGGAAATGTGTTAAAACTCACAGTTAACCAGTATATTTTAAATAGATAAGGGTGAACATCTAAATGAAGGAACAGGTCACAGGAGGAGAAATTGAAGACTTCACAGAAGTGATTCTTAGCCTGGGTATTAACCTGGGATTAGGAGATGTTTTTTGCTAGAAGAAAGGAGGGAAGCGTGTCTGGAGGGAATGGAATGGGTTGTACAGAACAGAAACACAGAGGAGTTCTAATCTAGATTTTGGAATTAACTCTGTCATCTCACTTGCTGAGTGTCTTTGGGTAAATCATGTTCCTTAACCCCAGTTTCCTCTTTGGGTTAATGGGGAGCATCATAAGATATCATGACAAATGAAATGGTGAATTTGAAACACAGATTTTAAATTCCAAACAAAGCATCAACCAAATCTTAATGATTGTTACAAGTGGGGCTTCAGGCCTGCGCCCCTCTAGATCCCAGCTGGGGAATGACAAAAAAGTTGGAATGTCTCCTGGGGGTCCTGTTGGCACGAGTCCCGAGAATAATCACAGTACTATCTGACCTTTCTTACAGAAGGAACATGGGGTACAGGGCAGGCTGGACTTTTTATAGACATAAGCCAATGCCTTTACTACAGCCCAGAAGTGAGACTGAGTCTTTAATCTTCTAATTTGTGGGCAGGCCTCTCTATTTCTCTCTTGCAGAGCCCTCACTCCCCAGATCCAGTCTTCTTTAACATTCTTAGGCAAGAGGTAACAGTATTGAATTCTTCTGTTGGCACTGGTGTGGCTGAGTATACAGGACCTGAGGACGAAGACTAGATCTTATAGAACTCAGGACCCTTGGGATCCTGAACCAGCAATGAGCACAGCATACATAATAGGGTCTGTTCCCTTCCCTGCTGATTCAGAAAGACAAAGTGTCTTGTGTGCTCTGGTCAGTGCTTCAAGCTTGTGGCTCTCTAGCCCTAATTGCCAAACGCTGCCCTTGTGAAGCCACATCAGTGACAGGGCATCCCATTGGGTCTTCCCCTGCAGAGCAGACCCCCATGGCCCACAGGACATCGATAGCTTCTATTTCACATCTGTTTTTACTTCTGGCTGGGCCTTCCGGGTCACTGCCTTGGCCCAGTGAGCTCCCCTTTCACCTTGGTTCCCACTCCAGGTCAGGACAGGGAGGCCTCCTCATCTCCTCTCATCCCTGGGGCCTCTCTCTGCTCCCCAGCCGGACTCTGTGGGTCCTGTCAGTCCTCCTGTGGCTGCAGAGTCTGAGGCTGTCTCCCTGCACCAAGGCACTCAGCCTTCCCCAACCTGGCCCCGCTCTCAACGCTCAGTGAGTGCCTGTCTGCTACTCACATGTGCTCGTCCTGACCTTTGGGTCTTGGAATGTCAGCATGCACATGGGGCCAAAGAATCCAATCTGCTAGAAACATTAGGTGTTCAAATCATCAGAACTCAGGGAGGCTTCTTGACATTAGCATTGTATCAGCTGCATGTTTTCTGGGCTTGTCATCCCCCCACCAATCCTCCCACTTAATCATTTGGATCATATGTGAGAGTCATAATGCCTAGATGGCAGGGCTGACTGTAATAGGAAGAGAATATTGAGTCTTCTTCTGTCTCCTCTTCCTTCTTTGTAGCGCATTCTTCATTTCAAAGGCTTGCATTAAAAAACAAAACAAAGCAAAGCAGAAACGGGCTCTCGGCAATAACCAGTTCATGGGAGGGGTACGGGAGCCCATCACAGTCACATTAGTGGTCATTAAGGAAACGCAGCGGGAATGAAGGTGGTGGCCTGTGACCTCAAGGAATTTATAATCTCTCTGTGTAGATAGAACTAGCCCACAAGAAACCAGGAGAAACCATGTGAAAGAGATTATTTATAAGTACCTAATTGCTACTTAGTAATAAGTGATCATGGAGGCTATGGGGATTTGAGAAGACTGCCCATAGAAGGTGGAGCTCAGGTCGACCTATAAAGATGGAGGCTGTGTGTGTGTGTGTGTGTGTGTTTATTACAGTCCCGTACCCAACACAGTAACCTGGAAATTCATAGGTGATCAATATGCATTTTGCATAAATTAGTGCCTGGGAAAGAGAAAACAAAGGGGAGATGTGAACATGGGGCTGAAGATGGCGCATTTGTAGCCCAGGGTCTATGGACTGAGTGAGTCTACACCAGACTGTACTTCAGGTAGGGAGAGGGGAGAAAAACAGCAAACACTTGCTTGTGGTCCAAGTTCCTACTCAGTGGAAGTCCAAGCTGTTTGATGTCACTGGCCATGTTCATCAGGGCAGAATGTGCTAAGCTCGGATCACTTTTCAGTTTCTGAGCCAGTTTCTCATTCCAGGGGGTTTTGGGAAAATGCTGGTATCACAGAGATCGAAAACATGGGACTGCAGATAAGGAGGGTAGGGTGACAGCAGGTAAGCAGTAAGGGTCACTGAGATAGGGCTCTATTCCATAGCAAAGCCAAACAATTCAGACCTTCACACCCACAAACTCAAACCCAAACAAAACTATAAAATGAGAGGGAGGGGCCGCAGGGAGGGAATTATGTGCCTAATGTGCAGAAATGCAGCTGGACCAGAAGGGCTGGGCAGGACAGCTTTGCCTTAGCATTATTGCTCCTCTGGTAAGTGTGGAAGTCTATGGAAAATTTTGTCCTGTGTATGAAGTTTAAAATATAAGTACCAAAATATTTGTTGCCCTTTGAGACTATACATATATTTGTTTGTTTGTACCATAAAGATATACTGAGTGTCTCTTGTGGGTTATGCCTTGTGTATATATACTCTGGCGATCATATTTGAACCATAGACTCTGTCCTTATGAAGCTGATAGTTTACTGGGGACAGAGGTAATAAAGAGGTAAATGAAAAGATATGTCAAAGATGAAAAAAAATCTATTTCTTCTATCAAGAATATTCAGATAAATGGAAGATAAAGAATTTAAGAGTTCTAAAATATAGCATAACTGCTTTTTCCTTTAGAAGTGGACCTTTTCTTGTACTAGAAGTAAGGGTGAGATAAAAAACAAAACAGTTTATAGCAGCAGCATCAACACTAGCTACATTATGGAAAGAGCCTAAATATCCATTGACTGATGAGTGGGCAAAGAAGATGTGGTATATAAATAAACAATGGAATATTACTCAGGCATCAAAAAGAATGAAAGCTTGCCATTTGCAACAATGCAGATAGAACTAGAGGGTGTTATGCTAAGTGAAATAAGTCAGTCAGAGAAAGACAAATACCATATGATTTCACTCATATGCGGAATTTAAGAAACAAAACAGACAAACAAAGGGACAAAAACAGAGACTGTCAAACCATAAAACAGACCATAGAGAACACACTAAAGGTTGTGGGACAGGAGGTGGGTGGGGAGATGGGCTGAACGGTGATGGCATTAAGGAGGGCACTTGCTGCGATGAGCACTGGGTGTTGTATGTAAGTGACGAATCACTGAATTCTATTCCTGAAGCTAATATGACACTGTAGGTTAACAACTGGGATGTAAATAAAAACTTGAAATAAAAAATAATAAAAACAAGAAAAATAAAATAAAAAATAAAAAGAAGCACAACCTTAAAAAAATAAGCAAAACAAAACAATATCAGAGTACAATGAGCTAGGATGGCTTTCAGGCAGACTGTTTTTTTTAGATTATCATGCTCTCTCGTGCATGTGTTCTCTCACTTTCTTTTAAACAAATAAATAAAATCCTTAAAAAAAAAAAGGATGCATGGGCCAGAATACATGTGCTTACAGAGAGAAGGGTTTAGGATATTTGATAGTAGATATGCTTTAGAATATACCTATTTGTTGAGCTGATGGACACAGGTGAATGAATGAGTAAGGGCTTCAGGGAAGCGATGGTGAGTAGTAAAGTCTTCAGAGTCAGAAACATCTGGATTTCCATCCAGGCTCCTTCTTTCTAGCTGTGTGAACGTAACATTGACAGTTTAACCTCACTAAGCCTCAGTTTTCCCATCAATAAAATAAAGCTATTTCTGCCTACTAGGTGGTTAAATGAGATTGCTATGTCATCTATGTAGCACAGTGCCCGGCATATAATGTGTGCGCAGTAGATCGGGACCGTGTCAGCGTATATCCCAGGAGATATGCTGGTTGGGTAGTGGCTGGAGATGGAATGTGCAGCTGGGGAGCTGCACACACAAGGAGTGGGACAGAGAGTGACACCTTAAAAATGAGAACTAAGAGTGAATAAACGAAACAAGGACGTGTTTGCCAGCTGAGAAGTTGGAATTTTCCAGTTGTCTGGATCCTTCTCTAAGGAGTGCTGCTGTTTTGTAGCAAGGTGAAAGTGAAGCAGATGTATTTCGGATCTCTGAAAGAATTCAACACTGAATGCTTGTGCCCACTTGTTAGCACGGCTGATGGTCCTTTTACTGAATCTCTATGGTTGTAGGTGTGCATGCAAACGTGTGTGGGGCTGCATAACTCAGTTATCCAGTGTGCTCTGCTATACACGAAAATATTGCTTCTAGTTTATTCTTCTGAATGAGTCACTGTCTATTTAGTAAGGGGTGTGTTTGTCTTACATTTACCAGAAAACAATACATCAAAATTCCAAGTTAGAGTCTTTTTGGGGCTAAGTGAGCTTTCAAGTGGGTGACTAGTCTTTCAGATTTCCTTTCCCTTTCCCGGCTTCTCCCCCAGATAGTATATGGGAAAGCTTATGTGACCTCGTGGGGTGGGGAAAGAGAGCCTCAGGTTTACCTGTTGGCTTCAGCTCTTCATGTTCTGTTTTGTGAAGAGCTGGTTTGAACAGATTATGCTGCTCATTAGGTTGAGATGGGACTGGTTCTTTTCTGGCTCTTGGGTCTTTATTCTGACTCCTGCTACTGAAGCCCTTGGTCCCACACAGCTGGTTTGGTTGTAGTCTTCCCTGGTGAGGGGACAGAGACTCCATGTTCTCCTATTTTCTTGCCCCTCCCCTCCTGGGACCTGTAGAACTTTGAGAATTCTGATACCCACACACACAGGCTGAGGAGAGTTAGAAGAATGGCAGGCTTCAAAAGTCATCATTTTAGTCACCTGCTTCCTCTATGCTGTGTGCTCTCTTTCCCCCAAACCAGTTTGGAAGTGACATAGAGCTGATTATCAGTCTTTTCAAAGAGCAGTAGTCTTGACCTTGGCTATACAATGGAATCAGCTCAAAATTTTTTTCAAATACTGATGCCTGAATCCTATGTCCAGATAGCATTCTGTAAGTGCTCTGGGCATATAGTGGTGATTCTGATATGTAGCCACATTTGGGACTCTTTGCCCAGAGACTTGCAGCTTCCAGATTAGGAAGCAGGCCATTAGCCTTTGTGTTTTGGGAGTCCATCTTGCCCATTCAGATGTTCCTATCATGCCCAATCCACTAGCAGTTCTGGAGACTGATATGTCATTTGCAAATATTTTCTCCCATTCTGTCAGTTGTCTTTTGGTTTTGTTCACTGTTTCCTTTGCTGTGCAAAAGCTTTTGATCTTGATAAAATCCCAATAGTTCATTTTTGCCCTTGCTTCCCTTACCTTTGGTGATGTTCCTAGGAAGATGTTGCTGCGGCTGAGGTTGAAGAGGTTGCTGCCTGTGTTCTCCTCAAGGATTTGGATGGATTCCTTTCTCACATTGAGATCCTTCATCCATTTTGAGTCTATTTTCGTGTGTGGTGTAAGGAAATGATCCAATTTCATTTTTCTGCATGTGGCTGTCCAATTTTCCCAACACCATTTATTGAAGAGGCTGTCTTTGTTCCATTGGACATTCTTTCCTGCTTTGTCGAAGATGAGTTGACCATAGAGTTGAGGGTCTATTTCTGGGATCTCTATTCTGTTCCATTGATCTATGTGTCTGTTTTTGTGCCAGTACCATGCTGTCTTGATGATGACAGCTTTGTAATAGAGCTTGAAGTCCAGAATTGTGATGCCACCAACTTTGGCTTTCTTTTTCAAAATTCCTTTGGCTATTTGAGGTCTTTTCTGGTTCCATATAAATTTTAGGATTATTTGCTCCATTTCTTTGAAAAAAAATGAATGGTACTTTGATAGGAATTGCATTGAATGTGTAGATTGCTTTAGGTAGCATAGACATTTTCACAATATTTATTCTTCCAATCCAGGAGCATGGAACATTTTTCCATTTCTTTGTGTCTTCCTCAATTTCTTTCATGAGTACTTTATAGTTTTCTGTGTATAGATTCTTAGTCTCTTTGGTTAGGTTTATTCCTAGGTATCGTAGAGTTTTGGGTGCAATTGTAAATGGGATGGACTCCTTAATTTCTCTTTCTTCTGTCTTGTTGTTGGTGTAGAGAAATGCAACTGATTTCTGTGCATTGATTTTATATCCTGACACTTTACTGAATTCCTGTACAAGTTCTAGCAGTTTAGGAGTGGAGTCTTTTGGGTTTTCCACATAGAGTATCATATCATCTGCAAAGAGCCATAGTTTGACTTCTTCTTTGCCGATTTGGATGCCTTTAATTTCCTTTTGTTATCTGATTGCTGAGGCTAGAACTTCTAGTACTATGTTGAATAGCAGTGGTGATAACGGACATCCCTGCCGTGTTCCTGACCTTAGCGGAAAAGCTTTCAGTTTTTCTCCATTGAGAATGATATTTGCAGTGGGTTTTTCATAGATGGCTTTGATAATATTGAGGTATGTGCCCTCTATCCCTGCACTTTGAAGAGTTTTTTTTTTTTTAAGATTTTATTTATTTATTTGACAGAGAGATCACAAGTAGGCAGAGAGGCAGGCAGAGAGAGAGGAGGAAGCAGGCTCCCTGCCGAGCAGAGAGCCCGACGCGGGGCTCGATCCCAGGACTCTGAGATCATGACCTGAGCCGAAGGCAGCGGCTCAACCCACTGAGCCACCCAGGCACCCCCACTTTGAAGAGTTTTGATCAGGAAGGGATGCTGTACTTTGTCAAATGCTTTTTTCAGCATCTATTGAGAGTATCATATGGTTCTTGTTCTTTCTTTTATTAACATTGATTGGTTTGTGGATGTTGAACCAACCTTGCAGCCCTGGAATAAATCCCATTTGGTCACGGTGAATAATCCTTTTAATGTACTGTTTAATCCTATTGGCTAATATTTTGGTGAGAATTTTTGCATCTGTGTTCATTAAGGATATTGGTCTGTAATTCTCTTTTTTGATGGGATCCTTGTCTGGTTTTGGGATCAAGGTGATGCTGGCCTCATAAAATGAGTTTGGAAGTTTTCCTTCCATTTCTATTTTTTGGAACAGTTTCAGGAGAATAGGAATTAGTTCTTCTTTAAATGTTTGGTAGAATTCCCCTGGGAAGCCATCTTGCTCTGGGCTTTTGTTTGTTTGTAGATTTTTGATGACTTTTTCCATCTCCTTACTGTTTATGGGTCTGTTCAGGTTTTCTATTTCTTCCTGGTTCAGTTGTGGTAGTTTATATGTCTCTAGGAATGCATCCATTTCTTCCAGATTGTCAAATTTGTTGGTGTAGAGTTACTCATAATATGTCCTTATAATTGTTTGTATTTCTTTGGTGTTGGTTGTGATCTCTCCTCTTTCATTCATGATTTTATTTATTTGGGTCCTTTCAATCTTCTTTTTGATAAGTCTGGCCAGGGGTTTATCAATCTTATTAATTCTTTCAAAGAACCAGCTCCTAGTTTCGTTGATTTGTTCTATTGTTTGTTTGGGTTTTTTTTTTTTTTTTGGTTTTTTTTTTTTTTTTTTTTTTTTTTTTTTTTTTTTTGGTTTCTATTTCATTGATTTCTGCTCTGATCTTTATTATTTCTCTTCTCCTGCTGGGTTTAGGCTTTCTTTCTTGTTCTTTCTCCAGCTCCTTTAGGTGTAGGGTTAGGTTGTGTATTTGAGACCTTTCTTGTTTCTTGAGAAAGGCTTGTACCGCTATATATTTTCTCTCAGGACTGCCTTTGCTGTGTCCCACAGATTTTGAACTGTTGTGTTTTCATTATCATTTGTTTCCATGAATTTTTTCAATTCTTCTTTAATTTCTTGGTTGACCCATTCATTCTTTAGAAGGATGCTGTTCAGTCTCCATGTATTTGGGTTCTTTCCAAATTTCCTCTTGTGATTGAGTTCTAGCTTCAGAGCATTGTGGTTTGAAAATATGCAGGGAATGATCCCAATCTTTTGATACTGGTTGAGACCTGATTTATGACCCAGGATGTGATCTCTTCTGGAGAATGTTCCATGTGTACTAGAGAAGAATGTGTATTCTGTTGCTTTGGGATGAAATATTCTGCATGTATCTGTGATGTCCATCTGGTCCAGTGTGTCTCTTAAGGCCTTTATTTCCTTGTAGATCTTTTGTTTGGATGATCTGTCCATTTCAGTGAGGGGAGTGTTAAAGTCCCCTACTATTATTGTATTATTGTTGATGTGTTTCTTTGATTTTGTTATTAATTGGTTTATATAGTTGGCTGCTCCCACGTTAGGGGCATAGATATTTAAAATTGTTAGATCTTGTTGGGCAGACCCTTTGAGTATGATATAGTGTCCTTCCTCATCTCTTATTATAGTCTTTTGCTTAAAATCTAATTGATCTGATATAAGGATTTGCACCCCAGCTTTCTTCTGATGTCCATTAGCATGGTAAATTGTTTTCCACCCCCTTACTTTAAATCTGGAGGTGTCTTCGGGTCTAAAATGAGTTTCTTGTAGGCAACATATTGATGGGTTTTGTTTTTTTATCCATCCTGATACCCTGTATCTTTTAATTGGGGCATTTAGCCCATTAACATTCAGGGTAACTATTGAGAGATGTGAATTTAGTGCCATTGTATTGCCTATAAGGTGACTGTTACTGTATATTGTCTCTGTTCCTTTCCGATCTACTACTTTTAGGCTCTCTCTTTGTATAGAGGACCCCTTTCAATATTTCCTGTAGAGCTGGTTTGGTGTTTGCAAATTCTTTCAGTTTTTGTTTGTCCTGGAAGCTTTTTATCTCTCCTTCTATTTTCAATGATAGCCTAGCTGGATATAGTATTCTTGGCTGCATGTTTTTCTCATTTAGTACTCTGAATATATCATGCCAGCTCTTTCTGGCCTGCCAGGTCTCTGTGGATAAGTCTGCTGCCAATCTAATATTTTTACCATTGTACATTACAGACTTCTTTTCCCGGGCTACTTTCAGGATTTTCTCTTTGTCACTAAGACTTGTCAATTTTACTATTAGGTTACGGGGTGTGGACCTATTCTCATTGATTTTGAGGGGGGTTCTCTGTGCCTCCTGGATTTTGATGTTTGTTCCCTTTGCCATATTAGGGGAATTCTCTCCAATAATTCTCTCCAATATACCTTCTGCTCCCCTCTCTCTTTCTTCTTCTTCTGGAATCCCAATTATTCTAATGTTGTTTTGTCTTATGGTGTCACTTATCTCTTGAATTCTCCCCTCGTGGTCCAGTAGCTGTTTGTCCCTCTTTTGCTCAGCTTCTTTATTCTCTTCATTTGGTCTTCTATATCACTAATTATTTCTTCTGCCTCATTTATCCTAGCAGTGAGAGCCTCCATTTTTTATTGCACCTCATTAATAGCTTTTTTGATTTCAACTTGGTTAGATTTTAATTCTTTTATTTCTCCAGAAAGGTCTTTTATCTCTCCGGAGAGGGTTTCTGTAATATCTTCCATGCCTTTTTCAAGCCCGGTTAGAACCTTGAGAATTGTCATTCTGAACTCTGTATCTGACATATTACCAACGTCTGTATGATTAGGTCCCCAGCCTTCGGTACTGCCTCTTGTTCTTTTTTTTGGGGTGAGTTTTCCCCCTTGTCATTTTGTCCAGATAAGAGTATATGAAGGAGCAAATAAAATACTGAAAGGGTGGCAAAGACCCCAGGAAAATGCACTATAACCAAATCAGAAGACAACCCAAATCGTGAGAGGGAGAAAGGGGATAAAAAGAAGTTCAGAAAAAAAAAATTAAAAAAAGAAAACAAAGAAAAAATACAAAAAAGAAAAAAATATGTATATATTAGATAAATTAGTTAAAAAATGTTAAAAAAGAAAAGGGTAAAAGTTTAAAAAAATTCAGAAGAAAAAAAAATTAAAAAAAAATTAAATTAACTGCAAGACCAAAGAGTCATGGGGAGAAAGCCATGAGTTCCGTGTTTTGCTTTTTCCTCCACTGGAATTCTGCTGCTCTCCTTGGTAGGTGAACTTTGTCTTGGCTGGATTTCTTGTTGATCTTCTGGGGGAGGGGCCTTTTGTCACGATTCTCAAGTGTCTTTGCTCGAGGTGGAATTGCACTGCCCTTACCAGGGCTCGGCTAAGTAATCTGCTCGGGTTCGCTTTCAGGGGCTTTTGTCCCCTCTATCCTTTCCGTAGAGTTCCAGAGGACGGAAGTGAAAATGGCGGCCTCTCAGTCTCCGGCCCAGAGGAGCCGAGAGCTCAGGGCCCCACTCCTCAGTGAGCCCTCAGAGAAAAGAGCCCAATCACTCCCGTCTCCCTGGCCTCTGACTGTGCTCCGAGCTCACCTAGCCTGCGACCGGTTCAAGGTAACCCTGAGCTGAGAGCTCACTCCTCAGGTCTGTCTCTGTAGCCGGCTTCCCCTGTCTAATACCTGCGAGCTCTGCCACACTCAGACACTCCCAATCCTTCTGTGACCCTGTGGGACCTAGTGCCATGCTGGCCCTGCGTGGGCTTCACCTGGTTTAGCCTCTGGATCTATGTCCCTCAGTGGAGCAGACTTTTAAAAGTCCTGATTTTGTGCTCCGTTGCTCAGCCATTTGCTGGGAGCCGGCACCTCCCCCTGCGGTCTATCTTCCCATTGCTTTGGATTCACTTCTCTGCCGGTCCTACCTTTCAGAAAGTGGTCGATTTTCTGTTTCTAGAATTGCTGTTCTTCTTCTCTTCGATCTCCTGTTGGATTTGTAGGTGTTTGCAATGGTTTGATAAGCTATCTAGCTAATCTCCTACTACCTGATGTAGTCTCAGCCTCCTACTTCTCCGCTATCTTGACTCCTCCTTTTTTTATTTTTTAAATTAAAGACCTCACTAGAGATTCCTCAGCAAGTTTCCCCTCATGTTTCACTATCTAGAATGGAATATATATACACTCTCAACCAGTCATTGCATGGTGAAAAGAGATAATGTGATTGGCTCGCAAAGTACAGCCTCATTAAATGGCATAAAATGGGATAAAAACAAGATTTGCTAGAAAAAAGAGAAATGTGTTTGCTATGTGCTACAGGCAACCAGGGGTTAAATAAATAAGGAAGATGGGCTATGTTGGAATGGATCCACTAGAGAAGAAAAGAAATATCCCAAGAAGAACAATATACATGGCCTAGAAGGCACAAGTTTAAATTAGATCAGAAGGACAGAGGGACCCAGGTAGGACAAATCTATGTGAAAACAGAATGTGAATTTTGGTAAAAAAAAATTTTTTTAATTCGCATAAAGGCAAAAGATTAAAAGTAGGCATTTGGAGTGTCAGAAGATGCAGGAATCATTGTAAGAAAGAAATATAATCATGAAAACCTAACTTAGTTCTGTTGTGTTCAATACTGGCATGGTCTTTATAATAGGGATATTGCCAGTTGATTTCCAACTTCCACAATCAGCCCATCAGTGAAAACTGGTTATAGAATGAGAGGTAACTGGCATCCATTTTGAAGATATAAAAGAAGAAGTTTACATGTCAGAAATTGGTTCTAGAAGGTTGGGGGTGGGGGGTGGTGAGCAGAGATTGGAAGGAAAGAGCAGGGATACTAATATGCTAATATTCTTACCTGACAGAATGGCCAGATAAGCAAAGATACCCTTTTCAGTTGGTGGAACAAAAAGTTAAGAAAGGAAGAAAGAAAGAAAGAAAGAAAGAAAGAAAGGAAGAAAGAAAGAAAGAAAGAATTATGAAAAGGAAAGGAATGAAGGACATAATTTTGATTTACTAAGATATTTGGTGCAGGGGAAGATAGGCTGAGGTTGTGTGAGCCAGATGCTAATTTATCTGGAATTCAAAAGATAATGTAGAAAGTGAATAAGAAGTAGAGGCAAAAACATATATTATCTGGAGATATGGCACTGACTCCTGGGGAAAAAAATAACCAGAAAGAGTTCAAAGTATTTGCTGTGGGGAGGGAGTTGGAGGGTAGCAGGGATGGGAGCCTTTTCTATGTAAGCCCTTGTGATTTTTTCTTATTTCAACCATGTGCACACATATCATTTGGTAATTGAAAATATATTGTAAAAAAATGATATATTTTTACTTTCTATCATAAAGCAGAAACTTTCTGTATTATGCGTTTTTCATTTATAGCTGCATCATGAACATTTTCCATGACATTACATAACCTTTATAATGATTCAATTAATGGCTATATGATATTTTGCATTGTTTCCTTGGAAGTCCTGATCCATTTATATACATTCCCTCATGCTCCTGGTGTCTATCAGGAACCAAAAGCAGTAGTTGAAGTTTGGGGGGGCAGCCTAAGGCCAAAGAAGAAAGTTGTTTTTGTTTTTTTTGTTTTTAAAGAACTAATCTTGAACTGGCCCACATTAGCCCCATGCGTTAACCAAGTTCAAAGCCCAAGCAGAACTGCATGTCCTTGCTCAGTGCAGCAGCCCTGGGTGGTGTGCAGACACCTTGAGACAGACCTACAAGACCCCCAGAGTGCTCCATGACAGCCTGGACATCATCAACACAAGGCTGCCCTTTGCATTGACACTGCCCTCAAGTTCATTTGAAATGGGGGCTGCCAGAAAGATGAGGCTTCATTTGCAAAACAAGGGCATGGTTTTAATTAGCCTTTAGATCCATAAAAAAGAGGGTTGGGGGTGGGGATAGATTTATGGCTTTAAATTCTTTTCTATGCCGTTTATAAAACAGTATTTATCAGGTGTGGGGCACATGGCAGCTCTGGGGAGTGCCAGACGGGATCAAAAGCAAAGCATAAAAACCTTCCCCTTTCAACATACCTAATCTCCTTCTATCTATAAATGGCCACATTAACCTCATGGCTCAGAAGAGAGATTCAGTCTGGCATTTTGCTGTCGGAGTTATAAGGAGCAAGTGAGAGGCCAGCTTCTGTGTGCCAGGCATGTCTTGCCTCCCCTTTGATGTTTCCCTCAGAAGAACCCTTGTGGCTATGGCCCTGGGGTGGGGCACTCCTGCCATTGTGCTGGAGAGTGTCCTTTTCATAGGGAGGCATTTATCGCTTCCAGGAGAGTATCAGATGGCAAAATGATGGAAATGAGCAATCATTCATTCTTCCAGGGCTGTTTAATTATCTCTCATGTGTCCCACATACTTGCAGGTGTTAGTAGATGCTAATGAAGCAGAAGATAGGATTTCTTCCTTCAGAAAACTTCAATGTTAGTTGGAAAAAAAAAATCTACCCATAATAGACTCAAATTATTAAGATAAATTTTGGTGTTGTTGAGTTTTTGGAAAGAGTTGGCCTTAGTGAATCTTCAGATTGAATTGAGTTTTGCCAGGAAGGTGTGATATGGGCTAAACCTTGAATGATGGGTAGGATTTGAATAAAAAAAGAGGAAAGAAGAGATGGAGGAAGCCAGAAATAAAAACCCCGAGGCCAACGTAAAAAAGGTGCGTGGAAGGGATAAGAGCAGAGAATACACGTTAGAAATATCTTTTGGGCTCAGAGGTTTCTGGATGTGTGTCCCAACCCCCTGAATTGTGGCTTGCTGATCAAGAACCTATAAAGGGGCAGATTCAGGGGGCCTTTTTGCTTCTAGAAAACAAGGCAATTTTTCCATGATTTTTCTGCTTCCGAAGCTCTAGAAGATACTTTGCTTTTCTTTTTCCTGCCAGCTGGGGCTATGCCTTCCCTGAACTAGAGTATCACACTGTAAAATCTTAAATGTAGAGAACCCTGAGGTTATCTAGGATGCAAGCTCCATGAAAATAGGAATTTTTGTTGAGTTTATTCACTCAGTGTTTAGCACAGTGCCTGGCACATAGTAAGAGCTCAGTAAGTACTTATTGAATAAATAAATGCATGAAAGCCTAGCCTCCCTTGGGCAACATCTGGTTCCTGCTCTGAAATACTTTGACTCTTATTATCATCCCTTGTAACTCAGTTCTCTTATCTTTAAAATGGTGGTATTAAAATCTATTTTAACCCACAAAATTCTGAGGATCAACTATCCATTCAGTGTATTTTATTTATTTTTTAAAAATTTTTTAAGATTTTATTTATGTATTTGACAGATAGAGATCATAAGTAGGCAGAGATGCAGGCAGAAAGAGAGGGGGAAGCAGGCTCCCTGCTGAGTAGAGAGCCCGATGCGATGTGGGGCTCGGTCCTAGGACCCTGGGATCATGACCTGAGACGAAGGCAGAGGCTTAACCCACTGAGCCACCCAGGTGCCCCCATTCAGTGTATTTTGATTCTTTAACTGTTCTGTACTAGACTCTTGGGAATTTTATGTGCATTTAGCTTTCAGAGAACTTGGTCTAATGGAGAAGGCAGAGGAAAACAGAAAAGATCTCTAGTCAGTGTGATAGCAGCTAAGATAGTAGTATGTGCAGGCTATTGTGAACTCACAGAAGATCAATAGCTAACTCAGATTAGGGGGTGCAAGGCAGCCTTCCTACAGATGACAGATTCCTACAGATGAGCACCTTGGTTCAGCTAAGATTTACTCAGAAGAAGTGAGGACAGAAGTACCATCAAGGCAGAGGGTAGGTGTGAATGCCCAAGTGCCCAGAGGCTGAACAATGAAAGGGTTGGGTGGAGGTGCTTTTCTGTGTACAAGTGAGCACAAACCAAGTATGTACTGATCTGTGCAAGGATTGGCAATGAATCCTTCTGGTGAAGCTAAGTAAGCAGTAGAAGTCACATAAAGCCTTATTTTCTAAATAATGACGGTTGGACTTTAGTGAAGAGTTGTAAGTTGTGTGGGGACGTGATCAGATTCACATTTTAAAAACAAATCAGTGCAAGCATGGATAGAGAATGGATGGGGACAAGATGAAACCGAAAACAAAATTGATGGTGGTCGAAATCAATTAAGAAGCTACTGAGAGAATTTTGGGGAAAATGAGACTGGGTACGTGAAATTGTGTTAAGGGGGTAGAAGAGTTCTGGGGGTAGATTAAAAGAGATTGAGAAATGTGGACTCAGTGGTGGCTGGCTGCATGTGAATTATAAGGATAAGGGTAATGATTTGGGTGTTTGACTTAGGCAACTGATCCGGTAATGGTAAACCAGACTTTAACAGCGGGAAATCTCAAGTCAGTGAATGATGTAGTGCCCTATCAAACAGATCTTCTCTGGGTGGGGAAGAAAAGCACCATGCATAGATCCTCAGCCTATCCCGTGTTCTGTTCTAAGTAATTCATCTCGGGCTCCAAACTTGCTTCTTCCACCTAAACTAAGAAAAAGGCAGCTATTAAGCGGAATGTCCCATTTGGAAGAGGATTTAGTGAGCATCTCCTTTTACTAGAGCATACTTCTTAGAAAACTTACGTTCTACTGAAAGAGGTTTATTTGCCTTGTCTCTCTGAGAGGAGGTCCGGTCGATGTGGATTTTCTCTATTTGTTTCTAGTAATCTTTGAGCCATCACAGTAGATTGTTTCCCTGAGCAACCTTCGGTCTGATCTGCTCCATAATGCTTTGAATGATGGTTATATTAACTAAGTTGGTGACTAAGAGAAAAGGCATAGAGGATCTGGGAGTGGGGTGTGGTCAGGGAGCTCATGTTTTGACCCGTCAGTCTCAAGGGTCAGTCTCTGGGACATCCATAAAATGTCAAGGGCATAAAATGCCCTCTTTTTTTTTTTTTTTTTTTTTTTTGACCTAAGCCAGGGCTCAGATCAACAGAGAAACAACTGTGGAGAAGACACACAAAAGCTATGAAGTGTCCATGTCCTTCGGGCTGAGCAGTAAAAAGATCACTGGTGAGCTTTGCTTTTGACGAGTGTGGAAGTTGGATTTTAGTGCTGAGATAGTCATTAAAGGGAAGTGAAAAGCAGAGAAAGTAAGTGTAGACAATACAATATATAATGTGTTTTTTTAAATGAAGTTAAACTATGTTGTAAAAGATCTTATTATTTGAGAGAGAGAGAAAGAGAGAGAATGAGCAGGGGGGGAGAGACTGAGAGAGAGGGAAAAGCAGACTGCTTGCTGAGCAGGGAGACTTATTCAGGGCTCAATCCCAGACCCTGAAATCACGACCAGAGCTGAAATCAAGAGTCATATGCTTAGCAGTCTGCGCCACCCAGACACATCAAAATTAAACTATTTTCTATTCACTTCCTGCTATGAAAGAGTTAACTTTCATATCATCCCCTATACATGCATGTCCCTTCCCCTTTCTCTCAATATAGAATTATGACAATTTTCTTAGCAGCATATTTAATCTTCACATTTTCATGACTATACCAATGTTTATGTGCGGCTGAATCATGTAGACTACTATGATTACATATCCTTTCTTGTACAATGTGGCTTTTGTACAATAAGCATTACCAATTTCCTTGATTTTTTAGAAGATTTTATTTACTTATTTATTTGACAGAGAGCAGGCACAAGAGCACAGTCAGGGGGAGCAGCAGAGGGAGAGGGAGAAGCAGGCTCTCCTCAAAGCAGGGAGCCCAATGTGGGATTCAATCCCAGGACCCTGGAATCATGGCCTGAGCCGAAGTCAGATGCTTAACCAACTAAGCCACCCAGGTGCCCCATAATTTTCTTGATTTTTTTGCTTGCTTAGTTTCCTCCATACCTAGAACAAAAATCAAGCCCAAACACTGTCAGAAGTGTCAGTTTTCCCTCAATATTTTTAAACATATCAGATTTTCTATCAATTTTGATTTCTTAGAGAAATATTTCCCTTGGTTCTCCATTCTCCCATCCCAGTGTGGATGGGTTGTCTTCCTTGCCTACTGTAGATGTGTCATCCTGGCTTTTCCTATTTCATTCTGGGGATCTCCTTCTCCTGTCTCTTTTGTTGGTGTGGCTGTTTCTTTTATCTTATGTCTTCTTTCTTTTTGATCTATCCTTTCATCCTGGTGGAAAGTAATTTTCCCATAGATCCTGGAAAAATAATTGGAAGTACTTTTTGTTCTAAATTGCCAGCTGAATATGTCTTTATTCTTTGTTCACAGTCAATAAATATTATGGATGATACAGATTTCTAGGTAGAAGATCATTCTCCCTCATAATTTGAAGGCTTATTTCCCTGTTGTTTTTTAGCTACTAGATTGGTTTTAGAATCTCTGTGCCATTCTGACTTGAATCCTTTGTTTTTGTGGATAATCTGATTTGTATTTTTTTTTTCTCCTTCCCTTGGTTATTAGGATCTATTTTTCTTCTCCAGCATTCTAAAAGGTCACTCATCTCCATTTTCTCTTTCTGGATCCCCTATTAAGGATAGCTCTTCTGCAGTGGTTTTCAGTTATATTTACTATTTGCAGTTACATTTAATACATTTCTGCTCTTTGTTAGTTTATGTCTTATTTTGGGTAAGATTTTCTCAATTTCGTTCAATGGTTCCATTGATATTTTTTAGAACATAGTTTATTTTAAAATATTTTTAATAACCAAGAGCTCCTTTTTTAACATTTCTGAATATTCTTTTCGTATGGGGCATAGTTTTGTTTCATTGACTTACAACTTTTATCTACTTTAAGTTCTCAATTATAAATACATTTTCTGTTTTCTTTAGCTGTCTGTATTTTGGCGGGGAGAGGGGTACGGGCAGAGAAAGAAGGAGAGAGGGAATCTTAAGCAAGCTCCATGCCCAGTGCAGAACCTGACATGGAGCTTAGTTTCGTGACCCTGACAACATGACCTGAGCCGAAATCAAGAGTTGGATGCTTGACCAACTGAGCCATTCAGGCGCCCCTGCATTTTTTTTTTTTTTTTTTTTGGTATGTCTTTCACATTACAGAATTTCCTCAAATATCTGATGTTCCTTGGTTTTCTGTTCATATTTTAAAATGATGCACTGAAAACTATTAGGAATCTTTTTGTACTTGAGTGGGACTTATGGACTGTTGGCATTCTCAGTAGGGTGATTTTTAAAAAAAATTTTTATTAACATATAATGTATTATTTGCCCCAGGGGTACAAGTCTGTGAATCATCAGGCTAACACATTTCACAGCACTCACCATAGCACATACCCTACCCAATGTCCATAACCTAACCACCCTATCCCTATTCCCCCCAGCAAGTAGGGTGATTTGATTGGTCATTTTTCTGAGATTTCCCCATATATCAGAATCTTTCCTAGTGGGTCAGGCAGCTTCCTCAAAGAAAAATCTCTGTTGGTATGTAGGGGAGAAATAAATTTCATTACCACTTGGAAGGCAAGTTGGGGTAGGAATACAGGTGGGGTCTTCACATATGGTGTGATTTAATGTAACACTTCTGTTTCAGTGCAGGGTTCCCACACTCTTCTGAATCAAATGTCTTCAACTCTAGAATGTCTTTAGTTCAACATGTCCAGAAGGCAACTCTTTACTCTTCTGCTAGAATAAAGGATAGGTAGATGCCCAATTAAATGCAGGGAGTAGAAAATCAGGGATCTGGGAATCTAATTATTCCCATAAAAACTTCTAATAAATCTTGCTATTTTCAGTCTTTTGTCCACCACCATTTTCAGAAGTATCTCATCATCTCAAATTCCCGATCATTTCTCAGATTGGGTAAATCAGTCTTTTTTTATTGCCAAAGGAAGTTTTCTCTTTTTCAGCCCTGCTAAGTCAGCCTAAAGTTCTGCTTGTTCCCTACTTTGCATCTCCTTCTGATACGTCATTTCTATCTCAAACTTAACATTCTAATACCAAACTCTTCCTCCCCCCCACCCCCAGACTTACTGCTCTCACATCCTCATATCAAGAAATGACATAATCAATCACCCAGTTGCTGAGATAGTCTTAATTATTTTCATTCTTTTACCTTCCTATTCAATCCATCAGCACATCTATTGAATTTACCTCCAAAGTATATTTCAATTCTGACTTTTCATTACCTTTACAACTACTGACCTGGACCAACCCATTATTATCTCTCACTTGGATTACTCTCATTTGTTCATTCCTTTTTTTTTTTTTTTTGCCCTGCTAGGAATATTCTCTACACAGCAGAATGATCATTTAAAATCTTAATCTTTTAAAATCTAAATCTGATCATACATTTCCATTGTTCAAAGTATGCCACTAATTTCCCCTTTATCTTTAGAATAAAATCCAAGAGTCTTTCCTTAGCATTATATGTCCTGTCTATCCAAATTCTATCTTTCACTATGACTTCCTGTTCTTATGCTTTCAGTCATACTAGCCTTCACTTCCATTGAAGATACTGAGCATTCTCTTGTCTCAAGACTCTTTGCTTGCTCGTCCAGCTACCTGAAATTCTTGTCCTACATATATTGTGATTCTGGAATAACAACTATTTCCATTTTCTATCTCCACAGCCTAAGTTTCTCAGTTCCAAAGACTGCTTTAACTATTGCTGTGTCAAAAATAGGCTGGACACATAGTAGGTGCTCAATAAATATTTGTGGAATGAATTATTGAAACTCCAATTTATTGGAATTTTGAGTGGAGTGTCAATAAATGCACATACTCAAATAGTCGTATTTAACTGTGATGTGAACATTTTTTTAATAGAGGAGAAAATTAAATTACTAAGGAGCTACAATTTCAGCTTCTGTTTGAACACCTTAAATCATAAAAATTCACCATCTCAGAGGCAGGGAATTCTACCTTTAGGGAGAGCTCATAATTTTTAAAAATTATGTTCAGCTTAAAACTCAACATAAAAAAAACAAACAGCCTGATTAGTGAGTGAAGGACTTGAATAGGCATTTCTTTAAAGAAATATATAAATGGCCAATAAGCACATGAAAAGATGTTCCACATCATTAATTTCAGGAAAATATAAATCAAAATCACAATGAGATACCACCTCACATTCACTAGGATGACTACTATTAGGAAAAACAGAGAATAGCAAGTGTTGATGAGGAGTTAGAGAATTTGGAACCCTTATACACTGTTGGTAGGAATATAAAATGGTACAGCTGTTTTGGAAATAATATAATGGTTTCTTAAACTTTAAAATAGAATTATCATATGATCCAGTAATTCCCTTTCTGGGTGGATACCCAAAGAATGAAAATCAGGGGCCCAAACAGATAATAGTACAACCATGTTCATAGCAGCATGATTCACAAGAACCTAAAGGTAGAAGCAACCCTCATGTCAATCAGTGGATGAATAGACAAAGAAAATGTCGAACATACAATGGAATATCACTCAGTCTTAAGAAGGAATGAAGTTATGATATGTGCTACAACATAGATGAAACTTAGGGATTTTATATTAAGTGAAGTCAGGTAGTCACAAGACGACAAATAGTGTGTGATTCCAATTATATGAGGTCTCTAGAGTAGTCAAATTCATAGAGACAGAAAGTAGAAAGGCAATGCCAGAGTCTGGGGGAAAGACAGAATGGGGAGTTCTTATTCAAAAGTAACAAAATTTCAGTATTACAAGATGGAAAGTTTCTGGAGGTAGATGGTGGTGATGGTTGCGCAACAATGTTAATGAACTTAGTCCCACTGAACTGTACATTTAAAGTGATTATGATGAAGTTAGTTATATATTTTTACCATAGTTTAAAAAAAAAAAAACTGTGTCCAGCTAAAATAGGCCAACCAGAAAATTTTATCTAAAGGACCTTTTAAGCCATAGGTGGAAATTCTGATGACAATAGTGGGAACACTGAAAGACACCAGTGATGGATCGGAAGATTCTAAATCTTCTCTTTTTCAGACTTATCTTCCCATTCAAGTACCTATAACCTTTTCTCTATGACCTAGCTCTTCGTCACCCTTCTCTGTCATCCCATTTGGGAATAGCAAAAACCCCCAAATTTAGTAATATTCAATAGCAGCAGGTAACATTCTCAGTGTTTCTTTCATAAAAATATTATCTTGAAATGTATTTTTAGAAATGACGAATTTCATGGTCAAATGAGCTAAACAGTTTTTTGTTTTTGCAGGATTTTTCCAAGCATTTAATTGGATAACGTACATTGTCAGTTTCCAAGAACAGGAAGAATATTTGGGGCTTCTCTAGCATTTTTGGTCACAGCTTTCTATCTTAGCAGTTTTCCCACATGGTGTACAAGTTTGGGGAAGTTTTCACTAATGCAATCGTTAACTCTCTTGTGTTTGCTCTGTCCCCTAAGTTCATAAGTTTTTGTAAGTGTGTGCTGCAAGCACAAGAATGACTTCTGGATTTAGGCTATGGAGTGTTTCTGTTCTTGAAAAGAATTTCCCTGAATTGTCCTCTGAGAAAGTCAACGTGATTTTTTCTGATATGGTACAGAAACATATGCTTTGCATACATGAAAGATACTGCCACCCAAAATAGACTCTTGCCAAGCTGTAAGACAGATCATCTCACTTTAGTGCCACAAATCATGCTTTGAATTTTCCCAAGGCTCTGGAAGCACACAACTTCTATATACATGTCTATAATTTCTTATTCAAAATCCAAAATTTCCAGATGTGTCTTGCAACTTGGGATTTTGTAAATTTTAGGAATATAATATAATGCCTATACCATTATAGTATATCCCTGAAAGTTCTGGACCCCTGCCTATAAACAAATGCAAAAATATTGGCTGAATATTCAGACTCACTAGGATAAATAAAGACTATAGATAAACATATCAGTCTATATCAGCTTTTTTTTTTTAAGATTTGATTTATTTATTTGAGAGAGAGAGAGAGAGAGAGAGAGCACAAGCATGGGGAGGGGCAGAGGAGAAAGAGACTCCTGCCAAGCTCAGAGCCTGATGTGGGGCTCAATCCAGGACCCTGAAATCATGACCTGAGCTGAAATCAAGAGTCAGATGCTTAATCAACTGAGCCACCCAGGCACCCCTATATCAGCTTTTGTTGCCAAATGAGTTTCAGTGACTCAGTTAGATAACTTTTAGTTTCAGATATTTTGAATTTTGGATTTTGGAATGGTGAACAAGGGATCATAGGCATGCTAGTGAAAACAAAGCCAGGGATAATGCTAACAGAATTTGCTCTTTTGCTAACAACAGGATCCCATATTTTTCAATATTCTAATCTTTGGAGGAACTGTGGAGAAGTTACAATAGAGAGAATCCTTAAGGAATAAGGGCAGGGATAATTGCTCTTAAGCTTACATTTCCTGGTCCCTCCTGTTTGACTCCCTCTAATGCAGTCTTCAACAGATTAACTCATTTGTGCTAACCTGCCAACTTCACCTGAGGAAGGTAGAAACCTCCACATTATTGGAAAACAAAACAAAAGAAAAAACCGGAACATCCAGGTTATGGGATTTGCCTAAGGTCATATAGATAGTAAGCAACACAGTCACACCTTCTAACTTCTGGCCCTTGGTTTATCCCATTACATAAATTAGTTTTCTTACTTCAACTATGAAGATTGAGCAATTATTTAGTATCTCCAGTCCAATCAACATTATCCACTAATAGGTTAACTGCAAGTGAACTATCTCTTTGGTAGACAAACAAACACATAACTAACAATGGAATCTTCCTGCTTCTGGAGGATATCCTTCCAGAAAAGAATGCTATCCTAAAAGACATGCATGGAAATTCATTTCCTCCATCCTTCAGGACCTTTTATCTTATGCATAGCATATTGTACTATATATTAAATGTCTCCAATAAGGACTTCATTTAGATTTAATAAGTCAGAATTGCAAACATTAATGAAATGCCAAAAGAGTGATTAAGAACACATGCTTTGAAGTTCCTCAAATATGCACCAGAGAGAGAGAGAAGAATTTATAAGAAAAATGTCCAGACATGGAACTTTACCCTGTAGTATCTCCCCCCGCCCCCTTTCAGAATTGAAATATCTCTCAAATGCTCAGTACTGAACAAACAGAAAACCAGCAGGAGGATAAAAGAACAAGGCTGGATTTCAGTCACACAGATCTCAGCAAGAAGCAAAAATAAACTCTTTTAAATGTTCCTTTTCCACAGCACCCAGAGGCAGGTTTGGTAAAAAGTAACTAGAAAACAGACAAATTCATCCTCCACCTGACTCCCCTGACCTCGGACCCCACTTTCTGCCTCTGTTCTGATTCTATTGATCCTGTGACTTCTTCCACATTAGTGGAAGATTCCTGGGATTTTACTCTCTTATTTTATTTTTCCTCTCTATTCCCAGGAGGTACGTAAGAACATGGGGGCAGAAGCTATCTGCTAATTTTGTATGATTCCAATTTCAGGAAAATAGCACGGACATTCCGTTTCTCTGGCCCAAACTCCCCCGTTCTTAATGACGTCTAGAGAAATGATCTGTCAGGTGTTACAGCTAGTTTGTGAGTGATGTGACCATTCATATAATACAGGTACTTTTCTCTCTAATACACAGGTTTTCTGCTGTCCCAAATTAAAATAGGATAGCTTTCCTCACCCACTCCCTGTTGCCATAAATACCTCTATGGTATGGCATTGAGTTAGGCAGCTTCAACCATATCATGAGCTCCATGAAGCTGCGGGCTTTTCAAGTTCAGCACCTGAGAAAAATTAAGGGGAGAATTGGAAATCACATCCAGCTGGGCGTTAGCATGTGTTAAACAGGGTTTTGATGTTAAAGGGTTTTAAGTGCGTGACTGGTACACCTCAGGGCAAGGCCCAAGCTTCCCTGAGAATCTGTTCTTGCTTTTCTTTCTTTTCGCATCTAATCGGTCCCATTCGGTTTTCAATTCTCTCTCTCACTTTGCAAAGTGCCAGACAAATTACTGGTATCCTCTGTGAGCCTCTGGTTTCTTTTTGGCTTCTGAACTTATACCCTCTTGAGAATACTTCAGGGTAGATCTTACTCAAGACACATTTCATAAAATTTGAGGAACATAATTAGAGCAAAGACCTATTCATAATTTTTCTAGCCCTGATCTTCCATTTTTTAATCCTTTCCTGTAATGTGCATATTTTCTCCATGTTTTCTTCTTGTATTTCCTCCAAAAGTCCCTCTTGTTCTTCAGCTTCAACAACATGGCTTCTCAACTTTGGACTGTCTTAAAGTGTTAAGACTATTAAGACGAAGTTGTTCAGATTTAACTATTTTTGAACTGTAAAGATGGCAACTTCATTTGGTTCAGGCTAATAAATTGTCATTTGGAATATACTTGTTTTAGCAGAGTTTTTAAAAATTTTTATTTATTTATGTGAGAGAGAGTGAGAGAGAGCACAAGCAGGAGGGAACGGCAGGCAGAGGGAGAAGAAGACTCCTCACTGAGCAGGAAACCCGATTCGGTACTCGATCCAAAGGCAGACGCTTAACCGACTGAGCCACCCAGGTGCCCCCCCCCTTTTTTTCCTAAAAGATAATGTAATAAGACCACGAACTTTATTGAACATTATAATATGGAAATTTAAACAATTTATTTTTTTTTAATAGAGAGCAGGAGCAGGGTGGGGGCATTGGGGAGAGGCAGAGGGAGGCAGAGACAGAAAATTTTAAACAGCCTCCATGCCCAGCATGGAGCCTGATGCAAGGTTTGATCTTATCACCCTGAGATCACGACCTGAGCCCAAAGCAAGAGTTGGATGTTTAACTGACTGAGCCACCCAGGCACCCCCGGGAATTAAAACATTTTTAAGAAAAAAATTCTGCTTAGATGATTTCTTTTTGTTTACTTACATTACAACTAATTTTATGTCTCCTTTTGCTGGCAACCGTCTCCAGGTTTTACCTGTTGCCCAGCATTCTGTCCAATTTAGCATTCCCTCTGGATTGTTCACTGACTACTGAAGTATTAATATTAACTGTTGCATGAAAATAATAATAGCACTTGGTTAGGTTGGTCTTGGTGGCCTTCTGCTTTGTAGTGCACACTTCCCCTCTGATCTCTTCTAGAACCGTGAGAGTCACAGAGTGAAGAGAGATCTTAGAGGACTGTGTTTTAAATTACTCCTTGAAGACATGACTCATAGATGCCTCCTTCTCAAGGGAGGAATGTTGGGTGCTCAGTGAGGAAATGGATTCAGATACAAGCTGTGTGGGGTGGTTAGGTTTTTCCGGTCTTGAGTGGTACTGGCAGGAGGGATTTCAAGTTGCTGCTCTAGTGGCCACAATATTTGCTAGCCAGTTGTGACCTGGCCTTGCCTTCATGCCTGCTACCACCTGAATGAGGCATAAAGCTGCCAGGCTACTGGCTGGGGGGATCCATGCCCCACATGAGGAATTCTGTGAGGTCTACCTGAAATGTGCGCATGAACTGAAAACTGGGTGGTCCTGCATGGATCACGTAGTGAGTGGTGTGAAGGCTTTTGCTGTGGTGATTTTGTCATCATATACGTGATAGAATTCTATAGCCAGTATCTTAGTTTTTGGGGGTACATTTTTTTTCTTTTGCAATTAGCCTTTTTGACAAAAATGAGTTCAAAAGGAAGAAAAGAGCTTGTTGAATGCAAATTTGAGGCCTGTTGAATGCACATTCAAGGACTAAATCTTCATTCTCATGGGAGTTGATGATGAATGGGTAACTTGCACACAAGGTCTTTCCACAGTCCCCATCCACCCCAGAGGCTGTGGTGTGGTCACTGACCACATGGCAACATGAAAACAGAAATCTGCTGAAGAAGCATCAGCCTTCACTGGAGAATTACTAGTTTATGAAGACCAGGCCTGAATGCAATAATTTAATATCTGCCGCTCTAGAGGGTGTGTTTACATATAATAATAGGAAACTTGACTTTTTCTGCACTTTGAAAAAAATGAATATCCTTCCAAATTAATTTCTCTGATTTTTTTTTTTAGTACCAAGTTTTCTTGTGTACATTAATACAAACACTGAAGAAATAACTATTAACTGTGTCAACTCCATGTATGGAAGAAAATTGTAGCAGTTCAATGAGGACATTTTTTTTTTTTTAAAGATTTTATTTATTTATTTGACAGAGAGAGATCACAAGTAGACAGAGAGGCAGGCAGAGAGAGAGAGAGGGAAGCAGGCTCCCTGCTGAGCAGAGAGCCCAATGTGGGACTGGATCCCAGGACCCTGAAATCATGACCTGAGCCGAAGGCAGAGGCTTAACCCACTGAACCACCCAGGTGCCCTCAATGATGACAGTTTTATGTTGGTGTGATCCACTGGGTTTCTCAGCTGAGCCACAGAACACAAGACAAGTGGATTGAAAGACCACTTTTTCCATGAGAGACTGTGGACTCTGAGAAACAAACTGAGGGTTGTTGAAGGGAGGGGGGTGGGGCATTGGGTGAACCTGGTGGTGGGTATTAAGGAGCGCATGTATTGCATGGAGCACTGGGTGCGGTGCATAAACAATGAATCTTGGAACACTGAAAAAATAAAATTAAAAAAAAAAAAGGAAGGGGCACCTGGGTGGCTCAGTGGGTTAAGCCGCTGCCTTCGGCTCAGGTCATGATCCCAGGTCCTGGGTTCGAGCCCCACATCGGGCTTTCTGCTCAGCGGGGAGCCTGCTTCCTCCTCTCTCTCTGCCTGCCTCTCTGCTTACTTGTGATTTCTCTCTGTCAAATAAATAAATGAAATCTTAAAAAAAAAAAAAAAAGAAAAGACTACATTCTCAATTTTGCCCAAGATGGTACATGACCAGTGCCATTCCAGGTGTGCCTGCCATGACATACAGTCCACTGTATGTGTTCTATGTATGTATGTATGTATGTATGTATGCCTTGGATTCAGGACAGTTTAAAACTCCTAAAGAATTCCAGTGGAAAAAAGCTGAGTTCTATGTTTCAAATTGAAAGGCCATGAAGATAATATCCCCAAATCGTTTTTTACCCACCCAGCCATAGGACCAAATAAAGCTTTTGGAAGTTCATTCTTCCACAGGTGAAATTGCTGACATTATTTTGAATACTACCAGAATTTAGTTAAAACTTTCAACATCGAACCAGTTATATACTTCGTGATGATATACTTTATGTAAATATGGACTTTGGTGGAGCAAACCCTCAAAATGATCAGTGTTGTCATTAAGTGAATAAATCTAGGGCACAGAAGTATATATGGAATTAGTGGTGAATGTATTTCTCAAACTGTGTCCATATACAAAAGCCACAATATTCCCTAGTCAAATATAGAAGCTGTTGCTGGTAAGACTTACAACTATTTTTTAAAAATAGGGTTAAAATAATTAAATTTAATTTTTTGTTACAAAGTTGATGTTGAATATAAAAATATAAAAGGAGGTAAATGTTTTGTTACCTGTTAATGAGCAAATTTTACAAATATGAAAACTTTATGTGAATCAACCTATATGTCCTATAAAGTTTTTGAAACCTTTTTTTGGAGGGGATAAATGAGTTACCTGATTTTATTTATTTATTTATTTTTAAGATTTTATTTATTACGGAAAGAGAGAGAGAGAGAGACAAAGGAGTTGGGTGAGGGGCAGATGGAGAATCAGACTCCGGGATCATCACCTGAGCAGAAGGCAGATGCTTAACTAACTGAGCCACCCAGGTGCTCCGTGAACTACCTGATTTTAATTGCATTTTGTTCCAAATCACTTGTACATCTTTTATTAAAGTTTTGGGATGTTCCACTTGTCGGCTGCACTGCAGCTGCTGCTCGTGGGTGGCTGGGGCCCAGAAACTCCTGGGCCAGGGTGGTCACAGTCAGGGTTCAGGCCCTGGAGGCCAACTTTTCATCCTTTGTAGGAGAGACTGGAGCCAGGGGGGCAGCAGGTCAGCCTCTGTAAAAAAAAAAAAAAAAAAAAAAAAAAAAAAAAAAAGTTTTTAATAATTGGCACACTGCAAAGCTTTAGCTTTTGAAGATTTTAGAAAATTGTAATTACTAAAAATAAAATGTTTGAGTGAGACAATCCTGAAAATTAATACAAAAACAGAAAAATTGATCTGGAATGCCAGTGTGGGAAACATGTTGTCTAATGAGACTATGAGAACTCAGAATATATAAACCTTAATCCTGAAATTCAATAAAATCTTGAAATACTTCAGCTTTGGGGAATAGTCTTTTAATGGAAACATTATTTTTAATTCAATGCATTTATATTTTCTTTCAGAATAGAAATAAAATTGAGAAGACATGATTTTACAACATTTGCTGTTTATGAAACGTTTACTTTATTTATTAAGGTTTAAAAAATTTGAGTATAGTTGACACACAATGTTACATCAGTTTCAGGTGTATAACACAGGGATTTGACTTCTCTATGCATTATGCTACATTCTCCACAAGCTACCATCTCTCACCATACAACGTTATTACAATATCATTGACTCTATTCCTTGTGAGTGCTTTTATTCCCAGGAGTTACTCATTCCATGCCTGGAGGTCTGCACCTCCCACTCCCCTTCACCCATTTTGCCCATCCCCCCAGTTGCTTCCCTTCTGGGTCACATTTTAAACATGGCAAATAGAAGCATCTTATTTGATGAGTTTGATCCTCTACAAAGTGAAAGTAATTTGGGTGGAAACCCAAAAATAGAAACTTTGGACATTTGAGCTGATGTATTTGTACACTTCCTTATAAGGAATTAGAATTAAAAATCTTCCCTGTTTAGTTGAAGTTGGCCTGACCTCACCTGACCACCTGGAGATTTTTCTCAATTAAAAAAAAAAACAAAACACAGTCTAAAAGATGAGTCAATTGGCAATGCCAGTAATTCCAAGTTGATTAAACAAAAATTCAACTTTTAGGATTGCAAGAAACTGTATGGCAAAATTAAAAATTACTGTCTTAATAAAAACAAATTATTCGGAAAAATATTTGTGACAGTTTTGGAGTCTGCTATAGCTAAGAAACTGATTAAAGTATGTAAAGACCTGCCAAGAATAATTAGTCTGCTTATGTTTCTTAATGTTTAGAAAATTAATATAAAGAAGTTTTAAATTTTGGGGCCTAATGTACACAAATATGTGATTTATTTATTTATTTATTTTTGGTCCTTCGGAGTGTTTTGAAAAGTCTTTTTGAACAGAACTATCTATGAATGTGTGGCACATACACTGAGATCGGAATGATACAGAGAAGATGAGCATGGTCCCTGCACCAGGACGACACAAAAAATCATATAGTGATCCATATTTTTTTAAATAGGTGATGGGGATGAAGGAGGACACTTGCCATGATAAGCACAGGGTATTGCATGGAAGTGTTGAAATTAATTTTATGCTGTATGTTAACTAACTGGAATTAAACCAAAAACTTAAAAAAAGATAAAGAAGAACCTTATTCTTTAGAACAACAAAGGAACAATCTATGAATACAAAAAGCCAACTTTTTAAATCAAGAAATCACCCATGGAAATTTTCTCTCTTCTTTTCTATTCTGGTATGTCCTCTCCTCCTTTCAGGGCTAGTTCAAGCTTGACGTGAGAAGGAACTATGTCTCTGAGCCTTTTATACATTGTGGATTGCTCATCCTCTGAATCATCTCTGAGTCTCTGTTATCTTGCATTGAATTACCTTTTCATTCACTGTAGCTTTTAGGCAGTTTATGCCATGTCTCATAGCTTTTGTGTCCCCCTAGGATGGTAGGGGCTCAAAAAAATGTGTGTTGTTGATGACAATATGGCCACATCATATTCAAGGAAGAAATGCTAGATGTCTGGATTCTAGGTGGAGGGTGAGGAGGGATATAAATGGAAATGTATGGTTGTGGCAACTCAACTCTTGTTATTATCTTCTTTCTAGCAGCAGAAAGAACTCTTGCAATAGTTGTGATCCTGCAAATGGCAAGAAGGGTCAGTTTGGGGGTGGGGAAGGTTGGCGGTGGCTTTCACTTTAGTTGATCAGAAAGGATGAGAGATGAGGCTAGGATGTGTAAGATTATAAGAATGAAGAATTAGGCTTATTCTACAATAGTTACATTGGCAAATAACGATATATTAGCAGTATAATAGCCAAAAGAAAGTGTCAACATCAAGGACATAAAAGAAAAGGAAGAAAACGTCTATCACTGTAGGAAAATAAGGAAAACAGGAAATGAATATGGCTGTTGGAAAGATTTATTTATTTTGACAATATTTTATCTTAGCAGAGCCTAAAATGGGGTGTGTTAACATTCGTTAATAGCAACTGATTGAAAAGCAAAGATGTCAATAGAGCTGTAATGCAGAAAGAATGAATGAGTGTAAGGAATGCTATGCAAAAATGGATTTTTAAAGTTTCCTTTGGCACATCACCTCTGGCATTGGCTTTCGACAACAACAACAACAAAAGGCCCTAGTGATTTTAAAGTGAGGTTATTGGTACAAACGTGTGCTGGAAATCAAGGCACAATTAGCATTCAAATATTTATTACTAGGTTAAGAACATTTTGAATCAACCATATTTTATGTACATATAAGATAATGTCTTAGAAAGAATGTAATCTTTCATTTCCTGCACCAGGGGCATGATCCTTAGAGACACTGGTTTTTGTGATATCTTCATATCCTGACCATGTATAGAAGCATGGGGAAAAATAAACAAAAATATAAATAGTTAAATAAGGCAGAGTTTAAACCTCAACTAGGTAGAAAGACTGACACAGTTTTCTTCCAAACTACACTCTCAGATTATGAAGATAAATGAGAAAGGAGAGAATGTTAACTTTGGCAAATAAATATGTTTAGAGTCTCCCAACTTTGTTGGATTCTCTTATTTTTAAAATAATGACTTAGATGAATTTAGAAAACCTCAATATGCTGTAGAGAGGCTTTCAGAATGGGACTTAGGAGACAGGAGTTGTTTTTTATTCCAGACAAGATAGCAGTGGAAGTAATTGACCCATCAGTAACTCACATAAGATAATTCACCTCTCAAAAAAGTTGTACAATGCTTAGCGAAATAAGTCAATCGGAGAAAGACAACTATCATATGATCTCCCTGATATGAGGAAGTGGAGATGCAACATGGGGGGTTAAGGGGGTAGGAGAAGAATAAATGAAACAAGATGGGATTGGGAGGGAGACAAACCATAAGTGACTCTTAATCTCACAAAACAAACTGAGGGTTGATGGGGGGAGGGGGTTTGGGAGAGGGGGGGTAGGGTTATGGATATTGGGGAGGGTATGTGCTATGGTGAGTGCTGTGAAGTGTGTAAACCTGGCGATTTGCAGACCTGTACCCCTGGGGATAAAAATATATGTTTATAAAAAATAAAATTAAAAAAAAAAAAGAAATATAGGAGCTGTGTGGAATAAACATAAAAAAAAGTTGTACAAGATGACAGCTGAGAAACTTTCTGACATATGATTTTAAAACCCGTGTAGTGCTGTTATGACCCATTTATCCAAATGGAAAGATGCAAGGGGTAGAACTGATGAGAGCAAAGGAACTGTCCAGGGTGCTTAGAAACACTGCGTCCACTCATTCTCTAGAGTGATGACCAGAAGCCACAATATGACTCCCTCTGTTATTCATCCAGTATATCTACTACGTTAAATAGATAGCAAACTACTCTGTCAGTATCAAGTGGATATAATTAAATATGAGATCAATTTCCTTTTGCTTAAAAGGAGGAATTACATCTTGAGAATCATCCCTGTTCTGTCTCCAGCTAGTTGCTGATTTTTAGACTAGTCATTTCATTCAATTATTATTTAGAGGAGGATATCATAGTAGTTTTCATGGCATACCTGTGGTATTGACTTTCCAGAAGTCATATCAGGAGTTATGAGGCTGCATACACTGTTATTTGATCATGGTACAACAATAAATATAAAGGAAAGATGAAGAGGAAGAGGCGTAGGACAGATTAGGAGAGGTAATTATCATGAAGTAATCCTCAGTTGCCTGACCAGGATACATGGAAAGGGGTTGTCGGAGTATACGCATGGGTTATGTTAGCTTATTACAGCATGACCTGGTACTCTGGCATTAGATGCTGCAGCTTCTTGCTGAGAACCTACTTTGTGGGGGTGTGGGGAATAGAGGGTACAATGGGAGTGTGATGTTGGTGAGTCTTAGATACCGGCCTACTGAGTGAAAAGCAGGGGAGGTGGGAACTCCTTGAAGCTAAAAGACTTACGCCATGTCAATTTCTTGAAATTCTACTCTTGTACCTGTTGCTTCTGTCCGAATCTTCCTTCATCTCAGAACACCCTGACCTTTGCTTCCTTTCTTGTTCTATGTTGAGCTTGAAGCCAGAGTTTCAATCTCTTGGACTCTGGGCCCTGTATTGTTGTGAGAGTGATTGCCATCTTTTCTAGTCAACTGTCCCACTGACCCCAAGCCTGAGATGTCTTTTCATTTTCGAGTGCTCAAGAATGGCAACCAGAAATTGAGTCTGATAATTACCACAGTACAAAAAGACTGTTACTCCATTTCATCCCTATAACCAGCACACCGATTCTATGGAGCTTATGTACAGGATTTCATGGGGTACTGGGCTTAGAGGGGTATATGAGATATTGATATTATATTAAACTCAAAGATGCTCCTTCTTTTCAAGGACCAAGTCTTTACCTCATGGCCTGCCTAACCCTTCCTTCCCTGAGACATGCACTCTCCCAAGATACTCATCACATTCTCATGCACATGAACTGTGGGGTAGGCACAATCACACCTGATATGTTAGTTTTCCAGATATATGATCAGACATACTTGGATCCCAGTAATTAATAACATTTAAGTTTCAATTCAAGTTGTCTCCTTAAAAGTAGGAAAGTTTCCCTTCCAGGGTAGAGGAAAAGGTGTGTAGGTAGCAGCCTCTCAAGCTAAATTTGTTGGCATTAATTTCCAGGCAAAGGTCTATAAACTGGTAGTCTCAGTGTAACCTGTAGAGATTTTTAAGCAAGTGTGATGCTCAAAAGGACATGGCAGCATCACTGGGGTCACACTGCTGTGGCACAGAAGATCCTCAAGTCAGGGCATTTGGATGGCTCAGTCCATTGGGCATCTGTTCTCGGTTCAGGTTGTGATCCTGGGGTCCTGGGATCGAATCCCACATTGGACTCTCTGCTCCTTGGGGAGTCTGTGTCTTCTTCTGCCTCTGCCTTTCTGTCTCTGTCTCTCATGAATAAATAAATAAAATCTTAAAAAAAAAAAAGATCCTGAAGGCAGAGTTTGGCAAGAATTAGACAGTGCCAGTGTCCCTGCTTAACCCAGAAGGCATTTAGTCTCAGCAGAGGATTTGGAGAATGCCTGAGATAACCAAGAGAGAAGCCCCACCACATAAACTTATCAAACGGGAAGAATTAAGAGGAATTAACCCTAAATTAGAAACATGGTGGCCAGGACTCTTTTTGGGTACACTGGGTATCGGGTTCCAGGAGGAAATGGGGAGAGGATAATGCAGGAACTGTGGAAATGACAGAAATGTCCCCGATCCCACTTGCTCAGGCTGAGAACAAATGAGAGAGAACATTTTGGAAGATGTTTTACTTTTCTTTCTTCAGCCTATATCAAGTTTGAGGTTTTTGTAACATAGTCCTAGGAGGCTCTGTGGTAGACGGTCAACAATGTGCATTTGGATTTTGCTTAGGAGGCAGCCTCAGGATTATTTAACACCCTGCATATGATTTTGATTTTCCTCCTATTTTTACGTCTCCTGAGTATTTCCCCCTTATTTAAATGATTTCTTACATATTTATCTAGTGTTTCTAGGGATTTCATAGCTAGAGATTTTCCGATTCTCAGTGTGCCATATTGTTAGAAGCAGCCCTCTCAGTATTGGACATTTCATAAATACTATTAGGTAAATGAATAAGCTGAAACAGTGCATAATGACTACCTCTGAGGGTAAAGCTTTCCACAAAAGGGGCCAATAGGAAAGTCAAAATAAGAGGAGAAGCTGTAGAGTTGGGGGGGAGGAGGCACCTTCATGGAGGGTTCATAGAAAATGATCGAGAAAGGAGGTCTGAGATGGAGAATGGTGTTTGGAAACTGTTAGAACACTTTTTTTTTTCCCGTAAGCTCCACACTCAATGTGGAGCCCAACACAGCTTGAACTCACAACTCTGAGACCCAGATATGAGCTGAGATCAAGAGTCAGAGGCTTAATCAACTGAGCCACCCAGGTGTACCATGTTAGGTCACTTGTTAGGAACTAGTTTCTATAGGTGATATGAGAAGAACCCAGGTTACAGGGTTTGGGGAATGCGTGGGAGGAGAACAAGAAATGTGACCCTGAAAGCAAGGTGAGAGGAAAATATGGTAGTTAGGGTGGGAAGCAAATTTGAAGAGGTTTTTTTTTTTTTTTTTTTTTTTTTTTTAAGGTAAGGGAGGTTATCAGTTTGAAGCTTCATTCACACTTCTGCTAAGTGTCATCTAGAGTTTCAGGATAAATCAAACATTGCTTATTAACTGTCTTCTCTGATTCATATTGGAATTTAAACTATTATTAAAAATTGGGGGCATGCTTGTTTAAAAAATGACACATTAGTTCATAGATAAGACAATAAGGTTTAGGGGTGCCTGGGTGGCTCAGTAGATTAAGCCTCTGCCTTTGGCTTGGGTCATGGTCTCAGGTCCTGGGATCAAACCCCGCATCGGGCTCTCTGCTCAGTGGGGAGCCTGCTTCCCCCTCCCTCTCTTTCTGCCTCTCTGCCTACTTGTGATGTCTCTCTCTGTCAAATAAATAAATAAAATATTAAAAAAAAGAAAATAAGGTTTAGTGGTCTAAAACCAGCAAAGCCTTATTATACCACTTAAAAATACTGTTTATTGCTTTCTACTCTCCTTTGCATACCTTACAGGTGATTATAATAACATTAGACTTTGGTAAATGGAGCTACATAAATTTGAACAATATAATTTAATGTGAAAATGCATCAAACCATTGAAAATGGCAAAGCTTTTTAACCAAGTATCTAGGAGGAAGAGGGTTTGGAGAAGAGTTTACAATGATTTCCCTAGAATTGCTCAAAAACCATCGAATATGTATTCAAGGAGATGTCATAACTTGATTTTGTCCAGGAATGTTTAGTTCTGCTCCCTGAACTCATTAAACCCAGCTGTGTTGCTCAAAGAGCCAGCTGAAGGAAGTGGCAGAAGTGGTGACAGAGGAGCAGAAATAAAAGACCAGAAAAGGTGAGAAAGCCAGTGTCAAACAGGAGGGGTGATCACAGCTTCACACGGTTTATAGCGTTTGTTTCCTTTTGCATTCTCAGATGAGGGGAACTTTTAAATAAGACCCTTTGTAATCTCACTGCCAACTTCTTCACTAAAAATAGGATTGGGCTGTTTGAACTTGCCGTTCATAAAAATCGGCATCAGATGCCTGTCCTTTCCTTTGACAGGGTGAAGTTTCGGACTCCGTGGCATTGCCCATTCCCATTAAGCTCTTTGGCTATGGGGCCAGCATGCCCATTGATACCTACTTGTCATCATCAGCCTGGCAGAGCCCAAAGGGGCCCACTGACAAGGTGAGCACCACAAGCCTTCCCCAGCATTCCACATGGCTGCCAAATGTTGTGAGGCTTAAAGCTGCTTGTAGTAGTCTGCTGTTGGCTGGGATGAGATTAATTAGGAAACAGGATAAACATGGTCGTTGCTTTCCGATAAGTGGAGCACAGCCAATAGAGGCCAGGCTTTCAACCTCACAGCAATCACTTACCCCGAGGGCCCATGTAAACACACACACTCACACGTACTTAGGAAATCTTTTCTCCAACCCCAAATAGAGCCAGAGGAGAATACAGGAGGCAGAAATTCTCAAACTCTATTGTACCCATCTAAATAAACAGATTATTTTTATAACCAGTACTTAAAGTTGGATAATGGTAAGTCAAATTGGCAAATGCCTTTCTGCTGACGATGTTGACTGGAGAAAATATTTAAATAATTTTCCATATGGAAAAATGGAGGCAAAGAATGTAGGACTTGTTTCAAGATTCTCCAAAGTGATCCTGTTTTACTGGGGCATGGATATTTTTGCAAGGCCGATGAAAACTAGAGACAGTTTCTCCATAAAAATGCAGGGATACCACCCCTCCTCCCATAACTTTGGGTGCTTTTTCTCGGTAGCTAATTTGTGGACCCATATATAGGTTCAGCACAAGAAATCCTGGCATAATGTATCATAGAAAATATCATGTGAGTGAGTAAAATGTGAAAACTTAATGAGAGTGCCCTATGTACCAGGAATTTTATTAGGTACCTGATGAACATTATTTCTAATTTTCATAACAATCCTGCAAAGTAGGTATCACTGCCTCTCTCTTACGGGTGGAAAAAAAATGATGGTAAGAAAGATAAACTAACTTCACAGGGAAACAGTATTTCCTAGTGGTTAGGAGGTTAGACTCTGGTTTCAGATTACTGGGGTTCAAATCCTGTCTTTTCCCACTTAGCAGTAAGAAAATTCTGGGCAAGTGTCTTATCCCTTTGTGTCCGTTTCCTTAGCCATTGGTGGGATAATGGTGGAATGTACTTTATAAACTCTTATGAAGATTAAATAATACAAGACAAGCCAAGTGTTTACAACATTGACTGGTACATGGTGAGCACTAAGTAAATATTTGTTGTAATGACTGTTATGGTTATAGATCACAAAGCCAGTAAGTAAAGGAAACAAGAATCAAACCAACTTCTGTTGGATGATAGCCACTACGCTTTCTGCCATACCATGGAGGTTTCCAAACCTTGTATTACATTTGTCCTTTGGCAGGTCATGTAATTTTTCCAAATTTTAATTTCTGTATCCATAAGATATAGACTAGGATAGTAATAATAAAATATTTCCCCAATTTGTTAGGAGAATCCTATTAAACCCAATAAACACAGTTGAGTAAACTGTCAGGTTTGTCAGTGATGAATGAATTGATCAGACTCAAAGTAAGAAGCTGATGTTTTCACTTCTACATTTATCATCATAGAATTAAATTTTTATCATGGGCATTCACATCCAAATCTATCTTGATGACACAAGTTATCAGAGGATGGGCACAGTGCTGAAAAAAGGATTTCACAGTCTTGACTCAATACAAGGCAGCGTTTAACCACCCCACGGGATTTTCAATAACAACTTGCTGAAGGTAGGAAGAAAAAAAAGTTTTTATTAAAACAAATGTTTGGGAATCGCATTTATGTTTATCTAAAAACTGAGAGAACGTAGTAGTAGCCAACAAGTTCATTATGTTGGCACAGAAACATATTTTTTAAACATCGAGTTCATTGTCCTCAGCTGGAATGCATGATTTTGGTTACTTTTCAAAAGGTCAGTTTATTTCTGGGAGTAATATTTCTGCAATGCTAAGAATCAGAAGCCAAAAGGGGAAAGAGGACACGGCCTGTGGAATAGATTATATCCCTTCCTGGGATCCCTCAGGGAAGCTTAGAAACTAGAGCTTAGCTGTCCTAAAGTAGAGACTTCCACTCTGGAATGGAATTACGATGTTGCAAGAGGTCCATTTAATCAAATTTAGTTCCATTTTGTTCACAGAGTCTAATTCCCTAGACATCAATTCAGATCTCCTCTCTGTCAATTCATGTCCATCAGCTCCTTTAAAAAATAATTCACAGTTTACATCAATTGACCAGGTGCGTACTGAGTGCCTCATATGTCCTAGATGTATAACCTATCCCAAGGCCCAAGGCGTGGTTTGTGTTCCCAAGACATTCAGCCGAGTGGAGAAGACAGTTCAGCCAAAAACCCATGTCAGGCCCTGCAGTGTAGAAGGTGCCCAGTCAATGTCTCTTGAATGGAAGAGTTCATGCTAATAATAGTATAAAGTGCTATAGGAAAACTGGCTGGGAAATTAGCTGTTTTGTGGTAGGTGGTGGTCAAGGAAGAATTCCCCAGGCAAGTGACATTTATCCAACTTGGGGGGAAATGCAGGAACGTGCTGGATGGGAAGCAAGTGGGAGTTGTATGGGAAGAAGGCAGAGGCATGCAAGTACAGGGTGAGCTAAGTGGGCTCAAGTAGCTCTGATTTATTGAGGTTTTCATGTGTGAGTGGGGAAGGGAAAGGCAGCTAGGGATACGCAGGGGACAAACTGTCATTACTTTAATAGGCTAGATAAGAGGAAATCTCAGTTTATTCTGCACTAAGGAGTCCCAGGGTGTTTCATATACTCATCTCTTTCTTTTTGTTAGTTCTCTCAGAACTTCGCACCTCAGAAAACTACCGACATTCTCCATGTGAGCAGAGAGTTTTGGACCAAGTCCAGGAGTCAGACATTAAAGCCAAACCCCCCAACCCACCCCAAGGGGTGAGCACACACCCCCTACTTTACTTCCTACAGGGCCTTCACTGCCCACTGCCGAGCTGCCTGTTTGCATAGATGCCTAAGGGCTGGGAGGCCAAGTGTTTGAAGGCTGGTGGTGGTACAGAACTGGGGCTGGCAGAGGGGCAGGGTATAGGATCCTGTCAAAACTCACCTAAATTGTGGAGGGGTGGCTGCTTGGACTGAATTCCTAAAGGAACGCCAGGTGAGATAGTCCAAAACCAGGATGCTTAAATCTGGAATGAAGCTATCAGGAAGACAGGGGGTTTGAAGGAAAGCAAGTCTGAGGGAATTTCCTGCTGGTTTCAGATACTTATGATGCCTTTGAAAAATTGTCTGTGACCTCTGAGGGGAATGTGTTGAGATCAATAAAGGGGTTCATTGTATACTGGGTGGTTAGAACCTCTTATGTGGGCATCCATGTCATGGCATCCTCTGCGTACCTATCAAGCTTATAATATTTTTTAATGCATGTATTCCTAACTGCATTGTAAATTCCACAAAGGCAGGACTTGTGGTTCCTGTTACTTCGATGCTACTTACCTTGGTAGGTGCTCAGCAAATATTACTGAAGGAATAGATGGACAAGTGCATGTGTATGTGCGTGTGCGTGTGCATGCGTTGTTCTACTTTCTGGCCCTATAGGCCATGTAATTAGGAGTTTTGTTAAGATAGAAAGAATGGGTGCAATCTTGACTAAAACTGGGATCCACTGGAGCTCTTTCCCTGAGAGAAGGAATACAAAGATTCTCTCCTCTCTTCTCTTCTCTTCTGAAGGGAACTGGGGCCTTTTGAAATTGTACCTGAGGGAATGGAAAGAACTTTACCCTCTCTCCTACCAGAGAACACGATCCTGCCCTAAGCTTCTTTTCTCCCACAGGCCTGGACTGGGGTTTTGGTGGAGCAGACACTCAGGAAATGCCTGTTGAATTGACTTTTTAATGTGCCATACAAAAAAACAAACGGCAAGACATTTCAGATTTTTCTGAAATGAAGGAAATAATTTGGGTAAAGGTCAGAAGAAGGAGGAGGACTTCTTTACAAGTACAAACTTAGATTTGGAAGTTAGCCCTATGCTCATTTTAGGTTTAGATTCTGAGACCCGGTGCATGAGCTACTTTGCTCCTCTGTGCAAATGCATCATGAAGACCCAGAACTTGAACCCAAGTCTCTGACCTCCCCTCACACCCAGCCTTTCTCCTTTTTTCAGGGGGAAGGAGGTAAGCACACCTGGTGCAGGAGTGGAAAACAGAGGCTGAAGTTGATGAAGGCGGCTGAATCAAGAGTTCAGAGTGTGCACCTTATTAGCCTTGATTTTTCTCTTAACTTTGAAGTTCTCTCCAAGGCTTTGGGAGTTTTCTTTTATTCATCCACACACAGCTCTCTACCTCCAGAAGGCCCTCCAGCTCCACACACATACACATCTATTATTTCTATGGACAGCTTTGATGGATATCTGTGAGCCCACATGTTCTTCCATTCATGCTTTTTCTTTCTCTTAAATATTTATAAAGGTTCACAAGCAGAAATAAAAGTCCCTCAGATTCAGAGCCAACTAAAAATAGCACTTCTATTCCTTGCCAGGCAATCTGGCATCAATCAAGGCCATCAGAAAGATGCTAGGGAGGGAAGAGGAGCTGATAACCTTTTTATCCAGTTTTTTTTAGTCATTCCTCTCTGTTATTAATAAGTTAGCAAGACGGACAGCCTGCGATGCAACCCAGATGTTTGGGAGATCTTGCTGCGGAAGATCATTTCTTCTTCATGGTGTCTCCAATAAAGTGTGTCCAGGAAGAGAAGGGGCTTTGAATGAGCTAATTGCCAGGGAACTCTAGTTGTTGGGCAAAGGGAGGGATGGGTGGAATTTTCCAAATGGGCTAGGGAACTGAACTACATGAGCTCTCCAGATAACCACCATTTCTGTTCATTGGGTTTAGGCTTTCCTTTCAGCCATATATCTGAGGCTGTCGTTGACTAATGCACTCAGTAATGGCTACTTTATAGCTCAGGTGCCACTTAATGGGGTTCTTTTTAAGTCTTGCCGCTCACCAGATCTATAACCCTGGGCAGCTAGGCAGTCATTCCTTCTGCCCCTCTGCCACCCCTAACAGACAGATTTGAAATTTCTTCTGGGGAGTGTACTCCCTTCATCCTCCCCCTGGGTGAAGTTGCAAAAAGTAAAGGTCCTTCTCAGAGACCTGCAAATATTGAAATCCTAGTCACGTTTCTCTGATTCTCCTCTTCCTACCTGTGGTCAGACTTTTATCTTCTTTTGAGTGGGAAAAAATGTTTCTAGATCTTTTTTCTTTTCTGTTTCTGTTCTTTTCTGGTTTTGTTTGTTTGTTTGTATTTTGTTTTGTTTTGTTTTGTCCCTGCTTCTCACAACTTTGGTTTATGTACTTGAAAGCTTTGACTTTCAGTACTTCTATCACTCATAGGAACTAAAAGGGCAATTTTTCAAATTTAATGTCTTGAATCTGAGTTTTGGATTTTACCTGAATCAACTTGTCTCCCCATGGTAGTATATAAAGTTATTCTTACTGGCAGAATCGTAATAAAGACAATGGGAATTGGAGAGGGTAATGGCTATGAGAGAGCAATGGGAAACAGCTGGTGGAAATAGCTCAAAATTGTCTCCTGATTGTCATAAATCCATGACATCTTTCTGCCATTTATTTATTCCTTTTAACCTGGTTGTAGTCACTGGGAAGGGGAAAGAAGAAAGACAATTCTTCACAAATGGATTTGCAGTGGGAAAAAAAAGAAGTTTGGAATGAATCCAGATTTGAACCTGGTAGATGACTTTATTAATAACCTAAATCAGGGGACGGGGGAAGGGGGGTGCCTGGGTGGCTCAGGCTGTTAAGCCATTAAGCTCTGCCTTTGACTCAGGTCATGATCTCATGGTCTTGGGATCAAGCTCCTTGGGCTCCCTGCTCAGTGGGGAGTCCGCTTCTCTCTCTCTCCTTCGGCTCCTCCCCCCACTCATGCTCACTCACTTTCTTTCTCTCTCTCAAATAAATAATAAAAAATCCTTAAAAAAATAATCTACATTCTCTGTATTGTGTGTATTGGTTTTCCTTCAGAAACATTTATTCCTTTGGCTTCAGTTGAATCGATTGAAGGGAAGAAGAAGAGGTGTCTGCAATTTTTTTCAGTATTCAATTGTCCGGAAATTTTTTGTTGTTGTTCAGAAGATGAATGCCTTTCATTGCCACAAATAACTTAAAAATAGAATGGACAAGAGGTTCCTAATTATACCCACTGCCCATTTTTTATTCCATGAACATTTTGTTGTTGTAGATGAAAGCCAGAGAGCACATGGTTGAGAGCTTATTTTCATGGGCTTTTCTCTTTGTTTCCCAGTACTAAAACAGGATTGTACATAAACTATAAGATTGTTTTGATATTTAAAGGAATAAATGGATATAAGAGTACATCCAAAGGCCTAAGAGTTGTATTAGTGGGAGAAAAATACTGTGGTTATTCTTATTGAAGCTGATAATGAAAATGATGTGAGGTATACTTATATACATTAGGACATCCCACAATGTTACCTACTGTTACCTAACCGAATGTTACCTAACTAATTCCAGCTCACACAAATCCCCAGTGTCTCAGTGTTATTTTGCAAGTTAATATAAATTATTTTTGCTTCTGGGTAAATACAGGCTTTGGTTGTCTTTTCCTTGATAGAAGTGGGAAGAGCTGGTTATCAGTCTTCACACAAGCAACCCATATAAACTGAAGACTGGTATCCACATTTATCTCTGTCTTTCCCTTAGATTCCTGAGCAATCAAATGATGATAATTTCTTCATGCATCTTTATGACCCATGATTGTGTAATCTTTTTGTTGTTATTGTTGTTGAAAAATGACATACATCACCATGTAAGTTTAAGGTGTATAGCATGATGGTTTGGTTTACACATATTGTGAAATGAGTACCACCACAGCTTTAGGTAAGATATATCATCTCATATTGATAAATTGAAATGAAAAGAAACACAAGTTTCCTTGTGATGAGAACTCTTAGGACCTACTCTCTTAACACTTTTCTTAGGCATCCTACAGCACAGTTAGCTATCGTCCTCATGTTGTATATTGTGTTCCTAGCAATTACTTCTCTTATAATTTTAATTTGTACCTTTGACCACCTTCCTTCCATTCCTCCACCCCTCCCCATGTTGCCTTATGATTACAGGAGAAATTCGCACTTCCTCCTGCTGTAGATATCCATCCACTTAAAATGCAGCTGCCCAACATGTGAAGTGTTCCAGACAATATATACGTATCAAAGAAGATATATAGTTAAAATGCAATTCTTATCTTTGAGTTTCTTTCTAATCTAATGAGAAGAAACAGACATAAAAGAAAGCCACATCCATTAGAAGGTATAACCTAGTGTGCTTTGAAGAAGTAATTGTAGCAGTATATGGTGCTACTTCTCTGAGAAAGCCAGGACCCACTGGCCCAGGAACTGAGGAGTGGAAATGGAAGGGGTGCCATTTCACTACTATCCTTAGTGGACCACAAGCCAAATTTTGGCTTCTTGTTCTTATGTTTTTTTGTCCTGCTAGCCTAGAAGTCTTCGATCCAAAGGGAAGACGACTTCCACCAGAAGACATACCAATGATTCCAGTGAACTGGCAGTTAAGACTGCCACCTGGCCATTTTGGGCTCCTCATGCCTATGAATCAACAGGCAAAAAGGGAGTTACAGTGTTGGATGGGGTGAATGGTCCTGAGTACCAAGGGAAAATTGGACTACTACTCTACAGCAGGGATAAGAAAGAGTGTATCTCGAATGCAAGAGGTTTCTTAGGGCTTCACCATGCTCTGTGATTAAGGCCAGTGGAAAACTACAACAACCCAATCCAGGCAGGATGACTAATGGCCCAGACCCTTCAGGAACGAAGGTTTGGGTCAGCCTACCAGTTAAGAACCACAACCAGCCAAGGCGCTTGCTAAAGGCAAAGGGAATACAGAATGGGTTGTGGAAGATAGTTATAAATATAAGCTACAAACAAGAGATGCATTACAAAAATGAGGACTGTAAGTGCCACGAGTATTTCCTTTCATTTTGTTATGAATATGTTGTGCGTTTATATACACACATATTAAGCAAATCTTTGTTTTCTTTCTTTTCTCATTTCTCTGTCATGTAACATAGGTGTATTGACTTCACATTAGTGTTTAAGTGCTCTTAATTTTACATTGCAGTACTTCAGTTATGGAATATCAGGACAAAAGTAAACATCATTTAAGAACGTCACCTCCTCACCTGAGAAAAGGATTAATGTGGTTTTGGTTGTACACAGGATAGCGGTATCATGTTAGACAGAATCATGACCTTGTTATTGTCTTTATTTGGCCAGTAAGATGGTTTAGGGAGATGCATACGGGTGCCAAGTTGGCAAGACTGGATTTGTGTTGGTTAATTCTGTGTCAACTTGACTGGGCTAAGGGATACCCAGACAGCTGGTAAAATGTTATTTCTGGGTGTGCCTGTGAGGGTGTTGTCAGAAGAGACTGTCATTTAAAATGATAGACCGAGTAAAGATCACCTTCACCAATACAGGTAGCTATGAAGCAGTCAGTTTAGGGCCTGAATAGAATAAAAAACGGTGGAGAAAATATATCTTTTGTCTCTACTTTAGCTGTTACATCTATACTCCCTTATCCTTGGACATTGGTGCTCCTTGGTTCCTGGGTCTTTGGACTCTGACTGGGATTTACACTATTGGCTACTCTGGTTCTCAGGCCTTTGAATTTGGATTAAATTATACCACTCACATTCCAGGCTTTCCAGGTTGCAGATGGCAGACTATAGGGCTTTTCAGCCTCCATAATTGTATAAGCAAATTCCTATAATAAATCTCTTCTTTTTATTATTTATTTATTTATTTATTTATTTATATATTTATTTATTCATATTTTAATTCCAACATAACTAACATACGGTGTTCTATTGGTTTCAAGTGTACAGTATAGTAATTCAACAATTAGCTACACGTTATTCAGTACTCATCATTGTAAATATACTCTCAATCCCCTCACCTGTTTCACCCATTCCTCCACCCATCTCCCCTCTGGTAACTGCCAGTATGTTCTCCACAAATAAGTCTCTTCTTGTATACCTATGTATACATATCCTATTGGTTCTGCTTCTCTAGGGAACTCTGACTCATACACATAGTAAATGATAAGTAGGGTTGGAAGTAAGGTGCTGGGATAATCTAGCTGGAACCATTGGGAAACTTGACGGAAGCGGTGAGATTGAAGACTATACCTGAACCAAATTTTTGCATGTGGTGTTGGTGCCAGAAACACTCTTCATTCTAGGCTAAGGAACAGCATATGTGAATATTTATGCCGGTATCGGAGTATGGAGAAAGTGTCAGTGAACTTTGCCTACAAAGGGCCAGGTGGTCAACATTTAGGCTTGCAGGCCAGATAGTCTCTGTCTCAACTTTTCAACTTTGCTACTGTGGTGTGAAAACAGCCATAGGCGGTATGTAAATGAATTGGTGTGGCTGTGTTTAAAAAAAAAAAACAAAAAACAAAACAAAAAAAAAATCCAGCATCCGTTCCTGATTAAAATGCTTCAAAGTATAGGTATAGAGGGAACATTCCTGAACTTCATAAAATCTATCTATGAAAGACCCACAGCAAATATCATCTTCAATGGGAAAAAGCTTGCAGCCTTCCCGTTGAGATCAGGAACACGACAAGGATGCCCACTCTGACCACTCTTGTTCAACATTGTATTAGAAGTCCTAGCAACAGCAATCAGACAACAAAGAGAAATAAAAGGTATCCAAATTGGCAATGAAGAAGTCAAACTCTCTCTCTTCGCAGATGACATGATTCTTTATATGGAAAACCCAAAAGACTCCACCCCCAAACTACTAGAACTCATACAGCAATTCAGCAACGTGGCAGGATACAAAGTCAATGTACAGAAATCAGTAGCTTTCTTATACACTGACAATGAAAATATAGAAATGGAAATTAGAGAATCGATTCCATTTACTATAGCACCAAGAACCATAAGATACCTGGGAATAACAAAAAAAAAAACAAAACAAAAAACCAAAAAAAAACAAACATATTTGGCCCATGGGTTGCAGTTTGCCAGCTCTTGGTCTAGAGAATTGAGAACAATGTACCCAGAGGATGCTGAAAATTGGCTGATGCACAGAGGGTATTGAAATCTGGGCAAAAGATTTTGATGCATTTCTATGGTAATGGAGGACCACTAAGAGGATTATGAAGACACAGATAATCAGAAAAAAATAACCAATTTTTCTGATGATATTGTGAATAGATGGAACTGGAGAAAACCTACAAATTTATGGGGTTATTATAAGTAGCTTTGACTAAAGGTTAACACATTTCTAGTGCAATGGTAAGCATAAGAAATATTCTCAATAGTTAAATTACAATCCTTTTCAGAGTTCCCTTGTATCAGTCAGGATCTCAGCAGGGAAAAGAAGGAGCACTTAAATTGAGCAATTAAACTTTAATAGAGAGGCAGAAGGTGGGGAAAGCACAAGAAATGGTGTCATCCTTTCAGCTTTGTAAGAGGTGGTTGTTGACCTTCCCACAGGGATGGGGTAGGAGTGATTTCTGGAACCCAGAAAGAGAGCGTTAAAGTGGAGAATGGTGGAAACTCAGCCCCAGTCCTGGTGATGCCCCAGGAATAAAAAGAAATCGGTATCTTGAACTCACAGCAGTCTCTATTGATCAAACACAAGAGGAAGTCCAAGAGCAGATGAGTATTGGGTACAGTGTATACGGCTCAGCTTTCCAGGGCACAGAGTAAGATGAAAGGCAAAGGGTGCCTTTTGAAGGGGAAGAAGAAATTATCCGTTCTCATTATGACTGGGATGAGGTTTCCTGTCCTTGAAAAGTTGTTTGGCAGAGATTTAGAGCTTCTCGAATATCCATGTACTCCCCAGATTTCTCCATGTGCAAAAGAGAGGTCGGTCATGTGACTAGTTCTTAAAACTAGGTTGTTTTGTGTGGTCAGAAATAAAACCATTATGGGACGCCTGGGTGGCTCAGTGGGTTAAAACCTCTGCCTTCGGCTCAGGTCATGATCCCAGGGTCCTGGGATCAAGCCCCGCATCGGGTTCTCTGCTCAGCAGGGAGCCTGCTTCCTCCTCTCTCTGCCTGCCTCTCTGCCTGCTTGTGATCTCTGTCTATCAAATAAATAAATAAAATCTTAAAAAAAAACAACGAAATAAAACCATTATTATTTGTTGTTGTTGTTGTTGTGTTAGGGAGATTTTTTAGGTTAATTTCTTCCCGCAGCATAATCTAAGCATCCTGGCTAAGACAGCTGAGAAATGTCCAGCTTCAAGCCTTAAACCCTTTAAAATGTAACTGGCTAGTATCTTTTCACCAAAGATGAGTGTGCTACTATAGGAGTCTGTGGGATTCATTGAAGAATAAATACCAGCCACTGTGAGCTGGTTATCTTCTTTCTGTAAGACTGTGGTAGAGGTTTACCGATCCTGGCACCCTTATCACCCAATTTATTTGACTGTTTTATTTCTGAATGTGCTTTTCCCCCTAAATTACAACTCTCCACATTTCCCATCGAGATGTAACTGAATTAGGTACTTCTTCAGAATCACTGTCTCTTGAAGGATGGAAGTCAACTGAGTTTCCTTACATGACCTGGAACAGAGGTTATCAATTTGGAATCACAGATTCTTCCTATGAACTGCGGGAGAGCTTAAATTTTGCAGCCAGATATCCCTGGGTAAGACTTTCATTTCAGTTACTCATTTCAGTTGCTCTGTGACCTTGGGGCTATTATTTATTTAAGCCTCACTTTTTTTCCTTCATCTGTCAAATAATAATATGTAATTTATAGGGTGGTAGGCATTTTAAGAAGATATATGCTAAAGAAACAACATAGTGGCTGCTTGATATATTTTAGGAATAAAGTGGTTGATAATCTTCCTTATTTTCAGCTTGTGAGAATTCAGGTAAGTTTGTGGCTAATAGGACTTGAGTTAACCATAACATAGTCTCGAGTCTTTACTTCATGTATAAGGTTATGTTGGCTGGGCCTCATTCTCACAGGACTTTGTGGGGCTTTTGTGAAGATAAACATAGATATTTTTGTTTGAAGAGTGTTCTCTAAAGTATAACGTTCAGTTGAAAGTGTGGAATATTGTTTCGTGAGGCTGTTCAGAATATTAGGTCAGAAATGAGTCCCAGAGTTAAAAAACGCCATTACTGGCCCTGTCTCTCATAATTTTTAGACATACAATCACTATTAAATCATTTATTCTCACCAGTTCTTAGTATCCTCATTACTGAAGTAGGAACAGGCATGTCTGACTTACCTACACTCACAGGCTTATTATGAGGCTCAAAGAAAATAACACATATGAGAGGCCATGGGAATTATTAGTTGGCTACAAGTTACTACAGTAATTTCTGTATCTATCATGGGTGCCTTTTATTTGACTCCATGTTTGCTGAATGGAGATGGTTGAATAAATAAAAACCAAATCAAAGGAAATGGAAGAGAGACTTGGTTTCTGTCTTTTTCGCCTGAGGATGGAGAAGGGAACACTGAACTTAAAATACTGGAGAATATTAGAACATGGAACATAGAATATTGGAGTCTTACTGGCATGGCCAGACCTGGGGACTTAGAGCTACAAAAGTTCCATGTTAGAAGGAATTTTGAAAGTCAGCTGATTCATTCTGCCTTACCCATAGGAAAGTGAGTAGAAGAGTGGGAAATGGCTTGTGGAGAGTGCAAAGTTGGGTGTTCTAACACTTATCTTCTACATTTAAGATGAGTGCTGTTTCCATCCTAAGGGACAGCATCCTTTCTGGTTGGCTGATGTCTCCTCTAGCCTTGAGACTGTGCAGATTGTAGGGGGATATATCTGGCCCTTGTTATCACACATGTGGATGAGGTCTGGTTTACATGCTTTGCTTTAGATCCGCAAACTGTACATTTATTAACTTATACACATTCTCTTCCCCAATAAACCCTGAGGGTATTTATAGCTGCGTTCTGAGAATTCAAGAGTGATAGGTAGATTTTTCCATTCTCTCAGGCTCTGCCCACACTTTCAAGATTCTGAGGCTCCTCGCCAGTTGAGGCCTTCTCATGTTGAGGTAAACCTGTTCCATGTGGTCTGGTGTTTCCAGGCATAGGTAAAGGTTTAAGCACATGGGTGATGTCACATTCTGCCACAGCTCTGTCATAAATGCATTTTCCATGGTGAACTTCTCTTGCATTAAAGATCCTGACAGAACACTAGGGTGTGTTTCTGCCTCAGACCAACCCTTGTCTCTAAGGTCCAAACTTTGGTGCTAAGAAAAGTTGCTGAATGCCTAAGAGCATCATTCTTGTCAGTGGGTTGGCTGCAAAGTTATAGATCCTGACTCACTGCTCTCAATTGAGAGTGAGAGTACATGTGGGTGTGGATGTGTGATCATTTGTTCCCTGACAGGAAGTGGAATACTCATTGGGTAACTCTCTTTCTTGCCTTTGGTGGTTCCTTACCATAAAACGGAAGCAATCCAACATTGGATTTCAGTGTAGCTCTTTGGTATTTACTATGTAGGAAATATAAGTTATGCCATGGGCATTCTTTATATCTTTCAGTCCTGAAGAACAATGGGAAAAATTCAAGTTTCTATTTACCTTGGGTTGGATTATTGACTGTTAGCTCAAACAAGATTCTGTGACTTGATTGCAGGAGTCTTTACCCCAAAGTATGGATTGAACCTGGGTCTCTAAGGCAAAATGCAGATTGAAAGAATTTCAAACTTTCTTGTGGAAAAATAGATTCACTTTTGTTTTCTCATAGGCATGGGTGTCTTAAATAAAACATGTCTTACGTTGAAAAAATAAAAACAGCAAGTCTTAATTATACAATTGTAATAGCACTATAAATATATAAAATACCCCTTCTTTGGGTCAAAATTCCCCTTCAGTGTTAGTAGTTTTGACCTGATAGATAGTTGGATAGATGGGTATGCTTTAATGTGTGTATATTTTTTAAGGGGTAAAACTGAATATGGATCCACTGATGACAAAAATTGGTCAGATGTGAAGGACAGGGAGTGAGGGCAAGGTGTTCAAGCTGACTCCATGCTCCTAATAGAGGAGGAGTGTGTTTGTAGAGGTGTGGACATGTTGGTTAGATTGGACTGGAGGTAGATTATTGGATGACCCTTTTCCTTTCCCCACCTGAATTTTATGAAGACACAATAAACCCAATTCTACTTTTGCTATTTAACCTAGTTTGAAAAATTCTCATTGTTATTATTTCTAACTTTTTAGTCTAGTGACTTACTGAAGCTGAGGATGATGAGGTGGTGGTCTGTTTTATATTCCATGTCCCTGGGATTTGGGAGCTCTAAATTTTACTTCCTGCCATAGCTCTTCAGTTGCTGGGTGACCTTAGTTAAGACTTTTGATCTCACTTTGGATCTGAAAAATAAGACCCATGAAACTAATCTATATTTGCACGTTAGCTCCCAAGAAATAGCACATTTCGACATTTCCCCTGACAGATAAGGCTGAGGTGAGGCAATTTCATCATTAGTAGGGAAACAGGAAATGTAAAGACAACAACAGAAAGAGGTAAAAAGATGAAATGAAATAGTGCATTCAATCCTTTTATTTTTTTAATTTTAATTTTTCAGAAGTTTGATTTCAGAATTAAGAGAGGGTGCAAGTCGAGGCCTTTGATAGGGACCAGCAAGAGATAAAAGAACCAATGTGTGGTGAATATCTTTTGATGAGAAAAAACAAATTCAGGTATCTGTGGTAACACTGTCTCCTTGTTTATCTCCTCAACCATCCCTCAATCTACACAGAACCACCAGAGAAAAACCACTGCAGAGTCATCATGTTGCCCCAAATATATCTGAGAGAGTTGACCTGAAAATTAAGATGGAAATTCCGTGAGTGGCGTGCTGCATGGCTCAGAGTGTGCTCTTGGTCATTGTTGGATATCCACCAATCTCAAGTGTACACACAATTTTCCTACTTAATTATCTTGGACTTGGGGAAAGTTGGCTGCAGTCCTAGTTCAGAACCCATCCTCTTCAGTCTATAAACTAGGCCAAGCAATTCTTAGAAATGATTCCTGAGATAAAAGGGATTTAAAGAATATTAAATGCATTATCTAATAATTACTCTGTCATTTAGAATAGTATCTAAAATTCTCCTGTAAGGAGTTTGACAAAATGTTTCCTTGCCATGTTGAAGCTGAGAATTCTGTTCCCATTTTATGGATGGGACATGGGGGTGGGAGTACAACTTATCTACCAGGCTGAAAGGGCTGACATTTCAGAGTTGAGCGTTGCAAAGGGCTTAGAGGAAAAATACGTATATGAAGCCCATTGATATTCAGTTGTATGGGTTTGTGGCCTGGGAGCTCTTATAACTCTGAATCTGGAAGCTGCCACCATAAGAGGAGGTTCTAGATCTAATTTGGGTGCTCCCAATGCCCTTTCTGGAAGAAAAATGCATTGTACAGGGAAGAATTCAAAGGTTATCAACCATCCAAACAGATTATTTTTCTAAATTGCCCTGGCTCTACAAAGTTTATTCCTTTCACAAATGCCTATTTTATACTATTCTGTATTAAGTTGAGATCTAACACATTCAATATGCATCAGGAAAATGTGACACCTTCAGGGAGCTTAGATCCTGTAGTATTTTCCTTTCTATAATAAAGAATCTACTGCAAATTCTGTACCCATTTTCATGTCAATTTCATCTTTGTCTTCTATTATAACTGCCACCACTATGTGGGTAATGCTTGACTCTCTTTTAGGAAATTTTAAACCCTCCTAAGCTGTGGTCTAAGATTGTCAGCTTTAAAAAAAAAAAAACAAACTATTTATTTGAGAAAGAGAGAAACAGAGATAGCAAGAGAGTGCATGAGTAGGGAGGAGGGGGAAAAGCAGACTCCTTGCTGAGCAGAGAGCCAGATGCATGGTTTAATCCCAGGTCCCTGGAATCATGATCTGAGCTGAAGGAAGATGCTTAACCAACTGAGCCATCCAAGTGCCCCAGATTGTCAACTTTCTACTTTACATACTTAGACGTATCTCAAGCTCACACTCTCTGAGACTATCTACATAAACCTTTCCCTCTTCTTCATCAACCATATCATCCTCATAACTTTTCTCTCATAATGGCATGGCATTCTTCCTGTATCCCTTCAGGGTCTCCTCCATGCAGCGTGTCCATGGGTTCTTTAATTCAACTTCCTCTATGTGTTCCCTATCAGTTCTAACTCTCTACGCCCATTGCCAACTCATTCTGGCTTAACTTAGCATTATCTCCTGCCTGCTCTGTGATAGTCACCAAATGCCTCCCTCATTTCTTTTCTCTTTCAGTTTGATCATCACGTGCACTGCAGATTACTCCATCCAAAGCCCACTTCTGTTGCATCGTTCCATTGTTCAAATATATACCTTCACTGACTCCTTTATATCCACAAATAAACCCTAAACTAAGAAATTTTCATTTTCTGTCTGCAACCTACCCATTTCATCTATACTACCCATGATTCCACTCCTGGGTCACTCTTCTCAATCTAGAAAGTCACTGCCTACAAACATACATCCTGCTGTGCTTTGCTTGAACATGTTCCTATCAGATATGCTTCCCGTTTTGGCTTTATTTTCCTCAAAGTTCCAGTGTAAGTGGTGGGCTTTTCATAAAGTCTATAATGGACCTTCTGTGGTAATAATTACTCAGGGTGTAGATCTTACTTCTCCTCACAATATTCTTATTTGGGGATGTATTATACACACTTGAAGGCTGTGAGGATCTTGAGTACATGTTTCAGACTGTTTTGTGTCCACCTTCATTTCTCACACGGTGTCCAGCCAAATATCTTGTCATACTAGATATTCTAGAATATTTGGTGAATTTATTTTTTAAAATAAAAGAAAGAGGGGCACCTGGGTGGCTCAGACGTTTAGGCATCTGACTCTTGATTTCGGCTCAGGTCATGATCTCAGGGTTGTGAGATCAAGCCCTGCATCTGGCTCTGCACTGAGTGTGGAACCTGTTTAAGATTCTCTCTCTCCCTCTCCCTCTGCTCCTCCCCACAAGAGCTTGCACACAAACAGAGGCACTCTGTCTCTAGGAAAAATAAATAAATAAATAAAGGAAAGAAAGAAAGAATTCATTAATGGGAGAGAGTAAGTGAAGTGGATAGATTAGGGCTTTGAAGTCAGATATCTGGATTCAAAGCCAGGCTTTGGGTCATACTAGCTGTGCCACCTTTTGCCATGTTACTCAATCTCTCCATACTTCAGTCTCATTACTGAGAAAGCAAGGATAATATTAGCACCTGTCTCCTGAGGTTGTTGTGAGGAGGAATCATGGTAATTCATGTAGCATGCCTAGAGTAAAGCCTGGCACAGAGCGGACACTGTCAGCACTAATAATCACAACTACTGCTGCTGTGACAAATGCTGTTGAAGTTCCGAGAAAAGGGAGTTCTGGCTAAGCCAGAGTAACTGATGGAAGCTTCCTAAAGAAGGTAGGGTAGGAGCTTGGATCATAGCAGAGGACAAGAGGAGAGGACATAGTATGTTTTGTTTTCTTCTCCAAGCCAATCATCAAAATGGCGCCATTCATCATTAACCATAAAGGTGGTAATTCCTTCCCACCTCTAAGTCCTTTTATTCATTAAAACAACAATAGCTTTTTAGTATCGTGTCCTGCGGGGCATTTTTATCTCCCCTGCACCTGGCCCACATTTTTTAGGAGGCCCACCCTGACTCCGAGTTCAGGGCCACCTCCTGGTGCCTCCTGCTGCCAAACTCTCTGCTCTCAGCCTTGCTCAGGCTCAGCCCAGGAAACATCTGCAAGGGCAGCTTTGCAGGGACACATTGTCAGTCCCAGACCGCCCAGCCTCCAGCAGCCTGCTGGGCTCACCTCCTCCAGAACGTGCGTGGGGGAGGCCTAGGAAAGAACCGGGGGCTGAGCTTGTCACCTGTGTACAGGGGCCTCAGATGACATGATCCGATTGTCTAAAGGATGGCCGTCAGTTGTTTTGTTCTTTTTCATAAAATAAATAAGACCACCTGTTTCCATGGTAATGCCTGAGCCGCCTGCCCCAGCATGGCCTAATGGTTCCACCTAGACTCATAGGCCTGGGCCCTCAGCCTCCCAGGGTTACCGGGAGCGAGTAGGAGACTAATGATTTGCACAGCCCCAGCCTTGTGAATAGCTTTGGACGGAGAACTTCCTGGACTTGGCTGGGGAATACTCCACTCATGAAGCTTGACTATAGCGGCTGTTTTGAAATTGGTTTTGTGACTCCCAGAGGGGAAACCCACTGGCTGGATGCAGATTTTCCTCGCAGGCCAAGCATGGCTCACTCACCTTACCCCTCAATACCTGGGGGCTGAGCCAGTACTTTCCACAACCCCATCAATGCATTTTCTTCTAGAGGGAACAGTGTCCAAAAGGGGGTACTTGAGGGATTCTCAACAGGTAGACGTACAGCATCTAGCCTGTTTCTTGCTTGCCTTCCAACTTGTGCCTTCCTCCTGGGAATGGCTTCAGCTCCAGTGGGAGGTGAGGAATGATTTCAGAAGATTTCTATGATCAGGAAATAGATCTTTTCTCCATTTCCAACTTCCCGTGTGTGTGTGTGAGAGAGAAAAAAATAAGACTTTCTCTTCCCAGAGATCTTGGAAGCCTCTCGTTCTCTTTCGAGACCTGAAAGATAAAATGAATGTCCGTCTTCTGAGTTGTTTTACTTGAGTTATGCTCTCGGACTATGCCCCAGCAGTTCTGGAATGTATTTCTTACAGAGGGTAAGTAAAAGCAGGAGTTTGGGACGGCTGGATGGGTTGGCCAGTAGATGATTCATCACTGGGGATGAGAAAAACAATCACCGAGCTGCTCAAGCTTAAAGTCGTTTCTAAATGTGTGCTGAGGAACCCAGCGTCACTTTCTCCTCAGTTTGGGTCTCTCCCTGAAGACCTCTGCAGTCAGTGAGTTCTCCTTTGATATGGAAATGCGTACCTTGATCCTGGCAGGAGGACCTGCCTGCCTTAGACCCCACAGCTCTGGAAGGCTGTCTCAGGTTGAAAGCGAGAGAAGAATTCATCTGGTCTCTGTTTCCACTTCCTTCCTCCACTCTTCTGTCTGAAGTTCTGTTTCCCTTCTGGTGTTCTCTTTCCTCTCTCAAATTCTTTCCAGTGCTTAGGGAAACCTCTTTCCATTTTCAAAAGCAAAATAAACGAAGCTGCAATACAGGCTTGTCCTCCTAAAAATACATAGTGGGGTACAATGTATACATCTTAAGACTAAAGTGTGTTTCAGGAGATGGGGGCACTGGGCCCTGCCTATGAATAATTCGGAGTGATAAGGAGATTCTGGCTGCTTTCCGGGTGGTTTTTTAGATAAACAGAGAGAGGACATGGGACTGGTTTGGGGGCACTAGAGCCAAGGCAGAGAATGTCCAACCAAGACAATCACCAGGGACGGACTGCTGCATTTCCTCCCAGTATGAGACAAGGCAGCTGCAGTTTGAAGCTTATAAATAATGAGGTATGTTATTCATTTGGGGAGACTATGTACTTATTCCAGCTGTGGAATTCTACACCTTCCTGGGGTCCTTCCATGGACAAAACTACAGAGAAAGGTATTAGAGCCATAGTTCCCCTATAGTCTTCAGATTTTTCAAGGCCCTAAGATAATATTTGAGACTGGGAAAAAAAACTAAAGCTATTAAAAAGTAATAAATAAATAAATAAAAATTGAAAAATTGAGACTGCAAAAAATGAAGCTACAAATAAAAAATTAATAAATTTTATTTTGTCAAATGGTCTAAAACAAGTCAACACAGAGATAATCCATATTTATGGAAGATGTACATACAATGTCATATGTGTGATATACCATGATGTAGGCTTCTGCTGTCAGAATGCTTACGATGTAAGAGAGTTATACAATGGCCCTGCACAGGTCTACGTTACAAGGCATAATTTTATTTATTTATTTATTTACGTAGATTTATTTATTTATTTGAGAGAGAGAGAGGATGTGAATTGGGGGGAGGGGTAAAGGGAAAGAATTTTCAAGCAGACTACCTGCTGAGTGGGAAGCCCTACACAGGACTTAATCCCAGGACCCAGGAAAGCATGACTTGAGTTGAAACCAAGAGTTGGATGTTCAACAAACTGAGTCACCCGGATGCCCCAGGGATTTATTTTTTATTTTTTGGATTATTATCATTTTTATTAGTTTCAGGGGTAGAATTTAGGGATTCATTAGTTGCATATAACACCCAATGCTCACTCCCATCGGGTGCCCTCCTTAATGCCCATCACCAGCTTACCCCATCTCTCCACACAGCCCCCCTCCAGCAACGCTCAGTTTGTTTCCTAGAGTTAAGAGTCTCTTATGGTTTATCTCCCTCTTTGTTTCCATCTTACTTTATTTTTCCTTTCCTTCCCTTATATCCATCTGTTTTGTTTCTTAAACTCCACATATGAATGAAATTGTGTGAGATTTTTCTCTGACTTATTTCACTTAGCATAATACCCTCTAGTTCGTCCATGTCATTACGAATGGCAAGATTTCATTCTTTTTGATGGTTGAGTAATACTCCATTATGTGTGTGTATGTGTGCATGTGTGTATCACACACCACATCTTCTTTATCCATTCATCTGTTGATGGACATCTGGGCTCTTTCCATAGTTTGGCTCTTGTGGACACTGCTGCTCTAAACATTAGGGGGCAGCCCCTATAAGGTATCATTTTAGTCTTATATTGCAGAGAAATAGAATGTCATGGTGGTTAAGAGCTCGGATCCTGTATTTAGGACTAGTTTCAATTCAGAATCTCTATATGACCTGGAGCAAGTTCTTTACATCTCCATAGATTTCTCCCCCCCTTATTAATATAGTAAGAATAAAAATAACTGTATTTACTGTATATGATTTTTTTTAAGTGGCAAAGTCATCTTGTATAGTACCTGGAATATAGAAAGCACTCAGCAAAGTTTTGATTGCAATTATTGTCCTTCTTCTGGCCCCAAATTGTCCTGCGTTATTGCTATTAGTATCTTCATGTTAGGCTCTAACTAGATGTAGGCTGTCTCCAAAAATCAAATTCACAACTGAAAGAGTAAGAATCATTAGGCAGTAATGGAAAATTGGAAAAAATAATAGTAATAAACATAAAGGTTTCTTTTTGAGATTGATGGCCCCGTTACCCGTAATGTTACCTGTAACGTGCTCAACCACCATATGGCAAGCACTCAGGAAGTACTCTGTTGGGAGGACGGTCAGTCTGCTTGTTCCACAGTGCCTGGAACCTAATTGCTTCTCATTAATATTTGTTGACAGATGCCAATTAGATAGTGTCGAGTGATAAGTTCAGTTTCTGACACTGATCAAGCAGTCAACAAATGGAAGCACTCAACTAGACTATTCCAGAGTCTTCCTGGGACCTGTCTCCCCTCCCGTCAGTTCCGTTTTCATTTGAGTACCAGTGTTTTTCTTTGTTGGAAACATAGTCCTCTTATTCACTGTATTCACTTATATCATGGATCAGGAGAAAGCCCATGCTCTTTTCCATGGCATTCAAGGCCTCCTGGATCCTGGGCCCTGCCCAAAGGGGCCCTGTCATCTCCTGCTCCTATATTCTACACTTCCTGTGCCTCTCTGAGCAGCCTGAGGACCCTCTTTCCTCTGCCCCTTTGACAGGCTGTGGTTACTGTCTGCTATGATCTCCCAAGTCCCAGCCTGAAACTCCGCTCTAATATTATCTTTTTGTGATGATATTTTGGATGTTGTCCTCATCCATCCCAAGCAATTTTAAGCTCCTCATGCACATCTTTATTATGTATATGTGAAGAATACATGTATATACAGATATATATGAATAGAATATATGTGTGAATATTATATATATTCTCACAACAGGCTGCACTGGTTTTTTAAAAAGATTTCATTTATTTAAAAATTTTATTTATTTATTTGACAGAGAGAGAGAGAGAGAGAGCACAAGCTCAGGGAGTGACATGCAGAGGGAGAGGGAGAAGCAAACTTCCTGATGAGCAGAGAGCCTGACATGGGGCTCAATCCCAGGACCCTGGGATCATGACTTGAGCTGAAGGCAGACTCTTAACCGACTGAACCACCCAGGTGCCCTTAGGTTTACTATTTTTAATGTGTCTATTAGCCCCACCAAATTGTCGTCTTCAACATATCATTCCTCAGAAGAATTACCCTGCCACCTAGTTTAGTGTCTAAGTGTATTCCAAGTAAATGTAGACTGATATATATCGTGATATCTGTCATTGCTGAGTGAAGGAGTGAGAGAGAGACTGACTGACTCACTGGCTGACTGACTGAATGAGTAATCTTACACGTCAGGGACTGTGTCTATCTATGTTGAGTTGAGTGGGGTTGGCATGATCACACAAGTCTGTACATATTTATGGGTTGAACAAGTGTTATCTGGTGATGAGACTGTCTTTTTGTGTGTGTTCTTTTTCTCTTTCTAATGTTTATCGCTTTGGCTCTGTGACTTCAGGTTTAGACATAGTAGGTCAGAGTGAAGGGTAGAGAAGAGATGGGTCCCCAGGGCTGGAGGCTGTGGTTTCTCCTGTCTCCCTCTACCTGCAAGTAAGGATGTGTCTCTTGGGATGGAGAGTTCATTCCTGGCATTTCATCCTTTGTATTCTTTTGAAGCTAATCTGAGAAATAGGGATATCCTCTTATCTGTAACTCACATTTCCAACCTCCCTTCTTAACCCCAGGGAGGCCTTTCCCAGTTGTGGAGGCATAATGTAGCTGAAGAGGTCACTGGGCGGGGCAGGGGACTTGGGTGTGGATTACAGCAGGTCACTTGAGCCCTCTGGACCTCTGTGCCTTCATTTATTAAAGGAGGCTTTGCCACGCCCCCTCTAGTCTTGATTATCTCGTGTTATACAATGACTATGGAGCTGATAAGGATGATCACGCAGTAGTAGTAGCCTTAGGAGAAGGTCATGGGGAGATCAAGTCCTCCAGGCAAGCTCTTGCCTCCTGTGCGTAAAATCAAAGAGGGCACATTTTGCTAATGTGCTTTATCTTGCCCATCAGCCCTGAACACTAATTCCATGGGCTGATCACAGTCAGCCGTCCTCATCATCTAAGGAGATGCAATCCCAGGAGCAGCTGCCCTCTGACCTGCTGGCTGGCCTGTGCATTACTCAGCCTGTCACTGGGCCCAAGACTGGCCCACTGCCTGCCGGGAGCTCTTCAGTCTGGAGCAGCCCCAGCGCCGGGGATAAAACAGGATGCTTGCTGGGAGGGGTGGCAGGGTGGAGACCCTCAGGCTGGGAAGATGATACAGGCCAGAGCAAACACACATGCTCAGCTTGAGTGCCCGAGGAAATGTGGCTGTATCATGATCAGGGACAAAGAGAGTGGCTGCGTGGGCCCCTGGGAGAAAAGTGTCTGGCTTGGTACCCAGACACTAGGAAAAGGTCATGGTTTTGCCAAACCAAACAATCGAGGCATGAGGGACAGGCTTGGCTAAGTCAACTCTCTGTCACCATTGTCTATCTTTCCCATTCAGTGCAGAGCTCTGGCTACAATAATGAAAAGGAGATTTCAAAATCTCAGTTCCTGACAGGATCCATCATGGGGGAGACTGAACACCACAAAAAGCCAGCCTGGGCCGGAGCCTGATTCAACAAGCTGCTCATCCCAGTGGGTGGAGCCTGGAAAGTTCTTCTCTAGCCGCTGTGGGTCTGGAGGGCCCCAAGGCAAATCCTTCTAGAAGGAGTTCCTGAGTTTTGATGGACCTTAGGTCAGGTATCCCCATGTTCCTGGAGATGAAATGAATGGAGAAAGGGGGAGATGGGGAGATGATGGAAACCAGAAGCTTGAAGAAAGAAAGGACGGGGGTGACATCGAGAATGAGTACATGACGGGGGTGCCTTGGTGGCCCAGTCCATTGAGCATCCAGCTCTTGGTTTCAGCTCAGGTCATGGTCTCAGGGTCGTGAGATCGAGCCCCGAGTTGGGCTCCATGCTCCGCAGGAAGTCCACATAAGATGCTCTCTATCTTCCTCTATTCCTTCCTCACTCACACGCATGTGCACACTCTCCCTCTCGATCTCTAAAGAGATAAATAAATAAATAAATAAATCTTAACCAAAAAAAAAAAAAAAAAAAAAAAAGAACGAGTACATGACCAAAGCTATCAACCATGGTGCTTTTAGGTAGCAAATGGGCTTTGCAATAGCTCATGACCCTGAGCAAATTTCTTACTCACACTGACTGAGCTTCCACTCTCTCATTGTGGACACAGGAAATGCAAGGAGCTCCTCATCAAATTCAGTTTGAAAACAGACGAGGGATTGAAAAGTCTGAAATATTACAATCACAGATGCTTCAAAGTACTACTCCTTCCTTTCACCAGTGTACATGATGTCATGCACTCATCCCCTCTTTGGTTTGGACTTGGGACACTACTGGCCGCTTAATCCAAAGACTGGAACCCCTTTCAAGGCTCCAGCCCGTTATGTGGAAGTCCTTCATCCTTCGGGCTGTTTGAGTCTAGGCAAACTGCTGGACTGGAATAAGATTACAGCTCCTGCTGGGATAAATCAGTGTTGCTGGACTCTAAGGAGTGGCTGGAGAGATGCTTGCAAAACCCAGTAAACAGGACATGGAGGAAGTCAGGAGCTGGACTCAGGCTGTTAACAAGCTCCCCCCTCATTGTCAGGAAACGTGGGGAGCTGAGGGCCACTGAGCACACAATGATGCCTCGGGAAGTGGCCTTTATAAATACCCAGGGGTCAGGGCCAGGCCCGAAACAATAGGGGAAATGATGATGGAGGGCAGTGGGTGTGGGGGGTGGGGAAGGCCAGGATGATTCCATCAATGACAATAGCTGAGCAGGCAGTTGGTGGGGGTGGAGGGGCTGGAGGTGCAGAGGGAGGATTGGGGATTGTGAACCAAACAATACAAATTGCCAGGCAACTCAGTAGCCATAACACAGGGCAGTGGATTCTGTAAATAGTCCCCCGTGTGTCCCATTGTTCCTTCAAGAACTTCTCCCTGGCCCCTACGTGTGAAAGGTCTGTGTTTTGCTCCATTTACAGGAAGCTACTCCAGCGTTCAGAGGACACCATTCCTCACCAGCGGTGAGAGTGGCCTATTCGGCCAGTTTCTGCCTTGCATTCATCCTTTTAAGCAAACAGGCACTATTTTTTTTTTTTTTTTTTTTTTTTTGGTCACTTTCCCAGCACGAGTTATTAGTTGCTGGTCAAGCAGGCAAGTGAATGGCTATGGTAACGCTATCTAAAGAAACTACCTAATTTCTTTCATAGATCAGTTCCTAGTTCTTTCCATGATAAGCTATAAAGGGGACAGATCATTTACATTCTTTGGGCTGCAATTTTCTTTAGCACATGCGGCTTGTTATTGAGGGTCTCTAAGTTGCTATACTCAAGGAAAGAAAAGATTTAGATAAACCCAATTTTCCCCTCCGTCTTTGTCGAGCCATTATCTGTTGAGCATTGGAAGTTCATCTTTTAGTCCAACAAACATGTGGACATGTTAGGGAGGGAGCACTGATTGTATCTGTTTGTGGAACATGTATGATTTCATGAAATTCAAAGAAGGATAAAGGAAAGACGTTGTCATCAAATGGCATTTTCAATCCTACTGTGTGTTCACAAATAATAACGTGATTTCCAAGTACAGAGTTGTGATATAGGACTATACCTCAAGCAGAAATTGTAAACTCACCACACTGAATATTCTATATCTCTGTTCATGTATTTTCTAGCACTTCATTGTAAACAGGATTAAAGATCTGATTGGGTTATCAATTGTTTCATACCACCCCTTTCTCTAAATTGTAAGCTCTGTGAAGACAGGGGTTAGGTCTTTGCTGTTCATGTGGTTTTCCCGGTGCTCAGTGTAGCTCTGCCCATGCAATTGGCTCTTAGTTGGCCACGTGTTGAGTGACTAGTGGAAAGAATGTTCTCTTGCTGAGGAGTTCCTTCTCTCTATACAGACTGTCCTAGCAGCCATCTGGAATCTGTGACTGGGGACCGGCTTCCTGTAGGGGCCTTCCCACAGCCCTCCAAGTGTAGGGATGGATTCAGCAGGAAGCATCTTCAGGGTGCCTCCAGAATGATGGGGTTCACTAAGCCAGCTGTGTCCCCCATGGCAGGGAATCTGCTCTTGAAGTAGCTCCTGGCATTCTTTTTTTTTTTTTTTTAAAGATTTTATTTATTTGACAGACAGAGATCACAGGTAGGCAGAGAGGCAGGCAGAGAGAGAGGGGGAAGCAGGCTCCCTGCTGAGCAGAGAGCCTGATGCGGGCCTTGATCCCAGGACCCTGGGATCATGACCTGAGCCGAAAGCAGAGGCTTTAACCCACTGAGCCACCCAGGAGCCCAGCTCCTGGCATTCTTAATTGACTAAAGTTGTCTAAATGGGAGTGAAATAAATTATGTGACATTCAAAAGAGAATTAAGCCACTTCCTAACTACTTTAATACTTACTGTTTATTATACACATTTAAAAAACACAGGCTTGATCGGCTAAGTGGGTTAGATGGGTGATGGGGATTAAGGAGGGCACTTGTGTTGAGCACTGGGTATTGTATATAAGTGATGAATCACTGAATTCTTCTCCTGAGATCAGCATCACACTATATATTAGTTAACTAGAATTTAAGTAAAAATTCAAAAAGAAAAACAACAACAACAACAACAACAACAACAAAACCTAAGCCCATGTAGGCTTTGCCTTTCAGTGGGAAAAGATTAAACAAGACATGAATTTAGAGCTAGCTGAGACTATCCTAATTCTAACCTTAACCTTCGCATACTGCTGGCGGAAGTATAAACAGGTATATATGCTCTGGCAAGCAATTTTGTACTAAGTTATATCAAAGCCTTAAAATATTTATATTCTTCAACCCAATAATTTTATTCTGAAAATCTTTCATAAAGGTGGACAAAAATTTATAATCAAAGATGTTTATTGTAGCTTTACAATATAAATTTAAAAAGTAGGAAATAACTTATCTGGTAGTAGAGGATATTTAATTAAAGGGCTGATACAAAAATAATAGAATATGATGATGCCATTGAATTAAATTATTAAATTAATGGTATCATTAAAACTACTTTTATATAAAGTTTGGATCAGTGACTCTTATTTGACAAAATGGGAAATGCAGGCTACAAAATATATTCAGAATATATTCTCAATTATGAAAAAAATACATATAAATCTAAAAAAGTCTATAAGCATTGTTATAAAACATTAACAGTGATGGTTTCAGGATGTTAGAATGGTGGTTTTTCTATTTTTCTTCTTGATACTTTTTTCCTTTTTCTAAAATGGTTCATTGTAATTATAGACATATATTCTGTAATAAGCTTTAAAAAGTTTTCCTTTGGTGAGTTTATCTTTAAAATTCCAAATGTAGGGGCGCCTGGGTGGCTCAGTGGGTTAAGCCTCTGCCTTCGGCTCAGGGCACGATCTCAGGGTCCTGGGATCGAGCCCCGCATCAAGCTCTCTGCTCAGTGGGGAGCCTGCTTCCCCCTCTCTTTCTGCCTGCCTCTCTGCCTACTTGTCATCTGTCTCTCTCTCTGTCAAATAAATAAATAAAATCTTTAAAAAAAATAAAATTCCAAATGTAATGTTTCTCTCTTAATCTCTGGAAGGAACTATGTAGGCATGAGGCCCTTTATGAAGAAAAAGAGAAAGGGAGGCAGACAGAGACTCAGTGTTGTCGGAGGAAATATTCTTTTGGTTTTGGAAATGATCACAAGGGAATCGCAATTATAATATACAAAGACATACAAAGTACCTGTGCTCTCCCTGCCCCCTTTCTTGACAAGCCATTGAATGGAAGAGGAGATCATTCATAAAGGATGTTTTCAGCAGAAGCTCTGGAGAGTGGCAGCCATGTGCCAACTTGAGATGAAGTTCCTATGGTCATAATGATTAGACGTTGGAACCGTCTTTGACATTAGAAGGTTTCAGAGGTCTGTTTTCATGAAAGAATGAGCTAAACAAAGTACAAACAGAGACACCACGGCACGATAGTGATGAGCTAGCTAACATTGGTTGTGACCTCACCATGTGCCAGGCCCTGGTCTTAGTGTTTGGTCTGTGCTAATTCCCTTAATTATTGTGGGAAACCCGTGAGTGAGATGATATTACTATCCTCACTTTATAGATTAGTAAATGAAGGCATAAAATATTAAGTCACTGGTCTGCCATCACAAAACTACTGAAGAAATCAGGAATTAAATCCAGGAAGTGAAGCTTGGAGTCTTTACTTTTTTATCATGATACAACCCTTCATTGATAAGCGTTCAGAACAACAGAAAGGCATTACATTATTCCCAGGTGTTTGTATTCTCATAGCCACGAGACTCATTCAGTAGGACAAGAAATTGCACTTTGAGAAAGAATAATATTGTAAAAGGAAATAATATTGTAAAAGGAAATATTGTAAAAGGAATATTGTAAAAGGGAAATTTCCCTTAAGACCTGTAGTCCCATTCAATATTCATTCATTCAATAAATATTTACTGAGGGCAGGATGCCCTGGCAAGAGAGATAAAAGACTTACTCTAGAAAGACAGACAAGTAAGTAAATGATATGCTGAAGGCCACTGCACACCTTTGATGGACGTACTCAAGATTGATCTAATATCATGGACATTTTAGAAAAGACACGTTGACAATCTGAACAATGCAAGAAGACTACAGGGAGAAAGATTTGGAAGTAACACAGCAATCAGCTCCAAGGACTTCAAATCAGTCATCTAAACTGGATGAAAAAGATAAAATTGTTGACTATCATAGTTGCAGTCCCATCAAGAAAGAGATGGTACATTCTAGCTTTAATAAGTTTAATATAAGGATTATTTACAGAGTGTGGGAGTGGGGCTTAAGAAATGAAGTGGGGATTGAGCCAGGCCCTGGGGTTGGTAACATCAGGAAGTAGGAGACTTTATCACTCCAAACCTGATGGGCAGCAAGAAGGAATGATTACCAGAACCCCGGAGGGCTGTGTGGAAAGGGATGCATGGTAGGGTCTGCCCTTTTGTCTAGGAAACGGCCAGACCATGGCGACCCTGCAGGGATGGGGTAGGAGGGAATACATGAAGCACCTTGACTGTCTTTCCTTATTCCAAGTCTCCCACCAGCGCTCACCAAAGTCAAACCCAGCGGGCAGCCAAGGAGCAAGGAAACTCTTATTGTTCATGTCCTATAAGTCAGTCTCCCTGGCTTGTGCTTGGGAAAGGGAAAGGTGTTGCGGGGGAGCATGTGGAAGGTATCTACCTCAGTAAGCATTCACACCTGGTAACAAGAGAGGGGGGTAGAATCTGCCTCCTGTCCCAGATTTGGGAATCAGGTCATTATTTCCAGGTCCTGAGATGGGAAACAAAAGAACATGAAGGGACACATTTTGAAGCACACATGACAAATTCATATAAAATTTCCAGTCTGTAGTTATTGTATGGAGAGAGGGCAGGAGTTACAGAAAACTTGTAGTTACCATGAGTTTCTATAGGTGGGAGTCCTAACTATGGTGGCAGGAGAGGTAAATCAGGAGGATATATAGAGAGTGACTTGAAGACATGAGGAAGTGTTGGGGGGGATGCGGTGGGGACAGAATCGCCAGCCCAAAGATGTAATGAACATAATGGCAGTCAGAAGGAGCAGCGTAGGGGTTCCAAATCCATCTACACCGGGTCTCTTCCTACGGGCCAGGATTCTTGGGTTGGTGTTGGCTTTATATGGACTCCCACAGTTCCCAAGGGAGAATGCACAGTGATTGGGGTTTTAAGCTGAGGAGTTAAAGATGAGGCCTCAGAATAGAACCATCCAAAGATGACCTTTCCTCTCAAAGCCTTCCTTACCTTTCTGCAATAGTATTCGTTGACCGCATCGCACCTCACAGGGTGTTTTTAAGGATAAATGAGATAACGTCTGTGAAGCCCCTGGAGAGGAAGCCCCAGTGTAGATAAGTGCATGCTCGGGTATTTTTAGCTGAGCATTGGGTGTTCAGGATGTGCCATTTTTTTTTTTTTTTTTTTTCAGGACGTGCCATTTAGCAATTCCTGGAGCCTTGAAAAGGAAAGAGAAAGGGGTGGGGAGACAGGGAATCAGTGGCATACAGCACATGTTGTTTTTCGAGAAATCCCTCCCACCCCGAGTGTAAGAATCCACGTCAAAGGAAGCAAACACCATGTGTAGATAAAACAGGAAGGTGACAGGTTTGCTTGCTTGCAACCAAGACTGGGGGGGATGGCAGTCCGGGCTGCGTGTTCACTCTGGTGGGGGGCAGAGGTCCCGTCGCCGGCTACTCCGCTGATAATGAAACCAGGGTTAACTCACTCTCTGTCCTGTGTAGAATGGCAGGAAACATCTTCATCACCCATGACTCCTGGAGAGAGTGGCCGGGGCGTGGGGGGGCGGGGGGCATTTCCTGTCAAGATTCCGGAAAGGGTGCTCGCTCTCCACGGAGGCAGGAGCACCAGCGCGCTGACCCGCACAAGCCCGGCTGCAGGGTGACCACGGGGCCCGGCCCAGCCTCCTCGGACCGTATCTGCTTCATAAGCACAAAGCCTTTGAGCAAGTCATAACAGGAACCTTGGAAAGATAACGTACTTGGAGAAAAGTCTTGGAAGAGTTCATCCAACTGCTTCGTCAATGCTCTTTTGCCTTTTCTTCCCTGCTCTGTAGTAAAAATGATTATTTCTCAGTCCCCTGCTACAGATCTGCATCTCCTTATATCTGAAAAGGCAGTTGCGTTTGAGCACCTCTCATGCACCGGCCCCGAGTTAAACATTTTGTGTATATTGTGTCATTTAACACTCCCTGCGAAACTGTGATTTGTTGATCCATTTTTTCATCAATTTATTTATCGATATATTGATCCATTTTCCCAGGCAATAAACTGAGGCAGATAGCTAAGACCGAATAGTGATAGTTCGATCCGGGTTCAGATTCTGTGTCGCTGTATATAAACAGCATGGCGTTCAGGAAATAATTTCAGCTTTCCAAGCTCAGTTTCTTTATTTATGGGTTGGAGGGCATGGTTGCCATTACAGGATCATTATGAAAGTTAAATGAGATAGAGCAGATGAAATTTGAATTTAGTCGTGTGTTATGTGTGTCTTCTTTATGACTATTCTGTTAAACTCAGAAGCCAAAAAAGACACGGAGTAAAACTAGGATGTCTTTCTCAGGCTGCTTGACCCCAGGCATTCAATTTATTTCAGAGTAAAATCCATGGGAGAGAGTAATTTTATGTTGACTTTGGCTATCCTGTTAGTTTTGCTTTCTTAAAACAGAAAGAGTATGCCCTCTGTAGATACCTGCAGAGATAATCTAGCTATGCCTTTTTGATTGTGTAAGATTATCCCTTGGTTTGTGAAGCAATGACAGACAGAACCTATTTTGAGGGAATGAGTGATGAAACTCGTATCACATCCCCTGGTCTCTCACGGTGAGTGGTTTAGTATCAAGCCAGCAATCACCTGCAAGATAAAGGATTGGGAGATATGCAATTTCCTTAGAAGATAGGAAGGTTTTAATTACATGAAGTCCTAAAACATTAGCTTCACCAAGGACCCAATTTACTTAATTACAAGTAGGAAATTAGGAGCCAGTTCAGTCAAGCTCAAATTCTCACAGCCAGCAAAGGGTAGGGGCGGGATTAGAGCTCAGTACCCGTAACCCAAGGTTCTTCTCACTGTATGGGATTCAGATTTTGCATTTCCTGTCCTCCACATGTTCTCTTAGTTGAGTATCTCGTACCCCTTTTCTGAGTATTCTCCCCCTAAAACAATGGATTCGGTTTGTAATAGGGCTTTCCCAAGGGAAACATTCATAAAATATTTGTAATGTGAAAAAAACAATGGTGTACCTGGAAACACTTTACTAAGCAGTTTCTCGAATCTCTGACTGGCTCTTCCTGTTACTAATACTTGGACTTGGATCAGTTAGCTCAGATAGTGTAGACAGCCATTCACCTGGAGCAGGACAACGCAGAGCAATTGTTCTCCCCCACCCCCCTCCACCTTCTTAAAAATGTGTCATTCTTTCCTCTCTTCTCAGGATTGTCCCTCATTTGAGGAATATTAACTATTGCAATTGCCTTCAAGTAATCACACCCCCCAATGACAGGTCAGTCTCTAGCAGCAAATACTTCTTACCGGTGGAGAATTAGACAAAGTGACAAGGTTAATTCCCAACAGGACACGAGGATGTTGGTGGTGTGAGGCTATCATGCTCGGGGAGGCACATCAATTACTTCCCTGACAGTCCAAAACGAGTGGGGGAAGGGCTTCATCTGTGCCTAGAATATTACCTCCTCTCAACATGTATCAAGGCCTTTGATGTTCTTCGTGATGTGAGTGGGAGGAAATCAAGGTGCTTTCTTGAAACCCGGCTTTGGAAATTCCATTTGTGCGAGGTTTGAAAATGATTGGGTAGAAATGAACTCCAAATGTGAAAGGGAAAGACATGCATTACGTGCCCTGTGCGACTGGAGTCTGTTCTTCTGGCAAACCTTGCCAAGACCCATCAGGCACGGAGGGAATTATCAGCTTATCAAGTGGAAAGGTGAAATGAGTTTTATCATCTTCTCACAAAAATGACAATTCTAGTGTCAAGTTTCATTTGGTTGATAAATGTCATGTGGGGAGGGACAGCAGCTGGCCCTCTTGGCTGGCCTGCGGGCAAGATGGCAGAATGGAAGGACTTGAGGGGAAGACGCTAGGATTTGGAGAGAAAGGCCGGTTGAAATTCGTGCTCACCTGAGAGTTACTGAGCGATCAGTGAGCCTAAAAGACAGCCATATTGAGTTGTAGCACCACGTCTAGCATGTAAATTTATGTCCGTATCAATTTATGTCACCCGCCACGGTGAAATCTCTGACAAATCCCAGTGAGGGACTGAGGATCTTGATGCTGCCTTTGGCATCTTTGTTGGTTCATCCCACAGATTCTTGAAGTATTTATACCAGATATAAAATGGTTCCTCAGATTCTAAACAACTGCGTATTTTTTTTAAAATTTTATTTATTTATTTGTCAGAGAGAGTGAGCACAGGCAGACAGAGTGGCAGGCAGAAGCAGAGGGAGAAGCAGGCTCCCTGCTGAGCAAGGAGCCCGATGCGGGACTCGATCCCAGGACGCTGGGATCATGACCTGAGCCGAAGGCAGCCGCTCAACCAACCGAGCCACCCAGGCATCCCTAAACAACTGCGTATTGTTCCATCTCTAGTATGTGAACACCTTTTTTTCTTTCTTTCTTTCTTTTTTTTTTTTTTTAGTAGGGAAGGGCTATTGATACTTAATATAAGCCAACTTCAGTTGATACTCAGGGAACTTAGGTTGAGTGAAAGAATGCCCAGTGAACACAGTGTTACAGAATTTGATTCCTTCCTTTAACACCTTACTACTCAAAATGTGGTCCACAGATCACCAGCATCCTCACTATCAGCAGAATTGTAACAGAAAGTGCCAAATCTCGTGGGCTCACTCCAGACCAACTGAATCAGAGTCTGTATTTTGCAAAATCCTCAAGTGATTTTTATGCACATTAAAGTTTAAGAAACTCTGCTCTCAGACACCATGACCATGAGCTGGATGGTTTATACCAGGTAAATGGTAATATCTTTTATGTCTTCTAATCTTAATTATAAAGAATCTTCTAGATCTGCATAACTGAAAGGGGCAAATGTGTGTATGTATAGCACAAAGCATGATCACACCATTTTTTAGGGGGAAAAAAAAACCTGAAGCTTTTAAAATAGCTTAATGAAAAATCTCTCATTTCTCTTTTCAAATATTATTATTGATATATCAATATACCTGAATTCCTTAGAGGGTTTTGAACTCCTGGAAAGTAAGGGTCAGATTTCAGGCACTTCTATATATCACTACAATTATGCACATAATGATTGTTTGAAAATGCCTATTGAACAGGCTCAAACTTCTGGATAAAAATATTCTCTTTCACAGCACCCAAAGGTTCTTTCTCTAAAACACTAATTACAGTTTATAATTATGTATTTCAGTGCTTGCTTCTTACATGTCTGCTCCTTCTGCTAGGTATCAAACTAGAGGAAAACAGCACAAGGTTTGTCTCATTCACTTTGGTATTGTGTTTGTCAAACCAAGGAGATCAGGGTGGTCCCTGTGGCATGAATTCAGATGTGCCAAAGGCATCCTTAATCAGATCATGATTTTACCTTTCTATTTGGAGGGGAGGGGAACGACAACAACAAAACCAAAAAACCAAAAAACCATTCTTTATACACAATCTTTATACAGAAATCCTGCTTCTGTAAGAGTAATTGTGTGAATTATCAACAGTTGTCAGTTTCTGACCCCCTGGACGGCTTAGCAGATTGAAAATGTACATTGCCTCCTGGAAGCCCCAAATTTGGCCTCTCTTTGCTCCACCCCCCCTCACCTTCAGCAAGAAGTCGTTGCCAATTCTCCGAAGTAGAAACGTTCAGTTTCAAGCCCTAAGAACAGTCAGGGGTGTTCTTCCCCGCTACCCCCACACCCCCACCCCGCCCCCAGAATTGCCTCCTCAGAGAGAGGCTTCCACACGTCTGCAGTACCAGCTCCGTCCCTAGATTCTTCTGGCACCAAACCCATCTTTCCTTTCCAGTTGCTGCTTCTTTGTTGGTGCAGGAGAGCGCTTCCTCCCGCTCTGGGGACTTGGGGTTTAACCCTGCCCGTGTGCGCTACTGTGTGTTTGCGGTGCTTCTCTCGCCTCCTGCGCCATTCTGTGGGTGTTTTTCTTGATCAGAAGTGGAACCACTGACTCTCCATAGCCGCCGATGTTTGTGCAATTCTCTGCAAAAATGGCTTCAAGTGTTACCTTGCCTGCTCCACTTCGGGGCAACCACAATGATGAGCAGGCACGAACCCCCCGACACACGCATGTCACCTCCCTGCCGGCCCCCGATAAGATCAACAAGCTTCGGGCTGCAGGCGCTGCACTCTGCACCTAACGAGTGGGGGGCACTACGCACTCCCTCACGGGGGAGGGGGGAGGGGGAAGAGGAGGGGCAGGGAGAGGGGACTTGCTTGGGCTGCCACTGCTCCCCCAGCGTCCCTCTTCCAGGAGGGGGAGGAGGGGCATGGCTGAGTTTGCGGGGGGGGGGGGGGGGGGGGGAGGGTGGTCTGAGGGTGCATTTCAGAAGCACAAAGGGGGCCAGAGGGACTGGCGACTTCTCCACATCCCATCACAATAACCAAGAAAATGGCTTACCCGGTGAGCATTTATCCTGAGCCCCACAAATTGCTACAGTGTTTACAAAATAAATATATAAATAGGCTCTCTGGGCCACCTCTCATCTCTCAAAGTATCTCTGCTTCCGAGCTGATGGGCGGAGACCCGCAGACGTCAGCATCTAACCCCAGGCAAGAACTCACCACCCTTGCAGCCCCGTTAAGGTGGGTGGTCTGTGGGGTGGTATTTCTTTTCTTTTTTTTTTTTTTTAAAGATTTTATTTATTATTTATTTGAGAGAGAGACAGTGAGAGAGAGCATGAGCTAGGAGAAGGTCAGAGAGAGAAGCAGACTCCCCGTGGAGCTGGGAGCCCGATGCGGGACTCGATCCCGGCACTCCAGGATCATGACCTGAGCCGAAGGCAGTCGTCCAACCAACTGAGCCACCCAGGCGTCCCTGTGGGGTGGTATTTCTGATAGATTTTTCAAATTTTTGTTTTGCATGTTACAAGGATTCCTTGTGACTCAAAAGGGAAGAGTAACCCTTGATTGGGACAGGATTAGATAGTAATTGTCTCATGGGCAGGATTATCTGGGTCTCATCTTCATTACCAAAGTCATGCTCAGTAAATTCAAACTGACATTGCCCGGGGAATGGAACCCTCAGTGTCAGGAACCTGATAACCCCTGACACAAGGAGCAGGTGGAAGGCGTTTGTGTTTAGGAGAAGACGAGAGGTCCAGGGCTGGATGGTGTGGGGGTGGCTTAAGGGACTTTTGTTTGGTTGAACCTAGGGTGGTAGGAGGCGGGGATTTTTTGCACACACCAGGAAACTGAGGCAAGGAGCGGAAGACTGGATCCAGGATACACAATGAGTCAGCCGACACAAGAAAGGTGCCATGGCAAGGGAATTATTTCCCCCTAACTCTGCGAAAGACGGCTGGTCATGAAAAGAAATTATTCATTTACATTTTTTTTTCCAGGAAGACAAGAGCTATTAAGTTTCACTCAGAAGAAGAAAGAAATGGACATCTGCAATGTTCCAGGTTTCCTAGATGGAGAATCTAATGCTATGAGAGAGGTTAGGCAACTTGGCTGAGGTCACAAGGCAAATGTGTGGGGTGGCAAGGAGGACGTTACCAGGTATGACTGTCAACCCCACTGCGGCCCCATGTCTGACATGCAAAACTGGCAGACAAGGCTTTAACTCTGCCCGGTGAGAGCTCACACCTAATTGTAGAGGGTTTCTGGCTGTCCCTTCCCGGCCTGAGGGTCGAGCCTTTTCTCCATGGGTTCTGTTTAGGTTGGGAAATCTGCAGAAGTTCCTGCAAAGGGGTGTGCTGACACCTTCCATACATTGGTCACAGCTGCCTGCTTCTCTTCCCAGGCTCAGCCTTTCTCCTTAGCCACACATGCTTGGCCCCAGGAACAGGTACTCCTAACATGACCTATTAGTAACTGCGAAAGTGTCCCCTGTCCCTGCTCCAAGGCCCAAAGAAATCCACCAACCGTCATAGCTGCCTCAGTAGCCACAAGAATGAAATTGGGAGACCACGTACTGAGCATGATCTTACACTTCTAAAAAGAGAACAAAAGCAACAGGAAGAAATGCAAGTAAAATTCTGGTAGGCTTCTGGCACTGCTTATAAGCAGTGCCCAGGAAGGAGACCCTGGAAATACCTAAGGCAGTCACTACGCCTGGATATTGTTGGGTTCATCCTGGGAAGGGCAACTCCAGCAAAGGGAGCCCCTCCTCCTGGGAATTTTGCACGGCTCTCTGGGGCCACGATCCCTTGGCCTCTCTGTCTTAGCTCACAGTTGGCCTGTTTCTCTCTTTCCAGACAGAGCTAAAGGTGCTAACTCTCTGCTGTTCCGAAAGGCTTTGGGGGCACTGCTTATCACAACTGGATCAATCATTGCCAGACTTTATTAAATACTCTCACTTCTGACCTTGACCAGCAATACTGCTCACAGATCTCACAATGCCAGATTCCAAGGTTCCAAAGATTGGAGCCGCTGAACCAAAGTGTTGAGAGTCTCCAGGGGAGTTTTTGCTTGCAAACAGAATCAGAAATTCCTGGGCAGGAGAAAAGTGAGGAGAGAGCATGGGGACAAAAACAAGTGTCCCCCCACCCCTCCTCGGCATCTTCTTGGAACACCTAATTTCTTGTCCCAGTTTCCTTTTCTTCAACACATAATCAGCAATAGGACAGGAGCCATTCATATGTATTTAAGAACAGTCACCTCTGACTGTCTCTCAGAAGCCGCTTTCCTCTCTCAACACTCCTCCCTCCCAGAGGAGCTGGAAAAGTTGCCTAGGTTATATGATCTTCATGCTTTCAGAAGCTTTGGTGTGAGTCAGCCCGGTTGCAGATCTCTCTTCAAAAATTTTGAACTGCAAAAGAAAGGCAAGTTCCATCCCCAAGGACAGTGGCCATGCAAATACTTCAGGTCACGATCGTTTGGTTTTGTTCAATCACAGATTTTCAAAACTGCCAAAACCCTCAGAGTTTCTCTCGTCTGTCATTTTATAAGAAGTAAACTGAGGCACTGAGCGGTGAAGCGACGTGGCTTTTACAGAGGAAACTGGACCTGCTCTCTGGCCCCGGGGCTCTCTGCCGAACCCGCTCATGACTGTCATGGCAGCCTCCATCTTTCTTTTTATTGAGTGCATGAGTGCAGAATCAGAGCAAGAAGGCTTTAAAGCGTTCCAGCATGACTTGATGCTCTTGTCACCTTTTCCTGCTTGTTGTTTTTGTATTCAGTTACAAATCTGGCTCTGACCCTTTTTGAAAGGGGTCACTGAAAGTGGTAAGGAAAGAGAGAGAGAAATAAGCTTGGTCGTGACCCAATCAGTCCATGGTTACTAAGTTTCTCGGGAATGGAGCCCTTTTCATGAGGTCGAAAAGTGGACGTGGAGGGAAAGCAGGAGCCATGGAGAAAAGATCCAAGGAAGGGCGAGACACCTGGCAACCCCCCTCGTTCTGGGGTTACAGAAGATCCAGTGGCCCACATTGGGCCCGAAGACTAACCAAAGCACGGTAGGAAAGCAACATCCACAGAAAACATTTGTTGCTGCAGAATTCTGATAAAGATTTGATTCCATCACTGGCTAAAAGAGGCAGGAAGAAAGAAGATAACTTTTAAGACAGTTGTTAGGAATGTCTTAAAAAAATAATTTTTCTTAAATTTTAGAACTTACTAAAAATGAGACTTCTTACCCCAGACCCCCAACTCCAGAGAGATTTTGTATAATTTAGTGTGGAGACCACTGGTAGTGGTGTTCATACAATCATCCAGTTGTGTTTTTTTTTTTTTTTAAATTTTTAAAAAATAAACTTTTGTGGGGGGTAATTCTAGCTTTACAAAAAAGTTGCAAAGATAATATTGAGAATTCAGTATAGCCTTCATCCCATTTCCCTTATTTAAAAAAATTTTTTTTAAAAGATTTATTTATTTACTTGAGAGAAAGAGGGAGAGAACAGGGGGAGTAGAGGGAGAGGGACAAGCAGACTCCACACTGAGCAAGGAGCCTGACACAAGGCTCGATTCCACAGCCCTGAGATCAGGACCTGAACCGAAATCAAAAGTCGGATGCCACCCAGGTGCCCCTGTTACTTCTCTTCTCCTCCTCCTTCTTCTTCTTCTTTTAAGTTGTGGCAAAATATTCATAACAAATTTGCCATTTAACCATTTTTGAGGGTACAGTTCCGCAGCATTAAACACATTCATAGGTTGTGTAATCATCACTGCCTTTGTCTCCTGAAGATTTTCATCTTCCCAAACTGAAACTCTGTACCCATTAAACAAAGACTCCCCTTTCTCTCCCTCCCCACCCTGGACACCACCCTTCTGCTTTCTGCCTCTGTGCATTTGACTTCTCTATGTATCTTATATTGGCGGGATCGTGCAATATTTGTTTTGTGACTGGCTTATTTCCCTTAGCATCGTGTTTTCAAGGTTCATCCATGTTGTAGCACATGATAGGATTTTCTTCCTTCTTAAGGCAGAATAATAATCTGTGATGTGTATATATAGTATATATGTATATATGTAGTATATTTAAATATATATACACTACCTTTTATATATATACTATATATATTTATATATACTGTCTATTTATATACATTTATATGTGTATATATATGTAGTCTATCTATATATTGATCTTATCTATATATTGATAAGCAATATATTTATATATATATCTTTATTAACACTTGGGTTGCTTCTGTTTTTGACTATTGTGAACAGTGCCGCTATGAATGCGATCTGTAAATATCTCTTTGGGTCTTTGCTTTCAGTTATTTGGGGTATATACCCAGAAGCCTAATGTGAATTTGTCACATAACCATGGCACATTATATTCACTAAACTACAGATTTTATTCAGATTTCCCTGCTAAAATATAATCTTTTACTAAGCACCCCAGGGGACTCTGGTTTATTGAGTTAAGGTTTTAGAAATATTGATTTATTTAATTTAATTAATTAATCAATTAGTTTTTTTATGATGGATTTAGTTCAGGAAGCAGTGCTGGCTATTGGAACGACAGTCAGCCCCCATGCTGAACCCAGAACAGTTTCAGTGGTGGCCTTTGCAACTCACTGCCTTTCACTGGGCCCAACTCTCCAACCTTCTAAGAAGAATGATCACATGGATGCCTTGAGAATTTTCTGGAGAATTCTAGAGAGAAGAAGTTCAAGGATCTCAAGTTGTTCTATAGGTAAGAACTTCCCAGCCAGCAGCTATCAAAGGGGAAACTGGCCAGTATTTCTGAATCTTAGAAGCAGACTCAGGAACAGTAAAAAGCCTTGAAAGAAATGTGACTGGAGGTTTCCTCTATCTCTTGTTTGTCCGGGATTGTCTGACTCAGGGTCCAGACTGGGGACATCTGCCTTCCATAGTCACTGAGCACAGAATCACAAGAAATGGTCTTTGCTTATAGTGGGTGGGATCCATGTTTCACTTGAGGAAGCACTTCTGATACAACAGTGGGTGACCCAAATCTTAAGTGCCTTGGTTTCACTTTCCCAAGCAAATGACTCTTGTGTAGTTTCTCAAGTAACTACTGCTAGTTTTACTGCTTCATTTACTCAACAGATATTTATTAAGAACAAAGTATGGGGGCACCTGGGTGGCTCAGTGGGTTAAGCCTCTGCCTTAGGCTCAGGTCATAGTCTCAGGGTCCTGGGATTGAGCCTGGCATTGGGCTCTCTCCTCAGCAGGGAGCCTGCTTCCTCCCGCCCCCTCACCTCCTCTCTGCCTACTTGTGATCTCTCTCTGTGTCAAATAAATAAATAAAATCTTAAAAAAAAAAAAAGAACAAAGTATGTACCCAAACTCTATGAGGCCATAAAGATGCAGGGATTGGTCAGTTGATCCTCTACCCTTTAAGACCCGTGCAGGCTAGTGAAAGAAACCTATGAAAGAAAGGTGCCTATGTAAATACACTTCAGAGCAATGATTATTTCAAATTGCGAGTTATTTTTACATGAGTTTAGTGTAGCTTTGACTAAATGTCAAGAGGCCTGGGACCCTTTTACAGCAGCATCAAGTACTTATGAAGGAGCATGGGAGTATTTTTCTGTCAGAACCAGCTCTACATGGCTTTACAGCAGTGAGCCTCTGAAGGTAAACACGGAGGAGACTAAGTCTAGACGATCGCTGACTTAGGACTGTTCAATGTCGGATTTTTCAACTTGACAGTGGTGTGAAAGCAATGTGCGTTCAGTAGAAACTATACTTCAAATTTCGAATGCGGATCTTTTCTTGGGCTAGTGATTGATCTGTGGTAGGATCCTCTCTCAGGATGCTGGGCAGGGGCAGAAAGCCGCAGCTCCCAGTCAGCTAGGTGATCACCAGGGCAAACAAGCCATACAATTACAACCTTCCTGCACCCATCCAACCATTCTGGTTTTCTCTTTCCGTGCAGTATGCAATAAATTACATGAGATAGTCAATATTTTATTAGAAACTAGGCTCTGTGTTAGTGAGATTATTTTGCTCATGTGTAGGATCATTTAAGCCTTCTGAGTCCCTGTAAAGTAGGCGAGGCTGAGTTATGATGTTGGATAGGTTAGGTGTCTTAGATGCATTTTTGACTTAAGGCATTTTCAACTTGCAATGGGTTCGTTGGGACCTAACATCATCGTAAGTCGAGTAAGATCTGTATGGAGCAGAAGAGCTTAAAGGTCTATAAACATGTGAAGGAGCATTATTACGGCTGCCCCAGGCATATGGTATTCTTCAGGCATCCTTTCAACTCAGTGTTTTCATACAAAGATGTGGGAGAAAATGGAAAATGAACCCAGGGGGCCATCTTTATGATGCTGCTTTAGATGTACACAGGGATGTGCGTTTCATGGTGGAAGCATGTGAACCCCAGAACAGGCAACCCAAGACACTCCAAGGAAGTATTAAAACAGGGAAATGAGGGGAATTCAGAGAAAGGGGAGGACCTGTGCCGAAATCTGGTTTGGCTTCTAGTCATCTCAGTGACTTGGGAAAAGCCCTCGAGGGCCCATAACAAAGGTAAAGGTGGTCATGACCTCAGCACTAACATCCTTACACCTTTTTGGAGAGATGTCAATTCCTGGGGACCCCCTTGTGGCAGCCCTGACTCAGAAGGAAACTCATCAGCATCACATCACAACATCACAGACCACTTCCTGAAGGGCTTTGGGTTTTCCCTAGAAGGCTCTTGTTCATGTTCAGATCCTGCCAGGAACAGAGGAGATCTGCTAGGCAGGCCAATTTGAAACTGAGACCTCCTATATAATAAGCACACACACCATAACACATAAATAAAGAATAGCTATAGAGCTAGGAGGAAAAGGAACAGAGTAGACGTTGGACCTTTCTGTATGTGTGTGTCTGTGAATATGTATATACACAGACATGCACAGCAGGGGTGTTTGGGGGGTTTGCACAGGTGGACAGGGATGGCTGGCTGAGGAACCCCAGCGAACCATGTCATCAGAGTTAAGGAAGAAAGACACCATCCTTTTTCTGAGGACAGAGAGTTTCTTAGAAAGTAAAGAAATGCAGACCGTCTTCATAGCAGCTGTCTTATCCCCTCAATCTCATTACTCCTTGTTAGCACAAACCATTCAGGACAGTTATAGTGAAAGTCCTGATAAGGAGGAAGTGATCACTTTCAAACTAATCTAGTGTATCTGTCATGAGATGGTGATAAACAAGGACGGTCTAACTGTTAAGTAATCAATGACATTGATTTGTAATTGGAGATATAGTATTAGTTCCTCCTTAACTATCTCTCCTACCACCCATCTCACACACACACACACACACACACACACACACGTGTGCACACACACAAAGGGATTAACCAAGTTGAGTCTGGTTCTTTTTTTCTTTTTCTTTCTTTCTTTCTTTCTTTCTTTTTTTTTTCTGTACTGATTGCATCCAGTATTTCTCTTTACCAGAGAATTTACCACATGATGATGAAATTAACTGTTCATGTGTCATCTTCTTCACTCAACTATATACCCTTCCAAGATAGGGTCAACATATTATCCCCTTAGGGGTACCTGGGTGGCTTAGTCTGTTAAACACTGTGTCTTGATTTGGGCTCAGGTCATGATCTCAGGGTCCTGGGATTGAGCCCCATGTTGGACTCTGCACTCAGCAGGGAGCCTGCTGGAGATTGTTTCTCTCTTTCCCTCTGTTCCTCCCCCAATTCTCATGCACTCTCTCTCTCTGTCAAATAAGTAAATAAATCTAAAGAAGCAAGCATATTATCCCCTTAAAACCTTACTGACCAACACAAAAATTTCTCCACAAAAGGGGTGAGTATATCAGGTCTAGACTAGTTCTGGAGTCTCGATCGTGCCATACTCACAGATGACTTTGACGAGGTGTTTCCTTCTTTGATACAGTCTGTTCTTTTTAGATGAGTGGCCCATGAGGAAATTAGCTTTTTAGTCCAGAATACAAAGTGGAAATACCACCTCTAAGAAACCTACATGCATCTTTCCATGAGGAATATAACTTTGAAACATAATTAGAGTAATACAAACGTAAGACAATTCAGGTCAGTCTCTTTTGTGAATGCTTTCAAACCTGAGAAGCCCAAATAATGATTACATGCCAGAAATGAACAAATAAATAATCCTTTTACCATGAAAAATATACTATTATAATAAAATTCACCTGTCTCTTTTTATTTTTAAATTAGGTTATTAGAGAATATGAAGTTACAAATATGGCTAACGTTATATTTCTGTTGGAGAGTGCTGTTCAAGAATATACTATTCCAGTATCTAAAACCAGTTTAGGGGAAGAATGTTAGGATGCAAATCAAAGAGTAAGGAGTCCAATTTCTTAATCATCTTAGAAGGAATACATATTATTTGCATGTGAGGAATAAAGATTATAGGAAGTGAACTCCCTTCTACATGGGGTGCAAATCTCTTTCTTTTCCAGGTATGAAGCAAAGGAATTTTGGTAGAACTCAGAGAGGATTGGGGACCCTAAACTCAGGTGATGGTATATCTCTAATATACTATCATTTTAACACGTAATCAGTGTAAAATTATTCAGGAGATATTTTGCATTCTTTCCTTTGTACTAATTGTTTGAAATTCATTGTATATTTTATACTTACAGAACATCTCAGTTTGGACCCGTTACATTTCAGTGCTCGATAACACATGAGGCAGGCGGCTACTGTCTTGAAAACCACCATCTATGAAGCCCCTCACAGCAGAAAAAGCTATCTGTTTTCTTATGGCATATATGGTTTTGTGGAGAAGATACAAGTAGCAGAATTGAGTTGAAATATGATATTTGACAAGTTATAGTTACCAAGTTCTTAACACTTTTTAAGCTTTATTCTAGGCACTGGCAATATACTTGTGAACAAAAAGTCAAAATGTCCTTCCTCACAGAGTTAACACTTTGATAGTGGGAGACAGACAGTAATCTAGGCAAACATTTAAATTTATTTTAATGTCAACAAATAACAGGGAAAAATTAAAGTTGGATAAAGAGGATACAAAATGTTGAGGTAGGAATTAGGTTTTACAAATGGTTGCCAGGGAATATCTCACTGAGAGGGTCATGCTTTGTTAAAGACTTTCACATTGGTAATATTCCAAGAAAATTATGGCATTGGAGAACTTTTATTTTTATTTTGGTAAAGAAGATTAATAATGAAAGATATAAATTAATATGATTTAATGTTTAAATCATATGTATATGTATATATATATGAAACAGAATGAATAAAAATAAAAAAGCTTTCATTCGACTTTTTTGTGAGGACTGACCATGTGCTAAGCATCGGGGATGCAACAAAGAGTAAAACATTTAGTCTCTGCTTTCCTGGGATTTGTATCCTAGAGAGAGAGAATATTCATATACTAATTAAGTACTTGGGATGATAAATATGTAATTAAATATTGGGATCAGTACTATGACTTCATATAACTGAAGGACCTAAAATCAGACCTGAGCTAGACAAAGGATTTCAGAACTTCCTGAGCCAAAAATGAAGGGAAGAGTGGAGAAAACATTCTAGGAGGAAGGAGTAGCCTGTATAAATGTTCTTGGTAGTGTATTTGGGAAACAAAAATATAGCTTGTCTAGCTGGAGTGAGGGAAGAGCTCTACCAAAGTGAAGCTGATAGCGAGTGTACCACAGAGTGATTCAACAATTCCACACGTCACCCCATGCTCATTGTGTTTGTCTTTATCTGACTGACTTATTTCACTTAGTATTATGCTCTCTAGCTCTATCCATGTGGTTTCAAGTGGCATAATTTCATTCTTTTTTATAGCTGAGTAATATTCTATTATATATATTATATATATAAATGCATGCCATGAGCAGGAGTTCATCATCACTTATCATCCAGGAAATGCAAATCAAAACTATAATGAGATATTACTTCACCTGTCAGAATGGCTAAAATCAACAGCACAAGAAACAACAGGTTTTGGTGAAGCTGTGGAGAGAAGGGAAGGCTTGTGTACTGTTGATGGGAAAGCAAACTGGGGCAGCCACTGTGGAAAACAGTATGGAGGTTCCTCAAAAAGTTAAGAATAGGGACGCCTGGGTGGCTCAGTTGGTTGAGCAGCTGCCTTCAGCTCAGGTCATGATCCCAGCGTCCTGGGATCGAGTCCCACATCGGGCTCCTTGCTCGGTGGGGAGCCTGCTTCTCCCTCTGCCTCTGACTGGCATTCTGTCTGCCTGTGCTCGCTCTCTCTCCCTCTCTCTCTGACAAATAAATAAAATCTTTAAAAAAAAAAAGTTAAGAATAGAGCTACTCTACAATCAAGCAATCACACTACTTGGTATTTACCCAAAGAATACGAAAACACTAATTCCAAGGGATATGCACACCCCTCTGTTTACAACAGCCTTATTTACAAAAGTCAAAATATGGAAGCAGCCCAAGTGACCATTCATTGATGAATGAATACAGAAGAGGTGGTATGTATGTCCAATGGTTTGTTTCTTTTAAACATTTAAGGTTTTACAGAAGGTAACTTGACAAGGTTTTGTGTTTAAATAATCCCACTGGCTGCCGTATGGCGAATGGATTGGAGGGGCTGACAGAAACCAGTAGGTAGCTCCTGGACCTGTCCTCAATTCAAGAACAGAATATACATCTTGTATGTGTACTCCTTGTGAAGAGAGATTCAGCAGGCTTTAAGATACTGTGACTCTGGGGTGCCTGGGTGTCTCAGTGGGTTAAATAAAGCCTCTGTCTTCGGCTCAGGTCATGATCCCAGAGTCCTGGGATCAAGCCCCGCATCGGGCTCTCTGCTCAGCGGGGAGCCTGCTTTCTCCTTCTCTCTCTCTCTGCCTGCCTCTCTGCCTACTTGTGATCTGTCAAATAAATAAATAAATAAAATCTTAAAAAATAAAAAAGATGCTGTGACTCTTCAGATGAAGTGGATGAGGGTAGTCTCTAAAGACTCAAGCCCTCAGAAAAGAGGCTGTTAGAGGATTTTGCACCACATCATTTGGAAATGAAAATGTTGAGAAGATGCAAATGGGACAGAGCTCTAATCAGGGAAAGTTCTCAGAGAATGTGAAGGGAGTTTGGACGGCTCAGGATCATAGTACATTAGATAATTTAGAAGCTACATATTAGCCTTTTGTATTAATTAAATTTCTCTGCAGGTTTCAGTTCTGCTTATGATAGCTTCCCCCCACACTTTGTCTTTCTTTTCTTTTCTTTTTCTTTTCTTTTTTTTTTTTTTTGATGAAAATGAGTAGAGTGCAGGAGGCAGTCATTAACTAGTTTCCCCATTTTAAAATTATTTCTTTGGGCCCAAAGTGACCAAGATATAAGGCCATTGAGGTTCTTGGAAAGTTGTTGTTGATCAATACAATCTATATTATGTTTGGACAGGTCACATTGAGTGGCGCAATATAATCCATTCTAAAAACTTGGTAAGAGATCATCTAATTTTTCCTTATAGCCTAATAGGACAGACGATTGGATTTAAAAGGTTTTTTATATTAAAAGAGTTCTCTTAAAGTTTTCCATTGACTGAAAGTAACCAGAAAAGGATGCTATGGAGTTCCAAATAATACAAAATCTCTTATATGGGAAAATCTTGTTGGAATGATTGATAATAATGATAGCTATTGAATGCTAATTACGTCAACTCTATGTTTCCACATGTCATCTTCACAATAAACTTGCAGTATAAGCATTCCTCTCTTTACCAAGTTATAAAGAGGCAAACTAAAATGTAGAAATATCATATTTACCTCACATCATTTGCCTCAATAATTATACGAGTTGGGTGTTATATAGAGCTGGGATATGAGCCTCATCAGTGCGTTTTGGGAGCTCATGTGCTCACTTAATCCTAGATTTGTGTGTTTTCCCTTTACCCCGGCAAGCACGAGGTGAGTTATCCCATTGAGGCTCACAAAGTGAGAGCATCTTTTGAACTGAAAGGGTGTTGAGTAGATGTTCTGCATAACTATGGCCACAGAGAGTTTTGGGTTGTCTTTGAAGCTCTGCTTTCCAGGTTGTCCCTTAACCAAGCAACCTCACTGCATTCTCTTGCTCATCGGCTCCTGCCGGTGATACCCTGTCTGAACCTCTCGTAATACATAAATGGTACACGTGGGCAACAGATGAGCTCTGTCCATCTCCCTGAGCTCTCACAAGTGTTCCTCAGGGTGCAAAGACAAACACTCATATAGAACGTTCCCCACTGAGAGGCTTAAGCTCTTTTTCTTTTATCCTCTTGTTGGTTTCCACAACTGTCAACGTCTACAGTGTACCTCCAGATTACTTATTTTCCAATTGAAATGATTCCAGGTTATCTATTTTATTTGAAAATTTAGACTGATGTGATACTCCTTTTGGCAACAAAAAAAGGAAGAATCATTCTGAAAGTCACATGAGTATGTGGTGATGGGAAGGAAAACACTGAGTTTAGTCAACCAGGACACTTAACTGAAAAAGAGCCTCGGGCAGAGAGAGACCCACTATACATCGAAAGGCATGAGACTGTCTGGGACTTCACTGTACCTTCCACTTCTTACCTTAGGAAGGAATTTAATTAAATAATTCAGCAAAACTGAACTTTGTTTAAAAACGTTTAAAAGCTACAAGAAAATCCCCAAAGAGTAGAAAAGCCAAGACAGGAAAAATTATAGCCTCTTTAAAAGGCCCATCATGGATTGAACTTCTAACTTGAATCCACCCAAGAGATGAAAGTCATAACAGCTGTTCTCAGGCCAGAGCCAAGTGTAAGCTCTGAGTCCATTTGTGCTGGGGCTGCTATGTTCTTCTCCTAAACATTCATTAAACAGGGTCATTTGGTTAGTCATTCATCCATCACTCTAGAGCTAGGGAGATCAAGCAAATATATGTCAGAAAGTTGGTCTTTGTCCCAGGAGGGCCCCTTAAGCTCTCCTCTTTCCCTCCCCACCACCCCTCCTCAGCTCACTGCCCCTCATGGACCTCCATGACTAATTTCCCATATTTTATTCCCTGACACTGTCCATGATAAGTAGGTCACCTCAGGACTCATTCCATTTGAATAAAGGGCCTTGCAGCCCAAGACTCTGCTCAGTGATACACATTCCAGAGCTCACCTTCAAAGCCATGTCTACCGTCCCTGCTGGACTAGAATGGGGAGGATACCGTGGAGGTATAGGGGACCCAAGAGGCCACAGCTTTGTTTTATATTCACACCGTTACTGCTACCTGCCTGTCCCTTCTTGTCCCAGTCTTCGTTTCATTTCTGTTTTCTTTCTTTATCCTTTGTTGGGGAATTGCTCTATGTAGTCAAGCGCCATTTTGGTTTCTCATAATGAAGGGAGGTAGCGCTGGAGGTGTTCAGGCATAAATTTTCAGGGAACAGCCAAAAAAAAAAAAAAATGGGACAAGAGTCTTCTAATTCTGTCACAGCCCTTCTCACTGATAGATGGAAAATTGTTCTGTAGAGGAACAGTGTCATGGGATTTGCCTTCTTCACAAAAACACATCTTAAGACCAGCAGTTGATTGTGATGATGGCTCAAAGGGATTCCTAGATCTAAGGGACCAAATTCAGAAAAGCTGAGCATAAGACATTGAGGGACCTGCTGAGGCAAAGGAAAGGGAGGGGGCAGAATTGCTTATATCAATAGCGTGGCAATTCATTGCAATTGGGACTTCATCTGAAAATAATATTCAATCTAATATACTTCATTCTGTCGGTTCCACTGTCTGCAGGCTTCTCTTCCATCAGCTAATGGCTTGGTCTCTCCAGTGACTCTGAGTCTGGGAATGAGGGGTTTATGCCACAAAGAAGAGTGGAGAAGAGCAGATCACTCAAAGGAGATAAAAATGGGACATTGGAAGCACAAAGCTCTTCCTAGAAATAACGCCCAATACTCTTTCTTATTTTTGTAGACTTCTTAAGCTAGGCCCATTGGAACTTTTATAGCATATGTGTAACAAAAAGAACCCAAAACTTACATTTCCCATTCAGATGTGCACCCAGAAGCTGAATCCCTGAAGTACCTGTGACTCAAGTCCCTAAACTGTTTGGATCCCTGGGCAAAGACAAGTGTTCTTGGGTGCTGAATATTGCATTCCAGAGGGGTAAGCCAGATCTGTCTATTACTATCCTTGCTCTAAAGTGCAACTCCTTATTGATCTCTTTATAGTCATTCATTAATTTACTTATTCATTCAACAAATATTTACTGATTAGCTGCTCTGTGCCAGGCACTACTGTGGGTCCCACTGCCAGGAAGGTAAACAAGACAAAGTCCCACCTCTTAAGAAGCATACATTCTGTAATTGTGCTTGACACTTCTACAGCACCTTTCATATGTTTGTTTGTTTTTTTTAAGATTTTATTTATTTATTTGACAGAGAAAGAGATCACAAGTAGCCAGAGAGGCAGGCAGGGGAGGGGGAAGCAGGTTCCCTGCTGAGCAGAGAGCCTGACACGGGGCTCGATCCCAGGACCCTGAGATCATGACCCGAGCCGAAGGCAGAGCCTTGAACCACTGAGCCACCAGGTGCCCCCTTTCATATGGTTTTGTCAACACCCACGTGGATGCACTTGGTGGAATGGTTTTCTCCAAGCTCCAGCCATTGTTTCCTTCTATCAGAAGGTCTGCGTTAAATATCCAACTCTTCCCTTGTTCCGACTGCATAACCTCTTTCCACAACTGTCCCAACCTGTCCTTTCACGGACTGCTCTCCTTATCTGTTAGAAGCTCTTCCTTCTGTACCTTTGTTCCTGTTCTTGACTTAATGCTTGTAATTGACTAATTCTTCTCATATCATTTTATGCACAACATCCTGTCTGCCCAGTTACACTGAAACTTTTCTGCATCCAGGGTCTAAGTCTTTAAATTCTTATTTATTATTCTTGAGCAACAAATCTAGGAATGTAGTACAACTAATGGCCTCATACAGCCAGGCTCCCGCCTCTAGTCCTTTCATCGTGTTATTTTTGCTGTCAGCTATTCTGCTCATCAAGGGATGTCTATTAAACAACACTGCTTCGCTTCTTGCTTTCTCCTGATGATTCTTGAACATCTGTACTATTCACCACTTGAGCATCTGTATTATTCACTGTATCCCCTGCATGCAGCAGAGTACCGGGCACAATAATGGGAAATTACTACTTCTTTCTTGATTCCCAGTGGACGGACTGATTGGCTGGGACAGAAGTAACAATCCTCTTAGTCTGTAGTGTGGCCGATCTTTAGGAATACGGTGGTATAGGCTAGAATTCGGGGGTCCTGCTTACTGAGTTCTACAAGTGCCTTTCGACTAACTTGGAGAAGCTGATGTTGGAGAAAAGTTGGCCACTGAGGCATAGAATGATGATAAATATGAGAGAGTCAGATGTCACCTCGTGCCCTGTTGAATGATTTCACTTTGGCTGAAAGGCCCAGACTGCATTTTTACATTTGACTTATAAACATGAGAGAGAAGGGGGGCAGATAGGGGAGGGGAGGGAGAGACAAAGATGCTACACTTCTGGCTTGGACGATTCAAGAAGAGGCAAACCAAGGAATGGAAAGATCTAGAATGTGGAAAAGGAAAGGAAACAGATTCTCTCCTAGAGCCTTCAGTGGGAATGTGGCCCTACCAACACGTTAATTTTAGGATTTCTAATCTCCAGAATCATAAAACATTAAATTTGTTTTGTTTGAATCACTAATTTTTGGTGATTTGTTACAGCAGCAATAGGAAACAAATACAAGATAGCAGGGCACAGTGAACCCAGAGAGTTCTGGAACAACCTTTGGTTTGGGCAAAAAACACGTATAACCCAAAATGTCATATACCAGAGTAGAAGAGCTGGATTATCTCAGAAGAGGAGGGATCCCTGCTGTATGAGGCACACAGTGAAGTGCTGATTTTTCTCAACGTCTGTAGAGAACAAAATTACTCTTGAGACAGAGGAGTGGCGTTAAACCCCATGCTAATTTTGACCACATAGACCTTGTCCTAAAAACCCAAAAAAGACTTTTGGGTATGGGAGGGAGATTGAGCACATGGTTTATATACTCAAAATGAAAATAAAAGGAGGTACAAAGAATCTGACCTATAATACAGAGAACGAGCTGGGAATTGCTAGAGGAAAGGGGGTTTGGGGGATGGGCCAAATGAGTGAAGGGGAGTGGGAGATACAGGCTTCTGGCTGTGAAATGAATAAATCATGGGGATAAAGGGAACAGAATCAATGGTATTGTGATAGCGGTGTGTGGGCCCAGGTGATGGATACACTTGTGCGGAGCATAGCATAATGTATAGGATTGTCGAATGACTGTGTTGTAAACCCAAAACCTGCTCAAACTTAAAAAATAAAAATAAAAATGTAAAATTTAAAAAAGGAGGTACAGGGTGGGATCTATGTACAACTTTATATGAAATGTGATTTTTGATATGTTCTTAAAGTCTCATTTGCTCCTAAAATCTCCATTTCCTGGTTATCGTAGTATCTGGGTTAAAGGATTGTCTCCAATCTCCATAGTTTTGGTATCATTTGCAGAATAGTCTTACTATAAAAATTTACTCTATTTAAACGGATTCAAAATATATAGACACCCATGAACTAATGGAGGGTGATTTTCTTTATAAAAGCTGTCACGTGGTTCTATGACTAGGTCTCTGAGATGTTCTTTGATTGGTACAATATCCAGCACACAAGCTCCCAGCAGGAGCTCCTTCATCCCAAACCCAGTGGGAAGTCCCTGACCTTCACTTAAAAGAGATGTAGCAGCTAGAGTCCAGAGTCAACAGGTTTGTTTAATTGACCCTGATTCTGTGTGGCTCACATCCACTCTCTTCTGTAGTTCAGTTTCCTTTCTGTTCTCCCAACCTCCCTTCAGACAGTCCTGACAGGCACTGCCCAGGATTCCTGAACTAACTCTACTTGTGTGTTTTTCTGAAGACTTTATTGTTTAGAACAGTGTTTGTTTCACAGCAAAATTGAGCAGAAGGTGCAGAGATTTCCCAGATCCTCTTGCCCCCACACAGAGGTAGCCTGTCCAGTTATCGACATCCCCCGCAACCCCTCACAACTACCCCCCCCTCCCCCCCCCCGCTGCCCAGAGTGGTGCATTTGTTACAATTAATGAACCCACATTGACACATCATTACCACCCGAAGTTCATAGTTTCCATTAGGGTTCACTCTCAGTGCTGTACATCCTATGGGCTTGGACAAAGGCATAACAACGTGTATCCGTTGTGATTGTATCTCACAGAGTATTTTCACTGCCCTAAAAATCCTCTGTGGTTCATCCCTCATTTCTCTTGGCCCCTGGAGACCACGGATATTTCATCGTCTCCATAGTTCTGCCTTTTCCAGAATGTCATAGACTAGAATTATACAGTAGGTGGCCCTTCCAAATTGATTTTCACTTAGTAATATGCATTTGGGGTTCCTCCATATCTTCCCCTGGCTTGATAGCTTCTTTCTCTCTAGTGTTGAATAATGGTTCATTGTCTAGATGTACTATGGTTTATTACTCATTCATCCGCAGAAGCACGGCCTGGCAGCATCCAGACTTTGACAATTATGAACAAAGCTGCAGTAAACACCCATGTACAGGTTTTTCCATGAACATAAGTTTTAACTCCTTTGGGAAAATACCAAGGAGCAAGATGGCTACATCATATGGTAAGGCCATGTTTAGTTTTGTAAGAAACTGCCCAATTGAGATTCCCCAGTGGCTGTACTGTCTTACATTCCCACCAACAATGCGTGAGAGTTCCTATTGTAGCAGGATTTGGTTGTGTCTGTGTTTTAGATTTTGGCCATTCTAATAGATGTGCAGTGGTTTCTTACACGTTTTTGCCTTTACACCATAAACTCTTTAATGACAGGGACTGTGTCTTTTATCTTAACTCATAGAAATAAGGAAAAATAAATCCTAAAGTCTGCTCAACCTTGCCTACTATGTTACTGTATGATCCTTCCCAGATTATTTTATCTAACAATGAATGCATCATTCCCATAACTCTTAAAATCTAGCCCCCTTGAGGGCCAGGATCATCACATCATTTTTCGCAAAAGAAAGACGGAAGACTGTTATAGACCTGGACTTGGAGAGAGAGAGAAGGTGGCTCAGTCAGGGAGTGGGATCCTCCCCGCTGGAGGTGTGCACTCGATGTTATGCAACGTACACAGGCACTGGGGACAGGTGTTCTAGCACATGGCCCCTAACCTCCATCCAGCATCACAATTCTATGACCTTTGTCATTCAAGTTGCACCCTCTGAGAAATTCTATCCAGCCAGGTCTTTGGCTGTAAATGATACCAGAAGAATGCAAGATCCAAAGTGATATTAGGTCTGATTTTCTCTTCAAATTCATCTCGTTCTATTCTCTATCCTCTATGCTGTGTCTGGCCATAGTAAAAAAAAAAAAACCTTGTTGGTCCTCCTGTATAATCTGATCTCCCCCACCTTTTGGCTGGACTCATGGAGCAGAAGGCAAACCTTTGGTCTGTCTTCACGGGCTGTCCCTCCCTACACCACAACTTAGATATTATATTTTCTGTGAAGCTTTTCTTGAGCTCCCACGACCATTCCGAGGGTCCTTGCCTGCGTTCCCATCCTACTCCGAGCTTCTCACAACTGCATCTTCATTTACTGTTCATTTGTCTATGTCCAGGAGCCTGCAAGCTTCTGAATGGCAGGGAGGGCCTTGCTCCCCTGAGACCCCCAGTGACTCGCATACTGCCTTGCATATAGTAAATGCTCAATAGGCATTTGTAGAACACATGCTTAAACACTTATATTTAACAAATGAATGATTGAAGGCCCAAATGCGTCAATTGGACACTCAACGTAAGCCCAGTTTTTAGTTGCCACAGTTATACATCAGTAATAGTTTAATTAGATATGGAGAGGGCGAGGGAGACAGAGAGAAAAATACAACTGAGAGCACTGTGTGCTGAGATATTATTTCCTACTTTTATTCATAAAGGCCCACAGTTCAGCCTTACACTCCCAGGCAGGAGACCTGGGGGAAATTGTCCTCTGTGTGGACACTTGCCTTTTTCCTGAGTGAAGCTCTGTAGCAGGAACTTGGAAGAGTAGAATAGTGTATCAACTCAGGGCACCTGGGTGGCTCAGACGTTAAGCATCTGTCTTCAGCTCAGGTCATAATCCCAGGGTCCTGGGATTGAGCCCCACATTGGGCTCCCTGCTCAGCGGGAAGCCTGTTTCTCCCTCTCTCACTCCTCCTGCTTGTGTTCCCTCTCTCCCTGTGTCTCTCTCTGTCAAATAAATAAATAAATAATAAAATCTTTAAAAAAATTTTAAAAAAAAAAGAGTGTATCATCTCCCCCAGCCCTGACTCCATGCCTGGACAAGGTGAGCAGCTATCTGCATGGTCTGATTGTACAAATTCCAGAACTTTGTCCATAATTAATCTCTTCTGCCAGGTTGCCCTGATGCTTGTAAACTCTGTAACTAAAATCACTCCTCTCACTAGAGTAAGACTGCATCTCTAGAAGTTCACTTTTTACACCCAAGGCAGGTCCCCAAAATGGCTGTCACAATCAAGGTTTCAGGAATGTGGATTTGTCAGCCCTAGTTCCTATCACTAGAGAGCTGTGCCCTGAGAAAATGGATGATGGAGAGATTCTTGGTGAAGGACCTGATGTCAGGAAATATTCGGGCTCGAGGTTCTGAAAGCAGCTAGAGGCGGAAGGTGCCTGTGTGAAACTCCGTGTCAGTTCAGGAAGCTTAAAATCTCTGGCATCCGCTGAGGAAGAAACGGGGAAGGTGAGTGAGGACAACCCAGCATCTCAGTTTTGTCATGGAGTCGTCCCACTCACCCCTAAAACAGGCTTTCCAAGTTGGGGTGCATTTTTCTTGTACAAGCTATCACAACATATCTTGGTTTCTCTGTTTTCTTGTAAAGGTGTAAAGTTCTCTGTCTACTGGGTGTGCCTCACCCCATTGCCACAATTAGAAGTGTAACATTCTGACTGCGCTTTTGAAAATAGAGTGAAGTTTTGTGGCTACGTATTTTCTCTGACTGCGAGGAAAGCAAACAAAAAATACAGACTCGATGTGTTGCAGGAAAGGCTTGAAGCAAACAATAAAATATTGATCGACGGAGGTTATTAATAGGATATGGTCACACCAGTTTCGTTTCCACAGAGATGGGAGAAGCTCTGCTAAATCCTGCTCTGTGAGATATTTCTCTCTTCTACGGGGAACTTTCTTTCTGGGACTTGGTATGGGAGAGACTGTCCATGAACATTTTCCCCTTCAAGCAGAAATGCTGAAGAAAGGTCAAGTCTTCATAACTAATAACCACAGATAATAGAAACTCCATATACTCCATAGAATCTGCATTCCCTGTAAATTTCTAGATTTATTGTCTTAGTTGTCAGGCTTACTTAATAATACCTAATAGTTTCTGCTGCTTTTCTGTTTGCTCATGTACCCCAACCCAGAGCTGAGAATTTGAGGAAGACATAACTTTCCTGCTGCTGACCTCATGCTCTGTTTCACACACAGGAGTAGACTCAAAGTGATGGTTCTCACCAGTCATTTGTTTTTCCCTAGAACTTATTGGAAGATCAAGAAATGTTGCTTCTAATGTCTCATACAGAGTGAAAAATGTGCTTTTTATATTCTACACTGACCATCACATACAGTTAAAAAAATCCAACTGTAGCTAAATTTTGAAAAAGGTGCTTCAAAGCCTGGTAAGTAGTGTCATATGTATTTTCTCTTTTGATTCCTCTAAACTCAGAAAATAGTGCTGACTCCATTTCAGAAATGAAAATGGAGGCCCCAAAAAGTGAAGTGACAAGGCCATGCTGCTCACAAGGGACTGAGCTGAAACCAAAACTTGACTATAGATCGTATTCTTTTCACACCCACCAGTGAGGGAGACAAAGGTGGGTTGGCCACCTAAGTGTTTATTATGATGCCTTGCAGAATGCCAGGCCAAAAATCAAACAAAACCTTACATTAAAGATCAAAACCTCCCTGAACTCAAACCCCCAGAAAGAAGGAAATTAAGGAGGAAAAAAGGAGGCAAATCGAGATGGATATCTCTGGGCGATTTCACATAGGAGTAGTACTCACCTCTGACTGGCCTCATGGTCTCCAGGATCTTCCTAAACCAATCTCTGGGGCATGAACTAATCAGACTGAGAGTGCAGGAATTTATCTATCCTCCTATTCCTGCCAACTGCTGATTTAAAGATGTGAATCCACTCGATTATCTAACAGTTAAGAAGTGAATCCAAATTTCAATGACACGGAGATGAGAGCCCAGGGCAACACCAAGGACTAGGACTGGCAATTAATTAGGCAGATAGCATCTTACATTTGGAAAGGACCTCAGAGGTCTAATCCAATCCTGCTCCTAGTACAGGAATCCTTCCATGGCCTTCTCTCTGTGGATGGGAATTTTCGTGTTTCTTGAAGCAGCCATTCTTCTATGACTAGATGAGATCTTGTGGGTACTAGGTCTTGCCTCCATGGAATTGAGCTCTATCCCCTTTTAAACTGTAAGTCCACCTTTTGGACCCAGTTCTTCCCTCTGGCACTGTAATGAGTATGGTTGCTTGTGCATTTAGGCGCTTTTCCCAATATGTGAAGTCATGGCTTTCTTAAGTCTCCTCTCTAGCAAAATAGACTCAGTTTCTCCCACACTTTTGTATTCACTAATTTTCAGGCCCTCCATAGAAGGTTTTTTGCTTGGACACCCCCCACCCCTCCACCACCTTTTTAGTGACATAGTGACATACAGTCTGTTTTCCCTGCTTAGTCTGACCCAGTATTAACATACTTTCAATACCTTTACTGATCATAAGCTCCATAGCAATGAGGCTATACATATATATTGTGTTTGGAGATGGTATCACTCCCTGAGCTCTGTAACCCCCTGGAGTTTACCAAATGAGAACTGGTTTTCATCATGTCATCTACCTCAGAAGCCACACCACCAGTGAGGGGGCCAGATCCAGTTGTCAAGATACAGGCCACAACTAATACACAATTGTCCCTTTGAACCAATTTTTGCTTCCATAAGCTTTTTGTTTATCTAGTATTGCATCTCTTAAAATACAGAGGAAAAAAAAAAACAGGTAAGAGACTAGTTCACTTTGACAAATAGCCTTTGAAAGAGACCAAATGACATTCGGAAAGTTGGTAAAAGCCACCAGAGTCAAAGCAACTTCTCAAAAAAAAAAAAAAAAAATTGTGGCTATGCTATGCTCAACCAGGCCACACCTGTTTTGAGAAACCACCAAGTGTTCTTCAGATAAACAGAGATGCCAGGTCTGACAGTCTCTAAGGCAACCAGATACGGATCATCATCACACATGTGAGAGGCAGAAAGAGACAGCAGTGACAAACATGAAGTCTCGTTCTCTCATCTGCTCAATGGTGTGGCAGCTGCTGGAGACAACTCTGCCTCCGGAGCCCACCCCACATCTAGTTTCAAACCCTAAGTTCTAATTGTAGTGAAGAGAATCCTGCAGTTGGGAAAATATCCAAAGGATCTGGGACCCAACCCTTAAGCAGGCATCCTGTCCCCTAATGTGGACTTCAACATGGACTTCTGAGTAAAGAAGACAAGGCGTAGCTCCTTGCAGTGTTCACAATAAAACAAAATGTGTATGCAGCTAGAATTCATGAGGGTATACACTTGGGGATAAGCCAGTGAATCTGGGCAGGAAGAAAGAGACCGCTTATCTAATTTGGCTCATTGATGCCTAGATTGGATTTTTCTTAAGAAACCACCATCAAAATATACCCATGTCCCTGCATTCTGAGTGTTTATATCTACTGAAGATGTGTAATATCGTAGTTCCCATTCTGTGACATTTCCAACTTGTGAAATTTTAACAAGAATGATGCAGACGAACATTCTCTAGGAAGTTGACAGATACGGGATGGATCCAGGAGTTGGAATGGGTGCGTAAAGGATGCTTTTGAAATCATTGCACTGCGTTTACTTAATGCCTGGGTTTTCTTGTTCCCTAGATTTTGTGCTTCTCTGTCTTGTTCTTTGGTGCCATTCCCACTATTCCTAGTGTCACGCTCTGCACCTTGTTCATACTCAAGAAATAGCTGTTGAACCGAGTTACTACGTTGCTTTGAGGAGATACAGCTCAAAGACAAGGAAGATAAACCGAAATCTCATGGCTCAGGAAGAAATGGGAAAGCATACTGCAAAGATGGACTAATTAATGAGTTAATGAACTTTGAAAAGGTAGAATCATAAATGCTAATGATAACTATTTGTTTATGAAGCTTAATTATAAACAGAATAAATAAATTCATTGATCTAGCTGGTCAGAGAGCAACCATCTTTATTAAAAGGCCTGAGCAGGGCAAGAACAGTTAAACAGAGATGAGTGGAGGGCAAAATGTGTACAATCAATCATGGTGGTGAATATAACCGGTTTTATATCAATACCAAGGCATGTACCATAGAGACATCAAAATAAAATTGTCAATATCACTCAGACAGTGTTTATTTTATATTTTATTGTCACAAACTTATGAACAAGCCAAGAGACAAAACCAAAATCATAACAAGTCCTATCACCAAGAAATAAAATAGCCATTTGAGTAGTCTCTCTCTATATATCCTTTGAGTTTGTCTGCAAATATCACAATACTTAACCACACATACACACATTTTTTTTAATTGGACTAACATTACCCATGTTATTTTATAGTTGTGTATCATACATATTATGTAATAATAGACATTTAGGTTGACTCCAAGATTTTTTCCTACTGTTTCTCTGTTAAGCCTATTGTTGAGTTTTCTGGCAAGGTTCTGCAATTTATTTTCTTGCTAGCAGTATGTAGATGGGCCTTTTATCTTCTACTGTAGAGGGAAGTGTGACCGTAGCTTAAAAATGATATGATATATATATAGATAGATCTATCTATATCTATATCTATATCTATATATCTTTCCATTAATTTAAGAACTCTTGCTATTGAAAAATAAGAAGGATTTAGGGGAAGTGACTTATTCATCATATTTGTGTCCATTGATTAGGCCCCTAAAGTTGATCCTTATAACACTGCAACATTTTTTAAACATAAGGTTTTGAGTCAGTTTAGGATAGCATTATCCCAAAATATTTTTGCATCACCCAAAGTTAAATGAATATTATCACTTTTAAGAAAAAAACCCTCAAAGTTACATATTCTTATTTATTAAAAAAAGCGACTAGAAAAAATATGGGTAAAAATACTAAAGAGTAAGTACTCTGTGGACAGTGGATTCTACTTTATATTGTAATTTCCATCTGGTTTTACCTCTGCTGCCCTTCTCCAGAGGCATCCTGTAAGCTTTTTGCTTGTGTTCCATATCTGAGAGACTCTCCTACGAAAGCCAGGATGGTGGGTCAGCTGGTGAAAACACTAGCACATGTAGTGAGAGCAAAGCTGCTCCCTTTGGGTTATCTGGTTTTGAGTAGGAGACATGAGACACTCCTTTACACACCCAGGTCATCTGTCTCCTGCCCCCACCTAGTCAGTGGAAGAAAAGATGGAGGTTGGATGGCTCAGGAAAATTTGTCACCACAACTAGAAACAGTGCCTAGCTTAGAAGCCTAACCGACTTCGGGTCAGGAGTGTCACCCTGATGTGCAAAACACAGCAGCTTTCTTCACCCAACACCTTCCCCACTGGTCTTTCACTCAAGTGCTTGGAAATAATGACAGTCATGGCGTAGGCTTGGCGCTGGCAACTGTGCCATGAAAACTAAGAAAAAGAAACCTTTTAGGATGGAATCAGGAGGCCAGCAGGGGGAGCCCTACCACTTGTTGCCATGGCCCATCCAACAGGAAGGGACAGATCTCACAGGTGAGTATTACTTGGGTGTCTCAGCAGCAGGAAGGAAGTTTTTCCTACCCTGGCAACAGCCCAGCCAATGAGAGCCCACCACAACTCAGCCAATGAAAAGCCGCTATACTTTGAAACCCCAGGTTACTCCAATGGACATTTTGTTTATAACAACTTTCCCAATGTTCCTCTTTCCTCTATAAGAGAGTGTCCCTGTCCTTTATTCCCTGGACTTGCTTGTGGGTTTGCCAAAGACTGTCTGGGATTGTAATTCTCTGCTATTTTTGGATAAAGGGATTTTTTAAAAAAGGATTTTATTTATTTATTTGACAGACAGAGATCACAAGTAGGCAGAGAGGCAGACAGAGAGAGGGGGGAGCAGGCTCCCCACTGAGCAGAGAGCTCAATGCGGGGCTTGATCCCAGGACCCTGGGATCATGACCTGAGCTGAAGGCAGAGGCTTTAACCCACTGAGCCATCCAGGTGCTCCAAATAAAGGCATTTTTTGCTGGTAAAATATCAGGAAGTTTTATTTTGAAGGTTGACAGTATGGGGATGGAAACAGCATAGTTCTTACTTTAAAATGTCCCCACAGCGCTTGGGTGGCTCAGTGGGTTAAGTGGCAGACTCTCAATTTTGGCTCAGATCATGATCTTGAGGTGCTGGGATTAAGCCTGGAGTTGAGCTCTGTGCTCAGCGGGAAGTCTGCTTGAGGAATTCTCTTTCTCTCCTCCCTTCGGCCTCTGCCCCCTGCTCCTGCTCTCTTCCTCTCTCTGTAAAATACATAAATAAATATATATTTTTAAAGATTTTATTTATTTGTTTGACAGAGAGAGGGAGAGCGCACAAGCAGAGGAAGGGGGGTGGTGCAGAGAAGCAGGCTTCTCCATGACCAGGGAGCCCCATGTGGGGATCCATCCCAGGACCCTGGGATAGTAACTTGAACCAAAGGCAGACGCTTAACTGACTGAGCCACCCAAGCACCCCAATAAATAAATCTTTTAAAGTAAATAAAAAAATAAAGAAAATGTCCCCATTTGTAAAAGAATTAGTACTTGTTCTTATTTAACAAATGTTTCATTTCTTTAATTAGTGATGACAAGGTTAGTGTAAAATAATGACTCTTCACTCTCCCTTTTTTTCATTCTCGTCGGCCTGGGAAGAGGAGAGCTTAGAGATGTTGGGGTCCAACTATGTAGGTCTGAGTCTTACATCCTCTACCTATGATTTGTGTGACCTTGGTAAGTCTCGTAACCTCTCTGTGCCTCAGTTTCCCCATTTACCCAAAGTGGATAATGATTGCGCTTTCTGGCTAGCATTGTTATGAGGATGAAATCAGTGAATTCATGTCAAGTGATTTTAGAAGAGTACTTACCATGGGTTAAAGACTCAACAAATGCTAGCTGCTACTGTCATTGTCACTCCTCAGTTCTGAGCAATGTTTGGACCCACGACTTAGTGAATGACTCTCATGGCAAACTTGGTGCTGTTTCACTGCAGCTCGTGTTGAGAGCGAGTCTAAGAATATTTACTGAAAGCTGTAATTCTAAACCCTGGAGGACCCCAAGGCATTAGCAAAGACTGTGGGAAATTTGTAGCGGACACCAGAGAATCACTGCTTTCACTTACATGATCATTGCTTCACCAGCCTTTTCCCACCCCTCAGTGCAAGACAAATCCACAGAGTAATAAAAAACATGCATGACAGTTGGGTCAAGAAAGCAGCATAAAGCAGAAATCAGCAACAGAGCTGCCCACGCTGTTCAGCGGGTACTGTGATGCCCTGAGTTTCTGTCCCCCTCCTCTTTTCCTCCTGTGACTAAATGAACAGGCTTCAAGCATGCAAACATATGTGCACACGATTCCCACAGCCACTTAAAGGAGACCCTGTGCCTGGCCAGAGTGATCTGCTTCCTTGTGTCAGGGTGGGGGCTGGTGGTGGTGGTGGTGGTGGTGGTGGTGGTGATCTCTCTGGTTCCAGGCACTGGAGGGAAGCACAAGAGGAGATGGCTTCAGGGCAGGGACTGCAATGTGGTCTTGCCTGGAATACTTAAATCCCCCTCTCCCTCCCTTGGTTTTCACTTGCATCAGAAGCCAGGAGAGTAGAAGACTGGGTTTACTTGGTCAGGTCAACTTAACTTATCCCCTGGGTGTGTATAATTCCCTTCTTAGCCCACTTGTCATATATAATACAAGAGCCAACCACTTCTATGTGGGCCATTCCAAATATGTTTAAGAACACACTGTTCTTAGATTTACTGTGACTAGTGTAAACTGATTGGAAAGGATCCTCTTGTACAGTTGGGAATGAAGGTCTTTTTTCCTTAAATATGTGTCAGGAAGCTTCTCTTCTCACCTCTGTCTAGCTTCCTTTTTGATAGTACAATGAGACAAATTAACACTCCATTTTTAGCCAGACTGATTGCCAGAAAAGTCAGGGAGCTGGAGAGTGCTTGAGAAAGGCCAGTATCAACTTGGGGCTGGTTTTTCCAGAAGTAAAATAAATAATAGGCTTGGAGCCCAGGTTTCAAGTTCATCACAGCAAGCTCCTCTTCCCTGAGCCCAATTCCAACTTCCAAATTACAAATGAGCAGAATCCTCATAAGCATTTCAGCTTTGAAAACAGAAGTCTTGGGTTTGGGTTCTAGCTCTGCACTCACTTAGCAGTGCACTTGGACAAGTCATAACCCCTGAGATTGTCTGCTCATCTTTAGAACAGGTGCTGAAAACACCCACCTCTGCGTGGGGACTAGGTGACGTCATGACTGTGAACCATTTTGTTGCTGTAAAACATAAAAAAAAATATGAAGAGGGTTTACTGCTGATTAGGACATATAGATGCATGACACTAATACATATGATTTCACTTATCTGGGGAATCTAAAAAAACAACAAAAAAAAACCCCAACTGAACGAACAAACCACAACAACAGCAACAGCCAAACAGACTCACAAATACAGAGAATAAACTAATGGTTACCAAAGCAGATGAGTGACACAGGGAGAGGGGATTAGGAAGTTCAGAATTCTAGTTATAAAATAAGTAAGTCACAGGGGTGAAAAGGACAGCATAGGGAATATTGTCAGTGATAGTGTAATGACTTTGTATGGTGACAAACAGTGACTTCAGCTATGGTGTGGAATGCTGTGTAATGTCACACACCTGATGAGGATATAACACTGTAGGTCAACTATACTTCAACTAAAAATTGAAAAAAATAAAGCAGAACTGAACCCTCAGGCCTAGAATTGAACGGTGCTATCTCTTATGGCAAGTTCTGAAGGTGAAAGCAGATCATCTGCGAAGAGACTATGAACATTCTACTATACAGAACCTTGTAAATGTATCGAGGTTAAGACACAGATGGCACAGGAGGGAATGAACACTTCCGTGAAAAGGAGAAACGCTCCTTTGCAGATCATTAAAAGCATTCTCATTTGCCTTTTGTCACTGGAGAAGAATTCCAGTTTGATGCTCTTCCCACAGTTGTCCCTCGGGATTAGATCCCGTGCTGGCCTGGGTCTGCCACCCGCACATTCACTGGGAGACCTTGTTCTTTACAAGGCCGCTTTACCGATCCCAGCAAACTTCCATGTTGTCTCAAGTTTCCACTTGCAGATGAAAAATGTACTATATTTTCTGCCATTTGTACTTTAGACTGCTTCAAATAATGAGGTATTATTTTGATACCACCCTTCTGTGTTTCTTTGTTCTAAATAAAGAACTCAACATCCTATCAGTATTCATCTTCATTACTCTCTGGAGAGGCAGGCGAAGGCAGGAGATTTGGAAAATGGAGGCACGGATGTTTAAACCATTAGCACAGAGACTTATCCAAAGTGACCAAGTGAGTAAGAGGCAAAAATGGAACTCGTGGAGATCTGGTCCGGTCCTAGAGATCCCCCGGGAGAAGCATGGCTGCGTAAACACGTGCACGGCCAACATTTGCAAGAGCAGATGTTTCTTCACAAGCCTACTGTACAGCAAGGCCCACCCTTGCCTATCTGTTCCTATCTGCTTTTATTATGCTTTGGGGCTCTAGCATGATAAGACTTCCCATATGGTACTTGTATTAACATTAAATAATGGTCATTGTATTGTGTATGCTATCACCATAGAAATATTTACTTAGTTGAACACAGACACCGGTCAAGCAGAGTGATTGAAAACAAGCTAATCATAAAAACCATTCATGCTCACATCTATTTATAAAATCTGTTTCGTTTGTGCCAGTTAAGTATAGGCTTTGTTCTAAACAAACACGCAAACCTTCTGCACATCCAGAGACATGAAAGGCGCCCGCCTCCCCCTCTTCAGAAAGCCTGGCCATGGGGTGTGGCCTGTGCTGTGTGTGAACTAGCAGGCATGCTTTCTGGGGCTCAGCTCCGCTCCTCTGAGGCTGAAGCTGCTGACCCTGGCTTTCAGGGTGCCTTTGTGTTCTCCCCTCTCTGGGCTCTCCCGGTCCTCTGGGTCTCAAACTTGGATGTGCTCAACAGCAGCCTGGGGGTCTGGAACAAATGGAGTTGGTCTAGTTCCACACCAGAGATCCTCTCTGGGTGGCTGAGGAGCTGGGGTGCAGGAAATGGATTTTTAGGAGACCCTCGGGTGGTTCTGGTTTTGAGGGTGTGTATTTTCCACTTGAGAAATGGCCCTCTGGACCAGGCTCCTCCAGGACTCCTTTCCCCCTGCCCACCCCCTCAGACCCCAGCAGTTGCCATGGGGATAGAGCTGGTGCTACTAAGCATTGCCTTTCCATGCGCCTAAATTTTGTCTTGACGGATACCAACGATATACATAAATGTATATTCCTTCCACCCTGTATAGCAAAATGTGTGAGAACCTGGGTTTTAGAGTCAAACAACTTGAATCTGTCTCTGCAACATACTAATCATCTGGCCTTGGGCAAACTATGTAGCCCCTCCAGGCCCCTCTGCCTTTTTAAATATACGAAATGGGGATGGGGTGCCTGTGTGGTTCAGTCTGTTAAACGTCTGCCTGTGGCTCAGGTCATGGTCCCAGGGTCCTGGGATTGAGCCCCATATCAGGTTCCCTGCTCAATGGGGAGTCTGTTTTTCCCTCTGCCCCCTCCTCCAACTCATGTGCTCCCATGCATACTCTCTTCTCTGAGTCTCTCAAATAAACAAATAAAAAATATTTTTAAAAATACAATGGGGGAGGGGCACCTGGGTGGCTCAGTGGGGTAAGCCTCTGATACAAGATATTAATACTGATTTCACTTACCTGGGGAATCTTAAAACAAAACAAAACAAAGCAAAAAACAAAACTAAATGGCTCAGATCATGATCTCAGGGTCCTGGGATCAAGCCCCATGTCGGGCTCTCTGCTCAGCAGGGAGCCTGCTTCCCCCACCTTACCCCCCAACCTGCCTCTCTGCCTACTTGTGATCTCTCTCTCTGTCAAATAAATAAATGAAATCTTTAAAAAACTACAATGGGGATAATAATAGCACCTGCCTTATTGAGGACAATGGTCACAAGGCATGTAGAAAATGCACACGATCCATGCTATTAGTATATCTGTTTCAGAAATGAAGTTGAATTGAGCTGTCCTTTTGGATCAAAGAGTCTGGGAAAATGCCACCTGAGGAAATGTGGTGTGGTGCAAAGGAAAGACATGACCTATGTTGATTCCTGGGGCTGCTACCAAATGCCTGAGTGACCTTGGGCTGGTCCTTTGTCTCTGGAAGAATCTATAAAATGTTACCCGTGAAATGAGAGGGTAGGTCTAAAGCAGTGATTTGCGAACATGAGGAGCAAGGGATTCCTGTCGAATCTCAGTAAAATGATGAAATCTTTGTGTTTATACACACAGCATTCATCGACATACAAAGACAAAGTTTTCTCTATATTTTTTAATTTAAAAAGTGGATTTATATTTATTAAACTCAGCCCGGTTGACCCGTGTTTGGGAAATAGTCCTGCTTCTTTTGTAGGAGAGATATGATGGCCTTGCTCCACATGGACTCAGTCAAAGTCAGCCCCCTCCTGGGGCTTTAGTCCAAGTAGCCCCAGCCCAAGTGGACTCAGTTAACCTGGCAGCAACTCACATGGGCTGAGTCAAAATGGCACCCACTCAAGGAAACTCTGTCCAAGTGTCACCAGCCCACAAGGCCTTGGTCCAAATGGCACCTACTCAGGCGGCCTTGGGTTGCCTGGCTGGGTTCCCATGGTACCCTCCTGTACCCTCTCAGACAATAGACAGTGTTTGGCAAGTCATGCAATAACACTGGGCTCCCAGCAGTTGCAGTCTTTCAGAGTGGGGGAGCCACTGGTCCAGATGGCTGTGTGTGTGTGTGTGTGTGTGTGTGTGTTTTATTTGCTTGTTCATCTTATAGATTCCACTCAGTAAGAAGGTAGATCCGGAAGCCATTCTGGATAAATAGGGGTTGGGGACTATTTAAGAGCTCTTCTTTCTCTCCCTCAACTCTAGAAAAGACCTGCAAGGAAGCTCTCTTTCCTCAGGAAGTAGTTGCAGGGCACCTACTGTAGCAGGACTGTTCTAGATGTTTGGGGTACATCACAGAACAAAACTCCATGCCTTGCTGGGGAATGCCACCTCTGAGGTCACAGTTGGGAGGTCACAGCCTCTTGGTGATGACAACTTAGTCTCTTGGGTTAGGATCCCTGGGAAGACCCAGGATTAAAAAAAAAAGAAAAAAGGAAAGCTTGCTTTCGCCGCCTGCTCTCCGCCTTTACCTCCTCTCACCCCTTTTCAGTCGCTTCGTTCTGTATCCTGCACATTTTCACAAAACTGGCAGCTGAATTTGTGACTGTGGACAAAAGCTTTTCTCTTTCCAGAGTTTGTTTCCCTATTTACAAGAAGAGGGGCTGGGACTCTAGAGCTCCAGTCCTCTTCCAGCTCTGTAATTGAGTCTAATTAACTCAGCAGAAATAACACCACCCCATTTAGCCCAACTGTCTCCTCATCCTCCCCCTATATACGCAAATAAACACTTGGTGGTGTCTTAGAAATGAGCCAAGCGATGTTAGCATAACTTTGAAGCTATGCTGGTTAGCAGAACCCAGTACTACCTCCGTCTTTAGATGCCAATCTTTCAACGGACATTTGAGAACCTTGCTTTCCTCGGGCCTGGCCAGGGATCTGTGGACAGTGATCGCTCTGGAGGCCAAGGGAATGACATCAGGAGCTGCTGGGATGCTTGGGTGTTGGATGTAAAACAAACTGAGAAAAAGAGCGCTCCCCCCCTCCCTACAGCCCCCATCACACTGTCCTTTATCACATCTGCTTGTGTGGCATTGAAATGCGAGTGGGAACCGTGTTCCCGGCACATGGTAGATGCTCAAGGAATATGTGTTGAGTGAGTGAGCAGACTCTAGTCTAGTCCTTTGGTTCACGTGGTTCTACCCACCCTTTACCAGCCAGCTCTGCTTTGGGGGAATATGTACCATGCTGGGTGGAGTCATCCACAAACAAAGTTGAGAAGAGGCTAAAGTCAATCACGTCTCTGTGCCAGATTGTTCCATGTTCTTCTTCCTTTAGCTCAGTGTTCTTACGCTTACCGCTCTTCGACACCTGACAAAGCAGCGAAGGCCTTTCCGATGTGCAGTCCTCTAAAGGGAAATGGATCTTTAGCAAGGACTCTGTAGGCCCAGGCACCCTGCAGTGGCAAGTGGGGGGGGTTACTTTGGGGAAGCACAGGCCGAGCCTGCTACGCCTGACTTCCACCTGCCACCAGGACCAACATCGGAGCAAATTCTACTTGCCCTCTACCTGGCACTTCCAAGGGAGCCTTTCCAAAATGATCCTGCCTGGGAGAAGTATCTGATATACGAACCCATGGAGCCGGCCTTAGTGAACGCGAAGTGGTTACATTAAGGATTGGGGTTCTGTTTATTGACAGGGTCATGGCCTCTCATGGTTATGACCCCCGAGGGACCCCGGCATGGAAACGGGATTTGTAACGTAACACTAACAATAACACACTAGAGACAGCCGTGACAGGGCCTGTTTCTCCTACATGCTGCAGCTGGCTCCTCAGGATGAAGACAGAGCAGGGAGCGGGCAGGAGACAAAGGGGCAAGCATGGAGTCCGTGGGCCTGGAGGTCCCCAGCCAGGAGTCCAGCAGGGGCTTCTGCAGTCCCTGCTATTGGAGAGTTGCCCCCTGCTCCTGACACCTGCTTCACTCTAACCTGTCTGGAAAGTGTTGTTGGCTCTGGATGCCCACCCCCTCCCAGCCAGCTCCCAGCCTCAACCCAGGAACCCCCTCCACAGATCCCCCTCTCAGCAAGCAAACCTGCTCTCCATCCACCACACCTCCACTCCTTATCCCTTGTGAAGATGGTTTTTTTTTTTTTTTTTTTTTTTTCTCTTTCTCTCTCAGGGACTGTGGAGGTAAGAAGACAGAGCATAGAAAGGAAGAGGGGGAACCTGAAATCCCAGGGATTTTTTGGCGGCGCAGACAAAACTCCAATAGGATGTTCCCTGCAATTCCCGCCCTTGCCTCTTGGGGGCAGGGTTTGGGGGACTGGGGTGAACCAACTGAGGCAAAAGGGGTTCCTGAAATCACATCTCCTTTAGCTTTTCATCTTGGCTTCTTCTCTGGTCTGCATGAAAGGAGAAATCTGTGTGACCTCTGGGGCCAGACACAGGAGAATTTCCTGGTTGGCCAGTGAGTGGAGGGTTTAGAAGAATAGCCATCATTTCTGCTAGTTTTCCCATCAGTCAGTATGTCAGCCCTCGTCCATCTAAAAAGCATGCAACACCAGTGAGTGGAGATTCTAGGATAACCTGGCATTCATTCAGTGGTGGTTTCCAGAGGAAATAGTTAAGAAATTTTTTCTCCATCGTGCACTCTGGGAGTGTCGATTTCCTTGAACTGAGGCGTCGTGAACAAGAACAGTGTCGGCAGCAGCCCCCCAGTGGTCTCCACTGAGGCCCTCCCTTCCTGAAATCCTCTAGTATCTCAAGTTTCCAACAAGTTTTCTTTTCTGATGCCAGCATTCAACCAAGCCTGGTGTCCCAGAGGTCCTCTCAGGGCTAGCCCTTCTTTGACCGCATGGTGTTGTCTGCTTGGCGGAGAAGCCAAGGAACTCAATGATGTGCTTGAATATTAAAAACAAAACAAAACAAAACAAAACAAAACAAAACAACAGCAACTCAGCCCTGAACTTATCTATACACTTAGCTTCACACTCACATAGTAAGGTTGCAATGGTCACTAGGAGCTGGGCACACCCAGGTTTCACAGACAAAAGGAGGGACCTTCAGAGATAGTTAATTTGCCACCTCATTGATTTTCCATATTCGATGATCAGAATTGAAACTGAATAAGGTTTCTCCCGGCCTTTTGGTTACTCTGTGGAGATTTGGAACAATCTACTACATTTTGTGCCTTTGGATGGCTAAATTTCTAGATGAGGAAGAGGTGGCTGATAACTCAAGGTGACTTTTAAAAATTCTTCCAGAGAGACCACTCAGTGTGTGCACAAACTCACATCTGCCTCATAATTCAATTCCCACCTCACTCGAGATCACTTCCTAGAGGTGTTTTCTGTCTGTCTTGGATCCTACTTTGTACCCTTATATCTCATCATTGTTCATTAGTTCATGGCCAGTTCTTATTTCCCTCAAATAGTGGCATGCCCTCTGAGGGCTGAGGCTTTAGGAACGCTGACACCATTCTCAACAGGTTGAGGCAGTCATGCTTCTGCTCAGCACATGCGTGTTGGCCACACAGGAGAACCATCACGGCTTGAAATTCAGTGTTTGCTCAGAGCCAGGGATTCTCAGAAAGGCAGCCAAAGAAAAGAGGCCTAGATCATTTGCAAGTAATTTAGATATTATTTTTCTCATCTGTGCATGAAAAAGACATGCTTAATGTCTTATTTGGGTCCATTTTTTTGACTCCTCTCTCTCAACTCTCTCTATCTGTCCTCTTCCCCTTCCCCCCCCTTTTACAAAAGTAGAGACAAAAGTTACCGGAAGTCTCAATTGTCAGACTTCAAAGTCTTTGCTAAACATTTGACATTTGACAGTGTGTCCCCCTCCCTTCCTCCTCACCCCCATCTCGCTTGCCTGGGCACAAGCCTCAGAGAGATAACCATATCAGGCAGAATAAATGAAGCTTGTTTCCTTCCAAATTTGCTTCCTCCCACACAGCATGGCTCTGGGCCTTGGGGTTGGCAGTGCACCTCACCCCAGACCTCTCTCTATTGACTTACGTGGAGGCAGTGGGAGAGAAATGGCAGAAAAACCCGCATTCACCAGCCAGAAATCATGGACCTTCTGCATCGGGAAAATTGTAACAGAACTCTTGTCTCACATTCCCATTTTATGGATGAGGAAAACAAGCCCTGAAGGAGCTCAGTGAACTATCTGAAACCAGAGTTAGACACCCCAAAAATAAAGCAGGTACTAGAAGCCAGAAGTCTTCTAATACCCAGTCTGGTATTCTTTCTGCCTCCACACAAAGTCTGAGAAACTACAAATTTCAGCAATAACACTGAAAGTTCAGAGGGTGGACATCTCCAGTATTCAAGTAGACTAAACTGTCCCATGAACTCATCATGGGTGATACAGAGACCTTTGTCCTCTGGCAGCCTGCCCTGGAGGACACCTAGAGTAGCTGCTTCCTATGTGACTAGGGGTCTGTGTAGGAGGGAGGTGGCTGGGTTCTCTGTAGCGTGCGAGTGTGCAATAGATTCTCATGTGCACTGTGTGGTGTTACCCAGGACGTGACTCCTGCAGCCTGCTCCCAGCCCACTGGACACTGGTTGGGTTTCATGCTGAAACGTTATGGCAGTCGCAGCCAGGAAAGGGAAACTGGAGCCATTGGAAACAGGGCTGGGATCCTGAGGAGTTAGAGTACACAGCTCCCTACTGGGAAGCACAGAGGATTGCTTCAAATACCCTTCAGAGGGACCGAAATTCCACCACTGAAGTTTTTTTTTACTTTAGGTCTATAGGGGATTTTAGAATGGAATCTATAGAAAAATAAAAATGACTCCAAAAATGGTAACTCCTCTCCTCACTAGGAATTGGAAGATTGAATAGAGATAAAAGTTGGAGGAGGAAAATGGAAAGAAACCCCCAAACCTTGGCTGTCTCCATTCTCCTCCTTCTAGCATACTCGTGAGCGCACACACACACACACACACACACACGTACTCACACACACACTTTCCCTTGTGCTGTCCGGAAGACAAAGAGAGGTTGGCAAGCCTTCCTTCATCTGCCACCAACTGGCTGAAATAAATCTCTCATCCAGAGTCGCCTGCCCACTGTCACCTTTGTGGGGGCATCAAGAGAACTAGCTCAGTGAGGACGCCCGTAGCTTCTAACCAACCTTCCGCCTTTTATAAGGGTTCATGAATCTGGCCTGCCCCAGTCCTCCTGGGCACCTGTAGCCCTCACATCGAGACTAGTTTTGTGCTTTTTAAAAAGTATATTCTTGTCCCACACTCCCAGTCTCCAGGGACCCTCTGAGGCAGGAGAACCTCCCACTTGCTCACCACCCCGCCTGTTGTGCTTCCCAGTCAGCAAGGGCAATTTTTCAGAAAACTATTTTTAGAAATAGTAACCTCAGAATAAACACAGCACACCAGATGCTGGTGTTTTTCTGGGGCAACTGAGCTGAGGATCATTTGTTTAAAGAGAAAGGTGGAAACAGCCAACCTTGCAAAGGCTGTGGGTTGCAGATTGCTGGGTTTTACTCCCCCTAGTGGCGCGATTTTAGAAGACACGACTCCCCCTTGACCCAGACTGGTAAGCCTTCATTGTGGGCAGAATTTTTATGTGAGCTAGATTTTACCTCGAGGTTTCTAGTTTGAAGAGCGAGGATGGATTGCACCTTAATCTGACGGGTACAAGATGTGCTAAGAATATTAGGGCACTTTCTCTGCTTATTTTCCTTATGTCTAGAAGGATCAATTGCTAAATACAACTTAATGTTGAAAATGAGGTTATAGCAAACCTGCTAGGTATTTTTGTTTAAATGAAACCTATTCCTTAAACAGAATATGCATATAATAGAGGGAACTGATAAGGCAAATACCACAGCATACACCTCTTTCCTAAGTCAGGGTCAGTGGTTCTGCTAGCTTCATAAAAGGCAGGATGTAGAAGAACAGGAGAGATGGGGGGATTTGTTAGCCCAATATTGTAAAGAAAGCTCAACAAAACACTAACAAAAAAAACCTCTCTGGCCAGAAGACTTGTAAGACCAGAAACACATTACCTAAAGTCACAAGGTTTAATCATATTTCTCACAATAATTTTTTTTTCTCGGTTAAATTGGTATAGCCTGCAAACAGACAACAGAAGAAACTAAAGGACTTTTGTAGATGTTCTCAATGATCAGATCGACAGCGCAGTGCTGTAAGAGTCTTCTTGCTGGGGGAAGGCTGTAAGTGGAAAGACCTTCACTGGCCTGAAGACCCTAATCCTCAGGTCAAAGATGGTCCCTCCGTGTGGAAAGAACAGATGGACAATTCTCTGGTTACATTATAAATGACTGGGTTTCTCCTACAACTTGGCTGTGGCTCACTAGTATCTGGGTGACAGAGTAAAACCAGAATGACAGTGGCTGACAGGAGGGAAAACATATGCAGTAGTCGATCAGCCAAATCATGCTCATAACTCAGCCCATTTTGAGTCACTTTTTGTAAATTATGGAACTGTATTCATTCATGCAACAGAAAGCATTCCATTCACAAAGAGTTGAACTGAGCTGACAATTGATTCATTATGCGTTCTTTGCTGAAAGGCAGACTGGTTTTCCAGAGTAACAGCCTCTTCTTTGACTGTCCGTCTCTCTCTATTCATATTCACCATCTTTGCATATTTTTACTCATAACTTATCTAACTGCTAGCAACTACTGTTAGGGAGACCAGCAGATCCAACCCCCATAGCCCGTGGGTTCCAAATCACACATTTGTCCTCTGAAATGGATAGTCACATAGAGCATGTTGGGGCTGATTCTCCTATACACGCTGCTGAGCTTCCCTTTGTTGTCACAGAGAAGAAGAGATACACTCCATCTGACCCTGGGAGTAAAATCATACCCAGTTGAGAACCACTGACCTAAGAAGAGGTGATGAGATTGGGAAAGATTTCATTTTTTCCTTTTTTTGTCATTTTCTGCTCCCCCTACCATTTATATTTTTCAACAGTTAATTCTAGAAAACCTATACTATGGAGTAGGTTTTATGGTTTAGTAGCGAACAAAAATCAAATTCCTGTCCTCAAGTACCTTATATTCTAGTACATGTGTGAGAAGGAGACAGAGCGTAAGCACAAAACAAATATACCTGAAGGTTCCTGAGAGTGACAAACATCATGATGAAAATAAAACAAGGTCATGAGGAAGAGAGTGACTAGGTCAGTCTTGACAAGGAAGCATGAGGCCCCTGAAAGCCCTGAATACCGGATCTAGTGTTTCGCTCCATCTTGAGTCTCAGCAGATGAGAGACACTGTCATGATTTTTCCACATAAAGATGTTCAAACGAATTAAACACCATAACTCACTTGACTCTATGACATAGGACCGTTTTAACACATGAAAAAGTAGAGAGAACATAGTCTCAGAATGAAGGGCAATCTTCTAGGTACATTTCAATTTTGTACATAACTAACTGGACCGTCTTATTTTCTCCATTGCATCATAGACCAGTACCCACTATGTAGGTCGAATATGGTTCTAAGAACAGCATTTTGTAAAATGTGGACTCCAGGATTACCTGAAGATGTGATGGGCTATGAGACTGGAAGAAAAAAAGTTATGTAGAAGATCACTCCAAAATTTTGTATGAACAAATATTTGAGAGAATCATTAATAAGATTTAGGTAGAGGAGGTAGGTTTGAATCCATAAGTCTGGATTGAAAGCTGACCCTAAGATGGTGGGGGTGCCTCCTGATAAAAGGTTTGGTGACTAGTGGTAGACATAGTATCAAGGTGAAGGTTAAGAGTTAGGACCACAAATCTAGATTTTCATAATCATTCAAATGAAAATAATCGAAGTCATTGGGATGGGCACAGTCTCTAAGGGAGAAAGGAAGAAAGACAGGAGACTAAGCCCAGAATATTGGAGAAAATCACCAGGCGGAAGTTAGCCACAACTCAAAGGATAGTGGAAGACAAGGAGCCACGAGGATGAGTGAAGCAGAGCAGCCCAATGCCAAAGACTGAACTGGTTATAAGAAAGCTGGGGCCCAGACTGTAGACACCATCTTTTTAAATGTAAAAGGAAGGGCTGAAGATATTTCATGTGCTAGTAAGATAAAGGGAAGTTTTTATTTTATTTTATTTTATTTTTTAGAATCATGGTGATTTGGACATATTTATAGGGAAGAGAAAATTCATGATACATGAGGAAAAAGTAGTAAAAGGGCAATAAAATGCCAAGAGGATCTTGTGGCTTTATGGATGAATACATTTTGAAGATAAAGGGGATCACCCTATGCCTTAGAGAAGAAGATGGATCTCATGGATGAAGATGTTGAGATGTCAAAGCAACTAGAAGAGGAGAGTCACAAGGGAAGAGAAAAGATGGGAAACGAAGCCCTCATACATGGCCTCAGCCATCTGCTCTAAGAGGCAAGGAAGGACTAGGGTTTCAAAGAATGAAAATGTTTTGTTATAGCCCTGTGGAAATTTAGTGAGGAGTTAACAAGTTAAACTGAAAAACAAAAACAAAACAAAAAAAACATAACCAAGAAGGACTCGGGGACCAACTGGCTTTAAATAGCTTATGTTTATTATGGACCAAATCAGCACCATGTCGCAAATTTCTTGAGCTATGCTTGGCTGTTGAGGAAAAGGCAAAGAGAAAGCAAGAGTCAGGCATTAGCCCTAGAAGCAAGAAGAAAGGTAAAAGAATTTGAGGTGTCCAGTGTTTTAGAGGGAGAGGCACTGACAGGGCCACATCTGGCGGGAAATGGGTGGAACAGTAGGGAGATTAAGGATATGTTGAGGGACAACAAGTCATAATAATGGAAGAGCATGTTCAAGGGTTTCAGCAAGGAGCCTTGTTTGTGTAGTCGGAAAGGAGGAGGCCTAAGATTAAGATTAATTCCACAAAAATGTTTTGCTCATCAGCTATGTGTCTGATTGTTATGGTTAATAAGATGTGAGAGGTCCCTGCTTTCATTGATTTATATTCTAGTAGTGAGAGCAGAGGGCAGGACAGGATAGAAAATTTTTTTTAAAAATGGGGAAAACATCAAGCGATGATGATAATTTAAATAGAGTCCCATGATTGCAAGTGGCTATGGTTGCCATATGCTGGGTAGGAAAGGAAGGTCTCTGAGGAAAGACATTTAAGTGAAGATCTGAATGATTAGATGGAGGTGGTCATGGGATGATTTCACAAGACATGCCTATTTTATGGAGTGGGGAAACACAGGGGAGACAGGCATCAAGGATAATTCCTAAACGTTTGAATCAAAACAAGTGACACTTTTTACTGAGATCAGGAAGACTACAGAGGAGTAGGTTTAGAAGGGGGTGAGGATTGGCAGAAAATCAAGAATTCTCTTTGTCACATAAAGCTTAGCATGTCAGATGGGTCATCCTGAACACAAAGATGTTCTAATGAAGAGATGAAGAGATGATGAGTGAAGGTCAGTAGGGGTTGTGAAGGTCAAAGAATATAAAGAGTAAAAACCTTGGGTTGTAAATATCATCCTTGTTCAATATCCTTGAGGTTGTTATAGATGACAACAGGATATTAGTTGGAAAAAAAAAAAAGAACTTGCAGGAAGAAGTGAAATTTCATGAAATAATGGCAAGTTTTCTTGATGACATCCTAGAGGCTAGTGGATGGTAAGGAAAAGTTTTCTATAGATAGATAAATAGATAATAAACAGATGATCGATATGTGTGTGTGTATACATGTATATATTTATATGTAAAGCAGTTGAAAACAGTAGTTGATGGAGACTAAATAATTCTACTTGACAATAATTACAATAATATTTTAGTAATTGAGCAAGGATGCTCATTAGCAGAGAATGCGTAAGAGAGTAACAAAAATGTAGGCAGTCAGCAAACCTGTAATAGATGACAGCATTATTGTCCCATTAAATAAAGCAATCTACTGAGGCAGATAAAGCCAGGACATATTAATAATAGTAGCATATAGTAGGATCCATTAAAGGATTTAAGAAGATCCAATGTTGCAATTCTTACAAGTTCAACCTAATATTTCCTCTCCTCTGCATCTACTTGTGTGTGTGAGTTTGTGTGTGTGTGTGTTCTCAGCACAGTTTTTGGCTACTATTTCTCTAAGTAAACATGTGATTCTAATGAAATTTGCTGAATTTCAAGCAGCCACACGTGTAGGAAAGCTGCCCAAGTTGGATATTTGTGGAATGCTGATTTTCCATACGTATCAACATTTAGTAATTATCATCAGAACTATTCATGCACATTTAAAAGTGGAAATAAATTTAAGAGAGTCAACAGGGACCTCAGATGACCTATTGGGTAACCCTTAGAGGTAATCAGTCCGTTCAATGAATGCATAGCCATTGAGCCTTGTGTGACTAACCACTCTTCTTAGCTCACTTCTGGAAATATTCTTAACAGAAACATCTGATGTTTCTCCTTTAAAACCCCACACATAGGGCGGGGTAGCACTTTTCTAACTAGTGAACTACAAACAAATCATAATAAGTATGCTTCAAAATTGACACTAGTCTGTATTTGTAAACTTTTATAATTTTCTAAGTTTCCCAAGACCTATTTCTTCATATTTTTAAAAATCTCTTTCAAAGGATTAGCATATAGGTTTTAAATAACACCCACTGACAAAGTATATTAGTTATTGATGGCTAGCTGTGAAAGAACAAATATTTATTTTTGGTGGATTTCTGTGAATCAGGAATCTGGAAGAAGCTTAGCCACACAGTTATGAAAAAGGGTCTATCTTAAGGGTAGAACCAAAATGTTGGCAAGGGCTGAAGGCATCTCAAGGGTCAACTTAGGGTGGACCCACTTCTTAGATCACACATATGGGTGTTGGTAGCCCTCAATTCCCTGTCATGTGGGTCTCTCCGCAGAGCTGACTCCACAGAAGCTAACATGGAAGCTAGCTTCTCCCAAGGTGAAGCGATCCAAGAGAGATGGGAGAGAGAACCTAGTAGAAACTATTCTTCGAAGTGACATCCCATCCCTGCTACAATATTCTATTCATTAAAAACAAATTAATGACTCTACCTAATATTAAAGGGAAAGAGAACAGGCAAGAGTGTGAATATCAAAAAAGGGCCATCGGGGACAATCTTATAGACTGGCTTTACTCACAATTGCCAAAACTTGAAAGCAACCAAGATGTCCTCCAGTGGGTGAGTAAATTGGTATATCTAGGCAATGGAATATTATTCAGTGTTGGAAAGAAATGAGTTATCAAACCATGAAAAGACATGGAGGAAACTTAAATGTCTATTACTAAGTGGAAGTGGAACCTTAAATGTATATTACTAAGTGGAAGAGGTTTGAAAAGATTACATAGGGGATGCTTCCAACTGTATGATATTCTAAAGAAGGCAAAACTTTGGGAAGAGTATAAAGATCAGTGGTTGCTAGGGACTGGAAGGAAGGGCGGAATGAATAGATGGGGCATAGAGGATTTTTAGAGCAGTGAGAATATTCTTTGTGACACTATAATGTTGGGTGCATGTCATTATATATTTGCCGAGACCCATAGAATGTACACTGAAAGCCAGTCCTAACATAAACTATGAACTTTGGGTGATAATGATGAGTCAGTTCTAAGAAGTGCACTACTCCAGTGGGGGATATGGATAATAAGGGAGGCTCTGCATATGTAGGGCCAGCAAGTAAGAGGAAAATTTCTGTACCTTCCTCTTAATTTTTCTGTGAAGCTAAAACTGCTCTAAAAAATAAAGTATTTAAAAAAGATACCCAAAAGAAAAGAAAAGAATGTAGATGCAGATTAAACTGATTCCAAAACTTCATGTATTTCCCAGCATATCAAGCTGCAATATAATAGCATTATATTGATAGTCACATGTAAAACTGTATTTAAACTGTTAAAATAACTCAATATGGTTATGGAAATGGCTTACAAGTCTGCCTTTCTAGAGCTTTATTTATCCCAAAACATTTGCCAATGACCACTCTATAAGTCATATGCTTTTATTACTACTGTCAATCAAAAGTGTTAAAACAAGGTATCTATATTGAGGTCTTTTAAAAAGATGTTATTTATTTATTTATTCATTATTTATTTATGTATTTATTTGAGAGAGAAAGTGTGTGTGTGTGAGCAGGGGGAGGGACAAAAGGAGAGAGAGAAGGAGAAAATCTCAAGCAGACTCCTCACTGAACACAGAGCCTGATGTGGAGCTAGACCTCACGACCCTGAGATCATGACCCTGAAATCATGACCTAAGCTGAAATCAACAGTTAGATGCTTAACCGACTGAGCCACCCAGGTACCCCCACTGAGTAGTTTATAATTCAACAGAGAAAAACAAACCAATGACCAGATGATAACAATACAAACTGATATATAGAACACACAACTATGGAACCCAGAAAAGAGATGCCCATGGATATGATATTTGAAATGCAGGGCGGCCTTAATAAACAAATAAGAACCAAGGAGGAAGGGCAGAGATAACTGATATTCCAAGTAGAGACAAAAGCATGCTGAAAAATATATTCTCAGGATAGTTTCATGGCTTGAAAGTGTGTGTTCTTTTTACGATCACTCCTTATTAGTTTTGTAACCTTGGGAAATTTTGAATTTTGGACTTGATAGCCTCATGTTTAAGATTTTATTTATTTATTTGACAGACAGAGATTACAGGTAGGCAGAGAGGCAGTCAGAGAGAGGAGGAAGCAGGCTCCCCGCTGAGCAGAGAGCCCGATGTGGGGCTCGATCCCAGGACCCTGGGATCATGACCCGAGCTGAAGGCAGAGGCTTTAACCCACTGAGCCACCCAGGCGCCCCATATAGCCTCATGTTTAAAATAGAGTGTAAGAACAAAGCCTGCCTCATGTTATTAGTGTAAAGATAAATGAGAGTGTGAAGGGCTTAGAACAGCGTCTTGATCTGGAAGGGTATGACTTTTTGGCACAAGACTTTGGGGGACATGTTATTGAAATTGATCTCTATTTGTGGAATTTCAAGTAAAAATCGGGACTTTTGTTGAAGATTTTAGACTCAATAGATGTAGGAATCCCTCTGACCCTGTTCTATAGCAACAGGAATTTTAGAACTATTCTTAAACTTGTACATATATAACATACCCAGACTTAAAGACCAGAAGTGGCAGTTTTTGTGTCAGAAATGAAGAACAGATCCACTCTGATAGTGACAACAGGAAGCTGGTGCTACACAGCCAATGAGAGAAACCAGAGTTATTGCAAGCTACTAAGGACTAGAGATGAAACACCTGTGTAGAATGAGAGATGAAGGGTATGAGGGTGGGGGAAAGGGAGAGTTGTTGGTCAAAGGATACAAACTTCCAATTAGATAAACAAATTCTGGGGACTCTAATGTACAGCAGGAGTACTATGTTAACAGTACTGTGTTATATGTACATGAAAGTTGTCAAGGGAGTATAGATCTTAGATGTTGTCACACACACACACACACACACACACACACACAATGGTAATTATGTAAGGTGGGGGGTGTGTTGACTAACCTTATTGTGGTAATCATTTCACAATAATACACATATCAAATCACTACATTATACAACTTAAATGTATACAATGTATACATTGACCTACATTGATATAATTGACATATATATCTCAATAAAACTGAAGGAAAACTATCCCATAAAGATATGTGAATCTGTACACCTCTTATGGAAGATAGCATCCACAGAAGATACTTACGTACAAATTGTTAACACATACAAAGAAATCTAACTGAGTTCACTCTTGTTATTCACCATAGTTACATATTATAAAGTCACCAAAAATATTGAATTAGTGAATACCGAATCATTGCCTTGAGGGGAAATGAAGGGGTTCCTGTAAACCTCTGGTCACAACTTTTGTGAAGCTGATCAAGTCATAACTTAGTTTTATGTATATGTCTGTTTAAAGAAAATTTATTTAATATATGTCGTTGGTTCTTTAAAATTGAGCTCATAGCCAACAGCACTTTAACTCATACCTGATGAAGTTTGTCTGACACATGTATTTCTCCTAAGGCACATCACTGCCTTCTTGCACTTAGGGGCGCCAGACAGTACTTCAGCACACACTCGGGATTTTTTTAAACAGAGAAATCACTACCAAGAAGCACACACACGCGCCCAAAGGCAAAAATATCTGGCAGTAAATATCCTATGAAAAGGACACATTTGTAATATGAGAGCCAAAACAGGAAGACAGAGCATCACTTTGTTCAACCTCAGCTGGGAACATCATGTGCATATCTGCAAATGATTGCAAAACTACTTCAGGATTGACCTGGAGGTTGTGAATAAATTTTAGCAAATAAGTGAATTCACAAATACAAGCTCTGTAATTAATGAGGACTGACTCTATTTAAAAGTACAGTCTAGGGATCCAATAAACAGAATAATTTATATTCAAATACATAGAAATATGAGATTTAACAATAAGTTTAAAAATACTGGAAGAATATAATTTACAAGGCAAGTACATGATTAAAAAAATGAATAAACTGATACAGAGAAGAACCATGAAAGATGTTAAAGTTGAAAAAGACTTACTGAAAATAAAAAGTCAATAGAGGGGTTGGAAAAACAGAGAAAAATAATTATGAATAGCAAAAACAAAGGAGAGTTAAAAACTAGATTTTAGGAAAATATTCAAATACACATGAGAAAAAGATATTAAAAATTAAGTTGAAGTAAAGAAGTAAAGAAATATATATAGAAAATCTTGCATTATTTCAGAGAAGTTTGAGGAAGAGAATACAGAGATTGGGGGAGAAATAAAAGGTAATTGAATTGAATTAAAAGGTAATTGATGAGAATTTTCCAGAACTGAAGAAAGTGATGAGTACTAATGTCCATAAGACACATAAATATAGACCCAATTTAAAAACATCCACCACACACACTGTAATCAAACGGAGAATATCAAGCATAAAGCAAATATTAAAAGTTACCTATCGAAAAGAATAAAGAGTGCCCAAACAGGAAAAACATAAAACTTCTCATCAAAATCTTTGAATAATAGAAGAAAATAAATTCACATATTTGAGATGTAAATAGGTTTGAACTAAATACAATTCTATACCTAGCTAATCTAGCCTTCAAAATGAGGGGGAACATGGCATTGGTGGTATAATGGTGAGCATACCTACCTTCTAAGATTGAGGAAATAATAAACACATTTTTTAGATATCTAAGGGCTCACAATGCTTCCAAGAAAGAACTGTTAAAAGTCATAGTTTAGCCAGAAGGAAATAAATCAAGAAAAATAAACTGCACGGTCTATGTAGAACAATGGTAATAGAACCACGGTAAACAAAAATATTGGCAAAACCTATTAATGAGTCCAAGATAGCACTGACTCTAAAACATAATGGTTTGTGTTTAAAATCAGGAAAAAATCAAAATATTAGATGAACATGGCTTACCAGATGCAGAGAGAGGAAAGTTACTGTATAGTAACTTTCTGTATAACTGTATACACTAAGGTCATTACCTTTCTCATGGGGTAGGCAACAATTTATTTTTTTTAGAAAAATGTAACTTCAAATTGTTAAATTTTTAAATGTAAACTCTGGCAGAATAGAAACGGAGCACACACCTTCCAAATCAGCAAAAGGAAAAAAAGAATGAAAATTCCATTGAACTGGAGTTCTAGTCCAGTCAACATGTACTATAATCTCATAATCTGAGAAGGGTCCTGTGTTGTTAATATTTAGTAATGATAGATAAAATTAAAATAACAAAAAAGAAGGGAAAGATATGAAACATTTTTAAACAGGGCCTAGAAATTAATAACTTAAATCAATAAGCAGTGAGTGGGGTGAAGTCTTGGGGCTGTTCCGCCTGATAACATGGGATGGGATAAGAAACATTTTTCATCATCTCACTGCGCTCATTTGGCATATTGAACATTAAAACTGCTCCATACATTGGGGGTGCCAGAGCCTTGTTTAAAATTCGACTTGAGAGGTTTGAGACAAACTCATGAAAGAATGAATAAACGTAGCTTCATTTGCTGTTTTTGATTTAAGTATAAGGATGGGTATGGCAGTCCATATCCTTGAACCAGGCACAGAGCCAAGTTGCTCCTTGCCTCGCGGACTAGGTTAGAAATATCATCAGTATCATAGTGGAACAGAGTACAGGAACTGATGATCTAAGACCTAACTCCTCAGAAGGGTTCGAAGGGGCTTCCTGGACTGAAACCCCAAACTGCTAGACAATAAGAATGTGATGGATGAAGGAAAATATAAAGCACATTAGTTTTTGTTATTTTCAGGGGAGAATAAGAATAGGCATACCAAAAGATAATACATTGCTAGAAAAAGATGTATGGCTGAGTACGTAAGTTAAAAACGTAAGGGTAAATTTTTCACTTCCGGGTAAAATGGAGTGATTTATGGCAAATCAATGTTTCCAATAAACTACAACCAGAAAAGCCAAATTAAAAAAAAAAATGCTTCAAGTCATCAGGACATTGTAGATGTAAGCAAAGCTGAGAGGGAAGAACATTCTAGAGAAGAGAGAAATGTATGAAAGTGACTATTTTGTTCTGGGAGCTCTTTCCTGCTTCTGATGCAGATGAACTCATTGTTATCTGAAATTCAGATTTAACTGGGTGTCCTGTTAAACTCTAAGCTTGTCTCAGGGGAGAGAGGTATTGCTGGGGACAGAGTAATCATCAGAGCTTTTGGCTGGAGTGACAAAATGGAGATCTATTTTGAACTTTTTTTTTTTTTTAAGATTTTATTTTTTTATTTGCCAGAGGGAGAGAGTGAGAGTGAGAAAGCATGAGAGTACAAGCAGAGGGAGCGGCAGGCAGAGGAACTCAGCAAGGAGCTCAATACAGAACTTGATCCTAGGAATCTGGGATCATGACCTGAGCCGAAGGCAGACTCTTAACCAACTGAGCCACCCAGGTGCCCCCAAATAGAAAACTTAACCCACCCAGTCCACTCCTTGGTGTATTTGCCGAATTGTAACTCTGCATGGGGAAGGGGCTGAAGAGCTAAGACAGCACCTTCTAAAAGAAGAGAATTTTCCACCTTTACTGTAGAAGAGACAAAGACCAAGGAAAGAGACACGGTGGAAACACTAGCTCTCGGCTGAACCCTGATGGGTTACACAGCAGGAGAAGGGTGAAATGGAAGTACACTAAGCTTTACCAAATTTAACAAGTCTGAAATCACTCAATCCCCAGATGAGCTGATCAGCTTGCCTCGTGATTTATTTGCCTAGCATTCACAGAAAGGTGAAGGTGATTTGTATGGACTCTATCTGCCTGTCAGAAAAAAAAAAAAAAAACACTCTTGGAAGGAGATAAGACTATTCAGACTAGTAGAAACAGACCCAAAGTGATTCAGATATTAGAGTCACCTGGCCAGGGCCATAAAATAACTAAGATTAATACATTAAAGAACATGGAAGATAAATAGAGCATTTCAGCAGAGAATTTACTTGAATCTATGAGTAAGAATCAGATGAAAATTCTAGAACTGAAATATATAATAAATGAAATTAACAATTCAGTAAATGGGTTTAATAGAAAATTAGACAATAAAACAGAGGATCTGGGAACTGGAACACAGAGCAGTAGAAAGCATAGTTTGAATGCCAGCTAGAAGGTAGGATCAGAAATACAGAAAAGAACATAGCAGGTATGTGGGGTATAATAAGAAGGGCTCGGATACCCACAATCAGAATCCCAGAAGGACAGGAAGGGAGAATATGAGACAGAAGTATATTTATTTATTTTTTTTTTAAGATTTTATTTATTTATTTGACAGAGAGAAATCACAAGTAAACAGAGAGGCAGACAGAGAGGAGGAAGCAGGCTCCCTGCTGAGCAGAAAGCCCGATGTGGGGCTCGAACCCAGGACCTGGGATCATGACCTGAGCCGAAGGTAGCGGCTTAACCCACTGAGCCACCCAGGCGCCCCCAGAAGTATATTTAAAGAAACCTTGTCAGACAAGTTCAGAAACTAACAAAACACATCACAGCACAGATTAAAAAAAATTAGCAAACTCTATTCATAATATTTTATGAATATTTTATGAATATGAATTCTCTGCTTGGCAAAAATATACTTTAAAAGTGAAGGTGAATAAAATCATTTTTAGCCAACCAAATAAACTAAAAAGTTCTTTTTAGGGCACCTGGGTGGCTCAGTGGATTAAGCCACTGCCTTAGGCTCAGCTCATGATGTCAGGGTCCTGGGATCCGGTCCCAGGAGGGTTGTCAAGATGAATATAAAATAGTACTGATGTCAAAAGAAATTATCACTTCACAATGCAATTTTGTATCCTCTGTCTAGGTCCACACAGTGTTTATAACTTTCAATGTCCTCAACCTATTTTCGGGAATGTATTCAAATAAAATTTTCCAAGAAATAAAAAGAAAAATGATATACCGTATATGTTCATTTCAGCCAAAAAAGTTCAATAATAAATAAATTGCTACATAAGTTAGCACACATCTATATGACAGGATATTATATATTCATTTAAAATTATGTCTGTGGGAGTGCTTGGGTGGCTCAGTCGTTAAGTTCTGCCTTCGACTCAGGTCATAATCCCAGGGCCTGGGATCGAGCCCCACATCAGGCTCCCTGCTGGGTGGGAAGCCTGCTTCTCCCTCTCCTACTCCCCATGCTTGTGTTCCCTCTCTCACTGTGTTTCTTTCTGTCAAATTAAAAAAAAATTAAAAAAATGTGAAATCTAAAAAGTTTTAAAAACATAACATTAATATACCAAAAAGTTATAGAATGGCATTTAAAAATGTAGACCTACTACCTGCAAATACAAAATAAAAAACCCACAAAAAACCCATACATTTGTGTCAGTAAGAACTGGGAAGAAATGAACAAAAATGAAAGTACTGAATCAGTTGGGATGATAGGCTTATTGGCAATGTGGTATTCTTCTCTTTTAAAGTGCCTTTAACAGTCTTGTTAATTTTGGTCACTCTAACAGGTATAAGGTGGTATCTGAATGTGGTTTTGATTTGAATGTTCCTGATGGCTAGTGATGATGGACATTTTTTTCATGTGTCTGTTAGCCATTTGTATGTCTTCATTGGAGAAGTGTCTGTTCATGTCTTCTGCCCATTTTTTGACTTGATTATCTGTTTTGCGTATGTTGAGTTTGAGGAGTTCTTTATAGATCCTGGATATCAGCCTTGTAAACAACATGTATTGGAGAGAATGTGGAGAAAGGGGAACACTCTTACACTGTTGGTGGGAATGCAAATTGGTACAGCCACTTTGGAAAACAGTGTGGAGATTCCTTAAGAAATTAAAAATAGAGCTTCATTATGACCCTGCAATTGCACTACTGGGTATTTACCCCAAAGATACAGATGTGGTGAAAAGAAGGGTCATCTGTACCCCAATGTTCATAGCAGCAATGGCCACAGTCGCCAAACTGTGGAAAGAACTAAGATGCCCTTCAACGAATGAATGGATAAGGAAGATGTGGTCCATATACACTATGGAGTATTGTGCTTCCATCAAAAAGGATGAATACCCAACTTTTCTATCAACATGAATGGGACTGGAAGGGATTATGCCGAGTGAAATAACTCAAGCAGAGAGAGTCAATTATCATATGGTTTCACTTATTTGTGGAGCATAAGAAATAACACAGAGGACATGGGGAGATGGAGAGGAGAAGGGAGTTGGGGGAAATTGGAGGGGGAGACAAACCATGAGAGACTATGGACTCTGAAAAACAATCCGAGGGTTTTGGAGGGGCAGGGGGTGGGAGGTTGTGTGAGCCTGGTGGTGGGTATTATGGAGGGCACGTATTGCATGGAACACGGGGTGTGGTACATAAAAAATGAATTCTGGTACACTGAAAAGAAATTTAAAAAAATAAATTAAAAAATAAAAAAAAATAAAGTGCCTTTAACACCATAGATACTTACAATCACAATAGAGTAACAGAAATTTATGTGTAGCTTTTGTGCTGTGAGATTGATATTAAGTCTATTGTTGAAGAATTCCAGGTTTTTTTTTTCTTTTTGAAAATAAAGTGTATCTGTATACTTAAACTTTAAGGAACGTAATAATTTTCTGTCACTTTTACAAGATTATCAACTCCATTAGAGACCATCACTGCTCCAAATTTTTTCTATTCCCTGAGAAGAAATTATTCTAAGCATTAATCTACTAAAAACGGCTAAATGTTCCTTAGTTCTTTTCTCTCTAATTTAAATTTCTTATCATGATTTTCTAAGTATCTTTTTTCAGCTTAAGCACAATTCTTCCAGAAGCAAAATGCTCTTTATATAGTTTTGCCTTTTTTCTGCCTTATGATAACATTACATTATGACTCCCAACTACCTTCCACATTCATCTTCCTGTTCCAAATATAGCTTGAAAAGCATGTTTTGTTTTCCTGGGCCTTAACCTTCCTGATTCTATTGTTAGCAGTTTCTGACATGCTGCCTTCCAGGATTCTGCAGCCCTCCGTGCAGTTCATTGTTGGTGTGCAGACTTTTTAAAAATAAATTTCTTATAAAGTGATTTGCATAGGTACATTGAATTTATTAGTAGCTCTCCTCCCTAATTATCCTTAGATCATTTCACTATAGGAGTTTTCTAACATTCTTTGACCTTTTTTTTTTTTTAAATACAATTTCAGGCATTCCTATCAAATCTGATTTCGGATGTTTCTGGAACGGGATCCAGTAGGGAAAGTGGAGAAGAAAGGGTTATCGCAAAGAAAATGAAGCAGAAAGTAACAATAGCCCAATGTAATGATCTTTTCAACTCCTTTCCAGTGAACATTGGAAAACAAATATAAGTCTAAAGAACATTTGAGTGAATTGTTCCAGAAACAGACTTATGTCCAGATTTGAAAAGGGATACATTTTTTACATGGGAGAGAAGTCAAACAGCTCTCTTCCCTAGTAGAGAACTAAACCAATTTCAGCTTAGAAAAAATAACAGAAATAATGAATTGCTAAGCAACAGAGATCCTGTTTACATGCAAATATTGGTAGTAATAACAACAAAAAAACAGTGCAAAAATAACACAGGAAATATGATCTGAAAGCAAAATGGCCTACAATAAAATATTTGGGTTTTGTTTTGGAATTATTTGGTTTTCCACAAGTCAATAGCTATTTATGTTGACACCATGTGAATTAATTTGCCTCAAAGCTAAGCTGATATTTAGTAACCTGCCATCTGTCTAGGAAGGTAGTTTATTCTGAAAAAGACACAGGGCAAAAAAGGTGTTTGTGTATCAGCTTATCTTTTCAAAGGAACTTAAACCAGAAGGCCAGCTTTGTGGTGCTTCAGACCTTTCTTATTATCTTTCAAAATCTAAGGAACATTGAAACATTAAATATTTCCACTCAGGATGTTGCTCTGTATACTTCCTTATCCTTTTTAGCTAGGGTGGACTTTTTATCTTCCAGTGAAATGCATGGATATTGTCATTTATCCTAAAATAAATTTTACATATTAATTTCAGAATAGACCTACTCTCTTTAAGTTAAGAAAACTGTATAAGAGTCTCATGTTTAGGATGTTTGTACTACTGATAAAAAAACATTTGGGATGCCTGAGTGGTTCAGTTAAGCATCCAACTCTTGATTTCAGCTAAGGTCATGTCCCAGGGTCATGAGATCAAGCACTGTTTTGGGCTCCACACTGGGTGTGGAGTGGGCTCAGGGTTCACTTTCTCCCTCTCCCTCTGCCCCTTACCCCTGATCTCAGTCACTCACTCTCTTAAAAAAAAAAAAAAAGAAAGAGCATTAGAGGCATCTTTATGAATCATAATACTCATGTACCCACATAAAACCTTGAAGGTAGCTGGTCCTGACTCAAATAACACCTGCATTTTTCAATCTTTAACAGTATTTCTGCTCTCCACCCCTCCCACCATAATAAAAATTTCTTTAAGGAAAAGAAGAAGAGCTTTTGAAAATTAATTTTTATCCATTATATTACCATGGTTTACAAATTATTGGTATATAATAAATATTTATTAACCAAATCCACAGTTCATTGACTAACCTCCTAGTGCACTAAATACACTATGTCTCATTCACAGACTAAGTCATATAGTTAGTAACTACTTACCACCTACTATGTGCCAGGCAATGTGTTCTTAATCTAAGAACAGTACAAATTTTTAAAAATTTTTTTATTTTTTTGGAGAGGACAGAAAATTAAACAATAATTATCTGAGAATGAGTATTTATGACAAGGTACTCTAGAAGCATACAACAGACATCTCAGGGAGAAAGAAGTATGTAGACCAAGATCTCAAGGATAAGTAGGAGTTATTCAAGTAAAAAGGATGGAACATATGGAGGAGGAGTGGCAAAAACACTGGAGACAAATTTAAATGGTGTGAAGTCCAAAGAACAAGGGAGCATGACATTCTTGAGAAATGGAGGCAAGTTAAGCACGGCTAAAGCTTAGATAAGTGGGTGAAAGAGAGGGGCAGACCAGGTTATTGACTGCTCTGTAAGTCATTTTCCTTTTGAAAACAATAGACACTTCTCCATGTGCCAACTATGTTTAATTAAAAAAAAAATAAAATGCATTCATTCACAAATCCAGAGAGAACAGTTATGTTCAGACTCAGACTGTTCTTAAGATTTTATTAAGTCTTTAGAATGATTAGGATGACCTAATTAATGACTTTTAGTCTATTATTACTGTCTATTTAACAACTGTCTGCTTATTAAGACTTTATTGTCTTAAGAGCAGTTTTAGGTTCACATTGAAACTGAGAAGAAGGTACAGAGAGTTTCCATATACTCCTTGCCCCAACTCATGAACAACCTCTCCCATTACCAACATCCCCCTCCAGATGGTACACTATTTACAATTGATTAGCCTACATTGATTGGTACATCATAATCACCCTAAGCCCACAGTTTACATCACAGTTTATTCCTGGTGTTAGACATCCTGTAGGTTTGGATAAAGGTATAATGACACGTGTCCTTTCTGGTATCATATAGGGGATTTTCGCGGCCCTAAAAATCCGCTGTGATCTACATATTCATACCTCCCCACAACTTCAACCTTTAGCAACTGCTGATCCTTTTACTCTCTCCATAGTTTTGCCTTTCCCAGAATATCATATAGTTCACAGCCTTCTCAGATGGACTTCCCATACTTAAAAAAAAGCATTTACGTTTCCTCCATGTCTCTTCATGCCTCGATAGCTCATTTCATCTCAGCTGTGAATAGAATATTATCTGCATGTACCAGAACTTACCTATGTACTTACCTACTCAAGGACATCCAAGTTTTGACAACTAGGAATAAAGCTGCTGTAAGTATCTGTGTGAAGGCTTTTTTGTTTTTTGTTGTGACATAAATTTTCAACATTTTTGGGTAAATATCAAGAAGTGCAATTGCTGGGTCATAGGGTAAGAATATGTTTAATTTTGTTGCAAACTTCAAAGTGTCCTCTGAAGTAGCTGTTCCACTTTGCATTTTCACCATCAATGAATGAGAATTCCTGCTGCTCTACTTTCTTGACAGCATTTGATGTCAAATTTCTGAAATTTTGCTCATTCTAATAGGTGTGTGGTGGTATCTAATTGTTGTTTTAATTTGCATTTCTCTGGTGACATATATTTTGCATCTTTTCATATGCTCATTTTCCATCTGTGTATTTTCTTTTTTGAGGTGTCTTTCAAGATTGTAAGGCCACTTTTCAATTGTTTCTTTTTCTTATTGAGTTTTAAGGGTTCTTTGTATATTTTCAAAAATAATCCATCAAGTGTCCATACTTAGTGCTTTAAATTTGCTCTTTCTTTTTAATCATAATTTTATAAAACTTTCCCCATGGTCAATCCTCCCTGAAAAATGTTGCAGTTCCAATTTTCTCTTGAAGACCTCCCTCGCAGAAATTACAGTCCTCTCCTTTTTCAGTTTAGACTGGCCTTGCTGAGGCCTATTGCACAGCTGTTATCCTGATAACATTTTTTTGTTGTTGTTTTTAAGATTTTATTTATTTGTTTATTTATTTATTTGAGAGAGAGAGTGAGAATGTGTGTGTAAATGGCAGGAGGGGCAGAAGTAGAGAATCTCAAGCACACTCCCTTTTCTGTATGATTTTAGAACTTCTCTTTATCCCTGATATACTGAAGTTTCATAATGAGGTACACTGGTTTGCATGTGATCCTTATGCAGGGGCCATGCTAACCTCTGTATTGTTCCAATTTTAGTACATGTGCTGCCCATGTGAGCTTGATGTACATTGGTTTGGATACTCTTTCTTTCTTTCTTCCTTTCTTTCTTTCTTTCTTGGTGGGGGGAGGGGCAGAGGGAGAGAATCTTAAGCAGACTCTATGTCCAGCATGGAGCCCTAGGTGGGGCTCAATCTCATGACCCTGAGATCACGGTCTGAAATGAAATCAAGAGTCATATGCTCAACCGACTGAGTCATCCAGATACCCCAGCTCCTTTAAAAAAAAAATAATTTCCTTAATATTCAATGTCCTTTCAATCTAATGACAATTATTTTTAATTATGAAAAAAATTATAACATTTCATTGATAATTTCTTTGTTTCTTCATGAAAATCCTATTGGTTGTCAATAGGATATTATGGACTTATACTCTAATTTTTTTTCATCTTTCCTATTCCATTTTCCATCAGCTTGCCTAGCAGTGAGATCTCAAAATTATATTTAACAATTTTCCAAGATTTTAAAAAAATTTAATTCCACTATAGCTAATATGGAGTATTATATTAATTTCAGGTATACTGTATAGTGATTTGACAGTTCTGTACACTACTCAGTGCTCACCATGGTGAGTGCCCTCCCTAATCCCTATCTCCTATTTCACTCATCCTGCCTCCCACCTCCCCTCTGGTAACCATCAGTTTGTTCTCTATAGTTAAGACTCTGTTTCTTGGTTTATCTCTTTTTTTATCTCTCTTTTTTTCTTTGTTCATTTGTTTTGCTCTTAGATTCCACATGTAAGTGAAATCATACAGTACTTGTTTTTCTCTGACTGACTTATTTCAATAAACATAATCCTCTCCATATCCAAACATGTGGTTGCAAATGGCAAGATTTTATTCTTTTTTTATGGCTGACTAACATTTCATTATATATATATGTGTGTGTGTGTATCACATCTTATTTATCCATTTATCTATTGATGGACACTTTGTTATCTTGGCTATTATAAATGTTGCAATAAACGTAGTGGTGCATATATATTTTTGAATTAGTGTTTTAAAGATATTTCTAATTTTTGATTTTATATATTGAATTTTTAAAAAGTTTTTTATTTATCTATTTGACAGAAAGAGAGAGACACAACGAGAGAGGGAACAGAAGCAGAGGGAGTGGGAGAGTGAGAAGCAGACTCCCAGCTGAGCAGGGAGCCTGATGTGGGGCTCGATCCCAGGATCCTGGGATCATGACCAGAGCCGAAGGCAGACGCCTAACGACTGAGCCACCCCTATATATTGAATTTTTAAGGGCTTTTTTACTATTCTCTAATATTTCTTGTTTTATTGCATTCTGGTTTTGTTTCATGGGTACAAGTTTTCTCTCAAGTCTCCGGCAAGTTTCTGAGACTAGATTTTTATTTTGAGGCTCATGGAGCTTACATTTTGGTGTCTGTGGGTGATAGATACATATAAGCAAAATAAATGGTACTATTCAAAATATTAGAACACATGTAACATATATGTGCTAAATATTTGTATTTATATTTATATCTATATTTATAAATAATATAACAGTGGTAAGTAAAATTAATGAGATAGAATGATAAAATGAAATTTTACTTTCAGTGTCACATCAGGAGTTCCACTGTTCTATAACCCAGTGAAAATTGTGAAAATTATTTTTTTTAAGTTTTTAATTTTTATTTATTTATTTATTCATTTATTTATTTATTTGTCAGAGAGAGAGAGAGAGAAAACACAGGCAGGCAGAGGCAAGGGAAGAAGCAGGCTCCCTGCCAAGCAAGAAGCCTGATGTGGCTTGATCTCAGGACGCTGGGATCATGACCTAAGCCGAAGGCAGCTGCTTAACCAACTGAGCCACCCAAGCGTCCCATGAAAATTATTTTAAAAAACAATTTAAAGCCTTTGTTATTTATTCTAAAAACAATAAAAAAAGAGAAAGAAAAAAGAAAAAAAGAAATGAAGAAAAACATTTATTTAAAAAAAAATCTATGGAGGCGCCTGGGTGGCTCAGTTGGTTAAGTGTCTGCCATTGGCCCAGGTTGTGATCTCAGGGTCCTGGGACTGAGCCCCACATCAGGCTCCTTGCTCAGTTGGGAGTCGGCTTCTTCCGCTCCCTCTGCCCTTCCCCTCTACTCATGTTTTCTCTCTTTCTTTCTCTCTCTCAAATAAATAAATAAAATCTTAAAAGAAAAAAAAAAGAAAATCTATGGAAATTCTTTAAGATAGTAGGCATCTGTTATTTTGAACCAAAACTTTTCCTTCTCTCCCACCTTCCTGCTCAGTAAGGCAGAGACTCCACTCCAGATTACTGCAGCCAAGAACACATGACTCCTTCTTTACTCAGCTCCCAGCCATTAGGGCTTCATACCCCGAAGAAGTACACCTTCAGCATTTCTTATCCTGCTGCTAACTACCTGTTGTTGAGCCTGTGTCTTAGGGGAGTGTGATTGACAGATAGGGCTCCTTTCTTCTGCCTAATCCCCACTTATAGTATGGAGGCTTTACACTAGGCATGGCATGGCATTAAGATCACACTGGGACCCTAATAGTCCTTTCCATTTTTGAGTCAGTGGATGCATGCCAGGAAAAGCAAGATGAGAAGACCAATAGGCTATTGACCTTTCTCCACTGACTGTTCAGATTCTAAAGTGAGAATGTCACCCAGAAAAATGACTGCCATAATCTTTACCCCCAGGTCCAGAACCTTAGTTCAGAGATTTTGTTTAGAGGAAGAAGCAGACCATAAAACAGATACTTCTTGATTTTTTCCCCAAAGGAATTGATTTCATTTGCAACACAATGGAGAACAGTGTAATTCTACTGACACTCTCAAGAATAGTGGCAACTGCTGCGTAAGAAAGTTGGAAGGAGCGACGCCAAGGAGGGACATCTGGGTGGCTCAGTGGGTGGGGCCTCTGGGGAGCCTACTCCTCCCCACCCCTCGCATGCCTCTCTGTCTACTTGTGATCTCTGTCTGTCAAATAAATAAATAAAATCTTTCAAAAAAAAGAAAGACAGTTGGAAGGAGATTCATGTATCTAAAGAAGGTAGATCCTAGACTGTAATATGGCTAGTTTACATGAAAGAAACTGGGAATAAGACAGCTGGGGTCAGAACAAATATCACTTACCTCAAAAACTGTTCTTTCCAAGGAAGGAATCACGGTTTGGTTGGATTAATTTAAAGAGTAATATATACCCCAGGGCATTACTGAAAATAATAGAACAATTTCTTGGCAACTGGTGATGTTTAATGGCATGGTTTGGTCAGGGAAAGAGTTTAAGAGAACCCTACCAGCACCACTCTCATCCCAGGGTGACTGTGAGAATACTCAAAGACGCACGTCACTGAGGAACAATATCAGAGCCTTAACACTGTGGAGATGAGGGAATTAACCTCACTGAAATAATTCAGCCAGGAACTAAACAAAAACAAGCCTGAGGAAGGAGTATTCAAATTTGGTACAATAGATCATCTAAATTATTTTCTAATAAAATATCATGAGACATGTAAAGACACAGGTATGACCAAAACATTACCAAAAAAGTAGGCAATAGAAACTCATAAGAGTGATCAGATATTAGATTTAACAGGAAAAACTTTAAAGTAGCAATTATAAATGTGTCCACAGAACTAAAGGAAAGCATTTAAGGAATTAAAGAATTAAGGAATTTAAGAAAGGTAAAAGACAATGCTACATAAAATAGAGAATATCAGTTAATAAATAGAAATTTTTAAAGAACCAAATAGAATCTCTGGAGTTCAAAAGTATAGTAACTGAAGTAAATATATATTTACTTAAATTAAAATATATATTTACTTCAGTTACTATACTTTTATATATATAAATATATATAATGTATTATATATTTTATATATATAAAAGTATAGTATATATAATGTATTATATATATTTATATATATATTTAATATATACATATATGTATATATTTAATATAATATTTAATTTAATAATTTAATAAAATTTAATTTAATAAAATTTAATAATTTATATATGTATATATACATATATGTATATATATTTACTTCAGTTACTATACTTTTATATATAATATAAATATATAAAAATATAATATATATATATACATATATATATATATATATTAGAGGCGCTGAATGGTAGATTTAAACTGACAGAAGAAAAACTTAGCAAACTCGAAAATAGATTGATAGAAATTATAAAAGCTGAAGAAAAACGAATCTCAAAATCAAAGAAATATGGGACACCATTAAGTGAAGCAACATATGCATAATGGGAGTTCCAGGAGGAGAGCAGAGAAAGAGAAAGAATTAGAAATACTTGAAAACATAATAGCTGAAAACTCCCTAAATTTATCTTAAAAAGGTTATATCACATGAAGGAAGCAAAACGAAATCAAGAACCATAAACAGACACAACATAGCAAAAAAAAAAAGTTCTGAGTCAAAGATAGGGAGGATATTTTGAAAGTAGGAAGAAAAAATACTTATGAAGGGATCTCAAGATTAATAGCTAGCTTCTCAGCTGAAACAATAGTGGGATAGAATATTTGAAGTACTTAAAGAAAAAAGCTATAAAGGAAGAATTCTATATGCAGAAAAACTATTGTTTTTTATTGTTAAAAATGAATGAGAAATACTACATTAGAAAATATTCACTAAATGCAAAATAATGAAGCAGTTAAACCTGTAAATGGTTATATTAAAAATGATGAGAGATCTCAAATCAATAATCTAACCTTTCACATAGAATAGCAAACTAAATATAAAGCAAGAGAAAGAAGGAAAAATAAGGATTAAAGCAAAATTAATTATTAAAAAGTACAGAAAAACCAAAAGCAGTTTTTTTAAAAGCTCAGCAAAATTGACAAAATTTTATTTAATTTGACCAAGAAAAAAGAGAAAAGATCCAATTACTAAAATAAGAAATGAAAGGAGACGTAATTACTGACCTAAGAAAAATAAATATGGTTACAAGGACATACTATAAATGACTGCACACCGATGTATTAAATAAATTGGACGAGACAGAAAAGTTCTTATAAAGACACAAACTACCAAAACCAACTCAAGAAAAAGTAAACAATCTGAGTAGGCTGATAACAAGGGAAGAGATTAGAGAAAAACAAAACAAAACTGTCCACAAATAAAACCCTGGCACAAATAGCTTTGTCACTGAATTCTACCAAAAAGAAAAATTCCAATTCTTTACAAACACTTCCAATCAATAAATGACATGGAAAGATTTCCCAACTTATTCTATTACTCTCATGACAAAACCAAAGACATGACAGGAAAACAAGCTCCAGAACAGTATCTTTTATGAATATGGAGGCAAACATTCTAAACCAAGTATTTGCAAACTTAATCCACCATCATATAAAAAGAATTATTCACCATGATCAAGTGGGATTTATTGTTGTGATGTAGGATGGTTTTTCATCTGAAAAATCTGTGTGTGTAATATTTCTTATTAATGGAACAAAAATCAGAATTTGCATTATCATCCTAGCAGGTGCAGAAAAATATTTGACAAAACCCAAAGCTCTTTCATGGTAAAAACAGTAAAGAAAGTAAGGATATAAGGGATCTTTCTCAACCTACTAAAGAGCATCAGTGATAAACCCACAGCAAGCATATTTAATGGTGAAAGACTGGATAATTTATCCCTAAGATTCGGAACAAGACAAGTTCCAGCCAGAGAAATTAGGCAAGAAAAATAAATAAAATATTCAAATTTTAAAAGAAGTAAAGCTATTTCTATTCACAGATGCCCTGATATTTTGCACAGAAAATCTTAAGGAACCACTAAATATTATTAGAACTAATGAATGCGTTCAGCAGAGTTGCAGGTATAAGGCCAATATACAAAAATAAATTGCTTTTTTATGTACTTACTTTGAACAATAAGATAAAATAAATGAAGAACTCAATTCCATTAACATTGTATCAAAATGAATACAACACTTAGAAATAAATTTAACAGAAGGAATAATAGGAATTTTAACAAAAGGAATAAATAGTAATAAATTTAACAAAAAAAGTGTTAAACTTATATTCTGAAAAACTGTTACTACATTTTTTAAAGAAGTTAAAGAATATCTAAATAAATAGGAACATCTCACGTTCATCTGTTGGAAGTCTTAACATTGCTATCATGACAATACTCCTCAAACTGATCTACAGATTCAGCACACCTCCAATAATCCCAGCTCACTATAGAAAGTGACAAGTTGATTCTAAAATCTATATTGAATTACAAGGATGCCAAAAAGCTGAAACAATTATGAAAAAGAAGAATAAATTGAGAGGACTCGCACTTCCTGATAAAAACTCACAAAGATAATAGTAATCCAGACAGTATGGTACTGACACCAGGGTGTGTGTGTGTGTGTGTGTGCATATAAAGTAGAACTGAGTGTCCAGAGACAAAACCACACATCTATTGCCAATTGATTTTCAGTAAGGACAGCAATACTGTTCAATATTAGATGAATAGTGTTTTCAACAAACATTTCTGGTACAAATGGATAAGCACAAGCCAGAAAATTAAGTTGGATCCTTATTTACACTATATACAAAATTATTATCAAAATTACACATTATGGGGTCGCCTGGGTGGCTCAGTGGGTTAGGGCCTCTGCCTTCAGCTCGGATCTGATCCCAGGGTCCTGGGATGGAGCCCCGCATCAGGATCTCTGCTCAGCAGGGAGTCTGCTTCCTCCCCTCTCTCTCTGCCTGCCTCTCTGCCTACTTATGATCTTTGTCTGTGAAATAAATAAATAAAATCTTAGAAAAATAAAAAAAATTATACATTATGTGTTATTCACATTATAAATGTAAGAGCAAAAATTTTTATAAAACTCCTAGAAGAAAACATAGGGATAAATCTTCCTGATGTTGAATTTGCAAAAAATTCATAAGTATGACGCCAGAAGTATAAGCAACAACAGCAACAGCGAAAATAGACAGATTATACTTGATCAAAACAAGACTTACACTTCAAAGGGCACCACCAAGACAACAGACAACACACAGGATGGGAAAAAATATTTGCAAATCGTATGTCTGATTAGAAACTTGTATAGGAAACACATAAAAAATCTCTAACAATTCAAACATAAAAAGACAATTAACCCAATTAAAAATGGATAAAGAATCCTGGACAGTCATTTTTCCTAAGATGTACAAATGGCCAATAAGCATATGCAATGAGCACATAAAAAGATGCTCGGTATCATTAGTTATCAGGAAAATGCAAATCAAAACCACAGGGAGTTATCGGTCTATGTACACTAGAATGGCTAGAATAAAAATGAAACTTGAATACATTATGCTAAGTGAAAAAACCCAGTCACAAAGGACCATGTACTATATGATCTCATTCGTATGAAAGTCCAGAACTCAAAAATCTGTAGAGACAGAAAGTAAATTTATAGTTGCTTAGGCTGGAGTGGGAGAAAGATAGATAATAGAGTGATATTTAAAGGGTACAGGATTTCTTTTTGAGGTAATGAAATATTCAAAATAGACTGTGATGATGGTTGCATATACTTGTGACTATAATAAAAATTATTTAATTATACCTTAAAAAGGCAAATGAATGATATATAGATTATATTAATAAAACTAATAAAAATGATAGAAAATGTTTGTGCTTAGGTAAGGTCTCACTGAAAAAGTAACCCTTGGCAAAAATGAAGGGAATGAAGTTAAAACAGATATCTTCAGGAAAAGTGTTCCAAGATGCAAAGTAAAAGACTATCAATTTGTATTATCTTTGCATGATCTAATCTAGTGCTAGTTTTGGATTAAACTAACTTGAGCAATAAATTTGCTTTATACATAAGCCACTTTGGGGGAGATTTTCTACTATTTACAACCAGAAGGATATTAAACACTACTATGAATTTTGTGCCAGAAATGGTATTTTGTAATAATTAATAGACACAAAAATGTGAAATGTCTCTTGTCAAAGGGGTAGGATTGAAAGCAAAGTACCTTGTGTCTTAGGCTTGGTTCCTAAAACACAGAGCTCTGAAAGTTAATACAGCTTACATTCTCAAGATCCCCAAGACTACAGCAAACAAAGTTACAGGATTTTGTTGTTGTTGTTGTTGTTTTGTTTTGTTTGTTTGTTTGTTTGTTTGTTAGAGGTGGGTGAGGGGTAGAGGGAGTGGGAGAGAGAAAATCTTAAGCAGGGTTCACACCCAGTGCAGAGCTGGAAGAGGACTCTGGGCTCAACCTCACAACCCTGAGATCATGACTTGAGCCAAAATCAGGAGCCAGATGCTTAACTGACTGAGCCACCCAGGTGCCCCACAAAGAAACAGTTTTTAATAAGCCCCTGAAGACTTGCCATGACTCTGACCTCAAGGCTCAGTGCAGAAGAGCAGACAAAAATACCCATCTCCAAATATTTCCTTACAAAGTTCTATTTAAGTATCTTAAAGCTGCAGCCTGAGGGTCGGGCTCCTACTTTTGACTCATCTAGGGACAAACTGCTCTTCACTCAGGAGACAGGAGACTCTAGCAGACACCATCTCCACATTTTCCCTATACCCTGCTCCAATTTACCAATATCTACTTGGAAGAAATGTATACATACATATTGGCATCTCAGGTTTTATGACTGCCACCCAGAGGTCACCTCCTTAATCACTTGGCTCTGGTAAGGAGTTAATACCCAGAATATAAAAGAAACTCATATATCTCAATAGGGGGGAAAAATCTCAGAAAATAATTGAAAAAGAGATCTAATAGACATTTTCCCAAGGAAGACATATGAATAGCCAACGGATATATGAAAAGGTCCTCATCATTATTAATCATCAAGGAAATGTAAATAAAAATCACGAGATAGCACCATACACCTGTTAGGTTGGCTATTTTCAAAAAGTCAAAATATAACAAGTGTTGGTGAAGAAAAGAGAACCCTTGTACACTGTTGGAGGAATGTAAACTGGTATAGCCATTATGGAAAATAGTATAGAGTTTGCTCAAGAAGTTGAAAAGGGAACTACCATATGACCCAGCAATTCCCCTATTACTTTTACATGCAAAGGAAATGAAATCAGGATATCAAAGCATTATCTGTGCTCCCTATGTTCTTCACAGCATTATTCACAATGGCCAGGATGTGGAAGAAGCCTAAGTGTCCACCAACGGATGAATAGATAAAGAAAATGTGGTATATATGTGTAATGAGATACTATTCATCCACAAAAAAAGGGGAATGAATCCTATCATTTGCAACAACATGGATGAACCTGGAGAACATTACACTAAGTGAAATTAGCCAGACAAAGAAAGACTGATACTACATGATCTTCTTTATATATAGAATCTAAAACCATCAAACTCATAGACATAAAGTAAAACAGTGGTTGCCAGGAGCTGAGAGGCGGGGGAAATGGAAGAATTTGGTCAAAAGATAACATACTTTCAGTTATAAAATGAATAAGCTCTAGGGAATTAATATACACCCTGGTGCCTATGGTTAATTATGTATTGAATACCTAAAATTTGGTAAAAGAGTAGATTTTTTTTAATTTTTTTTTATTTTTTCAGCATAACAGTATTCATTATTTTTGCACCACACCCAGTGCTCCATGCAATCCGTGCCCTCTACAATACCCACCACCTGGTGCCCCCAACCTCCCACCCCTCACCCCTTCAAAATCCTCAGATCGTTTTTCAGAGTCCATAGTCAAAAGAGTAGATTTTAACTGCTCTCACCACACTAGGAAAAAAAGGGTAACTGTTAGATTATAGGTTTGTTAATTAGCTTTATTGTGGTGATCATACAAAAAACATCACATTGTACCTCATGTGTGTGTGTGTGTGTGTGTGTGTGTGTGTGTGTGTACACACAATTTTGTCAGTTATACCTCCCTAACAACACTAGGGGGAAAAAAGAAGATAAATATTTATTTGAAATAAAAAAAGAAAAAAGAGTGTGGAATTTGGCCTGAAGATTCAGATAGTAAATCCAAAGAATTTCTCTGACTCTCAACATGACACCTCTCGCTCTGTCTTGTTGTCTCTTTCTGTCTCTCCATCTCTGTTTGTCTCTACTGTTGGAATTACGGTACTTGACTTTCACCCCTGTTTTGTCTTGTTTTGTTTCTGTTTGCTTTGTAGTCTTACTCTGTAGCAAGAACTCTCAAGCTATTTATGGAGAAGTCAACTAGGGAAATTCCCTAAGGCACAGCTGAAAGATTCTTGTTGGTCCCTGTAGACCTTGAACCTCCATGAAGCCTAGTGGGATTTGAAAGTGGGAGTGGGTGATATTTTGGACTTCACAACCATAAAAGTTATGATGGGCTAAAGATATGGGTCATTGGATGCAAACTTCCTCAGGAAAATAAGTATCTCAAATATGCAAAGGATATTCAATCATGCAAAACGTGGACTTGGGGAGCTACTAAGTGATTCAGTCTGGCCATACTGTTGACTTCTTTCCAAAATGGGAGGAGGCTGAGAATAGCAAAAACAGCTTCAGTTTAAGGACTCGTCAAGAAACTCTAAAAAAGGAGAGTGTATCCTTATGCTCAGACTACTGAACTTAAACACGAGACACATACACTTTGGAGGCAAAGAAATGAGAGCTGTGTGTCCTTCCCAAAGTTATTAACTGCTCTGAGCCTTTGCTAACCTGACCAAGGACGGAAACAATCATATATTGGATGTGAATGTATTGTGTAATTGCCCGGGGCAGCGGAACTCTGATGTTCACTGGTAGCTAGCTGGATGTGTGCAAGACTGAGAGTGTTGCAAAGTGATTTTGGAAAACGACAGAATATTTTAATCTATGATGTGGGTCCTGAATGAGTTTTCTTTTCTGCTTTGGTAACTTACTTTACCTTGGGAATCAGAGTTGAGCTTTGGACTTTTCTCCATATTTACAGTCTTTCTAACCCTTATCCTGTGCAGTTCCTACAGATACGAAGACCAGCCGGCTCTGGCTCATTGTAGCCTTTTCCATGCTTCAGGAGCCCCAGACATAATAAAACCTAGATTTCGTGGAGTCGTTTATCCTGCCATTTCCCCAAATATACTGAATAAAGAAACCCTAAAGTGCGTTTTCATGGGCTATTTATTCTGTTTCTTCTCTTCTCCCCTTTTTACTTAAATTACTACTAAAGTTAGCTCCAAAGCACATAAGGGCCAGTGATTTTGCTCTTCACATGCTATAGTTCTATTGACTTCAATATTAATCTGATCATTCAAAAATCTGCCAAACCAAGCCCTGAGGAATAAAGAAACAAGAGGCAACCCTAAATGGGGGAGTGTGGGGATCCAGGGCTGCTAAGGGAACACTTCCCCCCAGGTGTGACTATATTAAAGCCATATTTCACTTTAATAGGGAAGGACTGGGGAGGGACTGGGGGTCAGGTGGCCCCTCCTGATGCTCGGAACTCCATTTGGGCTAATAAAAGACCACTTAGCTATGAGGTCTCGTTACAGTTAAATTGTCTCTAAACAGTTGGTTGCTGGGTAAGCCTCAAGAGTACAACAGCTGGAGCATATGCGGTTGGGGGAGCTGAGGTCTGCCCCCCGGTCCTGGAGCTGGAAAACATTCAGTGACCCTCGTAAATCTAACTGCATAGTAGGTGCCGCTGAAGGTCTTCTTGGTCCTTTTTCTCAGCAGGGGACCCACAGTTAAGGTATCGATCTGCTTCAAGCTCAGATCTTTCTCATACTCTTCTTCTCAAGTATCATCTCAAGGTAGTGTTAGTCTCTTTAAATGACCTAAGGATTGTTCTTTCTGTCTTTATTTCCTGAAACAATTTAGAGAACAGACAATATTTATCATTGAATAGTTTAACTGAATTTGCCACAGAGCCTGAGCACAGTGACTTTGCTTGTAGACTATTATTTTTTAAATGTACAACTAGTAAGTTGTGACATATGTGTCTACCCATGAAGGTGTCACCACTGTCAAGATAGTGAAAGTAACCATAATATCAGAAAATTGCTCTTACCCCTTTGCAGTTCCTCTCTCTGATTCCTCCAGGCCTTTAGCCCAGCCTGGGTCCTAGAGGAATATTGATTTATTTTCTGTCATCATAGTTTGCATTTCCTAGACATTTACATGAGTGGAATAAAACCGTATACACTTTATCATCTGAATTCTTTAAATAAACATAATTATCTTAAGATTCATCTATGGTCTTAAGAGCATCAATAGTAGATGCTTTTTGAATTGCTGAAATGTATTTATTGCATAAACAATAGAGTGTTTACCCATTTACCTGTTATCCAATAAAGATGTGGGTTGATTCCAGTTTGGGGCTAAAAATCAAGATGCTATAACATATGTGGAAATCTTTGTATAAATGTACGTTTTCAGTCCTTTTGAGTAAACACTTCTGAGTGGAGTGGTTGTGTGTACATTTGATTTTTAGGAAATTGCCAAACTGTTTTTCCAAAGCAGTTTTACCATAATCACCTTTCTGCCAACAGTGGAAAGCTCTGCATCAGGCACTTGGCTCAGTGGGAGTCTCCTCCCTCTCACTCTCCCTCCGTGCTCTCCCTCTTCCTCTCTCAAATAAATAAATGAAATCTTAAAAAAAAAAAAATCTCTAACTCATTGTCACAAAGGTTTTCTCCTACATTTTGTTGTTGAATTTGTACTGTTGTAGGTTTTACGTTTAGTACATCATTCATTGACTTAATTTTTGTACCTGGTGTGAGGTATAGATGAAAGTCTTTCCTTTTCTCCTTCTTCCATTCCTCCCTCTTTTCCTCCCTCCCTCCCTTTCCCTTTTCTTTCCTTCCTTCTCTGTCCTTCTCCTCCTTTCTTTCCATATTAATATTCCTTTATTTCAGAATCCTTTCTTGAAATGATTACCCTTTCCCACTGGGTTTCCTTTGCATCTTTGTTGAAAATCAGTTATTCACGTTTCTGTGGTTCTGTTTCTGGACTCTCTATTCTGTTTCATTGTTCTGTCTATCTTCATGCCAATACTTTATCACCTTAATTAATTAATACTTACACTTACTTTATAGTATAATACTTAATACTACACCATAACTTCTTAAGTCTTTAAATCAGGTCATGTTAATTCCTCCAACTTTGTTTTTCTTTTTTAAAGTTGTTTTAGCTATTCTAGATCTGTTGTATATCCATATGAATTTTAGGATCAGCTTGGCAATTTTTACCAAAAAATTCCATCAGGGTTTTGACTGAGAAAGCAGTAAATTTCAATTTAGGCGAGATTTGATATCTTTTGGCCCACAACTACTGGGTAACTCTCTATTTATTTAGGGATCCTTTATCTTCTATCAGCAATATTTTGTAGTTTTCTGTTTAGTTTTATGTGTACAAGGCTTGTGTTTTGGACCCAATTATCCACAAGTACTTCATATATTTGATGCTACTGTAAATGGTATTTCTTTTTAAATTTTAATTACTGATGATTTCTTGTTAGTATATAAAAGTACACTTAACTTTTGTGTATTGATCTTGTATCCTACAAACTTGCTCCAAATCTACAAACTTGTTAAACTAACTTTTTAGTATTAATTGCTTTTTTAATAGATCCTCTCAAACTTAATAATGGTAATTATATCATCTAAGAATTAAAAAAAATTTACTTCTTCTTTTCCAATCTGGATATTTTTTTTCTTACGTGATTATGCCACCTAGAACCTTCAGTATATTGTTGTTAAGAGGTGATGAGAATGGAGATTCTGATCCTTTACTGATCTTAGGAGAAAAGCATACAATATTTCACCATCAAGTGTGATGTTAGCTGCCAGTTTTCCACAATTGTGGGAGTTCCCTTCAATTTCAGGTTAGCTGAATATTTTTATCCTTGACCTAAAAAGATGTTGGATTTTATAAAATGCTACTCAACATATTTGAAGATGATTATATTGTTTATCTTATATGGTCTATAAATGTGGGAATAATATTGATGGGTTTTTTTAAATGTTAAACTCTGGATTCTTGGGATAAACCTTGCTTAGTTATAATGTATTATCATGTTTATATTGTTGAATTTTATTTGCTAAAATTTTGTTTAGAATTTTGCATTTATGCTCATGAGGAATAAATCATTGATCTATAGTTTTCTTTGCTTATAATGTCTCTGCCTGGTTTTGGTATCAAGGTAATATTAACCTCATAGGATGAATTGGATGGTATTCACTCCTATTTAGTTTTAGAGAAAAATTTGTGAAGAGTTGTTATTATTTTTTCCTTAAATGCTTTGATTCATGGTAAAAACAGTTTTAAAGCTGATTTTTAACCACACATTAAATAATAGATATAGGGCTTTTTTGTTCTGTATTTCTTCTGAGTGACTTTGGTACTTTGTTTCTTTCAAGTAATTTGTCCATTTTACTGAAATTTTCAAATTTACAAGCATAAAATTGTTTATATGTTCTTACCCATTTAATACTGATGGAATCTGTAGTGATATTATCTATTTTATTACTGATATTATTAATTAGTATCTTGTTCTTTTTTTTCTAATCAGACTGGTGCTTTAAAATGTGGGTTTTATCTTTATTTCAATATGGTAAGGCCAACAGATCAAGAAATGATTACCACTGAAAAGCTACTTTGTTATTCATAATTTCCAAGAGAAGTGGGAATAGCACATCATAAAGGGCTACCTATTAAAAACACCAGGATGGATAACAAAGAGCATGGAGGACAAGGGGAGATGGAGAGGAGAAGGGAGTTGAGGGAAATTAGAAGGGGAGGTGAACCATGAGAGACTATGTACTCTGAAAAACGATCTGAGAATTTTGAAGGGGTGGGGGGTGGGAGGTTGGGGTCACCAGGTGGTGGGTATTGTAGAGGGCACGGATTGCATGGAGCACTGGGTGTGGTGCAAAAATAATGAATACTGTTATGCTGAAAAAAAAAATTCCTGTTATAAAAAAACAAAACAAAAACAAAAACAAAAAAACACCAGGACGGGTCAGGAGGCAGAAGGAGCAAGGTAGAAATGTGGGCAAGAGCCTTTGTTCTGGTTTCTACAAGAAAAAGTAGATAAGGACATGCAAGTAAATTTAGGGTTGGAAAGTTTGAATAATTTCAACAGTCTCTATAGTTAAGGACCATCTCTACTTGTCTGATTTTAGGCCCTGGGCTGATTAGGACCAAGGGAATAATGGTCAAGATGTGAGTCCTTTGAGTGCCCCATAAAATGGGGATTGAGGTTTGGGTTCTGGATTGGTTGGTTTTCCTGTGAAAGGTGTGCTCTCAGATGAATTGTTTACTATTCCCAGGAATTGGATGGCCCAGGGAGGGGCAATCTCTCTAGGGCCAGCAAAGCCTCAGAGTCAAAGCATCAGAAACATAGGAAATAAAAAGACATGATTCATAGGCTATAGGTATATCAATTTTATTAAATTTTTCAAAGTACCAGATTTTGGTTTTATTAATTTTCCTTATTGTTTTTCTGTTTTCTATTCCATCAATTTCTGCTTTGATCTTTATTATTCCTTTCCTTTTGATTACTTTGTATTTAATTTGGTCTTTTGCTTCTTAAGTGGAAGCTGAGGATATTCATTTAAGACCTCTTCTTTCTTTCCTTTTTTCTTTTTTAAAGATTTTATTTATTTATTTTAGTGTGGAGAGAAAGAGATCATGAGTGGGGAGAGGAGCCAAAGGAGAGGGACAAGCAGATTCCATACTGAGTAGGGAGCCTAATGGAGGGCCCAGTCTCAGGAACCTGAGATCATGACCTGAGCTGAAATCAAGACATGGATGCTTAAACAACTGAGCCACTCAGGCACCCCAACACCCTTTTCTTTTTGAAGATAGGTACTTAGTGCTAGAAATTTCTTCCTAAGTACTGCTTTAACAGCATCCCACAAATCTTGAAATGTGTTCTTATTTTCATTCAGTTAAAAATATCTTCCAATTTACCTTTTAATTTATTTGGTGTCCATTGTGTTAGTTAGAAGTGTGTTATTTAGTTTCCAAATATTTGGAGACTTTCTTGAGATATTTCTGTTACTGATTTTTAATTCCAGTGTCATCAGAGAACAGACTTTCCATGACTTGATTCTTTTTAAGTTTATTGAGATTTTGTTTTGGCCCAAAATATGGTCTGCCTTGGTAAATGTTCCATATGAATTTGAAAAGAATGGTTTATTTTGGCTTATTTTGTTTATTTTATACTTGTTAGGTAAAATGTTCTGTAATTGTCAATTAGGTCAAGCTGTAATTGTCAATTAGGTCAACAATACTACTATAAGTAGTATTGTTCCAGTCTTCTATATTTTTATTGACTTTGTCTGTTCTACTCATTATTGAGAGAGCAAAGTTAAAATCTACCATAATTATAGATGTGTTGATTTCTTCCTTCAGTTTTACCAGTTTTGCTCTATGTATTCTAAAGTTCTGTTATTATGTGTATAAACATTTAGGATTATTATGCCCTTTTGATGAATTGACCCTTCTTCATTATAAAATGATGTGATTGTAGTTTTTTGCTTCTAGTAATATAATATGTTCTGTAATACATTTTGTCTGTTATTAATATAGCCACTCCAACTTTCTTTTGATTAAGGTTAGCATTGTATCTATTACTTGATCATTTTATTTTTAACCTATTTGTGAATTCATATTTAAAGTTTGCCATAAAATTGAATCTTACTTTTTATCCAGTCTGGCAATCTTGGTTTATAAAATTAGGGTGATTAGAAAATTTGCATTTAATGTGATTATTGATAAGGTTGTATTTCAGTCTACCATTTCACCATATGCTTTTTATTTGTTCCATCTGTTTTTTGTTCCCTTATCTCTTTCTCCTGCCTCCTTTTGGATTGAATATTTTTTTAGCATTTCGTTTGATCTCTTTTGTTGGTTTAGTAACTATATTCATTGGATATTTTTTTCTAGTATACATCTTTACTTTATCTCACTTTACTTTCTTTTTTTTTTCTTTGAAGACTTTTTGTATTTATTCATTCATTTGTTTGTTTGTTTATTTATTTAGAGCATATGCAAGCAGGGGGAGGGTCAGAGGGAGAGAAGAGAGCGAGAATCTCAAGCAGATTCTGCACTGAGTGAGAAACTGACTTGGGGCTCCATCCCATGACCCCCAGATTGTGACCTAAGCCAAAATCAAGTGTTGATGCTCAACCAACTGAGCCACCCAGGTGCCCTATCATGGTTTACTTTCAAGTGACATCACACACATCATGTATAGTATAAGAACCTTATAGTAAAATACTTCTACTTCTCCCTTCCTGTCTTTATGTTACTGTTATATATTTTACATGCATATGCTATAAACTTTATGTTTACATTTTCCTAGTTAAACATCCAACTATCTTTTGAAGATATTTAAATAATAAAATGTCTTATATATATATGTTATATATATATACATGCATGTATATATGTGTATATATGTGTACATATATACATATGTGTGTATATACATATAAATATATGTGTATATATACATATGTGTATATACATATATGTGTATATATATACACATATATGTATATATTTTTATATTTTTAACTTTTTTGAAGAAAGTCCATACTATATTCTCATAATGTTTTTGAGAATTTTTACATCTGTGTTCATGAGGGATATTAGTCTGTACTTTTCTTGTCTTTGTCTGATTTTGGTCTGAGGGTAATGCTGGCTTTGTAGCATCAGTTAGGAAGTATTCCCTCTGTTTCAGTCCTCCAAAAGAAATTGTAGATAATTACTATAATTTCTTCCTTAAATTTTTGGTAGAATTCACTAGTGAATCCATCTAGCCTGGTGTTTTCTGTTTTTGAAGGTTATTAATTATTGATTTAATTTCTTTAGTAGATATAGACCTATTCAGATTGTCTATTTCTTCTTGTATGAGTTTTGGCAGATTATGTTTTTTTAAGGAACTGATATATTTTGTCAATGTCTTCAAATTGTGGGCAATTCTAGTTTTTGCCTCATATAGTTTGACTCTCTGCTGTTAGGTGCATACACATTAAGGATTATTATATTTTCTTGGATAATTAACCACTTTATCACTGTATAATTCTCTTCTTTACCTCTGATTACTTTTTTCTGTTTTGAAGTTTGTTCTGTCTGAAATTAATATAGTTTCTCCTATTTTCTTTTGATTAGTGATACTATAGTGTATTCTCCATCCATTTATTTACTTTTAATTTTTTAATGTCTTTTTTTTAGAGAGAGACAGTGATAGGGAGGGGCAGAAGGAGAGAGAGAGAGAGAGAGAAAGAGAGAGAAAGAGACCCTTAAGCAGGCTCCATGCTTGGAGCCTGACTCGGGGGTCAATCTCATGATCCTGAGATCATGACCCTGGGCTGAAATCAAGAGTTGGATGCTTAACTGACTGAGCCACCCTGGTGCCCCTCCATCCATTTATTTTTAATCTTTATATCACAAATGGTTTTCTTATAGACAACATGTATTGGGTCTTAATTTTTGATTCACTCCAATATTCTCTGTCTTTTAAATGGTGCATTTAGACCATTTATATTCAAAGATTAAAGATACAGTTGGATTATTATCTACCATATGCATTAGTGTTGTCTATTTGTAATCCTTGTTCTACAATTAAACTGAATTTTCTCTCCTTTCTTAGCATACCATTTATACTTTTTAAAAACTTCTTTTAGTGGTTGCCCTAGAATTTGCAATACAAATTCACATCTAATCCAAGTCCACTTTCAGATAACACTAGACTATGTTACAGGAAGTATGAGTATCTTATAATAATAAAATAAATCTAATTTCTCCCTTCCATCCTTTGTATCACTGCTATCATTAATTTCATTTACATATAAGCATACAAAAGTGTGTGTATGTGTATATATGATAAATACATAAGAATACATAATTGAATACACTGTTGATATTATTTTTTTTTGAACAGACTGTTACCTGTTAGGTCAATTGGGAATAAGAAAAATATGTTTTTATTTTACCTTCATTTATTCCTTCTTTGATGCTCTTTCTTTATGCATATCTACCTTCTGAACTACATTATTTTACTTCTCTCTGAAGAAATTCCTTAAAAAATTTTTTAAAGTCAGGTTAACTGGCAACAAATTTCCTTAATTTTATTTTGGTCTGAGAAAGTTTTATTTCTCTTTCACTTTCAAAAAATTATTTTGTAGGTATAGATTCTACTTTGGTGGATTTTCCTTTCAACATTTTAAATGTTTCTGTGCTTTCTTATTGCCTGTTTTCTGAGGATAAATTAGATGTAATTATTATCCTTGTTCCTCTACAGATCACGTTTTTTCCCCTATCGGACTTCTTTCAGGAATTTTTCTTTATATCTGGTTTTCTCCAGTTTCAAATTTATTTGCCTAGATTTAATTTGCATGGTACTTTTCCTGCTCACAGTTCTCTAAGCTTCCTGAATTTGTGGTTGGTGTCTGACATTAATTTGGGAGAAATTCTCAGTCTATTGTTTCAAATATTTCTGCTGTTTCTTTCTTCTTCTGGTTATTTCCTTTATCTATGTTACACCTTTCATAACTGTTCCTCAGTTCTTAGATAGTCTGTTCCAGTTTTTTTGTCTATTCTTTTTTCATTTTTCAAAGATTCTACTGATACATCTTCTAGCTCAGAGATACTTTCCTCAGCTGTGTCTAGTCTACTAGTAAGCCTATTGAAGGCATTCTTTCTTTCTTTCATAGTGCTTTTCATCTCTAGAATTTCTTTTTGGTTCTTTCTTAGCATTTCTCTCTGCTTTCTTTGCCCATCTATTCTTGTATGTTGTCTACTTTATCCATGAGAACCCTTAGCATATTAATCATTGTTGTTTTAAATTCCCAGTCTGATAATTCCAAGATCCCTCATTCCGATGTTTGCTCTGTCTCTTCAAATTGTGTTTTTCCTTTTATTTAGTATTTCTTACAATTTTTTGATTGTTGGACATTATGTATTGAGTAAAAGGAACTGAAGTTATAGGCCTTTAGTAATGTGGCAGTAAGGTGTTGGGGTAGGGAAGTTCTATAGTCCCATGATGAGGTTTCTTCTTTTAGTGAGCTTATTCCTCTGGACTATAAATTTCACAAGTATTTCTTAGGCTTCTCCCCTCCTTCCTTTTAGGTGAGAAAGGATGGCTAGAGCCAGCTGGAGGTGTATGGTTTCCACAGGTCAGTTAAGCTCTACTAATACCTCAGCAGGTTAGATTCTGACTAACTAGTTTCTCCTGAGGCAGACCTTGTTAAAAAAGCAGAGTCCACTGGTGTATTTCAAAATGGTTCCTTTCCCCCTCCATTTGCCAGAAATATGAGTGAGTCTTCCCCATTATTTACTGTGGAAACCTGGTTGAGTTCCTGGAGATAAATGTCACAACAATGTGCACCCTACCCCCAGACTGGGTCCTCCAGGATTTTTTAACTCTCAGAATGGCCCACATAAGCTTCCAGCAATTTGGCAATTATGGTTCAGAATTTTCTCAACCGACAATGATTCCCTTGACAGTTTCCATTCTTGAATCTTTGGTAAGCTGCGACTCTTTGCATCTGCCTGAGTTTCTAATCTTTTTTTTTTTTTTAAAGATTTTATTTATTTATTTGACAGACAGAGATCACAAGTAGGCAGAGAGGCAGACAGGGGGTGGGGGGAAGCAGGCTCCTTGCTGAGCAGAGAGCCCGATTCGGGGCTCGATCCTAGGACCCTGGGATCATGACCTGAGCTGAAGGCAGAGGCTTAACCCACTGAGCCACCCAGGCATCCCGTGAGTTTCTAATCTTGTGGGCAGCAGTTTTTTCTGTGTTCTCTCCTCTTTTATGTTTATTATTTTAGCTTATTCAGTTTTTTTTTCCTTATTGAAATGTATTGGTGACTCTAAGCTACTTACACGTGGAACTAATACTGTATTTTTTAATTCTAAAATTTCATTTAATTCTACTTCTTCAGGGATTTGGTGTTTTTGTTTTTGTTTTTTAATCTCATCACAAGCATATTTTCCTTTATTCCACAGAGCATCCTTGTATAGCTGCTTTAAATCTGTGTCTATTTACTCAAACATTTGCATCATCTTGGGATTGGCTTCTAACAACTTCTTTGGAGTGGATCTCATTTTCCTGATTTGTTATATGTTGAGCAATTTGTATTATGTCCAAATATTATGAATGTTATATTGTGGAGTCTCTGGATATACACCTTGAAAAGTTTAAATGTTTTTAATTATCATGCAGTTAACTTGGTGGGCATAAATTATAATATTTGCCTCTTGGTAATCAGCTCAAAGAGCAATTCAGTTATTTTATCATAAGCTGAATTGCTTGTTTCTGCCTGCATATGAGTATTTACAGAATCATTCAGAGCCTTGACAGAGTTAATACACAGAATTTGGGGCTTTATCTATCTGACTCTTTCTTTTTTTTTTTTTTTTTAATTTTTATTTATTTTTTTAAAGGTCTTTCAAGTGTTCCAGAATTCATTGTTTATGCACCACAACCAGTGTTCCATGCAATATGTGCTCTCCACAAAACCCACCACCAGGCTCACCCAACCTCTCACCCCACCCATAAATTCCCTCTTTATTGTGGCTCTAGGTGCATTTCAATCTGTTTTCTTATTCTTCAGATTACATACACAACAGGTTTTTAGATAGATGTCTGTTTCCTGGGATATTGCACAGGCTGCAGCTGGTCAAAACTTAAGCAATGCAAACAGCAAATCCATCCATTTCTGGTCTTTCAAATTTTGGGTGTCTTTCAAGTTTTTCTTCAGGTGGTTGTTTTTAGTATTTTGCTAAGTTTTAAGCTGCTATAAGCAAGATGGTAGGTCTGTTTGGCCGTACCAGAAGCAGAATTTATAATTTGATTATTTAAAGGTACTTGTCTGAGTACCTTTGTCTCTAAACTAGAAATTTTAATCTCATTTCATAAGTGATATATTTGAATTTATTATCACATTATGCCACAATCTCTTTTTACTTTCATTTTTCTTTTATTCTATTAGTTTTCCTTTTTCCTTAATTTCTTCCGAGACTTTGGAAGTAACACACCTCATTTCTACTTGTTTAGTCATTATTTTTAAATTTTTAGCATATGTAGTGCACTCGAAAGTTAAATGATGTCTGTCCTCCAAAATGTACAAATTCTTAGCACACACTTTCACTCCGATCTATCTTCAGTCCCTTGCTCCTATTCTTTTACATATTCCACATTGGTGAGGATATTATTACTTATCATTAGTCAATGTTTACTCAATGCTTATTTTTACCTTTTAATTTTATCACTATTGCTCTTTCTTCACATTATTTTGTTCTGGGTTCAATTTTCTCCTTGAAATTTACACACACACACACATACACTCACACACACATTCAGTGAGCTATCTCTTTTTAAAATTTTATTTTCACTCTTGAATGAATGACTGTGTAGCTAGGTATAAAACTCTAGACTGAGTATTGCCATATTTTTTCATTGTGAATAAGTCTTCTGTCAGTTTGTTATAGGGGATTTTTTGTGAGTAAATTGTCTTTCCATTAGGCTGTTCTTACAATCTTTTACTTCCTTTTTTTTTTTTTTTAGGTGAATGTAGAGTACCTTAACTTATTTTTGAGTGTGTTTATGTTTACTTTTTTTTGTTCAGGATTTAGGTGTACTATACTTCTTGAACCTGACTATTCAGATATTTCATCATTTGTGAACATTTCACCACCATTATCTTCATGAATATTTTCTCCCCTCCTTTCTTTTTTCTCCTGATATTCCTTGAGGATATATCTTAATGTTTCTTATACCAGCTTTCCTTTTTCTTAACCTCTTTCTCAGCTTCTTTCATGTTTTCCTTGTCTTCATCTCTCATTGCTCTAATGTAAGATCTTTATTAATACTTATCATATAGTATATTAGTCTTATACTCTTTTTAGTCTATTTAGTCTTTTTAGTCTAAAAAGTCTATTTTAAGTCTATTCTGCTTTTTCAGCCATTTATTATTTTCAATGATTCTTTTTGATTTCTAGAATTTATAGTTTATTGTTTGTTGTACCTGCCAGGTTTTAAAAAAATAGTTTGTTAGTATTGTCTTGTACTTTTTTAGACTTTATTTAATGCTAGACCTCAGATGTACATTAGTATATTTTTGGTTATTATTTCATATTAAATAAGATTTGTCTTGCTTTTAAAAAAATTCTACTGCTGGGGCACCTGGGTGGTTCAGTGGGTTGAGCCTCTGCCTTTGGCTCAGGTGATGATCTCAGGGTCCTGGGATCGAGCCCCCACATCGGGCTCTCTGCTCAGCGGGGAGCCTGCTTCCCTCTCTCTCTCTGCCTGCCTCTCTGCCTACTTGTGATCTCTCTCCCTCTGTCAAATAAATAAAATCTTTAAAAAAATTTTTTTTAAAGATTTTATTTATTTATTTATATCTGTGTTTATTATTATCTGTGTCAAATAAATAAATTTATTATCTGTGTCAAATAAATAAAATCTTTAAAAAATTTTTTTTAAGATTTTATTTGTTTATTTGACAGAAAGAGAGATCACAAGTAGGTAGAGAGGCAGGCAGAGAGAGCGAGGAAAGCAGGCTCCCTGTTGAGCAGAGAGCCCGATGCAGGGCTCGATCCCAGGACCCTGAGGTCATGACCCAAGCCAAAGGCAGAGGCTTTAACCCATTGAGCCACCCAGGTGCCCCTTAAAAATTTTTTTTACTGCTTTGTGGCCAGAGTTTTTCAGGTATCCTTACATTATGGTTTTACATTTTCTTCTGACAGGCAGAACTGAGAATGGAGAGATGTGATGAGGCACTATCTTTTTGGGTTGAACATGATGCACAAAATGGAAATAAGGATGATTCATAATTCACCTGGAGTTGTTCTCCACCCTAAAGATTTAGAAACTCCCAATTTCATTTAAAAATCGAGTCCTTAGTTCTTTTCCTGCTAAAGATAAAAATCCCTCTGCTTCTTGCTACTCAGAAGGATAAACAGCAGCGGCATGGTACACACAAGTTGCCAGCAACAACAATCCATCGCTTGCAGAGCATGTTTTGAAGGAGAATAAAATTATATATAATCAATTAAGAGGTTCTTAGTTTAGGGTCATAAAAATGTTAATTGAATTTTTTTTTGTGTTTTAAGGCTGGAATTCTGAGTACCTGTACTCAGGTACTTAATTATATCTTTTTATGTACATAAACATAAAAAGATGTAACTGGTACTAAAAAAGTTAGAACAAAGGGACAATTATTCTAGGCCACACGAAACAAAGAAAGGGATTCAGACACTACTAGCAAAAGGAAATTTCTATTAGCCTTTGGTCCTAAATGTGATGGGATTGAATTCAATTACCATAGCGGTACTGTATATTCATTCATTTACTCATTTGTCAATGATGCTGAGTCCCTGCTATATAGAAATTATTCTGCTAGGCCTTTTCCATATCTAAAAGGAAATAGAAGTGGTCAAAGCAGAAATGGCTGCTCCTGTCTTAACTTTAAAAATTACTTTTGTTATGCTGCATAAGTAAATTATTTATGAAATTAGATATGATCACTTCATCATGGGGGTTGAGTCATTCTCAATGAACTGTTTGTCCTTAAAGAATTCTGACTATACAATATACTCCAGCTATACCTTAGCTTTCAGAATAAATAATGCACTTTGGCTCCACCCCACACCTCTGGTCTTATTTCATTCCCCCTCCACAAATGTTAGTCCCTGTTTTTAAGTCATGCTGTCTTCTATTTGGGTTCATTAATCAGTGAACTGCTCTGCCCCTATCTACTGCACATAGTGAAGTTCCAATTATATTTCAAATATGTCTTCTTATCACTTTATATTTCTCCTTTATTGTAATTATTACAGTTCACAAGGAGCTCCTTGGTCAGCTAATCATATTGCCCTAGGTCTGATTTCTGGGAGGATATTTCATATCCAATATCCCACTTGGCCACAATTGAAGGGGGCATTAGGAAGGATGCAGCCGTACTGCTTTAATGATCTACTTCTTTTTGATATGAGTTTAGGGACGTAGAAATTGTTGGTGGCCAAGTAATTATGGCTAGGTTTGGGATTTTATTTACTCGATGAGAAACTCAGTGACTTGTAGTGAAAAAAAATTATTTTCTTGTCTATAGATCAGTAAAATATAGGAAGAGCTCCGTTTCATACTGCCAGCCTCAGGATAGGTTCAAGTCCACTTTGTGCCTTATTTTGGTTCCTTGGCCCTGGCTGAATCACTAGCAGTGGTTACTTGGGGGTGTGGTTTTCTAATGGTATTTCAGGAGCCTCAGAGCCCAAAGTTTAGAAGTACATCTAAGGGATCCTCTAGTGTCACAAACATTAATATTTCATTGACTAGATAGAGCAAGTCCCCTAGCCAACACCCAATATATTAGTAAGGAGCTGCTTTGATATTAGTGGAAGGGTACCCCTAAATTACATCATAAAGGATATCTATGAAAAATCCATATCACGGTGGCCAGTAATCCAGCCAACCAACAAAAGTGACATTGAAAGGAATAACTTTTTCCTTTTGACCTCTTGCCAGAGCGCACACTTATGAAAGGTTGGTGGGATTATTATCCTACACTTGACATTTTCTTTCAGGTTTAAAGTTACCCTTTCCATATAATCTGAGTAAGAATCTCTCAGTTATATATAGCTCATATATGTATATACATGTATATATGTACTCTATATGTACATATACATGTATATGTACAGTATATATATATACACACTTCTTGCATATATTTTTGTTGTCTGTATCTATAGCTCAGTTATGGACAATTATAGTAATTTTAATTATATGTACTCTTGTCATGAAACTTATTTCCAATTTTCCAGTTGACTTGAAATTCAGTTTTCCTCTAAGATGGCCGCTTGTTTTTTTTCCCCTAGGATAGGTGAACCCCAAATTTCTGTATGAGAAGTCAAACAATTCTTCATATAGCTGTATTGCCCACTGGCCACTAGACAAGGCTTACTGGACAATCCCTTAAAGGAATTGTCCTAAGCAGATATGATTTTTAGTAGTCTTATTTTTTTAAAAGATTTTATTTATTTATTTGACAGACGGAGATCACAAGTAGGCAGTGAAGCCCGCAGAGAGAAAGGAGGAAGGAGGAAGGAGGCTCCCTGCTGAGCAGAAAGCCTGATTTGGGGCTCGATCCCGGGATCCTGGGATCATGACCTGAGCTGAAGGCAGAGGCTTTAACCCACTGAGCTACCCAGGTGCCCCTAGTAGTCTTATTGTATAAAATCAACACTCCTCCTACCCTTTAAATTGTCTGGTAGTATAGAAAGTGTTAAAAAAAGGTTAATGGCATCCTGCCTTATGTTTAATGACAAATCACAGTGTCTGTATAATTCAGAAATTTTATGGAGCGATGTTCACGGGGGTTGTTCTTTGCACTGGGCTTCAGATCCTGCTGCCTGTGCTGTCTTCCTCTGTAGCACCACTTTGTCTTCTGTGTCACTCTTCATTGGGGAGCTGATGGGAGTGAGTCATGTTCCTCGTTAAGTTTACTATGGAAGTCACATGTGCTTGGGAAAATACCAAATGTAATAGATCATTATGTGATTAACGAAACTCGCACAAGGGGACATTGAGCTCATAGGGAATGGATCTCTTAGAGAAGGAAAATGTGAAATGATCTGACATTTCTATGAGATACAGGCAGTGTCTCTAGACTGCAAAAGAAAGTGATTTCAGTGAGAAAGCTCTGTGCAGAATTTATCAGTCACTATTTGATTTTCTACAAACCCCATACCACTTGATATCTGCTTTAATCAAAAGATAATGCTATTTTAATCACTTCATCCATTTGTAAATTGTCCATTTATTTTTTAGTAGAGCATAAAGTTTGGTCTTTCATATTGAGATCTATATGAACCAGAAGAGCTATCTCTGGGCTTTTTGAAGACATTCTTATCTTGGAAGTGAGAAGAATGTTGATGTGAAAACTCGAGATGTTTTGGTGTTAAAAAGATGCTGAATATCCTATAATCTCTTCCAAGAAGCTTTCTCATATTTCTGCATCAGAATCATTTCTACACAATCTAAAATCTTTTTGTAGCTATAGTAAATATGCTCATTCCTACTACAGAGCAAGTTATTCTTACATGATGTCCCAGGATACAGAAATTTACTTTTCTATATTTTTCTGTGAAATATTTTAGTCTGTGTAAACACAAATCTGAATCATTTTTGCTGGCAATCATTTGAGAGATGGGGTATGTTCTAAAATGTATCCCTGGGATAATTAAGAGAGGCTGTAGAAAATAAAACTAAGTATCAAAAGTATGCTTCAGTATGAATGTGAAATACTGGATTAAGGGGACTGTGGTAGATGGAAGAGAAAGCTTCCATATATGCTCTGTGCTATGATATGAGGTTATCATATGGAGTGGAGTTAGAGCTACAGTACTCTATGTCTTGGAGAGGGTATTTGAGAAGCACCTGTGAACATAAGTGACAAATTGGTCTATGATAATGGGAAAACTCAAAGTTGTAAGAGTAACAAACTAGGTAATAAAATCAGAAAACTATAGTACATCTTGACGAGAGAAGAGATAGAGTATTGTTTTATTATGCATGTTAGTGGAACAGAGTAAAATAAATTTATACACATTATATTTAACTTTCATAAGAAGAAGTTCTTGAAAAGTTTTAAAAGAGATTATTAAAAATTGATATATTATAAAATAGCTTTATTTTTAAAAATTTGCATGAGGTTCACAGTACTGTTTACTGGATAACATTTTTGTCAATGTCGATTTATTTTAAGAGAGGTTATTATAATATAATATGAAATTCCTTGATGTGCTTACTGAAATATTGCTAAAGATATTGTTCAATAAGTAATAAAGTATATTCTCTATTGGAAACTATAGGTTCAGGAGAATTTTTTTCTCTGTTAGCAGTATCAAAAATAATTGTGCTTTCCACACAACTGATTTGTTTCTACCTTAAAACATCTATTCATCAAAAAAATAACTACTTAGTGCATACCATGTGTTGGCTTTTGTGCCAGGTTCTGAGAACACAGCAATGAACAAAATAATAAATAATCCTTCAGGAAGCTTATATCCTAGTGGGGGAAGTAAAGCAGATAATAAATAACAAAAATGAATAATACACATAGTAGATATAACACACATAGAGGATGAAAAATTCTATGGAGAACAAATTAGAACAGGGCAGAAAATAGGGTAGGGATGGTGATCAAATAGGGGGTCAAAAGAGTTATCCTTGAGATCGCGACATATAAGCAAGATATTATGGAGCAGGTAGCATGCATGTCCCGACTCTGAGGACGTAAGAGAGAAAGTTACATGCATATCTGGAGGAAGAGCTTTCCAGGCAGAGGGAAAAGCAAGTGTAAAAATTATGAGGTAGGGACATGGATATAATATTTGAGGAATGGCAAGGATTTGTCAAGTGGCTGAAGCAGAATAAACAAAAGTAGAAGTAGTAAAAAACGAGATCAGGAATGGATCCAACCCAATCCGCCAACAGACAGAAAACACTGTGATCTGAACAGGGAAAGTTTACGATAAAGAAATGCTCATGATAATGGGACACTGAAATAATAGTAAGGGCAAGAGAACGCTAATGAATACAGACATAGTAAATGCGGGGAGCAGTGAGTACCCCTAGGGCTGAGACAGAGCACCCAAAGAAGGAACAAATCTGGAGAGGGGCCTTCCACCTACTGCTGAGATCTCCACCGCATTGGTTTGCTCTATTTTTAGTGTTTAACTAAATTTCCATGGTAAAAACAAGAAGATGGCCTCTTACAGCACAGTCCAAAAGACAGGCTCTCACTCAAATTTGCCTGTGTTCAAAATTGCATCTTCAACTGTTCACTAGTTTCACCACTTAAGTATCTTGTCCAAGACACCTAACTTTTGTGCTTCTGTTGCTTTTTCTGTAAATAGGAATCATGATGTTCAGTCACGTAGAATGATCATTCTGAGGATTAATAAGATAATCCCTATAAAGCACTCAGAACAATGCCTCCCACCTAGTAAGCATTTATTAAGTGTTAACTGCGATACTAATAGTATTTGACAGATTTCACATTGTTTTTACACTTTACAAAAATGAAGATATTTTTGTAGTCACTACTATTCGTTATGTTATGATAATTTTTTTTCAGAAAAAAAGATCTTTCTCATTAAGTCTTGATGCAAGGACAAGTTCAATTTAATGCAAAGTTGATTGAAAACAGTTGCTCCCTCCTCCAACCAATTAGTGAGAATGAGTACAAGAGATTCTTTTGAGATATCACATGTGAGTACTACCCTAAGTTTTTTTCCAGCCATGGGCTTCAAGAAAGATGCTCAGTTACTCCTGTACCCACTGAGTTTGAAAGAGAGGAAATGGGGTGAGATATATGGCCTTGTGTCATTGGGGATGTGCTGGGGAACAATATCTATTCCAGAAAGAGGATGGCTGCACAGTCATGAACCCGACGTTCAGCCTCTTAGAAGCAATAAACACTGAACCCAAGTGCATTAGCCTTCTCCATGACTTCTTAATCAGCACTGCAAAAATAAACAGTTTATACATTCAAAATAACCCTAGGATACCCTCACCAATTATTTTTTATAAGTATTCTTTGGAAGACAAGCACATTTTACTTGCTCGCCTGTCCACAGCAGCCATTTGTCTGCCATGAGCTGTTGGATTGAGAGGGTAACCTAATTTCCCTGGGGCCTCAGGCCCAGAACTATTTTGAGTAATAAGGTATCTGTACTTTTGCCACTCTCTAGCGAAGTGTTCCATCATCTTTAGTTTCCCTCCCCATAAAGCCCTCCTATCTTTCCACCTGCATGAGGTTTTTTTATTCCTGGACTATGTGAGCACTGGTGGTTGCCAAGGGAGGTAGCTGAGTTTGGAGTGTAATGAAGCTGTAGTATAGCTCATACTAAAACTTCTCTGCTCAGATCTCTGGAATAATAAAAATATCCACCTCTACTGAGCGCACCCTATTGGTCAAGAGACTGTTATTCAATATGGATGAATGAATGGATTTAATCCATGTTAATTAATGTCTCATGGGTATTATTAACCTTTCTTTAAATGGAAAGAACCAGACCCAAGATTACACAGCCAGGTCAGTGCATGACATGTTTTTCAAATGCCACTTACCTTATTCCAATGCCATAGTTTTTCTACTGTGGTGTGCTGTTTCTCTATAAGGACAGGTAGCATGAAGTTCATGACTCTCCTGCTCTGGGTATGGTTCAAAGAGATAACAGTTGCCAATCATTAGGAGCCATGCATGGAGGCATGGATCAGATAGAAAAGCTAACGCTCATTTATTATGCAAATTGCTCATGGTCACATAACTAGAAAGCGATGGATCTGATATGTGAACTCAGGTCTCTTTTTTCCAATTTATGTTGCTGCTTACTAGTTGAGTCAAAAATCTATCTATCCCACTATTTTTATCTCGTCTTCTCCAATCTTAACGATTGTCAATAACTATAGATCTGAGCATATTATATGTCCCCTAAAAAAACTAACTTCTTAATTTACTGGGCAGAGTACTAAGTATATTAATAGCCTTCTCCCCAATATTTTAGTGTTTCATTAATCCAGCAATTGCTTTTTTCAAATTTTTACTTTGCCTCATCTTATTAAAAAAAAAAAAAAAGATTGTATGCAATCTTCTTCCTTTGAAGAGCCCATATATAAACTATTTCTTTAAGGTCATTTTGTCCTTAGTGAAGAGACCCTTCCAGAGTCCTCCAGGATTTCAAAATTTTATGGGTTTTATCATTAAGGACTGGATTTTTATTAAGTCTGGGATATGTTTGAGTTCTAGATGAAACTTGAAGCTCCAACAGGCCCTACAACTGGACAAATACTTTGTTTCTCATCTGAAAACATATGTACCTTTACACTCCTGAACAATTGTAAATTAAAGTGAGCTGGATCTGGGAGAAGGATTGAGATTATTAATAAGTCAAATTACACAATAGTCATATCAGAGTTAGCTGAGAAAGTTAGGGATGAAGTAAGATTATTTATGGAAACCCTTCCTATAAGCTTCTTATTAGAAAGAGATTTATCTTAATCCAACCTGAGATCCAAACAAAGGCTGGATTATGGTTTTAAAGGATCTCAATAGTACGTAGACTTCAAACTTGGAATTAACCTAAAATTAAGGCACAGGCTTCAGAATTGAGAATACATGAAATTCTTTTTGAGGCATATAGGGTTTGTTGTGGAAGTAGTAAATCTATTGGGTAATATTTTAAATGCCAAAATCCCTCTTCTCTCAAAACCCACTAACTTTAGGGCACCTGGGTACCTCAGTGGATTAAAGCCTCTGTCTTGGGCTCAGGTCATGATCCCAGGGTCCTGGGATAGAGCCCCGCATCGGGCTCTCTGCTCAGCGGGAAGCCCACTTCACTCGCTCTCTCTCTCTTCTTGCCTCTCTGCCTACTTGTGGTCTCTCTGTGTCAAATAAATAGATAAAATCTTAAAAAAAAACAAAACAAAACAAAACCCACTAACTTTAAGTGAGAAACAAACTAGTCATATCCTAGGAACGATGTGAAAACAAATGATAAATAGAGGAAGTTATAATAGCATTGTTTATTGTTTCAAATAGTGATAGCTCTACTTCTTTTTAGCTAACGAGGATCCTTGATTAAACTCTCTTGTGAGAGAGTTCGGAATGAAGTCCACTAGAATGAAGGCATTGCATCTTTTTCTTCCACTATGGGAACCCACGCTGCAGCCCCTTGTTTTACCTTCTTGAACCCTCATTTTGTTGCTCATCTGCCTAACTAGATTGAAACTCCAGTTTTGCCCAGTGGGGTGCAAAATATCTAACATTTATCAAACTCTAGCCACATGCTAGTATTCTTCTAAGCATTTTAAAAGGATGAATGCATTGAAATATCTTAAGACCCCTATTGGGTAGCTACTATCATTACATCTATTTTACATGTGAGGAAGTCAAGACCTCTATAGGTTGAGTAACTTAGAGAAGCACACAACTACTAAGTGGATTTGAAAAAGATGTAACTTGGAAAGTCTGATGCCAGAATCCAAACTTTAAACTACCAAGCTATACTACCTCAATAAATAGTAGTTGAACAAATGTTTATAGTCCATATTATTGTATTACATCTGGATATTTTCTATGTGCAATAATTCAGCATACCTATGTATATTTATAATTGCATATAATATCTATATGTTACCTATAGTTTATTTCCATATTAAAGTTGCCAATATAGCATCTTCTGTTAATATTTATTGAATAAATGCACATGGACCCACATCCAGATATAAATATATCCCATATATTGTAACTGACTGCAAAATTATTCCATAATGTTTATTAGGGTAATGTAGTATATATATTGTTATATATAATGTATAAAATAAATGAATGTTATGTTCTTGATATATAACTTATAAAACATGAATATGAAATTAATGCTAACATTTCTTTAGTGAATGAATAAATGAAAGAATACACATAATCCCTGTGGTCAGCTTAGCCTATAGGCTAAATAATGCCAAATAACAGGGACATTTCTATTCAGGTTGTTTACAGAGAAGTGAGGGCATAGAAGCATCTGTAACCTCAATTACTTCTGCCATTTCCCCAGTTCCTGAAAGAATAAATGCTCTTCACTAGGGTAATTTCCTATCACTAGGGTTTCTTGTTTATGATGACAAAGCAAAACTTGTGTTTCAATGATTTTCTTCTTCTTCTTCTTTTTTTTTTTAATCCCTTCTTCCTATGACTTACCAGCAACATATAAGACATGGGTAAGGGCCTCATAATTATGGCCAGACACACTTTTATCAAGGAGAATCAGAACATTGGCTGAGCACCTTTTGCAAAAGATCATTTGTTGGTTTTTGCCTGAAAGATGACCATGCTACTAGCTTTCCCTGCTAACAGACAAATATATGATTCATCTTGTACTTTGGCAATAAAATGAGAGATACAAAAATGACAACAAAATCTCCTACGCTATTTTTTTGAATGAAAGAAAAAAGAAAACACCCTATTGTTTGATCAGACAATACATTGAAGACGAAGAGAGGAGTCTGGGAACATGCACTCCGTTGATTTAGATTGTGGAATTCAGGCAACATGCCCAGATTGGAAATGGAGCAAGAGATGGCCATTAGAACCAAGAATGAAGGCATTAGGAATCCGTGATTATATATTGCTTCATCCAAGAATCAGAATAGACAGATCTTCAATGAAATAGCTCCAGCTTGGCTAATCGAAAAATCTCTCTCCGTCTTTCTCCATATATACATACATACATGAATGTATTTTTTTATTAGTCAAATAGAGTTGTTTGTATTCATGCTGTTGCTTTAAGACCCCAGCCTTTAGTGAGAGCTCCCATTTTCCCAGAGCAGTTCAAATGAACATGGAATTGAAAACAGATGTGGGCTCCAGCATGTTATTGCACAAGGCGAATGGGGCATAGGGCGGGGAAGGAGGGGGAGGTGGCAGGGACCGCGTGAAGGGACCTTCAGCAGCCCCAGGACTCTCATCACTCGAGGGGGTCTGAACTCCAAATTCCACCAGCCTGCACTCTGAAAATGAACTCCTAACAGAAAACAGATGGGAGCGGACCTCGAGGTGGGGGAGGGGAAGGAGGAGGCCTGATGGGGAGAGTGTAGTGAGGAAGGTCAGGGAGTAAGCAGCATTAGCGAAGTGTAGAATGTGGGTTTATTAATATTCCCTGTGTGGGGGAACACGAGGGCTTGAGGAGGTAGTGGGAATTGAGGGTGGACATGCCTAGAACACCTAAGTCTCCTGCAGGCGGAGTTCCCATCGCTTTTGCCCTGCTGAGACGAACCAATGACGTGAAGTTCCAAGAGCAGGGATAGTCAGGCCAGATTTTTTTTTTCTTTTTGCCTGGGAAACATCTCATCCAAACAGACCACTTGATTTTGCAAATGCCAGTAGTCCTGATAAATCAAACTCGCTGGAGTCAGCACAGTCCTCATGTTACTTTCCATAAGGGCTTTGTCTGAGCAGAGGCATGCCAAGGAGTGTCTGCGGGGGCAGGGGGGGAGGAGGAAGAATAATCTGGACAATAATACCTCCTGAGTCTTTCCATTCTGGGAACCACAGTCAAATCACTTCTGTTTTCTTGGACCAGCCTATCAGAGATTTGACAGTTCTCAGATCTGAACGAACCTTTCTTTTCCACTTTTTTTTTTTTTTTTTAAACAGCTTACCATCCTTCCCCATAAGTAAGAGGAAGATGTAGGTTGGTCTAGTGCCATACTGAATCTAAGTAGGACGCCATTTTGGGGTTGCTATGTTGGGTCGTGAGAGTGCTGAGCTAGCGCTGCACGCTTGAGGCGTTATGGGGCCCTTGGTGTACTTATTTGGTAAGATAGCTTTAAATGTTCTTATGCATACCATATAAAGCAGTGGTTTTTAATGGGGAGATGGGGGGAGGGAGGGGGATTTTTGCCCTCTAGGAGACACTGGCAATGTCCAAAGCAAGTTTTGGCTGCCATAACTGGAGAGAGGGTCCCTATCTTTTCAATGGGTGGTGGTCGAGAATGCAGCTAAATAAGCTTTCGTCCACAGGAGAGCACCCCACAACAATGAATATCTGACCTGAAGTGTGAATCTTTCCAGTGTAGAGAAAACTTGATTATAAAGTTTTATGATCTTTGGGACATTTGGAGGACAAGGATGGTATGGATGTACAGAAGTCAAGGACTGTCCTGGAATCTCTTCTCTTTAAAATTCTTTTCTATTTTTAAAAAAATATTTTATTTATTTATTTGAAAGAGAGATAGAGAGCACAAGTAGGCAGAGTGGCAGGGAAAGGGAGGAGCAGATTCCCCACTGAGCAGGGAGCCTGATGCGGGGCTTGATCCCAGGGCCCTGGGATCATGACCTAAGCTGACGGCAGATGCTCAACCGACTGAGCCACCCAGGTGCCCCCTGTCCTTGAATCTCATTTTAAAATCTCCTTATCTTAAAATCCTATGTCCCCCCCAAATAACTTCAGAATGGTGATAATAAAATAGCGAATAATACTTACTCATTATATTGTCCTTTATGCCAGACACTATTTCAAGCACTTTACGTATTAATACACTTGGTTTGTGTAACAATTTTATGAGATAGGTATAATTATTTTTGTAACTTACAGAAAGAGAACTGGAGGCACAGAAAGGTTTAGCAATATGCTTGAGGTCACACACCTTCTGAGTGCAGGGCTGACTGCACAGATATTTAACTTGTTCCATTGCATAGAGTCCCATGCTCAGAGGGGTTGGTTTAAGGCTCTGTTATTGCTGTCTTAAAATTTTTAATAATTTTATCTTTGAACTTGTGTTTTGTAACTCAAGCTCAGTGGAACAATAGAGTGTGTGTGAGTGGAGGAAATATGAGTCTTCTGTTCCTTGCCACTCAATTCACATATAGTGTTTATGGTGTTTCATTGAGTGCAGAGTTCAAGTAGATGGAACCCCATGCATGGGAGTTCAGAGAAACTCAAGACAAGTACAAAGTAAACATGTTATTTTTATGACTGAGTGGGGACACTGAAGCCCCAAGAGGCCACATTCTCTCTTCTAACCAGAACCCGCACTGAGCACAGAAAGAGACAATGGCATTCTAAGAAACACAAATGCCCAGGCACCCTGTCATATGTCTTCTTACTCATGTTACTTCCTTGTATTACCAACAAATTATGCTTGAAATGATGATGTGGAAGGAAAGGGAAAGATAGGGATACCCATAGTTCCTTTGCCTCTCAGCTTTTCCTTCCTCATCAGTAAGCCAAAGGTAGAATGTTCACATATCAAAAAGGGAAATTATAACAGTTTTGTGCTGCATTCCCACTGTTTTGGTAAGAATATAATACATATGTTTATATGAGCTGTGGAATATGAACTATGTGATTTCAATGATTTTGCATACAATTTGTAGAGTTTTTATTGAAGCAATCTCTACACCCAACAAGGGGCTCAAACGCACAATCCTGAGATCAAGATTTCCATGGTCCTCTGAGTGAGCCAGCCAGGCACCCCTCCCCCTTTATTTTAAGATTTTATTTTTCAGTTTAAATGTTCTTATATTTGCATTTAAACTAGTAGTGCATAATATGAAAAGGAATGGTAAAATTCACGCTAATTTAAAATTTTACTTTTTCTTTACTTTAGACCTATGTTAACTAGCAAATCAAACACCATGGCAAGAGAAAGAGACTGTGGGAAAAGAAAAAAAAGAAAGCTACTTATTTAAGTCTCTTTAATGGCGCTGTCTCTCTGAATTTTGGACGAGGGACCCTATGTTTCCATTTGGAGCTGGGTTCTGCACAATATGTAGCTGGCTCCGAATGACAGAGTCATGATTGGAATTCTGGCAGTGTGGATCTAAAATATATGCTCTTATCTGCTAGAATATCCATTTCCACTGCAAGATCCAGTGTTAGAGACATGAACTAGATGTTAAGAGAAATATTTTCACCTGTGAGCAAAAGTCTCCCGGGGCAGAAACGTCCCCAGTCTATTGGAGTGGTGAGCGGGTCCATTTCCTCCAAACTGCAGTTGTTGGTTTCTGTGGGTGGTGAGTCTTCCCCGAAAGGCTTCTTCCTGAGCAGCACATTCAAAGCTGTCTACTGGAGCAGCTCAGTTCTTATGTGGTATACTATCTTTTGTATGCTTCGCTATCACATTTTCCAACGATCTGTGACGCTGGTTAGTAATACATTATAAAGCTTTATAGATCCCTGTGATTTTACATATATTATCTCATTATACATCTATTATCTCAAATTAATCTTCTTTACATCTTTAAAGGTTGATCTCCTAAGTAGATGACAATCAGCTATCTCATAGAAGGGAGTTGCAGAATCTTGTTTGAAACCAAAGTCCACAACTCGTTTAGTTCTTGGGGGTCTCCTCTACCCCTGCCACCCCCCATTCACACTATAAAGTTGTCACTGTCTAGCCAGTCTATGTCATGTTTCACTTGAATATCTTCTGCAAACTGCAACATTATTTGGGATACATCCTGTGATTTTAACATAGGCAGCAAGGCTGACTTCTTTGGAAAGCTACATTTGTATAAGCCCTCTTAATTTGTAGCATCTTGCCTTAACATCACACTTACTGAAATAAATTATAGAGCCTAAGAGAATTACTCAGTAGTATTTTGTTGAAATAAATATGAATGACCCAAAAATGCTTTCCTCTGAAATACATGGGGTTAGAAAGCTTGACGTGAAATAATTTTCAGCTGTTGCATCTGACTGCTGCATTTTGGTGGTGCCACTGGTTTTATCCTGGTTGCAATCACCAGTGAATTTTTTTTAGCTTTTGCTTTGAACTTTTTAAAACTCAAAATAAAATGCTCAAAGAAAGACAATTCTAAGAAAATTTGGTCTTAATCTCTATGTCTACACTTTGACAATGTTGGGAAGACCACATTCATCTTCAGGAGTTTTATTTATAGCCTCTGATATAACCCATAAACTGATGAATACCTTGACACATAGCTTCCATAGGGTCCATGATGTAAGGATGTATTTTATCTCCCCCACTCTGAAGTGTGGTTCAGCACGTGGTCCTCACAACAGGAGATATTGGAACAATGGAAGTGATTTGCAACATCTTATTCTCTTCAAGAATATCTTTCCTCCAACATTTCGGGAGAAATATGGAGAAATCTCCAGGCCTTTGGAAGACACTTATTCCTGAAATGTGTGGTCTGTGTGTACTTCTTATTTACATACTATCTTTGACTTTTTCTTTTTTTGGCCAACTTGTGTAAATCAAGACAATGGAGAAGCTACCATACTTTAAGAAGGCATGCATAACTGGGCTTAATTCCCAGCATCTCTTTTTAATTCCCAGCATCTCTACTTGTTACCTTTTTAAAATTTTTTTTAAATCTTGGGTACATTTACCTAACCTCTCTTCTCTGTTTATTACAGCGTGGGCTTTCAATGCTAATGCAAAACGAAATAATATAGGTTGTTATTTTGTTCTTAAATATTTGCAAGAGATATGCTGAAATGTGTTCAATCTCTGTTGACACCAACATATTACAATTACCAAAGCACAATTGCCAAAATTTTTGCAAGCACCGTATTTTATTTTTAAATGATAAAATGCGGGGAGCCTAGGTGGCTCAGTCCTTAAGTGTCTGCCTTTAGCTCAGGTCATGATCCCAGGGTCCTGGGATTGAGCTTCACGTTGCCTTCCTGCTCAGCGGGGAGCTTGCTTCTCCCTCTCCCACTCCCCCTGCTTGTATTCCCTCTCTTGCTGTCTCTCTGTCAAATAAAAAAATAGAATCTTAAAAAAAAAGGATAAAATGCTTGGCCAGCCAAGACATATAATTGTGAGTTACTGGATTTAATTTTTTAGTATAGGATTTCATTTTATTAAGAAACTAGAAATTGCTATATTAAAAGTAAAATTAGGGATGCCTGGGTGGCTCAGTCGATCAAGTCTGCCTTCAGCTCAGGTCATGATCATAGGGTCCTGGGATGGAGGCCCCCACTGGGCTCCTTGCTGGGCGAGGACCCTCCTTCTCCCTCTGCCTGCTGCTTCCCCTGCTTGTGCTCTTTGTCTCTGACAAATAAATAAATAAAATCTTTTTTAAAAAAGAAAAAAAGAAAAGTAGCACTTACATGAACACATAAGTAGCATTTGTAGTTCTGTGATTTCTCAAATCATCGATAGATAAATTATTTCAAATCTCTGCTTAGGGACCCCTGTAACTGACATCAGAACATAAACACTGACATTCACAATGAGGGCAGTTTTGCATATTGATGTTAATATCTATTTTTCCCTTAGGCTTGGTATTGATTTAGGAATGAATATATGTGTTACAGTGCAATCTCTATAATATCATGGATTAGCTCTTCAGGGTTTTTTTTTTATCAATTAAATTTTTTTTCTAGAAAATTATAAAAAGACAAAAAAGTATGGAGATTTTTTTTTCAGATTTTTTTTTTAAATTTATTTGACAGAGATCACAAGTAGGCAGAGAGGCAGGCAGAGAGAGGAAGGGAAGCAGACTCCCCCCTGAGCAGAGAGCCCGATGCGGAGCTCCATCCCAGGACCCTGGGATCATGACCTGAGCCCAAGACAGACGCTTTAACCCACTGAGCCACGCAGGTGCCCCAAGTATGGAGATTTTAATGAGTTCTTTTTCCTGTTAGTTAATATTTACATCAGAAAAAGCATCCCAAACCCCATCAACCAGTTTACATTTCTTTATGACAAAATTAAGCATTAATAAAACATTAAGCACCTTTCATTCATTTTCCTGAAAAAAAAATTTGCATGACTCAACCGATTTTATAAGACAGACATCGAATTTAGGCAGACCCAAGAAAACTGAAGTGAAAAGATCAAGAGTCTTATTTCTTGATGATACTGAAATTCAAGCATAGTGAAATTTAGACATAAGGTACTTGATTCCCTTTGATGACATTATAGACAGAAAAGCATGTCATTCATTCATTCTTTTATTCATTTTTTTTTTACTTTATGTCAGTTACTGCACAAAGTCCTGATTCCCTATTATGACCTTATGTTCTTTAGCACCTGTTTTTAAAATAAGAGCTAACTGTCTCCTGGCCCCTGGAAAACGCGTGAATTTTCCAAAGGTCGTCATAGCTCAGTATCTGCTAAATGGAACTCGAGAGGCCCCAAATGAAACTCCACTTAGAAACTGTGTTCTGAGCTTTGTTTGTCATTAATCTGGAGACAGATAGCCTTTTCTAACAAACGTGAAAACTCAGGCATGGCAGCCGGTACACACACACACACACACACACACACACACACATACAATCACACTGGCGCCCGAGGGTTTTGCTGAATCAGCTGAACTAAATGAGGCATGGGAGGCAGAGTAACGGCCCTTTCAGTTACACATCAGATAATTGATGCTATTTATGATAGAAATTGGAGACTGAGAAACTAAAAACAACAACAACAAAGCTTCTTTGGAACTGCACTTCTGTTTTCTGTGGAAGAAGGGAAGGAGCCAGTGACTCAGTCTGTCAATCTGCTGACCTCATCAGAGCAAGCAACGCCAGATCTTGGGCATATAGCTGAGCATTCTGCAAGCGAATGTACTATTGAGACCTATTTCACAACCATTTCCTGGCAATCCGATTCACTCTAAGAGGACGACAGTGGACAAGTTTGAACAGGAGGGGGGGAAATAGACTGAATACAATCAGTTCTAAACGCATTTTAAGCAAACCCAAGAATCATGCCACTATTAAAGAAAACCACGCAATGCTCCCTAGACTCTTAGAAACGGATGTGAGCGTGAGATTTCCTCTGTCTAGGCGATGTGGATTATACGGTGTCGCCCGTTCCTTGTAGTCATGATACTATACTAAAAGAGAAGCTAATGATAGTGATAGAATCAGATGGTGAGCAGCTCCTCGTGTTTTTGATATTTTACGTAATACAATGAAATTAATCCTCACAACAGAACTGAGGATTGGCAGTGTTATTCCCTTTGCAACTGAAGAGTAGGAGGCTTGGAGAGGATAGGAACAAAAGAGGAACAAAAGAATCTCTCTGTTGTCCTATATTTGGTAAAGCCACCCCTGCTGAGATGTTAGGGAAGTGTGATACTCTCTGTAAACACCTAGGTGAGAAGTGAAAAGACAAGTGAATCTTAACATGGACAGAGGAAAGGGTTGTTTCTTTGTAGATTTGACTTAAATTCTCCTCCTGGACCCATTCATTTCCAAATTCACTTTTCTCTAAGGTCTACGTGTTCACTGTTTGCTTTGTTTTTTGACCCATAGGTCTCAACCAAACGCTGGGTGGGTGGAGATACTGTCAATCAGAAAGCCCTAGAAGAGTTTTTTCAAACTATATAATCTAGTCTTCCCAGTTGATCAGAGAGATGCCAGTGCTCTGGGAGGAAGCTAGAACTGAGAATGTTATTATTTCAAAGGGGCTTCAAAGACCACACAGTAAGGACAGTTCTACTCTCCTTCATCCTTCACAAAAACAAAATCTCATAGCACAAAATGCCAGTTCACTTCCAAGGGTCCCTTCTCACAGCAGAAAGTGGATTTTCAATGGGCCCACGATGAGTCTTTCAACACTGAAGTACTTCCTTGGAACTTCATCACTCAAGACCACCAGGAAACCTTTCCTACTTTAGTAGGGTACATCATCTGGAATTACATTTGTTCCATAAAAAAATGTTCATGCAGGTTTGCTTGGAAATTGTAGTTTATGTTTGTGAGTGTGAGTTTGTGAATTCAGGAGAGAAGTGGGGGGGGGCGGGAAGAGAAAGAGAGAGAGATTGTAGGTATATGGCAAGCATGTTTTTAATTTCCAAGACCTCGTTCTTGTTTTCTGATTGTTCCTTATACACACCTTCCTTTTCCTGCTATAAGTGCAATACATACACTTGAATTTTGAAGACAATGATTCAAATAATATTAAATTCTTGAATTAATATTCTTTTTTTCCTCTGTGTGCATATATGTACTTGTATGTGTATATGTATTTATGTGTTTGTACAGAGTATTTCTTTATTCAAACAAAGAAAACTGAATCTAATTTAAAAACTAAATTGCCTCTATACAAGCTCAAGAAGAGTGAGGTTGATGGTGGCCATAACTGGTCGTGCCTCTCATATCTGGTGTCTGCTTTTTCAGATGACTTTTGTTTCTTTGTTTCAGCTGGCTACAGGGGTCTCTTTAGCCCACTGTTCCTTGGTGAGCTCTTCTGTATAATGGGCATGGGTGTTTGTGTATGTGTCTGGGATAGCCCTGAAGCACATGAGGGTTCTCCCCACTGACTACTGTTAGCAAGAGAACAGTCCGTTTGTTACAGGCATTCCTTAGTATTAGTGGTATAATTGCTATTCTTTCTTATTAAATCTGGAAGGCATTTATATACATTAATAGGTATTAAGTAATGTAATGGCCACATGGTCCCTGATAATTTCTATCATTTACTGAGCTTCTATTTCATGTCAGAAACCTAAGGACATTATCACATTTAATTTAATAATCTAAAATCATGTAATATAGCTGATCAAGTCCCATTTTTAGATAAAGTATCTAAAATTTGGATATAGGAAGAAAGTTTCCCGGAATAGCACAGCCAGTAAGTACTAGAAGTAATAGAACATTGAGTCAAACTCTCACCATTCAAAAGTCCCCTCCATCCAGCCTTAGAAAATGTGTGTCATGAACTTTGTTAATCACGGATTTCAACAAGAATTTGCTGAGCACACGTCACAGAAGAGGCTCTGTCCTAGGCCTTAGGATACGGTAATGAATAGAAGGAGGTAACAATGGAGACTCTCCCCCTGTCTGAACTGCCTGATCAAACCCTATACCTCATTTCCTCTGCTATCCCTAGGATGCTGCTAAACAGCATCCAGACCCTATTCTAAGCCCATTGCTAAGGATTAACTGTCATCTGTGATTTAAATTCAGTAGCTTTGATTTCCAATCAGTCCCTTTAGAGAAGGATAATATCATTCCCACAGGGTCCCTAGAATTTCCCGTTCTTACTTGCCTTGTGATTACAGCTTATAGTTCTGCACAAGCAGAAAAGTTATGAATGGTTCTTACCCCCATTCTTTCCACTCCTCCACCTCTGCCTCCAACAGGAGCAGCTGTTTCCTATTACAAAATAGCCTGACAAGGTGCTGGTCTGGAGCAGCGTCTCTTTGGCAGGTAATTTTGATGAGGCCCAGAGGTAAGGGGGTGGGTGTCTCTGATGGGTTTCCGGTCCTGTTATCAGCCCCATCCGGCACCCCCAGACATGGCTGCCGTCTGTACAGAGGGCTGATTTCTGGCTGGGGGCCCATGCTCTCTGAGAGCATCAGTCATCTGTCAGGGCTAATCCATTAACTTTTTTTCTGTTGAAGCCGAGAGCTTGGATATGAGGCAAACATCCAGGCTCCCTCTGGCTGAGAACTTACTTGGTCCTTGAATACTGAGTAAGCCTACCAGTTCTGACTGGACACTCGTGTTTTGTTTGTTTTTTGTTGTTGTTCTTGATTTAGGAAAGTAAAGTAGCAATTCTAAACAATAAGAAGTGGTACCGGGGGGGAAAAAAAAAAGAAGAAAAATTTCCCTTCCCAGCCAAGCTATCTGCAGAAGAGTAGACTCAGTGATGTTTTTGCACAAGCCACTTTTACCTGTGGCTCCAATTAGACTTTATATATTTCTTGGCTTTCAGGACAAACAGGTACCTTCGCAGCAAAGGTCCACTAAAACCAGCTGAGCTTTATAACCTGGGTCCTATTCTACTCACTGGTCCTCTGATGACTATTTCCAGGAACTGGTTTTTGCTTGTACTCGGCTTTACTGTTTAGATACAGCAAACAGTTGGATAATCTAATAAATTTATCATTAAGAAAGAAATTGTTCTTGCCCCTAATTGGCTTTGCTAGATCTGAATGCTTTCTTTTTGTGAAGCACACCGGATGTCAGGGGACTTGGGTGCTTATTCCAATTCTGTGATTAGTAATAATGCTAACAATAACAGACATAACAGAAACATTTAGCATTCAGGAGCATTTAACACTAACAATATTTATCAAGCCCTTACTCTGCATTAATATGGAATAATGTGTGCATGCAACATACATTATCTGATTTTAACTTCACCACTACAATAAAGTTGGTATTATTAGTATCATCTTCTTTTACAAATGAGGAAAATGAGCCTTAGAAAGATCCCATAACTTGTCCAAGGACACTGCTTATTAAAATAGTAAAAATAAAATTCACTGCTGGGTTTATCTTTTTCCCAAGCTCTTATCCACTGAGCCAGCCTGCCTTAACAATTACTCCATGACCTTGGACATGACCTGAGCTCACTTCTTCATACCTAGAGCAGAGGTGGGACCAGAGGTCACAGGCTATATTTGTAAGTTTCTTTATAACCCCGTGATCTTTTTTTTTTTTTTTTTTTACATTTTAAAAGAGTTTATTTATCTATTTTTTTTCTTAGAGAGAGAGTGAGCATGAGCGGGCAGAGGTGAAGAGGAGGAGCGAGAGGGAAAGAATCTTAAAGAGACTGGACTGAGCATGGAGCCCGATGCGGGGCTTGATCTCATCGCCCTGAGTTCATGACCTCAGCTGAAACCAAGAACCAGACGCTCAACGGACTAAGACACCCAGGCCCCCCAACCCCGTGATCCTTAAGAGAAAAAGACAGGATATCATGACAGGCTCTAATAAGTTATATGAAGCCTACATTAATAGTGATGATAATGATAATATAACGCATTTATAGAGTTCTATTTTATTTATAAAACTCTCATTTTATTGCTGCCAGGATATGAATGTTTGTATGTCCAAAATTCATGTTTAAGCCCTAATCCTCAGTGGCATGGTATTTGAGAGGGGCCCTTGGGAAGTAATTAGGTTTTAGATGAGGTCATGAGGGTGGAACCCCCATGATGGGATTAGTGCCCTTAGGAGAAGAAGGGAGCAGTGTTCTCTCTCTCTCTCTCCTTCTCTCTTCTCCTTCTCTCTCTCTCTCCTTTCCTATCTCTCCCTTCCTCCCTCTGTCTCTGTCTCCCCTTAAGATACAGCAAGAAGACAGCTGTCTTCCTGCAAGCCAGGAAGACAGCTCTCACCAGACACCTTAGTCTTGGATTTCCAGCCCCCAGAACTGTGAGAAAGAAATGTCTGTTGTGTAAGCCACTTTCTCTCTGGTATTTTGTTATAGTGGCCGAAGCCGACTGAGACAATTACCTTATTGGAGTCTCACAATCAATCACCTTACTGAGATGATGGCGTAGGTACTACTGTTCCAGTCTTACACCGGAAAAAATCAAGTCAAACGTACAGGTGTCTGCAAGTGTGCCGATGCTGCCCCTGGCCTCAGGAGTCTCCTTCCCGCCCAGTTCAAGTGTACAGCCTTAGTGCACGATGAATTCTGTATTATCAGAGCTACTCTAATGGAACTTTACACTGCTTTTGCTACATTCTTTCCAGGTAACCACAAGTATGCACTCAGCCTCAGAACTTTCCTTCTGCATGCAAATACCTTGCTGCTGGTTTCAAGTGGAACTTACTGGGCACTAACTTCTGAGATGAGTTGTACCCAAGATCTGGGAGCAAAAATTCAATTGAACTTTTTACTCACGATTCTCTAGTTTTCATAAATTTGAGAAGAGCCCTTTACAGGTTCAGAAATTCCAGCTCCAGGAATCTTTTCTCAGTCTCTCCTGCTCACAAAATATAAAAAATTTCCTCTAGCTCTCTGCCTTGGTTACTTTCTCCGCTCAGCAGAAATCCCTGTTGACTGGCATTTTCAAAGCATTACAGAGGGAGAGCTTGATAGTGGACAGAAGCAACACGAATGTGCAGATTTCCCTAAACATTCTTCACTGCTGCCTCTCTGGGTTTTGGTCAAGTGGCCTCTTTGGATGGATATCTGGAGACATCCTTGAGACCAATGCCTTGGGATCTGATACCTCTCCTACACTTAGGTATCTGTACTTGTCCCAGGCAGGCTTCATTAGAGAAGTCAGTTTAAGTGTCTGTGACATTCTCAGTATCTTGATCCTGATGGATATGAGAGAGAGAAGGAGGAAGGCAAGAAGAGCAGTGCTAAATGGAACTTCCTGTCTAGAGGAAAGTCAAGCACATCAGGAGAGCTCGAGAGAGTTGCTTTTGCTCGCCATCTTGTCCTCCCTCAGACTCTCCCAAAAACTAATGATGGGCCCCCCACTCAATGTGGCTGAGACAAGACGGCATACACGTCAGCATCCTGTCATTCCTCTCTTCCCACTGTTTTATCTCTTTCCCCACAAAACACTTCGAATTTAGTTGTGGGTATGACCCTTGACCCCAAACACTGAGCCAGAACCCATTTAATCCTCCATGTTCTTTTTGAGGAATTGGCGTAGCCAAGAGAATCCAATGACAGATACTTTCTGGTCTGAGCTTAATTCCCTGGCAATTCATCTCCTCTGCTTTGACACAGTGTCTTTGGGGAAGTGTCCTTAACCAACAGAGACATTGAGACTAAGTGAACAAATTGCATGTCATCCCCAAAAGGTTACCCAGCCTGGGGGAGTTAGTAAAACTCAGCTTTGCAAACACCCACACATCTTTCACACCACACATTAAAACTCTGGCATATTTGACTCATCTAATTCTTTCTTCTTCAGATATAGATAAAGTGAATGCCTGGCAGTTAGCTGTGTGGGAAGGGTTGGTTGAAGCTAGGAGAATATGTAACAGATTGTGCAAGTGATAAGAAATGAGCATATGACAGGACTAGAATGGGGGGCACTTTGAAAATTTGGACCGTGTATGGTCATTGAGTCATTGGTTGGTGAAACACACACACACACACACACACACACATACACACACACACAGACACACACACTGGGAGTCTTAAAAGCCAGGCTTTGCACTTATTTTTTCTTTTGCAATACTTTGCCATCATTTTCTCACAGCTTCATATTAAGCTGTAGAGTTCCTTGCATTAATAGTATTAACACTAGACTTCAGGAGACCAAACAGTACTATTTAAATTGCTCTTGTAAGTGATTTGCCTTCAGCAACTTTGACAAACCCCAAACATCTTCAAAGCTATTCTTTGTGTATCTTAAATTCCACAACTAGAAACCCATTTCTTTGATTACATGAACCTTGATATTCAAATAATAACAGGAAACTTACTGAAGTGTTCAGGTCTCAGAGTTAGAATACTCTGGATTCAAATCCTTACTGATCTAATATTAACCTTCTTTGGTAAAATGAAGACAATGAAATAGTATTCACCTCTAAGGTTATTTGGGTTAAATGAGGTGTTATCTCTCTGGGTGGCTCAGTCAGTTAGGCATCTGTCCTCGGCTCCGGTCATGATCCCAGGGTCCTGGGATGGAGTCCCACGTAGGTCTTCCTGCTTAGTGGGAAGGCTGCTTCTCCCCCTCCCTCTGCCTGCTGCTCCCCTGCTCTCTGTCAAATAAATAAAAAAAATCTTTAAAAATAAATAAATAAACTCATTGGTATCATCACTATTGCCATCACCACCATAAACAAGTTTCAACTGTGGCACGTACTGGTAAGTTCTCAAAGCCATATTCATAAAGGTTTTATCCATGCTAGACTTGACCCACTCTGGCAATAGAATCATACTGCCTCCTGAGACTGCCAAATAATTTTTCAAAAGTTGTAATTATTAGACATTCCTGCCTAAATTGGAACTTACTCTGCATCTCTGTAACTTCCGTTTGTGCATTTCAATGAGAACCCCTAAAGCAGAAGAACACGAGCCAGGGACAGCTGTTTCAGAATTCAAAGGAATTTGTGTTGGCCTCACTCTCTGCTCTCCTCTGTTCTGTTACTTGTTCCCGTAAGATGCATTTGGGGTGCTCTCACTATGTTGGCTATTCTGCTTGTATATATGTTGTCTCTTCAAGTCCCTCTTAAATTTTCCAGGTCAGAAAAACCCATAGCACTCACTAAGCCTCTTGAATTTAGGCATTTTTTCTTAATTGAAAGAGAATAAATGTTAATAAATACCCATTTATCCATCACCAAAATGGAATAACTGTTCATATTCTTCCATATTTTCTCCAGACTTGTCTAAAGGCAAAAGAACCCACAGTTAAAGTTGAAGTCTCTGTGATCTCCTTAATTGCATTTCCTTCCTTTCCAGAGCTAGCCAGTAGGAAGAATCTGATATGCATTTAATTCATTATATTAACTATGTATGTAATAATATCGTGTATATATTGATAAGCTCTATAATTCCTTTGTGGCATTATTTAAATTAATATGTCAAGTTTTCTAACATACTTTTTCACTCAATATTATATTATGCCTAGTAAGCTATTCCTTTTTAACTGAAGTATATTATATTAATATACCGCTATCAATGTATCATCCCTCTTTCTCCCTTTCTCTCTCCACTGCTGTTGACATTTGAATTACTCACATATTTTCACTACAACAATGTTGTATTGGATACCCTTGCATATCATTAAACATTTCTCTTTGTAAGTGTACACAGTTTTTTTTTTTTTTTTAAGATTTTATTTATTTATTTATTTGACAGAGAGAGACACAGCGAGAGAAGGAACACAAGCAGGGGGAGTGGAAGAGGGAGAAGCAGGCTCCCTGCTGAGCAGGGAGACCGATACAGGGCTTGATCCCAGGATGCTGGGATCAGAACCTGAAGGCAGAGGCTTAACCCACTGAGCTACCCAGGCGCCCCAGTTTTTCTAGGGCAAACACACATGTGCACATACATATACGCTCTTAGCTTGAATGCTAGGTCTTAGAATATGTAAGTTTGGGAGTATGCTCATTGCTCTTCATGATGGTTCTACTAAGTTACACTGAAAACAGTATTAAATAAGAAGTCCTACTTCCCCACGTGCTTGGCCAGACATTGCTATTTTTCCCAGACTGGTAAATTTCAAATTGCATTTCACTTTTTGAATTTCCCTGATTACTTGCATAGTTGAGTATGTTTTCATATGTATTTTGCAAGTTCAGTTTTTATTTTCTATAAATGGCACATGAAAATACTTTGCCCATTTTTCTATTGGGTTCTTTGATATTTTTCCTTATTGATTTATATTTCTCTTTATATCTTGGGTATAGAATTAAATATGCTGACCATATCTCTTTTCAGGGAACTTCTACTTTTGTTTACATATCTTCAGTCATGCAGAAGTTTTAAGTGCAAAGTGGTCAGATTTTCCAGGCTTTTCCTTTATTGTTTTTACTTTGTATGTCTGGTTCAATAAATCTTTTACAACTCTGAAATCTTAAAGATATATACTTATTTTTCTCCCAGTAGCTCCACAGCTCATTTTTACATTTACGTTTTAATTTATTTATAATATGAACTAAGGCTCTCTACCTATCAATGATTTCTGTATAATACATATTATATATCTTATATAGGTAATATATACCACCTATATGCATAACCAGCAACTCCAGTGCCATTTCTCAAATAATCCTTTCTTTTAGTTCACTCTTTCTATCTTCATTCCATGTCCAATTTAGATTTTATTCCCTCTATTGAAATTTTATTTTAATGACTGTATTTTTCAATTTTAAGATTTTGAATTGGTTGGTTTTTACATCACCTATTTTTGTTTTGTTTTACAGTACTGTCTGCTTGTTTTTAAGTGGGTTTCATTCTGGGGCTTGAACCCACAGCCCTGAGATCAACACATGAGCTGAGATCAAGAGTTGGACATAACCTACTGAGCCACCTAGGCACCCTTACAGTACTGTTTTTATTTCATGAAAAATTTCCTCCCTATCCTTAAAAAAAAAAAAAAAAAGAATCCTAAAGATGTTAATATCATTTTCCATTTTTCCATGTCTTTCCTTATTTTCTAAAGTGAATTCCCATCTGAAATGGCTTATTTTGTTGGCTGTCTTTTCCAAGAGACTGTCTTCATGTACTCTGGAATTTTTATTTGCAAGCTCATCTTTGTGAAGAAATGCTTCTGCTCTGACTCTCCCTCTCTGTACTTGTTTTCCCTTTTTGACCTCTCCAGCTCTTTTCAGCTCCCAGCAGGACATAACTAGGTCTTTCATCTGTCTCCTATTTTGTCTTATGACAACAGCAGGAAGCAGTTACTGGGCAAGCTGACCAAAGCTCCAGTGACACAGCTTTGTGTCATCTGTGTGTCTGGGCACGGGTCACAGCTGCACCGAGATCCCTGCCAGTGAAATCGGGTTTTGTCTCATTCACTGCATGGGTGGCCTTGAACACCAAGATCCCATAAGAGGTGACTTTACTGCTACACAATTTAGTTCTTTTCTGTCCCACAGTGAGATTTGTCTCATTTTTGAAAATAGAGTGGTTTGTTGAGAATATAGTTTATGTATATTTAGTTTAAAATACTAATTATTCAGAGGGGGTTTGTATGCTCTGACTACAAATTTGATGTGGTGTAACTGTTCTGCATGAAATAGAAACTAAATCTGATTAGATAATCATAGTGAATGAAGGAGTGAATAAAGAAAAAACATCAGATTTCCTATTCTGGTACAGCAATTTGGAATAGACCAGAACAGTGGTCCTCTATCGGTTATATCAGAATGATCTGGAACTTTGGATTTTTTTTCCCCTGAATTTTCCAGGTAATTGTTATGTTCAGTGAGGTTTGGGAAACACAGATATAAAGGAATGTGCTCTAGGCAAAAGAGTCAGAAACCATGATATTCAGTTCTATCTCTTCTTAACATTCATCTTAACTTGATTGAGCTAAGGCCTCTCTGGGTTTTGATTCCCCCAATGTAAAGTGAAAAGGTCTCTGAGAACCTTTTACACTTTGAATACATTTAATTCTAGTATTAAAATCAAATTATTTTAGTAACTTGGCCCCCACATCCCACTCTTGATCTGGATTGAGAATGTGGTCAATTAAAACCCATAGAACTGGGGCGCCTGGGTGGCTCAGTGGGTTGAGGCCTCTGCCTTCGGCTCAGGTCATGATTCCAGGATCCTGGGATCAAGCCCCGCATCGGGCTCTCTGCTCAGCAGGGAGCCTGCTTCCTCCTCTCTCTCTCTCTCTCTGCTTCTCTGCCTACTTGTGATCTCTGTCTGTCAAAATAAATAGATAAAATCTTAAAAAAAAAAACCCATAGAACTTTCCCATGTGTTGTCATCAAGCCAACATTTCTCTAGTCTGCAATTAACTTTTATACCTAAGTAAAGGGCTGTATATTTTTCTGGCTTAAATTTATTTTAATATTTGTGAACATTCTTTATTGAAACTATAATATGCAAAAAAAGAAATAAACATATCCTAAATATACAGCTTGGTAATTATTTACCAATCTTATCTGTGCATTCAGCACCTAGGCCAAGGAACAGAGTATTTCCAGCAACCCAGAAGCCCTTCTTTATGTTCTTTCCCAGTAAATACCCATACCCCCTTGGATAATTTATTATGACTTCTAGCAGATTAATTTTGCTCTTATTTTGACCTTGTATGAGGAATCACAAATATGTGTTAAAGTAAGGCATCTTTTGCTCAATATTATGTTTATGACATTCATGCATGAAGTCATAGATGATTAATTCTCATTGTTACAAAGTATTCCACGGTATAAACATGCCTTAGTTTATTGATCCACTCTAGTATTGGTGGGCATCTGGATAGTTTCCGGGTTTGGCTATTATGGACAATGCTACTATGAAAATCCTAGTACATGTCTTGTGGTGACCATATGTTTACATTTTTCTTGGGTATATAGCTAACAGTGATATTGCTGATAAGTGGGCTATGTATATGTTTAGTTTTGGTAGGTACAACTGCATAATTTTCCAGCGTGGTTGTACTAACATACTCATATACTCTTCCACCAGGAGTATATGAGTGTTCTTTTTTTTTTTTTTTAAAGATTTTTTTATTTATTTGTCAGAGAGAGAGGGAGAGAGAGCGAGCGCAAACAGGCAGAATGGCAGGCAGAGGCAGAGGGAGAAGCTGGCTCCCTGCCGAGCAAGGAGCCCGATGCGGGACTTGATCCCAGGACGCTGGGATCATGACCTGAGCGGAAGGCAGCTGCTTAACCAACTGAGCCACCCAGACGTCCCATATATGAGTGTTCTTAATTGCTTTACCTCCTTGTCAAACTTGGCATTTTTATGTTTCTTATTGTAATTATTGTGGCCTGTGTGTTTTGGTATCACATTCTGGTTTCAATTAGTATTTACCAATGATTAATAAAGTTGAATAACTTTTTGACATGATTACTGGTGATTTTGATATCTTGTGAAATGTCTACTCAAGACTTTTGCTCATTTTTCTATTAGGTAATTTGTCTTTTTATTGGTTTGTTGTAGTTCTTTATATATTCTAAATGTGAATCTTTTAAAAAATGTGCTTATTATAAATACTTTCTCAAACTCTGTGTGTTACATTTTCACTCAGTCATGTCTTAACTTAATTTCCAGAATTTCTTAATTTTTAATTAATTTAAGAATTAATTTATGAACCTAAAATGTAATTTTGGAATGTAAAAGGTACACATTTTATTCATATGCAACTGTGAGCTATCTTTTGTGGCAATAATTTTTACAAAGTCCAAAATTTCCTGTGCAAAACCTCAGATCTAAATTTGTAAAGATAATTTGGTCCTTCAGCATTGTATAACTTTACTTATTTTGGGTCTGTATGCAATTATTTCTATAAAGTTTTTTTTTCTCCTTTTTAGTGATAAGATTAAAGTAAGTTTTTGACCAGTGTTTGATTTACAAGAAATGTTATTGTATGGAATTTTTGCCAGTATTCAGTGCATTTTGTACTGATAAATTCTAGTGTAGTTGATTTTTTTTAATGTGTCAATTGTGAGAATTTTTACTTTGCTAGCCAATTATGATTCTTGACTCAATTTTTTACTTGTAACAACAGAATCAAAATGCCTTGCTAATTGTTTGATTTTCACTTTTCTAAATCTTCATGAAATGGCTCTATGTCTGAAATTTTTTTTCTGTTCTTTAGAAATATGTGTTCCTGTGGTTGACTAACACCTGATGTCTGAAGCTCAGGTAGAAAACAGGCAGAAGTGATAAGAAATCTGAGGTGAGGACTGGCTATGAGAAGAACTATTTCTGGGAGCAGTTATGAGACACCTTCTAAGTGGTGATGAGTGATCTCTGGGTTTTCAGTAAAATCTGGACAGTAGTCACAGCTAGTTCTCAGTTGTGCTAAGGAGAATTCAGAAGGAGCAACCAAGCAGAAAACAGAATTCTTTCAAGCCACAGTGGAGGTGTCAGTAGGTATCACCTGAGAATGGGGGTTGTCCACAGTAGCCACAGTGACCAGATGCGGAAGCCCAAGTGAAAGAAAGGGAAACCCCTGTTGTACAACATACAGGAGGAAATACTTTGGAAGGAAGCTCAGAGCCTGCTCAGGGAAGATGCAGAATGGGGTGCAAGTTTGATAGGGAGATCAATGTCACACACTGAGCATAAGAACAAAGTGCAGTCTTATATTGAGGCCTGCTGAACGGAAAGGAAGAGCATGGCTTTGGCCATGAGTGGACGCACATTGAGAGAAGGGGTAGAAGAGGCGGAGGGAAGTGTCAGTTGGCTCTGAGCTGGGTGGCTGTGTAGCCCTACCTGCAGAGTCAGAACTTGTTCCTTCTTGCGAGCACACTTAGCAGAAAGAAGGCAGTGGAAGTGGTCAAAGTGACATTGTGATAGAAATATAATGCATTTCCTTTAGCATCAGCTTTACTCAAAAATTATTTTGAGGGGAAAGATAGGTGATTTATCTCATAAGGAATCCAATTTTTTTTTTACATTTTTTTAATTAATTTTATTTTTTATAAACATATAATATATTTTTATCCCCAGGGGTACAGGTCTGTGAATCACCAGGTTTACACACTTCACAGCACTCACCATAGCACATACCCTCCCCAGTGTCCATAATCCCACCCCCCTCCAAACCCCCCTCCCCCCATCAACCCTCAGTTTGTTTTGTGAGATTAAGAGCCACTTATGGTTTGTCTCCCTCCCAATTCCATCTTGAATATGAAGAAGTATGATGAGAGAGTTGCTTTAGAAATATCAATATGAAGATTCTCTGGAGTGTGGATATTAAGGGGAGTGTCATGAGGGGGGAAAAAAACTTACCAAGAATGAATTGTAATGTTCTGTGTCTAGATAATCCATAGCTTGGTACCCAGAAGAATAGATAGGTGAGGAGGTGACAAATTCAATAGACATTTACAAAGGAAAAGTCATTGTGATGGCTTGGTGAACTAACAAGAGACAAGGGAGGTAAAAATGAATGTAAAACAGAAGATTCCAAGTATTCAAATTTGGACAACCAAGAAAATGATAGCACCTTTGACATCTACAAGGGAAAGAGAGAATCATGTGATTTGTGACTTTTTGCTGTGGTTTTCCTTATGAATGTTGAGTGTTGGAGAGGGTAGAAACTCCTTTCTTCACTCAGATCCCCCTGTGGCATCATCTTCTAGACTAAGCCAATCCCCTCTTTCCTCTTAGATGTGTGTGTTGAATCCTAAAGTAGAAATACTCTGGGGCGCCTGGGTGGTTCAGTGGGTTAAGCCGCTACCTTTGGCTCAGGTCATGATCTCAGAGTCCTGGGATCGAGTCCCACATCGGGCTCCTTGCTCAGCGGGGAGCCTGCTTTCCTCTCTCTCTCTCTGCCTGTTTCTCTGCCTACTTGTGATCTCTCTCTGTCAAATAAATAAATAAAATCTTAAAAAAAAAAAGAAATACTCTGAATTCCACTTGCAGCTAAGGGTTTACATGAGCATAGGACAGGTTAAGTCTCCTAACTTAGGGTTTCTTTGTGGCTATTTGAAAAAAATCAGAGATGAGCACCTCTTTGAGCTCAGGGGGATTTCTCAGGGAAACATCCAGAGTTGGATTCCTGCACTGAATAGCCTTTGCATGGCTTCCCATGACCTACTTATAATCTGAAGAATTTTCAAGTATTAAGGGAATGACTTCTTGTTTATAATCAAAGAGAACACAAAACTTGAGGGGTTTCTTACTAAGGCCTGAGGGATAATCCTCTAAAGTCTTCATTTGGGATAAAGTTGCTCTCCCTAGAACCTCCCAGCACTGTTGGTTCTTCAGAACCACATGCTTCCTCAATAAGCTTCTGGGACAGAGAAAGAAACATCTCTCTCCATATCTACACTCCTAAAAGATGGAGGCCAGATAGCAGGTCCTGTATTTATATGATCTGTAGAAATAACTTTCATTCGTTTGTTCATTCATTCATTTTTTTAAGGAAGGCACTTATTAATCATTGAGCCTCAGCATGGCGCCATTCTTTGTGTTGTGAAAAAAACCCGAAAATGAAACCAGAGCCAACCATAGCACATTATGTCTTTCCTCAAGGAGACAATATAAAAGAGGGAAAAAAGATGAATGATATTACATTCCAGGTCAATGGCCCAACATTACCATGTGAATTCTACCATGTGATGTTCAAGAGTATGGAGAAAATATGAACATGCAGGTGCAAAGACACGCCTTATTTGCCATGGGCATAATAAAGGCATGGAGGTGAGGATACGGAGTATGATGGCGCAAGTGGAGTCCGCAGCACTCATGCTGAGAAAAGGTGAGAAACAAGAATTAGGGCAGGAAAGGTGAATGGAGGCCACGTCGCAGAGTGTTTTGAATGCAGGATGACTCTTCTCTTTTCTTTGACAAGCATGTATCATTCCGAGAAACTGGCTGCTTCTGTTAACGGACAAAGTTCTGAGGGCCAGATGTTTTCTACTGCCCTGCCCAGAGTAATTATTCTTTGACCATATCATGAAAGCAGAATTTATGATTCATCTGCGGAAGTGGACAGGAAACCAGAATTAGGACATCAGTGCAACCCAGCTAGAGATGATAATTTTTATACATATAAACTGATCAAGCTTCGTAACAGCCCTTCATAATAAACAGAGGATATATTATTGTTTGATTTTATAGATGAATACATTGAGGGTCATAGAAGTTAAATGACTTATTAAAAGTTACACATCAAGGGATGCCTGGGTGGCTCAATTGGTTAAGTGTCTGCCCTGATCTCAGTGTCTGTCATGATCCCGGGGTCCTTGGATCGAGTTCTGCTTTGGGCTCCTTGCTCAGCAGGGAATCTACTCATCCCTCTGCCTGCCACTCCCCCTGATTGCGTTCTCTTGCTTCTCTCTCTCTCTCTCTCTCTGACAAATAAATAAATAAAATCTTTAAAAAAATAAATAAAAGTTATACATCAAGTAAAAGCACCAGTGTTTACCGAAACCCAAGTTGTGTCTTTGGCATAACAAATCCATCCTGTTCCAAAAAGTCACCAAATCAGATTTACTCTAAAATAATCTGTGAAATGTAAAATTTATTTTAATAACAGAGGGGCCCTAATTTTGATACACAGAGGCAAGGAGGGAGGACAGGATTGTGGAAGATCCCTTTGCAGAAACCTTTAAAAAGGAGAGGAACTATCTGCTGACTTTTTGAGCAGCATGTCTTAAACAATCCTGTACATTTCAGTGTCTAGAGATGAGGACACATTCCTCAAAGCTTAGTGAAAATATACCCAAACTCAGTGCTAACTTTATTCCTTCCTAGTAAGTGAGCTCTTTCTGGAGTCTTAAGAAAACCAGTCAAAGTTGCTCTGAATTGTTTCTTCCAAGGCTTCTTGATTCTAGTCTTTAAAACAAAAGTCTTTCTACTCTTCCTTTTCCCACCCTACACTGTACCAACCACTAGGAATATGCATTGTAATTCCAGGGCCCATATGTATGGTTTATTGCAATCTAAGTAGAAGCTCTGAGTTTCTACAAAAACTGGGTTCATTCCCTAACCTGCTTCTAGTAGCAAAGTCACTTTGGTAACACTTCACCACTATGCTTGATTTTAATGTGGAGGATGAAATTCTGGGTATGTTAAGATGGTATTAATCATGTCAATGTGATGTCACTAAGTTTAGCAATGTTATTTTTTTTTAAGACAACATTTTTTGTTTTGTTCTTTTAAGCCAATCTATGTACTAAATTGCTTCCTGGTAGTTTGTTATTTCCTAAAGTGTAGTGAGGCTATCTGGGTGTATTTTTTGGACAGCTGAATTCATCAACATTGAGCAACTACCACTGTATAGTTATAGGTTAAGGGATTGGGACTGGTTTTGTTTTTTCATTCCTCGGAATGAAATGAATGAATGAATGAATGAAATTTCATTCCTCAGAGCGGAAATTACAGGATTTTGTTGTGGGGAGTAATGGTGTACAGCAGCAGAACTTCAATATCTGGTCTTGATTCAGAAGCCTTACAAAAGAAAAAAAAAACATGAAGAAAAAGAAGCATCATCTAATGCTTCAGAGATAGCATTTTTATTTATAGCACTCATGTACATTTTGAAGCTTTCTTTCAGGGTGGGAGTTAAGGGGAAGAGAAGGAGGAAGGTGTGAAGGAGATGAAAGTTTTAATTTAAAAAGAAAAAGTTTGAGTAAAGGAAATTATTTTGCATCGATATCTTTTATTTGATCTGGGTATGTGGGGACCACATTATTAAATTACTTGAGGTGCATTTGAATTGCTCAAATTAGTGGAATGGGCCACGTATGGACTGTAGTGTGCATCACTTGCCAAGGTCATTCATAAAATGCAATTCTGTCCTGTATGTGGGAGGCATGTTACCTGCACCTTATTTGTACGTTTACCATATACTTTGATATTTGAAATGTTATGTACTGGAAAGGCCATTTATATTTCTAAGGGGGATTAGATTTTATACAACCTTTTTTTTTTAAAATCAGTAGCAATTAAAACAATTTGTAACCCCCTCTACACACACAAAAACAATAATAAAAAAGAAAGGAACATCTATGCTGATAGACAGGAATATTAAATTTGTTTTTTAATTCTGTCAAATTTGGGGGTTAACTTCATTTTGTTGAATCCCTAATGCAGTTTTATTGAAAAAGAAATATTGTTTAACCTGACACCCATTTCCTTATACTAGTTGTGATGGTTAGTCACATGTGTTAACTTGGCTAGACCAAATAACCAGCATTTAATCAAACACCAATCTAGATGTGGCTGAGAAGAAGTTTTGTAGATATGGCTAATGTCCATTTAGTCAGCCTGTAGTAAAGATTAACCTTGGTAATGTGGGTGGGTCTCATCCAATCAACTGAGAGCCTCAAGTACAAAAACTGAGGTTTCTCAGAGAAGGAATTCTGCTTCAAGTTCACAGCATCAAGTTCTACCTGATGTTCTAGGCTGTTAGCCTGACCTATGAAGTTTAGCCTTGCCAGGCTGCCCAGTTTTGAGATGATCCAATTCCTTAAAGTAAGTAAATAAGTGTGTGTGTGTGTGTGTGTGTGTGTGTGTGTGTGTGTATGTGTGTGTGTATTTTGGTTTTGCTTCTCTGGAGGACCCTGACTGATAGGTAGTTTTCTTATATCCACTACTAAAATGCCTGCCTTTAAGGAGTAAATATTGCTAATTTGATCGGTCACTTGCCAGAGCCAAGTTTATGCCAAATTCACTATTGCCTTAAAATGGTATATGCCTCTCTTCTTCTGCTTATATTTCCTTTGTGCCAAACTTTCATGGATTTAAGAATTTCACATTCATTTGTCTTCCCAAGGGCCAAATGACTGTAGTTACTCAAGATGGCCTAATTCAAGGGTTTCATAGATTCTTTCAATGTCAGACATAGAAAAGATCTTAGACATCATCTAGTCCAAATTTCCACTTAAAAGATAAGGAAGATAAACAGTAAAATGTTTGCTAATATTAAAAGTGGGCTAAGCAGTCATGTTTTCTCAAGCACTACTATGCCATTCTACTCTATCATCCTGTTTTTATGCCAGTAGTCTCCTCTCTTCCCCAGCCCTTGAAAATCTTCAGATTCAGCTACCACAGGGTAAGCCAGAACTAGCTCTTGGGATGAAGACAGATGATTATGGATGGGGTGGAAGATACCATGGAGAAAAGAAGTTGCTTCATTTTGTTCTGGAACCCTATCATGCACAAAGGCATCCTGGTCTCCCAATGTTAAGGTGACCAGACACATCCTCTGATTTTCGGAGGCCTTGATGAACTCTGGCATAATCAAAACTAACATAATCCATTTGAAATCACATATGGTTCAAATATGCAATTTACCCTGTCCAAAAAAATAAAAAAAAAAGAAAACAAACAAACAAACAAAACCACATTGAAGAAACAAAAAGAACTTTGTTTCCAAGAAGGACCAGTAGAATTTCTTTCTCCTCAAGTGTACTTTTATTTTCAATATCAAGCATGCAGAGATTAACAGACAGATTATGAGACTTGGTACCGAGAAGGTGAAATATGATATTTCATTTTTTTATAAAGATTTTATTTATTTATTTGAGAGAGAGAGTATGAGAAGGGGGAGGGTCAGAGGGAGAAGCAGACTCCCTGCCAAGCAGGGAGCCTGATGCGGGACTCGATTCCAGGACTCCAGGATCATGACCTGAGCCGAAGGCAGTCGCTTAACCAACTGAGCCACCCAGGCGCCTGAAACATGATATTTCAGACTTGGTGCTGAATTGGGCCATTGGCTTTCTTCTGGGAAATATGACCCTTCATTGTGTATAGTTTCACTATACATTCACTATTTCACTGCCACTCAATACTTTGTATTACAGGGGCACTTGGTATTGTGAGGAATGAATTTGGGTGATGAAACAAATATATACTTGTTCTTAATGCCTAAAAACCGATTGAAATGCTGTATTACAGATCTTATAAAATTTTCCTACAAAGATAAAAAAACTTGTAGATTCTTGAGTTTTAATCACACTAAGTTTCATGTCTAAGTCTTTTACTCCAAATTTTGCACACATAATTCTAAGAATAAATGCACAGGGTGTTCTATGTTTACAAAAGATTTCCAGACACAGCACTTTGGTGGATCTCCCTCTTATCTTTATGAAGCATGTTGGACAGCAACTGGGAAAACTAAGGCAGTAGCGTTTTGTCATTTCCCAGGACCAAATGACTAGTAATCAGCAGACACTATATTTTACACTAGATTTACACTATAGATTTTTGGCTACATAAGTATGAAAACAAAATATTAGGTTAAACAGCTTTTTCCTTTCTATTTATGGTTCAGGGAAGATTAGCTGTCCTGAATTTTAATTCTCAATGTCTAAAGAACTCAAATTATTCTTTATTTTTATATCCATAGAATGAATGTCTACCATAAACATTGGGCTCTTGCCCCAGTATTATAAACAGTAATTACAAAATTCAAGAGCTTACATGATTTGTGCAAGCTTGCTGTCAATCACCCATGACTCACAGCTCCCAATCAGCAGTTCTAAATCTCCATAGTCCCTCTTCTTAGCTGGGGAGTTCCCAGGGTGAGTGGGCTTCAGAGCCAAATTGTTCCCTGAGTTGGCTTTGGGAGTGATTCATTGCTCTGGTATGAAGCTTGAGGACGAGCCAATGTAGATGGGAGTCTGTTAGGCACCCAGGTCAATAGAAAACACAAAACTGATTAATTCCTTAGCTCACCCACCTGTAAGAATGTAACAGAATCAGCAAGCATTTGATTTACAATAGTTTGAATTGTACTTCTAATGTGGTCATTAGTCATTCACCTAAGACTGCTGAAGGACAGTGTTGGGAAGACATGTCCACTGCTTATCACTGTTGGCTGGAAGGTTAATCTTTACCCAGAAAGTATAATATACCTGGATGTTAAAGCTAGTCTATGAGTCAGGAACTCCCCGCTCAGTACCAAAGCTATAATTAGTCCCAAAGAAGTTTATTTTATACCCCCTACCATAATGAAGGTTCGTATTTTTGCTCACATTCGAGCTCTTTCTTCTTCAACCTGTAAAAATAAACTTCCTTATACTAAGAAAAAAAAAATCACAGAAAAAATGGTTCCAAATTTTCTTGGAAATCAAGTAGCACTTATGAAACACTGTTTTCTTATGTTACTGTAAGTGTCAATGAATCAGTGTCATATGGATTAAATTTCCTTGCAAATAAATAGGGCTCACTAATGAAGAGTTGAGTTTGCATTTTGCAAAAACTTGTGCACTCTCTCTCTCCCTCTCACTCTTTCTCTCTGTCAAATAAATAAATAAATCAGTCTTTTAAAAAAAAATGTCAGACACCTAACTGACTGAACTACCCAGGTGCCCCACAATTAGGTGTCTTCTTACCATTTGTCAGCATGGACACCAGGCTTTATTTAGCTGAAACTACTTATTTGAATGCATATATAATTCCTGTAGAAACTTCCAACAATAATTTATGTAGTTAATCTTTTTTAAAAGTCTATTTCTCAATGAAAAGAATTACCAATAAAAAAACTAGGGGTAAACATTTAAGAAGCAAAGAGACAAAGTCATTGACAAAGGGAAGCAAGAATTGAAAATGTCTTCTTCTGAGCCCTGGCCATCCTTTTTTTGCCTTCCATGTTCCTACTAATGATGCTTTTAACAATGACATGTGATATTAATAATGACATATATGATGGAACTAGTACTAATGTTAATGCAACCTTAATGAAATATGTAAAAGTAACATTAAGTCTATTCTTAGAAATGAATTCTTTAATGATTCAAAAGAGGGATTCATTCAGCTAAAATATATGCAAAAATAAGATTCTAACCTGGAGGAATTATGATCTGAAGATGATTAATAAGATCATCATGTCTTTTTCCAACTATGTTCCCAGTAATATACAAGTGACTATAGACTGTAGTGAATAATTTGACTTGTTCTGGATAATGCTGGACAAAACTCTTGAGAGGAATTGGATAAAATAAATGTTTTTATTTTTATAATGCATTTGACCCACAGCCAAGACTTACAGGATTTTGCTTGGAATTACATTCTGTTATTTGCAAGCAAAGAGTTCCCTTGGCTGTTAGATTGGCAGAGCTAGTAAAATACTGCTCATCTGAGGCTATTTAATCTTAGCACTCTGAAAAGACCTAATCTATTACTACTGCTAAATTTAACCTCATGTGAGCCACACCACCAGGGCACGAGGTTCACCCTTCTTCCCAGTATAGGAAGTGAAAGTTTCTTCTGCTGATGGGTGGCTAACACACTCAAACAAGATCAACATGATGAAGTCTGTTCTGATGAAGACCCCTCCTTCAGCTTTTTGTGAACAGTTACTTCTTTAGTGTCTACTATGTATTCAGGCTTGCAGTGAGGTCCTGGGGAGATTTCTGTTTCTTGAGAACTCAGAGTATAGTAGTGGGGAGAAATGCATTAAAAATCATGGTATTTCTATGGCATTTCAGAATTCAGAATGTCTAATGACCTGAAGCTGGACTTGGGGTAGGATTGTGCTACTAATTTGCTGCTATATACCACATCATTCTAGAACTAAGTGGCTTAAAACAATTGGCATTTATTTGCCCATGATTGTAGTGTGGGGTCTGGACTTAAGCACCAGTTCTTCTCTTGTATCTCCTGGGATTATTCATGGTAGTTTTGCTAGGGTCAGATAGTCCAAGAAAGCCTTATTCACATTCCTGGCTGTTAGGTGGGATTCCCATCTGGGTATTTTATTTCTCCTCCGTGTGGACTTTCCAGAAGATTAGTCCATGTGTTTAAAAGAGTGGCAGCAACTTTCCAAGGGAATGAGAACAAAAACTGCAAAACCCCTTACACTAAAGTTCGGCAGTCATACAATATCATAACTACTGCATTTTAGAGAAAATAAGTAACTGGGCTATCCCAGCATCAAGAATAACGGGAATAGTCCCCACCTCATGATAGGAGGAGGAGCTGAAAAGCAGTTGTAGCCATTTTAAAGTACCACAGGGATTAATTAGTTAGGGGGCATGTCAAAGGAAGTACTTTGGAGCTGGGTCTTAAAAGATTTATATGAGTTTTCTATGCAGAAGTGTGTGTATGTGTGTGTGAGTGTGTGTACTTGTATGTAATTTTACCCCTTACATAGATGGTAGCAGAACTCCTCCATCACTACAAAGGTAACCTTCATGCTACTCTTTTATTTTATTTTATTTTTTTTAAAGATTTTATTTATTTATTTGACAGAGAGAAATCACAAGTAAGCAGAGAGGCAGGCAGAGAGAGAGGAGGAAGCAGGCTCCCTGCTGAGCAGAAAGCCCGATGTGGGGCTCGAACCCAGGACCTGGGATCATGACCTGAGCCGAAGACAGCGGCTTAACCCACTGAGCCACCCAGGCGCCCCATGCTACTCTTTTATATTTGCATATCCCTTCCTTTGAGTTTGAGTCCATCAATAAGGTGGTGTTGGGATAATTATACTGAAGACGGTGTGCCTTGAGAAACTATGCTCCATCTTTTGGGCCCCCTCTGTGTTACATATTACGGGTTATACAAAGTTTTCTTGCCTTTTGATCCTGGCATTAGTTAGCTCAGTGCTGTGTGAGTGAGGAATTTGAGAATATTAAATTGGTTCCACGTTTAAAGACTTATTTTGCTTGCATGTCTCTCTCTTTATTGGAACAACTTTTATGGCCCCCCCCTGCTGCAACCCCACCATAAGAAAGACAACCTATCTTATATATTTACTATCTTTTTATTGGCAGAAGTAATCACTTCAAGTGCCAACACTTTCTCACAAAAGCCCAATGAGGTATATATAATGTGTTTGGAACATAAATAGTTACCAGTGTTTTGAGGGCTCTTTTCCTTTAATTAAAAATGATTGAAAATAGAGTGATTAAGGATGGATGAGACAGTGATGGTAGAGTTGGCAGTGATAAAGACAGTGATTAAAGTTGGTAGTAATTAAGGATGATACAGGAAGAGGTCTAATTTAGCATCATCTGGAAACAAACTAATGCTGGATATTCACATTACTTTGATATGGACTTTGACTATTATGTATGATATTTGGTTGTGAATTAGCCATCAAAAAGACTCACCTATTATTTAAGCTGCTGTATTTCATGGTTTTTCATTGATTTATGGGTTCACTGATTATTAATATAACAATATTTCCTAAGAATGAAGACAGGAAAGATAGATACATTTTTCCCCTGAAAGATTTAATGGGTGACTGAGGGTTGGTGATTTCCATTGTATGATAGAATTAGAATGGTGTAAGACTTAGAATTTGATAGAGGAAGAAAGAAATCCTTAAATAGTCTAGTACTATTTCTTCATTTTATGGTCTACAGGAGTAATGTGACTATGCTCATTACCTTGTACATACATAAGATTGTCTTTCCAAAACTACATGTCAATTATGATCTGATTTATATACTCACTCAGGATATACTGTAACTGTATTTATTTTATTTATTTCCAGTCAATTCAAGAAACCACTAGGGGAAATTCCATTTGAAAAACGGAGCTGGTTTTGTCGGTGAGACAAGGGTAAATGAAACACTTAGTATAATACGTCTTGTTGCTGGATATCTTTATTGACTGAAGAGAACTAAAGATAAAAAACTCACAGATATGAGGGCGATCTGGCTGCGACATCTGTCACCCCATTGATTGCCAGGGTTGATTTGGCTGATCTGGCTGGTTAGGCAGGTGTCCCTTTCCTCCCTCACTGCTCCATGTGCGTCCCTCCTGAAGCTATGTGCTCCATTGAGGATGACCTTCCCCGATAGAGGATAGGACCGTTCTTCCGTCAAGGGTATACAAGTAGCTGTGCTCCCCTGCTAGAACCTCCAAACAAGCTCTCCAGGTCCATTTGTTGGAAAACGTAGGGTAGCCGAACTTCCAAGACTCCAGACACATCCAAATGAGGGGCTGCACGTGGCAGTCTGCCTTTCTTTAAAAAACAAAAACGAAAACAAGAACAGAAACAAAAAAAGAAAGAAAGAAAGAAAGAAAGAAAGGAAGGAAGGGAGAAAGAAAGAAAGAAAGAAAGAAGGAAAGAAAGAAAGAAAGAAAGAAAGAGAGAAAGAAAAGAAAGAAAGAAAACTCACATACACTACCATGGTTATACTAAAAATTCTTGCTAGTTTGGAAATGGTGCTGGCTCACTCCTAAGGAATCTTCCTGAAAATGGCTGATGCAGAAAAAACTTGTATCTGTCAGAGAGAAGTAATTAAGAAAAACTAATATTCTGGGGATGCCTGGGTGGCTCAGTAAGTTAAGTGTCTACCTTCAGCTCAGGTCATGATCCCAGGGTCCTGAGATGGAGCCCCGCACCGAGGGAGCCTGCTCCTTCCTCCGCCTGCCACTCCCCCTGCTTGTGCTCTCTCTTTGACAAATAAATAAATAAGATCTTTAAAAAAAATAAAAAGAAAAACTAATATTCTTTCTATAAAATTACACTATAAAATAAAGGGGAGTTGGGGAGCCTGAGCAAATGTGTGGCATTCAACAGAAATATTTGCTATAAATTAAAAAATAAAATAATGAAACATGATTCTATAAAACAAAAACACAAAGATGCAAGACCTCAGGGAAGAAATGGCAAAATACACTAGAAGGAAATGAAATGCGAGTATCAAAACTCAGGAACAGACGGGAAGGGTTTAAGAAAAATGACAGGATTGAGGGTAAAAGGAGCAGCAACTCAAAGTAGATAAAACGCTTTTAAGGGGACAGAAGACAAGAGTGGTAGATGTAAACAAAGTAAAATGAAGATAATATATTGTTAAGATGATTGATTTAAAAAAATTGACATTTACAGAAACAAGAAAAAGATATTAAACATATGCATAATTGGGAGTCTTCAAAAAAGGAATTAAAAATGAATTCTAAAATACCTTTAGAAATAAAAGATTTAAGAACCACGATTCCCCCCCAGGACTGAACATTGAGATCTATATCGTTACACTTGACCTGAGAGAAAAATAATTTTTGGACTACTAAAATAAAAAGATTACCCAAATAGGAGAAAAATAAATGTGGGTTATTACCTCATTTGTTACATCAAAATGAATTCCAAATAAGTGGTTTAATTAAATATTTAAATATGGGATACTAAAAGAACTAGAAAACTGATGGAAAATATATATTAAAATCTTATTGATGCTAAGACTTTATTGGTATTAAAAATAAATATTGATACATTTAAATACATTTAAAAAATCACTGCATGACAAAAACCACCCCCCTACCCCCCAAAAAAGTTGCAGCTCAACTGAAAATTAGGAGAAAAATATTTGGAGTTCTTAACACAGATGAAACCTTCAATAATCAATAAGCAACCCAATAGGAAATTGGAAAGTGACTTGAATAAAGTCATAGAAAAAAATACAAATCAATTTTAAGCCTAACAAAAAGTGCTAAATTTTACTTTGAGAAAATAAATTTTTAAAAAATCAAACAAAGCAGGCGGCACATGGGTAGCCCAGTCAGTTTAGCATCTGCCTTCAGCTCAGATCATGATCCCTGGGTCCTGGACTGAGTCCCACGTTAGGCTCCCTGCTCAGAGGGGAGGCTGCTTCTCCTTCTCCTCCACCACTTCCTTGGCTTATGCTCTCTCTCTCAAATGAATAAATGAGTTCTTAAAAAAAAAAATCAAAGAAAGGGATTAAATATTTCACTTATCAGCCCAGGCAACTCATAAGACATGCGGAAATAGGCCCACTATTGCACTATGGCTGAAAGGATAACCTGAAAATTAAACAAAGTAGCAAAATACAGAATAGTGTCTAGAATGTGCTATTATTTTTTAAAACTAGAGTAATGTGAATATATATACGAATATACAAAATACATGAATATATGTATATGTGTATGTATAAATGTATATAACTAATAATAATACATAGCATATCTTGGGGCGCCTGGGTGGCTCAGTGGGTTAAGCCGCTGCCTTCGGCTCGGGTCATGATCTCAGGGTCCTGGGATCGAGTCCCACATCAGGCTCTCTGCTCAGCAAGAAGCCTGCTTCCCTCTCTCTCTCTCTCTCTGCCTTCCTCTCCGTCTACTTGTGATCTCTCTCTGTCAAATAAATAAAAATAAAATCTTTAAAAAATAATACATAGCATATCTCTTATGCACACCCAAAGACCTCAGAATTGATAATATGGTTATTTCTGTGTGGTTTGGGATAATACTAGAAGTGACACCTTTTATAATAAGTTCTTTTGAAATATTTGAATTTTTCCCCTGTAAATCTATTTCTTAATAAAATACTTTTTATGTCAAAAGAGGGAAGAGTGAAGTCCATTCCATCCCTTACTACGCCTGCCTGGGTCTGCCTTGAAGATAAGGTACTCGGCTAGCACGTAATGTAATCTACATATGAGACAGGGCATTAGTGGTGTTTGAACTTGTGCCCAGGGCTCACAACACTGCTTAACTCATACTCACCAGGCTCAGCCTCTGTTCCTTAAATTGAGTTCACGGGGATGGTGAGTCTGAGAGCCATGTGCTTTCTCATATTAGCCACACACTGAGGAAATTTTGCATCCCCTCAACACATAGATGCTTACACAGAGTACTGGTAACAAGTTGAGCTTTTTATCAACCTAAATATAATACTCAAACTTTGGTGTCCTGCCCTTCCACTGGGCTTTGGTCAAAGCCCTTCACTGATTATGACAGGTCTACCTAAACTCTAAGTGAGTTGGGGACTGTATACTTCTCTTTCCAAAAAATCCAGCCTCTTTGTGCAAATTAGCTTGTCTCTTCCTTGGCCAGACTCAGGCTCATGGTTCCCTGCCCACTGGAGTCAGTCTGCAGCCACGTGCTGGGGGTGTGGGGCGATCCTCCTTGCATTCCCCTATTCACCATCCTTATCCTGGCAACTGTATATCAGCTCTGGCCTGGGACACTCAGTAAACTTTTCCACCACCCAGTGGGCTGGGTCACACCTTCTACAACAAGCTCTGAATTCCAACCTTCTAGAGGGGACCCTTCTCCCTAGTATGTGCCTCCCTTGGATACTCTACATCAGCCCTGGAGTATTTCCTACAGTCCTCCCTCATCCTTGTTTAATAGCTCATCCTTTATAAATAGTTAATAAGTTTTATATTACCTCTTTACTGTACAATGTATATTCAAAATGATATGAAAACTGAACTCAATGAAAGGCCTTTCTCACAGTGTTCTAGGACATTGAGAAATAACTTGCCTCATATTTGCTAAATTCAGCGGGACCCTCAAGCTTTATTCCAGGTATTCCTAACTATATTGTATGAAGAATGGCCATCAGCTACTTGAACTAGGGAAGAAAGAGAGAAATGACTTTATAGGGAATTCTGCTACACTGAATTGCTTGAACTTTGGACCACAGGGATTAGGCATGTGGGGGGATGAGATGAGAACTTGATGCTGACCCTTACCAATCGCAGAGCGCTGTTTTTACAAGGTGACCATCTCTTAATTGATTAATTATGAATACTAGAGGTAACTTCATCTCTAAAACTTTTCACACAAATCAAATCTAGGTAAGAATTTTAAAAGCCACATGATAAAAGGTGTAGGGGTCCTGAGACATTGAAGCTGATTCATCTCTCAGGGTAAAACATGGCCAGGTGGGGAGCAGTGATTTCATGGTCCCACAAAAGGGTAAGGTGTGATGAACAGACATTGTGACTTTAGAAATGGATGAAAACCAAGTCCTTCTACGTTGCAGGGACTGTTTTCTAACATTTGGAAAAAACATAAATGCTTTTAGTACATTTATTCATTGGATGTACAAGATGCTTTTAGTTTGTTTCTTGGTGTTTAAAATCTCTGAATAGAGATTTTAACAAAACAGAGAGAGAAATGATGAGAGAATTTGAGAGGCCAAATGGCACAGTGAAAGCTGGACTATTCAGTTCATAAATCTTTGAAACTTAACATAACCTTTTCACCAACTTATTAAATTATCCTGCACTGGGCAGAGCTCTACGCTCACAGAAAGCTTTGCCATTTATGACCTTAGCTTGAAATCTTTCCCAGATTTGATAGCTATTTTTTTTTAATCTTTAATAAAACTCCTTGTCAATGGATGGACAGATCCTGGGCCAGGGTGGAGGCTCTGAGATGTATTTTGCTCTCAGCCAGCGGATAATTGGGATGGCTCATCTGCCTCCATAATGCACTGACTGCTGGCCACATGGAAAACAGAAACTCCCTGCCAAGCCAAAAATGTTGCTGTTCATAACTGCGTGAGTAGACAAAGAGGTGACATGAGTCCCAGCTCTTCATGTGCTGGGTTTCTGAGCAGTTCTAGACAATAGAAGATGTGTTAGAAAGCCCTACCCTGTCCATAGTTGTCATTCACTGTGTGCCATCGAAGAACAGTATCTGTGAGGGAGATAGACCCCTTGTTATCTGTTTACAGATAGAGAACTATCTGGTCACTTTCCATGCTAGGAGCGTGGAAGGCTAAGAGACAGGTTTTCACCTCAGTGACTCCACCCCAGTAAAGGAGGTATTGTAAAAACCAGAAGACATTGATGATGGTCAATAAAAAGACCCCAGTATTCTGCTATTTTAACTTTTTTATTGCTTCTAATATCTCTTGGATATATCTCAATAAAATTTTGGGATCAAATGAGTTAATATTGTAAAGTGGTTAGGATCACAGAGGTTCTGGAATTAGCCCTGGGCATGATTCCTACATAGAGTATGGACTATGCAAACTTAGATAGGCTATTTAAAATTTCTGTGTCTCCAGTTTCCTTATTTGTAAAATGAGTTTAAGAATATTGCCAAAATCATCGGGTTTGGTGAGAATTAAATGATGAAGATAAAGTGCTTGATGTATAATTGGCACTGAGTAATATTAACTATTATGTTGTTACCATTGTATTACTCCTTAAGTGTAAGACACCATATCTCTGTCAATTTAAGATTGGTGGTATAGAGGGCTACCGTACCATTTTACCAGCTATCCCTTGTAACCATTGCTGAGCATGGGGAAAAATGGGGTATGAGCTTTCTCTAACTGCTCTTTTATTTGTAAACATCTTTGAACTCCTTGGAGAGGGTACATTACAAAGCTGGGATATTTGAATTGTTTGTGACACCAACGATAGTACAATGGTTAAAATAACTAACTGGGATTCCGCCAAGGATTTTAACAACCTTTAGAAGGCAGTATTTCCAGACATTTATCACGTCACCAGGAAATTTAGTTTTCTGCATTAGAGTATGGTAATGTACTTAGCCGTAAGGCTCTTATTTTCAAACAATTTGCATCAGATTCATCTGTGTTAGGAAAATGGAAATAAAAAAATTTGAGTCAGCTAAAACTGATTGTCTCCTTTCATTGGCTTATGGGATTCTACTCCACACAAACAACGACAATGCCAGCTGGTATGTCAGCTGGAAACATCTGCAGGACCTTAGATCCTTTCTTGCATCATTTTTTTTTTCCTGTTAAATCAAGTTTTTTCCCCTCTTCTGTTGGTGATTGCACTCATTGAAGAAAAGTGGGCTTGAAGTGAGACAGACAGTTATGGACATAGATGGAGCAGAATAATAAGACACACACAAAAAATATAGAAATGAGGTGATTATTGGATTATTAGGACAAAAACTAAATTACTTAAAATGTGCAGTTAATCAGAGCTAAAATGGCATAATGAAACAAAATCTGTTTTTAACATGGAGACATTGCACAATGTTTTTGCTGTACTTTCCAATAAAATTTCTCAGTTCCACAAATTATCAATAGTGAAATCTTTGATATGTGATAGAAGATACATAACTCATAATTTTTATCAGATAGTTAATTGATGCAACAATACAGGAATACAATATTATTATAAGATTACATTATTTGATATGTTAATATTATATCACATTGTCATATAATAAATATAAATATATTATTGCATTTATTTCAATAATGACTTGACAGTACTAGGTTATCTATTTCACTGATAACTCTCCCTTCCCATCTTTTTACATATTAGAACAAAATGAATGTTACTCATCCAAGCTATCCTTGGCATAGAGAAATTGTTTAGGTGTAGTTTGAGTTTTGCTGGAGGACAGCACATTCTTTAAGAACCCGAAAAGGAGGTGCCGTAGAGAGTACTATAGCAATGACTTACTGTCCAGTAATCAAGATGAAGCCCCTCCTCCTGCAAAATGTTTATGAGTTGAGAAGAAAAGAGAAGATGAAATAGAGAAATAGCTCTATAATAGTGATTATAAAAATGAGTTCCATAGATCATCTACATCTGAATTATCTGTCGGGTTTTTATTACAAATTCAGACTCTCTATCCTGGATCTAGACCCAATCTTGGGTGCAGCTTCAGTCTACACATTTAACAAACCACTTAGGTGTTTTGCATGTTAATGTTTGAGAATTCTTGGCCGGGAAAGTCGGGACCTCTGGACCAGAGAGAATATGGAGGTAGGACGTTTGCTAAAATGAAAATTTTCAAGATGCCCGAGTGGCCCAGTTGGTTAAGCATCTGCTTTCAGCTCAGGCCATGATCCCAGGGTCCTGGCATCAAGTTCCACATCAGGCTCCTTGCTCAGTGGGGACCCTGTTTTTCCCTCTGCCTGCTGATTCCCCTGCTTGTGTGCTCTCTCTCTCTCTCTCTGGACAAATTAATAAATAAAATCTTTTAAACAATAAATTAAATGCAGATTTTCTCAAATGAACCCTGAGAAATGCTTTCTGAGAACCATTAGCATGGATTAATAAATACAAACACCATGAAGCTGTCAAAACTAACTAAATATTCAGTAGAAAGGTAAGAATTGTACTATTTCTATTACTACTATCTCCAATTGGTAAGTCTTGTCCAGAAAAATCATATCCTAAAGAGTAGTCATTACTGCATATGTATTATTTTTAAAATCACTAGACAATGTAATTTGTGATTAGTTACTTCTCTGGAATATAGAGCTCTGTGTGGTTCTTAAATATATTAAGTCCCACATTCAGATAGATTTCTTTTTTCACTCTTTTCCTATAAGGAATTCAAATCCTAAAAAAATGTGGAACAAATTCCTTCCCAGACTAATGAAAAACAGTCTTTTACAAATTGTGAATCCACATGTGGGAACTCAGGAGTTTACATATAGATGTATGTGAACGTATAGCTGTGCAAACAAGTTGAAACCATTGCCAACACCATTTAATGGGCGCTGGTCACCAAGGTCCCAGAGGCTTTAACATTGCATTTTTTATTTATCTTGCCATTAAAGTCATTTACTGTGTTGTTCAATTCAAGAAGGTCTCTGCGTCCACCAGAGTTTCCCATAGACTGACACTTGCTCTGAGACTCGGTGGAAGAATGCTTCATGAAGTTTTCCACTGCTTTGGTTTCTGTTATCTGCAGAATCTTTCTGGGGGTCTGTAATACATTAGGATTTCAAAAAGGGAAGGTGACTGCAAATGTGCTTTGCAATTTGACCAGATGGGCAGCCAGTGTCATGAAATGCATTCAATTATACTATAAATAGAGGGCACAGGCATACTATTTACCACTTGATAATTAATAAAACGTGCAGAATGCTAAGACATATCTCACTCCCTAGTACTGAATACTGCAACAACTCTTCTTCCAGCCAAAGACTAATCTTGCAGATGTTAGAGAATGGATTTCAGGATGGGAGTCTCTTTATAACAGCCTGAGAAAATGCAGCTTAGATTGCAAACCAGAAGAGGCTGGATTTCTTTTTTTTTTTCCCAAAAGTATTAAAAATGAAGACAGTAAAGAGATGTAGGTGAAGAAAAAAAATCTCCCATCTAATTAAATATTCTTCATATATGAAGGCAAAAGCTACACATACATTGGGAATAGTTTGCTCTTAAATTGGGTTACTATAGTTTCAATAAAATTTACAAGTAAACATATACTAACCTGCTATTGTTAATCAAGCTACTTGCCTTATGTGAAAGGTCTTAAACCTTTTTTCTCTGTGTGACTTCAGGTTAAGAGGGTGAGGGCACTTTGTGTCGATTTCTTAGAGGATCATATGCAATGGGATGTGAATTCGGTCCATTATCATGCAGGTAATCCTCTAAGGTACTGAAGGGAATTAAGGACTAGGAGATGGCCAGGAAAAAATACACATAAGCAAAATATGTAATATTATAACTTATAAGCATTATATGTCTAATAGTATAAGTATATATAAATATATAAAATATTTAACACCTATGTTATATGTAAGATATATGTATTTATGTATATTTATGTAAAGGATACTCTAGAGATGAAAAGTCCAGGGAAATATAAAAGTTGTATTTTGGGGTAGCTGCATGTATACACTTTGTGGATGAAATGCTTCTCAATGTAAACTTTAACCCAGCCACTAAACATTTGTCTGTTTCCACACCGTGAGAGCTAGGGAAGGCATGTAAACACACAAGCAAACTTCCCTCCCCAGAACAGCATTCCTGCTGAGGATGCAGGGATTATTCATCTAAATTCAAAATAAATCTAGTGTATGTTTCTCTAACAAGAGCAGGCACTCACCCTTCTCAGTCTCTTTCCCCTCCGTCCCTCCCCACCCCCTCGGACAAACTTAAGCACTGTCATTTGCTGAACATGATGATTGATGCCTGGGTATATCTTTCCTGTGACTGGTCTTAGCTATACCACGCTCTCATTTCCCCCAGCTGTTTCCGATGTAACTGTTGCATAAGATCACACTTGCTTTGCTTACTTCTTTTCTGGAGGAACCGTTGTGGTTCAGTTGCTCCCAAATGTATTTCAGGGTAAAGAAGTATAATAGAAGCAGGAAGACATGGCTTCATGAGTTGATGTACAGCAAAGCCAAGTGGAAAATTAAGAAATTACATAATAAATTTGAAATATGTCAAGAGGTATTTTGGATAATTCTAGATTAAGGAAGACTCTTTGCTTACAAAACAGAATGCTAATCTCACTCCTATTGAATTCAAGCATTTTTTATACATCTCTTATATTTTTAAATGATTACCTGATAGTAAAGACTATCATCAATTCATTGGATTTATGTCCCATTTCTACTAGCTATTTGATAAGATCTTCCTATCTTTTTGTGTATTCTCTTATTCTTAACCACTCTTAATGTAGTCACTTAAAGTTTAGGCTCTAAGACCCGACTCATTCTTTAAAATTTAATGATGGAAGGGGGAAAAGATGTTTGTTCAAGTTGTCATGCACTTCTGGGAAAAAAAAAAAAAAAAAGATGGCAAGGAATAGAGGAAAAGGAAGGAAGGAAAAAAAGAAGGGAGAAAGTAAGAAAGAAACAAAGGACAAAAAGAAGGGAGGGAGGAAAGGAGAGAAGAGAAAGGAAGGAAGCAAGGATGGAAGGAAGGAAATAAGGAAGGAAATGCATCAATATCACTCTTTGTTGAATATAATTACTTATGGAGAAAGCTTCCCAAAATAACTACCATATGTGACTGCTTGAACCACCCCTGGGGCTATTGACATTTGTTCCAAAAATGAATATGTTATTTAAGTAAGAAACACAGTCTCAAGTTCTGATTCAGTGAATTGGTATTGGTGTCAAGGTAGAAAAGACCCATTAACTCTGTTTTTGCCTTCTCATAAAAAAAAAAAAGAAGAAGAACAAGAAAAAAAATCCTACAAATGATCCCCTAGTACTGGCCTCTGGGGTTCAGTCCAGTCAAATTTCAAAATATTTCAAGGTTGAAGGTTCCCACCATTTCCCTCAGAGACTATTTCATCATCCAGCTGATCTTAGACATAAGGAAATTTTCCAGTTATTATTCCCCAAGTTCCTTTTTTCCTAAATGTCATCCCATTATTTACACTATTTCACTATGCCTCATTTTTATATCTTGGATTTTATAGCCTTCAAGTACTGGAAGATGGTTGTCATTTAACCCTCTTCATCCATTTTGTGGCCAAGAGAACACAAAAGAGTTATTAAGTTGTGCATTACTGGAGGTTTTAAACTCTACTCATAAATCAAGAATCCTAGTCTTGGGAAACAGGGATATGTTAAAAGGAGATTTACCTTTTATATTTATATTTACTTTTTGGTTTCAAATATTTTTGTCAACTGAGATGTCCACCAAAGTTCTGATCAAATGAAATCCTGCTATGTGAATGAAAGAGCCATAGGATCTTATCTAAGGATAAGAAGGCACCTTCCTTGCATTTTCAGATGCAAAGGCATATTTCACCTCTTCCAAGAGATTGAGCTATGACTCCATTCCTCCCTATCCAGGCAGAACAAGAACCATCACAAAACTCAGATTCACTGAACATCCATTCATAGGTCAGGAATTCTGGAAATTAAACCTCATTTAATTCTCATGTCCCCTGAAGATAGATGTATCCCTATTTCAAAATGAGGAAAAAAGATTAGAGATTTAATTAACTTGCTCCAATTCTCACAGATTTATATAAAGAAATTTAGAAATGTATAATTTATCAGACCATTTTATGTGGTAGGGAAAAAGATAAAGCAAGGAGGTTAGATGGGGAGGGGGTAGGGATGAGGGAAATAATTTCTGGAGATGACATTTAGACTGAACCTTAAAGAAGGTAAGAGAGGGATGCAGGTGCATCTCTGTGGCATGGGCATTCTAGTCAATCCACTGCAAAGGCTCTGAGGGTGGGTATGTCCGTCTAGTGTTTTTAAAGAAACACGATAGCCAGTCCAACAGGAGCAAAGCAAATAGATGATGCTGTCAGAGATGAATCAGGGAAGGTCTAACTGCTCTTATGAGCCATTGGAAAGACTCTTATTTTTGTTTTGAGTGAGATGAAAAACTATTAGACTGTTTTGAGCATAATGATATTATCTGATTTACATTTTAAAAGGATCACTCTGGCTACTGTTTTTAAATGTGCTCTCTGTAGCAGAGCAGCGGTAAAAAATAGTTAACACTTGATTTGAATCTCTCTGATGGTAGTGATGAACATTTTTTCATGTGTCTGTTAGCCATTTGTATGTCTTCATTGGAGAAGTGTCTGTTCATGTCTTCTGCCCATTTTTTGACATGATTTTCTGTTTTTTGAGTGTTGAGTTTGAGGAGTTCTTTATAGATCTTGGATATCAGCCCTTTGTCTGTACTGTCATTTGCAAATATCTTCTCCCATTCTGTGGGTTGCCTCTTTGTTTTGTTGACTGTTTCCTTGGCTGTGCAAAAGCTTTTGATCTTGATGAAGTCCCAAAAGTTCATTTTCACTTTTGTTTCCTTTGCCTTTGGAGACATATCTTGAAAGAAGTTGCTGTGGCCGATGTTGAAGAGGTTACTGTCTATGTTCTCCTCTAGGATTCTGATGGATTCCTGCCTCACGTTGAGGTCTTTTATCCATTTCGAGTTTATCTTTGTGTATGGTGTAAGAGAATGGTTGAGTTTCATTCTTCCACATGTAGCTGTCCAATTTTCCCAGCACCATTTACTGAAGAGACTGTCTTTTTTCCACTGTATATTTTTTCCTGCTTTGTCAAAGATTAGTTGACCTTAAAGTTGAGGGTCCATATCTGGGCTGTCTACTCTGTTTCAGTGGTCTATATGTTTGTTTTTGTGTCAGTACCATGCTGTCTTGGTGATCACAGCTTTGTAGTCAAGCTTGAAATCAGGCAATGTGATGCCCCTAGTTTTTTCTTTTTCAACATTTCCTTAGCAATTCGGGGTCTCTTCTGATTCCATACAAATTTTAGGATTGTTTGCTCCAGCTCTTTGAAAAATGCCAGTGGAATTTTGATTGGAATGGCATTGAAAGTATAGATTGCTCTAACCAATAGTAACTCTTAATCATAATAGACATTTATTAAGATGCTTTGATATTTATACCCATTATCTCACTAATGTTCACAATTTCTGTGTTGGCTCTCATCATTATGCACTTTTTAAATAATTTCTAGTTTAAAATTCATGGGATTTTGGGGGTACCTGGATGGCTCAGTCAGTTAAGCATCTGCCTTAGGCTCCAGACATGATCCCAGGGTCCTGGGATCAAGCCCCACATCAGGCTCCCTGTTCAGCAGGGGTCTGCTTCTCCCTCTCCTTTTGTACTTTCAATCTCTCTCTCTCTCTCACAAATAAATAAATAAAAATCTTTAAAAAAATTCACAGGATTTTAATAACAGTTAATCCAATACAAACGTGGGGGCATATTTGACTTGAATATATTTAATTGTTTAGAAATAACTTTTAATTAATATTGTATCAATACATTTGAGAATTTTTTGACAATTGATATAGTATTTGGAGACACCTAGGACAACTGATTCTCAACCCCAAATATACTTACAAACCACCAAGAGATTTTAAATGATACTGCTTATTCTTAGGGATTCTGATTTAAGGATTTGATTGGGGCTTTAGCCACCTGTACTTTAAAAAACTTCTAAATATCCATTCAGGTTGGAGAAACACATTTAAGGGGGGCTTTAATACCTGCAAAAACATAAATCAAAAATACCCAGAAACAGGGGCGCCTGTGTGGCTCAGTGGGTTAAAGCCTCTGCCTTCGGCTCGGATCATGATCCCAGGGTCCTGGGATCCAGCCCCACATCGGGCTCTCTGCTTGGTGGGGAGCCTGCTTCCCCCTCTCTCTCTCTTCCTGCCTCTCTGCCAACTTGTGATCTCTCTGTGTCAAATAAATAAATAAAATCTTAAAAAAAAATCCAGAAACATTTTGATTTTGAATTACATTATTTTTAAGAAACAAAAATATTATTGTCAAAATTACCATCTACGTCCCACAAGTTCATCCAGTCATATTGTATGTATTTTGTGAACAAACCTTCTCCTCCTTCACCCTTTCAAGAAAAAATTGTGCATGTGCATCCTAAGTGTATAATTTTTGAAAAGTAAATTAAAAATATAGCATCTGAACACTCATCACAAAATTAAGTCTTAATGGATCAACTCAAATTTTTGTGAAGGAAAAGGACAACTGAAAAATAATTAAACAAATGATCAGGTTTCTGTGTCAAGAGATATGGTGCTTTGAAACCTAGAAAATGTGAGTGTTTTAAGGGGGTATGATAGAAGGGAAAGGATTGTCATGGAAGGAGGAGCTCCCATTTTCCCACAGCCCAGGCTGTTTACATAGACATTAAAGATAATTACTTGTCAAAACTTGGGCTCAAGCAATAGTTAAGTGAAGCTGGGGAAGGTCAGGACCACAAAAGTGAGAAATCGCCTTAGGGACAGACAAAATTGTGCAGTCTGCGCAGACCATCGGCATTGGGGAGGGAACATTCTATAAATGGGCAGGGATTATTCAACAAGGCCAATGGCAGTAACAAGTAATGCCAACATTTTGAAGCTTAGTGGAAAAAAGGTCTACTTCTTGTTCATACTAATATACAATGTGGATCCATGGCGGTGGAAAAGGCTGCTCTGTTGCTGTCCCGGCATTCAGGGACATTCAGGACCTGGCATTCCTCCACTTGATGGTTCTTTAGACTCCAGGGTGTTGGAATTCTATTTTAGATCCATTCTAACCTCCTAACTGAAGAGCAAAAAAGATAGAGGATCCTGTGAAAGATTTTAGAGGCCAGGCCAGAAAGCAGTATTTATAATTTTTATCCTTGTTCCATTCCAGAACTCAGTCATGTGGCTCACCTAAGAGCAAAGGGAAGAAAAGGAGGAAAATTCTCTGCCACAGGAGCTCAAGGGTGTGTGACTGAAGGATAATCTTGGGGAAAAAAAAAAAAGCTATTTAGGGATTATTTTTACACATTTCAAACTAAAACATGTTGATTATGCCTAGAAGATCCCAGATACCTGAACTCCATACAAAATTTACTCCATACAAAATTAGGTAGGAAGTATTGACTACCAGAGAGGTAAGGCATTGGCATCTGAAAGAACAAGCATCTGCTACCTGGGGTGGAGTCAGGTGGTTGGTGAAGATCAAGACAAGGAGCTTGTCTGTGGGAAAAGTCCTAATGATACATATGGCACTGATTCAAAGCCAGGTGGGGAGCACAAGCTTAGAGTTCTTTGAACTGTCACACTTTGAGGGACCAGGATCTGAGGAGAGACTCAATCAGGGTATGGATGGTTCAATTTGTCCCAGCAGTAGGGGTCAGACATATTTGAGGTGAGAAAGAGTCAAGGGTTTTTTCTGGTTCTTTTACATCTTCAGCTGTCCTGACCTCTGTCACTCTGTAGTCTACTGGTTGTGTGGAGTGGCTGGAACCACCTCACCTAGGACCCGGCCGTAAGTGCTGTGTTTGCCCTTTGACTGTGGCGGGTGGTGGGAGGGAGTGTGGTTCAGAGTCTGTGTCCTCACCTGCTTTGTGCTAGTGAGAAAACCACAGCTTGCCTTTTCTCAGAAGTGTCTATGGACAGGCCCCATTGTGATGTACTTTAATATGGTTATGATCTCTTCTTCTTGCAAGATGGGAAAATGTTTTCATAGTGTGATTTCCTGACTTTCCCCATAACAAAGAGTGCCATAGGTATGTGTGTGTATTTTGTGTGTGTGTGTGTGTATGTGTGTGCTCACAGGTGTGTGTGTAAGAGAATTGTAGGATACTAGCTTTAAAACAAAAAGAACTGTTGAACCATTATATTGTATACCTGAAGGTAACATAACACTGAATGTTAATTATACTTGAAAAAAGTAAGAATTCTCCAGTAAAAACAATGACAACAGCGATAACAAAAATATTTTGGGCAAGGCATCTGGTGTATGTCCAAATATGGAGGTTATGAGGTTCTGCCTAGTGACCCCAATGCAGTCTTAAAACATTGTCCCAAATGGAACCCCTTCCACTGACTTCTCATTATCCCACAACCCACTTTACAAATTGGAAGTAAAAACCTTGATTTGTACCCATTATTTCAGAAAGGCAATGCTTCAAGTGACAGTTTAATCTTTGTGCATATTTTTCCAATGTGTCCTGAATTGTTTTATTATGTCTTGTCATACAAACAAGTTCCAATCTATAGGCTCACAACCAAATAAGGAAATAAGAAATGTCAACAAAAAGTCTAAAAGAAAGATTTAGAGCCTAAAAGATATAATCATGTTCTTTCTTTCTTCTGTCTTAATATTATGTTCTAGATTTTCTTTGTTTAAAAGATAACATTATGTGAACTTATTTCAAACTATTTTTTCATGTAGTTTTGGACTTGGGATAGGAGAATCTATTGCTTCTTTTTGCCCACCGGTCAGACAGTTAGCTGGCCAACTAACACATGTTAATGAAGATCCTACTATGTGTAAAGGCATTCTGCTATGTACAGTAAAGTTAGAAGAAGGTCAATTCAGTTTTTATATATGTAGTCATATACCACACAGAATTATAATATAGACCATATATTATATCCATATTTTATACCTACTATATACAGGTATTCTGCAGGATATCAGTTAAGATGGGTTTATCATTTAGAAACATGGGCACAAACAGTGAAAATTGTGAAAGTTAAGTGAAATGTCTCATATTTTTCAACAATTGCTTGCAAGTCCTTTCCCTGGTCCTCATATTCTGTATATAGTAGAGTGACCCTGCTGGGAAAATGGACCATACAGACAACTGGAGTGACTTTCCCAGCAGGACCTGGGATTTACGCCTGTCCCTAATAATATATAAAGGAGAGGAGGCTGAGTTCAAAGATAGGGAACATCAATCCTTGATAACACACATGTGTTAGGATGGTGCAAAGAGTCAGGAATGTGTGACATGACGTTTTGGGCAAGAAAATGACAGATGTGGCTGCTGAGCGACAGGGCTCACATTACGCCATATACACTCATTTTATTCTAGAGCTGAAATTTCAATCCACAGCTAGAGCTGTTGTGAAGGAAGGGTGAGGTTTCATAACATGTTGGGACATCCTGGCCAGTGGAGGTCTGGGATTTATGAAAGTCTCAAATCACAGAGCACAGTCAATAGTGCAGCTGAGTTTTGAAGTTAGAAATTCAAAGTCAGATTTCCTTTATTCACAGTCCCAGAGACATGGTACATATTCTTTTGTTGGGAATAGCTGCTCTCCTCCAGTCATCCTGCCTGGCTTGTCACCTTGACCTTAAAGCCTCAAAGATCATTTACTTTATTATTTTTTTTAAGACTTACTTCTTTACTTAAGAGAGAGAGAAGGGGTAGAAGGAGAGGGAAAGACTCTCCAGAAGACTCCCTGCTAAGCACGGAGCTTGGCTCAGGGCTTGGTCCCACAATGCTGAGATCATGACCCAAGTCGAAACCAAGAGTTGGTTACTCAACCTATTGAGCCACCAGGTGCTCCAGTGCTGTGAAGTGTGTAAACCTGGCGATTCGCAGACCTGTACCCCTGGGGATAAAAATACATGTTTATAAAAAATAAAATTAAGGGGCGCCTGGGTGGCTCAGTGGGTTAAGCCGCTGCCTTCGGCTCAGGTCATGATCTCAGGGTCCTGGGATCGAGTCCCGCATCGGGCTCTCTGCTCAACAGGGAGCCTGCTTCCCTCTGTCTCTCTCTCTGCCTGCCTCTCTGTCTACTTGTGATCTCTCTCTGTCAAATAAATAAATAAAATCTTTAAAAAATAAAATTAAATTAAAAAAAAAAGAAAGTGCTTTTTTGTGATTCAGTACTCAGATGCCATCCTATGAACTCAGACAGTGCTGCACATTTACTGTAGAACAACATTTTCCATTGGGTATTTCTTGCTTGTCTGCCTCAACCTCTGAATTTTTCCCTCTGCAAGTATGTTTGGGTTGTGTTTCCAAAACCCAGCCCAGGGCCTGGCAATAGTATATCTTCAGGAATGCTTGTTCACTATCAGATGAATCAACACCCAGCAGGTCTTCCAAAGCTCTGGTCTATGTTAGAATGTGAGATCTTCTGGGAGCCCTTGTCTCCTGTTCCTATGGAAACAGGGTGCAGCATTTCACTTAATGTAGAACATCTGAAAACAGGCCTGTGTGGGAGGAACCCTGGAATGCAGGACAATGAATGGCTCATTAGTGGCAGTGAAACTTCCCTCCATGTGCAAATGCACACACCATTAGCATCTGGGCCTGAGTAATTGGGAGACTCCAACAGATGTTGTAAAGGCTCCATGGCCAGCTTCTCATTCACAAAAATGTGTTCCTTGCTACTTTCTTATAAGCGCTGAGAAAATGGGAGTGATCTCAGGAACTAACTGCATCCCTTAAACTGAACCAAGTCCTCCTCCACATTGTGCCTTGGAAGGAAAGAAAGGGAGAAGGGATGGGTAGATGGACATTGCTAATAACTCTGTATGTGTTGGGGACAGAGTGCGAGTGTGTGTGTGTGTGTGTGTGTGTGTGTGAGAGAGAGAGAGAGAGAGAAAGAGAGAGAGAGAGAGAGACATTGTTGGGGCTGCTGTAACAAACTACCACAACAAAGTGGCTCAAACAACAAAAATTTATTATCTGACCATTGTAGAACCTGGAAATCTGAGATCAAGGTGTTGGCAGGGTTGGTTCCTTCTGAGGACTATTGGGGAGAGAATATGTTCCATGTTTCTCTCCAGCATCTGATAGTCTCAGGCATTTACCTTTGCTTCTCTTTGTCTTTACATCATTTTCCCTGGTTAGGTGGTTGTTTCTGTGTCGAAATTTTCTCTTTTTATAAGGGATTCATGCTCATCCTAATGACCTCATCTCAACTTGATCATTTGCAAAAACTATTTTCAGATAAGGTCACATTCACAGACACTGGGGATTAGGACTTCAACACCTTTTGGAGGGACACAATTCAATCCATGACATATTAAATGATTGAAAGCTATTCTAACATAAAAAGAAACTGAGGCATAGAGAAGATAGCCAATATTACATGATATTGATCTGAAACTAGTATAGCTCATTTCTGATCTTCTGCCTTAATCTGCCTCTTTCATTATTTTATGCTCTAGGAAAGAAGTTTGCTCAGTCACAAAGTAGCAAAGCCAAATCAAAGTCACATAAAGAGAGAAAGGTTATTATCCATTGCCAAATTTTTCTCTTTTACTTGTTCTTTTTTTTTTTTTTTAAAGATTTTATGTATTTATTTGACAGAGAGAGAAAGATCACTAGTAGGCAGAGAGGCAGGCAGAGAGAGAGGGAGAAGCAGGCTCCCAACTGAGCAAAAAGCCCAATGTGGAGCTTGATCCCAGGACCCTGAGACCATGACCTGAGCCGAAGGCAGAAGCTTAACCCACTGAACCACCCAGGTGCCCCTACTTTTTTATTCTTAACTAAAGTTTTATTTCAAACTAAGATGGACACCACTGATTCTAGCCAAAACTTATTTCAAACGTTCATTCTACAAATATTTACTGAGTACCTGCCATGAGCCTAGCAGCATTACAAGAAGTAAAGGTGCCATAGGGAACAAGATGAATCCCTGCCTTCATGGAACTGATGTATGAATATGAAGGGATGGTCAATAAACAAATAAGCAAATCTGATTTCATTTATTTATATTGATATTACTGATATTTATGTCTATTCCCTGATAATAAAGTGCAAGGCAATAAAAAAAAAAACAGGTAAAGGGATAGAGAATTACTGCGATGATAAGACAAACTGGTCAGAGAAAAGATTTTCAATGAGAGAGTCCCAAAAAAGCAAGGGTAAGATCCATACTGGTATCTGAGGAAAGAACTGTTCAATATAGAGCAAAGAGCAAGTGCAAAGGCCCTGAGACAGGAGCATGTTAGGTGGGTTTGAGTATTTCAGAAGCAAGGTCAAAATGAACCCTTAAACATTGATTTTAATTCAGTTGTAAGGACCATTAAGAAAGAAGGAGTTGAAGTAGCCACGGAATAAAGTCAGAAAAACATAAGGCAAGTTTAGGGCAAGGAAAAGAATCATATTTCGATATGGCATAGAGCAGGAGTTATAAAATATAAGAACTGTCAATAACAATGATAGCTTTTAGTTATCATGACCAGAATGTCAAAGAATAGCAAACAAATATCTTTTTGTTTGCTCTGTCCTTGATTTCATAAATTAAATTGGCCAACCATTGCTTGCCGGTTTTGTTCCAAACTTTCTCAGCCATCTTTTTTTTTTTTTTTTTTTTTCTGGTTACCCACTGGTCATCCAGACCATTGGTCATTTCTCCAGCTGATCCTCCACATGGTCACCAGTTCTTTTCTTATACATGATTTTGTTCCTGAAATGCCATTCCCTGCCTCCAAAATATAAAACCGTATGCTTTTGTTCCATAGTTCTCAACCTGTACCTATTGCTCTAGTTGGCACACCCAAGGACCCAAGAGGAGAGCAAGTAATTCAGAGTGGGGGCTATATGAGAGCACTTACCCGTTAATAAACAAATTCCTGACAGCATTTAAGCCAATAGTCTCATTCCCAAAACTCGGTTGCCGCATTGCCCCCAGGTTTTGGGGATGCCCTTTCCTACCTCTTCTTTTCACTCAATGTGAATTTCTGCTAATGTGTAGCCAAGGGTTCGAGCAAATCAATCTTTTTTGTCAATTTCACCCACATCTTAATATCTGTCTTAGGACATTTCCATGTGATAGGTAGGTAAGTCAGCTGCCATTATGTCAACACTTGACAAGTGTGTCTACAACGTACATTATTTTGTCTGCTTAAAGTACAATTTACACAACTCAAGTATCTATCACTTGCTGTCCTTAAAAAAAAAAAAAAGAACAAGGCAAGTATTCTATTTTTAAGTTATGTAATTGTGTTTTGTTTTAGGAAGATTTAAATTTTCAAATTACAAAAAATTCTTTCAGAACTGTTTATGAGGGCATTTGACACCTGACCAAAAAGATACAGAAAGGCTAAAGGTCTGTGCCTCATTATTCACTTCCAACTGAAGAATACACAAAATGAAAGGAAGACACATCTGAAAAGTTAATTGTCAGAGGAAAAGTAGGATACCATCTGTAAGTGTGCACACAAATTCCCCCAGATATACACATGACATGATGCAAGATGGGGTTAGCAGATTTGGGAAGGGTTATCAAGGAGAGAAGTAAGGAAACCAGCCATATCTCAGGCATGCAGCATACCAAGCACTCGATTGCTAAGAGTTTCACTCATGTTGTATAATTTAATTTTTATAACAACTCTATGACACAAATACAGATGAGAAAAGTTACCATCAGATCACTGACACCACTTAGCCCAGACTATGTGACTATTAGTCTGGGACAAAAACACAGCTATCTCTAATTCTAAAGTCCAGTGTTCTTCCCTTTCATGCTTCTGCTTTCCAGGTTCAAGTTGTGCTGCCTTGGTCCTCATTTGGAGGAGTTTACAAAGCACAGTCTGCAGGGTTCCCAGAAATGTATGTGGTGAGGGCAAAGTTGGATCTACAGGTATTTCAACTTCCATCTCAACAAGAGATCCTCACTTAGATATGCTTGACTCAGTGGATGGAGACTTCTGTGTAAGATCTCTTCTGAAAAAAAAAAAAAAAAAAAAAAAGAAATATTCCATAATAGGTCATTTTTGTTTTTGTTTTTAGGGAGTGAGAGAGAGAGAGAGAGAAAACTTGCAAGTGGTGATAGGAAGGGCAGCAGGAGAGAAAGAGAGAGATCTTAAGCTCACTTCACTGTGAGCATGGAGCCCACGGCAGGGTTCAATCCCATGACACTGAGTTCATGACCTGAGCTGAAATCAAGGACGCTTAAGTGACTGAGCCACCTATGTACCCCAGTTTTCCTACAGCATTTAAGAAATTGGAAAGCCACAATCACAAACTAATGCTAGGTTACTTTTGCCCAGGGATGCCTGTTTCATACCATTGAGTCTTGGACTTAGAGTAGATACCAGGGCACCTGGGTGGCTCAACATTTGAGTTTCCAACTCCTGGCTTAGGCTCAGGCCATGATCTCAGAGTTCTGGGATCAAGTCCAGCATTAGGCTCCTTACTCAGCAGGGAGTCTGGTTGAGATTCTCTCCCTCTCCTTCTACCCCTCCCCATGCTTATGCTCTCTCTCTAAAATAAATAAGTAAATAAATAAATAAATCTTTGAAAAAGAAAGAAAGATATAAATCATGACTTGTGTAAGGAAAAAAAGGAAGCTTAGTTGTTTTTAACATGAAATGTAACTAGGGAAGTTTGGGTAAAGTGTTAAGTATACATATCACAAAATCCCACGTGAAACAGGCACACTGACCCATATTCAACTAGAGTGGTAAGGAGAGGGAGGAGATACTCTTTATGACAATTAGCAAATAATAACTTTAAAAATAGATTCAGTTTCTTTTGTTAAGTAAGTGTGTAAAATTATAAACACGCTAGCTTCATTCAAACTGCCAAGATGATGTCTAAGAATAAATAGCTTCCTGTTTAAAAGACATGTGTAAACATGGAGGAAATGTTTCATGACATTGTATTTGGCAATGATTTCTTAGAGGTGACACCAAAAGCACAGGCAACAAAAGCAAAATCAGACGAATGGGACTATACCGACCTTAAACCTTAACACGGCAAATGAAACAATAAACAGAGCAAAAAGGCAGTCTACCGAATGGGAGAAAATATTTGCAAACCACATATCTGGTAAGGGGCCAGTATCCAGAATATATATAGAAATCCTACATCTCAACAATAACAAACAAACAAACAAGCCAATGCAATATGCCTTTCCCTAAAGGAGATAATACAAATGGTCAACACGCATATGAAAAGACGCTCAACATTGCTCTTCGTCAGGAAAAATGAGGTATCACCTCACACTCTCTAGAATCTAGACCACTATCAGAAAATAAATAAACAAGTGTTGGCAAAGACGTGGAGAAAATGGAACTCATGTGCACTGTTGGAAGGAACATAAAGTAGTGTAGCCACTAATAGGAAACAGCGTGGAGATTTCTCAAAAAATCAAAAATACAATTATTCATTGATCTATCAATCCCACTTCTGGGTATATATCCAAAAGAACTGAAATCATGATTTCAAAAGGATATTAACACACTCATGTTTAAGGCAACGTTATTTACAACAGCCAAGAGGTAGAAGCAAACTCAGTGTCCACTAATGGGTGAATGGATAAAGAAAACATGGTATGTACATACAAAGGAATATGATTCAGCCTTCAAATAAGAAGGAAATCCTGTCATAGGCTACCACGTGGATGAACCTTGAGGACATTACACTAAATGAAATAAACCCGCCACAAAAAGGCATGACTGATTTACATGTGGTCCCTAAAATAATCTCTGAGAAACAGAAAGTAGAATGGTGGTTGCCAGGGGTTGGTGGAGAGAGAAAAAGGCAGTTGTCTGATGGGTAAAGTTTCAGTTTTGCCTGTTGAGAAGGACGAGAGAGATGTCACGCAACAACACACATCGCGTGAACACTGGTACCACACACTCAGCATGGTTTAGATGATAAATTTTATGTTACATGTATTGTTTCAGAGAAAAAAAAAAAAGGTTAAAAATGATTAAAGAAACAAGACTTGTGTTTCCTGGAGGGAGTTCGATGTCAGCAAGCAGACAAGTGTGGGCTTTCAGTGAACCACATGGTATAAAGATGGTTTGGACCTGACCCACTTTCATGGTTCTAGTTTTCTCTGTGCGTAGCTGTTTTATGACACAAATGGCAGCTGTTGAGTGGGGTTGGGTCACCTTAGGTGTTGGACATAAAAGCCCAGGGCCAATTGGTTGCCGAGCCTATTGCTTGTGCCAGGCCAGAAAGGCTGAGGGACAGCACAACCGTGCCAAGTGTGACGAAAACTGTCTCAGCCTCAGGCCAGAAGCATGGGAACCCCAAAGCTGAAGGTGTCCTGAGGTTGTAATTACAGAGTGTAAAGGGCGCCAAGAACTCAAGAAGACACACATTAAAGTCGTGGTTCCCTCTAATTGTTGTGTGACTGCCTAACCCCTCTGATCCGCAATGTAAAATGGCATTAATAATAAAGTTTATAATGAGCCTAATAATAAAAAAAAGATGTGTTTAAAAATATTGGCATTTAAAAATACTGACATTATAAAGTAATAATGGACACAATAAGGACACGTTCCTGTACTTTCCCTCCTGCAGTATTCCTCACACTCTACTTTTTGTTCAACGTCTATGTTCCTCACTAAAGCATAGGCTCAGGGCATCAGGGATGTTGGTCTTCCTGTAGTCGGTCAGCTCCATCTCTGACAATGAGCCCATGGCCTGGGGCAGAGATACAACAGAGCAATGCTCTGTTGGCCAAAGGAATGATGGGTGAGTGTGGATGACAGAGCTTTGTCAAGAATGACTGAGGTATAAGGAATTGTCCCTTCAGCTTCTCCCATTTCTCAAGTGTTAGCTGGTTCATTTGTTGTCCGGAGAGGACCCACCACCCCATCAGAAGCTGTTTACTGGGATTGATGCTTGCGAAGCCCATCACTCAGGATCAAAGATCTACTTGGCTCCCCCCCCATCCCCCACCCTGCAACCAGGGTTGCAATCTCCACCTCACTGATAGGATCCTGACGTCTAGGAAACAGCTCATTTCTTTACAGAATAAAAAGCTCCCTCTGTGTCTCATTGTTCCTCAGCGTAACCTTCCTCTCCCTGCCCCTGGCCCTCACCCCCACCCACTCCCTGATCCTATCATGTCCCCCGGCCACTGCCTGAAGTGTGAGCCACCTTCTGTGATTTATGGACCCGGTGACGCCAAGGTCAGAACACAGATTGTTTGCAGGCGTCCTCGAAATACTTGTGTGGTGCTGGACATTCCAGCCTGGAGGGACAGTTCACAGGATATGGGGCTGGATTTGCAACAGGCGACACAAAGTGACAGAGGATATCTATCACCAGACAAGCAAAATAGTCATTGTTTTCTCCTCGCCCTGTGACCCAGGCCTGGGTCTAGGGAGGCAGCAGCTGTGGTCCGGACACCCTAGATAAACACTAAATAAAGGACAATATAGTCGAAGGAAGCAAGGTGCTGTGTCTGAGTGCGGATGGTGACTCCTATTTCTAGGGTTCCCTGTCTGTCTGGGGTTATGTTTACCTAAGCAATTCAGCGAGATAAGATGCCTTGTGGCATTTGAGCATGGAAATGATCGAACTGTAGATCATTCCCTCAATTATTGAACCAGCAATGCAGTCCTTACACAAGTTCTTCTCTATGCGGAACTCTGGGCTAGGGGCTGAGGCAGACAAGAGACAATGGTCTGCACTAGAGCCTTCGGGCCAGAATTAGCCGGCCCCAGTTCCACTTCCACTTCTCACTCTCTGATCAACCTCAAACAGCTATTCAACCTTGTGGAGGAGACAAATTGTGAATAATAAACTGAGGTAATAGATCTTAACCCCCAGAGGTTCAATACTATATTTATATATTGAAACTGAAGACATGGATCCTGCCTTTCTAAGTGTTGTTAGAGAACTCAGCTCCATTACAGATTTACCTGGGGAACTTTTAAACAGTGCCATGGCCTGGGCCCTGCATCCAGAGACCCTGGGGACATTGCTAAGTCTTAAAAGCTTTCCATGCCATTCTAAGGCACAGCTAGGATTGAGGACAATGGGCTGACAAGACAAAATTCACACAAGGAAAATTAGAGGAAGTCCATCACTAAATTTCTGAGACAACTTTCAAACTTTCTCTGTGGCCATATTCTCATCTAAATTATTCAGATGAGCTTTGCAAATTTCCTACCAACTCTTTGAACATTTAACAATTTTGTCTAGAAGCTTCTTCTGAAATCCGTGTTTACCTAGTTTCAAAAACTTCCCCTCCCCCCAATAAAAGTTGTGGTCTCTTTCCCTTGTTTATCCCCTCCTCTATGGGGGAAAAAAAAAAAATCCTTGAGATCTTTATCTCCAGAAGCACATTCAGAGCTTTTCATTGTAAGCGTAATTTCCATGTAAACCAAAATAAGGACAGCAGGAAGGGGGAAGGGAGAATATGAAATGCCTGTTACAACCCCTATCCCCACTTCTCTTTCCCTCTTGGTTCCCAATCCCAGGCTCCCTCCATTCCTATGATACCCACATTAGTATCTCCCCAACCTCGGGCAGTTGGGGACATTGTCAATTCCCCAGCTACCTTGTCACTTCACCTCCTCTTGCTTCTGTCACCCTGGGCCAAGTAACGATGAGCTCTGACCTTAAGTATTGACCAAAGTGTGAATACCAAACACTTACAGGATTGTTTTATATCAATAAGACTTTTTCACCACCAAATTCCTCTAGCAATAGCCACCTTCCAAGCCAGGAAATTAAAACCCTTAACAAATATCAGTAAAGTAATCTTCCTGGAAATCTGGATGGAAGGTGAGACAAATGAAATGTAAAGATGTAAGTAATTATCCAAGGCCACTGCAAGGAGAATCAGGTGTTCCTATCTCCCCGTTCCCAGCACAAGGCCTACTTCCCTATTTACAGAGCACAGTGTTGCCGTAATAGCCTAATTGATTTATAATGTTTTTCTCCATATTGTACCATGTGTGCAATTAGTTACTGAAAAGGAAATGCAGCTCAGCTCACTTGCCGCATCTGCTGTTAGTCAGGGACGTACGATTTCATGCCCTATTTTCCAGATGGCTTGGTTAACATTCAGGGAAACCTAGTGACTTGGCCAGAGCTGCAAAGGAAGCTGGGGAGCTCAGGTATAATTGGGCCTGGGAGAACTACCCCAGCTGGAAAGAAAACACAGCACAATTTCAAAATGCAAGCCAAACATACAATACTGGGAGATCAGGTCCAAAAAACTGTGGAGTGCTCTTTTTTCCTTCCTTCAATCACACATCGGTTCATTCACATAGCAAATGTTCACTGAATACTGAGGGGATGGCTGTTTTCTTTGATTACACAGTGGCGAGCACACAGGTACATCTCATGCTTTTATGGAGCCCACAGTCAAGGGGAAGAGGCACCTATTAAATAAACAATCACATGAATGAAAATGTGAATGTGGAAGTGATACGTGTTGGAGGGAAGTACAGTGTTTGAATCATGGGAGCCTTCTCTGGGTAAGAGGTGTTAAATTCTGAGACTTAAGAATGAGTAGAGATTAGCTCCAGAGAGGAGCAAGGGAGTTCTAGGCTGAGGGAATGCAGACTAAAGATGTTGGAGAATTCCAGGAATTGTGGGAAGGCTGATGTGGCTCTAACATAGGGAGATATCTGTAGTAATATAGGTAAGGCTGGAAGTGTTAAGAAACTAGACAAATGAAGGCTTTGAGGTTTCTTTTAAAAACTTTAATGCAGGGTGGGGGTGGTACCTGGATAATTAGTCGGTTAAGCATCTGACTTCAACTCGGGTCATAATCTCAGGGTCCTGGGATTGAGCCCTCTGTTGGGCTCCAGGCTCAGTGAGGAGTCTGGTTGTCTCTTTGCCCCTCCCCCTGGTCATGCTCTCACTCTCTCTCTCTCTCAAATAAATAAATAAAATCTTTAAATAAAAGAAATTTTATATGTGGAATCTTAAAAAAAAAAAAAAAGGAAAGAAAGAAAGAAAGGCAAACTCAGAAATAGAGTAAAAAAGTGGTTGCCAGGAGCTGGGGGATGAGGGGAACAGGGAGAGGCTGATAGAATGATGCAAGCTGTCAGCTATAAGATGGATAAAGTCTGAGGATCTGAACTATAACATGATGACTATAGTTGATAACACTCTACTATATAACTGAAATTTGCTAAGAGAATAGAACTTAAATGTTCTCGTGTATATAAATATGTGAGGTGCTGGATGTATTAATTAACTAGATGGGAAGAATCTTTTCACAAGGCATCAAATCATTACTAAGTACACCTTAAATATCTTATAATTTTATTTATCGATTGTGCATCAATAAAGCTGGGAAAAGGTTTATATTTTTAAGTGTTAAAAAAAAACATTAAATTAAGGGGTGACTGAGTGACTCAGTCAGTTAAGTGTCTAATTCTTGTTCTTAGCTCAGGTCTAAATCTCAGGGTTATGAGTTCAAGCCCCATATTGTGCTCCAGGTGGTATGGAGCCTACTTTAAAAATTTAATTTAGCCCAGTAAATTAAGCCTTTTAAGTAGAAGGGATAATGTGATTTAAAATTTTAAACATTTCTTTTTTCTTCTCCATGGAGAATGGAGACAAGTTTGAGAGAATAAGGAGAAGAAACAAAGAGGTTGGAATCCAGGTGATTGTGGACTGGGCTTGGGAGAAGGTGGAGAAATGGAGTGACTTAGGTGGTGTAGAGAGATATCCAGGAGGCAAAATCAGTAAGATGTGATGGGAGACTGATGTTAGAGACAGAGACAAAATGGTAAGAAGGATGTCCTGCTTTCTTTCTTGAGCAACTGTGTGGGAATGACATTTACTGAGCTGGGAAAGGGCAGAGTGGGAGATATTAATTCTGAAGCCTTATCACAGAGATGGAATTTAAAACAAGAGGGTGGAATAAATCATTTTAAGGGGAAGAGTAGACCAGGAGGGAAAAAAAGAGCTCAAGACTGAGACTTGAAAATTTCTAACTTTAGAGGTCAAACTGGAAGAAGACCCAAGAAGGAAGAAGGAGGGTATCTGGAGAGATGAGAGGTAGACCAGAAGAACATGATATCCCGGGAGTCTCAGAAGAAGAAATGGATCAAGGGAAGGGTAACTGACTTTAATGAATGCAGCTGAATTAGCAGAAACCATGAGAACTGAAAAATGCTTATAAGGTTTAGGAGCATAGGAGTCATTAATGACCTATAAAAAACTAGTTTTGGTGAGTGCATGGCATATTTTCAAAGACCCAAACTCAATGCCAAGTTGACACCTAAGACATTACTCGAGGGGCACCAGCATGCTACAGAATTTATCTCCGTGAGCACTAAAGGGTACAACTGGATATCTAAATGAGTAGGAAAATGTAGATGTGGCCCACAGCTCAAACATTTTTTTTTTATTTTGTCATTTTCCTAAATCCTGTGGTAAGAATATAACACGGTATGAGTGAAGACACTAAACAGTGATGGAGTTGGGAATTGTAGCCTTTCTTTGCTAGGAGAAGAAGGCATGGAGAAGATGTCTTCAGGAAGTGTCTTTGTTGATATTGTTTTTGTGTTTTTGTTTCGTTTCATTTTTTTGTTTGTTTTGTTTTAGACATTTAGTTGTTTTTTGTTTTTTGTTTTTTTGTTTTTTTTTTGTTTTTTTTTTGCATCTCACTGTTGAAGAGCTCAAGCATCTCCCAGGGTCCAGTTCGGGTTACCATATAAAATAAAGAGTGCCACTTACATTTCAGTTTCAGAAGAACAAGGAAGGATGTCTCAGTATCAACTTGTCCCGTGCAATACAGGAGACTTTTTTTTTTAAGATTTTATTTATTTATTTGATAGCAAGAGACACAGCGAGAGAGGAAACACAAGCAGGGGGAGTGGGAGAGGGAGGAGAAGGATTCCTGCTGAGCAGGAAGCCCAATGCAAGGCTTGATCTCAGGATCCTTGCTCATATCATGTCCTGAGCCGAAGGCAGACAATGACTGAACCACCCAGTCGCCCAGAAGACATCTTAATACTAATACATTATTTGACTATTTATCTAAAATTCAGGTCTGACTGGGAGCCCTGTATTTTCATTTGCTAAATCTGGCAACTTTATCCCCAGGACAAAGTTGAACGTTCTGAAGGAAGGAAAACAAGTTTGACTTTTGGCGGTCTTTGATTCCAGGGTGGGGATCTTCTCAAACATTCTCTAATTCACCAGCCACTAACCTATATTCAAAGTACAGCTTTAGGATCTGTGAAGCCTCCTTGGTCCACACAGAACAGAGCAAGTTAACAATGAGACAGCACTAGTGGAGGATAAACTACCCATTTAATGTCATTGGAAACGCTTTCATCTGGGAAACCAAGATTAGAGACTGAAGTCAAGGCATTCAGCCAGTGAGACCACTATTATCACTAACTGAATGAAATTTGGGAGTGCTTCACTTTATTTATTTATTTATTTATTTATTTATTTATTTATTTATTGGGTCGGGAGGGGCAGAAGGAAAGGGAAGAAAGAATCCCAAGCACACCCCGCCCTGGGTGTGGAGCCCAACAGAGGCCTTGATCTCACAACCCTGAGATCATGACCTGAGCCAAAACCAAAAGTTGAATGCTGAAACGACTGCGCCACCCAGGTGCCCCGAAGAAGCTTTTAAAAGACATTTTAAATATAGTTTGATATCCTTGACTCAAAAACAGTTTAATACAGTCTTGTTATTTTCAAAACTCATTTATATGAGTCTTGTGCTCATTTATATCCCAATCAAATATGGGTTTGCTGTTTTGTAATTATGGGTCACTAGATTTAGGAAATAAAAACACAGAACAATGAGTTAAATTCAAATTACTGTTAGATAACAATCTTTCTGTATAAGAATGGAACCGCATTTGTTACCTATCAGCAACTCAGATTTAAATGTGCCTCCTATGGTTCATTTGGTGACTCTATGTGGGATACATCTGATATTCCTGATCCTGAAGGCACACAAAGATGAAAGAGAAGGGAAGAATGTTGTAAGTATTAATACTGCATTTGATCACAGATTTCTGGCAAGGGGAAGGTTTGAGGTCTCCCTAGGAGATGGGTAGAATTATACTCCTGCCTCATTGCAAGCCACTCCTGGTTTTGTGATCCAGTCACCACTGGTTGAAAAACCAGGGATTTGCAAAGCAACTGAGGGAGTTCTACTCTGCACAGGGTGTGCTGCAGACTGTACTTTCAATTCAGTTCACACACCAAGGATAACCTCCCTATAGGATTTCTAACAGAAGGACAGAGAGTTCAGAAAATTGGAATCTCTTCCAAAGTGCTATCTGTTGCAACTTCAAAGCTTCATGGATCACCTAGAGAAGCTAACATGTTCAAGTGAATGTGGGTGGGAGACCCTGTGCGCTTTAACTCCTGATGCTTCTGGACTTCTAACTCAAGATTTTGCCTCTCTTGGAAAATGTGACTTTCTGAGTTGTACAATAATGGGAACTGTTCAGAAATGAAATAAGTGACCTCAGAAGGGAGTTGAGTTCCTTGTGTTTGGAAGGCTGGGTGAGCATTTGGTAGGCACGTTAAAGAGATGTTGTGTATTTGCTAGAACATGTTTATCCAGTATTTGGTTTTGATCTCAGGATCGTTTTTCTGGTCCTAAAAATGGGGATAGTATAACACAGGTTCTAGAATCATAGATTTAGAGTAAAACTCACAACTTGGCCTTTTATTAACTTTGAGTAAATTACTGAACTTTTTAAAGCCTCCATTTCTTTATTTGTAAAATGGGGGCAAACCTAAGGAGTTGTTATAAAGATTTAAAAAGATTAAGCAAATAAGGCATGTAGCCCTTTTTAGACATACACAAAATATTGCAGTGAAATAAATGTTAGCCTTCATTCAAGTCCCTTCAAGTTCTGAGATTATACACTTCCATGAACTTTGGCCAGAAAACTAACTATGGGGATTTAAAGACATGAGGATTTAACTCAAATATTACCATGGTAATGATCAAAAGAGCATTATAGAGTCTTTGGTGTATTTTTTTGGAATTGGCTCAAGGAAAATGAATTCAGGTCCTACTTGTCTTGTCTCTCTCACCAGCTCCTGGCACAACATTAAGTATGCATTTGATGCTCATGAAATAACGTTTCAGGGGTAATGTGATCTTCTTTGCCATAAATGAGAACAGGGATTTTATTATTTATTCCATAAAATCCCTGGTTAGAAATTAGAAAATAAATTCCATATATATGGACAATTAATTTACAACAGAGAAGCCAAGAACATACAATGGAGAAAGGATGGTCTTTTCAATAAATGGTGCTGGGAAAACTAAACAGCCATGCAAAAGAGTGAAACTAGACTATTATCTGACATCATACACAAAAATTAACTCAAAATGGATTAAAAATTTGAATATAAGACCTGAAACTATAAAATTCCTAAAGAAAACAGGCAGTATGCTCTTGCTCATCTGTTTTAGCAATGTTTGTGGATCTGACTCCAAATCCAAAAGAAACCTATATGTAAACCAACAGGACTACATCAGACATAAAAGCTTCTGCAGAGTGGAGGAAACCATCATCAAAATAAAAAAGGCAACCTTCTCTCTTGGAGCAGTTATTTGCAAATCATATATCTTATAAGGGTTTACTATCCAATATATATCAAGAACTCATACAACATAAACAATTGAGAAAAAAGGCACATGACCTGATTAATAAAACAGGCAGAGGATCTGAATAGACATTTTTCTGAAGACAACATACAGATGGGCAACAGACACATGAAAAGATGTTCAGCACCACTAATAATTAGGGAAATGCAAATCACAGCCACAATGGCCTATCACTTCACACCTGTTAGAATAGTTATTATGGGGGCGCCTGGGTGGCTCAGTGGGTTAAGCCGCTGCCTTCGGCTCAGGTCATGATCTCAGAGTCCTGGGATCGAGCCCCGCATCGGGCTCTCTGCTCAGCAGGGAGCCTGCTTCCTCCTCTCTCTCTGCCTGCCTCTCTGCCTGCTTGTGATCTCTCTGTCAAATAAATAAATAAAATCTTTAAAAAAAATAGTTATTATGAAAAAGACAAGAAATAACAAGTTGGAAAGGATGTAGAGAAAGGAATCTCTGTACGCTGTTGGTGGGAAACTAAATTGGTGAAGCCACTTTGGAAAACAATATGGAGGTTCCTCAAACAATTAAAAATAGATCTACCATAGATCCAGCTTGTCTACTTTTGGGTATTTTTTAAAAATATAAAAACACTAATTCTGAAAGATACATGTACTCTTATGTTCATTGTGGCATTATCTACAATAGACAAGATATGGAAGCAAACTAAGTGTCCATCAAAGGATGAATTGTTAAAGGGGATGTGGAATGAATATATATATATATATTCATATATTCAATGTTCATATTCATATTCATACAATATTCATATTCATACATTGTTGCAACAACATGGGTGGACCTAGAAGTATTACTCTAAGTGAAGTAAATCAGATAGAGAAGAATAAATACCATATGATTCCACTCACAGGTAGAATCTAAGAGGAAAAACAAAACAAATAAACAAACAAAAGAATACAAAAACAAGCAGATTAGTGGTTTCCAGAGGGGAAGGGGCTAGCCTGTGGGTAGATGGATTGAGGAGGTCAGTTGGATGGTGATGGACAGCAACTAGATGTTTGGTGGTGATCCTTTAGTAGTATATACAGATGAGGAAGGAAGGAAGGGAGGGAAGAAGGAAGGAAGGAAGGAAGGAAGGAAGGAAGGAAGGAAGGAAGGAAGGGAGGGAGGGAATTCAGTCATGAAGAAAAAATGAGCCATTTCTGTTTTTCAATTTCTCTGCAAACCTTCTAAAATGTGTTTGTGAGCTTCATTGCGGACAAAGAATGCACACTTGCATTTTAAGCAACTCCTACCAATGAGATCTCACTTTTTAAAAGACACAGTCTCAAACATTCTAGGTGGAAGCCATGTGACTATCTTAGTTGTATGTCCTTATTACCCAGATGAATATTTCTAACTGGCTGCTAAACTGTTTCTCAGTAATGTCCAGAAAACTTCTCTTTTTTTAGAATGAGTCATCTTGATTTGATCTATTTTTTTTTTCTAAAATAGCACTATCTCACAGGTCAGCACATCCAAATAATGAATATATTTGACACAGAGGCTTTATAAAAATTAGTTTGTTTCCTGCCCACATCAGGAATGTGTTGTGTATGCAAAATATACCGGGAAGTTTAGTTTATGAGAATTGTACGTCCACCCTGAGTGCACAGAGATAAGTTCTAAAAATAAAGCCAACTTCTACTCTCTTCTTTTGGCGCTGCCCCGCCAACCCCACTCCTCCAGGCAGAGCTAAATGCTGAGCGCAATTCCTGCAAGGACTTGAGAAGGGAGCACAGAGCTCTCTCATTATTCCTCAGTCTCACAGTGCCCCCTGTTGGTATATGGTCTCCTGTCTCCTAAAGGTGATTTCCAGACAGCTGGTTCCTGGGGTGATTTTTACAATCGTACTTCCTTGGTTATGGCTTGACATAATTTCCCTGGAGAGTTCAGGCTTAGGGTATGATAATATACCTTGGATCTGCAAAGCATTAAAAGGGAGGATATTGTCAGATATATGATCTAGCCACGGACACAGGCCAGATGCGTTTGTAACTAATAGAGAAAGCCCTCTTGTCCTTGTCTGCTCCTAACTGGTTTGGCTCTGCAGTTACCTATCAGCACCTTCTTTACTTTGCAGAAAGGCTCAGGTAATTTCTTTCATTGGCCCCCCCAGTTATGTTGTTGGGAGCTTGCTTACAGCCATATATATAATAGGTGACAACAATGTCATTCAGAGAAATAAAACCAAGAGAGCAATAGTAAGAACTCTGAGTTCTTTTCAACATGGTTTCCCTGGAATAATTGCCCACAGTATGGAGTGGGCTGCAATGAATTATTTATAGATGGGGGCAGACCTTCCTTCCTTCCTTCCTTCCTTCCTTCCTTCCTTCCTTCCTTTCTTCTTTCCTCCCTCCCTCCCTCCCTCCCTTCCTTCCTTCTTATAATTTGGGTTGTGTTTCTGGCATTACTGAAATTAGACTTGAGTTAAAAATACAATAAGTCTATCTAGGCCAGTCTGTGGGAGGGAACTTCAAAACAGCCAGAGACAATGAGTTATGTTTTATGCTATGGCTTCTAGTTCAAAACCTTGGGGAAAAAACTGGCTGAGTTCTCTACAGTTAGGGTTACTGAATGACAAGGCCTCAGAATCCCAAGGCAACCATTTGGCTGAGGTCCTGCACCGCCCCAACAGCTAATCAACTCAATGAAAACATGACTTGCGTCGCTATCATGTACCCGCCCCAACCAAAAAACCCAAAAAACAAAAACAAGAAAACAGTTGAATTTTTCCTCCTTTAGTTTTCAACAAGAAATGTTGTCTTCTTAGGGACTTAGTATGGACTGGTAGCATTCATTGTAGAGCCCTTGTTATTCTGTGTTCCAAGAAAGAAGTGGTGGACAGATGTTAGAAATAGAAATTCTAGTATCTGCATTTAGTCTGCATTTTAGTAGACAAGAGAGGGCCAATATTTTGGTCAGGATGTTTGAGCTTCTCTACTTATAAAAGTCCTACCTATCTGTCACATTCCAAGCCAAATCTTATTTACTCCAAAAAAGCCATTCTACTTCCCTTCTCTGCTCAGTGTGGACTCTGCTTGAGATTACCTTTCTTCCTCGCCTTCTGCGCTCCTTCCACTTGTGCTCTCTCTCTCTCTCTCCAAATAAATAAATATATCTTAAAAAAAAAAAGATTTTTCAAAGCTCCAGGACAAAGTCTCAATTTCCTCTGGGAGTTCACATAATTTGGTTCACTATTTCATTATAATATCTACTGTGCCTTGTATCAAAATTTTTCTACCTATATTAAGTTACTTACTAGATTTAAGCGACTTGAAGGTACTGACAATATTGATTTTTTTAGATCTTCAAGCCGCTAGGCCAGTGTGTAATACGTAGCAAGCTTCCATAAATATATGATGGATGAATGAATCAATAATCTTGAAGGGTAATGATAATAGCACTGGACTTGGGAATTGGTAGACCTGGTTCTAGACTCAGCTATTAATTCCTATTATGAGATTTCAGGCAATTTAACCCTACTGGTGTCAGATTACTAGCATGCCTAATAAGTGTTTCAAATTAGGTGACCTCAAAGGTCCCTTCTTTTTTTTTTTTTTTTTTTTTTTTTTTTTTTTTAGATTTTATTTTTTTATTTGATAGAGAGATCACAAGTAGGCAGAGAGGCAGGCAGAGAGAGAGGGGAAAGCAGGCTCCCTGCTGAGCAGAGAGCCCGATGCGGGGCTCGATCCCAGGACCCTGAGACCATGACCTGAGCTGAAGGCAGAGGCTTAACCCACTGAGCCACCCAGGCGCCCCTCAAAGGTCCCTTCTGATACAGGACTGGTGGAGTTTAGACTCCTGAGCAAAGTTCCTCAAGGCAGGCTCTCCAGAAATTCTAAATTCAATAGGTTTCGACTGATAGTTATGAAACACTCTTCCAAACTTGTTTGCTCAAGATGTAGTGAGGGTAAATACCAAGTTAGTAATAAAAAGATTGGAATTTCTAGAGGGAATGGATGCTAATCTTGAGCTTCTGGCTAGATTAGAGAACTGAAATATTATAAATATTGCCTATTTCTACTTACTTAAGGTTAATTAGTGGACTTTGGAGAATAAAGGGTTACATCGTGCTGGCATATGAGTAAGTGATTTGAGCTTTTTATAAAATACCCATAGTCAGTGTCAGATTGAATTCCACAAAAGATAAAATTCACACATACTTTTCATAGATCCTAATCTAGAGAAATTTTTTTTAAAGATTTTATTTATCCCTTTTACAGAGAGCACAAGAGAGCCTGAGCAGGGGAAAAGGGAGGGGCAAAGGGAGAGGGAAGGACAAGCTGACTCCCCACTGAGCAGGGAGCCCGACTCAGGGCTGGATCCCAGGATCCTGGGATCATGACATGAGCCAAAAGGAGATGCTCAACTGCCCGAACCACCCAGGCACCCCAATCCAGAGAAATTCCTTGGACATTTTAACCAAAGGTCTACTGAGCAGTTAGCTAAGGTGCAACCTTCTGGTTGGGTCGTACATTATTTTTACCTACTATGCTTCAACTTAAAAGGGACCAAAAATCTAAGAAACAGAATCCTGTGGTCCCTTGCATATTCAACTTTCTATTCAATATCTAATGATGTCAAATAGGTATTTTCAACTTAACATGGCATAAACAGAACTCTTGCTTGACCCTAATACCCAGCATTCATTTCTCCAAATGTTATTTATTTAAGCAAATGCTATCGTTGTTCACTTCGTTGCTTAGAACAGAAACTTAGAAGTCCTCCTAGATACGTCTCTTTCCCTCAGTCCCATCATCCAATCCACCAATCAGATATAGCTTTAAAATATATTTTGGGGCACCTGGGTGGCTCAGTCACTTAAGTGTCTGACTCTGGTTTCGGCTCAGGTCATGATCTTAGGGTCCTGGGACCCAGTCCCATGTCCCGCTCAGTGCTCAGCAGGGAGCCTGCTTCAGGATTCTCTCTCTCCCTTTGCCCCTCCCCCGACTCATGCTCTCTCTTTCTGTAAAATAAATAAATAAATAAATAAATCTTTTAAAAATAAAAATTCTAAAAATTCTATATATTCTGAATCCAACCACTTCCCACCATCTCCACTGTAACCACCTTTTCCCAAGGCACCATGATCTCTTCCCTGGGTTACTGCAATAACTTCTGAGGTAGTTTTTCCACCTCCATATTTGCTTCCTTACTCAGAGTCCCTTCTACACTGAGCAGCCAGAGTGATCTTTCTAAGGCATAAATCGGATTGTCATACTGCTCCCCGTGACAGTCACTGGTAGCTTCCAAATATACTTTGACTAAAATCCAAACTTTCTTTCATGGCCTACCTATCCCAGTATTTTCTGGCCTTTAAGTGATCCCAAACTAATCTCGTTCTCATCCTCGTCTCGTTTATTTTGCCTCATCCATGGCCTTCTTTGGTGGCTTAATCATACCCATTTGTTCTTAGGTTTCATTTTACATCTAAGGCTTTCCCCATACTGCTGGTTCACTCTTAGTGGTTTCATCTCCATTCATGGCTCTTCCTCATGGAGAATTTCTCTGATAGCCCAAACTAAAACAATCTCTTCTGCTACAGCCCACTCTCTGTTGAAATCACCCTCTTTTATCTTCTTCAAAGTCCCTACCACTTTACCTACCTTATTGATTGGCTTATTTACTTCTATGCTGCCCGATACTCTGTTACAATACAATCTCCCTGTGGGTGGAGATTCTGCCCATCTTATTGCTGGGTTCCACACTCTTAGGATGTGGTAGCATGTCATAAAACATCAATAAATATTTGTTAATTGGCTGACCAACCAAGCCTTCTGATTATTATATATGAACCTTAGGGAAACAGAAAACAAACATGTTATTAATAAGGATCTGGATATCCCCCCCTACAAATATGTAAACCCTTTGGCTTATAAAGGAAACTTGCAATATACGATATAAAGTAAATATACATAAGACTTTTTCACGTTCTCCTTTTTCTTACTCTTTATACCAGAGTGAGACCATCATATATATATATATATATATATATATATATATGTGTGTGTGTGTGTGTGTGTGTGTGTGTGTGTATATATATTTAATAGACAGATAGATAGAACCTAATGACTACTCAAGATTGAGCGTTAGTGTCCTCAAAGGAAATAGCACACTAAAACTGAAGTTGAGGCAAGTTCAGTGAAGAGATCATTTACAAGGATGCAAACAGGATTTAGGCAAAGTAGTAAGGAGGGACCTGATAGTAATGGCTCCTAGCACTGGAGCCGTTAGTACCTTTATTCCTGAAATGTGAAGAAACAATTACCTGAACCAAAAAGAAGTGAATAGAGAAAGCCTTCTGATAGCAGCTGCAGCTTTTCTGGAAAGATGGAGCTAACTGAACCTGATCTGCCAGAAATTAAATTATGGGAATAACTGTCCCAACTGTGCTCTCCTCCTGCCTGCTGCTCTCCCCTGGGCAGTCTCCCCCCAGCAAAGCTCCCCCAGAAGCCTGGAGATCTTGGATGCTGCACACCTAGGTCAGCTTTGTGGGGCACAGAGACGGGTAGAGAGTGTGCAAGAATGGCTATGCAGGAACAAGTAGAAAGTGTCTGACATGCAGCAAATTCAAAGAAAAACATAAAATACTGTCTCATTGAAAAGTTAGCAGGGGGGCGCCTGGGTGGCTCAGTGGGTTAAGCCTCTGCCTTCAGCTCAGGTCATGATCCCAGGGTCCTGGGATCGAGCCCCACATCGGGCTCTCTGCTCAGCGGGAAACCTGCTTCTCCCTCTCTCTGCCTGCCTCTCTGCCTACCTGTGATCTCTCTCTCTCTGTCAGATAAATAAATAAAATCTTAAAAAAAAAAAAAGCAAAGAAAAGTTAGCAGGCCACGTGAGAGATAGCAATAATCCAGTACTAAAGCAAGGGTTGATAACCTTCTATAGGTTTTCTGTCAGGGTTTGGACCCATTTTCTTATCTTGCGCAAGGGAAGGAAAGAAGATGCCTGATGCTTGATTCACAAAGAAGGGATGAAAGAGAGAGGGAGAGAGAGAAAGAAGGAAGGGAGGAAGGAAGGAAGGAAATGGGTAAGAGAGTGCCTCAACACATGACTCTCTCTTTCTCTCTCTTCTTTCCTTCCTTTCCTTCTTTCTTGTTTTGATTTACCTTTCATAAGCATAAGCCGGTGACACTGACTCATCTAGAAGGAGGACAGGGATAACTATAAGAACTGTTCAAGGGCCACGGCCGTCAGAAGTAGTGGGGGGCATTGCCAAGCTTTGTTGTGCTCAGCAGTCTACCTTCTTAATAGAAATTCACAAGAAAGAAATAAACAAATTTTAATAAGTGCTGAAGCTAAATTTAGGAAAATAAAAAGTCAAAGGACCTCATATAACTGTTAGATATTACTTATCTGTGAGGTTCCAAACATTATAAGTCAGAATCAATATAAAATTGCCCATGATTTCATACTATTCCTCCAATAGCATGGGCCTGATTTTCAACATCTTCTCCAGGTAGATTTTTAAGAGACATCACAAACACTCAGAAGAAAATACCGGTATACTCTTCTCCAGGATGATGAAAGCAGCAGAAAGTTTACTTGGTGATTCCTTCTTTGGCCCTAGTTGGTCTCTACAAGACAGCAAATCATGAAAATGTTAAAAATGTTTGCTTTTATCCTCTTGAATCTTTTTTATTCTCTTTATCTGACCCAAAGACATTTAGGAAAGAAGATTCCAGAGTAGTTTAGAAGAGTTCAGAAGAATGAAGATATACAAAAATACATGGAGGGGAATCACAGGACCCAGAAGACTAGGAGTTGGGTGGTAGAAGTAGTGCCCCCCCAAACCTGTCCAGATTGAGTTGAATGAGGATTCTCAACCATGGATTTGTCTGCAGAGCACAAGGAGAGAGTCACAAAGATGGAAGAGAGGGAAGGAAACAAACAAACAAAAAGAAATGGAGAGATGCTTCAAAGAGAAGAAAGAAGGGGGAAAGCCTATGGTTAAGACAAAGAAAAGAGAAGAGAAAGAGAGCAAAGAGAAATGCAGTAAAGAAAATCAGAGCCGTGTGGGAAGCCAGCCTGCTCAGAAGGCAGAAAGACTCTATGGGTTTTACCTGTTCAGGCATTAAGAAGCCAGCTGCAAACAATTTTCAGTAGTGGGATTTTTTAAGGTTTGGGGGGAGGGTGGTTCTTGGAAATTTGGTGCAGGGAGGAAAACTCAAAAATTTATTTTGATGAATCTATCCTTAAAAGTAAAAATAAAAAATAATTCAAAAATACATTGAACATCTGAATTATTAGCGTATCGGATGGAAAAGACGTCCAATGCCCAGTCCTAAGTTATGAAAAGATCGACTTAATAATTTGCAATTGTAAATAATGCCATTTTCAGGAAACTCCATAGATAAAAAGCTAGCAGTATAAATAAAAGCCAGTCCATAGTATATCAGAGTGAAGGGAAGGGCTTTTTCCTTTGCTTTATTTCCTCCTTCAACTCTTTTGTCTGTCTATTAGGAATAGCATTATTGCTAAGCAACACACACACACTTCAGTGTGTGCACACTCGCAGATGCTTCTAAAGGGAAGGGAGTTCTTAAGGAGCTAATGTGAGTCACTGCATCAGTTAGTATGTGAGAGTACTTGTCATGTTTGCCTGGCCTCGTCGTGACTGATGAAAATGTGTTTGTACATGTGTGTCAGTGTGTGCAGAATCTTACCACAGCAGACTTAATGCAATTGAATGCAACTTTGGGATTCAAAGTGAGAAGTGATTTCTTAGACTAGTGTCTTTGGGAGGTTTCTTTTGGGAAAGAGGGAGAAATACAGTATTTACCACCCAAGTCTCAGCCTTGGACAGTAAGGAATTCTTACAAACTAGTTTCAATTGTCCTAAGCAGTAAGATTTCCTTTGATCTGTTTGGGGAGTTAGTTTGATAAGTAACTCTTGGGGCATGCAAGGAAGTATTTTCTGACACTCAAGTCTAAAGTCTTTTCCTTTGTTTTACTTACTTATTTCCAATCATGCCTTCTGAATGCTCTGGAAAATTATTTTATCTAGCTGGCTAGGTATGAAATAGTATATAGACAACCAAAAGCTTTTCCACTTTAGTATGTGTTTCCTGGGGGAGCAGAAAGAAATTTTGAAAGATAACCCATTTGATTAGGTAGAAATGCAGTGCAAATATGGACCATGTTCTTTTTCAGGCTTCCCTTATAAAAGCCCTGTGCAAGCACTAGCTGAATTCACTATGGGAAGACCTGCAGGTTGACCCCAGAGATGACATCCTGGAGAGCAGCTTTCTGATGGATCCTGCCTTTGAATCAATATATCCAGGGATCCTGAATTCCTGACTGTAATTAGAAATCACAACGCCTTGCACTTTTAAAATTACTAGGGCTAAGACACGTTGATAATTTGGGTATGTTGAAATCAGTGCGCATACAGTTGCATTTTCAATGTTCTAATCTAAATCACCTTTTACACTAATAAGTATATATGAGAGTGAAGATGGGAACTCATACTTTTCTGGAAAGAAATTTAGTAATGTTTATCAAGAACTTTTATTTTTTTGTTGTTTTTTAGATTTTATTTATTATTTGACAGACAGAAATCACAAGTAGGCAGAGAGGCAGGCACAGAGAAAGAGGGGGAAGCAGGCTCCCTGCTGAGCAGAGAGCCCAATGCAGGGCTTGATCCCAGGATTCTGGGATCATGACCTGAGCCGAAGGCAGAGGCTTAACCCTCTAAGCCACCCAGGCACCCCTATCAAGAACTTTTAAAGCTGTCCTTAGCTTTTGACCAAAAATTCTTCCTATAGGAAGATACTGTAAAAAGTGACAATAGTGAATGAACACCAAATTGGGCATATTTTATATATTCATTCATAAATGGAAAAAATATGGAAGTTAAACTGATCAACACATAAAGATCAATTAAACTGTAGTCCATTACTCAATGGAATATTTACAATCCTCAAAAGAATCATACTTCAAAAATATTTAATGATGTGACAATGCTCATAATATAGTCTTAAGTTTAAAAAAGCAAGATGGGAAGGCCCTTTGAATATAATTCTAATTTTAGAAAACATATGACATATATCTTAGTTATGCTAATAACAGCTGGAACCCCAAATCCAGGTCCAGTCTGTGACCAGAAAAAACAAACAAATTTACATTTACATAAGTACGCATGTACCTAGAGCCCAGAAGATGATATAAACCATTTATTTTCTTTAAAATAAAGGTCACTGGGGCACCTGGGTGGCTCAGTGGGTTAAAGCCTCTGCCTTTGGCTCAGGTCATGATCTCAGGGTCCTGGGATCCAGCCCCACATCGGGCTCTCTGCTCAGCGGGGAGCCTGCTTCCCTTCTTCTCTCTCTGCCTGTCTCTCTGCCTATTGTGATCTCTATCTGATAAATAAATAAAATCTTTTGGGGCGCCTGGGTGGCTTAGCAGGTTAAAGCCTCTGCCTTCGGCTCAGGTCATGATCCCAGGGTCCTGGGATCAAGCCCCACATCAGGCTCTCTGCTCAGCAGGGAGCCTACTTCCCTTCCTCTCTCTGCCTGCCTCTCTGCCTACCTGTGATCTCTGTCTGTCAAATAAATAAATAAAATCTTTAAAAAAAATAATAAAATCTTTTAAAAAAATAAAGGTCACCTTTCAAATTATAATACTGAATCTACTTTGGAAGTATCTAGTATTTCCTTCATATTTGACAATCCCTTTGTCTTTAAATCTCTCTCTTCTCTCACCAAAGTCCTGCTTCGTCCTAAGGGAAAAAAAGCATGTGGTTCTTGATTTTCTAGGTGTGATAGCAGGCTTATCCCAAAGGGGTAGCACTGCATTGCTTGTAAGCATTTTAGATTTTATAGACTTTTTTTTTTTTTTTAGAATAAATTATCCACAGGGAAAAAGCACTTCTTTCTATCAATATTGACCGCCTCTAGCTATCATAGTCAAAACCTCTTCACACTGGGTGGGAAATGCATGGGAAAAGAGAGAAGAAAATAGAAAATTTCTAGACAGACACACAAATGATTCACAGGATATAACTCAAAATATCATCAGTGGTTATTCCTGGGCTTGGGGATTCTGATTACTTTAATTTTCTAAGTTTTACTTTCCTTTATCTTCAAGATTTTCTAAAAAGAACATATTTCTACATAACTATGATTTTTTCTTTAAAAGAATACATTTGAAAAAGAATACCAAAATCTTCAAACGATAAAATATTGATAAAATATAGTCAAACTATAAAATATTGATAAAATATTAGCCTTCAGTCAACCTCATATTCTTATACCTAACTGTATTCATCCCATTATAGATACAGATACACTTGGTGACTAGCAATTATTAAAAGGAACATGAATGAAAATATTCATCCCAGAGAGAAACTGGCTAACAGAGTGTTCAATATTAGCCTTGAAATTAAATATGTATAAGATATTTTCTCTTGGTTCGTTTCATTTATAATTACTCCTGAGTAATATCACTCTATATTTATCAAGAAATTGGATCATGAGGGTTGTTATTTTAGGATCAAAGTCAACCCGTTGGCAACAATTCAGATTCCAGTCACGTGAGACAACTGGTTTTTGGAGAGGCAATCATGTTATTAATGCTACTAGTTAATATGGGTCTTTCCCGGAGGTGGTAGACGAGTGGTTTCTCAGAACCACAACCGCTGATCCAAACTGTCTCCAGCAACACCATGGACAGCCCTGTTCTGAAGTTCTAAAGGGGTCATTTTATCATCATTTATATGCATTCGTTATACGGAATTCAATAGATTACAGTCAATCTGCCAATCCTCTTGAGAAGGTTTTTCAACAAAGTGAGCTTTCAGGTACAGACCTTTTAAAATGTCTCATCACAGCTGAGGCTGAGACAGAAATGTCAACTTTGCTAATTAATTGTTGCTGTTTTGTCTACTTTTCAACTGACCTGGCAGATCCAAATTCCAGAAGGGGGTAAACTGTGACCAACACTTGAGATGCACTCATTTTTTTTTGTTTTGTTTTGTTTTGTTTTTTGTTTTTTGTTTTGCTTTTAGCAAATTCAGGCAGTGTGAATTCAGCCTAGTGATGAATGTGTCTTTCCCCTTCCAAAGCATCATCTGGACCAAACTGTACATTTTGGCGTCTGCCTTGACAACTCTAACAAGCAATCATTTTGACAGCAGACCATCTGTGTCGAACAATATACACAGTGTCTACATGAAACAGAAAGGGAAAGAACAGTGCCTAGGAAGAAATTATTGTCTGAAATGACCCTGGAGTTTGGTATTTAGAATCTCAGGGGAGACTATGTGCCAAAAGTTGAACATTCAAGACAAATTCCTGTCTTGAATGGTTTCAGGGACTAAGAGTCTCCCCTGAGGATGGAAATGATGAGAAAGAAACATTTAATAAACAACTACCAGCACTGGATTAAGAAGCTGACTCCAATCCTTTCTCTTCTGTTAACTGACTCTGTTTCCTGGGGTAAGGCACTTGACCTCTTGGTGTTCTGCCCTTTTTCTGTATTAATTAGTTGTGTGTTTCCTTGCATAAGTCACTTGGCATTGGTTTGTCTCTCCAATAAACCTCACCTTCTCCCTTTCTTCTAAGAATTTCCCTAGCTCCATTCAAACAGTGAGCCCACCCCCTCCCACGCTGGCCAATATTCATTGCTCCAATCAAATTCTTTCCATTTTGTTTGGAATAGGGACTAAAAGATTCCAAGTCAAAATAATCTGTCTATTCTCTTGAATTCAGACATGAGATCTCTTGGCAGCAGCCATTTTCCATCATGTGTATGAGAAAGTTGAGAAAACTATTCTGTACAGAACAGAAGGATAAAATAGATAAATAGACAAAGAGAAGAAAAAAAAATCTTGGATGATCCTTGAAACCTAAGTTTACTCTTCTCCTCGGATTTAAGGTGAAATTCTGGTATCTTATTCCTTCCTTCTTTTTTTTTTTTCTTAAGCTAGTTTGTCACTTAGAAAAAAGGAAAGCTAAATAATTTAATATTTTACAGGAGATTTGCCTCTGATTTTTCCCCATCTTTATATTGCTGTATCGCTTATAAATCTTTGATTCTCAATAAGGAAAATAAATGACCTTCAACATGATCAGTATACTGAATTATATGAGCCCTGTCACCCCATCCTGTTCTGACTTTCTATTTATAATTGTTTCTCTTAAGGCCAACGTTTTGGTTGTGGTTAGAGGAGAATACAAAGACAAGAATATATTGTCTCTGTCCTCATGGAACAGTGGTGGGACATCCATACATAAAACCCATCAGCTCTTGATGCCAGCTTGAAGGGGAAGCCAGAGCAGGAAATGGCTTCTCCATCCCAATGATTCTGAGGTCTTGTGATTGTGACTTCAGTAATATCAGAAATTGCAAATGAAAAATGCCATTTAAATGAGTGCTTCAGGTACTATGCAGCTGGTAAGACCTGACACTTTCAGATCCAAAGCAGGCTTTTGTGGGAGAATGAAATGTCTAATTATTGTAATAAGAGACCTACCTACCTAAGGAGGGTCTCATTGCCTACAGCCCAAAATACATTGAAGACAATAGCAAGCTGAAGACTTTAATGGGTAATCAAGTGCTTGGTATATGGCCTTTGGGGTCACAATTGTCTCGGTATTCTGGAACAGCTATCTGCTCACTGTCGTTTCTGTATGTGTTCGGTCTCCTGCCTGGCTTCTCCACTTGTGCGGATCCTCCTCTGGGAGCAGGGTCCCTCCCCAATAATTCTCCATTCCAACTTCATCCCTTGAAGGAAGCCTTTAGCCTGCTTAATCCCACACTGATTGTTTCCTCCTCTGATATTAACCCAATTCATCTGAAAATCATGCGGTGCCTTGTTAGGAGAATATAAGTTACTTTAACAATATCCAAACTTTCAGTGGCTTAATCCAGTAGGTGCATAGTTCTTGTTTATGAAGTAATACAAATTTCTAGGCATTTGATGTCTTTCCTCTAAATGGTGATCCAGGAACCTTCCATCATGCTCTCCTACAATGTGCTCCAAGACCCTAGAGTCCTCCATGTCCATCCAACAGACCAGAAATGCCATGCCATCTCCATCTAGTAGCGACAAAATTTTATTTTTCTTTTATTCCTTTGGAAAATAAGTAATCACATGGTTTCACCAGCAATTGTGATGAGAATATGGATAACTCTTTCTGAATGCAACTCTAAACCATAGAAGTGGGAAATTTGAATTTTGGTTGATAGTTGTCCTTTTCACACATTTCTTGTACTTAAATCTCTTCCTGTGTGATACTTCTCATTTCAGCCATTAAAATTCTTTTTTTTTACAAAGATTTTATTTATTTATTTGAGAGATAGAGAAAGAGAGAGAGAGAGAATGCGCACACACACAAAAGTGCGGTAGGGAGGGGCAGAAGGAGAAGTAGACTCCCTGCTGGGCAGACAACGTGATACGGGACTCAGTTCTAGGACCCTGGATCATGACTTGAGTGAGCCAAAAGTAGATTCTTCACCAACTGAGCCACCCAGGTACCCCCCAGTCATTAAAATTCTTGATGATGACCCAATAACATAATGTAGTATACAAACTTGAACATATTTTGTTCTTATTTAACATGTCTTGATTGGTTTTCACTAAATTGGGAAAGTACCTAAGAATTGCATTGATGCCAAATTGCCCCAAAGTGCCTGGAAGTTACCCTGTCATCTGCTTTGAAGACCCCTAAAAATAAACAGATAAATGGAATGAAAACACTCTCTTAAAAATGTGATACTATGGGGGGCGCCTGGGTGGCTCAGTGGGTTAAGCCGCTGCCTTTGGCTCAGGTCATGATCTCGGGGATCCTGGGATCGAGTCCCGCGTCGGGCTCTCTGTTCAGCAGGGAGCCTGCTTCCCTCTCTCTCTCTCTCTGCCTGCCTCTCTGTCTACTTGTGATCTCTCTCTGTCAAATAAACAAATAAAATCTTTAAAAAAAAATGTGATACTGTGTTTTATTCAACAATATTCAGTTCACAAACATTTATGCAGCATTTACAGTGCCCTAAACATTAGGCCAGATGTTTTGGTAAACTGGATGAGTATCTCAGAGACTGTGACCATGACAGTTCACAGCTAAGACTAACAAGAAAAGTCAGTTATGAACATACAGACTGAGAGAACCACATACATATAGGTACAGAGTGAAGTAAAGTTGACAAGCAGACCAGAGAAGGGAGGTCCCTCACTTTCTATTTTGATCCACTGAGATGAGCCCTAGACAGAAGTCAGGAGGCCATGCCTCATCATGATAAAATCAGTATTACTAAGAAAAAAAAAATTGGTATAGCACACTATAAAACACTGTCATGTGCACCATATTGTTTCCTCCCACTACAATCCTTTGAGACAAGTCTAATAGTCATTTCTCTTTCGGAAGATTAAAAAAAAACAAAAACACTAAAGCTCAATTTCTTAAGATTATAAGAGTAATGAAGGGTGGAGGTTGGAGTTATTCGACTGACAGTAGTAAATGTTGTCGTTCTGTATTAGACACTTTCTTGGATTCTTTCAAACTTTATTCTTTTAAGTATATGTAAGTGAAGAGTCACAGCGGCAGTCACGGGCGTCTCACCTTTTAGGTGCTGCATAACTAATCCTAATGAATGGGTGGGTTGGCATTTTACAAAGCTGCAGGTACCAGTTTGGATCACTAGGGGGCCATCACCAAATTGCTCCTTCTGGAAGTTGCGCTAAATTAGTAACTTGATTATATGTTTCCCCCAAAAATGAGGAATTGAATTCAAGTCCCAACATACTAGCTTTTCTTTGAAGGTAGGACCAGCACGGAAAGAGACAGTGTCTTTCACTCGGAGTTCAGCGAGAACAGAGTCCGCAAAGCAGCCTGGAGTCCACGTTTACTCCAGAACATCTTTCTATGAGAGCTATGCTGGATTGAGCGGTGTTACAGCTCCCTCTACTGGCCCTTCCTTAAACCACAACTGGAGTTTTGATGGACTGTGACAGTCTATGAGAATTTAAATTTGAATGCCAATCCGTCTTCCTCTTAAAGATATGCACTTACCCATGTGCAAAATAAGATAACTTCCTATAAAAGTTATCTCACTTCCCCTCGTTTAAGGTTAGCTTTTTTATGTGTAAAGACATGACATTTAATGTTTCTTCTTACACTAAAATACAGTAGGAAACGTCTCTGTTCTACCACCCCAAGTCAAGTGGAATCATTGATGATATAGAGATGCAACAATATCAGCATCTGTAAATCTGAGTATTTTTATAAAAGGCGCTGATCTGCCAAGTCATCTATATCTCCTTTCTTCTGGCTCAAAAGTGAAGGTCAATTTTAGTCTTCAAGGAGATTGCCAGGGAGGGCTCCCCTTTTAAAACCGCACATGCCACCTTCAGCCAGAACCCGGTTTGTGCTTCGTCTTCCTCCCACCCCATGCCTTCTTTTCCCTTCCAGATACTTCCACCCCCATTGTTCTCTCTGCCTTCCCATAAACCTGGGGCAAACTGTCGTCTGTAAGCAGCCATACCAGCCACAGCAGCTTGCATTCGTTAAAAGCTTTACAGATGAGCTCAAACACATATTTCATCTCATTCCCGAAGTCATCAGATTCAAGCTTGTCACATTCTTTGGACACAAAGCTCCAGGCATGTTTTATTCATTATCTGTTCTCATCTTTGAGACAGACACCTGCAACCTATTTCGGGGTCTGGAGATATCCATGGAGTTTCAACCTACCATGCATAGGTTTCTGTATCTTTCTTTGGGCCAGGACCCAGCTGGTTCACTGCAGCCACTCGGTGGCCCATCTAAGAACGAGGGTCAGTTGTTCATGAGGGTGTTTGTGCTGCTGGCATTTGAGGACAAAGTTGAAGCTAACATAGGAATAATTCTTTACTAGCTTTTACATCACATGACTTAAGTTCTAAACCATCTTCTTGAAATGCTTGAGGATGATGAAGAGAAACAAGAGTAAGTAATATTGAATTGAGGGCTGCTGGCCTGATTACTGTTCTGGAGCCCTGCATATAACCCTGTGATTCACTGACGGCAACCATTAGGGAGCACAGGATTAAAGTATGAAGGCTGTTTTGTCCCCCGTACTTTCAGGTGGCTATGGATAGCTGTTCTAGTTCTCTGCTTTGGTGTACCTACCTTTGAGGGAGGGTAACTGTAACTTGATCAATCACTTGCAAAAAAATATGCCTTCTTTGTTAGATGCTCAAAAGCAAGTACATGGTATAGATTGTGTATCCTTTTTGGATCCCTGACCATAAGAACATGAGCAGAAACATTCTAAAATTAGGTGATATGGCAAATTCGTGGTAAAAATAAATGTACCTCAAGTATTCTGATTCTTTAGGCTAGTCTGTCCTCTAATAGTGTCTTTTTCAGATAATAAAGATTTTGATATTTTGAAATAATTGAAAATGTTAGAAGAAAATCAGAATTGGTTTAAGGTTTAGAGAGATTAACGAGCATACACTAACCAAGTCTACCCCAGCTTTCTATAGATGCTAATCTTTGTGTAGGGTGACAAAGCTTTGTTTAACTAACTAGCTAGCTAACTAACAAACTAAATATATAAATTAAAAAGGAAAGGTCCCACAAGGTTAAACAAAAAATTACTTGCACAGAGAATTCTATGGGGAGGCAGTATGGGGAGACCCCACTCTCTTTTCTTCCATTCGCAGAAAATCAAATCTAGTGCTAGGCCACAAGTCAATTGGTCGGTCAGAGAGAACTTGGACACCAGGCTCTAGACCTTTAGAGGGTTAATCCACTTCTGAAAAGGACCGAGTATTAGACCACAAAGGATTTTCAGTCTGTCCCAGTCTCACACTCTAGTGATCCCATGCTAGACAACATCATTTCCTCCTCCTCACCTGTTGAAGGAGAGAGACGTCATGTCCTAACATAGACCACGCTTTCCCAGCCATAGCCAACATAAAAGAGAAACAGTCACAGAAGACCAACAACTTCATACATATTTCTTAAGAGCACGCCTTGGCATTTTAAGACATATAAATATGTAAGAGATACAATCTCTATTGTACCAGCACTTACAATTTGCTTGCATTTGTATAACTCACACGTGGCCTAAGCCAGTAAGATCAGTCGGGCTGCTGGTTAGCAGCAGAAACCTGCACTTACTCCTCACTGCCTCTTTTTAATTTATTGTTCTAATCACTGGGCATAATAGCAGCCAAGCCATCGAAGGATGGTGCTGTGACAGGATAATGGTCTCCGGCTTTGAAAATAACGTCTCAGTTTCTCTGAGGCCTCTTCTTTGGCAGAAGGAGACCATTAGCTTGTCACATGTCCCGCTCTATTGACATTATCTTTTAATTACCCCCAAAGACCCATCTCCTAGGCAGTATGTCTGAGATTTTCAGAACACGGGGCTTTTTTTTTGGACTGACATCCCGATCCATTTTATCATTTAACTTCAGAAAGTCTAAGGTGGGGGAGAAGATTAAAGGCTTTTAGAGATGGGGAAGAGCATTATGGGAAGACATGGGGAAAGCTAGATTCATGACAATAATTAAAGGGAAAGTGAAGTAGCAAGGAAAGCAAGTTACTGTGCAAGAATTCCAGGAACAGATGTGTGTGTGTGTGTGTGTGTGTGTGTGTGTGTCTATATGGACAAGCATATCATGTTAAGTAGAATATTCGAGACAAAAGTTAAGTTCTTAATTGAGTGTTTTTATAGTTTTGTATAGGGCATAATTAGAGAAGCAGAAGGCTGCCAAGTCCCAAGAATATTTTGCTCTGCCCTCAACATCTCTTGTGAGACACATCCATATATCTGGGTGGTCCTTTCTGCGGGCTCCAATGTTTCTGGCAAGTGTCGGAAGTGTTATTATGCCCACGAGGCTGGCCAGCTGTTCCCTATCTCCACTGAGGACAAATAAAGTAAATAAGCTTAAACTGTAGAAAGAGGCTAGGTGAGACAGGAGAAAGCAGTCTGGGGCCATGGAAGGTCTGAGATCTGAGAGTTGAAAAACGGACAAAGAGGAATTCTTTGTTAGTAGCGGGTTCTGGCGTGGGAAGGTTTAGGGGTTGCATGGTCAGGAAACCCCAGGCAAGTGGGGAGTTAGAAAGGAGGGACGGGGTAGAGCTTGTTACAGAGGGCGGTCTCCGGCCTTGTGACAGAAAGGGATGGATACTGTAGGGGATTCAAGCGTGGGAGGTAAACTCCATGTCCTCTCTTGCTTCAGGGCTGGGATTCTGCCTTCATCCTTTTAGCGGCTGTGTGGTTCCCCTCGAGGTCATTAGTTAGGAAAATGAGCTCTGCACAGATGTCTTTGTCTTGGTATAGCCCTGTGACCCAGTTAACAGTGATACCAAAGCAGCTATGTGGGGATGTGCACTCCTCCTTGTCCCAGCTCTGGGAAAGATGGCTCCCTGCCCATGTTTCCAGCTCACACTAATATCATGGCTGCCAGTCCCTGATTAGAGACCTCCCTGGGGCTTCACTTGTAGCCTGTCTCCTTTCCCCGAAGCCCCACCCTCTTCTACATTCCAGAATCCCCTCCCTTTTCCTGTTATTGTCCTGCTCCTCTCTGATAAGATTACATTTGTCCCTATGAAGAGGAATTTTTCTTTCCTGCACATTAATGTTTTTCAAAGGCTCGCTAATGAAAAGATCTCTATCCTAATGCCAGATAATTTATACTAAGTGTTCGGGGATCTGAGAGAGGAATAGGAGGGCCCAGGGGTGTGGGAGCCCTGATACTCCTTTAATCACTTATGAAACATTTGACAAACTATCACCACGCTTCTGATTCTGGTTTCCAAATGTAATTTTGTTTTGGCTACAGGGAAAGGAATTGCATTTTACAAGCTAGAGTTAATAGTTCATCTGTGAAGGAGAAAGACTCACAAGACATGAGTTCCAATGTTAATTTTGCTACTGTGCTTAGTCGCTAACACAACTTACATCAACTCTACCTCAGCTTCCTCATTTGTGAAGTGGGGCCATTAATCTACCTCTGGGCTCCTATGGGGGTTAATGACATATCATGTCAACCGTGCTTTATACGTGGGACATATAAATATAAGGCACTTTGATCCCTGAACACATAAATTGTGATTTGAGGTGAGTTGTAAGAAACAGGCCCTATAAGGGGTTTTAGAAAGTTTAGACATCATCTTCATCCCCAAATTCAGCTCCCAGCCAGGTCTCACTCAAACTTTGTTTAAAAAATACTGTAGAACTCTGTTCAGGCTTGACCAAATGGAAAGTGCTCCTCAGCGAGTATTTTATAGATGGCAAAATTGAGCCCCAGAAAGTACAAGAGAATTATTCAAGTTTGTGTGCATCTTTTAACAGCAAAGCCAACCCTCTGATTTAGCTCAGACATGAGATACCTGGGCTGGGTCCTTTCCAGTCAAACATGTAGTTTCTTCTGTCAGGACCATGAATATTGTGATTGTCCTTAAAGTCATGTTGGATCTAAACCAAACAGACCTTGGACCTACTTTGGGCTCCCCAGCATGAAATTTAAATTTCATGCTTAGATTTAAATTTACAGTCCTTGCATTTCAAGGCTGTTGCTGATCTGCTGAACCGACTATCTTCTGGCCTGTCTTCCTGTTTCTGTTGGCTCTTCTGATTTATACCCCTCTTGGCCCTGACTGAGCCACTTGGCTTGCTAGCTAACCAGAAGTTGTGGCTGCAGGGCAGTTGGCTTTGGTCCATTTATCAGTGGTTCAGAGAATTTGACATCCCATAGTGCAGTGGCAAACCTTGCCACCCCACCTGGAAATAATAGAAAACTGTTTCCACCAAAGCCACAAGAACACAGGGAAAAGCCATTGAATTCATATGAAAGTGAGGCTGGAGACTCAAACCCCCAGGAATCTTTGGGGAGAACTGTCATTTTCAAACCAGGATGCATGTGAGATTCATCTGAGGAGGTTGTGAGACATTTGAATGCCCAAGACCCAGCCTAGACCAACCAGTGGTTCACCAACTAGAACATTCATCATTAACATCTGTAAGGATTATTAAAACCAATTGTTGGGTCTCTCTCACCGAGTTTCTGATTCAGTAGGTTTGTGGTGGGGTCTGGGATTTTCAATTCTAACGTGTTCCTGGATGAGGCTGATGTTGCTGGTCTCGGGATCTCATCTTGAGAAATACTTTCTTCAATCAAATATCTTGAAATTTCTTTTTTAAAAGTTCCCTTGGTGATTCCAGTGTGCCACAGAACTTGAAAACTACTGACAATAGAGAGGAACACAGATACCAGAGCATCATAACTCTAATCTTCTCAAGACAATGAGTCCTGAATCTTCTCAAGAGTGCATCCTTCTGGGATGCCTGGGTGGCTCAGTGGGTTAAGCCTCTGCCTTCGGCTCAGGTCATGACCTCAGGGTCCTGGGATTGAGCCCCACGTCGGGCTCTCCGCTCCTCGGGGAGCCTGAGCCTGCTTCCCCCTCTCTCTCTGCCTGCCATTCTGCCTACTTGTGATCTCTCTCCCTCTGTCAAATAAATAAATTAAAAAATCTTTAAAAAATAAAAGGAGTGCATTCTTCTGATAATCAGATGACTAGGCCTTTGCTTCTGTGGAATATGCAATTTAATTGGAAGGACACTCAGAATGCACCAAAATATTCCTTCCTTTGTTCCTTTCACCCTTTCCCTTCTCCTTAACAAGGAGCTTAAGCTTCCCAGAGGACATATGTTTACTCCCTGTGCTCTAAGACATCAGGAAAGCTAGCCTGAGTTTCCTGATGGATGCTGGAAGAAGTCAGAGACTTGACCTCAGATGCCCACCTCATCTCTGTGGTCTGAAAGTATTTCTAGCTGAAAGAACAACAGAGCTGGACACTGTAACTGTGAAATGCCAGAGGTCACTAAGTTGGCCTCATCATGTTTATCAGCAGACCCATTTGGTCAGAGAAGACGGGGCATGAGGACAGCTTGCGTGAACTTCTCACCCTCTGCAGTCAGTGGGATGATAATTCCTAAACTGGAAGGGGTGGATATTGACCTGATAGCCATTAATTAAGGATAGCTAATAATCAATTAATATTGATCTGTTGTATGATCAAGTTCATTGTATATGCTTTCTTATTTAATTTAATCACATCAATCTTATGAGACAGACATTAGGTTTCTATTTTACAGAGGGGGCAGTAGAGCACAGACAGAGAAAATAGTTTGCTAAAGTTCAGAAAGCTGGATTCCTACCTCTTTAAGTCTAACCTGGTACACCACTGAGTACTGGAGATTTCTGTCCAAAGGACAGATCAAGAGGGGAACAGGCAGCACCAGGGATCTAAGGTATGGCATGTGCTGGGAGACACAAATATTTTTAGATAAAGGAGGTGCTAATGAGGCTTAAGAGCAAGGTCAAGATGGTTCAGAAGACAATGATACCAACTTCATTGGCATAAGGCCTCCTTTCTGGGCTAGGATAGTCCTTGATCAGTGGAAAAACAAACACAACAAAAGCTTGAAAACCTGATTCTCATTAACCAAAGATATTGTCAACATGACGTAGTAATTTATGCATATACACTTGACCCCTGGATAACTCGGGGGGTCAGGGTTATTGACTCCCACACAGTTGAAAATTCATGTATATCTTTTGACCCCCTTCAAAAAACTTAGCTACTACTAACCTACTGTTGACTGAGAGACTTCCTGATAACACCAACAGTAAATTAACACAATTTTGTATGTTATATGTATTATATAATGTACTCATATAATAAAATAAGGTACAGAAAAGAAAATGTTAAGGGGTGCCTGGGTGTTAAGGTTAAAGCCTCTTCCTTTGGCTCGGGTTGTGGTCCCGGGATCCCAGGGGGATCGAGCCCTGCATCGGGCTCTCTGCCTCCCCACCTCCTGCTTGCCTCTCTGCCTACTTGTGATCTCGATTAAAAAAAAAAAAAAAAAAAAGTTAAGAAAATAATAAGGAAGAGAAAACACGTTTTCAGTGCTGTACTGTATTTATGTAAAAACATCTGTGTATAAGCGGATTTGCACAGTTCAAACCTGTGTTGTCTAAGGATCAACTGTACATGGAAAATTAATTTGCAAAATCTGAAGATATGCAGTGATTTGTTTACATTGATAAATGTTTTTCTACAATATGATTTTTAACGAGTGAATTTCATTACGCTCTATGTGTGTGCCATATTTAACCTATGGTAGGACTAGCTTTTATCCAGTTGTCCTCTTTATAATGTAAAATTATGGTAAAGATTATATCAAATTCTACATCTTTACTTATTTTTAATGTAAAATTCCTATGACTTGAAGTGCTGGGTCTTATGTAGGCATACCTTTAAGGTCTCTGATCGTCTTCCTAAATTGCTGGTTCACAGCATGTCATGTTAGTGTGACACCCCATGGAAGGAACAATTTGTTGCAGGACCTGTGTTTTCCTGGCGTGGCGTGCTGACGAGAATGGCTTGCTTCTGCAGGGGGCGCTGCTTTTGGATTTAGCGGCTACCTGCAACCCCTGCCTTGAGAATGGACAAAAAAAGACTTCATTCTCACGAAATCCCCTATAGCAACTCTCCATAAAGTTGATTCTCTGCTTGCTTTTTTGAAGTTAAAGAATTGCCTTTATTTTTTGCAAATTAAGACTATGTTGATTTTGTATATTTCTGAATCAAAAGCACCTTTGTCTTCACAGCACGAGTTAGAGGATGCACAAGGAGCTAGAAAAGAATGCGATACTTACCGTGATTACCTGTTGGGCATTTCCCTTAAAGCACTTTTTCATATCTTGTCATTCTTAGCGCTGTTTCTAAAGAAGAACTTTATCTCAAGCAAAAATCACAAAAGGCAGAGCTTGGCCTCCAGAGATGTAGCTCAGATTCTCAGGCCTAGTGAAGAACTCACAAAATTGTCTACAAAAAAAGGTTTTATTTTGTTAAAATAGTTTTCCACCTCCATCGTCAAAAGGTGCTCATGTCCGCCAACCTCAAAAACATGCTGGGTATTAAGGCTTTTTTTTTTTTTTTTTTAATTTATTTATTTGACAGAGAGAGATCACAAGTAGGCAAAGAGGCAGGTCGTGGGGGGGGGGCGGGGAGCACGCTCCCCGCTGAGCAGAGAGCCCGATGTGGGGGCTCGATCCCAGGACCTTGAGATCATGACCTGAGCTGAAGGCAGAGGTTTTAACCCACTGAGCCACCCAGGCACCCCGGTATTAAGGCTTTTAAATCGCATTTTGACAGGTAAAAATTAGTGTTCATTGAAATGTGATTGGCATCTCATCCTACTACAAAATAATAGTTTTAAAAAACTTATTTCACCAAATAGGATTTCTGCATTAGTCATAGGTATATCAACACCACTGCAATGAAAAATGTTGACTTAAATCATGGGGGTGGGGAGATAGGGTGGCTGGGTGAGTGTTGTGAATTATGTAAGACTGATGATTCACAGACCTGTACCCCTGAAGCAAACAATACATTATATGTTAATTTAAAAAATTAAAAAAATAAAATAAAAAAGTGGTAAAACTCCAAAAAGAATCATAGTTTAGACTTATTAGCGCACTTAGCCACATTTTTCTCTTCATGCCTCTAATAGCCTCTTTCTTCACTAACTCTAGGTTTTCTGACTTAGAACTCCCAGATGTAGTGTGTGTGTGTAGGGGGGGATTATTTCCCGGAACCCTTTGTGTTTTGGAACTAATGAAAGGAATAGTTTCTCTTTAGGAAAACCAGCATTTCCATTTGCGTCTTCATTTTTCTACCGTACTCCACCCCCTTGTTAACCACCTCATTTTCCAATTAACCTGAGGATCCCTGATTCTGGGGGTGAGAGGCGAAACAAAGGGTTGTGCAGACAATATATAATACCCCCACGAGGGCGTCAGAATTTGACAGCCTTCAATAGGTTAATTTTTCAAAGCGGTAAGCTGATATTTCTGTATAAAATGCACATCTGCAGGGTAAATGGTATTAAGTGTTGGTGAATTATGGTCCCAGCCTAGAGGTCACTTGAGCTTCGTTGCTACAAGCACCTTAATGCTTTTTTGAATGAAGGCTCCGCTAATTGCTTCCATATGATTCTCCCCTTGCCCCTCCTCTCAACCTCCATCACTGGCCCCACCCCCTCCCCAATTGTGCTTTGGCACACACAGGAATAATGAGCTATGAAATTGTACCATGTTGATTGGAGGCTGATGTTGGAACAGAACCTGCCATTTTCCCCTGGATTTGCTTTGACTCTTGAAGTTCAGACAGCTTTGGGGTCAAGTCCCAGAAGCCCTAAGTCCGCCCCCCTGCTCCTGAGTCCCCCATTCCTTTAAACCACTGGGAGTGCACACTTAGACTGTGAAAGGGAAGGCAGACCATTAATTAGCTTGACTGTTATGCTGTCTGGTGGAAGCGGGATCTGAGGGCATTTTAAAGGGTGTGTTGGCATGTTGATGGGAAGGAGGGAGGCGAGAGGGGTTGTAAGTATTTCCAAAATTTGCCACCGAAGGATCCCCTGTGCGAGCCAAGCTGGACCCGACGTTAGCCTTCTGAGGTTTGCCTCCTCCCCACCCAGATTCCCATGCAAAGTCTGAACCCGGGCACACTGGGGGAGCAAAGAGACAACTCACGGGGGCCTCTTGGATGGAGGTTACATTTTTAAATATTGTCGATTTAGCTAAAAGAGGACCAGCGGGAGACCTGGCAACAGGCACATATGAAGAAGAAGCCCTGCATTAATCAGGCAACTCTAGCTCACCCGGCGCTTTCTTAAGGGGGGATGCGTGGGCTCTAACTCCCCTGTATCAGGTGGGAGATGCCCGGTGAACACGTCCACTTCTACCAGGAAGAAAAGAAGGCTCCTTGTATCAAGCCGCTTGCCCAAGATTACAGCTCAGATCTTACAGATGGATCCACCACCTGGATCCACCCTGGGGAGCGCCGGACTTCAAAGCCTGTGCTCTTGGGCAGCGTCGGTTAGTGGTACATGGGTGTGTGCGTTCTGGAGTTGAGTAACCCAGAAACACGCAGTTTTCACGTCTGGAAAGTGAGCACGGTCTTTCAATATACCTTACATAGCTATTGTGAGGTAAGACAGGGTCAGCTAAGAATGCATGTGCGGCCATGAACACTGTGCACCTACTGAGCACTCAGAAGATGTTAACCGGGGGCACCTGGCTGGCTCAGTGGGTTAAGTCTGACTCTTGGTTTCAGGTGAGGTTCAGATCTCTCGAGTAGTGAGATGGAGTCCCACCTCTGGCTCCACACTCATCAGGGAGCCTGCTTGGATTCTGTTTGCCCCTCCCCCACTCTTTCAAATAAATAAATCTTAAAAAAAAAAAAAGGAAGAAAGAAAATGTTAGTTGTTATTCATCCTGCATTTTGTTGTTATTAGACTTTCTGTTTCCTCCTAGGATCCACCAATCACCGCTGCCTCCTAATCCTTGATATTCATGAAGGCCTAGAGCTCCTCATGCCAAGCTATCCTTGACTTTAAGCCCAGCTTCGTTTCCCGATCAGTCCAGCTTGAAGTGATTTTGGCTTTTCTCGAATTCCTCTAGCGCTACCTGTCCTATTCTCCTGGTAGTAGGAGGAGGGGCACGCACTGCCCCTTCCCTTTAATTGCATTATTGAACTAGTATTTTCATTTTATAGCTATTTAATGCCCCTCCATGTTTATGGCTTATTCTCCCTCAACTAACTATGGGGGTCTCTGTAGGGTAGGGGTCTCACATTTCTTTGAGTTTCTTAGTGCACCTGGTTTGAAGCCACACAGACATTGCTGGTCTGAGAAAGTTTGAGAATTCTATCTTATAACATTTTAATAAAGAGGATAAACCCTCATTTTAGAGATCCTTTAAGAAATTTGGTAGAATTTGTTTTTATTCCCTGCATTTCTGGTCTGGTCTGTAGTCCGAACCTGGCCGGACCACTCAGAAGCACCTGTAGGTCTCAGGCCTGTGACTGATGCTGGCCATCTAGGTGTGAACTAGTAATTGGAATTCGCTTTTGAGACCATTAGATGTTGTTGGGCGGAAAACAAAAACAAAAATATAAACACCAAAGTAGGAAAAACAGTTAAAAAAAATTTTTGACGAAAGTTTTATTCGTATTTAAAAGTTCTATTTTCCCACTATGGATCTGCGCTTGTAACCACATAAATGGTGACATTTATGTATCTTTACCCAGCAAAAACTCCTGCTGAATGTGTTTATCGTCAAGGTTCTTTCAGACATGTTTTATAAAAGCTCAACACAAACTAGCTTAAGTGAAAAGGTTGCAAGGGATGAATTGAAAAACCAAAACAGCTTTCAGGGATCTTAAAAACTGATATCCCAGGATGGCTTTGTGGCTCAGTTAAGCGTCTGCTTTCAGCTCAGTTCATGATGCCAGTGTTCTGGGATCAAGTCCTATACCCCACATCCCTCATTGGGCTCCCTGGGAGCCTGCTTCTCCCTCAGCCCTTCCCCCTGCTCATGCTCTCTCTCTCACTCTCCACTCTATCTCTCTCTCAAATAAGTAGAACCTCTCTCTCTCTCTCTCTCTCTCTCTCTCTCTATATATATATATATATATATATATATATATATATATATAAAAACTGATATCCAAAGCATCTTCTCTCTCTTTCCACACTTTTTTTTTTTTTTCTTTTTCTCTAGGCTGTAGATCTGTTCTTTGTCTTTTTTCAGCTCTGGGATTACTTTCTCAAAGCTCCTTAAGAAAGTTTTCTCTAGCAGCTCCATTTAGAAAACTACTTTGGGAGAATTCTGATAGAAACAAGAATAAGGAATATTCTAATTACCACAGTCTGGGTCGCATTCATTCCCACCCAACCCCTGATATAGTCAGAAAGGCCAACTTCACTGCCTTATCACTCTTTTTAAAAAATGTATATATTTTGAGAGAAAGAGAGAAAGAGCGAGAGTGACTACAGGGACAGAGGGAGAGGGAGAGAGAGAATCTTAAGCAGACTTCATGCACATTGTGGAGCCTGTCGTGAGGCTCGATCTCACGAGCCTGAGATCATGATCTGAGCCAAAATCAGGAGTCCAAAGAGCAACCAAATGAGCCACCCAGGTACCCCATGCTTAATCACTCTTAACAATCTTAAGACAGGTAGGATAAAAGGTTAAATAATTGAATGTTATTAGGTTATTTTGTCTTGCACTTATTCATTATGTATTTATTTAACAAGTATTTACTGAGCACTGAGGAGGGAATGAACAACAGCCATGGTTACTACTCTTGTGTAGCTAATACTCAATGGAGAGTGGCAATTAAATAATTCCTAACAAAGTGAGGTCAGTGTCATGGGACAGAAAGTTCAGGGTGCTCCAGAAGTATCCCACAAGACCTCCTAACTCAGGGGAGGGTTGGATTCTAGGAGGAAGTGACGTTGAAGCTGAGATGTGAGAAGTGAATTATAGCTGGCCTGGGGAAGAGGAAGGGAGAGAACATTTGGTGCCTTTGAGAATGCCTAATGATAACATTTATTTGTGTTCATGTCTTCTCTCCTCTACTGCTCCCTAAGAACAAGATAAACGAGTTGTTCATCTATGTGTCTTTCATGTTTTCTTCAACAGGGCATTTCCCAGAGTAGGTGTTCACAGTGATATTAACATCTATGTGGTAATTAATGTATGCCAGGTACTATTCTAAGTACTTGACATTATTAATTGATTTAATCCTCCTAGCAATTCTATGAGGTAAGCGAATTTATCAACATTTTTAAAACGAGTCAACCAAGCCACAGAGAGCTTGGGTCATTAGTACAAATTTACAGAGCTAATAAATTCTGGGAGCCAAAATTTGAGCCCAGGAAATTTGATGTCAGAGTCCAAGAGCTTATCCTTTATGCTATATCATCTATTGAATGATGGATGGACAGATGAATAAGAACAAAACTGAAGGCATAGGACCCAAGAAACAGAGCAACTAGGGATAATGCCCAACAGAAATAACACAGGGCTGAATGCATCTGTCTTAAACACCACAGAGATACAGCTGATCAGTTAACCATGGATGTTGTAATGCCTGGTTGGAAAGCTAGGAAGTACTTTCCCAGGGTTACAAATCAGTTCCTCAAAACTATACTGACTCTCTTTGCAATACAGACCTTACAAAACTGCAAACAGGGGGCTTGCAATGTCTGAGAGTAATCTTGTATCCCAGTGTTCTGAACTCCAAAGCTTTGTAATTCCATTTTTTCTTGATTTCCCCAGATCTCTCCAATCATCATCCAGCACCCCACCTTTGTTAAGAGTCATAAAATAGCCATAAGTACTTGAAAGACATCCTAGAAGGTGATTTGTTTGCCTAACAAGTTAGAAGTCCAGCTTATGGGTCTGTTCAATTTTGGTGAAAATAAATGACATTTCCGAAGAGTTTATAGCTTAGCATTTCAGTATCCATTTAATAACTATTCAGCTGGTAAAGGATGAGCTCCGTAGAGCTGATAGCTATTTTATTTGAGGTATAATATTACAGAATAATCCCAGTGATTGACCTTGGCTCCCAAATCTCCAATATGGATATCGCCTCTGAAGTTTCTCCAGCTCTAAATCTTAGCATTCTGGTGTCTGAACTCTGCAGTGAGGGGCATAGATACCTCCCCAGAGTTCTTTGGTGGCTGCAGGAGTGCTGTTGGGAAGGGTATCCCTTCCCCTTGTCATTGGGCTCCACTTACCAAGCTGCTAGAATCAGACTGGCTATCAACCCCATCCCCATACTGTGTACCTAGGTCCAGGTCCATCTCACCACATCTGTACCCTTTCTCCTGACAGATTGGCAAAAGAATTTATGATGTTCCTGACCAGAGAGAATTGGAGGAAATATGAAATTTTAACTAAAATAAAGCATTTTCACTGGAAGCTACCGACCCTTCAAAAAAAAAATTCTAGTGGGATGCCTGGGTGGCTCAGTGGGTTAAAAAAAAAAAAAATCTAGTGAAAGAATTTGAACAACCACTTTTAAGAAAATGGCATATTGGAATAAAGCAGAAGTAGGAGTAAGGGGAAACTGCCAAGGTTGCAGTCTACCAACCCAGTTTGGTAGTTTCTGCATTTTATTGTGGGGCCTTACATGGGTTCTAGTCAAACCCATTAGAGCTATAGAATCACAAACACTCCTCTCTAATTTATGGCCTTGCAACTGCACTCATTTGACTGAAAAAAATCTTGCATTGTTGAGACAATTTACACCTTTTTATGGTTAACCATGTCTCATAGGCTTATAGGCCATTGGCTTTTATTTTCTTCTTTATTCGTTTACGTGTTTACTTTTATTTGCCTTTTCATGTATCATGTCCATTTTGCTATTGGAATAAGGACCTTTCACTTATAGACTTGCAAGCACTTTTCCACGGTTATTGTTTATTAACTCCATACCTATTAGGTGGATGGTTTTCTGTGCATCCCAAAATACCAGTCACGTAGGTCATGCTTGATAAATGTTTCTAACTAAAGAAAAAAAATTAAAGTTTGTCTTTTGGGGAATATGGCAAGGGTCTCTAGTTGTCAGTGTGAGAGTCTAAGCATAATGCAGCTAGTCTAACTTTGCTGCAGAAACGAGTGACCTCCATATCTCCGAGGTTAATAATAAAATTATTAATTTCTTAGTCGCATGCACAACAGCTCTGGGGTGCTTGGCTCTGTACCATGTCTTCTTTATTTCAGGACCCACACTGGACAAGTAGCTCCTGTAGACACCAGAGACTTCACATGTTAGGGAAACTTCTTACAGCATGTGCTTAAGTGTCCTAAAGTATCTGCTCAAAAAAAAATGTAGTCAAGTCAACCATAAGTGGTGTGGCGATAAACTCTATAGGGTTGAGTCCAGGAAAGAGGGACAATGAGTATTTGGAACAAATAAATGCAATGTATCACAATAGGATTCATTCATCCTTTCTTTTAGCAGTTTACAGACTTCTGAGTTTTAGGTCTGCATATGGTGGCCATGACAAACACTTTATTTCTAAAACCATACCTGTCCCTAGGTGTGGGCATTTAAGTTTTACTAAATCCCCAAAGAAATGTAATCTTCAAGGTAAGGGGCTGTCCCTCCATTCTTCTGCCCTCCTCATGACTAGAATACAATTAATTTTGATAAATTCTAACTTATCTTTTTTATTTTTTAAATGGATCTTGCTTTTTGGTGTCTTTGCCTAACCCAAGGTCACAAAGATTCTTTTTTTTTTCTGTTTTGTTTTTTGTTTTTTGGTTTTTTTTTTTTTTTTTGGTAAAAGTTTTAACTTTAAATCTTACACTTAAGTCTGTGATATATATTCAGTTAATTTTTATGTATGGTATGAGATAAGGATCTAAATTCATCCTTTTGTCTGTGGATATTCTTTTGTCCCAAAATCATTTGTTAAAAAGACTGTTCCTTCCCCCATTGAATTGCTTCCGGACCCTTGTTAAAAAAAATCAGCTGACTATACATATAAGGGTTTATTTATGGTGAGGCGCCTCAGTGGGTTAAAGCCTCTGCCTTCCGCTCGAGTCATGATCCCAGCATCCTGGAATAGAACCCCACTATGGGCTCTCTGCTCAGTGGGGAGCCTGCTTCCTTTCCTCTCTCTCTGCCTGCCTCTCTGTCTGCTTGTAATCTCTGTCAAATAAATAAATAAAATCTTTAAAAAAAAAAAAAGGTTCGTTTATGACCCTTAATTCTGTTCCAGTGGGGGTGTATCTGTATGACTGATGTAACTGTGTATCTTTATGACAGTATCACTCTGTCTTAATTGCAGTGATTTTAATTTTTTTTAATTTTTTATAAACATATATTTTTATCCCCAGGGGTACAGGTCTGTGAATCGCCAGGTTTACACACTTCACAGCACTCACCATAGCACATACCCTCCCCAATGTCCATAACCTCACCACCCTCTCCCAACCCCCCTCCCCCCCGGCAACCCTCAGTTTGTTTTGTGAGATTAAGAGTCACTTATGGTTTGTCTCCCTCCCAATCCCATCTTGTTTCATTTATTCTTCTCCTACCCCCTTAACACCCATGTAATTGCAGTGATTTTAAAGGAAATATTGAAAATTGAAATAACTGAAAATTATAGGTTCCTCCCCATTAGTCCTTTGATTGTTAGTTTTTATAAAATACCTGTTGGAACAGGGATTGCGCTGAATCTATCCATGAAGTTGAGGAGATGGGCATCTTAATAATATCGAAGTTTCCAATCCATGAATATGGAATGTCATTCAGTTAATTGTTATTATTGCTTTTATTTTTATTTTTAAGAGGGGAGAAGCACAAAGGGAAAGGGAGAGAGAATCTCAAGCAAGTTCCACACCAAGTGAGGAACCCGAAAAGGGGCTTGATTTCACGACCCCAAAATTATGACTAAACCCAGATCAAGAGTCTAATGGTGAACTGACTGAGCCACCAGGTGCCCCTGATTATTATCTTTAAATTTCTCTCAGCAATGTTTATAGTTGTCAGTATATAAATCTTCCTCTTCCTTTCTTACACGCATCCTTAAGTATTTCATTCATTATATTTTATTGTAAATAGAAAATGTTCTTTTAACTTTATTTTTAAATAAATTCAGTAACAATCCATTGCTAATATATAAAAATACAACTGATTTTTATACATTGATCTTGTAACATGAAACGTTGCTGGATTTATTTATAAGTTCTAGTTCTGTGTGTGTGTGTGTGTGTATTCTTTAGGATTTTCTACACACAAGATCACTGAAAATAAAGATAGGCTTACTTCTGCCTTTTTAATATGGATGTCTTTCTTTTCTCTTTTTCTTTTTCTTTTTTTAAGATTTTATATATTTGTCAGTGAGAGAGAGATTGAGAGATAGAAAGCACAAGCAGGGGGTGTGACAGGCAAAGGGAGAAGCAGGCAGAGGGAGAAGCAGTTTCCTTGGTCATCAAGGAGCCAGATGTGGGGCTCGATCCCACTGAGCCACCCATGAGCCCCAAATGTCTTTCTCTTACCTGTTGACTTTTCTAGTATAAAGAGTGCAATGTCGAATGTCAGTGATGATGGTGGCTATCATAAGGGGGAAAACATTTCATTTTCTACCATTAATTATGATGTTAGCTATAGGTTGAGGAAGTTCCTTTCCATTTTAGGAGAGTTTGTTTGTTTGTTGGTTGAAGAGAGAGAGAGACAGCACAAGCAAGGAGAGGGGCAGAGGAACAAGCAGACTCCCTGTTAAGCCCCACTCTGTCAGTAGTCAACAGACCCATAAGCAGAAAATCAACAAGGATATAGATGAGCTGAGAAATATCATCAATCAGCAATTCACATTTGCAGAATACATCATCCAACATTAGCAGCATACACTTTTTTCTCAAGCTCACACGCAATATTTAGTAAGATAGACCACATTCTGGACCAGAAGACATACTTTAATAAATTTAAAATGATAGAAATCATACAAAATATGCTCTCTTAATTCTATTGAATTACACTAGAAATCAACAATAGAAACATAGATGGAAAATTCCAAAATATTTGGAAATCAAAAAACACACTTTTAAAAAACACATGGGCCAAAGAACTCACAAGAGAGTTTTTAAAATATTTTAACAAAATGAAAATTAAAATAATATTTAGTATCTGTGGGATGCAGCAAGAGGAATTTTTAGTGGGAAATTTATAGCATTGAATAATATTGTGTATTGCATTGTGTATAACATTGAATAATATTGTGTATTGTGTATTGCTATTGTGTATAGCATTGAATAATATTGTGTATTGAAAAAATAAAAATTAATACTCTAGTTTTCTTTCTATCTTAATAAATTAGAAAAAAGAGGAGCAAGTTAAATCCAAAGGATATTAAAAAAAATTTAAAAACAACAAAATTAATTAAATTTAAAACACAAAATCAAGGAGAAAATCAACAAAACCAGAAACTAGCTTTTTGAAAAGGTAAACTTGATAAACTCCTAGACAGGCTAATGAAGAAAAAAAGGAGAAAAGGTATATTACTAACATGAGAAATGAAAACTCCTAGATATTAAAAAGATTATAAAGGAATATCATGAACAGCACTATGCCCAGAACTTCGATAACATAGTTGAAATTCATCAATTTATTGAAGGACAGAATTCACCCAATCATACCCAAGGAGAAATAGGTAGTCTGAGTATACTTATATTTATTAAAGAAATTGAAACAATAATAATAGCCTTCCAAACAGAAACCGCCAGACTCAGATGGGTTTGCTGGTGAATTCTGCCAGATATTTAAGGAAAAAATTTTTTTTTGCCAGTTTTCTACAGTGTCTTCCAGAAAATAGAAGCAGGGGGATTACTTCCTATCTCATTCTGTAAGTCCAGCATTATCCTATTATCAGAAGCAAAGATATTTTAAGAAATGAAAATACAAATATCTCTCTTGACCCACAGATGGGTCATAGAAAAATCCTCAACAAAATATCAGCCAGATGCCACAATATATATTAAAAAAAAAAAAACAAAAAACTACACACCATGACCAAGTGGGATTTATTCTAGGTATGCAAACCTGGTCCAAATTAAAAAAAAAAAAAAATTCAATTCATCAGAGAAACAAACTAACGAAGAAAAAAAATGTGATCATATTTACATATGCAGAAAAAGCTTCTGACAACTACACTAGAAAGAAAAAGAAACATCCTTAATTTGATAAAGAACATCTACAAAATAGCATCATATTTTAAAGTGAGAAAATAGACACATTCCTCCTAAGATCAGGAACAAAGCAAAGATATACTGTTTCACTACTTCTATTCCACATGTTACTTGAAGTCCTAGCTCATAAAATAAGAGAAGGAAAGGAATTAAACATATTGGAAAGGAGATAATAAAACTATATTTGTTCACAGATGACAGAATTATCTATTTAGAAGTTCCCCAATTAAAAAAGAAATACTAGAACCTATAAGAGATTATAGCAAGGTTGTAGCATACAAAGTCAATACACAAAAGCCAACTGTTTTCCTATATACCTGCAATAAACAATTGGAATTTGGAATTGAAAACACAATGCCATTTATATTAACACCAAAAAATGAAATTCTTAGGTGTATCTCTAACAAACATGCATTTTTAAAAATTTTTTAAAGATTTTTTTTTTTATTTATTTGACAGAGAGAGAGAGAGGGGTCACAAGTAGGCAGAGAGAGATGGGGAAGCAGGCTCCCTGCTGAGCAGAGAGCTTGATTCGGGGCTCCATCTCAGGACCCTGGGATCATTACCCGAGCCAAAGGCAGAGGCTTAACCCACTGAGCCACCCAGGCGCCCCACAAATATGCAATTTATATGAAAAAACCCCCCACAAAACTCTGATGAAAGAAATAAAAAAAGATCTAAATAAATAGACAGACATTCCACGTTCACGTGTAGGAAGTCATAATATCGTTAAAATGTCAATTCTTTCCATACTCACATGCAGATTTATTGCAATCAAAATTCCAGCAAGTAATTTTATGGTTATTCCTTAGCTAATTCTAAAATTTATGTAGAAAGGCAGAAGACTCAAGATAACCAACACAATATTAAAAGAGAACAACGTTGAGTGACTGACACTATGATATCTTTAAGACTTACTATAATGCTATAAGAATCAGGACAGTGTGGTCTAGGTGAAACAATATACAAGTAGATTAGTGGCAATGATTAGAGATCCCAGAAATAGATCTGTGAATACAGCCACTTGATCTTTGACAAATGAGCAAAAGCATTTCAGTCGTCTTATTGTAAAGATAGTCTTTTCAATAAAGTGTAGTGGAACAGTTGGATATCCACATGCAAAAAAAAAAAAAAAAGAATCTGGACACAGGTCTAACACCTTCACAAAAACTAACTCAAAATAACACATAGGCATACATGTAAAATGCAAAACAATAATACTCCTGGAGGATAACATAGGAGAAAATCTAGGTGATTGTGGGTTTGGCAGTGACTTTATAGATATAAGTCTGTAAAAGAAATAACTGGTAATCTGAACCTCACTAAAATTAAAAACTTCTGCTCTGTTAAAGGTACTGTTAAGTGTGTATACTTGCAAAACACATATCTGATGACAGGCTGTATCCAAAATATAAAAAGAAATCTTAAAACTCAACAATAAAGCTTGAGTGTATTAGGGAATTGTAAATTAAAACTATAATGGGATATTACTACATATTCATTAGAATGGCTAAAATCCAAAACACTGATAGCACTGCTGGACAGGATGAGGCAACAAGAGCTCTCATTCATTGCTGATGGAATTCAAAATGGTAAAGCCACTTAAATAGTTTCTTATAAACCTAAATATAGTCCCACTATATAAGTTAGGAATCATACTCCTTGATACTTATCAAATGAGTCAAAATCTTATGTCCACACAAAATCTGCCCACAGATGTTTATAGCAACTTTATTCATAACTGCCAAAACTTGAAGGCAACAAAGAAGTTTTTTAATACGTGAATGGATAAGTAAACTTGTACATCCATACAATGGAATGTGATTCAGAGATTTAAAAAAAATTTAAAAAGATCAGATAGGAAGGAGCCAGAATAAAAGTAACCGTTGACTTCTCTATAAAAGGAAAGGAGGCCAGAGGACAGTGCGATAACATATTTAAAGTACATAAAGAAAAATGCCAACCATCTATATCTAAAAAAACTCCTTTTCAAAAATAAGGGCAAACAAATATATTACTGGATAAACAAAGGCAGAGAATTTGTTGATACTAAATCCTTCTTTACAAGAAATAAGAAATACAAAAAGAAGTGCCTTTAGTTCAAAGGAAATGAAAACATTAAAATAGAGTACTAGTAAAGGCAATTACAGAGGTAAAAATAGAAAACTGCATAAATGCTAATGTTTCTCCATTCTCTTAATTTAAGATGACTGTGTAAAACAATAATTAGAAAACTGTGTTGTAAGTATAACATTTAAAGATGTAGTAGATATTACATAATTACTATCATGGCAATAGCCCAAAGGAAGAATGAAGGAAAGAAGTTATTTTGAGGCAAAGAAATGTTAACTTGAAGGATTACCAGATAACTTGAATCCAAAGAGATAAAGATCTCCAGACATAATAATAAATGTGTGGATCAATATAAAAGACACTACAAATATATTCTTCTTCTTTCTTGTCATAATTATTTTAGAATATATGATTATATACATAGGTAATTATAATACTGCATTGCTGGATTAATAATGCATAAAGATTCAATATGCATGGCAATAATAACATGAGGGGAAAACAGAAATAACAGAGAAAATCAATGAAACTGAAGAGCAGTCCTTTGAAAATATCAGCAAAATATACAGATCTTCAGCAACGAAGACACAAAGAGAGAAGACAGATTGCTAAAATCAGGAGCAAAATAGAGAATATACCAACAGGATCTTAAAGAAACAAAAAAGATAATAAGGTAATATTGAAATAACTTGATGTCTATAATGTAGGCAATGTAGATTAAATAGATTAATTATTGGAAAACACAAAGTACCAAACTGATTCAAAAAGATATGAAAAATTCGAAGACACCTATATGAAGTGAAGAAAATAAATTAGTAATTTAAAATCTTCACAGATAAGAGCTCAGTGCCAGATGGCTGGTGAATCTTATAGGACATTTATGAAAAAAATACAAATCTTTCATAAACTATTCCAGAAAATTAGGGAGCAAGAATTACTTTTCAACTCATTCTTTAAGGCTAGTGTTCCTCTGATACCAGAGACAGGGAAACATCATGACGAAAAGAAAACTATAAACCATAATCCTTCATGTATATAGATACAGTAATTTCAAGAAAATATTAGTAGATCAACATCAATAACATAGAAAAAAGAGTTCTACAACATGACCCTGGAATGCAAGGTTGGAATAGCATTAAAAAGTCAATTGATATAATATAGAATATCAATAAAATAATAACAATAGAAAAACCAATAGCATACTAATGTGATAGAGCCTATCAATAGATAAAAATACATGATAATACATTATAATAGGGGCTAGAAAAACTTTTGAGAAGAATCTAATATGCATTTATGATTTTAAAAAACTCTCCTAGGGGCACCTGGATAGCTCAGTAGGTTAAGTGCCTGACTTGGGCTGAGGACATGGAATCCAGCCCCATGTGGGACTCTTCTTTTTTAAATTTATTAAGGTATGTCTTATGGTCCAGCATGTGGTCTCTCTTGCTGAATATTCTATGTGAGCTTAAGAAGAAAGTGTATTCTGCTATTGTTGGATGAAATGCTCTGTCAATGCTGAATTAGATCCCATTGATTGATGATTTATTTCTCATTTGATTTTGATTTTCTGCTTATGGATCTGTTGATTACTGACAGAGGGGTGCTGAAGTCTCCAACTCGAAGAGTGGTTTTGTCCTTTCTTCTTCTTTTTAAAAAAGATTTTATTTATTTACTTGAAAGAAAGCATGAGCAGGGAGGGGTGGGCAGAGGGAGAGGGAGAAGCAGACTCCCTACTGAGCAGGGACCCTGACGTGGGACTCAATCCCAAGACCCCGGGGTCATGACCTGAGCTGATGGCAGACACTTAACTGACTGAGCTACCCATACATCTGGTTTTGTCCTTTCTTCCATCAGTTTTATCAGTTTTGCCTCACATAGTTTGATTTTATGTTGTTAGGTGAATGCAAGCTAAAGATTATTGTCTTTTTAGAGAATAATTTCTTAATCACTATGTAATACTCCCTTTATTCCTGATATTTTACCTTATTTTGGATTCTGTTTTGTCTGAAGTTAATACAGTTACTCTGTGCTTGTTTTGATTAGCATTACCATACATCTTTGTTTTATCCTTTTACTTCTAACATATCTGTGTCTTCACAGTTAAAGTGGGTTTCTTAGAAACAACGTATAATCTTGTCTTGATTTCATATCTGTTCTATCTCTATGTTTTTTCATTGGTATATTTAAAACAGCCACATAAAAAGTGATTATGATTATGATTTTTTCAATTTGTTGTGTTATTCTCTGTTTATTTTTTAACTTCCTTCTTTTTCTGACTTCTTTGATTTTATTTGAGCCTTTTTTATTATTCTACCTTCTGTCTTCTTGGTGTATCAATTGTATATATATTTTAAAAAGCAAATCTAAGTTGCCCTAGAGTTTTTAATAAACATTTATAAGTAATCTAAGTCCATTTTTTTTATTTTTATTTATTTATTTATTTTTTTAAAGATTTTATTTATTTATTTGACAGACAGAGATCACAAGTAGGTAGAGAGGCAGGCAGAGAGAGAGGAAGGGAAGCAGGCTCCCTGCTGAGCAGAGAGCCCGATGCGGGACTCAATCCCAGGACCCTGAGATCATGACCTGAGCCGAAGGCAGCGGCTTAACCCACTGAGCCACCCAGGCACCCTAAGTCCATTTTCTAATAACATTATTCCGCTTCATTTGTAGTACAGGAATATTTGAATATTTATAGTTTTCCTACTTATAATTGAGTATTCCTACTCTTTCTTCTTATTCCTTGAACACTGCTGTCATTTATTCAACTTATCCATATGTTATAATCACCCAGTAAACTGTTTTTATTATGAATTTGAACAAGTATTTATTAGATCAGTTAATAATAAGTTAAATAGATATTTATTTTACCATCATTTTCTAATGATTGTCTTTCTTTATGCAAATTCTAAATTTCTGACCTATTTCATTTTCCTTCCCTCTGAAGAACTTAATATTTATATATATATGTATATATATAGAGAGAGAGAGAGAGAGAGAGAGCGAGCTTGGGTCTGAGGTCGGGGAGAAGCAGAGAGAGAGAGAGGAAGAGAGAATCACCTTAGGACTCTCTCGACCCTGAGATCATGACCAGAGCCGAAGTCAGGATTTGAAATTAGCCACCCAGGTGCCCCTGAAGAACTTCTTTTAATCATTCTTGAAAAGCAGGTCTACTGACAGCATTTTCCTTAAGTTTTTGTTTGCCTTGGAGAGTTTTTATTCCTCATTCACTTTTGAAGGATAATTTCACTCTGTAATGAATCCTAAGTTGACTTTCTCTTTTCTTTGAACAGTTGAAATGTTTCACTCCATGCTCTTCTTGCTAGCATGGTTTTGGACAAAAAGTCCAATGCAATGGTTATTTTTCTTCCTCTTTAGGGATTATCCCTACCATCACCATCTCTGGCTTTTTTTGAAGATTTATCTTTGTTTTTGGTTCTTACAATATGATAACATCTAGATGCACATATTTGGTACATCTTGCTCTTCTCTGAGCTTCCTGGATCTGTGATTTGGTGCCTATCATTAATTTGGGGAAATTCTTTTTCATTATAACATCAAATATTTTCTCAATTCTCTCTATTCTTCTTCTGATATTCCCATTACACATATGTTACATCTTTTGATTGTTCCAGTGTTCTTACATATGGCCCCTTGCCATCATTGTCTTCCTCTTCTTTTCTTCCTTCTCCCCTTCCTCCTCCCTTTACCCTCCTCATTTTTCTTCTCTTTCTCTTCCTCTTCCTCCCCACTTCTTCCTCTTCCTCCCCTTCTCCTTCTCCCTTTTTCTTCTTCCTCTTCTTCTTCTTCTTCTTCTTCATTCCTTTTTTCTTATTGATTTTCAGTTTGAGAAGTTTCTACTAACATATCTTCAAGCTCACTGATTGTTTCCTAAGCCATGTCTAGTCTACTTAACAAGGGTATTGCTTATTTTTGTCACATTTCATTTCTCGTATTTTCTTTTCATACTTTCTTAGCTCGTTAATCTAGTCTTCTTGCATTATTCATCTGTTCTTACATGTTATTCACCTTTTCTTTTAGAGTCCTTAACATAGTAATCCTAGTTATTTTAGATTCTTTATCTGATAATTCTAAAATTTCTGTTATATCACTGTCTGGTTCTGATACCTGCTCTACCTCTTCAAACTGGTTTTTGCTTTTTAGTGTGCCTTGTATTTTTTGTTGAGTGCTGGATATGGTGTATTGGGTAAAAGGAAAGGCAAATAGACCTTTACTGGAAGGTTTTATGTTTTTGTGGCTAGAAATTAGGCTAAAATTTCTTGCGGTGCTCTTGTTTTTGTCTTCTTTGTTGTCTTTGGTTTTCCCAGAAACTTTTCCTTAAATTTATTCTGAGACTTGCAGTTTTTTTGGTTATGATACCTGCTATTATATGGGAACCCTGTTGATGAAGTAGTAAGTGTGGGCGAGGCATTCTTTATAGTCCTATGACTAGGCCTCAGTCTTTTAGTGAGCCCATGACCCTATTTTGACCATCACAATGCTTCTCAGTCCCTCTCTCCTTTCAGTGGCAGAGGAGAGCCTGAGAGGAATGGAATTGTGTATTTCCATTCCTCCACATAGAAGGCTAGAGCAGCTAGAGTTAGGTATTTCCCTCCCACTAGGATGATCAGGCTCTTATAAAACCTGAAGTGGTTAAGCTCTGATGAAACGATTTCCCTTAAAGGTAGATTTTTGTTAAAGAGAACAGAATACTCTGGGCGTATTTCAGAATAGTTACTTTTCCCTTCCCCTGGAAGGAAGGATGGTGGAATTCTTCTCTGATCTTCACCCTAACAACCTGGGTCGGGGGTAAAACTGATGGAAGTGTGGGGAGTTCCCTATGCAACTCTCAAGCTTGTCCACAGTGAGCTTCCAGAAACTCAGCAATTAGTTTAAATTCTACCATGGTATTGTCTCCAGAGGCTGGCTTCTGCTCTTGGGATCTGCTCTGTTATCCCCTAATTATCCTTATCTGCCTGTATCTCTAGTTTTGGGGGCAGCGCTTTGCCCAAAGCTCATCCAGAAGTGCCCTAACCAATTCTGAGAAGGCTTTTTGCTGAAGGTATGGAAACTGGCAGAGTTCTAGATTCAGAGCATAACCATTTAGCTAAAGCACCTTCATTAGGTGGAGAAAGAGTGGCTCACCCTTGAAGATTGAATCCTGCAAGATGGCAGTGAGGTAGTACGGGTCTTGTATGGGATGCAAGGATATATCCAGTGTTATCAGGGCCCTTTCTGCTCAGCAGCCAATGTTCTGCTGCTGCAAAGAGGTCATGAAAAAAGAATTGAACCTGATTGAATTTCCAAACTTGAAATCTCCTTAAGCATTACAGGAACCCTGAGTACATAATGGGGGATGAGATTGGGGATCTTTTACGTGACTATATCAGACTTTTAGACTTCTTAGTATTAGGGTCATGTGGGTGTTGGATTACTCAGTGAGTGGTCTGGAGCATTCTCTTTTAACCCAGGACCTGGCAGAAGGCTAGTTCACTTAAATAAATATGCTGAAATGAATTGAATTAAAAAAAAAAAATTCCCCTGAAAGTCAAATCACACAGATGAGGGTCAGGCATATACTACAACAAATGGCATAGGCAGAAACCAGACTCTGACTTTAGCTGAAGCAAGACTCGTATAGAGGCCAATGCTGGCCTAATTATGGGATAATAATCCCATGGGTCAGTAGATACCATTTGGGTGAAGTTTTAGAATACCAGATGGCATAAATAAGTGTGTAAAACTAAAACATCTGTACATTTTTCTATATGAAATGAAAAACAAATTAAATTTTAAAAAATACAATAAAACTTATAAAGTTTATGGTTTGGCTTTGAAAGAGGACAAGCAAGATATATAGAGGGACACTGGAGAAGTTAAAAATGAGCACTTCAAAGAAATCAGCAATTGTTGTCTGGAACTTTATTTTCCTCTTTTTAGAGAACATTTTTTTTTCTATTTTCAAGTAGTTATAGAAAATCCTGAAAACATAGAAAAGAATAAAAAGGGAAGAATAAACCCCACTTAATCTTAAAGCCCAAGGTAATATTTGTTCCCCTTTCAGTGTATATTATTACATCCTTGCAGCATTTTTTTTTTCCTAATAATGGGACTTAAGCCAAGGGGTATTGGGCAAGACTTCTCTGTGGATTTAAACATTTGAGCCAAGACCTGAATGACATTTTAGTTTTAGCCCTGGAGATAGCACCAGCAAAGAGAATGTGACGATGTGGGAGGTTTGATTGAGGGTTCAGAGTAAAGGGATAAATTTGGGGCTTGATTGCCTCTGAGACTGTCTTCAACGTCGTCATGCACTTGAAATTTGGGAACAGGGAGAACTCTTACACAAAACAAAGAACTCCCTCATCTGGCATTTTGGGAAAGTATGTTCCATAAACAACCAGTGCTAGAGGATGTTAATTAGTGTTGACTGGAAAACACAGATCTGGGGTCAAATAAATTAATTATTGATCGGGTTGAATACAGTCAAGTAGGTTTCTCTACTGCAGAATTTCTCATAAAGTTTAACGTGCTAGTATGCCATACACATCTCTGGAGACAGGAAGCAGAGTATACCGTGTTTCTCGAAGACTGATCAAGAGGGTAACGGCAGAAGGGCTCGTATTCCAAAGTATGTATTTCAGGAACATTTTCCCCTAGACCTGTTTGAAGGGCTGCTTTGCTCATATTACCAGAGATACAGGATGGAGAAGTCAACATCCTGTAAAGACAAGTTCAGAGACAGCTATGCAAAGCTACTCTGTGTGATGCCCACCATCAGGCAGGCTCTCAAGACTTACTGAGAGGATCAGCTGGGTGGGGGAGGATATTAGGCGCTACCGTCCCAGAGAGTGGAGAGAATTAAAGAGGTGGTGAACCAGGCATGAATCAAAGAGAACCGGGAAACTGAGGCAAAGCAGGCACTACCCCATTCTTGCTCGGCTTGTGCCCAAGATACAGAGGAAACCAGCTCGTCAAAGCTTCTGGAAAGCAAATCCCCCCACCCCCCACCCCAGCGTTATCTCACTGGGATTAGAAGCTGCTTTTGCAGCTGAAAGCATTCCCATTGGAAGTTTCTTCCTTGCTTTTAAAGAAAGCCTGACTTGGGAAAAGGACTTTCTAAATTGGGCTGCGATGATCTAATTCACTATATACTACCGAGGACTGTGTTGTTTTTAACTTCTACTTACTCTAACACTGTAATACTCACGTGGGAAATAAAGCAAATTATGCAAAGTTTACAGGGAAGTTAAATGAGTCAGTCAAGACTAGCAGCAATCAGACCGTATGTCTTCAAGAGGGTTGTTAAGTATTATTTTATGAATATGTATTATCCGGGAGATCTTGAGAGCCATGGAAAATAACCTCTAGACTCCTGTTCAGAGGAGAAGGAGCGTTAGGTCAGAAGTAATCTTCACTGCGGAGGGACTGGGCAGTAGAAGAAAGGGTGCAGACTTCATACACATAGAGTAGGACACATGAGGTGTTTAATTCTGCCTGTTGATTCCCTTTGACCTTGCACCTGGCCAGCTCTTGAATCAAGCCATAAATGTCTACAAGGTATCAATTCACTTACAACAGGCTCTACCTTGACTCATTAGCCATATGACTCGGGTCATTTACTGTTCTCTCAAAGCCCCAATTCCTCATCTGAAAAATTGGATCAGTAATATTTAGCCCTCAGAATTTAACTGAGGTAAATTTTAAATATACATCAAGTGTCCAGCAAAGTTTTCAAGTATATAATAAGTGACAAAAAAAGTATTCATTGACCAAGTTATTGGCAGGCGAGGCATATTTTTGCTTCTTTGGTGTTCACGTCACAGGTTATCAGTGCTGACATTTTCTTTAAACGGCAGTAAAAGGCCTTGATGATCAAGCATTTCAGGTTGCAGGGAAAAGTTATTTAATCTGAAATGGCTGTCTAACTTCAGATGCATTATTTAATATCTCTGTTTTCTGTCATGTATCGTTTGAAATAATCTCATCGCATCCTAATACAGAGTGTTGGGGTTCAGAGACCCGGGTAGGAGCCTCAGCTCCCTGTGACTTCAGGCCAAGCCCCTTAACATTTCTGAGTCTCTGTTTCCTCGTGAGTAAAATATCAGTGATACTCGTCCAATCTAATTCCCAGTACTAGAATCAGGAAAAACTGAGATAAAGCGGACGTGCTGTGTGGATTTTGTAAAGCTGGATATGTCTCTAAGTCGGTATAAACAGCGAATGGAGGAAGACAACTCACGGACCTCCTCTTATGGCGTCTTCATCGTGATGCGGGCACCTGCGCGGGGGGCGGGGGGGTGGGCAGGAGATCATGTTTCTCACTCGAACGGTACCTGCCTGCAGTTTTACCCCTTCGTTCTCCATTTTATCATCTGAGAGCAACTGGAGGAGTGGAAGGGAAGGAGATTGGAATAAAATGCAAAGATTCCTCACTGCTCTCCATTCCACGAGGCTATGAGGATTCTAACTTCCCTTTTTTGTTGCCTCTGTGAGTGATGGCTTCCACAGTCACGTGGACTTGGACCCCGCTTGTTTGTAGAGAGCTGCTTGCCAGAGGCATACACGGGAGTGGGGTTTGATAAACTGCTGTGTTCTAGAAAAGTGCATCCTTTGCGTTTGCTTGCGGAGGAAACAAATGCACAGCTTGGCTGCTCCTTAAAGAACTTTCCGTCCCACATTCTTGCTGGTCAGACACCAGGTGCCAAGAAGCAAGTGATCCCACAAGAATTTCACTTTGGCTCTCCTGAAGACAAAGGGGCCATTTTAAAATTTCACAGTTGTGGGCAGGCTCTACACCTAGCTTGAAGCACAGGGCCTGAGTAATTGGGTTGTCACTTCCAACCATTCTGAGCTTTGGCCTTTCTATTTGCCAGGAGAAAAAAAAAAAAAAAAAGAAAAAGAAAAAGAAAGCAACATTCCTATACTTAATTTTCACAACCTTGAGTCAACAGAATGTGACAAAGCCTGGCTAGTTCTCTGCCATGAGTTTCTTCTGCCTATAATACTTCACCTCCTTGCTTCTTTTCAGTTGTCAAATTGAGGTAACTTGTAAAACTAAATCTTGGATGTGAGAAACCACTCCCAGTACAGGCCAGCGACACAAAACACAGGCACACACGTGTTCAGCGTTAGACACGCAGACACACGTGTATACACTCACATATTATGTATACACGTCCTTGTTGAATAATTTATATTGTTTGTATCTTTGGAGTTTTTCAGGATAGACTTTTGTTTCCCTTATGTCTCTGTATTTATCTCATTTCATAATTAACTATAAATAGTAACGTTTATGCTGACAGTCATAATAGCCAACAGCTAACCAATGTTTATTAGATGTAAGGTTTTGTGTTAAGCTTTATAGGTACAATTACCCTCCCATAAATGCTGGATCATCGATACTGTTGTTAACATTTGAATGTATTAGATGAAGGAACCAAAGCCTGAGCAGACTTTGCCCAAGGACCCAGTGTCTGAACTGGTTCTCAAGTCAAAGTGTTTCTGATCCTAAATTCCAAAATTTGGCCACTCTCTTCTACTCATTCTCACACATATGCCCAAACCTAAAATTTCAAACAGCCAAAAGAAGACTTTGATGCATCTCTTGGGAATCTTGAATTGAGCCCCTTCCTGGTTATGAAGGAGGAGTAGGTTCCTTCCTAATCCCAAAGCAGGAATGAACAGTATATGACAGGTTGAACTGTATTGCTGATTATTGACTAATTTTAACAGAAATGGTGATTTAATATGGCTTTATATGCCCAATATTACATGTTTGGCACCAACCAGGGTATCTCAAATAAGAGTGTGGCAGGAAATGTTAAGTATGTGAAATATTAGATAGAAGGCTTTGGAGTATCTGCACAAGGGAAGAACTGGAGAGGACAGGCCTTGACCAAAGGCATTTGTGGAAAATAAACATACGGGTAAAAACATAAATTTATCTGTGGGCCAAAAAATACATGTCACCAGTTTTTAACCCTAGCTTAGAAACAGACTTACTAGTAATTAGAAGAGGGAAAATTAACTGGAGATGGGAGTTTTCAGAAAGCTGCCCAGAAATGTAGAATCTTGATGAACCCTTTAGAAAGGGTAGAATTGAAATAAACAGAACTATAGTGAAATGATGATGGACCATTTATTTTAAAAGTATCTGGTGTTGGAGCACAGGTGTCTCAGTCGCTTAAGCATCTGAGTCTTGATTTGATGAGGTCATGATCTCATGGTTGTGAGATAGAGCCCCATATTGGGCTCTGAGCCCACTGGGGGGTCTACTTGTCCCTCTCCCACTGCTCCACCACACCCCTGTTCACACACATGCACGTTCTCTCTCATATATAAATGAATACAGTCTTTTAAAAAAATTTTTAAATAATGGAAGTATCTGGTCTTGGACTACCTCACTACAGTATAAGAATTATGAACAAAATCATAATTTATATAATAATATTTTGGGACAATAGGACACCAACCACAATTCCATCACATGAAAACAGGTTCTACATACTGTGACAGTGAATGAGCTAATACTGATCCAACACCTCACAACACATCAGTGCTGTGCCAGATGGTTGAGGGAAAAAAAAAAAAACAATAAAACCCAACCCAAAAGAAGTACAGTCCAGGGTTCTTCTGTTCACAAAATCACCAATTTGATTTTTAATCATCCCTGACTTTTATTTTATATCTTAGCTGGTGGCGATGTCAGGGGGAAAGCTCCATCCATCCCGGTAGGGAATGTGCTGCTTCAGTCTTTGGTTAAACTACCATTCCTTTTCTGTCAAACACTGTCAGGCATTCTGCACCCGAGGCCAGAGGACCGCCAGTCTTCTTGCAACTCTTCCCGGGGGGTGTTTGTGTCCAGTCTCAGAATCATTCCTGGGGGGGGGGGCAGGGGGAGGTGCAGCTCAACGCAAATTAAGGCAGTGTGGAGAGTGACAAGTAAATGAGTGCAGGGCTGCTCTGGCTCTGTCTGCCCTTTCAGAAAGTAATCAAGTCAAATTATCGATGAGAAGAGGCTAGGCTCATGGCTGTGGGGCGTGCAAATGAAAACCAGATTCAGATGCGGGCTGCCTTGAGAAAGCCCAGGACCTTTATTTAAAGACAGAGAGTGAGGGAGAGAGAAAGAGAGAGAAAGAGAGAAGGAAAAGGAATTATGTTTTCTCCCCACCCCCAGATTCTGCTTACTTTTAAATACTATGCTTTTTTTCCTCATTTAACACCCCTACCACGGCCCCCCGTTTGTTTCCTGCTCTCAGTCTTCTCCAAGGAGGCTGAAAGGACTCCAAGATCATGCAGAGGAGAACCTCTTGGTGTGTGGACATGGGGCAGAGAGAAGGGAGAGTGGGGTCAGAGCCCTGGCAGGAATGCGCCTGGGCTCTGGGATGGCTTCAAACAGCATGATGGGAAAGGATGAGAAATGGTTTTGGTCTAAAACTGTGGGTCATCTGGGGGTCCTGTGAAATGCACCTGAACTCTTTTGGCCACTGGTTGTCTGCTGGGCAATTTTACTCCCCGGGGGACGCTTGGACATTGGAGACATTTTTGTTAGCAATGAAGGAATTGTTACTGGCATCTATTGCAAGAATGTTCCTAAATGCCCTAGAGTGTCCAGGACAGCCCCCTACAACACAGAAGTATCTGGGACGCATGACAGTACAGCCCAGATGGAGAAAACCACTTGACTAGGAACCAAATGACAGAGGGTCTAGAAGAAATGGAGAATGGACTTCCCTACCCAGCAGCCCTGTAGGACCCTCTTCTGTAAAGTGTGCTTAGCAACTCCTGAGGCCCCATTTGAAACTAGAGGGGGCTGAAGTCACTTTAGAATTGATCTTTCCAGTAATGAGCTCATCTCCTTGGAAGCAGAGGAGGAGTGATGGAAACATTCAAGTCCGGGCTCTCTCGTTGGACTAGTCCTTATTCTTCCATCTACAGCTGAGAACCATCGTTCCCTTCCTGAACAGAGCCACCTCCAAGCAGCACCACTCCAGCAGGGTTCCGGTCACCTACCACACCACCTGCTTCCTTCCCACAGCTTAGTGAGAGTGAACAGCTTTTCATTTGGATCAGGTGGTTCAGCAGTGGGAAGGAGGAAGCTAGCATGGTGGTGGTTCACGGCATCTTCTGGCATGTCTCCTCATCTGTCTCATTTTTTGTGGCGATCGGCTCCCCGAAACGGTTTTCAGTTTTTCTTAATGCAATTCGGAGAGTCAATCTCTGCTCCTAAATCTGTGTGCGGGTGAGGGGTCTGACCACCATTTTTATTTCTAACATAACAAATCCCATTCAGCAGGGTTGATTGCTTCTCACTTCCAGAAGGACAGATGGAGGAACCTGCTTATCCCTGGAGCCCGCTCAGGGTTTGTAAGGATAAGAGGCGAACTCAAAAGGAAAAAATGAGGGTGGGAGGCGGGGTCCTAATGGGGAGGAGTCCGCAGGTGGTTGTGGCTACATCAACAGATGCTACTGATCAAAAGACCAATTACCTGTACCTGATCAGGTGTCCCCTGAGAATGGGAATTCCAAGTCTTAAGCCGTCCTCTCTTCAAACAAAGCTGGAAGGCACTACATCCCAGCCCAGACTTTACTGGGGGGCACGGGCATGAGAAAACATGAGGCAGTTTCAACTCACCAAGAGGTAATATTTAGGTGCTAATTCTTATTTTATCCCTTCTCTTCTTTATGCCTTAGCTAGTGCTTTTCTCTTTCTCCCTCTCTCAGTACAAAAGCCCCAGTTCAAAGAGATTTTACATTGCCATGGCAAAAATCCCACGTCACATTTCCAAAAGTCTTAAGTGCTCGCAAAGAGCTCAGAGGGTGGCTTGAGCACTGACAGGCTCGAACAAAATGATCTTTGGATGCAGTGAGTGTAACTCATTCAGAAGCATGTGGATTATATTTCTCTTAAAATCCACACCATTTTAAATGAAAGGAAGAAGCATTAGATCAGAGAGATGCTAAATTTTGTTCAGCCTCAGAAGACTGTGGGCAAATTGTTCACCTCGCTTGCTTTCCAGCTTTTACTCTACAGGGAAATGAGGCTACAGTAGATAATGCCTCATGCCCTTTCTCCCTACAAAAGTCTGTGGCTCTCTGAGCTGGAATTCATCCCACCCAGACACCCTTCGAGCTTAGCTTCCATGGGGAGAGAGGGGTTCCTGACAGGTCAATCAGGTAGAGCCCTGAGATTCAATTTGTCCAGTGGAGAAGGGCCACTGGTCTTCGCTCACCATAAAAACAATGAGAAAAATGACAACACGTGAAATTCTCAAGCACACCTGCCATCTGGAATCGAAACACTTGTTCTGTTGTTTTCTAGGGCCCAAGGAAGCAGCAAGGATGAGCTCGTTCCCAGCAGCCTCTGCTGATGCTGATGGGGCATTAGGAAATTGCTTTGTTTTAAAAGCCTGAACTATGCTTACTTGAATGAACAGCGCAAGGGTTGAGGAATTCACACCACCCCACAGCCTTTTGTTTGGTCAGCCTCTGCTTGCTTGAAAGGCATAGTGGCGTGAGTGATTGCAAACAGATGCAGCAAGCATAACATGCAGTCTGATGAAACTGCACTTTTAGGGGTCCACTCCTATGGCCTCAGGAGGTGGCAGGATGATGGAGTTCCACACTGCTACAGCCATTCCAGCCCACTACAGCAGATGCCGCTCTGTCCCCGTGGCCTCTGGCAACGAAGATTGCCCCAAGACAAGCAGCTGGGACGAGGGAACCCATTGCAACACTGGTTGAACAGCTCTACTATAAAGAATTCCCTCCTATATTCAAGAGATATTTCTTGAGTGCCCTCTATGTGAGGCAGGGTGCTAATGTTGGGGATACCACAGGGACCAAAGTGGTCCCTGTCCTCAAGGAACTTGTAAAGAAGGAATTAAAACACCAGCCTTCACGGGCATAATGTGACAGCTCTGTGCTAGGTGTGTGACAGCATCTACTTAACCCTCCCGCCAAACTGCTGTTTCCATATCTGTCTATCTATCTATCTATGTATCTATATTCATTCATATATATTATTCATATATATGTATATATGTATGAATAAATACACGTCAAGAGAGGTGAAATAGTTCATCTAATCCTATTCGACTTGTCAATAGATTTCAAAATCCTTCAAACCCTTGCAACTTGTCATGCTCTCGCTCACAACAACTCAACTCTTCTGGGACTTACCTTCCTGCTCGTTGTTAGTGAAGAGACTGAAGATGTTCATTACAAGGTGTCTTCCAAATATGATATTCTTCTTGGCCACAAGCAAATTCCAGGGGCTCTTCTTCCATATTTGAACTCCTTGAAATGTTTTTCCATTTGGGGGATTTTGGGGCTCTCTTCTTTTCTGGGTATCTTTCTAATTTTTCTGAAGGCTCTTCTTCAATCCCCTTTGCTGGTTCATTTTCTCTGGCTTCCTTGAAGGGTTGGTGTTGCCCCAAGAGCTCACTCTTGGGCCATTTCTCTCCACCGCCTCCTATTGGCCTTCGGTGAGATAATCCGTTCTGCTTTGTCTATCTTCCCATTTGTTGACAGCCCCAAGGGTCTATACAGGTCCAGACATCACGGCTATTCTGAGTTCAAGTGTGGTGTCTGACTCCTTGGGAATGTGCCCATGTGTGGTACAAGCATCTCACTCTTTGTGGTGGGTATGATGGATTGGCACTCAGCATCCATTCTGACTCTCTTCAGGCATGCTTTTCAGTACTCCAGAGGCTGGGGACCATATGCCTTATTTCCCTGGGTGTAACTCATGTTCCACTCACTAGAAGAATTTGAACAATATTTGGAAGGTGGGAGAGAGGGAGAACAGTTTGCTGTTGTTTCTGATGTTACTGGTGGTCGGGAGGCAACATTGTGAAAGTTTTGCTTTTGTTTTGATTTTTTTTTTTCTGTAATAGCACTACAGTTACTAACTTCATGGGTGTCGAAAGCCATTTTGGGGGTGGTGACATCCCAAAATTTGTAGCACAGCTCCAACTGGGTGTGCTTTTCAAAAATATTTTAAAACATTTCATTTAAGTTTAAAATACCTATAGAAAAGTACACGCACCGTGCACTTAAAATCTTATCAATTTCACAATCTGAGCACATGAACACACATGTAATGGCACCCATATCAAGAAACTGAGCAGGAAAAACAGTATCCCAGCTGCCCCTCCCCTAGTCCCAGTCATTAAATTTCTTGCAGAAGGATAGATGCTATCCTGACTTCTAACAGGATAAATGAGTTCTTCCTGCTTTTGGACTTTATAGAAATGTAATCATATAGTATATATTTTTGTGTGTTACTTCTCTCCACTCAACATTACAATTGTGATATTCATTTATATCTGTGTGTAGTTGAAGATCATTTATTCCAAATGCCATACATATCCCATTGTATGAATTTATCATGATTTGCCTCTAAATTCTACTGTTGATGAGCACCTGGTGATTTCCTTTTTGAAACCATTACAAAGAATGTTGCTATGAACATGCTAGCCAACTTTTTCTTAATGCTTTATAAGAATTCTTTATTTATTCTTGATATTAGTCCTTTATTGGATAGATGGATATCACTGTACTCCATGCTTTGACTTTTCCATCTTATACTGGTGGTTTTGATAAACAGAAGTTAATATAATTATAGAATAATTTATCAGTTTGTTTTCATTTCTGGTTCATATCTTTGCGACCAAGTTAAGAAATCTTTACTCTATTCACGGTATGATGTTCTTCCCTGTTTGCTTCTAAAACTTTATTATTCTACCTCTCCTATTTTTATCTTCTTATTTTTATCTGGATTGATATTTGCATATGCTGATTAGTAGAGATCAAGACACACATTTGTTCATTTAGTTGTTCAACTGATCCATCACCATTGACTAGAGATATCATTCTTCTCTCCCTACAGAAGTGTCATATTTATGGTAAACCAGGTGCTAATTAAGTATATGAGAGTCTAATTTTATACTTTGTATTCTTTTCCTTTAGTCTATCTATGCAGTAATTCTATACTGTGTTAATTATGGGAATTTTGTAATAGGCCTTAGAATCTTTAGTAATTCCCTCACCTTTATTTTTGATTATTCTTGGTCCTTTATATAATCAATTTTTTGTAGATATCAGATTGTCAATTTGCATACACACATATATACACTTACACAAACACCTGCTTGGATTTTAATGGGGATGCTATTGAATTTAGAGATAGTTAGTGAAGAATTGACATTTTTCCTTTATTGTGTCTCCTGATCTATGAGCATAATATATATTTTTATTTATTTAGCTCTTACTTAATTCATCTCAATAGCAGTTTGTTGTTTCCAGTGTAGATGCATTGCACATATTTCCTCAAATTTATTCCTAAATACTTGATGTTTTTTAATGCTAGCATAAATGGCATCATTTTATCTTTTGTTTTCTATTTGTTGCCAATTTATAGACATGCAGCTGGTATTGCATATTGACTTTATACAGAGTATGTCTCTGGATTAATTTATTAATTCTAATAGATTTCTGTATTCTTTTGATTTCTTTTTGCATATATAATCATGTTGTCTATAAACGATTCCTTACTTCCTTTCCCATAATTGGACTTTTTTTTCCATCATTGCACTGACTAGAACCTCTGATATAATTTTGAATAAAAGTGATGTTAGCATTAACTCTCTCATAACCTACAACATGAAATCGTAGGATTTAAAAAATATAGAATCTTGGGGCACCTGGGTGGCTCAGCCAATTAATCCCCTGTCTCCTGATTTCAGTCCAGCTCATGATCTCAGGGTTGTGAGAGTGAGCCCCAAGTCAGGCTCCATGCTCAGCGGGAGGTCTGCATGAGATTCTCTCTCTGCCCCTCCCCTTGCTCATTCTCTCTCTCTGTCTCAAACAAATAAATAAATCTTCTTTAAAAATACAAATTCTCAGCTGAAGTAAGACTTGTTCCTAGCTTGCAAAGCATTTTATCATGAAAGGGTATTGAACTTTCTCAAATTATCTTGCTTCATTTAACCTATCAGCATTATATGTTTTTTCTTTCAATTTGGAGAATTAGAGTAACTGATTTTCAAATATTAAGTGACCTTGTATTCCTGAAATCAGCTTTAGTTTGTTGAACTGTATTATCATATATGATAATACAGTTATATATATATATACACACACACACACACACACACATGTGTGTGTGTGTGTGTGTGTTTAGAGAGAGAAAGTTAGATTTAATTTGCTTGTTTTTTAAAGGATTTTTTCATCTGTTTATGAGAAAGCTTGATCTATACCTGCCCACACTTGCTATGGCCTTGTCAAGTTTTGGAATTTGTTCCTCATATAAGAAATTGAGACATGCTTTTCTACTCTTCGGTAGACCGTAAGACTGGAATATTTGGAAGAATTCACTACTTTAAATCATCCATTTCTATTCCTTCTTTGTCAGCTTTGACAAGTTGCATTTTTTTAAAGGAATTTGTTTATTTCATCCAAATTGTTGAATTTATTGGCATAAAGTTGTTTATTATATTCCTGATTATTTTAATGCCTATAAGATCTATAATTCTATCCCATTTTTCCTTCCTATAATTCACTATAATTTGGGTGTCACCACCACCCCCTCTTAATTAGTTTTGCATGTTCATGGATTTTAGGCCTAAAATTTTCCTTTCTCCTACTTCTTCTTAGGTTTTGCTGTCTCATAAAAGGAGTTGGGGAGTAACCATTCTTTATAATTCCATACTTTGCATATGACAAAAATTGTTTATTCCTTGAAAATTTGGTAACTTGTGAAATCAGCTAGGTATGGAAATTTTCTTGTGAGATGGTACAAAGTTACATACAGATTTATTACTTGACTAGAAATAAGAGAATTCACATTTTTAATTCTTGTGTTGGTTTTGTTAAATTACATTTTTCCAGGGATACATCCATTTCAGTTTCCAAATTTATTGGCATAATGTTCATAATAACATCTTACTATACTGTGAGGGTCTAGACTCTCTGCAGTTAGGACTCATTTTCATTTCTAATGATGATTATTTGTGTCCTTTATTTTTGTCTTGGTCGATCTTACCAAAGATTTGGTTAAAAAAATTATATTTGTTTCACATACTTAAATTTTAGGTGTGTTAATCATATTTGTTTTTATTTATTTATGCCTTTTCCCTTATTAACTATTTCTCCCTGCTTATGAACTGTATTTTTAAAGAAAGCTTTATTTCAGAGAGAGAGGGAGAGAGCGAGAGAGAGAGAGAGAGCATGTGTGCATGTGCACGCATGGGGGGAGGGGCACAGGGAGAGAATCGTCAAGCAGACTCCCCACTGAGTGTGGATTCCAACGAGGGGCTTAATCTCAAGACCCTGAGATCATGACCTGATCTCAAAACCAAGAGTCAGATAGATGTTCAACTGACTGAGCCACCCACGTGTCCTTAACTTAAATTTTTTTTTTTAGCAAGTTTGTTTTACCTTATCATGTATTTTGTCTAAGATTAATATGATTATACCACCTTTATATTGGTTTAAATATGCCTAAAATATATAGGCTATATATATATTTTAACCTTTCTGTATTTTTGTGTTTAGATGCATGTTTTATAAGAATAAAGCTGGAGTTTTAAAAATCAAATATGACAACATTTGTCTTTTACCAAAAGCACTTAATCATTTACATTAATTATAATTACATATAGATTAACATTTTTTATATACCCCTTATTATATGCCTACGATTTGCCCTACCTTTCCTCTCATTCCTTATTCTCTTTTTCTTAATTAAGTACATCTTCCTGATTCTCTTTTTACCAATACCAGTATGGAAAGCGTGAATTTTATTTATTTTTGTTTAATGGTTATGTTGGTAACTACAACATGCATGTGACTAATCGAAGTCTGATTTAAACAGTAGCCTTGTCCTCATCTAGAATGATTTTTGGTTTCCTTCTTTTTCTTATTTATAACTCTACTGAGATATAATTCATGTATCTTCCTTTTGGGGGATCATTTAGCTGTATATGAGATTCTTGGTTGACTGGATTTGAAAAACAATTCAGTACTTTGAATACATGATCCTGTTGCTTTCTGATTTCAGTTGTTTCTGGTAAGAAGTCAAATGTTAACATTGATGGATTTTCCTTATGCAAGGTGAGTCTTTTTCGTTTGTTTGTTTTTGCTTTGAAGATTTTCTTTCTTTCGGCATTTTTACTATATCACTTTGCATTTATCCTACTTGGAGGTTGTTAACCTCCTTAGAAATTTCATCAAATTTGGGATCCTTTCAGTGATTATTTCCCCAAATATTTTCCTTGAAGCTCTATTTATCTTCAACTATTTTCTCTCCTTTTTTTCAGTTTATATAACATGTATTGTTGTATCTGAAACTTTGCTGGATTATTCTGTCAGCTCAACGCTACTATGAGCCTCTAGAGAATTTTTTCATTTTTACTACTGTGCTTTTCAACTGTGCTGAAATTCAACTGTGTTATTATTCAACTGTGTTAAGTAATTTCTATATCTTTATCGATATTCTCTATTTGATGAGACATTGTCATCGCACCTGTTTTTATTTTTTAAAACATGGCTTCTTTTAGTTCTTCGAACATTTAAATAAATGGCTGCTCGTGTTTTTTGTCAGCTAAGTCCAGTCTCTGGGCCCCTTCCAAGGCAGACCTTATCGCCTGCATTTTATGCTGGGTATAGGTCACACTTTACTATTCCAGATAATTCTCCTAGTTTTCCGTTGAATATTGGCTATTTTAAATATGGTATTGACGTGACTCTGATATTGATTTCTCTTGTTACTCAAGAGGGGCTCTTTTGTTGTCAGATGCTTGGCAATTTGTTTATTGTTTAGTGACTTGACGGAAATAATTTTGCGAAGTCTATTTCCTCCATTGTGTGAAACCTCCGATACCCCTGCTCATATTATTTTTCTCTTTTTCTCTTTTATCCTGGCTACCTAGGGGTGGCCTCTGGAATGGTATAAACTCCAAAATATTACTGTAGGAGTTTATGACATACCACCCCAAAACATGTCCCTTTGATATATGGATTATTTTGAGCTGTAGGTATTTCAAACAGGGCAAATGCAGAGAGAGGCTTTCTCTGCCTAAAGACAGATCCTCTTTTTCTTTTTTTTTTTTTTTTAATTTAATTTAATTTTTTCAGTGTTCCAAGATTCATTGTTTATGCACCATACCTAGTGCTCCATGCAATTCATGCCCTCCTTAAGATCCTCTTGAAGGAACTCAATTGTTCCAAATCCCCTCCCCAGGAGATTTAACAATCAGAGAGGATTAACTTTTATCGTAGGAAAGGAGACTAGGAGTCCACACCACACCCAGACAAACCTTGTCACAAACTATCATACCTTTATTTCTCTGAGAGTCCATTCATCTTTCCTAGAGGTCATTTATTCTCCCCTAAGAGATCTAACACCCCTCCCCCACTCCTTTCTCTATTTAAAAAGCATTCAGTCCTGAATTCTAAGCCACCTTGGAGGATTTCTAATTCCCAATGAATCTCCCATGTATACAGGAATCCTTGCATGTTCATAAACTTTGTTTTCCACTTGTTCATCTTTCTTTTATTATGGTGGTCTAAGTTAAGAACTCAGAAGGGTAGAGGTAAAATTAGTTTTCCTTCCCTCCACCATTTAGTGCTCAAATGTTCTGCATAAGTCCTTAGCTGGTAAGAACTTCACCTTCCACCATTGGCTATAATGTGGCTTTGAGATCATTACCATGGTTCAGAGAGTTTGTATTTTCTTTTCTTTTTTTGAGAGTTTGCATTTTCTTGCCCCAGATTTACCCAGGGACTACTGGCTGGGAGGTTTCCTCTTAGACTGCTCCTGAGGGACGCAGCATGCACACCGTCTTAAAGACTACTAGAGATGAGTGTGGTTTTATTTTTCAGCCGGGATTCCTATCAGTCAGTGTTTAGATGGAGGTTGTGCTTCTAGTGAGGCTTCCACTCAGGGCTGGCGGGTCTACGCTGCTTGGGGAATGCTTTCATACATGCCCTGCTCTGATCACTCCCGTGTGGAAGCAGCTTACAGTGACTATTCAGCTCCTAACCTCAGTGTTGCCTGTGATTCCAGGAAGGATCATCCCTTGCTGTCTCTATTAAGCTTATAACTCTGCTGCAGTTTTGTTTGCATCAAGTTGCTAGTAACCTCCTTTTAATTGCTCTCCATCATGATTTCTACTATTTTCAATGATGCCCTTAGATAGGGATTTCTCCACAACCTGTTGAAAGTAATGCCCCTTCCTAGAGACAGAACCCTGGAGTCCTTTATTCTTATGGTCTTCTCTCTCCTTACCACAATGGAGCTGGGGGAGGGAACACGCTTTTCCCAGAGTGCAGTCCTCTCTTTTGAGCAGACACTGGGCCAGGGGGTTAGAGGTGAGAGGAAGGAGCCTCCACTCTTCTCAGCTTGCTCCTGGAGAGGAAGATCCATCCTACAAGTAAATGAGTAGAAGTTTGCCATGTCTAGAGTGGAGCTCAGTGAGGGGAGGGGAGACATCCTCTGAACTGGAATTGGGCCTCTGCAATGTGGGACTTGGAGGAAGTGAGAAATGCCAGCAGCTTGTACTTTCTGGGATGTATCTGTTAGCCCCAGACCTTAATCTTCAGGGAGAAGGCACTGCTGTCTTACTGGCCTCACCAGTCCAAAATAGAGCATCCAAGGTAAAGCCTTTATAACACAGAAACTGGGTGGGAGGGGTTAGAGAACAGCACATAGCCCAAATGCCCTGGACTGACTGTTCATACCAACACTTGGTAGATTTTCTCCAATGACTATTTCTCCATTTATTCTTTTTTTTTTTTTTTTTTTTTTAGATTTTTATTTATTTATTTGACAGAGAGAAATCACAAGCAGGCAGAGAGGCAAGCAGAGAGAGAGGAGGAAGCAGGCTCCCCGCCGAGTGGAAAGCCCGATGTGGGGCTTGAACCCAGGACCTGGGATCATGACCTGAGCCGAAGGCAGCAGCTTAACCCACTGAGCCACCCAGGCGCCCCACTCTCCATTTATTCTTATGCCCTTAGAACAATTTCCAGATACTTCAAATTACTTTTTTAAAACAATTTCACAGGGGCACCTGGGAGGCTCAGTGGGTTAAGCTTCTGACTCTTGATTTTGGCTCAGGTCATGATCTTAAGGGTGGGAGATCAAGACCCTGTGTTGGGCTTCTTGCTGAGCAAGGAGTCTGCTGGAGATTCTCTCTCTCCCTCTGCTCCATCCCCACACCCTAAACTGCTCTCTCTCTCTCTCTCACTCTCCTTCTCTAAAACAACAACAAACAATTTCATTGGTTAAATGTTTTGCTGGGGAGAGGGTCCATTGTGCTCTTTATTCTGCCATTCCCTAAATCCTGACACCCCCACCTTTAGTTCATTTTCAGCTTCATTTGCTTTCCCTTGATTTATATCCATTATATTTTAATTATATCATTAATAATCCACAAGACATTATTTTCTAATCCATCTGTCTTTATATTTTCCATGTATTTATCACTTTTTGTGCTATATATTACTTCTTACAACTCACACTGTCCAGCTGGGATCATGTCACTTCTGCCTAAAGTATATCTTGTGGAATTTCCTTTCACAAAGTCTGCTGATGGCAAACTCTCAGATTTTATTCCCTTTAATTTTCTTGAAAGCTATTTCTGCTCAGTAGAGATTATGGGGTGGGGTTATTCTTTTTTGTTTTTGTTTTTTACAATAAAAATAATATTCCCTTTTCTGGCTGTCTTTGTTGCTAATGAGGAATCAATATTCAACCGTCTTTTCTCTCTGGCTACTGCCATGTTTCTTATCTTTGGAGTTCTATAAGGTTTACTAGAAAGTGTCCAGTTTTGCGTTTCTTTTTATTCATCCTGATTTGGATTCGTGTGGCTTCATGAATCAATTGCTTTGTGCCTTTTATTGGCTTTAGAAAATGTTGAGATGGGACGCCTGGGTGGCTCAGTTGGTTAAGCAGCTTCCTTCGGCTCAGGTCATGATCCCGGCATCCTGGGATCGAGTCCCGCATCGGGCTCCTTGCTCATCGAGAAGCCTGCTTCTCCCTCTGCCTCTGCCTGCCATTCTGTCTGCCTGTGCTTGCTCTCTCTCCCTCTCTCTCTCTGACAAATAAATAAATAAAATCTTAAAAAAAAAAAAGAAAATGTTGAGATAATAGCTCTTTGGATACTGTCTCTAACATATTTTGTTTTTCTCTTATTCTTGGTCTTTTGATTAGACCTTCTCATACATACCTCTGGGTCTTGAACTCTCTTTTTACCCCCCATGTCCCTGTTTCTCTTTCAGGATTTCAGATAATTTCTTCATTTTTCTCTTCAATTTAGCTCAACAGTTGTGCTTAATCTTTGGTTTAACGAACTGGTTGTAATTTTAATTTAAATATGCACATTCTCATCTTTAAAATTCCAGTAGGTTCCTTTCATTTTTTTATTTTTCTTCCTTATGCGCATTATCACACTTGTATTGTTATTTCTTTCAACATATTAAATATATTCCCTCTCTCCCTACCTCTCTCCCTCTTTTTCTCTCTCTTCTTCTCTCTCTCTCTCTCGTCTTTCCCTTTTCTCTCTCTCTCTTCCTTGGGGTGTGTGTCTGTCCATGCCAGTATATGAAATTTTTACTGATCTATTTCAACTATTTCTTATTTTTGCTGGTTTCAAGCAAATATACCTCACAGGTATGTTTAGTTATTTTTAACCATGAATATCTTATTTTCCCTAAAATACTTGTTTTAATACAAATTATTTGACACATGGAGCGTCTATTGGCTCTTTCAAAGGTATTTCATCCACTTCTGTTGGGTACGTATAGACACTATTGGTCTCAAACCACTAAAAATACTGAGTTTAAGATCCTGTGTATTACTAGGTACATCCAAATGGGCTACAAATCAGCATGAGGCTAGTTTTTTTCCAATTCTTAGGTGAAATATTTTCCCTCCTTCCACTCATTGCCAAGTTTTGAGATTCTTCCCCCCACCCCACCCCACTTTTTCCTTGGCTTTGGGACAGGGTTGGGGAGGAGAGGGCATTTCTTGTTTATCCCACACCAGACCTCTGTGACAGCTTTAAAAAAGTTGATCTATTATTAGATTCCCACCTTTGGTTGGGCCTGAGGTTTCATTTGTTTTCTGTACCACTTTAGTCTGTAAAAACTGAAGTGAATTTCCCAAGTTTAGCAGCTGCCCTTTTTGGGTGAACTCTGGCTGGAATGCTTTATTCCCTTTCTGTGTTTCCAGAGTTAGCTCAGATCTTGGTCTGAGAATTCTTAAATTTTGCAGCAGCATATTAATGCCTTAAGGACCTTTTGTTTTTAATTTTATCTAAGAACTTCAGTTGTTTTAATTAGGAGGATCAGTTCAAGAACCTAGGTCACTGTATCACCAGGTCTTACCCAGTGTACCTCTGGGAAGGATGAAGATAGCTTACATCCTATTCATATCTAGTACTGTATTTCTATCTTTTTTTTTTTATTTGTCAGAGAGAGAGAGAGAGAGCACGAGCGCAGGCAGACAGAGTGGCAGGCAGAGGCAGAGGGAGAAGCAGACTCCCCACAGAACAAGGAGCCCGATGTGGGACTCGATCCCAGGACGCTGGGATCATGACCTGAGCCAAAGGCAGCTGCTTAACCAACTGAGCCACCCAGGCGTCCCTCTATCTTTTTTTTTAAGATTTTATTTATTCATTTGGGAGAGAGAGAGAGAAAGAGAGAGATATATCTGGGCAGAGCGAGAGGGAGAAGCAGACTCCCCACTGAGCAGGGAGCTCAGTTCAGTATGCAGCTGGATCCCAGGACCTGAAGATCATGACCTGAGCCTAAGGCAGATGCTTAACCATCTGAGCCACCCAGGTGCCCCTTTCGATCCTTTGATATCTCCACAGATTATTTTTATTTATTTATACCGTGTGGTTTTTTTTTTTTTACTTTCCATGTACCAGTTTCACTTTTCATTATTTTCCCTTTTATATCATCATATCTGTAAGATCATTTTCTTCTTCCTGAATAAATCCTTTAGAAAGTCCTTTAGTGAGAGGCTACGTGTCTTATGCTCACTCTGAATTTCTTTTTTTGAAAATATCTCTATAACCCTCATCCTTAGAACACAGGTTTTCTAGGACTGCAATATTAATTTAAAAGATGTTTTCTCTGAATTCTCTTTTTTAAGATATTCCCCTTTCTTCTGACTTCCATTCCCCAAAAGTCTACTGTCTCTCCAGTTATTTAATTGCAATTAATTTCTCTCTCTCCCTCCTTCATGTATTCAAGATTTTCCATTTGTCGTCAGGGTTCTTCTACCAGTTCACTAAAATATGCCTTGGAGTAGACAACTCTCTTTTTAAAGTTTATTGAATATTTCCTTCTTATATTTCTTTATACATATCTGGAAAATTCCTACCCATTATCTCTTCAAATTAAGCCTTTTCTTCATTCTCCCCACATTCTCATTCTGGGACTTTCCTTCCATGTCTTAAACTTCCTTATTTTAATCTCTCTGTCTATTTATCTCCCTCTTATATTTTCTCTCTTTGTTTTTCTGTGTCCCTTTGTGGTCATTTATTTGGATCCATCTTCCAGTGTACTAACGCTTTTTTCGTCTTTTATTTAAACCCTTCTTTGTTGTTTTAAGATAATATAAATTTACTATAAATTATATATGATATAAGTAGAACATTAATAAGAACAAAAATTTAACATAAACATAAAAGGCTCATTGGTTGGTTTTAAATTTAAGGATATGTTCTTCTTACTTGATTATCATTTTTATTATTTTGTTTTAGTTCTTTAAAACATTTCATACATGTTATATCCTGTATCTGATAATCCGATATCTTAAGTTTTGGGGTGTCTAAATTGATGTTATGTTTGTTTCTGCCAGTGATTCCTATTGCTTCGTTTCCTTGGATACTTGATAACTGATGAGTATCAGCTCAAAATGTGGTGTTCTGACAGGTAAAATCATGAATGGTTTACTCGATAACAGTTTGCATTTGATTGACCCAGGAACTGGGTGCTAGTATCTACCCAAGACTGCTTTAGCTCACTTATCGGATACATAGTGAATGTGGGAGTCTCATGTTCCTATTCCTTACCTTTGGTGAGAGAGCAATGACATTTATCTGTAGGTCAATTACTAATTTTGCATTTGTTTATTAGTTTCTGTGTTTGTTGTTGATGTTTTCAGTGGTGGGTTTCTGTTTCCTTTTGTTGAATCTGTGTATTTTCCTTGTTTGAGAATACACTTTTTTTTTAAGTTTTTTTGTTTTTTGTTTTTGTTTTTTTTTTTAATTTGAATAGAGAGAGAGCATGGGAGCAGCAGGGAGAGGGAGGGGGAGAAACAAATTCCCCACTGAGCAGGGGACCTAAGGCGGGGCTTGATCCTAAAACTCAGGGATCATGACCTGAGCTGAAGGCAAATGTTCAACTGAATGAACCACCCAGGTGCCCCGAGAGTACACTATTTTTTGAAAGTTTGTTATAATTTATCTAGATCCATTTTTGTTATAGTAAGTCCCATCAGAGTTTGTAATCCGTGTATATTAACAGAAAAATCTGTAGTACCCTACACTTGTATAAAATGTCCAGCTTTCCTAATCTTATCAGTTTATATCTTAATGAAATATTACTTGATAAATTTTCATTTTATATAATTTTTTCTATCCTTTCAAATTTACCTTTGGTGAGACACTAATCCAAGATAACTGGAGGCAATAAATCCTTGTGCATAAAACCAACATTTTCTATGCATTATAGTCTGTACCAACTACCACGAGGTACAGGTTAACTAAAAATACCTCTTCTATGTTTGGTAGCTTGAGTAGACACTAGCCAACTTACTACCTTCAAGTTATACTATTTGTACAATATCTTGTACACTTGAGCTTGAATTAGCTAATGAAAAAAAGCAAGTATCCTATAACTAGGGAGAATATTGCATATTCCCAATGGTCAAAATTCTGACATTTACTAGGTGTATTATACTGGGCTTCAGTTTTTCTCATTTGTGAAATAAGGATAATAAGGATGTATCTTGTATGATTAATTTTCTCATTTGTAAAATAAGGATTAATAATGGACATATCTTGTATGATTAATGTCAAGATAAAATGATATATAATGTATGTAAAGATATAAAATGCCTAGCAAAATACTTGAAATATAGAAAACTTTCACTAAATTTTGGCCATGTGGTTATTATCTTTGATAATCAGTCCAGGAAGGGGAAAAGAGTATTAGGTAAATTTTGAAGGAAATATGATTTGCAAAGTTAAATTCAAAAACTTTGAAGGAGTCATCATCACCTGCTGGGGAGTCAGGCAGCACTAAGGAGGGTACCAGCTGTCAAAACGAAGGGCTAGAAATGTGAGTGCCACAGGGTGGTTAATTTCTCTAGTTCCCCAATTTCTCCAGGGCTAGTCCAGGAAAACAAATTGCTTAAGGTCTAAGGTTCCTTGGGAAGTATGTTCATACAAAAACAGTACTTTGCTGACTTTCTTCAAGTGTGAAGTTGAATAATGTGATAGAGGTTGGGTTCACACCTCAACAAGTACCTGGTTGACTGTGCCTTATACTCATTTCTGCCCTTGCAGCCCCTTGAAACAACCCTTAAAAGGAGTCACTGCAAATTCCTCTTTCGAGATATAAATGTAGGTGGCCATATCCACAGGGGGAAATGAAGACACAAAGAAAAATAAAAACTGAAGGGGTACCTTGGAGGGGGTGTGTGTGTGTTGTTGTACCTGAGTTTTCACATCCGAGAGACCACCAAGGAGCCAACACCGATGCAATCACACGAGGGTTTATTTAACAAGCTTAAGCTTGGGCCCAAGTATACCCGACACAGCGGGGTAGGGGCTTGGACCCCAAGCTTAGTTAAGGCAGGGGTATTTATGGGTTCCTGTTACTAAAGCAGGGTGGGGATTCCTGTTACTAAAGCAGGGTGGAGGTTTCTGGAACAAAAGCAGGGTGGGGCTTCCTGTTACTACAGCAGGGTGGGGGTCTCTGGAACTAAAGTAAAGTAGGGGAAAAGTTCAGCCCTTGGGCACAGGGGCCTGAGATGGCTGCCAGAGCTAAGATGGCTGTACTTATGCTAAGGCTAAACCTGAGGTGAGATGGCCTTAATTTTTCTTGGCCTCCGTGTGTGTGTGTGTGTGTGTGTGTGTGTGTGTGTGTGTGAAAGGAGAGAGAGAAAGAGAGAGAGAGAGAGAGAGAGAAAAAGAGGCATTGGGGATGCCTCTAGATATGATTAACAACAAAGAAAAGCATGTAAATGATTATCACTCAGGTCACAGTAGTGTCTTTCTAGCAGAGGGAGTAGAGTGGATTACAGGGCAAGGGGATAGGTTGTTTTGGTAGTGCTGTTTCTTATCTTCTGTGAAGTCATAAGGGTAGTCACTTATGATCATCTATTAAACAATATACAATGTTTTATTCACGTTTCTGTATTATCTTCTCTTCCTCATAAAATGAAAAGAATAATAAACTGTTAAAATTGAAAAATATTTAACAGCTTTCATGATTTTGTAAAAACATATTATACATACAGCCAATTTTTAGTTATTCTCATTGTGATTATCCTCCTTAGGATGATTTATGAGGTTTCTGATCTCCAGCTGGTTTGTCCTTGCTAACAGGCATACTTTCTGAGGCTATTTCCCTCACCTTCAGATGCTGGAAGCAATGCCTAGCTTTCACTCATTAACCAGTTAAAAAGAGAATATTCACGATCTTTCTTATATCAATCAATAAAGTAATCAATATAGACTGTTGTTGTAAATCCAAACAATACTAATAGTCCCTTCTGCCCAAGCTCCCAGGAGCCAGCCTGCTCTCTAGGGCTGCAGTGGGAGGGCTCACAGGTGTTGAGTGGAAGCCTGGCCCAACCAGTGAAATCTGGAAATGATCTCTCCTTAGAGCTAGGAAGTAACCAGATTCCCTAAGTACAGTTGTTCTACGGAAGGAATTCAGAGCATGTCACCTCAAAATACGCCACTGGGTGAAGAAGGAGTACTTCAAAATGAAGGCATCTGAAGAGAACCTGATAGAAGAAAAACTCCCTACCCTCCACCTATCTGCCTCAAAGCAGGAATGTTTGTAAAGCTGTCCCCCCTCTCCTTTCTACCAGGAAGGCAGAAGTTAATCATTAGAGACAAGTAAAGACCTTATCAGCCCAAAGAAGGCAACAGAAGAAATCTTCATAACAAACTTTACTAGCCCTTAGCTTCCATAAGCTTCCCATATATTTACCTTCCCATAATTTGCCATGCAATAGCCTAAACACTTCTTCCTTTTCTTGTCACTTCCTACAATATCATCATTTTCTTGTTGAGATGCTGTGTAAGTCCCATGTTCTAATCATGCCTTTGAGTTATTCATCACTGACTATACCTGTTCCTACGTGTGATGCACCTCCTCTTTCTTCTTCTTAATCTGTCTTTGTCAGTCTAATTTGCAGGGCCAGTTAGAGAGCATAGTAGGTAGAGGGAAAAATTTGTGTCCTTCCCCACACCGTCTACCCCTAACACACATGAAGATTTTCCTTTCAATTTCCATTTTGCTCTAGTTTCTGGAGTCTCTTTATCTTTTCAGTTTATTACAAAGATAGGAAATTATGGCTGAGGCCTCCCTCTGACCCTTAATCCTTCGTATGAAATGGTTTCTACAGGATTTTATTCCCTGGATCTGCTCCTGGAACAGTCCTTCTCTGCCACTCTCTCCATTTACACAGAGGACACCCGCCATTCTTGGCCTCCAAAGAAATTTCCTCCCCAGATTAACAGCCAATTTCCCCCTCTCCCTTGATTTGTTTATTCCATCAACACAGAATCAAGCTGAGATAGTTTCTGTTTTTTTTTTTTTTAAATCCTCCCTTTATTCTCATATTCTTTTTTTTTTTTAAGATTTTATTTATTTATTTGACAGAGATCACAAGTAGGCAGAGAGTGAGAGGGAGAGAAGCAGGCTCCCTGCTGAGCAGAGAGCCCAATGCGGGGCTCGATTCCAGGACCCTGGGATCATGACCTGAGCTGAAGGCAGAGGTTTAACCCGCTGAGCCACCCAGGTGCCCCTATTCTCATATTCTTAAAAAAACAAAACAAAAACAAAACAAAAAAACCTTCAATCCCCAGCCCTGCCTCATTTCTCTCCCTTCACATCAGAAATCTTCAAATAATCCATATTTATTGCCACCACTTCCTTAAAATGCATCCACCATTAACCCATTCTAATTAAGATTTCCTCCCATCACTGTGTTGACATTGTTTTTGTCAAGGTTACTAATGACATTTATCTCACTAAATCTGGTCATCAATTCTCTCTCTTCATCTTACTCAATTCTCATACAGCTTCTGATTTGGTACTGCCTGCCCTTAAGGAGCTATCTTCACTTGACTTCAGGAACATCCACTTTCCTTGTTTTTGTCCTGGCTGGCTGTCCATTTCTTACCATTCTTCTTTGCTGACTCCCCTTCTCTTCCTGACTTCCAAATGCTGGACTTCTCCAAGATCAGTCCCTAGTCTACTGTTCTTTGCATGCATTTTCTCCTTCACTCAGAAACCTGATCATAAATACCATCTCTATGGTGATGTCTCCTAGAATTACATCTTTGGCCCTCACCTCTTTGGTGAATTCAGACTTGGAAATTTATATGCCCCACTTCACATTTCCACTTGGCTATCACTTGGGCATATCAAACTAATTTTATCAGACTAATAAGAAAATTTTTGTTTTTTCCTCCTAAACTTGTTTCTCTATTGTTTCCAAAGCAATGAAGTATTATTTTCATTCTTCCCATGATGTTGGCCAAAAACTTTGCCTTATTCTGCAAATCTAATCCACTGGCAAATGTTGTCAGTTCTTTCCTCAGGGTATGTTCTGCCTCTGACATGTTACCACCACCACAGCAGGATCTCCAGTCCAGGCTGCCATTGTTTTATACCTCGTCTCTTACCTGGCTGCCTCACCTGGTCCTGTCTGTTCTACCTGACCCTGATCTTGACTCCCTACAGAAATTTCTACACACAGAAGACATAATTATCTTTTAAAATTGAATATCATAAGGGCAGTCAGTTAAGCATCCAACTCTTGGTTTCAGTTCAAGTTATGATCTTAGGGTCATGAGATGGAGCCCCATGTTGGGCTCAGCATGGAGTCTGCTTGAGATTCTTTTTCTCCCTCTGTCTTCCTCTCCTACTCATACGTTCTCCTTCTCTCTCCCTCAAAAGTAAATAAATAAATCTTGGTTAAAAAAATTTTTAAATAAAAATGAGTATCATAAATGTTTCTTTCCTTCATAAAACCTTCCCACAGCTTTCCTTTATACTTAATGCAAATCTCTGACCATGACCTAGAAGACATTATATGACCTGTCCCTCACCTCTCTCTCCTGACACTTTCTCCCTCTTCTCATGATGTCCCAGCAGCATTAGTCTTTGACTTTTTCTTGAATATCCCACATCTATGTCCATTGTGTAACCTTGATACTTGCTGACCTTTCTGCCTAGTTAGTATATTCAACCCAAATTGTTGCACAGCTACATTCTTCTCTGGTGTGTTCTCTTTCAGAATTTCCTCTAGAGTTCTTCCTTGACCCTATTTAACACACAGTCATCCCCTCCATGCCTGAAATTCTCTGCTACTCTTCCCCATGATCTTGCTTTGTAGTAACTTTGCACGTATTTACCTTACTTTATATATAGTCCTTTGTGATCAGTATGTACCACCATTGCAAATTATATTATCATCTTTAATGATTTCTTTAGAACATAAACTCCAAGAATAATGTGTAACTTGCAATTAAAATGATACCATTTCTTCTCAAAAGACATTATAGACTCCTAATAATTCCAAAGTGATCATTGAGATCTTGAACTCACGTGAGACCCAGAGCCTTCCTGCTCTGGGGAGAACTGTTTTATTCCCCTTGGTGCTATTCAGGAAGAAACTGGCCAAGATATTAACCTCTGACTTCATCCTTGGACAGGAAAATGGAGTGAAATCAACTGGGTCTTAACTCTCCCCAGGACAAATATTTTCCAACCCAATGAAAGATTTATTTTTATGTGCAGTGAAACATCTTTCTCCCCCCTCCTCACTCCTTGGAAAGAACCGAAACAAAGTTGGTTTGAAAAGTTGGCCAACTATTCTAATAAATCATCCTCAGGTTTGGATGTGAAGGTAAATTTATCAAGAGTAAAGGTCAGAGCATGTTCCCCGAAGCCACTGGAAACCAAACTCCAGCACTAACCACTGATAAACAAATGGCTTAAACCACATAGCTCAGAGGTTAAATTGTGCCATGAGAAATATGACTCGATATTTTAGGAGACTCAAAAAATATAAACCTTCTTCATAGCAAACACTTTGCCCACTGATTAAAAAATAAATTAAAAAGCGAAAACAAATCTAAAGTAAATTCCTATCTCTTTTCTTCTGAATGCAATAGTGATTGGAAAACAATTGTTAACTGCTCCCCCCCCATCAAAATTGCAGAAGTTCAGAGACTACTGACAGCATCAGGGAGCAAGTCTTCATACTGACATTGTGAGGCAAAAATTTTTACCACTTTTCATGCTCAAACTACATGCTACTAAGACTTAGACTTTTCAAATAGAATATATGAATGTCTTCCTCTGCTGAAGTTTGCACAGAGGTGGCTCGGGCTTAAATATTAAGGAACAAGGAAAGAAGGAGGATGAGAAGAAGCTAAAAGCTCTTAAGCGGTGTACTACTAATATGTTCCTGGAAATGGCACTGCCCTGAGTTTCACCTTGGGGTACAGGTGGAAGTCCCTCTCATTACTAATCCCCATTTGCTTAATTTTAGATAGGAGAATTTTCAAGTGAACTCTCCTACGGGAGGCTTCCCAGGGTGATCTTTTTATAATGCTTCTGATGTTGGAAGCAATCAGTAAGAGGTATATAGTGAGTCTTCCTAAAGAAAGGTAAATGAGAAACATGAAAAAAAGTTTGTTTTTTTCTACAGAACCTTTGGACATTATTTTACTTTTATAATCCTATGACATACATTCAGTAATGGAAATACATTTTTGAAATTCAAATAATTATTTGGGAAATAGAGATTGCAATTTGTAGGGCACAATTATTGCCCACAATTATTCCCAGACAGCATTGTGTATTTGACACATCAAACACTAAAAATTTTTTTAAAAGATTTTATTTATTTATTTGAGAGAGAGAACGAGCAGGGGAAGGAGCAGAGGGAGAGGGAGAAGCAGACTCTCTACTGAATAGGGAACCTGACACGTGACTCGATCCCAGGATGCTGAGATCATGACTGGCACCAAAGGCAGACGCTTAACTAACTGAGCCACCTAGGGACCCCCATTAAATAATGTTTTATTGAGTAAAGGAATGACCCTTGTGACACACATGCTCATCAAGATATAAAGAATATACCTCTTAACCAAAAAGAGCAGGGAATAAATCAGTAGTTAGGTCATTTTTGTATTAAAGAACTATAGATCTTCTTTAACACTTAGAGATCTAAATGTGAATGCTACGTCCATAGGTGAAATAAAGAACATTAGTCATAAAAGAAAATACTTGATAAATTGGATTAACTAGAAGTCACATATGCTGCTAATCAAAAGATGTCCCAGAAAGGGAGACAAACCCTAAGAGACTCTTAATCTCAGGAAACAAACTGAGGGTTGCTGGAGTGGAGCGGGGGTAGGGTGGCTGGGTGATGGACATTGGGGAGGGTCTGTGCTATGGTGACCACTGTTAATTGTGTCTGATGATTCACAGACCTGTACCCCTGAAACAAATAATACATTGTATGTCAATTTAAAAAAATGGGTAGGCAAGCAAAAGATAAGGAGACCAGATATACAATTTATATATATATATAATTACTTACATGCAGAATATAAGGGGAAAATTACAGACAAATAATTAAAAACATGCACAAATAAGCCAATATAAAACAGACAAAAAACTCAAGTAGATAATTCTCAAGAGAAGACATAGGATGGCTAATAAGCACATAACAAATTGCTCAGCATTACAAGTCAACAGGGAAGGGCAAATTATAACCACTATGTGATAGTGGTTATATCATGAAGCATTTCATATTCATGTGGCAACTGAACTCAAAGGTGGCCAAGGCTATCTTTTGCTGATGAGGATAACACACATTTAGAAAGCTCTTTGGCCGTTTCTTATAAAATTAACATCTGTCTACCCTGTAACCCAGTTTCCCTGGACATTTACTCATGAAATAGAACATATGTCCTCAAAAAGACTTTTCTATGTATGCTCCTAACAGTCTTATTTACAGTGACCAGAACTGAGAGTCATCCAAATACCCATCAACAAGAGAACAGGTAAACAAATTGCGGAATTATCACAAAATGGAATATTACTTGACAATAACTGGGACATACACAGTTGAATCTAAAAAACATGACATAAAAAAGTGATAAAAGCCAGACAGAAAAAGGTACATACTATATGGTACCATCAAAGGAAAACTAATCTACAGTGACACATAGAAGAAAATCATTGCCTCTGGATAGGTGGATTGGATAATAAGGAATGAGGAAGTTAAACGTGGTCAGAATGGAACTTTCTGGGGATGATGGAAATGTTCTAAATCTTGTTCTGAGTGGTGATTACACAGGTGTTTACAACTGTCAAATCTCACCTGACTAAATCCTTATAACCTGGGTATTTTAATTCCTATAACCCAACATAATTTTTTAAAAATATTAATTGATTTTTTTTAATATCACTGGCTGTTAAATTTTTTTCTGTAAAAGACCAGATAGTAAATATTTTAGAGATTGATACTGTCTGTGTTAACAATTCCTCAACTGTGCTATTTTAGCAGGGAAGTGGTCATGAACAGTACATAAACAATGGTCATGTCTCTGTGCTTATAAAACTATATTCACAAAAACAGGTGACATTTTCGTTTGTGGGCCATAGTTTTCTACCTCTGTTCTATATCCTTACTTAATTTCTCTAACTGATCAATTAGTTATTAAGAGAGATATATTGACATATTTCCCGTATTGGTGAGTCTTTCAGTTTCTTTTATCTGTCAAATTTTACTTCTTATATGTCAAGGCTTTTTTTTATTATATGTATGTACTATGTATACTTGTAAATGTACTAGTGAGCTGAAACTCATAAAATTTTTTCATTAGTGTGTTCTGTATCTGCAGATCAATAAATTCAATAATTTACTTTAAATTTAAATATACCTTAAAATCTCAAGCTAGGACAGAATTCTATTATTAAATAGCAAAATACTACATTTTTAAAGTAAAATGTATCCATTATGTATTTTTTCCATTTTTAAAATTTTCAACCTTTTGGTGCCTTTCTATTTGTAGAATAATTTCTTATAAGCAGCATAGAGCTAGTTTTGTTTTTTATCTTAAAAATTTGTTGTCAGTGTATGTACATATATATATATTGCATATTATGATTTCTAACACTTTTTTGCTTTCTCTATGCTTCTCCTTTCATGTTCATTAGTTTCTCTTTTGATATTGAATATATTTATTGAATTTTTATATTCCCTTTCCACTCTACTGTTTTATAAGCTACACACCAGTTCTTTAAGTAACATCTAAATACATGCATATTTTACTACAAATCTAAAGTCAATGTCTAGGAACAATAAATTAATAGTAGTGGAATTGGGGGCGCCTGGTTGGCTTAGTGGGTTAAGCCTCTGCCTTCGGCTCAGGTCATGATCCAGGGTCCTGGGATCGAGCCCCGCATTGGGCTCTCTGCTCAGCAGGGAGCCTGCTTCTCCCACTCTCTCTACCTGCCTCTCTGCCTACTTGTGATCTCTCTCTCTGTCAAATAAATAAATAAATCTTTAAAAAAATAGTAGTGGAATTGAAGTTAACATACAATATTAATTTCAATTCCATTACTCCATCATAGCATTTTATCTTTTCCAATATTTTGGTGCTATGTTCTACCTCCCCAATTAAACATTGTTATTATGATTGCATAAGCCAATTTGTTATTTTTTCTTACATCTGAGGACTTCAAGATTATTTTCTTTTACTGAAGTATTTCTTTCAGAAATTATTTATGTTAGAGTCACTTGAGTCAACACTGTCAGTTTTGTTTTAATAAAAATGGATTTACTACCCTCTCTTTCTTCAACAATAATTTATCTGGATACCCTTCAGAATGTTGAAATCATTATTTCACTGTCTCTTTCTCCACAAATGCTACTGAAAATTCAGGTATAAGTCTGTCATTTCTTCATAAGAAATCTGGTTTTTTATTCTGGGACTCTTTATGTTTTTTAAGTATGTATATATGTATATATGTATGCATGTATGTATGTATTTATTTAGAGTGAGTTGGGGGAAGGACTGAGGGAGAGGGAGAGAGAGAGAATCTTCAGCAGACTCCCTACTGAGTCTGGAGCCCCAGGTGGGGTTTGATCACAGGATCCCAAGGTCATGACATGAGATGAAATCAAGAGTCTGATGCTCGGCTAACTGAGCCACTTAGGTGCCCCCTTCTGGGAATCTTTAATATCTTTTTTGTTTTCTCTTTTTTGTGTTTTGCAGTTTTACTGGACTTATTATTATTATTATTATTAATATTAATATTCTTAACATGCTTTGGGCTTCTTGAAGCAGAGGGTTTTTCTTCTTCTTCTTCTTCTTCTTCTTCTTCTTCTTCTTCTTCTTCATCTTTTCTGGACATTTTCAGTCTTTATCTCATCAAATACTGTGTTTCATCCATTCTTCCTTGACTTTCAATCAGCTACTTGATAGTGCTTTTCAGTCTTTCCTCCATGTCCTTATCTTTATGTTTCATATCTCTTAGTTTCTCTGGAATCCTGATAAGTTCTCCAGATTCATTTTTCAGTTCACCAACTCTCTCTGAAGGATTGTCTAATTTTCTATTTAAAGTATCTCTTGAAGGGCACCCAGATTGTTCAGTCGGTTAAGCATCTGATTCTTGGTTTCAGCTCAGATCATGATCTGAGGGTCCTAATATCAATCCCCACATTGGCTCTGCACTGGGCATGGAGCCTGCTTAAGATTCTCTCTCCCTAGTCAATTATCATATGGTTTCACTTATTTGTGGAGCATAACAAATAGCATGGAGGACAAGGGGAGATGGAGAGGAGAAGGGAATTGAGGGAAAAACGGAAGGGGAGGTGAACCATGAGAGACTATGGACTCTGAAAAACGATCTGAGAATTTTGAAGGGGTGGGGGGTGGGAGGTTGGGGGCACCAGGTGGTGGGTATTGTAGAGGGCACGGATTGCATGGAGCACTGGGTGTGGTGCAAAAATAATGAATACTGTTATGCTGAAAAAATAAAAAATTAAAAAAAAAAAAAGATTCTCTCTCCCTTCCCCTTTGCCCCTCCCCTGAACCCACTTACATGTGCTCTCTCTCTCTCCCCCCCCAAAATATATATATGTACATATATATATATAATGTCAATTATAAAATTTTTCATTCCTATAATTAATTTCCTTTAGAGTTATTTTCAAATCTTCTATCATCCCTTATTCATGTTTTAAATTCCCAATTCAATTAAACTATTTAACACTTACAATTTGCACATTACTATTCTAATATATGAGGCTCTTGGAGATAAAATTATACTGCTTATTATTTTTGCTGTCACTCATGGTGACTTCTTTCCTTCTGTTTTGAGATTTGGCATTTGGTAGGTCTTCCTTTGACCTTATGTCCTTGTGAGTTACAATTCAAGCATAGCCTCACTACCAGTGAAAGCCCAGCTGCCTGGTTCCTTTCATTATTCACTTATGAAATAAGTACCTAAAAAAACAAATTTTATTTTTTTCCTAAACAACAAATTTTAAGCCTATAGTACGGGAAGAATATTTCTCCCTTGAGCATGTTTTAAAAATTATAAATTTATTTTGCCACTGGGACAAATACTTTGCCTCATTATTCATGTGTGGTGCATTTGCTGTTTTCCTATCCCTGCAGAAGGCAGCTGCACAAAAATGTATCACTGCTCTTTGCTACTGAGTAGGAATGACACTAGCTCTGATTGCTTTTATGTTAGAAATTTTATGTTAAATTTCCACTTGTAGGTGTTTTCTTAAGCAAGAGTTTCCCCATACAGAGTTGACTGCCTCACTCTCATACCTAAATGTTTTTAGGCTTCTCCGTCCTCATTCTCCAAGCCACCTCCATCTCTTGCTGGGACAGAGCAGGACCTTCAGAACTGACCTCCTGACCCACCTCTGATACTCCTCCAATCCATTCTTATTACAACAACTTCATAAACTGAGGTAACAAGGCAGTTCTGAAGAAATTAGATTTGTATTTATGAGGTAACCATTAAAACCATGAAGAATCTGAAGGATTTAAAAGCTATTTGTTTAGCCATCCAGCGTTCTTCTAAAGGCACTGGGTGGTGGGGGGAGGTTCCTGGGAGGTTCAGTGGTGATTGGAATGAGCCTGGAGTCGGGTTGTGTGCTCAGCTGGGAGTCTGCTTGAGGATTCTCTCTCTCTCTTGCCCTCTCTCCTTGGCCCTCCCCCCTGCTTGCACACTCATACAGTCTTTCTCTCTCTCTCAAATAAATAAATAAATCTTCTAAAAAATACAAAGAAGACACTGGTACAGAAATAAAGGAAAAGCAAAATGGAGGGAATAAAACACAATGAGGTGAAAGGACAAGAGGGGTTCAGGTAGCAAGATGGAGGAGAGTGAAAAGATAAAAGGGGAACTGAGGGCTCTCTGGAGAAAACACTCTAGATTTTCTTCAGCTCTTCTTTTGGTTAGGCCATATAAACTGACCTTGAGAATGGGGTGGAAATCACAGGGTGAGAGGGGAGGAAAATGGAATGCCCCTCTTGCTCTTGAAAGGCTCAGATGCAATAAATCTTATGTGATGTGACAGTGTACCCCATGAGACCCAGCGTGGGCATAGGCTGATGGGGTTTGGGCAGGGTCTGGTAGTCATCCACTAGCACCACAGACCTCTGAGGCCGTGCTCTTCACTTGAGCGTAAAGCTGTTTGGAGAGGGCAGGACGGTATTTGAAATGGCTGAGTTGTCTGGGGCTGAACGGGCTTCTTCTCAGAAAATTTTGGAAGACAGGAGGTAAGAAAAAGAGGAAGAAATACACAAGTACTGCCTGATAGAAGAAACAGAACCAAGGACCTGACTGGATCTACTCTCTCTGAGTAAGACTCCATTTGCAGGACGTGTGTGGCTATTGGAATCTACTAGGCTATACAGGTGTTGGGTATTCAGCCATTCCCTGCTGTCTAGACTAGCAGTGGGCAGACCGGAGTCTTGGGAATAAGAACACAGATGTGGAGGAAAGAGAGGAGAAATAAGAAGACTTCATTCTTCAGTATCCAAGATGTTCCTTCCAACTGTGAGTGGAGCACTGATGGCTTCCGGGGGACCTCAGTCCAGGGCAACACCTGTCTGTCAAACTAAACATTATTCCTACCATTACCTGAGGGTAAATCAAGAGAATCTTTGACATACTTCCTGAAAAAAGATTTGGGTGGGGATGGGGGAGGGGCAGAGTCTCATTTGCTAAGAAAGGGTCTCATCCTTATTCTTAAACAACTTCTTCTTCTTCTTCTTCTTCTTTTTCTTCTTCTTCTTCTTCTTCTTCTTCTTCTTCTTCTTCTTCTTCTTCTTCTTCTTCTTCTTCTTCTCCATCCTCTTCTCCCCCTCCTTCCCTCCTTTTTTTTTTATTTTTAAGATTTTACTTATTTGTCAGAGAAAGAGAGAGAGGGAGCACAAGCAAGGGGAGCAGCAGGCAGAGGGAGAAGCTGGTTCCTTGTCGAGCAGGAAGCCCAATGTGGGGCTCAATCCCAGGACCTGGGGATCATTACCTGAGCTGAAGGCAGACTCTTAACCGACTGAACCACCTGGCCGTCACTCTCTTAAACGTCTAATGGACAGAAATCATGCCTCCTCTACATGAGCAGCACAGATTCAGGACCAGAGTACTGTTTGAGCTCCCAGTCCTGGCTCTGCACCTGCTAGTTGTGCTAACTTGGGTAAGTTACTTAATGTCTCTGTACGACAGTTCCTCATGTGTGAAATATAAGGATTAATTGTGTTAGCAAATATAAGTGCTTGAAACAGTCCCCGGCCCATATAGAAACATCAGGAAATGTTGGCTATAATGACCATACCCTCGCTAGGTCAAAGCCAATCTGGCCCCAAGGTCTCACTCACCGAAGTGCTTAGGACATGTGATACAAACCATGTTGGTGGCTGCCTCTTCCTCCTGTGGTGGTACAAAGGCTGAGTTTCTGCAGCCCATGTGGGGATAAGCACATGGTTATTGATTATTGATTACTGATCTACACTCATATCCGTCATCACCCTCTGCCATACAGTGCTATCGTCAAGCAGGTGAGGGCTCTTCAAGGTTACTGGGTGTACAGAGACACCGGTCATAATGCAAGTTTATTATGCGGATCCTTAATGAAGCTCTCGAAAACATGATGCTGAGTGCCCAGCCTCCATGAACTCCAGACAACCAGCTGCTCCCTGAGAACCTGGCCCCTCCAGGAAGAGTGCTATTTGCTCCCTTACAACCCAGAACCTATTATTTTCCAGTGACCAGGATACCTCTAACAAGTCCTCCCTTCCTCTAATAGAACAAATTTGGATCTCTTTCCCCTTTGAGAACATCCCTCTGATCCTTTTAATGGATGTAGAACTAAAAGAAGAACAGTCTGTTAACTTCCCTGTGGGTTTGTGGAAAGCACAGACCTCAGTGACACAAAGTTAATCCTCCTGAGATATTTTTCTGGGTATATCATCAGTCCATGGGGAGGGGGGGAAGATACTACTTGTCAATCTCAACATCATTTAAAGAGGGTAAACTAAATATTATGTTATTCCTGATGATGTCGTTAAAAAGTAAGCAGAAACACTGCTGAAGCATTATTGCCAAAGGAAAGCTTGGGTGTTTGAGGATGGTTGGGAAGGGGATCCAAAGATGAGGGCAATTCATCCATTGCTCTTTTTTTTTTTTTTAAAGATTTTGTTTATTTATTTGACAGATAGAGAGATCACAAGGAGGCAGAGAGGCAGGCAGAGAGAGAGAGGGAGGAAGTAGGCTCCCCGCTGAGCAGAGAGCCCAATGCGGGGCTCAATCCCAGGACCCTGAGACCATGACCCCTGAGACCATAACCCGAGCCGAAGGCAGAGGCTTTAATCCACTGAGCCACCCAGGCACCCCTCACCCATTGCTCTTAAAGAATGCAGGATCTGGCTGTGACCAAGCTTGAAACACAGCAGGCGTAGCTTACTATAATGGGTTGCAAATACGGAGCAATTCAGCCTGCCTACCATGAGCCACGTTGCTTTTATAAAATCCTATATGTATTCATCCTCTGTTCTGCTCTATTCCCCAAACTGACACTTTTGATCAGATTCGTGGGCTACAAGATAGCCTCATACTTGAGTGGTTTCTTCCACTCTTGGTATTCATCCCCAAATTCTCTATTAATAGGAACTGAGGCTCAGAAAACAAAGCCCCGGAAAGGAACAGACAGATGTCTACATTTTAACAGGAGAATCAATTAGCTGCTGCCCAGGAAGTTATTTGGAAACCCAGGTGAGGATGCAGCTGTCAAAGCGAGGACAACCACTGTATCCCTGAAGAATTTTATTTGCATCTGAATGCAATCTCCACCCACAGAAGGGCTGCCTGACTTGCTTCCAGGCTAACATCAGTCAATGTTTTCGTGGGAAAGACCACTTTGACTTAGGGGTAGAAACACACACAGCTTCTTGTACCTGCTTTCCTGACACCTGCCTAGGAGTCACAGAAAGAATTCTCAAAAAGGAGGTGTCTTAGCCAAAGATCTCCTAGGCCTTGTTTACTATGGTAAAGCGGCCTTTCCTCTCTGCGCCAGATGTGGGGAAGAAGGTACAAGGACTTTTAAGAAGATTTAGTTTAGATAGAACTGGATTGATTTCAAGGGGCTTGGTTTTTGCTTAAGAAAGTCCCCAATCAGACTGAAAACATGATCACTGCTTGAGTTGTAAGTTTTCCTTCTAGTTACCAGATTCCGCTCCTTATTCTCCAAAGTATACTAGATATTTGCTTTGTTTCCAGAACGAAAGCATCAGTCTTTCCTAAAATGCATTGCCAACTTAGAGCCATTTTCAAACTACTCAAGCCAATCAAAACAGTATCTCTCCAGAGGTAGTGTTGAGAATAGGTTGCAGACATAGCTTTGCACCAGAAAAAAAGTTGAGTTTGGAGAGAATTCTCTACTGACCTTGCACACGTTACTTGTTGCCCATGGCTTCACAAGTATGGATCACAAGTGTGTCCTAAGAGCTAAGTACTACAGATGAATAGAAAGTCTTTGGTACAGAACCTGGTGCATAACAAAGGGTTAATAAGATAGTCAATGTCTCTGCGTTGTCCCTTAATTCTAGTAAGTGTATTACCTTTGGAGTTGCTAGAACTCATTCCCCACTCAGGAAAAAATGTTTCATGAAAACTTTATTTATTTATGTGCTCTGTAGTCAGCCACATGGCTAGAATTTGGATCACAAACCCCTTTGAAAATATAATTAAAGCCATGGATTCCCTTCTTCCAGAAGAAAAGTTACACATTTTAAAAGGAGTACCAGGGTACACCGATGTTCTTAGTAGCATTAGTCACAATAGCCAAAAAGTAGAAATAAGCCAAATGTTCATTGACAGATGAATGGATAAACAAAATGTTGCATGTACAGGCAATGGAATAAAAATTCATTCCTTCAAAAGGAACGAAATTCTGACACATACTACAACATAAACGAACCCTGAAACCATTATGCTGTGAAATAAGCCAGACACCAATGAATACGCATTCTATGATACCATTTACTTGAAGTACCTAGAGCAGGCGAATTCACAGAGACGAAAGTGCAATGGTGGGTGCCAAGAATGGGGGGGGGAGGGGCTTGGATTTATTGTTTAATGGGTACAGGGTTTCAGTTTGTGATGAGGAAAATGTTCTGTGGATGGATGGTGGTGATGTACTTCATGCCACTGAACTGTACAGTTAAAAATGGTTAAAATGGCAAATTGTATGTTATGTGCATTTTCCCACAATTAAAAAAAAATAATACCAGGGAACTCTGGTTCATTGAGTCCAGAGGAAGACTTAATTTTTTAAAAATTTAAATTCAAGTTAGTCAACACATAATGTGTTATATTAGTTTCACGGGTAGAATTTAGTGATTCATTAGTTAGATACAATATATCCAGTGCTGATTACTTCAAGTGCCCTCCTTAATGCCAATCACCGAACCCCATCCCCCAACCCCCTTCCCTCCACCAACCCTCAGTTTGTTCCCTAGAGTTAGAGTCTCTCATGGTTTGCCTCCCTCTCTGTTTTTATCTCATTTAATTTTTCCTTCTCTTGACCTATGTTCATCTGTAGACTTAAATATTTTTTAAGAAGCTTTACCCTGCTACATAATTTATATACCATCCAATTCACCCATTTTAAGAAAGCCATCAGCTGTTTTACCAAATTTAAACATTTGTACAACCATCCCTATGATCCAATTTTAGAGTATTTCCATCACCTCAAAATGTTACCTTGTATACATGTGCAATTAATTACTTGTTCCCAACCTGGCTCAGACGAACACTTGTAAGATTTCTGCCTGGCTAACATTCCCTTTTCCACAAGTTTCATAAAAACGAAATGACAGAACATGTAGTAATTGTGTCTGCTTTCTTTCCTTAAGGATAGCGATTTTCAGATTCCTCCCCATTGCTGCATGGGTCAGGATTTCGCTTCCTTTTGCTGCCGAGTGGTATTCTACTGTGCGGCTGTTCCCCAGAATGCTTATCCACTCACCACTTGACTGATACTGGGATTATTTCTGGGCTTTGGCTACTGTGAGTAATGCTGTTGTGAATATTCGCGGATGAGTCTACATAAATACACGATTTTATTTCTATTTATAGATAATTAGCGCATAATTGCCAGATTATAAATTAAGCATCTTTGTTTAACTGTTTGAAACAACTACCAAATTGTTTTCCAAATTGTCTGTACCATTTTGCATGTCTACCAGCAGTGCATTCAAGTCGTTGCTTTTTGTTTTTTTTTAAGATTGTATTTATTTATTTGAGAGAGAGAGAGAGAATGCACAAGTGGGAGGAGAGGCAGAAAGAAAGGGACAAACAGACTCCCCCTGAGCCTCATGACCAGAGCCGAAGGCAGGTATTTAAGAAAATGAGCCACCCAGGCGCCCCTAAGTTTTTGTTTTTGAGGTTGTTTTGTTGTGTTGTTTTCATTTTGAAGCTCCATTGGCATCTGATTAATACGTATGCGTACGTGGGCAGAAAGAATAGATTGAAACCGGTCGATTGGGCATTTCATTGTTAAAATTTTGCGGTATACATGTAACCCCTGGTAAAGAAATTCTTACTGCTCTCACTGTCTTTAAAACAATGTAATAGACAAATTTTATATTCAATGCTACAAGCTTTTTCTTACCTTAACATTTTACCTTACCTTAACATTCCTCACCTATTCGTGAGGAAGTGTTTCATAGCAAATATGCTGCTTTTTGGTGATTATCTCAACCTCCAGGCAGAATTGCAGACAGGGGAACAGCAGGAGTTCCTGAGCTAATTTGTCTGGCTTTGGATCCTGGTTCCACTACTCACCGTCTTTGTGTCTTAGAGGGTATGTTATTGAACATCTCTGGGTGACACATTTTTTTTTATCTTCAGGTGGAGAGAACAATAGTATTACTTCACAGAGTTGTCCTAAGGATGTCAAGTACTTAGAACGGCATGTCATATATTAGATATACTTTATTAAAAGAAGAATTATGAGCAGGAATAAGGTTTAAGCCAAAGGAATCATTGGTAAAGTTCCAGGAAGTGGCTGGGAAGATTTAACTCCATTCACCTCCTGTGTGTGAATGCCTATAGGGAACATGAAAATGACTAAAACATTGCACTAGAATCAAAAACCCAACTCGCATGTATGTGGGTAATGTGGAGGGTAGAGAGAAAATTAAACACACAAATATGATGCAGATCCCAGCGCAAGATTTCCTTGGTTCTCTAATTTCCTTGTGTCCTCATTATGTAGACACTGTTAACACCAGTGCTTGAACCCTCTCTGTTCCTGGTGCCCCAGGACACATGCGTGTGCATGCACACGTATACACACAATATGGGATTTAAAAATCTAGCACCTAGGGGCACCTGGGTGGCTCAGTGGGTTGAGCTTCTGGCTTTGGCTTGGGTCATGATCTCAGGGTCCTGGGATTGAGCCTCATATCGGGCACTCTGCTTGGCAGGGAGCCTGCTTCCTCCCCTCTCTGCCTGCCTCTCTGCCTACTTGTGATCGCTTTCTCTCTGTCAAATAAATGAATAAAATCTTAAAAAAAAAATCTAGCACCTATACATTGGGACGACTCAGAGTATATTCAACAGACAAAGAGAAATGTTTCCATGATGCACATTTAAAAAGGAGAATATTAAATGGATCAGGGTAACGCTTGGCTTATTCTGTAAAATCAACCTCAGGATTATATAGAATGAAGGGGCAAAGAAATGGATGGACATTCTTCTCCCCACCCCATCCCGAGGTGGTCACTGCAGTCACGGTAGGCAAGAATCCAGGCAGCCGAGAAAAACCCCATGTGTGATGGACCAATCAGTTCTTTGTTGCCATGCTCCCAGTTCACAGCACAGAAATTCGGAGGTTTTAGAAATCAAAGACTCCAACTGTCTTCCTTTACTAGGGAGGTGAAACGACAATTTTGAAAAGACTGATATTCATGTAAGTAGGACCAAACTCCTGAAAAGTACTCTTTGCATTCAACTGTGCTTGCTCAGCCAATCTGAGCTCCTTTCTACCAGAAGGAATGGGAATGCGGAAGGAAGGAAGCAACGGCTGTCTCCTGAAGTGCCACGGGGACTTTCAGATGTCAGCCTAAGTCTTGTGTCACATCAGCTCATGAGCCTTCACTAGCAGTAAAGATCCTACTTGGATTTAGGTACAGACTCTCCTCCCCACCAGAGCCCAAAGCCAATACTGCATCCCAATAGGACTGTTGCCCCCTCTTCAAGCACAGATTGGACAATGAGGCCTGTCTTCACTTCTGACCTCCCTTTTTTCCACCCTCCTTTTAGGAGAATCTTTGCCCTCATCATCCCATCCTCTAGCACCCAATCCCCAGTGTCCAAGGCTCCTAGCATGAGAAGATATTTATGACTAGGTCAACAGCAGTAAATATATTAGCTTCTGTCGGGCCCAGCCTTATACCAGTTCTTCTAGGCTCTATACCTGAGTGTTTCTCAGTTAATGGCTTTCATGGGAAGCCATGTGTGACCGAGTGACAGGGAGAGCCAAAAGACTCAAGGCTTGACTTAAATCTTTGCTCCAAATTACACATTACATAGAGATAATCAAAACTCAAGGATACATGGGCTGAAAACACAAATGTACTACCCAAACATTCCCTGAAGCAGAATCATTGACTGTATAAATGCCAAGGAATTGTGAATTTTGGTGACTTTACAACTGTATCCCAGATCTATCATTTTTTGACATTATTATCAATTTGGGAGTACAAATCTTTGTAGTTCAAATTTGGTTCCATTAAACCACACAGAGGAAATAAGTACAGAAGAAGAACCCATATAGTTACCATTTATAAAGCACTTAGAATGTGCCAGACACCTTTCTAAATCCTTTACACAGAGTATCTCATATATCCTTCACAAATACCCAAGATCTAGACAGTAGAGTTATGTCCTTAGTACAGATGAGGAATCTGAAGTTAAGTATTAAGAAGTAGCGCGAGGTCTGATGCCAGGACACCTGGTTCCTGAGCCTGTGCTCCTAACCACGCAGCCCATCATTAATGCCCAGGGTATAACTTGGGTGCTACAGAGGATGCCTGACTTTCTACAACCAGCTCTTTTGTTTCCTGCTTCCTCTCTCCATCCTTCTTCTTGCTAGTTTATTTCTGACATACTTCTACTCTCATTTTTGTGACTTGTGCCTTATCACTACTATGATATCAATAGATACAGTTAAATGTTGGGCTTCTAGGCCAACAGATCCTAAACTGAGTGTAATTTTTAGTTTTCCTTACAACTAACCATATTGTGAGATATTTTTCTCTCCCACCCTTCATATATTTCTTCCTTCGTTTCCTTCCTCTCTCCCTCCCTTTACCCCTCCTTTCCATATTCTTTCCTTCACTGGAGTATTAAGTCGCACTATTAATTAATGAATAATATTAATTAATATTAATAAATAGTTAATATTCATTAAATAATAGTGTTAATTACACTATAGGCACAACTTTGTGGTTTTCAGTGGTTCTCATGAAGGGTTAATTCTTCCATGTCCTGCCCTCCTGGAAGAACATTTGGAAATATCTGGACATTTTCAGTTGTCACTAATAGGAAGGTCAGGGAGAGTATTCTACTAGTATGTACTGGGTAGGGGCCTTGGAGGCTGCTAAATATTCTACAATGAACAGAACATCCCACCAAACCAAAGAATTACTGATCCAAAATGTCAATAGCTTCGTCATTGAGGAAAGCTTAAATAGATATAGAATAATCCGAGGTGTCATAAACAGTTCATTGTGCAGTGCATGTAGTGGAGAGGGCATAAAGAATAAAAAATGACAGTAGTACATACAGTTAAGTGCTTCAATTAAAATATGTACAAGTTAGGGAGGTAGCACAAGGGAAAAACATAGGAAGTGTGTGTGTGTGTGTGTGTGTGTGTGTGTGTGTGTGTGTGTGTGTGTATGTGGCTATAAAGATTGTCCAAGAAGGCTTCACATGGGATGCAAGTGCAGAACTACTTCCTCAAAGTTTAATGGGGTGGCAGAATAACTCTAGGGACATTGGGGAATAACTCTAGGAAACAATGGGGAGAAAGCACGGTCTTTCGGGGGAAACTCCCCATAATTTGGGCTGCTATAGAATGGATTACAAAGACTTTAGGGTTAGTATTAGGAGTTTGCCCCTGAACATTACAGACAGCGGAGTGTCATCACAGGGTTCAAGTTAGCAATATGGCAGACTCCGAGGTGCTTCCAGGAATGCTGCAGTCCACCATGTGGACTGGCATGTGGGAAGAAGGGGCAGACTGCAGTACTAACAAGGAAGCCCTGAGTAGAGTCTGGGAAGCAATACCTGGGACATGAACCAGGGCAGCAAGATTTGGGAAGGAGAAATAGAGTGAAACTATGGGAAATTTAGTAGACGGACTCAGCAGCAGCTAACTGGTAGCTATGGAGGGAAAATAATGAGAAGTCCTTCAGTTCTGGCTTGGGCAATTGAGCAGAAACTGTAAGATGCAATATAAAGGAGCTGGGGTTTATTGGTGTGGTGGGAAGGCATCACTTAGTTTTTTCAAATGAGTGTGCTGAGTTTGTGAACACAAGTTGTTGTTGCAAGAATGAAGACATTCGTGAAGCTACTGGACAAATCCGGACCTCAAGGGGAGTCATGAGTTGCATAGGTAGGTGGAGAATAGGGGAAGATGAAACAGGGGCTTTGGGGTGAGTCCCTGAAGGAGAAAGTCAGCAACTCCCTATACAATGTGAAAGGAAGGAGGGCAAAGCGAGCTCAAGCCTCAGTGGCATTGATGGCAATGGCTACCCATCTGATTGGAAAGCCCCAATAGCAGGGGTTTTCAGGAAGTAAAAGGTACTTAAGTCAGTCTGGGAGGTAGAATTAAGTTTTTGATCATGAGTGAAGACTCAAGTGGCAAGAAGACCTATGACTCAGGCCCAGACAAGCAGGTTAGTTTAAGTTAGGACTCTGGGCTCTGCAGGAAATGACAGAGATGGATGATAAACCAAGATGGAAGTGGAGGCTAGGTCAAAAAGTTAGGGGTTGATTGTGTACACAGATAATGGACCTTCAGCCATAAAGCTACCCTTAGAACCTCCAAGTGGTAGATTGGAGAATGTTCCCTTCTCTGTCAATTATTGGCTCAGATACTGGGTATCTCTAAGTGGTTGGGGTTGGATAAATCTCTAAGTGGAGGGCATTGGGGCAAACAGTTAAGTGAGTCTGGGAAGGCAGAATGGAAGGTGTCATCCAGCCAAACCACATAATAAGAGGTTAAACCTGTCTCAGAATTGCTCTTTTCAGAAGGTGCCCCATACCACCGCTCATGCTTATTATCTAGACTTTGTAATTTAGTAGCATTAGTACCTTTGTGTCTTTTGATCTACCTTGTAAAACTGCCAAATTCCTAATGTGAGCCAGCTTCTTTTTTTTTTTTTTTTAAGATTTTATTTATTTGACAGACAGAGATCACAAGTAGGCAGAGAGGCAGGCAGAGAGCGAGGAGGAAGCAGGTTCCCCGCTGAGCAGAAAGCCGATGCAGGGCTTGATCCCAGGACCCTGAGATCATGATCTGAGCTGAAGGCAGAGGCTTTAACCCACGAGCCACCCAGGTGCCCCGTGAGCCAGCTTCTCAGATGAATCTATCACTGACGATCCTGGGAGGATTCAACCCTCCTTTATGGGGGCTGCAAATATAATTGTTTTCTTTATTTTAAAATATGTTTTCTTGAATTATTTTATATGGCATGGTATATTTTTCTTGCTATTCCTAGTACTTCGGGTATAGGAAAAAAAATCAATGTATCTTAGTTAAAAAATAAAAAATAATGATCTCTTTATCTCTGTTTTGACTTGTCTTTGTCATTGAGTTTATTTGTTAATCACGAATCTGTTGCTTTTTCTTACATATCACCCTTTAAATTTCAAATTCTGTTAGTCATAGACACATACACACATACACATAGATTTGTTTGCTTAACTATGAAACACATTCCATCTTTATGACGTTGGCATGTTCATGTTTTAACAAGCTGCCTCCTAACCATCATCCTAATCTTATTTGATTGGGTGCATTTGGGGATGGAAAAATATTTAAGCTGCAATTCTCAAATTATATTTGGCAGAGGATAATATGTTTCCCCTTTCTCAGTACCAAACTGTACAAAAATATATGATCAAATTTTTCAAATAATGTGTTTTCTTTAAACATGTTTAAACATGTTATTCTTTAAACATGTTATTCTTTATAACATAGAAGCAGTCTCGGCTTGAGCCTGAGCTACACCCAACCCTGGGCGTCCGATATGCCTGGGTTTGACTGGCAAGCTGGTGGGGCGAGTAACACTCTGGGGTCTACTTGGATGCGTTAAGTTGCATGAGCCTACCTCGAGGACAGGAGTGAAATATCCAGAGGACAGTCTGACGTCCCTGGACGGACGTTAGTGGCTGATATTTGAGTCCTCTAGAAGGCAAGCTGCAGCTAGAAGATAACTGAGCTATGGGAACCGTGTCAGAATCTCTTGGAAGGTTCTAGAGCACAACCAGTTCTGTATTATACTGACGAAGGATAGGACAGGAGCTTCTACCCACCTTTATGCAAAATCCTGCACAGCTTTGACGTACTGAGAGCGCTACCCTGGCCTTGAGAGGATGTGCAGATTTTCTGACATGGATACACTACTCCATAGCAGGCACCGCTGGAGAGGCACGTGTGCGGTACTGTAACCGGGTTTATCAGGAAGGCGACACGCAAGAGGGCCCTGAGATAAGAGAGGAAGTATCTCCCTGATACCACGTGGCTATTGTAACTGAGGGACTATTTTTGAACACAGATAATAACCCTCCAAGGATCAAGCGGATGTGATGTTGAAGATTTTCAGAGGTTTTGTAGGAGCAATTTGGAGATAGCATTTGTGAAGCTATTGCTATTGATTCTGTACTAATTGTAATCACAGCTGGAAAACCTGTGAAGGGCTCCCGGGTGGCTCAGGCAGTTAAGCATCTGCCTTTGGCTCAGGTCATGATCCCAGGGTCCAGGAATGGAGTCTGACAGCAGGCTCCCTGCTCAACGGGGAGTCTGCTTCTCCCTCTGCCCCTCCACTCCTGCTTGTGTTCCCAATCTCTCTCTCAAATATGAATAAATAAAATCTTAAAAAAAATAAAACTGGTAGAAATGTATATTAAATTATTTGATATTGATTAAATTATTAAGTTATTCGATATAATTATTTAATGTATATTAAATTATTTGATATAAATTGATGTGATAGAGATGTATATAAATTATTTGACTTAAAATTATTTAAATTTCTAATATATTGGGGCATCTGGGTGGCTCAGTGGGTTAAGCCTCTGCCTTCAGCTCAGGTCATGATCTCAGGATCTTGGGATCGAGCCCCACATCGGGCTCTCTGATCAGCAGGGAGCCTGCTTCCCCCCTCTCTCTCTACCTGCCTCTCTGCCTACTTGTGATCTCTGTCAGTCAAATAAATAAAATCTTTAAAAGTAAATTTTTAATATATCAATAGATAAGAACATGTTAGTTTTCTCCTTCATATTCATATAAAATATTTTTAGAGTCTGTGAGATAAAATGGGTAATTTATAGGATTCCAGATCAGGCAGAAATGGATGTGAATTCCAATTTCCTACTTACTAGTTGGGTGGCCATAGACAAGTTTCTTAAACTATCTGTGCCTCAGTTTTGTCCTGAGTAACATGAGAATAACACAGACACACACACTTTATCAAGTTGTTGCAAAAACATACTTAAAATACCCATCCCAATGTCTGACATCTATTAAGTACTCATTAACGTTACCTCAACCCACTTGCCTCAACACTATCAGTTATCATGTGCATGACATGCTATGCTCTGTGAGTAAAACAGAAGAAAAATGTCCCATAGGAGGCTGTCGGGAAGCTCTAGTCTTTTTTTTTTTTTTTTTTTTGGTCTGGGTAATTTATTTTCCCCCAGAAGTGTCATGTTGTCTTTGAAAGATGCTTTCATGTTAGTCTCCCTTCTGCAGCTTTTGTGTATGCAGAGTAGTGAGTCCCCTTTGCTAGTATCCTTTGTTCAGTGAAGTAGTAAATACACAGCACTGTTCTTTTACTTCACATGGTTTTATCCCCTCTCATCATTTTTCTGTGATTCCACTGGGGAAAATGCTGATAGGGCCAGAGAAAAGAAAAGCCTAGAAAAATGACTGGACTGTGCTTTCTCCTATTAAAATTGTCAACCTTTTCCTGTGGTAGACATTTTCTCCCCATTTCCCAGCATTGAACTGTTCCCACCTGGGACATATTTAGGACCAGACATCATTTAGGTTTTAGAGAAGAGATAAGCATGGATTAATTTTTAATTACAATCATAAAGGATATGGCTAAAGGATCATAAGGAAATAGTAAAGAGATAAAAAGCTTCACATCCAGCAGGATGGCTACAATCACAAAGACAGATTAAAAAAAAAATGTACTCGTGAGGATATAGAGCAATTAGAATATTCCTACACTGCTGGTGAGAAAGTAAAATGGTGTTTCCCCTTTGGAAAATCAGGAAGCTCCTCAACAAGTTAGAGAATGACCAGATGACTCAGCAATCACACTTCCAGACAGATACCTAATGCTCATAGCAGCATTATTTATAATACACAAAAAGTGGAAGCACCTCAAATGTCTGTCAACTCCTGAATGGATAAATAAAATGTGGTGAAGGGAAAGAAAAAATTTTCCTGTGTCCAAGGTTCTTCTGTCTGGACTAAGAATTACATTTGTAAGAGACAGATTAACAGAAGAAAAAAACCCAAGTTTTATAATGTGCACACAGAGGACCAATAAAGAAATGGAGAACTAGACAAATAACCACGGCCGGCAGTTTTCATGCATTTTAAACAAAGAGAAAATTAATTTGTGAGAAACTGACAGGATAAAGAAAACAGATGTTTGAGCGCTTTAATTAGTAAGGAATTCTAAGTGGAATTTGCACTGAGGTAGTAGATCAGCAAAATGTAATGAGGTTTGTTTCTACAGCTTTCTTAGCTTTAAAGTTCCCATCTCGAGTAATAAGGATACCTTTTTATTGCTTGGTATGGGGAGGGGGCCTTTCATATGTGAGATTTATTACCTGCTTCCAGGGGAACAGAGGAGGGTCTGAAGTTCCTTGCGCTCGTAGTTTCCCAAATAGTTTCAATCAAAATCATTAATATGCCATGTGCTACATTTTGGGTGGCCCAGCCTTGGCCCCTACATTGGAATATCCATACAATGGAATACTATTCAGCAATAAAAAGAAATTATGTACTGATACACACTACATGAATAAACATTGAAACACTATGCTAAATTAAAGGAAGCTAGTCAAAAGGAGCACATGTCATATGCAATAATTTAAATGAAATACCCAGAATAGGCAAGTCGATAGAGAGGGAAAATAGGTTGGTGGTTGCCTAGGCTGAGCTGGACAGAATTGGGGAGGAAATGGGGAGTGATGGCTAATGGTATGAGTTTTCCTTTTGTGGTGGTGTGAATTCTAAAATTCCTTGTGGTGATGATTGCACAAATCTGTGAATATATGAAAACAACTGAATTATACAATTTAAATGAGTGAATTGCATGACATATAAGTTATGCCTCAGTAAAGCTGTAATTAAAAATAGATTAGGAGCACCTGGGTAGCCCAGCCGGTTAAGCGTCCAACTCTAGATCTCAGCTCAGGTCTTGATCTCAGGGTTGTGAGTTCAAGGCCCGCCCAGCATAGAACCTACTTAAAAATAAATAAATAAATAAATAGCTAAATAAAGTAATAGAATAATAGAGTGATACAATGTAGGTAGGTCCCCCACATCTGCACTCCACCCCAATCTATAGAGTGGACTTTAAAAAATAACCATTAGATATCCAAACTTTGCCTGTAGAAGACAGGGCCATCTGTGTTATAAATACTAGCTTGGAAGATTCCTTTCAAAATTAAAAATAAGATGAAAAAGAAACTACCATTTCAAACTACATTTTTCAAAAGCACTCTGCTCTTTCAAGGAAGTTTCTCATCAAATATTCTGTGATCCTACGATTTGTTGAAGTATTTTTTATTTCTAACACAATACCGTATGAGGAGAGGGGAGCATGTTGTGAAATTAAGACCAAGAAAAGCAGCCAAGAGAGGCTTGGAGGGAAAACACTGGATCTCTTTATCATACTACTTAAAGGCCTTTTAGATCTGGTAGAGGTGACAGAGTCACCCAGTGAAGTGAAGGATAACACAGTACAGAGGAATCATGTAAAATTGAAACAGGGCCTTTCCTCTAGAAGAATCTCCAACTTGCAACTTCTGGCATTGGCTAATTTGTCTCCCTTGCTTCCCTGTGACAGGAGACTGAGGCAAGAGGTGAAGGGTAAGTTAACCAGGGTCACCCAGCGAAGCTCTTAGAGAATGAAGACTAGGGGCCAGCCATCTGAGTGTTGGGCTCCATCACTTGAACGATCACTGACTATTGGAGCTCTGATCTGAGACTATGCAGGAGGTAGCTAAATGATGCAGCAGAAACAGGGTAATGTGTCGTCCAGTGTATCATCATGGAAGGCTTGCAATGGCTTTTTAACTGGACGAGTCCATCCCTCTCTAAGAAGTACATAGGGACCAAAAGATCAAATGAGAAAAGCTGTAGCTCTGAGTGAAAGATGGAGGAACGGAGCATTGACTTTGCATTATTTTTGTATTTACCTTTTGAAATGCTCCTTCATGCAGAACCAAATCTAGGCACTATTTAATGCATGTTATTTTGGTTATGCTCACCAAACCCATGAAGCCTATCTTATATTGATTTTCCAGATGTAGAAACTCAAATGAAGAGAGGTAAAATGATTTCCAAGGATCATGCATAAAAAGGTGATAAAGCCACTGGATTTCAGTCTCTATCTTCTGATTCATGTTCCCTTTTACTCTGGAACTTCTGTTTCTGAAAATTTGTGAAAATAGCATTAAATATTTTCTAACTTACATTAAATTTTTCTAATATCTCATAAGATTCTTTACTCCAATTTATAATAATTACTCCCTTTCCTGAGTTCCCAGGCTTTCATTATTTAAATAGCTTGTTATGTAAGTTGTATCAGAACGATTCTATTGAGAACGTAATTACCCCACAGAGGAGCTGAGGCCAAGGTGCCTTTCTCTCTTTCAAAATATTATGGGTGCATACTGATTCCGATTAAGTGCTCAATAAACATTTGCTGAATCAAGGGATTCTTCCAGAAACTTCTCTATTTTTTTTTCTATGTGTTTTTTGCATTTTGAGACATTTTCACTTGTCAAACTCTATGGCATAATTTATACATTTTCTCATTTATATACAATTACCATCTGCATTTTATGGTTAAGGATACTGAGGAACAAAGACATGGAGTTTATTTTCACAAGGTCACAGAGTGTGGGCCTTCATTAGCCTGATCCCAGAGTCCTACCTCCTAATTATGACAGTATTTTGCTTCAAGACCACCCATCCATGTTGTAATGGGACCTAAACTTGAACCCAAGAGCCCTGGCTTTTGGTTGCCAGCGTCATCATTAGACCCTCCACCAGGGGAAATCAACTAGTTGAGAAGCTGTGCCTTCCCTCCCAACGAGCTCCCTCCACCTGGACTAACATGGCAATTCCCTGGGGTCACTTTCTACGTTGGCACACACACAGTAAGTACAAAAGCTAGAGCGCCAAACTCCAACATTCGCGCCATAAATATTTCATCTAATCACCCCACTAAATCATCAGACTGAGTCCCCAGACTGCTCGCTCGCTCTCCATTCCCCTCTGCTCTCCTGAGGCTTTCATTTGAGCCTTTCCCTCCCAACTAAAACCAGATACGTAAGGATGACATTATATTTCTTCACAGCTAATAGCTAGACTATGAAATCATTCAGCAAGCAACTCCCCAGCCATGTGAATCAGTCGTAACAAATTTCCTTCATTTTTATAACCCTGAAGATGGAAGAGGGGCCAGGAGGTGGATGAAGGAGAGGGATATTGCCAGGTATTGTTAACTTTTTCCCTGGGTAGTTGAAGTGAGAGCAGCCTGGGTCAGATTAGAAGCAAGATCTCCTTGGAAAGGCTGGAACACAACAGGACCCTGGTAGACCCATATTGCATTGATTATGAAGCAGGAAGTGAAATCTGACATGGGTGACACTTAACACCCTCACCACATCCTGTCTCCTAGACGATGAGAATAAAGATATTGTATTTTCAGTGGCACTGACATTTTTATACCTCTTAACGAAAAGGGAAACAACTTTTTGGGACTGGTTGAAAGGATAAGGGAGCAGAGAATGCGTTCACAGCCTTCGGGAAGAGAGGGGATTTGAGTAGGAAGTTGTATAAGGAAGGAAACAGCAAATCCTATATTTGAGGTGAATAAAGAAAACTTATTTGCTTCAGCCTGAGCTAAGAACCGTTGGGGTGAGAAAAAAAAAATGAAATAACAATTCAAAACAGGGAAATCCAGTATTGATTTCTTTATGACCTGAAATAGTTAAGATTTTTCAAGGTTTTCATCTCAGTGCACTCAACAATTTCAAGAACTGAAAATAATCTTAAAATTGCGTTAACTGTTTAAAGCTGCTTGAGGATCCATGGAATTGAGGCATAACTGCGAGTGTCTAGATTAACAGCAACATCTTGACTTGATGAACAGGTGGCAATTTATAATAATACAGTGGGGGGCTGTTGAACAGGTCCCTGGAAATCACCCTCCGCCCCCCAACACACACACAGCCCTTGCCCCACCTCTCAGAAGCATCTTCTAGCCATTTGAAGGCAAGCAGAAAACTATTTCTGGCCATCTTGAGGAAAGAGCTAGCTTGATATCCCTCAGTAACCTGTTTAAACAAGTTAAACCACAAGATAGTATATGTTTTGCTATTCCAAACCTGAATCTCTTGCTCTAATTTATGACCATTTCTTCATATTTCATATTGGGCAAGAGTGAAAAAGAACCAGCCCAGTGTCCCCTTCAGACAGGTCCTGTCATCAACTCCGTTGTATTCTCTCCAGAGGGGTAGGTGGGCAGGCCGTTTTCTATAAAAGGCAACAAGAGCCCCTAAACCTGATGGAACTAGGTAAATCACTGCAACAGCCAGCCAGTGGGGGGCGCCACAGGAATTACCATCAGTGATGAGACCAACAATGAAGCTGTAATAACATCTGACAGCTCAAGGACATTCAGTCACTTTTAGAATATTTTCACACAAATCTCATTTAACCGCCATTTGAATTTTTATTTTATTTTTTTAAAAAAGGTATATTTATTTGAGAGAGAGTACGCACAGGAGTGGAAGGGTTAGGGGGTCGGCAGAGAGAGAATCTCAACCAGACTCCCCGCTGAGCAAGGAACCTGATGGGGGGTTTGATCTCATGACCCTGGGGTCACTACCTGACCCCAAACCAAGAGTCGGAAGCTTAATCAACTGAGCCACTCAGTTTTTTTTTTTTTAATTTTAAATAAAATTTTAATTTTTATTTAAAAATGGATTTTTATTTTTAAGTACATTTAACTTAAGTACAACTCTTAACTCCACCTTCACCAAAGCCCCTTAAAATGTCCAAAAGGTAAGTAGAAATTTCTTATAAACTTGAGACCCTCTATGGATTTAATTCTTCTCTTCTCCACAGTCTGCTACTCTGATTTCGGTTCTTCTCTGTGCTTTTTTGAAATTCACGAGTCCCACTAATGTGATTCTTTTCCTTCTTTTCACTTTCATTTTTTAAGATCCCAAAATTCTCCTGGTAACTATTGTTTTCCTACTTTATGTCCCTTATGACCATTAAACCTGCCCGAAGTCTCCCTCAGAAAAGCAAACAAACAAACAACAACAAAACCAATCTTTTGGTTAACCAGGTCACAAGACTCGTATCATGATGGATACCTGTAGTCAAAAATACATACAATGGGTTCTGTTCTTCTTACATATCATTTTTAGGAAAGTATTCTCTCTCTTTTCTTTTTGTGAGGTTACTCCCACCCCTCCTGCACACCTACACACGTGTGTGTACATGAAAGTGTGAGCACATGCTTCTAAATTCATCTTACTGGGCTGCGCCCAGGCAGGTAGCATTGGTCCCCCACCGGCTGCTGAAAAATATTTGTTTGCACCATTGAAGAAACTGACATTAGGAGTCTGCTCATTCTTATCTTGCTTTCTAGTTGAGACAACTGTTAGACTGTAGAAAGTAAATATAACTTGGAAGTTAAGACAAAAAAGACTTAAGTCAAAAGACCTGCTCCTAACTGGGAGCTTGGGTAAGACCCCTAGTCCTCCCTGGGCATCTCTCTGCTCATCAGTGAAGTGCGATACTATTTTTTGTGCTTTCTCTTGATAAAAGAATGAGATCATGAGATACATGCTTCGTAAACACTAAAATCCCTGCATATTAAGATTATTAATAATGCTTTTCACAGCTCCATATTTTGGTTTACAGTGATAACATATCACAGTGGACAAACACAGAGTCTGTAGGCAAAATGTCTGGGTTTGGGGGGTGCCTGGGTTAAAGCCTCTGCCTTCAGCTCAGGTCATGATCTCAGGGTCCAGGGATCGAGCCCTGCATCGATCTCTCTGCTCGGCGGGGAGCCTGCTTCCCCCTCTCTCTCTCTGCTTGCCTCTCTGCCTACTTGTGATCTCTGTCTGTCAAATAAATAAATAAAATCTTTAAAAAAAAAAGTCTGGGTTTGTATCCAGGCTTTTGTACTTAATAGTTGTGTGACCTTGGGCAAGTTATTAGCTCATTTTTCTATGCCTCCATTTCCCCCATAATAATAGCACCTACCTTAGATGCTTGTTGTGATTCTATTACTAGTTAATGCTTATGATGCAGTTGGAATAGTGCCTGACTAACAGCAACTACTTTATCAAGTCATCTGATGGGTTTTTATTATTATTGTTGTTTTTATTATTTTGTTTTCATGATGTTATCTTCTCTCCACTTCTCTGCACTGAGGATCTTTGTTGGCCCATTTTCAATAATCACATCTTCAGGACAACTGGAATTTCTTTCAAATTGCTCCTTGATGGTTTGCATTTTATTCTGTTGATTCATGCCTTCTGCTCTGGGATATTTTCCCTTACTTGCATTACTGGAGCATTTCTTCTATTACTGTGAACGTAATGTGATCTTCGGAAGACCTGACTGTGGTCAGCTTGCACATGATTTCTTTTGCTTCTTCACTTCCCCATTCTTCAGAATCTGACTGGAACATACTAATAGGAAAGCTTTGGCAACAACATAAAAATAGCTCTGGGGGCAGTTTCACTCATCAGCTCATCTGATACTTTTTACTTAACCTTTGCTCATAGAGTTCTACTGGTTTTAGAGTGACTTCTGTGACACCCATTTTTTTTTAATAATTTTTTTTATTTTTTATAAACATATATTTTTATCCCCAGGGGTACGGGTCTGCGAATCGCCAGGTTTACACACTTCACAGCACTCACCATAGCACATACCCTCCCCAATATCCATAACCCCACCCCCCTCTCCCAACCCCCTCCCCCCATCAACCCTCAGTTTGTTTTGTGAGATTAAGAGCGTGACACTCATTTTTGCCTTGACTTGGAGGGAAAGTATTTGTTTCACTCATCACATCTTTTTGAATAAGTTACCCCTGATTTCCTGCTTTGAGGATATTCCACATTTTCTCAGAAGTGAAGAAATAAAAAACTAACAACAACCCCAAAAACCCTTCTCTTGGCCCCTGGTGCCCTGGCTGCGCTATCTAGCATTCTTGCCATACTGGCCATACTTTCTGGCACAGCTTCCTCATTGGAACTTACAGAGTTTAGGGGCGCCTGGGTGGCTCAGTCAGTTAAGTGTCTGCCTTTGGCTCAGGTCATGGTCCTGGGATCCTGGGATTTCTTCCGCACTGGGATCCCTACTCGGCGGGGGGGGGGGGGGGGGGGGGGGGGGAGTCTGCTTCTTTCTCTCTCCCTCTAGCCCTCCCCGCTACTCATTCTGTCTCTCTCTCAAATAAATAAAATCCTTAAAAAAAAAACCAAAAAGGAACTGATAAGGTTTATTGATCTCCCCTTTGACAGTATCATCTGCCTGTTTCTTTCAAAAACTGTGACTAATATCTCCTTTCCTCCTTTACAATAGTTGTTTCCAACCTTCTCTCATACCACCTCTCTTCTTCAGGAACCCCTCCTGGCTGCCTAACTTTGTAAGCTGCCCTGGCTGCGGCTCCATTATTTTATTCTTCCTGCTTTGATTAATAACCACATTCTGTCTGGTCGTGCCTTACCTTGATTTTCTTGCCTTTTTTTTTTTTTTTTCTTCTTCTCTTAAAGGCGTTCTACACAAATGCTCTGTGGCATGCGTCCTTCAGCACTACCTTACCTCGGCTGTCCTGTGATCCAAAGCCCATCGCCACCCACCACCCTCTTTCTTGCTCACTCCAGAGGGCTGGAGCTTTGATTTTTGCCTAAACTCTTCATCACTCATCGCTTTGATCCTGTCTTTGCAAATCTTTTCCTTTTGGTCCTTGATTTTTACTATTCCTGCTCAAATTCCCTCACTCTTGTTTTTTTCCTTATTCAAGAATTCTGTTAAATGAGTCCACAGCTGGAAATATCTATTTATGTCTTTAAAGCTGGTAGCTTTATACTTTCAAAAGCTCATTTGTTCCTCCCTCCCTCCCTTCCTTCCTTTCCTTTTCCTTCCTTTCTCTTTTCTTCCTCTCTTTTTCTTTCTTTCTTTTTTTTTTTTAAGATTTTATTTATTTATTTGACAGGGAGAGAGAGATCACAAGTAGGCAGAGAGGCAGGCAGAGGGGAAGGGGGAAGCAGGTTCCCTGCTGAGCAGACAGCCCGATGCGATGCGGGGCTCCATCCTAGGACTCTGGGATCATGACCTGAGCCAAAGGCAGAGGCTTAACCCACTGAGCCACCCAGGAGCCCCCTTCCTCTCTCTTTCTTTCTTATTCTCTGAAATGTTTGGGTGATACAGGGCATTCCTCATTTCTCTTATAGTTTCAATCTGTTCTTGTTTTCACAGGAATTTGCTCCTCCTCCATGTACCGCTGTCAATCAGTCTACCTCTGAGAAATGTAATTTAGTCTATACCAAAGCATGATTAAATAGGTGCTACTATCCTATCAACACTCCTCAAACACCACCACTTCAGCCATAAATCCAACCTAGTGTATGTCTTCACTTTTCTGGGTCAGCATAGGTCACTGTAAGCCATTTTCATGAGAAGCTGATTCTCACTAAGTGCATTAGAAAGTCACTGTTGATACCGTCCTTACCATGTGTAGGACTTATTATAAATATTACAATAATTATTATCAATGCTATTTTTCAGATAAAAGAAATATCTAATGAAGATTTAACGGTGACTCACACTGTTCTAGGCATTTTCTCACAGGAACGTTTTTTATATCTTTTGAGGCAGGTAAAACTGTAGCAGAACAATTTTATAGATTTTTTCAAAGATAGAGATTTTTAGATACAGAAACTAAGGGTTGGTTGGTAAGGAGTGACCTATTGAGCAACAGAACCAGAATTCAAATGCATGTCTCCCAATTTCCATTTGCTTACATAAGTAACTTTTTACCTTAACTTAAAAAAAAAAATCATGAAATATTTTAAGCACACTGTGCTATGGAGAAAACAATCAGCATAATCAATCAAATTTTAAAATTTTGCTGTATTTGTTTCAGAATCGTTATTAGTAGTAGTACTAGTATTTATAGCAGTACAACTAGTAATATTTTACCCAAGTTCAGCATCACCAAAGCAATCAAAGACCTCCACAGATTCTACAATTCGATCCCTTGAATTTGTTTAATTATCATTCTCAGCTAATACAGCCAATGTACAGTGTTGAGCTGGAGAAAGTGTTTCGTGTTTATTGAATGGCTTTGTGTTCTTGTTTGTTTTGTTTTTTTGTTACTAAGAATTGAGTTGCTTTTTTTTTTTTAAAGATTTTATTTATTTATTTAACAGACTGAAATCACAAGTAGGCAGAGAAGAAGGCAGAGAGAAAGGTAGGGAAACAGGCTCCCCACTCAGCAGAGAGCCAGACGCGGGGCTCGATTCTAGGACTCTGAGATCATGACCTGAGCTGAAGGCAGAGGCCTCAACCCACTGAGCCACCCAGGTGCCCCTCGAGTTGCTTTAATTAATGTGTTATTTAATTTCTCTAGGTGGCATTCATAGATGGTTGGCGTCAGGGTACCTTGTGGATGTGAAGCATCTTTCTACTCAGTACAGAAGTGGGTAGGAGAGGCTCCCAGGTTCCTGAAAGCTGGAGAGTAGTTTGCATTGTGCGGTGTTATTCAACTCTTTCTTTATTCAGTGTAGTAATGTTATCATTTGTGAAGGATGGGATAAACCGTACGACTCCTTTGTGTTCAGTCCGAGGAGCTCGGGATGATTTACAGAACCTGCTTTCAATGAACAAAATGTTCTTGTAAATTTGGCTTTTGTTTCTCTGACTTATGAGTGAAGTGCAAAGCAGAATGAATGGAGAAGCTGATAGCATATTCCCAACTCCAGAACTGGATTTTAGGGGAGATAAAATATGTAGTGCATATTATTAGAATAGCGGGGACAAGAACAAACTGGTGCTACCCCTAGTAACCTGATGATTGTGCTTCTAGAACCTATGGACCTGAGCCTTTGTGATTAAGAAGACTGATGGAGAACTTACCCAGTTAGGGATGCCTTAATTTATGAGGGATATTGAAAATGTTAATAATAGGAAGAAATGTGTGCAAAGCTGATATTATAACAAAGAGTCAACAAATGGTATCTTGGTTATCATGAAGCTTAATAATTACTATTTGCTCACTTGAATCAGGCACAGTGAGGACTGCTTTAAATACATGTCCTCATATCATCTTCATAATTACCCTATGGAGTATTCTTTTCATGGAATGAAGTTTCATTTTATAAATAAAGAAACTGAAGCTAGAGGGTTTCAGCAATTTATATAAAGTCTCCCAGTCATTAAGTGAATAGAAAAACTCTGTCTACATCTGGTGAGGGTCTCAGCCACAACACCAGGGGTTGCCTTTTCTTCCTGCAGAGCCTGTCAACCCCTTGTATTTAATATTTTTCATCTATTAAAATTGCCAAGCAAAGTAGGAAAAAATTAAATCAGAAAATGAAAGACTTATCTGTTCCTCTCTGTGTTTCCACAGCAAACACTGCTTATTAGCCATCCCATCCGCTTATATTGGATTTTGAATCATTGACCTTTTGTGTTGCATTATCACATCACCATTATTTTAATCTCATACAGCACCAAGTGTGTAGAGCCCCGAGTCCTAGCAAATGGACGTTCAAGATAAAACATGTTTTTCTGGACCTGATCCCCAAGATACATGGCACTTCTAATCCCTTGTTATTTATTGCACAATACACCCCTTCCCCAAGGAGTTATGTTAATTTTGGTTTTTGTTTTTCAAATACAATTTAACAGTGACTACAAAATGAATTCTGTTTCAGGAATGTCATTGTGCTCTTAGGATATCAAAGACAACAAACGGAGTTAGATTTTCTGCTAGCACAGTGCCTGGTACATGGTAAATCACCAATAAATGTCCTTTAGTATCACCGTTGGCTTTCGGTAAAGACAGGACGAACACACACACAGCTACCACAATGCGAGGAGGAGATCTATGGAACCTGAAATGCATACTGACAACCTCCCATAGACCTCTTATCTAGCTATCCTGGCACAAAAAAACACACACGAAAAACATGAGCTAGCTTGAATACATGGTAAATTGTTTTCTTAGGCTAAAAGACTTGTTTAATGTTTGCAACACGGAATTTCTAATAGAAATTACATTAACCAGGCTCTTATTTATTTCTGCTCTAAAAGATAACCATGCATTAAATGAAGGAAGGGCCTCTGCTTTCCTAAGAGCTTATATTACATGAAAATATGGCCTTAGGACTCCTGCTACCAGTAATTTTCGTAGTACTTACCTAGGATTTTCACACGAATTATTTTAGCCTTGAGAAAGCCCTAATAAGATAGCTGCAGCAATTTACAGACAGGGAAACTGAGAAGAGGTTAAGTGAATTACTCACGGATGTGGAACAAACAGCCAACATTTTCCATCTCCAAATTCTTGTTTTGAAAATTCAGCCTCACATCTGTGAGTGTGAAGCACATTACCAGCTCTAATTACCATAATAAACTGAGGGAAATCTACTTCAGAACAATAAATTATTATGCTTGGATAGCAACAAACAATTAATCATTACCAAATTAATAAATTTGTACCATTTGCATCTTAATTGTTTGACTACAATTTCGCTGGCCCTGTTGCCCAGGACAGGCGGTGAAGTTCAGAACCCACGCTGCTGGGAGCTTAGTTGACAGACCACTCCATACACTAATATTCTGGACTCCCACTGGGTTTCTTTCCACCTATTGCTCTCAGCCAATGACTGCGCAGGACTCGAGAGTTGGGTCAGTCCATTCTTGAGGGAGGCGGGACTCCTGATAGGCATCAGACCTGCTGCTGGGTGGAAGGTTCTCCCTACCTTCTTCTGCTCCTCCACCAGCAATAAATGTCTCCTATGCCCACTCCCATTTTGACATCTGCTTCCTGGTGGTATGAAATGATGCAGCTTGAATCCCTGCCCTTCCTCTTCATAGTCCCCCTTTTAAATGAATAGATTGGTTCATTCTCATGCTTGAGTGAATGTACCCCTTTTGGGGTAGGATGTTCAGAATGTCGGAGCAGATCCGTGTAGATGGATCTGGTTGGAAATGAAATAGAAATGCAGGCTTTCTCCAGCTTGTTTACTTATTTGGGAGAATATTAACGCAAAAATCAAAAGTCACGCGAATCTGTGCTTAAATCCATATGAAAAGCTACTTAGTGAATCTCTTCTAGGTGTGCAATCCACATTAGCATTTGAAAAGTTTTCAGAAGACCTTTCACAGGGCAAGCCAAAATCAAAATCTGTTTAAATGTATTAACCTATTTAACTTTATTTATAACATTTATTCTTTTCTCCAGCGAGGAATATTGCCAGGGGCCATATCTATCTAGTACCATTCTGTATCCTCCTCTTGTCCCCTCCCCCCCAAACAGTTTTAGCCACTCAGGCTGCAGTGTTTCAGGGTAACCCATTCTGCCTACTTGTGACTTTGTGACAGGTGCTCAAGGTTAGATAGAGTCCCAGCAAAAAAAGACTCTTGGCTCTTGGACTACTTTTTTTTTAATTAGGATATTTAAAATATGATACTAATTTAAAAGCTACAACTTATATATTATCCCAATACATGCTATTTTCCAGAATGTGATGTATTATAACTTTGTGTGCTTATGTTCCTTGTGTATGGAATGTGCCTACTATGACAGGTTGCTTTTTCCTGAATATTTCCATTGCAGACTGATGAAAATTTGTTCAGCCTAACAGAATGAAGTCCCACAAAGGTGAGTTCTACCCAAAATACCTTCTCCCTCATACCAGTTAAAACTATCTAAAGACAACAATACTTGAGCCTAGACCTATCCTAAACAGACTCTTATTGCACCTTATTTTACAGAGAGAGAGAAGGAAACACAGGGATTTTTGTTTGTTTGTTTGTTTTTGGTGTTTGTTTTGTTTTGTTTTAAGTAAGTGCAAATGTCACTTAGCCAAGTGGGTGGAGTAGGGATTTGAGCCCAGGTGGCTCCACTCTTAACCACTCCAGACTATTGCTTCCCTAAGTCTTGGGAATCCATTCAACCACAAGATTCTAAACAGTAAGAATGGAAGTTAGAAGCCAAGGGAGCTTTAGTTTCAAATTCTGACTAAAGATTTTCAACATTACATTTTTTACCCAGGCAAATGATCAGATGTGGTGATGGACCATTCCAGATATGCTGACACTGAAAAATTAACTCACTACGACTTTTCCTCAGGATGAGATGCGAATTTGGTTTTGAACAAAAATTAAGGTAAAAGGGGGTCAGAAAGAGGAAATTCTATCCACCAAAAAGGATCTCCAACACATGTGACCAAGAGGCGTACTAAGGATGGGAGATGGGTAGGAGATCCAGAAAGAAAACAGAACACACTAGAACAGAAGCACAAAGATGGGAGTTCACCAGAGACATAAAGATATAGTTGAGAATATGGAAAAGGATATTGAAGGCCTGCAATAGAGAGATTGGAGCTCTTGGGAAAACATCAATTATTTTGTTCACAGAACCCTAGACAGATGAAAACTTGTGGGAACAATTAGCTCCAGAGATGACAACGACAAAGGGTGTATAAGAAAGGGTACAACAGTGAACAATGCTTGGGTAGTCATAAGAATGTAAGCCTATTGATTTAAACGTTGGGATATAATGATGTTATCAATCTAGGAGTAGGTGAATCTGGAGAGGTAGTGGTGTGGAAATGCCAAATCCTTTTCTCCAAAGCCAGTTTGTCAAGACACAATGCTTAAAATTAAAAAACAAAACAAAACAAAACAAAAACAAAGCAAACAACAACAACAAAACTTGCAGGAGACTCTCTCATTTTAAAATTTTAGAATTATCTCACATTAGAAACTGTTGACAGTTATGTCAATGGACATAACAACACGACTGAAAAATTAAAAATGAAAATATTTTTGCTATGAGTTTCCCAATTTATCAAGGAGGATTCTGGAGGAGGAACAGAGCTGGGGGAGAAGTGAGAGAGCTTTAGTTTCCTCTGAGCACAAAAGTGGGGCTTTAATCTCTTGGCCTGAGAATTTCTAAGATTAAGGTGGACAGACTCTAGAGGAAGGAATGTGACACACAATGTGGAACATTCCTTATCCGTCCTCAGATCAGGAGCCATGGAGAGAAGGTCACAGAAGGTCATGACTTTTTCTTTTCTGTCAGCTCATGTCATGTTGATGCAGACCCATGGCTGAGCTGGCTGAGCTCCTCCTCTGGGCTGTAAGTGGGGGAGACATGCCTCTCGTCCACTCCACCGTGGCTCCCCTCACCAGAAGAAGGGAGCTGCCAATGGACTTGGCCTATGGGTATTGACTAGGCCCATTAATCATGTAGGTGACAGGCACCCTATCACTTCAATCTCTTCTGGGCCACCGCGTGAGCAAATGGAGGGTCTGATTATTAGGGCCTTTTAGTGCTCTGTTGCTCTCTCTCTCTCCCCCCAATACACATACCCTCCATTAATCTTTTGATTTCCTTCTTTCATGAAGCCGATCAGGAGAAATGTCCAAGATACACATTTTGGCTTCAGGGCCGGTAGAGGCCAGGCTCACAACTTAGCCCAATTTGAACATTAGCTCAAGGCAGGTAGGCAAACTAACTTTGTCAGAGAGCCCTGTGTTGAGGCCTGGGCCTTTCCCCTGCTCACACTGAAGTGATTCTCTGTTTCTTATTTGGCTGCCGATCCTTTTACATCTATCCCTTGGGTACCTTCTGGTGGGGGAGGGGAGTAGACAGTTTGCAAGGCAAGATTCAGGCATTCCTGGATGCCAGATTCTAATAACCACCTCAAACAAACAAACAGACAGTCACACCTAAACTGACAAACCTTCATTTCTTATAGGGACCATGAAGAGCAATCACACTTAGTTTATGCAAGACTCCGGATTATTATGCACAAATGTAAGAAGTCAAGAACACATTTTTTTTATAGTCTTCTTCTCTTACAAATCCTATGTGATAGAATAGACCAGTTCCTGCTATTTATTAGAGACCTAGGGATGCTCATAAAAGCCTCTACAAGCTGCTCTGGAAATCTAGGTTATCTTGTAAAATCCCCATTATTTTCATGTGCTTTTCCAACAAATAAAAATAGGAAGAATGCAATTTCTTCTGATGAATCAGAAACAAAAGAATGTATAAATGAAAACCAAAGGAATAAAAATGTAAAGCTTAAAAAATCCAAAGCTTATGTTAGATAGGGAATTAATAAATATTGAGAAAAGACACAGTGTTCCAGTTTACCAGCATTAATCTCATGGGTGTAGCTTGTGTGACCCAGATAACTTCATTTTAAGGATGAAGACCATATTCTCTCTGCTCAAGTGTTGGGAGTTCTAATCTTATGCAATAGAACCATCACCTAAATTCAGTAGATAAGACACTAAGACAGAATTTCTTTTCATATAGGCACTCACTAAATTACTGCAAAATAAATATTATATGGATTTGTATCATGGTGGGATGGAAGTATTTATCTTAATTTCCCTCATTCTCAGAAAGTCAAATGTAGTCACTTGAACATCAGTTTTCTCAGGAATTCCCTCACGGGAAACTGGGACTCTCAAATTTATCTCTTACCCATCTGACATTTTAATTTCATAAACGTGTCCAAGTCTAAACGACGCTTGGTGGGAAGAGGCAATGACGTGAGGGAGGCCTTTTGGGAACATCTCTAACTACCCCTGACTTCTCTGCCATGAAATGATCGAAGTTGAGTGATTTTTCTCTTGGAAGCTCCTATTACTTATCCAGTTTCATTTTTTAAGCCTAAACATTTTACGGCAAGGAAGTCATTCACATGTGTTGAAATATTAGTCTCCCAGTGAAGACTCTTAAAACAACATATTATTTCAACACTCCCTCCTTCAAGGACCAGTTGTTTCAACATTCCCTGAGTCTCAACCCATATTACAGGCAAACCTTTCTTCTGCATATTGTCTGAAGATTTACATTTCTATCCACTTGGAAGGGAAAAGCTCTGACTTTGGTCTGGCTATGAGGGACTCAAAATTGGTGCTGGCATTGTAAGCATGGTTCCCCTAGTTGGGTGGGATCCAATTTAGTCTTGTTATCTGTCGTTTCATTACCTTCGTTCCTTACTTTCCTCACACTGCTATTATTTTAGAAAAAAGGGTAACAGGGATTAAAATGAAAATCCGCAGAGATAAGGAGATGAAGAGATACAAATGTCTAATTATACAATAAGTCTGGGAGATGAAAAGTACAACATGGAAATATAGGCAATAATACCGTAATAATGTTGTATGATGACAGATGGTGACTACACTGAGTATGGTGAACACGGAGTCTTGTGTAAGCTTGTTGAATCACTATGTTGTACACATGAAGCTAATATGAGTGTGTGTCAATTATATTTCAATAATTAAAAAAAAAGGAAATCCACATAGAAGTTCTAATTCTACTTACATAAAAATCTCAGCTATCACCCAAAACCCATTTATCAAATGACACAAATAATCATGAATTTCTTTTCTCAGGTAATAGGGAGGTGACTGTTTTAACATAAATAGCATCCTATTCAGAATATGGTACACTTTCAAGAGTTAGAATGTATTCTTTCAACCTTTGGATTTTATTAGGTTTATCCATGGACTCCCCGTAATATAAAGATCACCAATGATTTTTACTTTAGTTACAATAATGAAGTTAAACAACCTAAACAAATATTATGTAAGCACAGAAAATGTATCAATCACTATTCCAGACGCCGTAAAGGAGATGCAGATGAATGAATGACAATGCCTGTCCCTCTAGGGTGTGCCAGGGGAAACTGACACACTCATGCATAATTAATATATGACCAATTGTCATAAATACTGTGCAAATATACAAATAAAATACGATGGCAATATGGAGGGAGGAGGGATGGATGGCTTCAACAATTTCTGATAGAAAAGAGATCTATCGACTGCATTATATCAAAATCACCCTCAGAAAAGCCCGTCACATTTTCCCCACTTGTCCTTGCAAAGACAGTCCATTTTTGACTCATAAGCCCTTCATCACCCCTCTGTCACATCCCACACTCAACTCTCTACAAATTATTGTCTACACTTTGAAATTGGTTTCATATGCCCTCTCTCCCCTGCCACCCACTCACCCCCAAGATGGCCTCCCTACAACTCAGTAACGAGGGGCGTTGCCTGTGTGGTTAGCAGAGTGTAGGTCAGGCCAGGAAGCCTTGTGTGAAAGAGTAGTTGTTGGTGGTTTGGCTTAGAGAGAGAGCAGAAGTCTTGCCAAAACGGCTTTGCTTCTCACTTTAGAAGTGATGGATGCTGGCCACAAGGCTGTTTTCCCCACAGGACTTTTAAAAAGTTCATGAAAAATGACATTATTGCTCATGGGGGTTATCTTGGCGGCGTCCTCCAGATCACACACAGAGTGTACACCCTCCTTTGGCCAAAGGATATTGAACATCATTTCTACTGACCACAGATTTAGAAGCTCTATGCACACTTGTAATTGGCCTTTAAAGGGCTTCTCAGAGCAGCATAGTCTGAGATATTGCAAGTTTTCCACACATAAGTCATGTATACCACACCCCCACTGCAACCACAGATCTGGTCACATGATTCACTCACTCAGTGTTTTGTATTTACAAAGTCTCTCCTCACCCTGGGGTCCAACACTGAGAAAGACAAGAGTTCATTCCTAGTTGAATTCCCAGAATATCTTTAAAACACCTCTTGCTGCTTTTTCAGTTTTTCCAAACTCCATTTAAAAAGGGACACTGTCTCACCGTGTCCTCATTGAAGTTTTGTGTCATAAACAAAATAAACCAAGAGAAACAAAAAGATAAGAGGTAGAACAAAATGTCCACTACATTCTACTCAATCGCACAACCAAGAAAGAGACCTAAGTCTGACTTTGCATTTAGTAAGAATTAGAAAAGGCAAGGTATTTTGGATCGGAAAGTAAATGGGTAATCCTTTGGACCCACTTGGGTCGACTTTATCAAATATTTGCGGGGCACCTTCTGGGGCCCACCTACTTGGGATTCTAAAACGTGTGAGATGTGGTCATGGACCTCAAGGAGTTCACTGAGTATGGAGAAAGTCAACAAGCTTGCAATGCAGTGTGGGAAGCATGGAAGCAGCAAGGGATGCCCAGTGGCATTGGGACGGTGGAGGCGACTCCCAGAGGCAGGATCTCGTTCTGCTGTGTGAGGAAGCTGGAATGTTCTGAGAGGAGGGGAAAATATGTGAGATGGTATTTAAAGATGAGGATGACAGTCTCCTCAATTTCCACATGGAAGAAAAATGAGACCTAGAATGATGTAATGACTTATTTTGGGGCCAAGAGATAACAAGCTGTATCTCGTATAAGAACCAAGAAGAGGGAGGGATAAGAGGGCAAACAACTGAGGGGCTTTGACAGACTGGGGATACTTGATGCGGCTGGAACACATAAGGGACATTTTCAATACTTTTTAACAATGATATCAATGGGTAGACCCAGAATCCTTTGCGAAGAAAGCCTACCCCAAGAAGACAAAAAAGATGACACGAGGATGCGTTGGGGTTCCTTCAACCAAGCTCCACAAGATTATATATATACTTAACTGGCTTTTCATTGTTTTTGCTTGTAAGAAAATGTATTCTATTCTTATTCATACTTTGTCCTGGTTCCAGTTTACAAAACTCTCAGGTGGGGCGCCTGGATGGCTCAGTTGGTTGGGCGACTGCCTTCAGCTCAGGTCATGATCCTGGAGCTCCGGGATCAAGTTCCACATCGGGCTCCCAGCTCCATGGGGAGTCTGCTTCTCCCTTAGACCTTCTTCCCTCTCATGCTCTCTCTCACTCTTTCTCAAATAAATAAAGAAAATCTTTAATAAATAAATGAATAATAACTCCTAGTCCATGAAATAACATTTTAGGGATCCACATAGTTCTCCATGCAGAACGGACCATCATTTATTCAATTAGTGCACTTCTGTTGATTAACCACTGTAAGAACTATACTCCTTGAAGCCTGGAAGTTCATAAAAGCATGCCCAGTGCTTGATTGGAACTAAGGATACCCTCTGTATCTCAGTCAAGAGCCTCCTGACCTCCTCTCTCTTTTCAAAATCCTCTCTCAGAGGCTTTCACTGAGTCTGCAGATTTGGATGCTGGTCCTTCATCTGTGTGACCACAATCGTTTGTTCAAACTACTCTTGCCATTACTGCGATACGTAGCACTTTGACTCTTAGTATCTGTGTGTATGACTCGCTCACACATAATGTTCTCCCAAGACTGTGACTTCCCTGAGGGCTGTGACCGCGTTTTGTTCATCTTCTTATTCCCAGAACTTTTCGTAGTGTGAGGCACATAGTGACAGCCAATACATGCTTCCAGCATGGATGCCTGTCTCTACTGTCAAAGGGCACATGTCTGTTGCAACTTTGGTACCAACCTCATCTACATGATTACAATTTTTCAAGCTCATCTCTGGTTTCTACCATTTCCCCCCTTCATGGACTTCCCTGTTTCCCTTATATCCATCTCTAGTATATTCCTTGTAGAGAGGCTATAGTCACTATTTTTTTTAAGATTTTACTTATTTATTTGAGAGAGAGAGAGCATGAGTGGGGCGAGGAGCAGAGAGAGGGAGAGGAAGGGGGAGAGACTCATAAGCAGACTCCATGCAGATCATGGAGCCCAACACGGGGTTCGATCCCATGACCCAACAGCATGACCTGAGCCAAAACCGTGAGTCAGATACTCAAACAACCGAGCCACCCAGGTGCCCTTGTAGTCACTATTTTCAAAAGAGAAGTCAGATCACACCACTGGTCTGCTCAAAACCTTCTAATGACTTCCCACCTAACCTAGAGTAGAAGTCACATCCTTACATGGGCATGTGAGGCTCCTTAGGATCTGACGCTGCACAGTGTCTTCAGCTCAGCTCCTCCTCCCCTTCCCTCATTCACTAGGCTCTGCATAATTATAGCATCCCCTTGACTATTCTTCCAACACATCCTACCAGGAGCCATTTTATCTACTCTTTGCCTGGAACTCTTGTCTCGGGTAACTTCATAGCTGCTTCTGTACGTCCTTCAAGTCTTGGCTCAAACACGAGCTCATCAGAAAGTCCTGCTCCCCAAATCATCTATAAGATGGCAACAACTAACTAGTCCCCATTCAAGCACCCTTCACCCCATTCCCTGCTTTGGTGTTTTGCACAGCATTTCACCATGAATATTTGTTGTATATTTTATATTAACTTTAAGTTACGTGTCTTATGCTGCTTGACTGTTTAAGTCAGAGACTGGCAATTTTTTGCTCACTGTTGTGTCTTCGATACCTAAAATATTGGTTGACACTTGGTAGGTGATGAAAACTGTTTTTCAAATGGGTGCATAAATAAATAGAAAGATAATGATGTGATTTCCCACTTATTTACCCTAGTTCTATCCTCTTCCTGTGCCTTGCTCCATCTGCTACTGTAACTCTATTGTTTGTTGCCAAATTGGCCACAAAGCCTCTACGTTGTTGGAGTCAACCTTCCCTTTCACATTGAAATGAACCTGGAATGCACGCTGGTTTCCGGAGGGCAAGAAAAAAATTCCATGAGGATGGATGAGCATTGGAAGTATCAATGAGAATTCATGATTTCTAAACTACGAGTTCTCTCTGTGTGTGTTTCTGTGTCCATGAATGAGTGTACATGCAAGTGTGGACATGCGTGTGCATGTGTCTGGGCTTACAGGTAGTTCCTAGCTCTGTCTACTGGAAGAGTCCAGCGGTAAAGACATCCCGGGAGCAATGAGTATGCCTCCTGCCCCAGTCTTGGTCGCTAATACTGAAGGGAACTAGAATCCTCAGGAAACAAGGATCCTCAGAGGAACGGCTGATAGGGTAGGTACAAGAAAAGCCTAGAATATCGTGTCTTGTCAGAAAGAAAGTGCTTAAAAACATAATAAGAACATGTCACAAGGAAACAGGAGCCAGCTTGAAAGCCCTCGCAAATCTGGGACACTTTGAGTGTCCCAGTGGTTAAGTACAGTAATGAATTATAAATGATCAAAAAAAAAAACCCAAGAGATTCATTAACTCCAAACAGATATTAAATAGATAAATGAGGGGTGCCTGGGTGGCTCAGTCGATTAAGTGGCTGCCTTTGGCTCAGGTCACGATCTGGGGTCCTGGGATGGAGCTCCACATTGGGCTCTCTGCTCAGAGGAGAGTCTGCTTCTCCCTCTCCCTCTGCCCCTCCCCACACCCGTGTGCTCTCTCTCTTTTGCAAACAAATAAAATCTTTAGCAACCATCACAGTGAAGACTGGGTCAGGCAAGATGTGTTAACAAGTGCTAGTTCTTGAGGGGAATTTTGAGGAAGAGCAGGACCCCCGGCGTGATTTTAAGTATCTGCCTATGACTTACATGTTGTTGCAAGGGGAAAAGGTAGCAATTGCACAGGGGAGAAATCATGCATCTTGAATAGGGGATCAAAATTACCAGCCCCTGTGAGGGACAGATGGATGTCCCACGTCTCACGTGTGATGTCCCAAGAAGGATACTGGGTGAAAATGCATAATCTGAACGTACGCACGAGGAAGGATCAGACAAACCGCAAATGAGGAGAATTCTGATTTTTCAGACAGGTTGGTAAATGGGATTCTTGAACATCATCACCATGATTCAAAAACAGGGAAGGCTGTGGAGATGCTTGAGATTGAATAAGGCTAAAAGGACATAAGCAGTGCATGTAAGACTGGATCTAACAGGCAGCATGGACTAGAAGAGAAGAAGTGCTCTCCCAGGCCTCCCTGGGACACTCGACAGAGGCGGAAACACAATGGCCCACTCATGTTACACCAACGATAGATTACCCGTGCTGGAAACGATACTGTGGCTCACCTGGAGGAATGTTGCTGCTCTTTGAAGATGCACACCGGAGTATTTAAAGGTAAAGATGAATAGATTTTCCCTCGAATGTTTCCGAAGAAAATAAAGAAGCTGTGTGAGAATGTTCAGATAGGACAGATGATAAAGCAAATAGGGTTACATGTTAACACGAGGGGAATCTGCACAAAATTATAATCTTATTTTTATTTCTCCATTTTTCCGTAAGTTTGAAATTATTTCCAAATAAAACGTTTATTTTAAATGCACTGCCGCACCTTAGGGAAAGTTCTCTTCCCAGTATTTCTGCAGACCTCCAGGACAGCCTGTCCTGTCTGTGCCACTGCCTGGGGCTCTTATGGACTCTCCGTGTCCTTGGGAAGTGGTGCTGCCATCTCCCTGCACCCCATGGGGAGGACACCCACAGCACCTGTCACGCAGGGAGCTGTGCAGGAGATCTTTACTGAGCCCCTGTAGCTAGAAAGGGTGGTCACATCATAGCATAACAGACAACTCATGGGCGCCTGGGTGGCTCAGTGGGTTAAGCCGCTGCCTTCGGCTCAGGTCATGATCTCAGGGTCCTGGGATCGAGTCCCACATCGGGCTCTCTGCTCAGCAAGAAGCCTGCTTCCCTCTCTCTCTCTCTCTCTGCCTGCCTCTCCGTCTACTTGGTGATCTCTCTCTGTCAAATAAATAAATAAATAAAAAATCTTAAAAAAAAAAAAAAACATAGCATAACAGACAACTCAAAAGGACTTGTAAGATACTCCCTTTCTTCTCTTTCCCTGGTCTCCTGAGTCCATGAGATGGTTCTCTCTGGCTCTCTTCTTAGGCTCCTCATCTCTCAGATGCTTTCTGAGTCAGGGTCCCCTTCAGAGGCTTGCTCCTCTCTTCCCTCCCCCTGCTCCATTCAGCCATACCTTCTTCTGCACCTGGGACCCCGTTTGGCCACTTCCCTACAGCAGAAACCTCTTCAAAGACCAGCATCCTTTCTATCCCAGACACGCAAGAGTCCGCTCCTTAAGAAGACAGAAATGGCTACAACCAGTTTTGGGGTCTAAAGCATCATTTTGTTCTGCTCCGGCTACCCTACCTTCCCAGCTGCTCCTGAGGCTGCTTAAAGAGAAAGAGGAGGAGACCTTGCAAACCTATTTGAATGTTTCTTTTATACCCAACTGTGAGAAGTGCTTTACAGACAGAATTGTTTTAAAAGATTTTATTCATTTATTTATTTGAGAGAGAGAGAGAGTGAGAGAATGAGCAACCATGAGCAGAGGGAGAGCAGAGCAAAGGGAGAGGGACAAGCAGGCTCTGTGCTCAGCACAGTGTCCCATCTCACCAGCCTGAGAGCATGACCTGAGTTGAAATCAAGAGTGGGCGCTTAACCGACTGAACCACCAGGCACCCCAGGCACAATTTTATTCAAAACTCACAAATCGCAGGACAGAAGTACGGCTGTGATTCCCATTTTCCAGGCAATGCCACTGACATTTACCAGCGTGATGTCTAAAATCTCCTGTCTGGCATGTCAAATCCCTCTGAGCCTATCTATACGTCTCTACCGAGATGGATGACTGCCAATTCCAGAGAAAACAAGTTGTGAAACGTCTGCCCAGAGACAAAGAAGTGTAGTGGAGGTGTGGGTGTGGCATGCATATCTGGAAAGTACTTAGTTTGCTATTTAATTGGCGGCCCTAGGAATCCTGAAGCAACATGAGAAGAACTCTGCTGCCATCTAGTGGACACTCTGCACTACGACCCGCGATTTCCTTCTGCTTGGGTAAAGTACCTGAGAAGGTCATGGAAAAGTATGGTGTCCGTAGTCTTTTTATGCCACATCTAGGGGCAGAGGCTTTTCAAGCACAAGCCATATTACAGTGATTCCTGGAAATTAATCTGTGGTGCCCAAATCAAGCTGTCTTGTCGGAGGATTTAAAAAAAATGTTTAGCCCTACAGGACAATGTATAAAATGATTTTTTTTAACATATTCTAAATAATCTTCATAATATACTTGTGGAGTAGATATAACTATTCACACTTTATTAGAAGATCAAAGAATGACTTTTTCAAGTCTCTACATTTAAGTAACAATGAGACTTACAAAGAAGTGCATTTCTTCTTAATTCAAGCTCAGGCTTCCTCCCTCCTCTCCCTCCTCCCTCCTCCCTCTTCCTCCTTGCCATCTTCTCCCCTCCCTCCCTCCCTCCCACCCTCCCTCCCTCTCTCTCTCTTTCCCTTCTTCCTTCCTTCTTTTCTTCTCTCCCTGCCCTTCTCTTACCTCTTTCTTCCACCTTTCCTTCTCTCTTCTTCTTCTTCTTCCCCTTCCTCCCTTTCTCCCTCCTCCTCCTTCCCTCTTTGCACAAGTGTGCATCTCCTCTGGGGCGGGATATGTGGACTGGCCAGGGCCACACCCTTGCTCTGGCAGCAGGAACCTGGCCTAGGAGATCTGAGGGTGTCTGACCTGTGGCGTTCTGGGGAAGCCTTGCTCTCCTGGCACAGGGGCTGTCTTTTCCTTGCTCTGCTCCCTCCTGCAGTCATGCTGTGGCTCAGGCTGTAAAATGAGACCTGTGATATCTGGGGCTGACTTGATTGAGCCGCGAGCATGCACCAGCAGGCGCTCCCAAGAAGGTTCATCCAGAAGAAAAGAGGCCTTTTCCCTCCACTGAGCTACGGGCAGCCGTGTTTCTGAAACACACACCCACAAATGTCCCTGACTGACAGGATGCCCACATCCCCAGTTCATTGTATATACTTTTCTATCAACAATATACATGAGGCTTGAGACAGAGAAAAAAAAAATCCAGAAATAGAAGCCATTAGGGGAACAAAAAGCATATCTTCTCTTAAATAAGACTTGATAATAGCCTGCAGAGTCAAACTGGGTTAGTTTTGTAAATCATTTTCTGAAACCCTTGGGCCACAGACATTCGACCAGACCAGAAAATAATAGCCTTGACCCTCGCCCCCGTTCCTTCCTTGCCGCTCCTTGGTATCGATTCTTTCTTCCCCATGAACTCACTCCCTGATGCTGACAACGGACACAAATAGCTCTGTGCAGCAGAACCATTACAAGTTTTCATCCTCACTGCCCTGGGAGCGTTCACACAGAGATCAAATACTGCAAGGGACGCACGGCAAACAAGGCTCCTGCCTCCTTCATCAGATCCACCTCTCCGGAGGCCCTTAGTGCCTCGGCCAGCTCAGGGACCCTCCAGGACTCATGTCGTCCCCAGCTTTTCTGTACTGTCTGCCAAGAAGACCATAGGGCTGTAAAGAAACCCAAAGCATTTATTTGATGTTTTCAGGATTGCAATTCGAGAGACGGAAAGCGGGCTCCCAGATTGGGAATTGTGAGTGGAGAATGCAGGCTTTTTAAGGCAAAACCACAAGGTTGCATAAGTTGTTTTGGAAGAATTCTGACTGGCGCTGGCCGAGAGGTTGACAACCTAATGCAGGATTGGCCATCGAGTCAATAGGTATTACCTTATCTCTACTTCCATCCTCAGTTGGAAGAATGTGCTTCGGGAGGTGGTCTGATTGCTATAGGGAAGTTGTCATTGATAAGCTGTAACTGACGAAAGTAAAAAGTCCTTGGGATTTCAAAAACTGAAACAGGAGAGGTGCAGAGGATCTTCTTGGTCAGCATCCTCCAGACCCTGCTGTAACTGGCTCTCCCAGAGACTCTCACTTCCCTTTGGAATCTCCTTTCCTAGGACAAAGCCTCTGAAGTCCCCTGGAGCCCCTCCGGGCCTTGCCTCCTACGCCCTGTTCAAGCCTGTGTGGGGTCTCAATGTCCAACCCCAGGCTTGTACTTTTTTACCCCGAATTCCAGGCTGCATGGATAGCATCTTTGGTGGGATCGCCGAGTTGCTTCATCATTTCCCCCAGAAGCCCTCTCAGCTCTCCCTAGGCTCCCTGTCGCGCTGCCCCCCCTGCACCCTCTGTGTCCTGTAGGATTTCTGTATCTCCAGACCTAGACCCATCGGGAGTTTAGATAACCACCGTGCAGGTGTTTTCGTAAGACTGATTCACGCGCTTTAAAATGATACATCATCTACTAAATTCATTCCTGCAAGTCCTCCAAACACGAGGCTGGTCCTGCTGGGGAAATCCAAGGGCTGGCACCTGCAGCCACACCTGGTGAGCCTCCTCGTTCCTCTTTCTGGAAGGCAGGGTCACAGGCCCACTGGGCAGCAGGGCTGCCTCTGACCCAGTGGGAAAAGCTACAAAATAATGGGTTGGTGGTTCCAGCTGGCCAGGGTTTGGGTTCGGCAGCTGCCAGATGGGCAAAGCTCAGCAGTAATTCCTACAGCTGCTCTGGGGGACAGGGTTAAATCCTTCTTGGAGAGTCGAGGTCAGGGAACCTTTGGCTGGTAGTGAGAAGAAAAAGCTCAAATGGGCTAGGTCTGAGAACAGATGGCAAGATCTTCCTCTCTACTGGGAGAGTCCATACCCTTCCAGGAGCCAAGTCCTATAAGCATCAAAAAACTTAATTATTTCTTCTCTGCCCCCAATATCTATGCATCTGGACCTGGGTTAACCAGGTCCTTCCTTCCCAGTGTTTTGTCAGGGAAGACACAGCAGAGATGGGCAGATGGAACATGTGCCATGGTTTTCTGGAGTCTGTGGCTAGAGAACGTGTCCTGGTCTAGATGGAATGTGAGGCTGAAATGTCAGCTGCTATCTTTATTTGTCCTAAGGATATAGATCAAACCTGTCGAGCTCATAGAAATAAATTTTGCTGCATACCCAGATCAGAGAAGTCACCTTGACAGTGGCCCTCTGGCTAGGAAATGTGATTGAATTTACCCTTTCTTATTGGTGATCACAGGATTTTGGAGCTAGAAGGCTCATCATACTCTGTGGGTTTTCCAAATGTGCTCCCCATGGGACCAGAGGCCACTCAAGAGTTGCAGGGGTGGAGGTCAGGGAATGGGGCAGAATCTCCCAACCACTCACCGGTCTACCTAGACAGCTCTCCTTCTGTTGATTTCATGCCTTCAGATACAGCAAAGTAGGTAGGAGCCCAGAGGGTTAAGTCAGGGGCTTGGCTTATCTTGAGTGTTAGTCTGCATCTATACGTTTCCATTTGTAAAATAAGGATAATAATAATAATAATAAAAACTAAATTTTATATAGCATCTACCAAGTGGTTGGCATCATTGTAAGCACTTTATAACCATTTACTATTAATCATTTGATTATTTCCATTTAATGCGAGAAGTATTGTCTTATAGCAGAAATCCAATAGTGTTAAATTCTAGAGACAGCTCACATGTCAGGAAGTCCGTATATTCAGAGTGACCCCTGCGAATTCCTTAAAGTTCTTCGAAAGTCTAATGCTTTCTGCAGGGTTTTGTGAATCTAGGCTTGCCTGACTTTTCCTGACTCTTTGCAAGTCAGCAATTGTTAATGAGCCTCAATTAATGTTTCATTTTTCTCCTCCAGTGTGCTGGTAAAATAATTTTCACTCAGTCACCTGGCCTCTGAAAATTGATGGTCTCAACATCAGTGGTCAGAAACCCTTAAAATCCACTCATTCTTTATTCAACGTGCAATGATTTTTTTAGTCGCTGACATCGTTTGAGTTTACTATTTATTTACTCTTTATTATTATTTACTATTGGGTTTGCTAGATTCTACTCTGAGCACTTCAGTCAGTATTCAAAACACGCTGCGGTAGGGGTGCTTGGCTGGGGGTTAAGTGCTGGACTCTTGATTTCAGCTCAGGTCATGATCTCAAGGTGGTGGGATCCAGCCCCACACTGGGCTCCGCACTGCGCATGGAGCCTGCTTAAGATTCTCTCTCCTTCTCCCTCTGCCCCTCCCTCCCACTCCCCCGTCTCTAAAACAAAACAAAACAAAATTCAAAACCCCCAAAACATGTTATGATAGTTATTATGATCTTCATTGTACAGATGGGGAAATGGAGGTGTAATATGGCATCAGACATGAACCCAAGCAGCAGACCCTAGAACCCCTTCCCTTACTCCTATGCTACGCTGATTATTTTAGGCTAGATTGTTTCCACTGCTTGCTTATTTATTTATTTATTTATTTATTTATCTGAGACAGACAGAGAGAGGGAGAGAACCGAAGGAGAGTAAGAGGGAGAAGCAGACCCCCTGCTGGGCAAGGAGCCTGATGCAGGACTTGACCCAGCACCCCGGGATCATCACCTGAGCCAAAGGTGGATGCTCAACCAACTGAGGCACCCAGGGGTCTCAATTTAATATTTCTAATAAATACCAGTATTAGGCTCATTTTAATGATGAGAGAACAAGACTGGGAGGGGGAAAGTATGGTCCAAAGTTCTGTACTACAACACGATAGAATTTCCCTGGGCTAGCACAACCTAGGATGATAATATTACCATCTGCACCATCCTGGATAAGAGGGCTGCAGGGGTTAAGTGAGATGATGATGGAGACAGCCAATCGTAGGTCCTGGAGCATAACAAGGGTGTAATGTTAATTAATATCATAACTGGATTCCCGGGAATGGGCTCCAAGTCAGAGAGCAGGACATTTATTATGGAGTGAAGGGAGGGGAGGGAAGGGAGCTCAGACAGAAGGACAAGTTCACCAGCAAGGAAGCCCGAGTTAAGCCTTCAGCCAATTCCATGCAAAGCTCTGAGGTTAGAGTGGCCCTTTGGAGTTGTCATGAGTTGAAATAAGGGAGCCAGACTTTTATCCCCTATTGCTCAGGCATTGGCTGAAGGCTGCCCTTCTAGAAGGTGGGACCTGGGGTGAGACAGCCCCTAAAGAGTCAGACAGCCAAATGCTGTCTGCTGTGGGCAGCTGAGGGAAACGTCCTTCTTTTCTGAGAGGAGAAACTGTGGGTGTCATATTATTACATCTACTCATTTTAGTAATATTTATTTATTTTTTTTAAAGATTTTATTTATTTATTTGTTAGAGAGAGAGAGGGAGCGAGCATGAGCACAGGCAGACAGAGTGGTAGGCAGAGGCAGAGGGAGAAGCAGGCTCCCCGCTGAGCAAGGAGCCCGATGTGGGACTCGATCCCAGGACGCTGGGATCATGACCTGAGCCGAAGGCAGCTGCTTAACCAACTGAGCCACCCAGGCGTCCCCATTTTAGTAATATTTAAATTTGTATTAGTATTATTGGCCTCATCTCAGGATTTTGTTGGAAAATTTTTTCATCTTTAAATGTCTTTGAAAGTTTCCGATTTATTTTTTTAAAGATTTTATTTATTTGAGAGACAGAGACAGAGGGAGCACAAGTTGGGGACGGGGAGAAGGAGAGAGACAAGTCAACTCGCCCCACTCAGCAGGGAGCCCATACAGGGAGCCCAGGACCCATGACCTGAGTGAAAAATCAAAAGTCAGACACTTAACCAACTGAGCGACCCAGGGGCTTCCCTTTATGTTCCACTTCTGCATCCATTCTTTTGTCTCTAGCTTTTCCTGTCCTCATTGCCAGGGGACCACACCTGGTTTCACAGTCTCACCCACATACCAGTAAGAGAAATAACCTCCAGACCCTTAATTAGAACACGGTACATTCAAACTCCAACCTTCAGCCCACTAGACATGTAGGAACTATAGACGCCATAGAAGACATAGAATCTACTCTAACTCTGGGATTTATAGAACTAGAATTCTTAAGATTTATAACCATGAAGGTCTTTAGAGAGAACTTCCACAGCTATAAATTAGATATGGTATAAATTATAGTCTAATGTGTATTTCCCTGAAAAGCAGCATGAAAATGGAGATGTTGGGATGTTAGTAGTAGTATTCTCATTATGCAAGATTTGAGGCAAGTATGTGTCTATAAACACTTGCCTCAAATAGAAAGTATTTTAATACATAAAGTGTAAAACATGAAATATTGGAAAATTAGCACAAAAATAAAAGATAAGAGCTAAGAAATCAAAAGGAGTGTATGTCTGAGGGAGGAGAGATGAATGTTGTCTCAATCCTATCTTAAAATAGCTACTGTTGTTAAACACAAAACTTAACTCTGAACTTTCTGGTAGCCAAATAGGGCTCAGAGCTCTATAGCCCTTGTCACACTTGTTCTTTAAGGAGAAGACCAGGATGTCCCAAACAGTTAAATCCCAAGCTTAGGGGAGTCCCACCTGCTTTATCTGGGCACTTCTTTGGCAGATGGCAGACAAGGAAGCCCTAAATTTCATCTGACACTTGGTGGGAGAAGGGGTGTATGTGTCTCTGTGTTGGGGTCCATGTTCATAATCATGTGTGCATATTTAAATCACCATGTGCAGGGCGCCTGGGTGGCTCAGTCGGTTAAGTGACTGCCTTTGGCTCAGGTCATGATCCCAGGGTCCTGGGATCGAGCCCTGCATTGGGCTCTCTGCTCAATGGAGAGCCTGCTTCTCCCTCTCCCTCTGCCCGCCACTCTGCCTACTTGTGTGCTCTCTCTCTCTGTCAAATAAATAAATAAATAAAATCCTTTTAAATCACATATGCATAGCTGTGCAAATTTGCACATGTATAATAACATGTCTCAGCTGATAACATGTTCTGAGCCATATCCATCTATAGGTGCCCCAGGAATAGTCAACAAGCATTAACCCTGTAGGAGAAAACACTTTTCTGATACCAGCTTCCAGGCAGATGATGGGTGCAATTGTCCGGTTATCACTCTTGCCCCAGGGGCCTGAACAGGCTATATTAATGAGACCCGGGCTGCCATAGGCTTTCCAGAAGGCTACCTCTCAATCACTTAGGCATCTGGTCCTTCCACGTCCCAGCCACCGCTCCCACATCGAAGATTTAGAGCTCACAGCAAAAGTGCAGGAAGCTTGAGATGGTGAAGAGTATATGGAAAGCATTTTCCTTTAAGACATGTCGTTGGAACAGCACACTGACTTCCCTTGCTCACATTCCACAATGGCCCATTGGGAGCCCTAAGGGTCTGATGACAACGTCAGCACCACTGTGTCTAAGTAATAGGTTCTCTGAACTTCCCGGTACCCATGATGATAGAATGAAACAATCCCAAGAAGTGTCTTTCTTCTTTCCCTTTGGTGAGGCATAACTAGCCCTAGTGGATCATCTTCAAAGACAAAAGACAAATGTCGGTGCCTCTCATTAATATGTCAGTGTGACTACTTGAAAAAGAGGCCAGAATGTTATCAGAAACTAACACCCTTCCCCTTTTTTTAATTGCCAACCTTGTACCAAGCAGTAAGAGTTAGGGTCTTTCTTGAGTAGGCTTATCTCAATAACAAATAACGTTTAGTGAGTTTTGCAAGGTGCCCCGTGCCGGGGCAAGCACTCTGCATGCATTATCCCATGTAGTCCCATCAACAGCCCTCGGAGGCAGGGACTACTATCATCCTATTTATCAATGAGGAAATTGGGGCATAGAGACTAATTTGGTCAAGATTGCTTACCCAAAGTGGGGGAGATCCTGACCTAGCACAGTCAGATGGCATACCCGAGCCTCTTAACCTTCGTCCTCTACCTTGTTTCATTAAGATATGAGAGCAAAACAGGGAGAAGACTAATTTCGTTTCTGCTTCTCCAGGATTCTTTTGGGTCTAGGATTCATTGGGTCATTCTTACTAGAGTATGAACTAAAAAATGTAATAGGCTTCCTAGAGTTTGTCTATCCTGAACTACCTTAAACGCAACTCCAAATCCTACTTCTTGGGGCACCTGTGTGGCTCAGTTGGTTGAGCAGGTGAGTCTTGGTAAAGGCTCAGGTCATGATCTTGGGGTCCTGGGATCGAGCCCCGTGTTGGGCTCTTACCTTCACTTTGTGCTACATATTCACATCCATGAAGTCAATATCTTAGTGTCTCTGATAAAGGCCAAACCCTTAGCAATCAAGGCTGTTCACAACCTGGTCCTCGGTAATTGCTCTGTCCTAGCTCATTTCCAAGCTCTCACCATCCTGGACATCACAGGCTAGAGTTATTTAGGACTCCTCGACTAGCACAGCAAGTGTCCCGGATTGGGCCATTTCTGGTCCTTTCCTTTGCCTGGGAGACTTATTTCCCTTTTATCATCTAGAGAACTTCAATATGGCTGTCCTTGAAAAAATAACCTAAGTTTCCCCTCTAATGTAAATCCACCCAGGCAGAATAAAGTTCTCTGTGATGCTGGAATGCTTCGAACAGCTCTCTGTTACAACTCTGTATTAGTCAGGGTTCTCCAAAGAAGCAAACTCAATAGGAGATATAGATAGATGAACAGGCATACACATAGATAGATAGATACATAGATAGGGATAACTGGCTCATGCAGTTTTGGGGACAGGCGAGTCTAAAATCTGCAGGTTGGAGATCCAAGGAAGAGTTGATGTTGCAGCCCCACTTTAAAGGATATGTGGAGGCAGAATTCCTTTTTCACTGGGGACCATAGTCATCTTTTCTCTTAAGGCCTTCCACTGATTAGGTGTGGCCCCCCTACACGTTGAAGGATAATCTGCTTCACTCAAAGACTATTGATTTTAAATATTAATCTCATCCAAAAAGTCACCTTCACAGCAACGTCTAGACTGATGTTTGACTCAAAACTGGGTACCATAACCTAGCTAATATAATATATATACATATTATATTATAATATAAAATTCACTACCATAGGCTTTTCTCATATTTCACTTGTTCACTTGCCTGCCAGCTCCCCTAATATATGAGCTGTTTCTAAGTAGTGACCCTGAGCTTTCGTGTCATTGTGACCATACATTAATGAATATCATTTCTTTAAACATGTAAAACTGTAAGCACCACGTCCACCATCAAAAACGTGTTCCCAGAGTGACACTTCAGATATAGAAGGTGGAAGGCAGTAAGGGACACAGAAATTATTAGACTGCAGTGTTTGACTGCAGTGAATGGATGGGTAGCAGATGACTAAGCTCCCTGGCTTCCAATAGGAAAATAGGTTCTCTCTGGTGAAGTTGGGTGAGTCTCATGATTCTGGATCGCCGGGGCCAAACCCCTCAGGGAGAGTAGCAGGTTCAAGGGCGGTCAGAGATGCAGTCCCTCAGATGGCGGAGAGACGCCCTAATCATCCCAGGAGACCCAAACCCCTAAGTAGGGCTTTAAATTAACTTCCGTCTTGGCTGCTTTCTTCGAAGTCACCTTGACTTTCTCGGGAGCAGAAAGTCACAGGAGGCAGCCCCTTTGCCAACCACTAGGTGGCAGTGGAAGCCCACCTCGGACGGGCTCGGCGTTTTCTGCTTGCTCAGCTCCCCAAGTCCGCTGAGAAAACTTCCAATCCCCCCAGAACCCTGCTGGGAATTTCAGGTTAACTGACTAAGTCACTTTAATTTCCTTGGGAAAAGAGTTGCAGTCATACATCAGATAAGAGGCTCCTGAGGCGCCCAACCCTGCAGTGTGAGGCGCCCACCTTTTTCCAGCCCCTAGACAGAAGCTTCTCTTTTCTGCTGCCGCTAGACAGGAGCCTCCACCACAGTGGGATCAAAGACCGTTCCTGCACGATCCCACCCAAGGCCTGTTTACTTCCACAGCTTGCTTCCACTTCCCAAAGCCAGCACGGGATTTCATGCTTAGTACCTGCCATTGATGTCTTGTCAGTGGCCTTTCTCCACTTCCCTCCTGGGGCTCCACAGTGGACAGGCAGCCAGTTGCAAGCTACAGAGTTTGCAGAATCAGACTTCTTCGTGGGTCCTGCTTGCTCCTGGGGTGTTGGCATAAAACATATAATAAGTGGTCAAAATAAACAAAATTCTCAAGTCAGCCAAACACAGAGATTTGGGCATTAAAATATACATATGTATTTTTTCCTTCTTCAAAAGGAGGAAACCTTTATCTCCTCTATGAATTTATTTGTATTGCCTCTATAGCCAATCATCTTTGAAGGACAAACTTTCCTCGGATGGGGACAATTTGTAGTTTTAGCTAATCCAGTGTACAGGATAGGGAACGGTATGCTGTACAGAGCAAGGGCTCATAAATGTTAGTTGGTGCTGACACCACTCTCCGGAGATTTTATGTACCAGCTCCTTTGTCTTTGCGACTTCAAAGTCCTTCACCTACAGGATCTCATTTTCTACTTAGTGTGATAACAAAGGGCCATGGATTATTATCCTCAATTTACAGGCAGGGACAATAAGTCAAGGAAAGACTATTTGCCTGAGAATATAGAACAGGTCAATGATGTAGTAGATTATTTCTCTGCTCTTAGCAGCCATCCTCCTTGCCTCTTGTATCGAGGTGCTAGTCTATGACCCCCAAACCCTGAACCCAAAGGAAGTAGCATCAGAGTCTCTTAAATGGACTTGAGGCCTGAATCATTCATTACCTACTCTCTATGTGGCCACCATTCTCTGCTCATTGGTCCTAAGTCACCAACAGGACAGATCATCGATGCGGTCTTCTGGTAGATCAATAGTCAACAATATCTCATTACTGCAGGAATCATCAGATCATTCCAGCAGCCTTGTGCTGATTTCCATCAAGTCAGAACTTTTCGAAGATGGAACACAGTTCATATCCAAGTTCTCCATATCATTGACCTGGAACTCCAAGCCAATGCCACCCTTTGGGGTTCGGAGTTGTAAAGCCAGGCTGTACAAAATATAGAACAATAATGGCAAACCACCCCCCAAGTTTGTGCAGTTGTAATCACTTCCACCAAAAGCTATTCTATCCTCCTGCAAGACCCCACTCATGTCGCCTCTGTGAGAATGTCTCCTGACCCTCCCCTTCAGTTGGTATTAATTGATGGCTCCTTGAAACTTACATAAAATGTAGTGAGTATTTCTGGCTTGAACTATCTCCTACACTTATATAAGAGCTATTTATCTGAAGTTCTTCCCCACTGCTTCCATTATTGGAATTATAATGTCCTAAGGAACATATGTCATATTATATTTACTTTGTATTATACCTGGAGCTAGCACATTGCTTGTCCTTAAGACAATGTCGTAGGACAACAGACAGCACGTGTCCCCAGGAAGGCTTGTTGAATGGCATTTAATCGTCCCAACTAAATCCATAGCCTTTAGCCATATCTAATTCATTTGGAAGTTGAACAGATTAATCTTCCTAAAACAGCACTGTCTTCATGCCACTTCTCTGCTAGCAACAATTCTCAATATCCCCCATTGCTCATAGAATTAAGTCTACTCAGGGAGACCCAGCATGCAAAAGATGACTGAATTCTTCCCCGTCCTACTTGTCCAATTTTATGTCCTGCGTCTCCAGCATTCCTTATTGCCCACAGGCTTTGCTTTGGGCTTTGAATAATCCTTCCCTAGTTCTGCCTACATACTTTATTTTAAAGCCTTGTTTCTACCTAAAATGCCCTTTCTATTTCTTTGCTTTTCAAAGTCCTTACTTTTCTTCAAGGAGGATGATTAATGGGAAGTATCACTGGATTTGGTGGAAGAGAGAATACTGGTAACATTGAAGAGTGGAGAATGGAATTTCTGCAGTGTTGGGGACAGAAATCAGATTCCTGAGGCAACAAAAGGAGAGAAGTAAGAGCAGCATATGTGATTCATTTACTTACTGATTTGACAGTCAGGAAAAAAGCGACCAGTAATAGGGCGCCTAGATAAGCTCAGGGGTTGCAAACAGTGGCATTCTGTTTGGTTTGGTCTTGGAGATGTCCTCAGTGTGAGTGGGAGGGTGTGCAGGAGCCTCTGTAGAGAAGATTAACGCTCACAGGAGCCTGCCTGTGGTGGCTTCTCTCCACAGCTGGACCTGGATCATCCTCTCTCACCTTAGCCAGATCCTCCTCAGCCCTCAGCCAGGCCCTCATCTTGTCATTGCCGAACTTTATCAGGAACTTCTGCTTTGTTCACACCCATTTGCCCTTTCAGGTCCCCTTCATCCAGCTCATACCCCACCATCCTGCCTTTCAGTGGTACTATAAATCCCTTTGTCTTCTAACTATCGTGGTTCTTCGTTAAATCCAAACATCCCCTATGGCTGTTGATTGCATCATGAAACCAACATGAGAAACGTATAAAAACAATACTGGCTTTACTTGAGATTACTCTGACCAACCTCACCGGGTCCCACAGAACTGCCAAGGTCGTATTACATTTTACCAAGTCAGCTCACTCACTCAATGGCCACAGCCACAGGAGTCCTGTCACTCTCTACTCATTCCTAAAATGCTTGGCCACTCCCTCTCCACCTCCCGCTCCTTCCCTCATCCCCTTGCCCACACACAGACCCACACACACGCACAGTCTTCTTTCTCAGGAGAGGATCTCACTTTTTTTTTTTTTTTTAAACAGGAACAGAAGCCTAGAAGCTATCAGATGGACGCTCCCTCCACTCTCCCCAAGCAGCTGTTCCCATCCTTCCTCTCCTCCTTCCCTCCTGTTTCAATAGCAGAGTTGTCAGCCTCCTACCTAAGGTCAATAGCTTGACCTCAGCTTTGGGGACCTCCTCATTCTTTTCTTCTTAGAACACATCACCCCTCCTCTCTCCCCTCTTAGTAGCTCCATTTCTCAATTCCATCACTTCCTTCAGTGTGTTAACCGTGCTTATATTAACGGTTTAAAGCATGGCTCCTTTGCAGACTCACCTTCTTTTGCCTCATGTCGATAATAATGATGATGGTAATGAGCAAGAACCGGCGAAAGATACAACTAACATTTGGTAAGTGCTTATTATGTGCCAGACACTGTCCTTAGAACTATACAGGTGTTATTTCATTTAATCTTCACAAAGCCCTAGGGAATAAGTATTATTAGCTTCGTTTTTACAGATGAGGGAACAGAGGTAGTAAGAGGTTAAGCGAATTGCTTGAGGCCACACAGCTAGTATATGAAGGAACCAGAATTTAGACAAAGGCAATCTGGCTTCAGAACCTCAACTCTTTGCATGTGTGTGTGTGTGTGTGTGTGTGTGTGTGTGTTATCAATGTAATGCTGTCCTCATAGAATAAATTAGGAAGCTTTCCTTCCTCTTCCATTTTTTTTTTGAATAGTTGGAGAAGAATGGGTATTCACTCTTCTTTAAATGTTTGGTGGAATTCACCTCTGAAGCCCTTTGGTCCTGGACTTGTGTTTGTTGGGAGGCTTTTGATTACTGGTTCTGTTTCATTGCTAGTAATTCTTCTGTTCCAATTTCCTTTTTCTTCCTGCTTCATGTTTGGAAGGTTATCTCTCTCTAGGAATTTATCCATTTCTTCTAGGTTGTCTGATTTGTTGGGATATAATTTTTTGTAATATTCTCTTATAATCCTTTGTATTTCTGTCTTGTGGGTTGTTATTTTTCCTCTGTCATTTCTGATTTTATTTATGTAAGTAAATCTTTCTTTCCTTGATGAGTTTGGCTAAAGGTTTACCAATTTTCTTTATGTTATCCAAGGACCAGCTCCTGGTTTCACTGAGGTGTTCTATTGTTTTTGTGTCTCTATTTAATTTATTTCTGCTCTGATCTTTATTATTTCTTTCCTTCTACTGCCTTTGGGTTTTGTTTGTTCTTCTATTGCGAGCTCCTTTAGCTGTAAGGCTGGGTTGCTTATTTGAGATTTTCTTTGTTTCTTGACTTAGGTCTGCATGGCTATCATCTTCTTTCTTAGAACAGCTTTTGCTGCATTCCCCAAATTTTGCACCATTGTGGTTTCATTTTCATGCCTCCATGTCCTTTGTTCTCTTTGTTTACTAGCATGCTATTTGGCCTCCATGTATCTGTGTTCTTCCCAGATTTTTTTCCCCCCTTGGGATTGATTTCTAGTTTCATATCATCATGGTCAGAAAAGATAGGTGATAAGATTTCAGTCTCTTTGAATTTGTTCACACTTGTTTTGGCCTAACATGTGATCTATTCTGGAGAATGTTCCCTGTGCACTTGACTGTATATTTCTGTTTTGGTGTGAAATGTTCTGAATGTATCTATTAGGTCCATCAGGTCCAGTGTATCATTCAAAGTCACTGTTTTCTTGTTGATTTTCTTTTTTTGTTTTTTAAGATATTAATTATTTATTTGACAGAAGGAGACACAGCGAGAGAGGGAACACAAGCAGGGGGAGTGGGAGAGGGAGAAGCAGGCCTCCTGCCAAGCAGAGAGTCTGATGTGGGGCTTGATACCAGGACCTTGGGATCATGATCCGAGCTGAAGGCAGAGGCTTAACGACTGAGCCACCCAGGTGCCCCACCCCTGTTGATTTTCTGTCTGGATGATCTATCCATTGATGTAAGTGGGTGTTGAAGTCCCCTACTATTATTAAAGTAATGTTAATGTCTTCTTTTACATCTGTTAATTGTTGCTTTATGTGTTTAGCTGTTTCCATTTACAGCCCACAAACATTTACAACTGTTAAATGCTCTTGTTGGATTGTTCCTTTATGATTATGCTTATTAGTGTCCTCCTTTGTCTCTCATTATATTCTTTGATCATAGAATGATACTGTTCCCTATTCTTGGATTTCCTCAGAGTTGGACTTCACAATGTACTCTCCTCCTCTCTGCCCATAACTCGACTTACACCAACATGAGATGACTCACAAATTTATATTTATTTCTAGCCCTGAATTCCCCTGAGTTCTAGAACTGATCATCTAATTCTCTATTTGATGCATACATTTGGAAGACATAAAGGATTTTTGGAGTAGGTCTGATATAGACCTGATGATCTCCGTCTGGGTGCTGGTCTTCTTCCAGCATTCTGTGTAGCATCTGGTGGTACCACCATTCATTCATGTGCTAACACAAATGAATCTCAGTACATCTGTTGCCCTCATCCCTCTTACCTCCATATCTGTTAGAAGATGAAAATCCGATTCGTTATCCCCCTGCTTGGTTTCTTATTGTTAATTCAACAAGAATAATAAAGGGCAAGATACACATTGAAGAAACAACGAATGTTTGGTGAGCCTCATCTCAGATCACTCTCTGACTCCTTGTGCTTTAAAGATTTATTTACTCATTTTAGAAAGAGAGAGAGAGAGAGCAAGAGAGAGAGCAGAGTCGGAGAGAGGGGAAGAGGGAGAGAGAGAGAATCTCAAGCAGATTCCCTGCTGAGCATAGAGCCCAACATGAGCTCAATCTCATGACCTTGAGATCATAACCTGAGCTGAAACTTAACTAACTGAGCCTCCCAGGCACCCCTGACTCCCTTGTTTAGCAGCAAACATGTCATGCTCTTCCTGACCCAGGATTTGAACTTTTCTTTTTCTGGAATACTCCCTAGTTCTTCTAAATAACTCCTATTCAATCTTTAGTTCTCAGCTCAAACACTTCCTTAGCTAAACCTTCCCATTTCCACAAACTAAATCTGGTCTTTGTTAGACACCCACATCAAGTCCCCCTATATACAGCAGAGCATACTTTTTATTGCAGTATTTCCTTTATTTTGATTAGTAATGTAATTGATATCAATTTCCTAACTAGATGTGAAGCTCCATAAAGGCAGAGACCTTGCCAGGATTTGGTCATCATAAAAATAAGCTATAATATTTAGGCCAAGGGTTAAAAGAACTCAAAAAAAGAGCCAGGAAACTTAGACAATGTGCTTAAGATAATATTTTTCTTCTTTTTTATACAGACCCCCTTTATAAGAAAATCTGTCAGTAGGATGATATTGAGAATATTGGCCATGAGAAGAAAGATTCGTATTCGTAGGGCCACATGATAGGGACTGCAGAAGTCAGAAGGACAAAAAGGAAAAAAAAAAGAGGTTTTCTGTCAACAACCTGGGGATTGCTTGTAAATCTAGGTTCTCTGAGTCACTCAAATAAAGTGCTCATAAATTGGAAGGCAAGTGTGATGTTAGCCTCAGCCACCATACATTGTGCCGTGGAGAATGAGCTATCTTGGATGAGGTGGCATGAGAAGGGCCTGGGTCTAATTACAGCCGTGTTTACAGGACTAAGGCAGAGGGTGATGAGAGAGAAACAAGCAAACCAGCTTATAGTGGAGGATCAGGCTGAACCCTAGCTACGGAGCCCACAGGTAATAGGCAAAAAAATCCTGATGAGAGGTGTGGCATGTCTTCATGTATCAGAACCAGGTCACTCCAACTTAATACCTGGTGGGACCATATGGAGAAGGTTAAGGCTATTGCAAGGTTTTGTGGACTGTTAAGACTCCATACGGGAGTATTTGGGATTGGGGGCTAGGAAGAGGCTCTCCGAATTGGCCAGAACTAACTAGACAGGAGATACTTCAGCAGAACCAACTCCCCAAGGTATTTTAATCAGGGAGGGTGTTTTGGATTGAACTGTGCCCCCCCATTCCCATGTTGAACCCCTAATCCTCAATATGATGATATTTGTAGATAGGGCTTTCAGGAGGTAATTAAGATGAAATAAAGTCATGAAAGTGGGGTCCTAATCCAATAGGACTGATGACCTTATAAGAAAAGGAAGGAAGAGAGATCTCTCTCTTCACATGCATGCACTGAGGGAAGACCACGTGAGAAGGGGCCATCTATAAGCCAGGAAGAGGGTTTTTACCAGAACCCAACCATGTAGCACCCTGCCCTGATCTTGGATTTCCCTCCACTAGAAGTGTAAGGAAATAAATTCCTTTTGTTTAGGCCACCCAGACTATGGTATTTTGTTATGTTGGTCCAAGCAAACTAAGGCAGAGGATAAGCAAGAGCAAAGTCCTGTGTCAGACCAGCAAATAGAATTTTTCCAGGTAGAGCTGGCCGTATCAAATGGTGATTGCTTTTTGGAGTTTAAATGAAAGAGATGACCCAGTGCCTCCTCTTGCTTATCCTCTTTAGGTCTTAGCCACCAGCAACCTCTGTGTCATTCTCATTTTGGTCACCCTGTGCGTACTTACCTTTCTCCTTTGTTTTCCCTTACTCTGTTTATAATGTGGCTCTACGATCATTACTGTCAGTTTCAGGCTGCTCAGCACCCATCATGTGAGGACCATAGGAAGCATAGAATATCAGCAAAAATAGGAAGCTTTCTAGAGTGGAATGTCTGGGGACCTATCTCTTTATTATTCCTGGAGACCTAACTTGCTAGAGAGATTATCCCTAGGTGAGGGCAGCACATTCTGTCATTTTATAGAACTCCCAACAGGAGATACTCTACTCACATCTTTTACCTACTCCATATAGGAAGCAACCCATTTGGTCAAATGCCAGGCTAACTATATTGACTCCCTATGCTATAGGGCATTATCTAGTTTGTGATAGCCCTTGAGTCATTCTTTCGAACCAAATCCAAGAACTTGAATCCTGCAAACTAGGATAGATTTTCTTGTTCCTCAGGTACCTCTTCGCTCTTGGATTTTCTTCATGCTATTCACACCCTCTTGATACCTGATTTTGTGTAAGTCACTGGATGTTTTATTATCGGGAACTGGACCTATCTTTTTTTTTTTTTTTTTTTCCAGTGCCTATACTGCTTTTAAAGCACATACGTAGCTGGATCTGGTCACATCTTTCCCTATTTGCCTTATCTTATGCTGTCTTACCAGCCCATCCTCTGCTATATGGCTGAAATCTCACTGATGGTCAATTTCAGGGCCAGACCCGATCTCTCAGAGAAGCTCCTTCAGCTATGGAAGTGCTAGGGCTTGGGGCAAGACTGGGCATGGTGTGGCAACAGGTAATTCAGGTATAAGCACAAGAAGAATTATAGTTAAAAAGTATAAAACAGGTCTTCAGTAAACATCTGCTGAAAGGACATGTGGATGAATTTGGGGATAAAACTGATGGATTTCCATTGAAAGCTCTTTTCCATTTTGGATTTTACTTTCATACCAACCAAAAATATTTTCTGTTTTTTTTTTTTTTTTTTTTTTTTTTTTTTCGGTATCAGGACCTTGCTTACTAGGACATGGGCTAAAATGTGCCAAACCCCTTTGGAACTTAACTTTGGGAAGGTGAGCTCTTCTTCTGTTTGGATAACTCCAAATAACTCCAAATATCAAGGAAGACCAAATACTCATAAAGCCATGATGCCAGTAGTTATCTTGAGAGCTGGAAGAACACTGCTGCCTAATGCCTTCCTCTTCATTGAAATGCAAAAGTCCAGGTCATAAAAATGTTCTTCTTAGGGTCTTTGGGATGACCATTTTAGTGACTCTTAGGAAAGAAACTTAGCTATACCACTTGTCTCTATCCTTTCTCTCTTCCTTGAGGTGTTATTGTTTCTTATATTGCATTGGGGTTATTTGTTCCAAGGAAGATTTATCCAAAGAAATTATAGCTGAAGTCAAAGAATTGTGGTTGGAGTCAGACAGACTATTGGCCTTTCCTGTAGAATTAAGTTTTTAATAGCAGTTGGTGCTGGAGGCCGATTCCCTTGATACTCCTTCTTGAGTGGCTCCTGCCTACACTAGCAAGGTTAACCTATGCAGCAATGTTAATTAATCTACACTAGTAATGTTAATCTACACTAGCAATGTTAATCTAGCATCCATAACAATTATTCTTATTTTTAAAGCTTTTCTTTATTTATTTGACAGAGAGGGCCAGAGAGCACAAGCAGGGGGAAGAGTGGAGGGAGAGGGAAAAGCAGACTCCCTGCTGAGCAGGGAGTCCAATGTGGGTCTCAGTCCCAGGACCCTGGGATCATGACCCGAGCCAAAGGCAAATGCTTTAACACCTGAGCCACCCAGGTGCCCTAGCATCCATAATTAAATCCTTAACACTAGTGTTGCCCTTCTGCTCTGTATGCTTCTGTCCGGTTAAAAGTTCTTTTAAAGGCAAATATATATTTTCAAAGTGGAAGATACAAAAGAATTGACCCTTAGCTAAAGCAAAACTATATTTTGAAATCTTTGTATCACACTTAAGAATATTTCCTAGAAACACATTATTCTTTCTAATAGGACAAACTCCTGCATGAAGGCTAATTTTAATGCAAAAAAAAAAAAAAAAAAGGCATTTTGGAAGCATTCAAAATGCTCAAGAAGCCTAGCTCAGGCCTGACCCAGGCAGTGTAGTGTGGGGCTTGAGGACAAACTCCTGCATGAAGGCTAATTTTAGTGCAAAAAAAAAAAAAAAAAGCATTTTGGAAGCATTCAAAACACCCAAGGAGACTAGCTCAGGCCTGATCCAGGCAGTGTAGTGTGGGGCTTGAGGGAACAGGTTCCACATAGAACTAAACAGGCACAAATCCCAGTTCAGCTACTTAATACCTATGCTACACTGAAGTGCTCTTTAATTTCTTTGTGTATCACTTTCTTCGTCTGTACGCAGGGAATCATTATACAACTCTACAGGGACCTTGTGAAAATGGATTGACATAACTCACATAAAATGTTTATCCCAGTGAACACCCCAAAATGGTTGGTTCTTGTGGCTGCTATTACTTTATGACCCCTACTCTTATTAACTTATTCAGACCAAACTGGCAATTGTGTGCTATGAATTATGGAGAGGCTTTTTAAAGGTCATCAGTTAATGGGACACTCTCATCTGCAAATAAATGTGAATCATCATATCAAGTAAGAAAGGTTCTTTGGGCGGGGTGTGTGTGTATGTGTGTGTGTGTGTGTGTGGTAAATAAGGACAATAATACTTTGGAAAAAGCTCTAGTCTGATAATCAGATGAGCTAGATTCTAATCTCTATAGTAGCCCCATTTCTTAGTTTGGTTTCTGTGTCTCTTTGTGCGAAGTGGACAGAAAGTCCTCCCTTTCTACTGATCTCATAGAGTTAGTGTGAGCACAGCTAAGACATATGGGTTTTAGAGTTTTTAACATATCTTTTTAATAGCCCAAGCTACTATTTTGTTTAGACTCTTTTCATTTTTAAGGGTCTTATTTTAGACTCATCATCATTAAGGTATTATTTTTATCTCTCAAGGATGTTATACCCCCTTTCCTCTGGAATGATGTGCTTGGAAAAATTTACCAAATATTACCTCATGTCGTTCTCATTATCCGTAAATCATTTTATTAATTACTGTATTGACCAATGTTTATTTTGCCACGAAAGGTCTACTACTTAACTCAACAGCAAGAGGGCTCCAATCCTAACAATAACATAGAAAAGACTGGAAGAGGACTGCTCTGTTTTCTATAGCTTCCATAGATCATGTGAAGGATGCATAAAAATTGGGGGAAGGATAATTCTGACCTTTGCTTCATGTTTTGTAAAAATACAATTTATCTCTGTCATCCATTTCTTATTTGTTTTCCCTAAGATCCCATTATTTTACACAAGAACTCTTATGTAATTTTTTTTTTTTGTCCAATGACCTTATTTTACAATGCTCTTCTTTTTTTATCCTGTAGGATAAAAATTAAATAGTAATTACATTTTCTGCTTCCAAGGAATGTTTGTTTTTTCCACAGTTGTTTCTTTCCTCAGTTTTCTGTCTTTTTAACCCCCTGGGTCTGGTCTTCTTAATTTTTGAATGACATTTAAAGACATGTCATTGTAGGGTTCTAGTGCAAAGGGAGAAACCATAATGAAAAGACAGCAGGATATGTTAGTAGCCTCCAGGAGGTCAGACAAATGCTTTTTCTTAAAGTTTAGATGTCCTGTGCAATGTTCCATCCAACTTCCACTGAGGAAACTCGCCGTGCATAATGACTGAGGTTCTGGAAGAAGGAGAGAGTTGGTATATTATGATAAACCAACGCACCTTGCAGCTATTCATTTGCTGTGCTTAGAACTTAATTTATTTCCAAGTCATTCAATGAGTATAATACAGAAAGAGTCTTGGGTTTTTATCTACTCTGGACAGCAGAGCATATTGCTCCAGTAAGCATAATGGGTGGAAATTAGGCTCAGAATTCTGGCTGAAGAGTTCTGTCCATGTGAGGGAAGTAGATACAGATAAATCACTCTTTCTGTGTAACACCTTTGCAGGAAACCAACGAATAATGACACAGGGAGGAGATGGTGGCCACAGCTCAGTAGCTTCCATGAATAGCTCCAAGAAGCAGGAACAGTGTGATCTAAGACCTGATGTTACTGTTATTAATTGCAGATTTAATGGGACTGTGCATTTTATAGGAAGGTAGCTGTCTGGACTGAAGCATAGTGTCACTTCCTGTAAACCCTGTCCTTGACTCATTCAGGAATGTTCTTTGGCTCAACTTTTCCATCTGCTCCACAAAAGGAATGTTTTGCCTGCCTAAAATGTTAGACACTACTAGGAAATCCTTTATTTTTGTGAAAATCAAGGTCAAAGGTATAGAATGATGGATTACAAAACTGAGCCAGGAAAATGGAGCTTTTATTCCAGGAGAAAAGGTAATGTAAGGAAGCTTGGGGGTGGGTGGGTGGGTGAGTGATATTATGGAAATAAGAAATCAGATAAGTAAAACTAATGAAAAAGCATAATCCCTGTCAAACTTCTGAAATGTAGTTCAAATATCATCTTCTATAGGTAAACATAATATATGTAAACTAATGTGTTTACACATGTTTGTTTGGAATGTGTATAAACTCTAGTTTAAATAAACTAAAAATAAAGCTATATGCTATCATATGCGTTTCAAATGACACCCACAATCACTAATCTCATTTGAACCTCATGCTAAGGACTGTGGACAAATATAATTCTCTTTGTTTTGCTGTTATAGAAATTGAAACTCAGAGAGATACAATGATTTGCATAATTTTTCACAGGATGAGTTTGTAAGACCACCTCACAATGCCTGGCAAATAGAAATCACTAAGTAAATGTTTGTCAAGTGAATGGGCATATGAACGAAGGAGCCTGGTCCCTAGTTCACTGTTTCTTCCTAGTACAGTGTGTCATAAACTTCTGCTGCCTTCTGGCTAAGGGTAAGGGAATTAACTGGGAACACCCTACTTAAAGAAAGATGTAAACATTCAAAAAATCTTCTTTGTATTTTTCATCATCAGGTGGATTTTAAAATAGTTCTGTTATTATAGATCTTTGCATTCTTCTTTCTTCACCCCCAATCATATTGAATTTTTCTTGTTTGTTGAAGAGGGGCAGTTTTCATAAGGCTCTAGAAATGAGAATATACACATCAAGAATTGTCTTCTTCTTATAGTTTTATTTATTTATTTTATTATATTCAGTTAGCCAACATATAGTAGTACATCATTAGTTTTGGTGTAGTGTTCAATGATTCATTAGTTTTATATTGAAAAAAGAAGGGGAGCCTGGGCAGCTCAGTTGGTTTAGCATCTGCCTTCAGCTCAGGTCATGATCCCAAAGTCCTGGGATGGAGCCCCACATCAGGCTCCCTGTTCAGCCTGCTTCTTCCTCTCTCCCCTGCTTTCTTTCGTGCTCATGCTCTATCTCTCGCTATCTCTTGCTCTCTCAAATAAATAAATAAAAACCTTTAAAAAAAGAAAAAGAGAAAAAAGAAGGCAAGGATTTTAAATTTCAGAATCAGGTAAACTGTTTAGTTGCATTATTTCAAGTACTTTGGCCACTAGATCATCTTTTAAAATCCAGGTTCCTAAAAAGTCATATTTTAAATTAAAATGGATCTCATAGTGCATCTTTTATACAGACTGTTTCTGAGGAAAATTTCTTAGGGAAGCCAGATGTCTAGAGGAAAGAAAAAAAAACTAGGACACTAGAAGAATTTGAAGCATCTGGCATGAACAAACATTAAACACAGCCCAGACAGATGGGTAATAGAAGCACAGAGATGGAAATACTAAGAAATAATCAAAAGGAAATGCTGAAAATGAGAAACACCATAATAGAAAAGAACAGTGTCTTTGATGGTTTCATCAGTAGACTGGACAGAGCTGAGGAAAGAATCAGTGAGCTTGAATGTAAGTCAACAGAACATCCCAAACTGAAATGCAAAAAGGAAAAGTAATGAAAAAATCTTAAAGAACTGTGGGTTGGGGTGCCTGGCTGGCTCAGTCAGAAGAGCATGTGACTTTGGAGTCATGAGTTTGAGCCCCACATGGTGTGTAGAGATTACTAAAAACAAACAAGTAAAGAAATGTCTTCTAAAAAATATGAATGTGTCCCCCGATTGCATGGGGTATACTTAAAATAAAGAACTATGGAATAATTTTAAAAAGGTGGAACATACACTTAACTAGTATAACAGAAAGAGAAGGGGGAATGAGCAGAAAAGAATATTTAAAGTAACAATGTCTGAAAACTTCCCAAACTTCATTATGGATGCTGGACCACAGATCCAGGATGCTCAAAGAACACTAAGGGAAATAAATACCAAAAAGCACACCTAGGAATATCATATTCCTAGAAATGGAAGATCAAAAGCCGAAATCAAAGGCAGAAATAAATCTTGAAAAAAGTCAGAGGGAGGAATAAAGCCACCTTACTTATAGAGGAGCAAGGATAATAAATACAGCAAGCTTCTGGGTAGAAACCACGCTGGCATAAAGAGTGACATGAAATCTTTCAAGCATAGAAAAAAATTCCAACCTAGAATTCTATGTCCAGTGAAATGATCCTTCAAAAACAAAGAAGAAATTAAGATTTTCAAAGATAAACTTGAGATAATTTATTGGTGGCATACTTGCCCTGAAAGAAATGACTTAAAAAAAAAAAAAAAAACTTTCATGGAAAATGAAAATGAAACTCACAATGAAAACTCAGATCTACATACAAATAGAAAAGTCATCAGAGAAAGAATAAGTAAAAGTAAAATAATGAAGCTGTAAAGAAAGTTGTATGCACCTAACAAGGAGACTTCAAAATATGTGACGCAAAATATGATAGAATTAGCAAATCCTGTATAATATTTGCAGACTCTAGCTCCCCTCTTTTACTAATTGATATATTAAACAGGCAGAAAATCAGTAAGAATCAAGTTCAGCTGAACAGTACCAATCAACTTGATCAGTTTTCCATAAGGTAACAGTTAACTTGTTCTCAAGCTTACATGGAACAATTATTGATGATATAGGCCATATTCTAGACCAGATCATAAAACATACCTTAAAAAACTTAGAAGAATAAAAATCATAAAATATGGTCTTCAACCACAATGAAATTAAACTAGAAATCAGTGGCAAAAAGATAGCTAGAAAATCTGCAAATTTTTAGAAATTAAATAACACACTTCTAGATTTGGCATAAGACAAAAATGTCTCACAAGAAATTTTAAAATATTTTGGGGGCACCTGGGTGGCTCAGTTGGTTAGGTGTCTAAATATCGACTTTGGCTCAGGTCACAATCTCAGGGTCAGGCCCCATGTCAGGCTCTGTGCTGAGTCTGGAGCCTGCTTGAGATTCTCTGTCCCTCCTTCTTCTGGCCCTGGCCCCTCCTGTTCTTCTGTCTTTCTCTTTCTCTTTCTCTCTCTCTCAAAAAAAAAAAAAAAAAGTAGTTTGAATTAATGAAAATGAAGGCACCACTTATCAAAATCTGTAAGATAGAGCAAAAGCAGCATTTAGAGAGAAATATATAGTATTAATAAATAAATTACAAAAGGGGCACCTGGGTGGCTCAGTGGGTTAAAGCCTCTGCCTTCAGCTTTGGTCATGACCCCAGAGTCTTGGGATCAAGCCCTACATTGAGGGGGGGGGGAGGTCTCTGCTCAGCAGGGAGCCTGCTTCCTCTTCTGTCTCTGCTTGCTTCTCTGTCTACTTGTGATTTCTGTCTGTCAAATAAATAAATAAAATATTTTTAAAAATAAATAAATAAATTACAAAGGAAGAAATTCAAAATATATAATCCAAATTTTCATTTTATGAAACTGGAAAGGGAAGAGCAATTTAAGCCTCTGTAAGCAGGAGAAAAGATGAATAAAAATCAATGACACTGAAAACAGGCAGTTGATAGAGAAAATCAAAGAAATCAAAATTTCTTTCACATTATCAATAAAATGGATGAACCTTTTATCTAGGCACAAATTTTCAATATCTGAAATGAAAAATAGGGCATCACTATTGATCTCATTGGTATTATAATGATAACTTATAAACAACTTACTTGCAAACAAATTTGATAACATAGATGAAATGAGTCAATTCCTTATAAGACACAATCATAATTTATAATGAATGAATGAATGAATGAATGAAAGAGAGAGAGAGAGAAGGAAGGAAGGAAAGAAAGAAAGAAGGAAAGAAAAGCAAAGCAAAGAGGGAGGGAAGGATTGAAGGAGGAAGAAATGAACATAGGCATTGACTTTATACCTTTCACAAAAATGAACTCAAAATAGATCTTAGACCTTAATGTAAGATGAAATCTGTAAAAAAAAATAAGAGAGAATTTATTGGACCTTGAGTTTGAATTTTTAGATATAACACAAAGACAATATTCCACAAAAGTCTAGAAGTGATATAAGATGGACTTTATCAAAATCAAACACTTCTACTGTGAGGGAAACAGTAATAAGAGGATGGAAAGAAGGCTACAGCCTGGTAGAAAATATTTGCGAAACATATATTTGATAAAAGACTCACAGCAAAAATATACAAAGAACATTTAAAAGTCAACAATGATAAAACAAACAACCCAGTTGGAGAAAATTTCAGACAGATACCTCAACAAAGAAAATACATTGATAGGAAAGAAACATTTAAAAAAGTTTCTCAACTTCATTTGTCATTACAGAATTCAAATTAAAACAATAAGATACTAATACATATATATTAAATGGCTAAATTAAAAAAAAATGACTATATCAATTGCTGACAGGGATATAGAGCAAGAAGAGCCCTCATTCATTGCTGATGAGAATGCAAATCACACAGCCACTCTCCAGCACCATATAGCAGTTTCTTACAGAGATAAACACGGTCTCGCCACAAGATCCAGCAAAGGCACTCCTAGCTATTTACACAACTGATTTTAAGACCTGTATAGATGGACCTTGAAAGTGTTCTGCTAAGTGAAATAAGTCAGACAGAGAAAGACAAATAATACATACATAAGTGTATGTATGGCATCTAAAAAAAAACAAATTCATAGAAACAGAGATTAAAATGGTAGTTTCCAGAAACCAAGAGGTGGAGGGTGGGGAGTAGTGGAAAAGATAAAAAGAAATGAGCCAGCCTGTGAAAAGACATGAGTGAGCCTTAAATATGTATTTCCAAGTGATAAGAAGCCAGTCTCCAAAAGCCTAGATACTCTCTGATTTAAATTATATGATATTCTGGAGAAGGCAAAACTAAAGAGAGAGTAAAAGTCAGTGGGGTGTACAATGTTGAATAGATGAAGCACAGAGCATTTTTTTTTAGGGACATGAGACTACTCTGCACGGCACAATAATGACGAGTATATGATACTATGCACTTGTCAAAATCCAGAAGACTTTACAGCATAGAACTTTACATCATTAAGGAGTGAACCTTGATGTATGTAATTTTTTTTTTAAGAAATTCATTTAAGGGCCGCCTGGGTGGTTCAGTTAGAAAGCATCTGATTCATGATTTCAGCTCAGGTCTTGATCTCAGGTTCATGAGTTCAAGCCCTGTGTTGGGCTCCATGAGGGGCATGGAGCCTACTTAAAAATTAAAAATAAATAAAAAATAAAAAATAAATTCATTTAAAAGGTCACAGTATTTCACAATGGAATGCATACTTGGACAAAACAATCTGACCGCATTATAGATCTATGGCACACCTCACTGAAGGAGGTGAGGGGCAAATTTGCTTACCTATGCAACTGGAAATGATTCTGTAAGACCCAAGGCAAGAGAGATCATATATAAGCACTGTGCTCCAGCTGATAGAAATGTTCCCCCAGGAGTGCAGACTGACAATTCTGATGCTGCCATACATTTGTATTTGAAGTGAATAACTAAGTGATGGCAGATGGTGGGAACCAGGTCGCTCACTGTTGAAGTGGGAGGGTACACATAAATAAGAAAGGGATGGAGACTAGAACAACCACGTGGATATGGGTTACTTAGAGACATCACCAAGGACAGATGTCCAGCTCAGTACACCAAGCTAGCCAGAGATGTATGTATCTGGAGCATGGGTTAGTATGCACACACATATCTCCTTGCTCTGTCAGCTTAGAGAAGCTACAAGCAATTACACCCAGTAGCACTATTCTGATATCAACAAGGAGAAAATACAAAATGAAGTTCAGACTCCCATAGCCCGTCTGTAGCTGTCACTTGATTATTTAGATCTCTGTTATGCCATGAGATGGACCTGGAGTCATTTGCTGGCATCACAGGGATACACTCTTCTCTTGAACAGTTTGTAATGATATTCTAAGTTTGTAATGGGGGTCGTTCCAGTTTTCTTAAAAACAACAGTGGGGTTATTACCCTCTTGTGATGTAAACTATTGGGATTCATCAGCCTTTTATGCCATGAATAGGGCACAAACAAATAGACACTGGTAAAAATAACATTATAACTGATAATAAAATTCGTAGTAAAATTATGGGCCAAGCATGGCTAAGAGCTTTATACGCATCTTCTCATTACTGCACCAAACACTCACAACAACGTCTTGAGGTAATTACTGCCAATATTTCCATTTCACTGCTAGAGAAGCTAAGGAGAAGAGAAATTTAATAACTTACCCAAGGTTAAACAATAAGTAAATGAAGGAGCTGGAATATAACCTGCATAATTTGACTTCTGAGCACACTCTTAACTAGCAAGGAAATTGCTTTGCAAAGGTAAGGCCCTATTAAACCATCCTTGCTCATTGTAGGAAGGACACTATATCACTGACAGCACCATCTGCTATGGGGCACCCACATTTAGAAAGAATGGAGACTTTTTAATGATCAAGCTAGTCTTTGAAGCGTGAGATTTGATTGCCCATCATTTAGAACATAAGTGCTTTAATGGCACGAAATAATTTGGATCGTGTGGATTTTTCTCCCCCCCTCCTTTCACCCCCAACAATTTAGAATATAAAGAGCATGCCTGAGAAGGCAGTGATGCTAGAAGACCAGAAGAAATGTTAGCGCTGGAAAATGGAAATGAATCAATTCACTCCTTTATGTCTCCATAAGTGGATGTGAGGCGGGTAATAATAAAAGCTTCAGTTGAATGAGTACCTACTATGTGCTAGACTCTGTTCGAAGCCTTTCTTGTGTATTATCTCATGTAAACCTCACAAACAGCACTCCAAGGCAGATAGTATTATTTACAAAGGAGGAACACAGACCCGGCGGTTTACACTCCTAAGGTCACACTGCTAGAAAACAGTTGAGTCAGGATGTCTGATTGCAAAACGTGTGCTATTAATGACAGAGCCATACAATTTCCCTATGTGCAATTCACATCCAATGAGGATTAGAGAATGGCAGTTTTCAAGAAGACGGATTTGAGTTTCACAAAGACATCAGAATCCTGTTTGCTTGTAGATAACTATGTTTTCCCCCATCCCCAAAAATACCTTTGTAATAGGCATCCTCCTAATGTAGTTAAGAAAAGCTAATTAGATACTCAGATGGAGTGAGACCCTTGCATATCCCATAGAAATAGAGCATATGTCCCAGAATGTCTGCCTAATTCAGTTAATTTTAAAATTGTGGTGCTGATTCCAGAGTTCAGGCTATGATCACTTCATGGGCCAATAAACTGTGTGTGTGTGTTTCCATTGCCACAGAAAGCATCTTTTCCAAGCCACGAGGCAGTAAATGGTCTATTGTCGTAAGGACCAAGGGATCCACATTATGTCAAAACTGGATAGAGGTTCTGTGGTATAGAGGATGGGCTGGTGGTGATCTTTTTATTAACAAAGACAGCTTATAATTCTAGCAAGAAATCACATCTCCTTGTGTAGTAACCCAATAGATTTCTTGAGGCAATGTCAGGACTCAAAAAGAGTGCCCCTCTCTTGGCCCCAGGGCAACATGAGGAGAAAGACCTGTAATTTACTTTTGTAGAGCACTTCACTGCGGCAATGGACTCACAGATCTCAACCAGTCCTCATGCTGACAGGGAAGGCTGAAACACATTGTATGGGGAGAAAAAGACTACTTGGAGCTAGATAACTTTGTCCAGTGTCTAGTATGTGGCTGAATTAATTCTTGAATTAATCTTGAATTAGCCTTGAGTTTTGTCCACTCAAAAAGTAATATATACTCAAGGATAAATTTTTGTTTGCAGTAGTTTGCTAAAAGTACAAAATAGCTCTTCATTCATTCATTCATTCATTCATGCTTTTCATGTGAGGTGAAGACAGACAGACTTCACTCAAGCTGCACCATCATTGATGGCTATGATTTCTTAGTGTAGGAGAAAAGAGACAGAAATTGGGGAAACTTCTTTACTGATCAGAAACACTAATCTTTTTTCTAACCACAGCACTTTATACGGATTCTACTTCTGATCAACAAATGTTCCAAAGAATATTTTTTTACACACATGGATTATTGTGAGTGAAACTATAAAGTAAAAAAAAAAAAAAATATATATATATATATATATATATATATTAATACTGGTCAAAAATATAGGTGAGATGACTCTATGTCTTAGAGACAGCATAAGGAGTAGTATACGTTCACCTTCACAAGCTGCCTGAGACATTGACAGAGACATTTTCAAAAAATATTAACCACTTTTAAGCCTGTGCTCGAAATTATGCCCAGAGAGAACATTCTCTGTAATATTATGGAAGTACCATGTATAGAGACAGAGGAGCCCAGAGAATCTGGAGGGTGGGTAGAACGGGCCTGAGGAAAGATGGCGAGCACAGGCATCTACCTCAACTAAAGATTCACCAGCTGAGACTGACCTCGTATGTGCATAATTATCATTTCAAATGCTTATCTAATCCATGTTCCAAGGAGGAAAAAGAGCGAGGAACCTGCAAAGTGAGGACCTCTATAGCCAGATTCTCTCCTGAAATTCCATGACAAGCACCTCAACGTGTTAGCCCGTCAGCACAGGAACCCCAGGAAGCTGCTCTAAACTGTTGTATCATCCACGGAAGTGTCAGTCCTCAGGGCCAAGCTCCAGGACCGACTGTACAATGTCTTCTCCCATATATGCTCATATGCTGTTCTTGTGGCTTGTCTCCACGTAAATAAAAGTGTATAGGCACAATCAGTCTTCTTTCATTTATTAATTCAAGAGAGAGATAGACCACAAAAGCAGGGGTAAGGGCAGAGAGAGAGAAGCAGATTCCTCGCTGAGCAAGGAGCCTGAAGCGGGGCTCGATTCCAGGACCCGGGGACCATAACCTGAGCCGAAGGCAGATTTTCAACTAACTGAGCCACCCAGCTGTACTTCCCCCTGGCCAAGTGTGATTCTCAGCATAGGGTGGAGGGGGAAAGAAAAAAAACTAGAAAGGAGGATGAGGGAATTTCCAGTCACAGGTTACATTTTGTTTCTTGATCAGGGTGTTGCACACATACGTGTTCAAGTTTGTGGTAGCCGCACTATACATATATTTCAATAAAATCAAAACACACACACACACACACACACACACACACACACACACACACTCTCACACACACACAAACCCAAAAAACAAAGCCTGGTTGTATTTGTCAGTCATGGTACCTGTGGTAGTCAGGAAAATACCTAAGAGAAAACCTTGAATTAGGACTTCTGGATTTCAAACCCAGCGCACTCCGGTATTTCAGATGTCTGCAGCACTGATGCTTACCTTCCTATTCTCAACGCTGTGACTTTTGTGAGCACTGTGCTCTGGCCCTGCTCTCCTTCCCCTAAAGTTGTTTTATTCTAAAGGAGGACTTACACCATGTCGGCCAGCTTATAACCACATAGGCCCTCTTCTTCCTTCTCTGTAACCCCAGTGACATAAGCCTGGAGAATATAATCACCTTGGTTTACATTAACACTAACTTCATAGGTTTTAAATAAGTCCCAGAAAAACTTATTTTTCTTAATAATATCACAGTTTCCTATAAAGCAAGAAAGTACTGTGTGTCCAGGGTGGGGAGGTAAGGGTGCTGGCTGGTTTATTCTTTCCTGCACGAAGGTCAGGACTGTCTTTAAGGCTTGGTTATGATAATGGATGGTGGTCTGCTTAGAAAATAAAAAATAACTTTATTAATAAACTATACATTTTGAATATACAGATTCTCTCTCCCTCTTTCTCTCTCTCTCTCACACACACACACAAATGCTTCTATTCATGCACATTTCCCTACAGCTTTTTGAAAACTGCTGAAAGCTCAGTCATCAAATCAGTTATGAAAAACAGAAGTTAACTAACAAATGTTATTCCCTGAACTGTACTTATATAGTCAATGATCCTTCTATAATAAAGCAGAGTCAGATGAAGTCTGGCTGCCTTATGCTTTGTAGTAGAAAAAAAGAAAGAAAGAAAAAACAAAGTAAGAGATTTGGAAGTTGAAGGAAGAGAGGAGATAAAGCCAAAGGCCATGTTCTCTAAAGTTACACACTCAGGTACTGGAGCAGGGATAGGATCTAAGTATTGGAGGCAACAGGGGTTAAAGTGATGTCTTCGTCCATGCCATAACAGAATGCCACAAACTAGGGGGCTTCAACAGCAAACATACATTTTGCACAGCTGTGGAGCTTGGGGAGTCCAAGATCAAGTTGTTGGCAGATTCAGTGTCTGGTGAGAGCCCACTTCCCGGTTTATAGATGGAAAGCTGTCTTCTCACTGTGTCCTCACGTGGCATAAGGGGCAAGGGAGCTCTCATTATATATCTGAGCAAACTCCATTGCTCAGGGTTCCACTCTCAAGACCTAATCACCTCGCATGGGCCACACCTCCAAATATCATCACACTGGGGACTAAGTCTCAACGTATGAATTTGGGGGACAAGGCACACACATTTCATCTATGGCAGGTGATAAGATGGGAAAAGAGGTATCTTTCCTGCAAGGTAAGAGTTCACACCTACTCCACGGGTGGATGTGTATGGTGCCCAGTACCAAATCTTACGAAAGGAATGACAGAATAGGCTCAGCATCTGGTGGCAGATCTCAGGCCCCTAAGATGTTCCTAGTGCGCCATGCTTCCCAGATGGGCGACGCATATGGGCTGCAGTCTAGGGCTGCATTCCCATCTCATGGCTTGACTAGCATGAACCAGAAAGAGGAAGGACGTTGATTCCAGGAGCAATGATGTGTCAAAGACTGAAAATCTGAGCTCAAACAACCAGGGTTCAAACGCTGGCCTAACAGTGCTGGAAAAGACAGCTACCCACTCCGAACCTCCTTCCCTCACCTGTGCAAGCTCCCTCAGAGCTAAGCCTGAGTGCAGAATGCTGAAGAGCGTAGAAGGCAATGATGCAAGATAGTGCTTAACACGCCACCTCCAATACGGTAAGATCCAAGGACACGGTAACTATTATTGTCAAGAAACAAGGCTCAGAAACTCCCCAGGGTTATAGCCAACAGCCCCTCCAGATGGTGACCCTGTGAAGTGGGCACTAGACACTCAGACTGTAACTTTGACGGCCAGATTCCATTTAGCTTTTCAGAAACAAGCATTAAAGAGTCTGCCCACTCTTTCAACCTCTTCAACTCCTCTTCACCTGAGCAAGCCGTGCCCACCAGCTGTCCTCCCTGCAAGTGTACAGAGCTTCCCTTTAGCAGTCGAACATTTCCTTTCCCATTCTGATGATCCTTTGCTTCCTGAGTCTCTTTTCAAACAGCAGCTGGGCAAATCATGTTGTGAGAAGGTTATTTTTATGGTGGAAAGAAATGAAACCATATATGCATATTATTAATATGAAAGGAACTGTGTGCATGGGACACACTAGGCTGAGATGGTCATGGGTTGTATCACACCTCTCTCCACTGCCCCCCCCCCAAAAAAAACCCCCAAAATATGTTAGAGTCCTAATGCCTCTCTGTTTCAGAAATAACCTTATTTGGAGATAGGGCCTTTTCCAGAATGTAATCAAGTTCAAATGAGACCGTTAGGATGAGCCTTAATCAAATAGGATTGCTATCTTTATATAAAGGGGAAATTTGGACACAGAAACAGACATGCACACAGAAAGAATGAAAAGTGAAGATGAAGGTGGAAATCAGGGTGGTATATCTCCCAAACAAAGGAATGCCAGATATTGTTAACAAACCATCAGAAGTTAAGAGAGAGGCATGGAAGAGATTCTTCCTCACAGCCCTCAGAAAAAAAAAAAAAATTAAAGAGTGACTACATCTTGATCTTGGACTTCTAGTCTACAGAACTGTGAAATGATACATTTCTCTGGTGTAAGCTCACAGTTCACAGTATCTAGTTAGAATAGCCCTAAGAAATGAATCCAGAGACGCATTTACAATCACGGTGGTTTTCTTTCCATGACTATATACCCAGGAGAAAATTAATGTATTTCTGGCTGTGCTTCTCATTTCTCCCTTACTGAATCACAATGCAAAGTAATAGTTATATATGCCAGGTAAAATAAAGACATCGATTAAAAACAATATGTTAAAATTTTGTCAAAATTCATCTCTAGATTCTATGTGTAGATAGTGGAAGGCAATTGCTTCTTAAACTGAGGATAAGACCTTCACATCCTGCCATCAGATTTATATATTTATATATTTATATACAGTTTCCCCGGCTGGCTGGTTGGGCACTTGAAAGCATAGTGGTTGTGTTTGGGAAGATGACACGCAGAGCTCCAGAACTATGTATATGCGTCTGGTCCAAGTTTGTCTCCAGGAAGGCTGATGTGGTATCATTGTCACTTGAATCTTCAACTTGAAGTAAGAGTTGTCTGAACAAGCACCTGCTGTGTTCAGGGCACTTGATGAGCACAGGGTCTTAGGACCTGATCTATGTGAAGTTTGGTTTCTATCTTTTCAAGACTTAAAATTAGTCAGGGAGCTCGACAAATCACAACACACAGTAGGTACAACCAGAGTGGGGTATTTGATTGCAGCTCTAGTACATATTGCCTTTAAAACTGAATTTTCATGTCCACAATAGCCAAACTATGAAAAGAACCTAGATGTCCATCGACAGGTGAATGGATAAAGAAGATGTGGTGTATATATATACAATGGAATACTATACAGCCATCAAAAGAAATGAAATCTTGCCATTTGTGATGACATGGATGGAGCTAGAGGGTATTATGCTTAGCAAAATAAGTCAATTGGAGAAAGACAACTATCATATGATCTCCCTGATATGAGGAAGTGGAGATACAACATGGGGGGTCTGGGGGGTAGGAAAAGAATAAATGAAAGAAGATGGGATAAGGAGACAAACCATAAAAGACTCTTAATCTCACAAAATAAACCAAGGGTTGCTGGGGGGAGGGGCATCGGGAGAGGGTGGTGGGGTTATGAACATTGTGGAGGGTATGTGCTATGGTGAGCACTGTGAAATGTGTAAACCTGGCGATTCACAGACCTGTACCCCGGGGATAAAAATACATTATATGTTTATAAAAAAATTTAAAAATTAATGTAAAAAACTGAATTTCATGAAGCTACTATAAAAAGGATAGAGCATTTAGAAAAAAATACATGTAGAAATTTTGACCATACACACAGGAAAAAATGACTTATTTTCTGTCTTTTCAAAGAGTATGTGGGCAAGATGGTAATTAGCAGAGTGCAAGCAATTCTTTTTAAAGATTTATTTATTTATTTGAGAGATGGAGGGGGAGAGGGGGAAGAGAAGGGAAAGAAAGAGAGAGACTCTCGAGGCTGGTTTCACTCTCACAACCCTGAGATCATGACCTGAGCTGAAAGCAAGAATCAAGTGCTTAACTGACTGAGCCACCCAGGCTTCCCAGAGTGCATGCAATTCTTTGCTATATTCTTGGGTCAACACTTTGGTCCTTTAATTCCTATGACAATTTTGGCCCTTGTCTTAAGGCAAATCAAATACAATATATTGGAATATGGGCCTTTTAAAACAGAAATATATAGAACTTTTATCAAAAGTAATGCAGATAATAATGCTATTCTAAAATTAAGCAATATTGCATTAGAAAATTATTCTTCTAGGAAGCAGATGATGGATGATGGAAATCCATGTATGACCATGATGAGCACACCTTCTCTTTGAAGGTCCCAGTGCACTTTCAGCTTCATTGCATAATTTTGTCCCATACTTTCTAGATGCCTATTAAATTTAGCTATTTCAACATGTACATAAGACATATTCATTATATTGGAGATAAGCATCTTATAAATCATGCTATGACTCTATCCCCCATCGTCGTAGGCACTGGCTGATGACATACACTTTGTGTGTCTTTCTGTGCCTCAGAAGAGGTGTGCCTGAGTTCCTGAGTGATAGAAAGCAAAGAAGAGAAATGCATAGGGACATCCCTACCTCCCACTCAACTTCTCAGAGAATAGGGGTAACAGACAATTAGGGCCAAAGGGGAGAAAAAATTCTCTACATACCCTAGGTCCTATAATGCGCCACATTCAAACTTGCTCCTCTAAACTTTCCATAATTACACAATAATTTAGATCATGGAAATTCTCTTTCAAATTGAACATTCTCCTTGGAAGAGAGTGAAGGCTTTATCCCTTGCATTTTTAAGCATGAATTCATTATCTCATTTGAACAAAATCCCTCCTGGAATGTGAATTTTGATCAAGAAGACTGTTAGAGGGAGGAGGAATCTTAGCATGTGGTCATTTCATAAAGACCAGGTTCATCTGGCATATCCCAGTGAAAGTTTTAGGGGTAGTCAGAGACCAGAGGAGGGCTCAGAGGAAAGGGAACATTGGTTCCAGATGATAGGAGATGGGACCACATTGCCATGATCTGCATTTTTTCTAAGGGTTCTGAGGGCATTAACTTCTAATAGATCCATATCAAACTTCTGGCATGAAGTCTCCAATGCTGCCTACCCAGCAAGCTTTCCTTGATCATTCTTCCTTACTATAGGATGGCCTCTTACAAATGGAGACCAACAATGCTGTATATTTGATTTCCCAGCCTCCTTTTTAGCAAGAATGTCATCCACCCCTGGCCAATGCACCTTAGGGGAAGTCTATTAGATTTTAGGAAAGGTTTTCTTTCATGAGAAATAAATGGTAAATGGTAGAAAACTTGACCTATTTCTAGACTTGAATATTGTAGGACATGAATGCTTTGACCTGTAGAAACCATCTTGCTACCACAAAAGAAGTAAGACAACAGGAAGCCACAATTCTGAGCATAGAGGAGAAGAAGGATAAAAAGAAGGCCTAATTTTAGAGCTGTGGACCACCATCTTAGCAAAATTAACCTCCAGATATGGTATCATGTAGATAAATGTCTTTATCTGTTAAATCACAATCCAGTTGTCCCAGTCAGCACTGGCTGCTATAACAGAATGTCACAGAATGAGTGGCTTAAACAACAGGCATTTATTTCTCCCAGTTCTGAAGGCTGGGAAGAGCATGATCAAGATGTCAGCCAGTTAGGTTCATGGTAATAGCTCTCTTCTGGCTTGCATAAGTCTTTCTTCTTGCTGTGTCTTCACATGCGAGGAAAAGAAAGAAAAGAAAAACAAGCTCTCTGGTCTCTTCTTGTAAGGACACTAATCCTACCATGAGGACCTCAGTCACCTCTCAAAGACCTCACTTCCTAATATGATCACATTGGGGTTTAGGGCTTCAACATATAGATTTTGGAGGGATGTAAACATCAGGTCTATGACACCAGTATTCTGTTATTTGACACTGAAATTATTCTGTATGGCATTCAATGTGCTGGCATTGATCACAAGTTAAAAGTATATAGTTGTGAATTAGTATAATATAAAACAATAAGATACCTAGAAATAAACCTAAACAAATAGGTGAAAGACCTATACTCTGAAAACTATAAAACACTAATGAAAGAAATTAAAGATGCCACAAAGAAATGGAAAGATATTCCATGCTTATGGATCAGAAGAACAAATACTGTTAAAATCTAGGTATTACCCAAGGCAATGTACATACCTAATGCAATCCCTATCAAAATATCAGCTGTGGGGCGCCTGGGTGGCTCAGTGGGTTAAAGCCGCTGCCTTCGGCTCAGGTCATGATCCCAGGGTCCTGGGATCAAGCCCCACATCGGGCTCTCTGCTCAGCGGGGAGCCTGCTTCCCTTCCTTTCTCTCTGCCTGCCTCTCTGCCTACTTGTGATCTGTCTATCAAATAAATAAATAAAATCTTTAAAAAAAAAGGGGGGCGCCTGGGTGGCTCAGTGGGTTAAAGCCTCTGCCTTTGGCTCAGGTCATGATCCCAGGGTCCTGGGATTGAGCCCCGCATCAGGCTCTCTGCTCAGCGGGGAGCCTGCTTCCTCCTCTCTCTCTGCCTACTTCTCTGCCTACTTGTGATCTCTATCTGTCAAATAAATAAATAAAATCTTAAAAAAAAATATCAGCTGCATTTTTCACAGAGCTATAACCAACAATCCTAAAATTTGTATGGAACCACAAAAGACCCTAAAAAGCCAAGCAACCTTGAGAAAGAAAAGCAAAACTTGAGGCATCACAATTTCAGACTTCAAATTTTATTACAAAGCTCTAGTGGTCAAAACAGTGTGGTACTGGCAGAAAAATAGACACATAGACCAATAGAATAGAATAGAAAATCCAGAAACGAACCTACATCTTTATGGTTAATTAATCTTCAACAAAGCAAGAAAGAATACCCAATGGGAAAAAAATACAAAGTCATTTCAACAACTGGTGTTGGGAAAACTGGACAGAATGCAGAAGAATGAAACTAAACCACTTTCTTACACCATACACAAAAATAAACTCAAAATGGATTAAAGACCTAAATGTGAGACAGGAAAAGATCAAAATACCAGAGGAGAACATAGGCAGTAACCTCTTTGCCTATAGCAATTTCAAGATATGTCTCCTGACAATATATTCCTGAGAAGGAAAACAAAAGCCAAAATAAACTATTGGGGCTTCATCAAGACAAAGTTTCTGCACAGCAAAGGGAACAATCAACAAAACTAAAAGGTAACCTACTGAATGGGAGAAGATATTTCCAAATGATGTATCTGATAAAGGGTTAGTATCCAAAATATTTAAAGAACCTATACAACTCAATACCCCCCAAAATGAATAATCCAAATAAAAAATGGGCAGAAGATGGGGCATCTGGATGGCTCAGTCAGTTAGGCATCTGATTCTTGATTTCAGCTCATACCATGATCTCAGGGTCATGAGATTGAACCCAGCACTGGACTCCATGCTGGGAGTAGATTCTGCTTAAGATTCTCTCTCTTCCTCTCCCTATGAAACCCCCACAAGCACTTGTTCTCTCTCTCTTTACAAGGAAAAGAACTACAGTGAGATATCACCTCACTCTTGTCAGAATGGCTAAAATCAACACAAGAAACAACAGGTATGGGAAAGGCTGTGGAGAAGGAACTCTCTTGCACTGCTGGTGGAAATGAAAACTGGTGCAGTTACTCTGGAAAATAGTATAGGGGTTCCTCAAGAAGTTAAAAATGGAACTACCCTATGATCCAGCAGTTGCAGTAATAGGTATTTATTCGAAGAATACAAAAATATTAATTCGAAGATATACATGTACCCTGATGTTTTATAGCAGCATTATCTACAATAGACAAATTATGGAAACAGCCCAAGTGTCCACCCACCGATAAATGCATAAAGATGTAAGATACATATATCAAATATGGAATATGACTCAACCATCAAAAAGAATGATATTTGCCATTTGCAATAATATGGATGGAACTAGAGAGTATCATGCCAAGCAAAATAAGTAAGTTAGAGAAAGATAAATACCATATGATTTTGCTCATATGTGAAATTTAAGAAATAAAAACAAACAGGCAAAGGGGAAAAAAGAGAGAAAGAGGCAAACCAAGAAACAGACTTCAACTATAGAGAATAAACTGGTGGTTATCAGAAGGGAGGTGGGTGGGAGGATGGTTAAACAGGTGGTGGGGATTAAGGAGTACACTTGTGCTGAGCACCAGGTGTTGTATGGAAGTGTTTAATCGCTATATTGTACACCAGAAACCAATATTATGCTGTATGGGAACTAACTGGAATTTGAATAAAAACAACAACAAAAAAGAAAAAATATAAAGAATAAAACTATACATAATCAGGCATATCAGAAACAGTCCACATCCTCGAGTCTTCACTTGTGTAAGACATAAGAATAGGTGTTGACTAAAACTATTAATGGACATGTCACAACATAAAATGAGGGCTGGCACGGATATAACTGAGTGTCCCCCAAGTTCATACCTTCATGATTTCTTTCTTTTTAAATTTTAAAAAATTTTCTCAGTCAAAATTTTTTTCAAAAATTTCTCAAGCCCTTCTTAATTTCATGCTAAGTGATAGATATACAAATAGAAAGTACAAAGGATAACATCCTTGCTTTCATTAAGTTCACATTATATTCTACATTGGGGGAAGTGGACCATGATTCGGGGAAGAGTCTTTCACTGTATGTTTAGAATTTGAAATTGTCCATGTGGGATTGACTCTGAATATATCTAACTCTTCTTTCTCTTCTTTCTTACACTTGGCCTGCTGAACATTTCTAGAGAGAAATGTTCAAAGAGAATGTGTATGAACATGTGGTCTCTAAACTCAATAGAGCTTCCAACACGGCCTCGATAACCAGCTCTCTCCCATTTCCCATGATGAATATTTCACACCATCACTATTCTGAAGACACCAAATGCCAGCACCCTTATTTCTAACTCTTTACAAATGCCCTCAGTTCTTCTACTTATCAGAGTAGAAGTTAACAAGTAGGTAATACTCATAACTTATCCACCCACACAGTCACATCCACAGTAATTCTTCCCTTCTTCTCTTTCCCTACACTGGATTGTGTATCTGTCTAACTAAGGTTAATTTCTCCCTGTTCTCATGGATTCATTTCTTTTCAATTCTTCAAGAAAACTCACCATTTAATTATCTATTGTTTTTTTTCCCCAAAATGAGCTTTAAAACACACTATAATGTCTTTTACAAATAAGATAACAAAAAACCTACTTCCTTTGTTCTGAGTTTCTTTCTTGATGTAGATTTCCCCTCTTTCTGTTAAAGTTTCTATTCACTATTCTAGCTTCCCATTGCTAGAACTTCTTTGAAGCAGCGCTGCAAAGATCATCATGACCTGTATTTCCTTGTGGAGAGAGTGTATATTTTCCAGCTTTTGAGATACTTGACGTCTCTGGAAGAGTGGATCAGTTGACCACCTTTCCCTTGAAAACGTAATTTCTTGGCTTTTATGACATCACTTCTTTTGTGTTTTTGTTTCATTTTAGGGTTTTGTGTGTGTGTGTGTGCGTGTGTGTTTGTTTGTTTTGTTTGTTTGTTTTTTAAATCCTTTAGTTCCTCTATGCTTTCCAGATTTCTACCCTTAAGCTTACCATATACATTCTTCCTGGATGATTTCACCCAATGCCATGGCTTCAACTGTTACCTTCAAGCCAAAAGCTCTCTAAACTCAAGATTCATCACAACCTTACCTCACAATGTTCCTATACATCCCCATATAGTTGTCTTCTATGCAACTCAAATTCATCATTTCCAAACTTCAAATTCTTGTCTCTCCTGCCAATAGGCCTGATGCTTCTCCCAGATTTCTTATATCAGAAAATGATCTATCACTGTTAACTAAGTTGCCCCCAGACAAAAATCTCACCCCCTTTACCTACAAACATCAATTTCTCTTAGTTTTATCACTTATAGGCTCTACATCTATCTACTTAAGACTAACTGCTCTCACTCCAGATAATGTCCATATTATTTTCTGTCCTCTATTTATTACAGCTATATCCTAATTCATATTCCTGTCTCAGTTATGCATCTGGCTTATTTCAGTCTACTTTTACTTCAGACAGCAATACCCTTCTTAATATAAAAATTGACTATGTCATCCCCTTCCTTTAACGATTTTAGTGACTACATAACCTTTAGAATAAAGTCTAACCCTCTATTATTGTACTTAAGGCTCTTTATAGCTGACTCCTACTTTCCTCCCTTGATTCATCTTATGCCACTCCTATCTTTAATTTTTGTTTCTAATGATACTAAGCATTTCCAGGGTCTCCTTAGATTATCCCACATCTCAGGAACTTCTTATCTGCTATTTCAATGTCTAGAAAGCCCTTTGTCTGTGAGATTGTACAAAGGATTAAATTGTCAAGTCAGATTCCTGAGAATTAGAGATCTTATCCAGTATCTAGCTTCAGAATATCTAGCTGGAGAAGGATTCTGGTCAGAGAACATCTTACTTATTTTTCTACTCCAGTAATTACATTGGTTACATGGAGTCTCAATGTCAACCATCGCAGTAACTTACCCCAGCCTTTGTCCACACCTACCACCCAGCCAGGTGACAAACCACCTCCAGCCACTTACAACATCACTGAAGCAGCCCACGTGATCTCCCACATCCTGTGGTAGAAGGAGAATATCGCTTTTCAAACCCCAAACAATTTTTTGAGAGAACTGAAGACTTTGCTATTAAAAATTTCCAAGAGGGTAAAAAAATATATATATACATTCTTCTTCCACTTCTTTCAGGAAGAATTTTTAAATCTCTCAACTCCAGGTTTAGTTAGTGCTTTTCTTTTATGCTCTCACTATAGCTTTTTTTTTAAATCATTTTTTACAGAACTATTAGGATAAATTGCATAAAATTCATCCATTTAAATTCCAGAGTTCAGTGGGTTTTAGCATACTGAGAGTTGTGCAGCCATTACAACAATCAATTTTTAAAAATATTTTCATTACTCCAGAAAGAGACCCCATAGTCATTAGCAATAATTTCTCATTCCCACTTCTCTTTCCTCTGCCCCAGTGCCGGGTAACTACGAATTTACCGTCTGTCTCTATGGATTTGCCTAAATGGGTATGTCACATCAATGGAATCACACAGTAAGTAATCCTTTCTGACTTCTTATTTCACTAGCATAGTAATTTCAGTTTCTTCTATGTTGTACTAAGTATCTATACTTCACTTTTTTATTGCTGAACAATATTCTGTTTTATGGATATACCATGTTTTAGAAATCCATTCATTATTTAGTGGACATGTAGGTTGTTTCTACAATTTGGCTATGGGAATAATGCTGCTATGAACATTCATTTACAGCTTTTTGTGTCTACATATATTTTAGAATAATTTTTTTTTATTCAGGTCACTTATATTTTCATCTCTTTTATATTTTTCCTTCATACTTTTCCTTTTTGTTTCTTTTTTTTTCTTTTCGTAAATTTTATTTTAACTAAACATATATTTTTATCCCCAGGGGTGCAGGTCTGCGAATCGCCAGGTTTACACACTTCACAGCACTCACCATAGCACATACCATCCCCAATATCCACAACCCCACCCCCCCTCTCCCAACCCCCCTCCCCCCATCAGCCCTCAGTTTGTTTTGTGAGATTAAGAGTCACTTATGGTTTGTCTCCCTCCCAATCCCATCTTGTTTCATTTATTCTTCTCCTACCCCCTTAACCCCCCATGTTGTATCTCCACTTCCTCATATCAGGGAGATCATATGATAGTTGTCTTTCTCCGATTGACTTATTTCGCTGAGCATGATACCCTCTAGTTCCATCCACGTCGTCGCAAATGGCAAGATTTCATTTCTTTTGATGGCTGCATAGTATTCCATTGTGTATATATACCATATCTTCTTTATCCATTCGTCTGGATGGACATCTAGGTTCTTTCCATAGTTTGGCTATTGTAGACATTGCTGCTATAAACATTCGGGTGCACGTGCCCCTGCGGATCACTACGTTTGTATCTTTAGGGTAAATACCCAGAGGTGCAATTGCTGGGTCATAGGGTAGTTCTATTTTCAACATTTTGAGGAACCTCCATGCTGTTTTCCAGAGTGGTTGCACCAGCTTGCATTCCAACCAACAGTGTAGGAGGGTTCCCCTTTCTCCGCATCCTCGCCAGCATCTGTCATTTCCTGACTTGTTAATTTTAGCCATTCTGACTGGTGTGAGGTGATATCTCATGGTGGTTTTGATTTGTATTTCCCTGATGCCGAGTGATATGGAGCACCTTTTCATGTGTCTGTTGGCCATCTGGATGTCTTCTTTGCAGAAATGTCTGTTCATGTCCTCTGCCCATTTCTTGATTGGATTATTTGTTCTTTGGGTGTTGAGTTTGCTAAGTTCTTTATAGATTTTGGACACTAGCCCTTTATCTGATATGTCATTTGCAAATATCTTCTCCCATTCTGTCAGTTGTCTTTTGGTTTTGTTCACTGTTTCCTTTGCTGTGCAAAAGCTTTTGATCTTGATGAAATCCCAAAAGTTCACTTTTGCCCTTGCTTCCCTTGCCTTTGGCGATGTTCCTAGGAAGATGTTGCTGCGGCTGACGTCGAAGAGGTTGCTGCCTGTGTTCTCCTCAAGGATTTGGATGGATTCCTTTCTCACATTGAGATCCTTCATCCATTTTGAGTCTATTTTAGTGTGTGGTGTAAGGAAATGATCCAATTTCATTTTTCTGCAGGTGACTGTCCAATTTTCCCAACACCATTTATTGAAGAGGCTGTCTTTGTTCCATTGGACATTCTTTCCTGCTTTGTTGAAAATGAGTTGACCATAGAGTTGAGGGTCTATTTCTGGGCTCTCTATTCTGTTCCATTGATTTATGTGTCTGTTATTGTGCCAGTACCATGCTGTCTTGATGATGACAGCTTTGTAATACAGCTTGAAGTCCGGAATTGTGATGCCACCAACTTTGGCTTTCTTTTTCAATATTGCTTTGGCTATTTGAGGTCTTTTCTGGTTCCATATAAATTTTAGGATTATTTGTTCCATTTCTTTGAAAAAAAATGGATGGTACTTTGATAGGAATTGCATTGAATGTGTAGATTGCTTTAGATAGCATAGACATTTTCACAATATTTATTCTTCCAATCCAGGAGCATGGAACATTTTTCCATTTCTTTGTGTCTTCCTCAATTTCTTTCATGAGTACTTTATAGTTTTCTGTGTATAGATTCTTAGTCTCTTTGGTTAGGTTTATCCCCAGGTATCTTATAGTTTTGGGTGCAATTGTAAATGGGATGGACTCCTTAATTTCTCTTTCTTCTGTCTTGTTGTTGGTGTAGAGAAATGCAACTGATTTCTGTGCATTGATTTTATATCCTGACACTTTACTGAATTCCTGTACAAGTTCTAGCAGTTTTGGAGTGGAGTCTTTTGGGTTTTCCACATAGAGTATCATATCATCTGCGAAGAGTGATAGTTTGACTTCTTCTTTGCCGATTTGGATGCCTTTAATTTCCTTTTGTTGTCTGATAGCTGAGGCTAGGACTTCTAGTACTATGTTGAATAGCAGTGGTGATAACGGACATCCCTGCCGTGTTCCTGACCTTAGCGGAAAAGCTTTCAGTTTTTCTCCATTGAGAATGATATTTGCGGTGGGTTTTTCATAGATGGCTTTGATAATATTGAGGTATGTGCCGTCTATCCCTACACTTTGAAGAGTTTTGATCAGGAAGGGATGCTGTACTTTGTCAAATGCTTTTTCAGCATCTATGGAGAGTATCATATGGTTCTTGTTCTTTCTTTAATTAATGTGTTGTATCACATTGATTGATTTGCGGATGTTGAACCAACCTTGCAGCCCTGGAATAAATCCCACTTGGTCATGGTGAATAATCCTTTTAATGTACTGTTGAATCCTATTGGCTAGTATTTTGGCGAGAATTTTCGCATCTGTGTTCATCAAGGATATTGGTCTGTAGTTCTCTTTTTTGATGGGATCCTTGTCTGGTTTTGGGATCAAGGTGATGCTGGCCTCATAAAAGGAGTTTGGAAGTTTTCCTTCTATTTCTATTTTTTGGAACAGTTTCAGGAGAATAGGAATTAGTTCTTCTTTAAATGTTTGGTAGAATTCCCCCGGGAAGCCATCTGGCCCTGGGCTTTTGTTTGTTTGGAGATTTTTGATGACTGTTTCAATCTCCTTACTGCTTATGGGTCTGTTCAGGCTTTCTATTTCTTCCTGGTTCAGTTGTGGTAGTTTATATGTCTCTAGGAATGCATCCATTTCTTCCAGATTGTCAAATTTGTTGGTGTAGAGTTGCTCATAGTATGTTCTTATAATTGTCTGTATTTCTTTGGTGTTCGTTGTGATCTCTCCTCTTTCATTCATGATTTTATTTATTTGGGTCCTTTCTCTTTTCTTTTTGATAAGTCTGGCCAGGGGTTTATCAATCTTATTAATTCTTTCAAAGAACCAGCTCCTCGTTTCGTTGATTTGTTCTATTGTTTTTTTGGTTACTATTTCATTGATTTCTGCTCTGATCTTTATGATTTCTCTTATCCTGCTGGGTTTAGGGTTTCTTTCTTGTTCTTTCTCCAGCTCCTTTAGGTGTAGGGTTTGTTGTGTACCTGAGACCTTTCTTGTTTCTTGAGAAAGGCTTGTACCGCTATATATTTTCCTCTCAGGACTGCCTTTGTTGTGTCCCACAGATTCTGAACCGATGTGTTTTCATTATCATTTGTTTCCATGAATTTTTTCAATTCTTCTTTAATTTCCTGGTTGACCCATTCATTCTTTAGAAGGATGCTGTTTAGTCTCCATGTATTTGGGTTCTTTCCAAATTTCCTTTTGTGATTGAGTTCTAGCTTTAGAGCATTGTGGTCTGAAAATATGCAGGGAATGATCCCAATCTTTTGATACCAGTTGAGACTTGATTTAGGACCAAGAATGTGATCTATTCTGGAGAATGTTCCATGTGCACTAGAGAAGAATGTGTATTCTGTTGCTTTGGGATGAAATGTTCTGAATAGATCTGTGATGTCCATCTGGTCCAGTGTGTCATTTAAGGCCTTGATTTCCTTGTTGATCTTTTGCTTGGATGATCTGTCCATTTCAGTGAGGGGAGTGTTAAAATCCCCTACTATTATTGTATTCTTGTCGATGTGTTTCTTTGATTTTGTTATTAATTGGTTTATATAGTTGGCTGCTCCCACGTTAGGGGCATAGATATTTAAAATTGTTAGATCTTCTTGTAGGACAGTTCCTTTGAGAATGATATAGTGTCCTTCCTCATCTCTTATTATAGTCTTTGGCTTAAAATCTAATTGATCTGATATAAGGATTGCCACTCCTGCTTTCTTCTGATGTCCATTAGCATGGTAAATTCTTTTCCACCCCCTCACTTTAAACCTGGAGGTGTCTTCGGGTTTAAGATGAGTTTCTTGTAGGCAACATATAGATGGGTTTTGTTTGTTTATCCATTCTGATACCCTGTGTCTTTTGATTGCGGCATTTCGCCTATTAACATTCAGGGTAAGTATTGAGAGATATGAATTTAGTGCCATTGTATTGCCTGTAAGGTGACTGTTATTGGATATTGTCTCTGTTTCTTTCTGATCTACTACTTTTAGGGTCTCTCTTTGCTTAGAGGACCCCTTTCAATATTTCCTGTAGAGCTGGTTTGGTATTTGCAAATTCTTTCAGTTTTTGTTTGTTCTGAAAGCTTTTAATCTCTCCTTCTATTTTCAATGATAGCCTAGCTGGATATAGTATTCTTGGCTGCATGTTTTTCTCATTTAGTACTCTGAATATATCATGCCAGCTCTTTCTGGCCTGCCAGGTCTCTGTGGATAAGTCTACTGCCAATCTAATATTTTTACCATTGTACGTTACAGACTTCTTTTCCCGGGCTGCTTTCAGGATCTTCTCTTTGTCACTAAGACTTGTCAATTTTACTATTGGGTGACGGGGTGTGGACCTATTTCTATTGATTTTGAGGGGCTTCTCTGAATCTCTTGGATTTTGATGCTTGTTCCCTTTGCCATATTGGGGAAATTCTCTCCAATAATTCTCTCCAACATACCTTATGCTCCCCTCTCTGTTTCCTCTTCTTCTGGAATCCCAATTATTCTAATGTTGTTTCGTCTTATGGTGTCACTTATCTCTCGAATTCTCCCCTCGTGGTCCAGGAGCTGTTTGTCCCTCTTTTGCTCAGCTTCTTTATTCTCTGTCATTTGGTCTTCTATATCACTAATTCTTTATTCTGCCTCATTTATCCTAGCAGTGAGAGCCTCAATTTTTGATTGCACCTCATTAATAGCTTTTTTGATTTCAACTTGGTTAGATTTTAGTTCTTTTATTTCTCCAGAAAGGGCTTTTATATCTCCCGAGAGGGTTGCTTTAATATCTTCCATGCCTTTTTCAAGCCCGGCTAGAACCTTGAGAATCGTCATTCTGAACTCTATATCTGACATATTACCAATGTCTGTATTGATTAGGTCCCTAGCCTTTGGTACTGCTTCTTGTTCTTTTTTTTTGTTGTGAATTTTTCCGCCTTGTCATTTTGTCCAGATAAGAGTATATGAAGGAGCAAGTAAAATACTAAAAGGGTGGCAACAACCCCAGGAAAATATGCTTTAGCCAAATCAGAAGAGATCCCAAATTGTTAGGGGGGAGAAAGGGGATAAAAAGGGGTTCAGAAAGGAAAAAAAAAAGAAAAGAAACTATTAAAAAAAGAAAGCTGATAAAAAATATAAAAAGGAAAATATATATATATATATATATATATATATATATATATATATTAGATAAACTATTTAAAAAACGTTAAAAAAGAAATCGGTAAAAGTTAAAAAAATTTAGCAGAAGTAGAGAAAAAAAATTGAAAAAGAAAAAAAAATTAAATTAACTGCAAGGCTAAAGAATCATGGGGAGAAAGCCATGAGTTCCGTGCTTTGCTTTCTTCTCCTCTGGAATTCCGCCGCTCTCCTTGGTATTGAAACTGCACTCCTTGGTAGGTGAACTTGGTCCTGGCTGGGTTTCCCGTTGATCTTCTGGGGGAGGGGCCTGTTGTAGTGATTCTCAAGCGTCTTTGCCCCAGGCGGAGTTGCACCGCCCTTACCGGGGGCTGGGCTGAGTAATCCGCTCGGGTTTGCTTTCGGGAGCTTTTGTTCCCTGAACGCTTTCCGTAGAGTTCTGGAAGACGGGAATGAAGATGGTGGCCTCCCGGTCTCCGGCCTGGAGGAGCCGAGAGCCCGGAGCCCCACTCTTCAGTGCGCCCTCAGAGAACAGCGCCCAATTACTCCTGTCACCCTGGCCTCTGGCCGCGCTCCAAGCTGACTGAGCCTGCGACCGGTTCAAGGTAACCCTGAGCTTAGAGCTCACTCCTCGGCTCTGTCTCTATAGCCAGCTTCCCTGTTCTTTTTTTTTTTTTTTTTTTTTTGGCAGTTAAAATAGAATTTTTTTTTTAATTTTTTTTTATTTTTTCAGCATAACAGTATTCATTATTTTTGCACCACACCCAGTGCCCCATGCAATCCGTGCCCTCTACAATACCCACCACCTGGTGCCCCCAACCTCCCACCCCCCACAGCTTCCCTGTTCTAATACCGGTAAGCTCTGTGACACTCAGACACCCCCGATCCTTCTGTGACCCTGTGGGACTTGAGGCCGCGCTGACCCTGCCCGGGCTTCACCCCAGTTAAGCCTCTGGAGCGATGTCCCTCAGCGGAACAGACTTTTAAAAGTCCTGATTTTGTGCTCCGTTGCTCCGCCACTCGCCGGGAGCCGGCCCCTCCCCCCGCGGTCTATCTTCCCGTCGCTTTGGATTCACTTCTCCTCCAGTCCTACCTTTCAGATAGTGGTTGATTTTCTGTTTCTAGAATTGCTGTTCTTTTTCTCTTCGATCTCCCGTTGGATTTGTAGGTGTTTGCAATCTTTACATAAGCTATTTAGCTGATCTCCCGCTACCTGAAGTAGTCTCAGCTGCTACTTCTCCGCCATCTTGACTCCTCCTCCTCTACATATATTTTAATTTGTTGGGTCTATATCGAGGATTGGAATTCCTAGGTCACATGGCAATATATGTTGAGCATTTTAAGGAGCCAATAAACTGTTTTCTCCATAGTGTCTGAACTATTTAACATTTCATATATAATGTATGAAGGCTCAACTTTTTAGATCCTTTCCAAAATGTCTTTGTCTGTCTTTCTCATTTTAGCCATCTTAAGAGGTGTAAGTGGTATCTTACAGGGATTTTGATTTGCATTTCCCTCATAATTAATATTGTTGAAGATATTTGAATTAATGTGTTGCTTGGACATTTTTATATCTTTGGAGAACTATCTAAAGATTTAACATTCTAAGGAGTCCAGTCCTTCACCCACTTTTAAAATTAAGGTATCTTTTATTGTTGAGAAGTAAATGTACTTTAAAGTCCAATTCATCTATCTTTTTCTTTTCTCACTTGTGTTTTGGTGTTGCATGATTTGGTGTTGCATGTAAAAAAAAAATTGCCAACCCAAGGTTATAAGGATATAATTACATATTTTCTTGAAGAAGTTTTATAGTTTTAGCTCAAGCATTTAGGTCCATGATCCATATGGAGCTACTTTTTATGTAGGACATAATAAAAGGAACTAATTGATTTTTTTGCATGTGGATATCCAGAAAGATTATTCTTTCATTCTTTGACATTCTCATCAAAAATGAATTAAACATTAATGTGAGAGTTTAACCACAGGCTGCTAGTTCTATACCATTAACCTATATGTCAATTATTTTTTTGCCCATAACACACTATTTTGATTACTGTGGTTTTGCAGTCGGTTTTAGCATTAGAATATGTAAGTCTTTCAAACTGTTTTCCTTTTTCAAGTTTGTTTTGCCTGTTCTGAGTTTCTTACATTTCCATATGAATTTTGCAATCAGCTTGTCAATTCTGCAAAAATACAGCTGAAAGTTTGTAGAGATTGTCATGAAATGCAGATCAATTTGTTGAGTATTTCTGTTTTAACAATATGAAGTCTTCTGATCCATGAACTTGATATGAATTTCCATTTATTTAGATTTTATTTAATTTTTCAACAATACTTTACAGTTTCAGTGTAGAAATCTTGCAGGGCTTTTTTTTTCTTGTTTGGTTACATTTATTTATGGATATTTTGTTCTTCTTTTTGTTAGTATAAACAATACTTTCTCTCACTGTTAGTTATAAAATATGTCACATTATTTTTTTTTTCAAATTATTGATAGTAGTTTTTTAGGAGAATCCTTAGAATTTTGTATATAGACAATTACATCATCTGGAAGTAGAGATGGTTTTGCTTCTTTTTCCAAATTAGGACACATTTTATTCCTTTTTCTTGCCTATTTGCAATAGCTAGAACTTCCAGGGCAATGTCAAATAGCAGTGGCAAGAGAGGGCATCTTTGTCTTGTTCCTGATCTTGGAGAGAAAGATTCAGTCTTTCTCAATTAACTATATTGTTAACTGTGCATTTTTCATACATATCCACTCTCAGATTGAGAAAGTTCTCCTTCTATTCCTAGTTTGATGAGTGCTATTTATTTTATGATTTTTCCAGCTTTATTGAGGTATAATTGACAAGTAAAACTGTATGTATTTGAAGTGTACAATGTGATGATTTGACATAAACATACTTTGTGAATGAATACCAAAATCAGATCAACACATCCATCACCTTATATAGTTTCCTTTTGTGCATGTATGAGATGAGAATGCTTAATATTTACTCTTAGTAAATTTCAATTACACAACACAGTATTATTAATTATAGTTACCATGTTGTACATTACAGCCCCAGAGCTTATTAACCTTATAATTAAAGTCTTGTACATTTAAAGAGCATTTCCCCATCTCCCCCACCTTCCAGCCACTGGTAACCACTATTTCACTCTCTTTTTCTAAGAAATCAGATTTTTTTCCTTTTTTTAGATTCCACACATAAGTGAAATTACACAGTAATGGACTTTCTATGGGTAATTTCACTTAGCATAATGTTGTCTAAGCAAAATTTCCTTTAAGTTCATCTGTTGTAAATGGCAGTATTTCCTTCTTTCTCATAGTTGGATAATATCCCATTGTGTGTATATATACCACATCTTTTTATCCATTTATCCATTGATGGATATTAGGTTTTATTTTAAATATTTTGACTATTGTTAATAATGCTTGAAAAAACTTGGGGGTGCAGACACCTTTTGGAGATACTGATTTCATTATCGGGAAGTGAGATTGCTGGATCATTTGATAGTTCTATTTGTAATCTTTTGAGGAATCTCCACACTGGTTTCCATAATGGCTGTGCCAAATTACACTTCTACCCACAGTGTATAAGAATTCCCTTTTTTCCATGTTCTCACCAACACTTAATCTGCTGTCTTTTTGATAAAAGCCATTCTAAGAGGTGTGACAGGTTATCTCATTATACTTTGATATGATTTCCCTGATGATTAGTGATGTTGAGCACCTTTTCATGTCTCTGTTTTTTTCTTGTACATTTTCATGTGCCTGCTATTTGTGTATCTTTTTTGGAAAAATACCTATTCAGGACTACTGCCCATTTTTAATTAGATTACTTGTGTATATAATTCTTACATATTTTGGAAAAAATTCCTCATCAGATATGAGGTCTGCAAGTATTTCCACCCATTTCATAAGTTGCCTTTTCATTTTTTTTATTGTTTCCTTTGCTGTGAGGCAGTTTTTGTTTGTTTTTTTGTTTGTTTGTTTGTTTTTAGTTTGATGCAGTCATGCTAATTTATTGTTGTTTTCACTAATAATGCCTTTGTATCATATCCCCCCAAAATTATTGTCAAGACCAATGTCAAGGAGATTTTTCTTTTTGTTTTCTCCTAGTAGTTTTACAATTTCGGGTCTTACATTTAAGTCTTTGATATATTTTGGGTAAATTTTGTGAATGGTGTGAGATAGGGGTCCAGTTTTATTCTTTTGTGTGCAGTCATCCAATTTCCCAACCTTAGTGAAGAGACTGTTCTTTCCCTCTTGCGGGTTATGAGTTCCTTGTCAAATATTAGTTGATCGTATATGCAAGGGCTTATTTCTGGGCTCTCAATTCTGTTCCACTGGTCTGTGTGTCTGCATTGATGCAAGTACTATAGTGTTGTGATTACTATATTTACTATACTTGTTTTATTTTATATACTATATGGTTTGAAGTCAGAAAGTGTGACACCTCCAATGTTGTTCTTTCTAAAGATCGCTTTGGGTATTCAGGGTCTTTTGTAGTTTTATACAAATTCTAGATTGCTCTTTCCTTTCTAGGAGAATGCCAGTGGAATTTTGATAGGGTTGCACTGAATTTGTAGGTTGCCTTGGGTAGTCTGCACATTTTAGCAATATAAATTCCACGATGACTGTATAACTTTTCATTTATTTGTGTTCTCTCTCTCTCCCTCTCTTTTCATCAGTATCTTATAGTTGTAGAATAGTCTTTTACTTCCTTGCTTAAATTTATTCCTAAGTGTTGAATTACTTTTTATACTATTGTAAGTGAAAATGTTTTTTTTTTTAAGTTTTCTCTTTCCAATAGCTTGTTGTTAGTGCATACAAATACAACAGATTATTATACATCAATTTTGTGTCCTGTAACTTTGCTAAATTTGTTTATTAGTATCATAGTGGAATCTTTAAGAATTTTCTATGTGTAAGCTTACATAATTTTTGACTAGAGACAATTTCACAAAAAAACATGGATGGTTTTTCTTTTTCTCACCTAATTGTTCTGATTCACACTTCCAGTACCATTTAGAGTAGAAGTGACATGACTGAGAATCCTTGTCTCGTTTTTGATTTTAGAGAAAAAGTTTTCAGGTTTTCAACATTGAGTGTTATGTTAGCTGTAGATTTGTCATCTATGGCCTTTATTATGGTGAGGCAAATTCCTTCTATTCCTTATTTTTTGAGACTTTTTTCATGAAAGGTTGTTGAATTTTGTCACATGCTTTTCCTGCATCTATTAAGATAATCATATAAGTTATGCTTTTCATTGTGTTAATGTGGTTTATAGATTTGCATATATTGAACCATCCGTAGATCCCAGAAATAAATCCAACTCAATCACATAATGTGATCCTTTAGTGTGATGTTCAATTCAGTTTTGTTAGCATTTTGTTGAGAACATTTTCGTCTATGTTCATCAGGGATATTGGCCTGTGATTTTCTTTTCCTGTAGAGTCTTTGTCTGACTTTGCCAGTCTTTGTCTATCAGGATAATGTTAGCTTCATAAGAAGATTTTGGGAGTTACCTCTACCCCTCTGTAATTTTTTGGAGAAATTTGAGAAGAGTTGGTATTAATTCTTCTTTGAATGTTTGGTAGAATTCATGAGTAAAGCCTTCAGGTCCTGGGATTTCCCTTTTTTGGGATTTTTAAATTACTGATTCTATTTCCTTTCTCATTACTAGTCTGTTCAGATTTTCCACTCCTTCAGGATTCATTCTGTATGTTAAATGTTTCCAAGAATTTACCAATTTCTTCAATGTTATCCAATTTCTTAGTTATTCATAGTACCCTCTTATGATCCTTCATACTTCTGTGGTGTTAGCTATAATTTTTCTTCTTTCATTTCTGATTTTTTTTATTTGAGTTTTCTCTCATTTTTTTCCTTAGTCTAGCTAAAGACCTACCATTTATTTTTAAATCTTCAATAACACAAGTATTGGTTTTGTTGATCTTTCTGTTGGTTTTCTGGTATCTATTTCATCTGGTTCTACTCTGATCTTTGTTATTCCCTTGCTTCTGCTAACTTTGGATTTTGTTTGTATTTTCTTAGTTCCTTCAGTTAGCTTAAAGTTAGGTTAAAATTAGGTTGTTTATTTGAGATCTTTTTTGGTTCTTAACGTAAGCATTTATTGCTATAAACTCCCTCTCAGAACTGTGTTGTTGTTGTTGTTGTTGTTGATTGTAGGCAGGAAATTTTATATTACTAATTCAATCTTTTTGTTTGTTTTATGTCTGTTGTTATATCCAATTATTATTTTTTCCTGCATCAGTTTCATTAGTTTACATCTTTCTAGTAAATTGTCTACTCATCTAAGTTTAATTTGTTGATAGTGTGCCCTTCATACTTTTCATTATTATTTATATTTCTGCAAGGAAAGTATTGATATCTCCTCTGTCATTCCTGATTTTAGCAATTTGTGTCTTCACTATTTTTCTGGTTGTCAATTTGGTTAATTTTTTTAAAAAATTGTCGACCTTGGGGCGCCTGGGGGGCTCAGTGGGTTAAAGCTTCTGCCTTCTGCTCAGGTCATGATCCTAGGGTCCTGGGATTGAGCCCCACATAGGGCTCTCTGCTCAGCGGGGAGCCTGTTTCCCTTCCTCTCTCTCTGTCTGCCTCTCTTCCTACTTGTGATCTCTGTCAGTCAAATAAATAATTTAAAAAAATTGTCGACCTTTTCAAAGAATGAATTTTTGGTTTATAATTTTCCATATTTTCCTCTCTCCATTTCATTTGTTATTTTTAAGATGTTTTTCTTTATTTTTTAGAAAGAGAGAGAGAGAGTGTGTGTGTGCATGAGTGGGGGGAGGGGCAGAGGGAGAGGCAGAGAGAGAAAGAGTCCTCAAGCTAACTACCCACTGATCATGAAGCCTGATGCAGGGCTCAATTCCAGATCATGACCTGAGCAGAAATTAAGATCCAACCGCTTAACTGACTTGAGCCACCCAGGAACCCCATCCCTTTCATTTATTTTTACCCTATGTTTTATTATGTCTTTTCTTTTGCTCTTTGAGTTTTTGTTTATTTTTTATTTTATAAGGTGGAAGATGGGGTTACTAATTTGAGGTTTTTCTTGTTTTTTAAGTTGGGAATTTACGGCTACAAATTGCTCTGTGAGCAGTGCTTTAGCTGCACTCCAATTGTTTTGTATGCTATGCTTTCATTTTCATTAATCTCCAAATATTTTCTAATTTCCCATGTAATATCTTCTTTGTCTTTTGATTTTCAGGGGTGTTATTTTAAATTTTTTCACACTGGTGAATTTTCCAAATTTTCTTCTGCTGTTGATTTCTAATTTAATTACATTATGGACAGAGAAAATACTTCATATCATTTCAATAATTTTAAATTATTCATACTTGTCTTATTGCCCATTTTTGATCCTAGAGAATGATCCATGTGTACTTGACAATACTGACAATATTCTACTTCTGTTGAATGAATGAAGTGCTCTAGTTGTTAGGTCTACTTGGTTTACTGTGCATTCAAGTAGTTGTTTTGATGAACACATCAATTTTTGAAAATGATAAATAAAATCTCTAATTATTATTTTTGAATTGTCTATTCCTCCCTTTACCTCTGTCAGTTTTTTGCTTTGTGCTCTTTGTAGCACTCTTGTTAGTTGCATTTATATTTATAATTTTTATATCTTCAGGATCAATTGACCCATCATAATGAAATTCCTTTCTTTGTCTTCAGTAACACATTTTGTCTTACTATTTTGTCTGATATTAGTGTAACTACTCTACCTCCCTTTTGTTTACTGTTCAAATAGTATATCCTTTCTGCATCCTTTTAATTTCAAAAAATTTTTGACTTTGTATCTAAAATATGCATTCTGTTGAGAACATATAGATGGATCATGTGTTATTTTTTAGTCTATTCTGCCAAGTTCTGCCTTTGAGGTACTTAATCCAAGTACATTTAACATAATTTCTAATAGGGTAGGAGGTTGCACATCTACTGTGTTTAAAATGTTTTTTATATGTCTTATTTACTGTTTATTCCTCTATTCTATGATTTGTGCTTTAATTTTTGTTAAATAGATTATTTCTAGCATACATTTTTCTTAGTTGTGTTCTTAACAGTTACCCTGGAGATTCCAATTAGCATCTTAAAACAATGTGGTTCAAGTTAATACTAACTTAATTTCAATATTATAGAAAAATTTGTTTTAGTATATCTCCATCTTCCCTCCCTTTAAAATATTATTTGTATATAAATCACATCTTTATAGATTGCATATCCATCAGCACTGCTTTATAATGATTGCTTTATTGTTATCTTTTAGAATAGATAAGAAATAAAAAGAGTTACAAACAAAACAAAACAAAAATGCATATTTTCAGGGCACCCAGGTGGCTCAGTGGGTTAAAGCCTCTGCCTTTAGCTCAGGTCATGATCCCAGGGTCCTGGGATCGAGCCCCGTATCGGGCTCTCTGCTCAGTGGGGAGCCTACTTCCTCCTCTCTCTCTCTCTCTCTGCCTACCTCTCTGCCTACTTGTGATCTCCCTCTCTGTCACATAAATAAAATCTTTTAAAAAATGTATATTTTCTTTCATAATGTGTATATGTTATCTTTACTGTTTTTCTCCATTTTTTAACATGGGTTTGAATGGGTGTCTAATGTCCTTTCATTGCCATATAAAGGACTGCCAAGTATTTCTTGAAAAGTGAGTTTCTTAATAAAAAAATCAGTTATTGTTTATCTATAAATGTCTTTGTTTCTTTCACTCTTGACCAGGAGTTTTACTTTTGCAAGGCATAGGTTTTTGGCTGACAGTCTTTTCTAGTGTCTTTCCATTCACTCTCATTCTCCAGAGTTTCTGATGAAAAATCATATGTTAACCTTACTGAGGGTCCCTCATACATGAAAAGTAATTTTACATTGCTGCTTCCAAGATATTCTTTTTGATCTTCATTTTCACAAATTTTACTGTGAAGTGCTAAGTGGTGGCTCTCTTTGTGTTTATTATACTTGGAATTTGTTGAGCTTTTTGAATGTGAAAATTAATGTTTTTCATCAAATTTCATCAAATTTTAGGTCACTATTTGTTCAAGTACCTTTTCTGCCTCTTTTCTTTTTCTGAGACTTTTACTCTGTCCTCATTGGTGTCTCAAAGAACTCAGAGTCTCTGTTCCTTTTTCTTCATTTTTTTTTCCCTTTTTGCTACTTAGACTGGATAATCTCTATTGACCTATATTTGTGGCTTTATTCCACCAGCTAAAATCTGCTGTTGTGACCCTATAATTGTGCCACTTTTAACTTTTATTGTTTACACTTTATATTTTTATAGTTTTCAACTCTAGAATCCCAAATGAATTGTTCATTGTAAGTTCTACTTCTGTATTGATATTCTCTATTTGTGAGACATCATTGGCATACTTTAATTTGTTAGATATGTCTTCTTTTAGTTATCTGAACATACTCATAATAGCCAATTCAAAGGTTTTGTCTCCTAAGCACAGAATCTGCCACACACATCCTTGGGGACACTTTCTGTTAGCTGCCATTTTCCATTTTATAATTTCCTATTTTTTTGCATGTCTTACATTTTTTTTAATTTTTTTTTAAGATTTATTTATTTATTTGACAGACAGAAATCACAAGGAGGCAGAGAGGCAGGCAGAGAGAGAGGAGGAAGCAGGCTCCCTGCTGAGCAGAGAGCCCAATGTGGGGCTTGATCCCAGGACCCTGGGATCATGACCCTGAGCCGAAGGCAGAGGCTTTAATCCACTGAGCCACCCAGGCGCCCCCATTTTTTTTTTTTTTACTGACAACTTGATACGCTAGAAAATATATTGAAACAACTCTGTATTTAGATCTCTCCATCTTCAGAAGATGTTTTTGCTATCTACTTCTGTTGTCATATTTCTTACTGCTACTTACTGTTTAGCACTTTCTCATACTAATTCTATAGATTTTGAGTTCGTTTGTCTACTGAGCTCTGTGTAATTTCCACCCCCTTTCAGTCTTTTGTTTTTATTCTTCAGTCTGGCTTCCTAGGAGTCATACCTTGGTCGGTATAATTTAGAGAGCAAATACTGAGTGTGTATATTTCCTTAAAACCCCTTGTCAGTATGTCTTCTGCATTTTCCCAAGAAGGTCTGTGTGAAAAGGTACAGCTTCACACTTCAGATGGAAGTTTACTTTCACTTAGCTTTCACTTTTTTCTTATACAGAGCATCAAGGTAAGGTAGTGGTAAGTGTCTGATGTTTTCTCTTTTCCTAGGACTTTTCCTGAACATGCATACAAATTTGGGCAAACTTTTAGGTCTCCAGGAATTTGTTGGAGCTTTATAAAATTCCCTGTGTTTGTCTAGTTCTATAAGACTTCTTTGAAATTCACAGGCAAGCTTTTGTTTGTCTCATCTGAAATCCTAACCTTAGGAAGGTGAGATATGGCCAGTTGTTTGCCTTTGTTTTAGTGATGTCCTGAAATTAATTCTCCCTACTCCACCCAAGCTGTGCTCTGACTCAAATAAAATAGCCAACCACATTATGCTTACTATGGGAGTCCCAAGTTTGGGCAACAAATTAAAACTTTTACTCTGGGGTTTGTGTTTTTAACAGAGTTCCAAAAGCAATCAGATTTCTCCATTGTCTGCAATGCTTTTGGACTTTGGTTACCACACCATTGGGCTGGGAAGAGACAGAAGTGAGAATAGATCCAAGTTAAAACTTTAGAGATCCCACGGTTTTATAAAGTTTTAGTCCTTTTTCTTAGATAAATTATTTTCATTTATTACAGTATCTTTTGTTACTTTCCAGAGTTCTGAAATTATTGATTTTAGTTATTTTGTCTTTGTTTTCATTGTTTCTGAGGGAAAGCACTTCATTAAGTTCCTCACCATTCCAGAAGTTGATCTCTGTACCTTTCTTTTACCTCTGTGTAGTAAAGAATTCAGTGCTTCAATGAATGGAAATTCACTCCACCATGAAAAAAGGTAAAAAAAAAAAAAATGACAAATAAGAAAAATAAAAGTCTTCACAAATTGTGAATACACAAGCAACCTTGTCTGCCTGAATGGCTACTCTTCCTTAGTATTGTAGTTGACATTTTCTCAGAATTGAAGATAGCCCTGTGGAGATTTTAGAATTTAATTGGCCTAATTAGGTTTTCAAAAGTGAAACATTTTGTGAGGCCTGGAAGAACCATTACCTCAATCAAATATACTCCCATCAATTTGCATGCCCAAATACAAAATATTCCCAGCTACACAATCTATCATAAAACAATCATTTAATCCTCTATGTAAAATTTTTTTTTAATATTTTTCTAAAGAGTTATGTTTTATGTAAATGGATACTTTTTAAAAAATAAAATGGTATCTGAAAACCTTTATATAACAGAAAAGTTAAAAATGTATAAAATTACAAGATTTTTTTCTTTTTTTCAGTATGCTGCTCAAGAACATATTGTATTTAAATTATAATTTGCTTCTCAAAGCATCAGTTTTCTCATCTATAAGAAGAGTTTAACAATACTGACAAACTTTATAGGACTTGCCATTTGATTAAATGTTACAATACACATCAAATACCTCTCAGATATTTCCTTCAACTATTGTTTTCATATATACTTTTTATTACCCATTGAGGAATTCATATGTAGCTCATTCTCTCTCAGAGTCACTGTGCCAAAGGACCAGAATTTTGCAGTCCTCACAACTAAGTTTGAAAATTCTCCTTGTATTTCAGACAGGGTAGGGAGAAAGTAACCATTTTGATATATGGAGAATTTTCCATAAGAAAGGAATATTCCCTAAGACAAATGAGTTTACCAGGGTCTTACTTGACCTAGGGGAAGTGCAATTAGACAATTCTTCTTCTTTTTCTTTTTTTTTAAGTTTTTATTTATTTATTTTGACAGAGAGAGAGAGAGAGAGAGATCACAAGTACACAGAGAGGTAGGCAGAGAGAGAGGGGGGAAGCAGGCTCCCCGCTGAGCAGAAAGCCAGATGCAGGGCTCAATCCCAGGACCCTGAGATCATGACCTGAGCCGAAGGCAGAGATTTTAACCCACTGAGCCACCCAGGTGCCCCTAGACAATTCTTTTCTCTTTTACCTTTCTAGTCTCATAAAGGGAGAGAAAACACATCCAAGAAAAGGTTCTGAAGGCCACAGACCAGAGAACCAGACGCAATAAAAACTGATATTTAATCATAACACTATAGAATACTTCCCCTTCCCAACACCTAAACAACACATAATAAGAACAAGAGTACAAGAGAGCTGCAAGGCATAAACTCTATTTAAGAAGGAATTATTGTGCACCTGGGTGGCTCAGGGGGTTAAGCCTCTGCCTTTGGCTTGGGTCATGATCTCGGGGTCCTGGGATCGAGCCCCACATCGGGCCCTCTGCTCAGCAGGGAGCCTACTTCCCCTCTCTCTCTGCCTGCCTCTCTGCCTACTTGTGACCTCTCTCTGCCAAATAAATACATAAATTCTTAAAAAAAAAGGAATTATTAAGGAATCCCAAAGCCAACAGGGTAAAATAAAAGGAAAACCAGAGAAGATTGAAACCTCTAGCACCTCAAATTATAGGAAACATTGAACACAGTCCAATATCTAGAGAGACTGACATAAAACCTAACACTAAAAGCTCTAAGTATCTTAGTTTCTGTTTTTCAATAAATCATGTCCAGATTGCAAAAAAAATTACAAGACATGGTAAAAGGCAAGAAAAAATAGTCTCAGGGGAAAAACAAATCAGAACCACACTCGGATATGTCAACGCGGTTGGAATGATCAGATAAAGAATGTAAAAGAACTATGATTAATATACTGAGGGCCAGAATGAAAAAGGGAGCAGTAGGCAGGAACATATGAGCACTGTAAGAAGAGAGATGGAAACCTCTAAAAAGAAGCATCAAATTATAATGCCAGAAATCAAAAACTCTGTAACAAAAATGGACACAGTGCCTTTGATAGGCTTATCTGTGGACTGGCCACAGCCAAGGAAATAATCAAGGAGCTTAAAGATATGTTAATGGAAATGTCCCAAACTGAAAAACAAAGAGGAAAAAGAAATGAAATACAAACAAATGGAAGACAATACCCAAGAGCTTTGGGACAATTTAAAAGACATAACACATGCGTAATGGGAACATTAGAAGAAGAAGAAAGAAATGATTGATAGAATAAATATTGATGTTATTATGGCTGAAAAGTTTATTAAATTACCAACAAACATCAAACCAGGGATGCAAAAAGCTCAAAACCACCAAACGGGATGAATATTAAAAAGTGTACATATAGGCATATCATATTTAATTTGCAAGAACCAAAAAAGGAGAAAAATCTTCAAAGAAACCAGGCTGAGAAAGCACCTTATCTTTTGAGGTAGAAGGATAAAAAGTTGCATCAGACTTCTTCTCAGAAACCATGCTAACAAGAAGCACACAGAGTGAAATACACTGGTGAAAGAAGGAAAAAAAAAAACAAAAACAACCAGGAACTTGATATAGAATGAAAATTTCCTTAAAAAAATGAATGAAAAATAAAGTCTTTCTCAGACAAACCAAAACTGAGAAAATTTGTTGCCAGTACACCTGCCTTGCAAAAATGATTAAAATAAGTTCTTCAGAGGAAAGGAAAGTGATAGAGGTCAGAAATTTGGATTTGCATTTGTGTGTGTGTGTGTGTGTGTGTGTGTGTGTGTACATATATGTGTGTTATATATTTGGAGAGAGAGAGAGGGAGCACAAGAGCACATTAGAGGAAAAAGGGTAAAGCCTTCCATTTTACTTATTTATTTATTCTTATGATCTACTAAACATTCAAATTAATAAGAACAACAATGTACCAGGTGATTATAGCACATCACTAAGTTAAATGAATGGCAGAAATGTTATAAAAGATGAGAGGGAAGAATTGGAATACTCTTTTATAAGGCACCTGCCCTATATGTAAAGTCATACCATGTGATTAGTAAATAGATTTAGATTAGTTGTTAATATATACTGCAAACTCCAGGGAAACCTAGATTGATTTTTTTTTTCTTTTTTAAGAAAGAGTATGCAAGCAAGAGGGGAGAGGGGAAGAAGGAGTGGAAGAGAGAAAATCTTAAGAAAGCTCCCCACTCAGCTTAGAGCTAGATGTGGGGGTTGACCTCACAACCCTGAGATTATGAACTGAGCTGAAATCAAGAGCAGATGCTTAACTGACTGAGCCACCCAGGCACCCCTAGATTTATTTTTTTTTAAAGACTTATGTATTATTTGAGACAGAGAGTGCATGCACGCACATGCATGAACCGGGGAGGGACAGAAGGAGAGAAAGACAGAATCTCAAGCTGACTACTCACTGAGTGAGGATTCCAACATGGGCTTGATCTCACACCCCTGAGTTCATGACTTGAGCTGAAACCTAGAGTCAGATGCTCAACCAGCTGAGCCACCCAGGTGCCCAAAGATTTAATTTTCTTAAGTGCAGTTGATATACTGAGAGAAGAGAGAAAATGAGGGTCATACAAAAGGCTCAGATAAAACCAGAGAAGTCAGAAAAAGAGAAGTTATAAAAAGAAGCAGAGAATTAGCGCAACAAATTAGAAATATGGTAGATATTTGCCCAGCTCTATAATCATTTTAAATATAAGTGGCCAAAACACACCAATTAAAAGACAGAGAGTGTTAATGTGAATAAAAGAAACAAGATTAACCACATGTTGTTTACAAGGAACTCACTTTAAATGTAAAAAATGATATCAGTTGTTACCAAGCCTTCTGGTAGAGGAGGGATGAGTCAATAAAGCACAAGGGACTTTAGGATGGTGAATTACTGTATGACATTGTAATGGTGAATGCATTGCATTAGGCACTTGTTAAAACTTATAGAACCTTATTTCACAAAAAGCAAACAGTAATATAAAATATGGATTTTAGTTAATAATATATTAATATTTGTTCATTAATTGTAATGAATGTATCAACCTAATATAGATGTTAATAATAGGAGAATTGAGTGTGTGTGTGTGTGTGTGTGTGTGTGTGTGTGTGTAGATACATAGAGATATACAGGGACTCTATAGTATATTCTCAATTTTTATGTAAATCTAAAATGTTTCTAAAAAATGAAGTCTATTAGTTTAAAAAATATCTGCTCCTAATTAGAATTAATCAACCAAAGGAGACAGACAAAAACTCTTAGTAAATTTCCATACTCTGATACATTATATCTAGGAAAAAAACCCAGGCAAACTATTTAATATTAAATCATTTAAAGTCACTCCCCACCCTGTCCCTCCCTGAATCTGGAAAACATACAAGACTTCTTGCTATCACTGTTTATCAGGTTATGCCAGAGTCCTAGCAAGCGCATTAAGGCAAAATAATAATAATAATAATAATAAAACAAAGTAGAAGGATATAAGCACTGGGAAGGAAGAAAAGCTTCTATCATTTATAGGCAATATGATTGAGTGTGCAGAATATCACAAACTCTAAACTATTAGAAACAATGAATGATTATAGTATGGCTACAGGAATTATAATGTCAAAATACAAAATCAATCTATAAGAATCGTACAAATAATTTTTAAAAAGACAGAAAACCAATTAAAAGAAAACCAAGCAAAAGCGTAAGCAGACACTTGACCACTGAGATACATAAATAGCTCATTTGAAAAGATGTTTAACATCATAACACTTTAAATACATTACCTACTGTAATATATAATATGAAAAGGAACATGCTGGTGATACCAAATTTAGGCAAATATATTTAGCAATGGGAACTGTCTCACACTGTTGATGGTAGTAATATTAGTTGGAGATTTTAGAAAAAAATCTGCACTATTAAAGCTGAATACCTTTGATTCAGCAATTCTATTCATAAATATACACCCAAAGAGAAATGCATACACATATTCACTATAAAAATATAGATAAAATTGTTGATAATGATACTATTTAAAGACCCCAAATTGGAAACACCATTGACTGTAGAATGATAGAGTTTAAAAAAAAAAATTTTTAAAGATTTTATTTATGGGGGCACCTGGGTGGCTCAGTGGGTTAAGCCTCTGCCTTCGGCTCAGGTCATGATCCTAGGGTCCTGGGATCGAGCCCCACATCAGGCTCTCTGCTCAGTGGGGAGCCTTCTTCCCCCCACCCTCTCTGCCTGCGCCTCTCTGCCTACTTGTGATCTCTCTCTGTCAAATAAATAAATAAAATCTTAAAAAAAGATTTATACTTTATATACTTTAAACTTTATATACTTTATATACTTTAACTTAAAAAAAAATATTTTATTTATTTATTTGACAGAGAGAGAGAGAGCAGGAACAAAGGAGGGGGAGTGGGAGAGGGAGAAGCAGGCTTCCCGCCTAGCAGGGAGACTGATATGGGGTTCGATCCCAGGACCCTGGGATCATGACCCAAGCTGAAGGCAGATGCTTAATGACTGAACCACCCAGGCACCCCGTAGAATGATATGTTCTTAAAATCCATTCACAAACAACAATGAAAATAGTGAAGTTCTACTATTCAAAATCACGTACATGATTATCACAAAGACAAGAGGGAACATAAATGAATTCATTGATTTAAAAGATCAAATCCAGACACAACTAATTGTTGGTTACAGAAATCAGGCTAGTGCTTATCTTTAGCAGGAAAAGTGACAAAGAGAGATGACAAGGTAGATTTCGAGGGTCCTGTTGTGGTCTATATTTCTACCCAGTAAGTGGTTATAGAAAGTGGTTTTTCACTTTCAGAGAATTCAAAGACCTATACACTTAATAATTTGCACACTTTTCTCAGTAACACACAATTCAGCAAAAATGTACTTCCAAAACCTCAGACCTTTTGAGTTGTGTGGATGAGAAGTAACATCTGTAAAGCATCTATTATATAGCAGTGGTAAGTATGATTACCATATATGACTTCAAGTAAGATATGTGATATTTATAAGCTCCAATTTCTTTATTTGTAGAATGAGACACTCTCTAAATTTAACTGACTGAGCAGTGCTAATGGCTAAATGTGGTAAAATCTAAAAGCTATCACATCTTATTACCTGCATTAAGAACGTAATATATGTCTAAAAATAAGCAAACAAAAACAAAGCCAAGCCCAGAACCCAATCAAAACAAAAAGCCTGGATAACTGAAAAGAAGCATATGTTGGTTTTTCTTTCAGAGAGTAGAAAATTGCCGTCTTTAAATTGAGAGAAATTGTCTCAATCCAAATTTAAAAATTTGACCTAAAGCTGTATAGTATGTTATTTTATTTATTTTTTAAAATTCCCTTCATTTGTGAACAAAAGTGGAATTTCTGAGAGTTGACTCTGAAAAAGGCAAAAATTAGACCTTCCTGCTAATTAAAAGTGAGCAGATTCATCTCCAATAGCTTCCCGGTCCTCTCACCAACATCCATCCAATGAGGAAATTATCAATATATAATCCTAGATGACCTCCTAGTCCCATAAAAAATGAAATTTTAAATTTCAAACTGTCCTGTCATACTGAAATCAAATTTACTTTCCTGTAATGTCTACATATCAAAACTAGTTCAAAGTTTTGGAGTAACAAGATCAGCAATAAGAGCAAGATCCCTTCATTTTTTTATAAGATATCCTTTCATATTTTTGAACATAGCTGTCTTGGTATCCCACAGCATTTTTTTTTCTGACATAACATTAAATATTACTCAAATCTATAATTAGGTCATTAATTTTTGAATTTTACAATCATAAAGCAAACCTGATTGACTCCCAACCAGAGTGGTTTGGGATAATCCAAAGGAGAATAAAATGTCAAAAAAGAAGACTATGATATTCTGTGATATCCTGTAAATGTCTTTTTTTTTTCCCAAAAGTTTATTTATTCGTTTGTGTGGGGGGGCGGGCAGAGGGAGAGTATGTCAAGCAATGGCCCCCTACCTCTGAGCATGAAGCCTGATGTGGGACTCAACTCATGACCCTGAGATCAGGAACTCAAGCCAAGTCAAGAGTCAGATATTTAACAGACTGAGCCACCCAGGAGCCCCACCCTGTAAATATTTTGAGGGCTCTTATGGGAACACATGAAGGCATATACTACTTAGGAGGGGTCAGGAAGTCTTCAAATGGGTATCAAATTTGAAATGAAAATGGAGGTTGATTAAAAGTCTGAATCCCTACCTGGACTTTGAAAGCACCCCAGGAGGGATGTCAGGGTACCTCATTATAGCCTGGTGGGTGTGACTATGCAATCCCACCCCTCAGCTTTAACTAAAATGGGTGATGGTGAGACCACACCTTTTTCTATGATGCTTGGTTGAAGTAGAGTGATATCATTTAAAAGTTTTCTTTCTTTCTAGGGGAACCTGGGTGGCTTAGCAGGTTAAGCTTTGGACTCTTAGTTTTGGCTCAGGTCATGATCTCATGGGTTGTGAGATCCAGCCTGGAATCCAGTGGGAGTCTAGCCCCCAGTCAAGTCCTGACTCCACACTCAGCCAGGAGTCTACCTTGAAGATGCTCTCCCTCAGCCTCTCTGTCCACTAGCTCTCTTTCTCTCTCTCTCTCAAATAAATAAATAAATAAATAAATAAATAAATAAATCTTTAAAAAAATAAAAGTTTTCTGTCTTTCTATGCTGTTCCTTTTCTAGCCCTTTGTCTCAGCCAGCAGGACTTTGTTGGGATTTGTGTGTGTGTGTGTGTGTGTGTGTGTTCTGTTCTGTTGGTGTTTTTCAGTTGCCAGGATCTTTACATGCATGTCTGGATACATGAGGCAAAAAGGAACCCTACAACTCACCACCTGTGTTTCTCAGACCTCGAGTTCCCTTGCCAGTCTTCCTTCTTCTCTCTACCATTTTAGAGTCATCTTTTGTTTGTTTTATATATGAAGTCCAAGCAACAGGGAAAAGTACGTCCACTCTATTTTCCTAGGAGTGAAATATCCATAAACTGTGTTTTAAATGAGCAACTCTATGAATGTAAGTAATCCTTACTATGAGATAAATTTCCACATTTATCTTCAGTATTTACCTCAGCTCTTTCTACTTGTCTTTATTGTCACCTTTCCCCAGAAAATACCATATTTCTTCTTACCTTTTCCCAAGATAGCTTTAATCTCTCCTAATTTCTAAGAATCAATTGGGAGATAAAAGAAAATCAACTTGGCCATTCATTCTTTCCCTGTGTCTTTTCTGGAAAATAAATCACTTCTATTTCTTATCATTTGGGTTCCAGGCCATCCATTTTTTGAAAATTCAAATGCAATCTAATGTGAAATATTTTAATCATCATCAAGGACTTCATCATTCATTCAGTAGATTAATGGTTTTTCACACATTTTAGCAACGTTCCAGGTTTCAAAATTTCACTTTATTATAAGTCATCCAAAGAGAGCAAGGAGGCTATTCTATAATATGGAAAAATTTTAATCCTGTTATCTTATAGTAAGGTAAGGATACAAATTAATTCTACATTTCTATGTGTGTGCCCAGCATTGAGAATCCTATCACATAGACGGATAAGAAGTTGCAAATAGTATATACATATTTTTTCCTTGACAGCTCTCCTTGCAATGTCAGAATACCCCTTTAATAGAGCTTATCCAAACGTCTGAAAGAAAAATACTGGAGACATTGCTTCAGACTTGAATTACTAACCAGACCTAATGAATGCTGGAATTTCTTAATTTGGAGATCATCAATGAATAGGTTATGTAATCATTTAAAAGCACCATTGTTAGGAAAGATGCACTTGGTATCTTGTAACCTTTTAAGCTGTTCAATATCACCGGAAAAATAAGAACTTAGAATACTTTGTCATCTATGTTAAAATGTCAGATTATTTCAGGTTCTTTCAATTATTTATGAAACCCAAAATCAAAATTTCTGATTTTTCCCCTGCAAATTTTTCTACAAATAAAAGCTCAAAAATATCAAGACTTTACTTCTCTTTAACGTCACAGAAACTTTAAAAAAGAAAATAACAAAAATTACAACAAATACTAAATCTAAGAATACTAAACTATCAGAAAATGACATATTTTAATCTTACCTACAGGAACCTGGAAGATTTAGGACTTCTCTACCATTTAAAGAAGTGTAACATTGTCCTTCATTATACAGTTTTACCTTAGACATTTTTTAAAAAATTATATTTAAATTCAAGTTAGTTAACATATAGCGTATTGCTAGTTTAGTTTCAGGGGTAGGATTTAGTGATTCATCAATTGCATATCTTAGCAAGTGCTCATTCCATCACGTACCCTCCTTAATGCCCGTCACCCAGTTACCCCCCACCCAGTTACCCTCCTCATGAAGGCCTAATTACAGAGATCATTGTCAAGCCACATCTTTCCTAATCAATGATACATTTATAGAAAGTTTGATTACTTGAACTAAGATAGAAGACATAATTTTATTCCAAGATCTGCTTCAATAAACCAAGTTAATCTGGCAGGACAAATTAGTGAATTAAAAAAATGACATAGAACACATTCAAGTGTGTTATTTTTATTATAGCTTTAAAAGTAGTTAAAAGTTGGGGCGCCTGGGTGGCTCAGTGGGTTAAGCTTCTGCCTTCGGCTCAGGTCATGATCTCAGAGTCCTGGGATCGAGCCCCGCATCGGGCTCTCTGCTCAAGCAGGGAGCCTGCTTCCTCCTCTCTCTCTCTGCCTGCCTCTCTGCCTGCTTATGATCTCTGTCTGTCAAATAAATAAAAATCTTTATAAAAAAATAAAATAAAAGTAGTTAAAAGTAGTTGAAATACAAAAGTATGGGGCCCCTGGGTGGCTCAGAGGGTTAAAGCCTCTGCCTTCGGCTCAGGTCATGATCTGAGGGTCCTGGGATCCAGCCCCGCATCGGGCTCTCTACTCGCTGGGGAGCCTGCTTCCTCCTTTCTCTCTCTGCCTGCCTCTCTGCCTACTTGTGATCTCTCTCTGTCAAATGGATAAATAAAATCTTTAAAAACAAAACAAAACAAAACAAAAGTAGGGCTACCTAAGTGGCTTAGTGTGTTAAGGATATGACTCTTGGTTTCAGCTCAGGTCATGACCTCAGGGTGGAGATATCAAGCCCTGGGTTGAGCTCTGTGCTCAGTGTGGAGTCTGTTTAAGATTCTCTCTCCCTCTGCCCCTCCCACTGATGGACTCTCTCTCTCTAAAATAAATAAATAAAAATAAATAAATAAATAATAAAAGTAGTTTAAATATTAAAGTAATATAAAAGTTTAATAAAATATTCAGGAAAACATTTAACATGAAAGTCACTTGAAAGCTACTGAACTGCTAACCTCCTAGAAAAAAGAACTGTCACTCGTTTGGGACACCTCTGTTAATCAGCAGTGTTTTTCATACAATTTAGGCCCATAATAAACGGTGATGATTTGTAATTGATCATTTTAAGTTATGCAGGAGGCTGGAGGTTACATGCACTTTTGTAAGGGAAGTTTCTCAGCATTTCATCTCCAACATTTCTCTTTGCAATTGAGGCTTAGAAGTAAACAGAAGCCAGCCCTTCTAGAGCTCTGCATACACTGATTTAAACATAATTCTTAGAATCTTCTGAGAAAAAAAAATATTGAGACAGTACTCTCTCCCACTCCTTCTCTAAAAATATGTCTGACAAATAAAAGCAAATCTGAAATACCTAACTGAGATATGATTATGGAAAGGGATGGAAGGCAATAAATAGAAATGTTCCTTAAGAGAAGAGAGTCTGGACTAGACTGGGTTCATGAGCTGCTCTAGACTGATGGAGGAGAGTGTTAGTCTAGGTAGAAGACACGATGGACCCGACCCTGGAAGTCATTTGGTTCTGCTATCCTGGTGTGCTCACTGTGCCTTGAATAAAATGACTGTCCATGTTATCAAACAGCCAGAAAACTGGGGCATAGCTAGCTTTTCAGAGAATTTCCCTTGACTGGTTCTTATCTTGAGAAATGAATGGAAAGCCAATGAGGGCCAGAGAGTGGTAATGTACTTACAGTAGAGCAGAGAGAGAGGAGAGCTGCAGGGCCAGCAACTCCACTGGGATCCCATATCTGTGGGATGGCTGGGTATTCAGTTCAGCTTTTCCCCCACAGACACCACAGCACCGTCACCTGATGCTGTTCACGGGCACAGCTCACTTCTTGATGCCCGGCAGCTGAGTGATGACAAGCGCAAGTTCAATGACACATGAACTATTGGGGGGCGGGTTTCTAGGACACATTTTGGACAGGGAACTTATATAAAAGACAGCTTACTGCTAGTTCAGTGGGTGGAGATTCAAATATATTTTAATTTGCTCACTAAAGGACATGCGATCTCATTTTATACTCAAAGCTTTTAGGCCTAAATTTATTCATATACTGGTTACGGTTTCATGAGTGACTAAGACCATTTAGATTCAGCTCTTCAAACAAAAGTATTTTTTTCCTAAGAATTTAGAGCATTTATGGTTCGGACTGTCACCTTCAGGAGACATAGGACCATATATATATACCTTCTGAAACATAGAGAGATATATCCATAGAAACCTGTCAATGCTGGCCTCCTGCAAATAGCCAGAAGAAGAAGAAGAAGAAAAAAAAGAAGAAGAAGAAGAAGAAGAAAATAACCACTGGGTTTTTTTTTTTTCAGCTTACAGTTTGTTTATTTTACATTTAAGAAAGATTTATCAGCCATGAGAAAAACAATGAATACTTCCCTTAAATACTACAAGAAGCAAAAGTCCACATTTAATCTGTTGCCTTCAAAAATTTCTTGGAAAGCTTAATTAAACAGCAATTCATCTGTGCATTCTGTTCAATCTTCTAAAGCCCGATCATGTTGTAGTCTTAATTAAAAGAAAAAAAAAAAGAATCCAGTTTTTAGTTTTTATTCGTTAGATCAAGAGGAAAAAGCACTCTGCATCTCTGTCAGCATGATTCAGAGCTGTTCAATTACAGGTTGATTTTATTTCGTTAAACATCAGTCAGGCCAGAAAATCACGTTGGAGTACATGGTCTACATTTACTGTTTTTGCTTCAAGGGTAAATATGAGTGCTGAACCTCTTGATGGTAGATCTAAGACCATCAACGTTGATTAAGTCCTTAAAGTGTTGTGGTTCAACTGTTTAGTTAGCCACGGGACTCCAGAAGAGACCAAGCCATGCTGCTTTGTCGTGCTCTAACTGTGAAGCACTCCTTATAGTGGTCCATTTAGAAAGTCTGGATCCAGGACGGAAAGTGCATCTCCACTCGAAATTTGACCTGTCACAAGAGTCCGTGAAGGTGCGTTAGTTGAAGTCCTGGTAGGACTGACTTGTGGATTCATCAATAAAGAGCATACTCCCCTCCCCCTTTTAAAAAGATTTAATTAATTAATTAATTAATTTGAAAGAGAATCAAAGACAACATGAGTGGTAGGGGTTGGCAAGGAGAGAGAGAAGCAGACTCCTTGCTGAGCAGGGAGCCTGATGCGGAGCTCCATCCCAAGACCCCGAGATCATGATCTGAGCTGAAGGCAGACTCTTCAGCAACTGAGCCACCCAGGCACCCCAAGAGCATACTCTTTTGACTCATACTCTTTTGTTCTCATTAAAAGAACTGGTCTGTTTTTCTGGAAACTAGGGAATACCATTGACTTACAGATGCATGGAGCTCCAGAGCTAGAAGGTAGTTCGAGATCGCCCCATAGAGTCTTCAAGCACATAACATTCAAAAAGACTCTCTAGGCAATCACTAAGAGACTCACACTCTAAGAGTTCAAATTGCAGAACAGTCAGTTCTATCATTGTTTTGAAAAAGAACAGATGAAACTGCAATGAAGCCAAAATATACCATGTACAGCAATACAGGCATGCACTGTGTTCAATATTCTTTTTTGCTTCATTGATCTCTGCAAGGAAAAGAAGATAGAATGATGACCATATCCCTTTTTGCTTTAATTAGGTAGAATTTCATAGGTAGCAGAGGGTTTCCACGTAGTATTTGAGCAAAAAAGCAATAGTGATGGATTTGCGGTTAGAAGCATAGAGCCTGCTGAGAACAGCATATAAAGAGAATTAACAGAAGCTGAGGAAAGAAGACCCAAAAGGAAATTTATCTGGACACAGTCATCAAGTCGTGAAACTTTTGGGGGGTCTGTTTGGTTTGGGTTTTGCTTACAGGGAGTTAAGATTCTGAATCTTTTTTGGGGAATCCCTGACTCAATCTCCATCTGAAATAAAATTTGAAGAAGAGAGAGAAGGGAGGGAAGGAGAGGAGAGGGAAGAATTTAAGTCACATTTATCGAAAGTCTAATAAGTTCTTGGCACTTTACTTATATTAACTAAGTAACTGTTCACCATAACCCTATTAGGTGGAAGTTGTTACCTCATTTCACCAAAGAGAAAACTGGTTAAACAAAATAGCGTGTCCAGAACTACAGTGGGATATAGACCTATGGTCTAAATGGCTTCCACTGGCAATTTCTTTTGGCTCCATTATCCTTAGAGGGCAACCAACCATCATTCCCCTGTAAGATGTGCTCTTGCATTGTTTTAAAACAATGTACAGTTAGGGTAACCATCTCCAGGAGGCAGCCTCTCTCTTCCCTGTCTCTTTAGGTGCAGGCAAGTGGGGGAAAACTTTGCTTGATTTTGTATTTAAAAACACCTCTCCCCTTTTAGGAACAAGTAATGATTTAAAGCCCTGTTTAATTCTAATTAATTTAATGACAAAAGAAATTAATGTCTATGAAAGGAAAGTTGTTAATTGTATCCTAATAATAGGGACGTCTCTCTCAACCCGACTCTGACAGCAGCCAGCCCTGCTCTTTTCTCCTTCAAAACCCTATTGGGAGGGAGACAAACCATAAGTGACTCTTAATCTCACAAAACAAACTGAGGGTTGCTCGGGGGAGGGGGGTTGAGAGAGGGGGGTGGGGTTATGGACATTGGGGAGGGTATGTGCTATGGTGCGTGCTGTGAAGTGTGTAAACCTGGTGATTCACAGACTGTACCCCTGGGGATAAAATATATTATATGTTTATAAAAAAATAAAAAAATAAAAAATAAAGTGTGTAAACCTGGTGATTCACAGACCTGTACCCCTGGGGATAAAATATATGTTTATAAAAAAATAAAAAAATAAAAAATTTAAAAAATTAACAACAACAACAAAAAAAATTAGCTCTCTTTCCGATTCAGCTAAGGACTTCTTTGTTTAGACTGGGTAGAATAGACACTCAGAGTTAGACTCTGGGAATCCAATTTCAAATTTCTCAAACTTAGGCCCTTCATGGTGAAAATATTCAAACTTTCTTTCCTGGATTAAGAGTCATTCATTAATTTCTTCTTCTTCTTTTTAAGATTTTATTTATTTATTTGACAGAGAGACACAGAGAGAGAGGGAGCACAAGCAGGGGGAGTGGAAGAAGGAGAAGCAGGCTTCCCGCTGAGCAGAGACCCCGATGCAGGGCTCCATCCCAGGACCCTGGGATCATGACCTGAACTGAAGGCAGAGGCTTTAACCCACTGAGCCCCCCAGGCGCCCTGAGACTGGAGGACTTTTACCTTATTGACAGAGTTGCCTTGGGCAGATAAGGGCCACAGGGCAGTGGACGTGGTGGCAACTATTCCAGGCCAAGGGGAAAGTAAGAACAAAGGCAAACACCAGCATGATGTGTTCAGGAATTGTGGGCTGTTCTGAGTATAAATGTAAATCAAAGAACAGCAAGAGATGAGGCAGGAGATAGGCCTTTCCAGCCACCCTCCCAGTCTTTGTGCAGAAATTCACCCGCCATGTGTCCGGGGGATGAAAATCCCCAGTCCCACTGCTGGGCAGATGGCAAACTGTGATTAGTTCAGGCATGCATGGTCCCATTTTCACTCTCAAAAGGGTCTCTCTTTGGAAGATACATTATTTAGTCACCCTAGGTATGGTTCTTCTGCAAAGTATTTTCCTTCTTCTTAAAAAAAAAAAAGTTCAAGAAGAAACAGTCTCTATTTTTCTCTGGACTGCAATGTGCAATGCATCTTGCCTGGACTGGATGTAACATCTTGTAATCACTTTGCCAAGGATGGCAGAGTGGAAAGATAGAAGAAATCTGGCCCCATGAAAATATCATGAACCACTGAATCAATCAACTCTAAAATCGCTCTCTGTTCAGTCTTCTTGTTATCTGAGGTAATACATTGCTATTGTTTGTGTTGCCTAAGCTGGGGTTTACTGTCCCTGAAAATAAAACTATACTAAATGGTTGTTGTGACTTAAAATTCTTGATTTGAAGAACTACATAAAGAAAAATTATGTTACATACACGGATAGTATTACATACATTGGATTTCTAGAGCTCAAGAAAAATCCCTAGAAATATATTGTTCAAGCACTTATTTCTTTTTTTCCAAATGAGTAAACTTAAAACCCAAAGAAGTGAAGAAAATTACCTCAGGTTTTATATCTTGTTAGCTGGAGGGCTGACACTAGTACCTAATCCCCTGACAGCGTCTAAAGGTTATTTTCTGCTGTATTCTGTGCTATAATAGGAGATCGGGGCTTGTCTGTACTATAAAATAGGGCTTTGTCTCATGAATGGCCATCATAGCACCTCTGAGTCTAGTTTCTAAAAAGAATAAACAGACGTTAAGAACCTTCCATGAGTCAGACTCTAATCTAGAAGAGTTATAAATAATACTTCACTTAATCATTTAACTTAGATTAAAATTAAAAAGATTGACACTCTTATGATCTTTCATACTGATGCAAACATTGTGAGGTTCCCAGCTGTTTAGATGACTTGCTCAAGGGCACAAGGCCAGTGACAGGGTGAACAGTGGTTATGGACCTCTGGAAGTAGAAGCATGGCTAAAGCAAATAGTAAGAAAACAGAAAAATTTGGAGAGTTTTTAAGAATCCTGAATAACTTCTCACTGCAACTTCAGTTCCGAGTATACAAACTAGTGACTCTTTTTATTGCTGCCGGGGATAATTTTTCCAAAAGAAACTGATGCTGTTTTCCATCTTTTAAAATGTATGTAACGCTCTCATGAATTGGGGCTGCCATCAATGGGAAAACTTTCCTTTCGAGAAGTAGCTTTATCTCCAGTAATACCAGAAGACTTCTAGTTTTATCAATCTGATTAAAACCAATGGTAAAATGTTTCATGAAGACTTGTGGATGGATATTTTTGTCATCATTTCTAGGAAAATGGCCAAAAATTAAGTCATTCCATGAGAAAACAAAGCTAAAAGATGGAAAGAAGCAGATTCCTCAAGACTGTTGTTCTTCTTTTTTTGAACATCTGGATCCAGCTGTTCCTGAATTCTACTTACTGGTATACTGTTTTGTTTCATGAGCAAATATATTTCCTCTCTTACTTAAATCAATCTGCTATTGGTTTCTTTCACTTGTCCTTGAAAGTGACCTAACATATTTACCATTATGATGACTCACTTAGGACTTTATTTAATTTTAATTTATTTATTTGCACTTCTGCTGACTGTATCTTTCTACCTCTTTGTGAAACTCATATACAAATTAGTCATGAGCTATGGTCTGATGGCATTGGCCATTCACCATCCAGGACTGTGCTACTGGGCAGAGTCTTCCTTCCAGGTCCCTCAAAGACCCTTATTCTGTGGGTCTTATTCCCTGGGTCTCTACCCAGTAGTTGTGTCCATTGCAGCATGGTTACATGATACTAACAATGGCAGTTTATGCATAAAAAGTATGTATTCTTGCTTTGCTTTAAAGGTAACCTGTAGTCTGTTGGCTTTGTAGGTATTCAGAGCCATAGGTCCAACTTAGGACCTCTAAACAGTGTTGTACTCCATTGCCTCATGGTGTGACAATTAAAGAGTGGACTCAACTGGCTTACAAGTTGACCTCGTTTGGTACAATAGGAGAGTTTCCAAAGAGTTGCATGTAAATTGAATTCCATTTTAAATATGCAAGAGAGTTTTCTATTGACTTATGTCCTACTATGAATGCTTTAAAAAAGTGAATAATTACTTTCTAAATTTAGTCTTTATATAAACCCAGATTTTTAAACATTGGGATTGCCTAAAGTGAGATCCTCTGTAAAAGGGAACATGGCTCTCTTTCATTTGTGTTTTTCATAACTTTGAAAGTTGCTGAATGTCCTTTTTCAGACCTATGCCAGCTTATCCCATTTTTCTATTTAATGAGTAAGCAGACCTTTCTTGCCCATACCGTAAAAGTGATCTCACTTTTTACAACAAGAAAAGATTGGACTACAGCTTCATGGTAAGTCTCTGTTGATTGAGAAAATATACACCCCACCCCCTAATTCCTTGCCATACACATAAAGTAGTATGGGTGTTGGAACCCTTCCAAACTATTTTTGTGCCACAACTATATTTCCATGCATTTTGAAAAGTAGCAGTGCATTTATGTGAAAAACATTTTTTTTAAGCATAGATATCAATTCTCATCAGTCTTAGAAATACTTTTTAGCTCCCAGGCATTTGCTCACCCCTGGTTAGGTGCTCCTAAGTTTAGATCACTGGAGAGAACCTAATCATGTCATGCCTGCTTTAAAAATTCTAGCTATGTGTCATTTTTCTGCAAACAATGCCCAACATGAGTTCACCCTAGAAATCCCTTTGCAACCCGGCCCTAGCCTCATCTGTCATTAATTTCACATGTATATGCTGTGCCTTTCTACATGTTGGTTTCTTTGTCATTGTTCAGGAATTAAATATCACTCCCTCTGGTAGCATTACTTTCTTTGCTACAAAGCTAATTACTCATTTCAATACATAGTGCATGGTAGCTATTCCATGGTACCATGCATGTGTACTGGGGCTAGTCCTGTCTGTTACAGTCACTCTTTAGCACAGTAGGTCTCAAACTGGAGTGCTCTTAGGGCTGGGATAAGCAAGGCCTGCTAAAGGGCATAGAGAGGGAGAATGGTATTTAGAGAACCTAGTTTCATATTCTCAACTTCCATTTGTACGCTTTTCTAAAATTGATTTTTCTCTGAACCCCATTATAGTTATGGTGCTTCTTTCTTATCAGAGTCCCTTCATAGCTGCATTTCTCACTCACACTTAACAAAATAAAGACAAAGCTTTCACCCCTTCTTACAATTGAACACAACCCTGAGTTTAAAAGGTTCTAATTTGAAACACTATTATTGTCTAAATCTTCCTTTACTCAAGGCTTCATAGATTCCCATCTCTTTTACTATTTTCCCCCAAAGCACTCTGTGTTTTCAATAATTATTTATCAAATTTTGTAATAGAATAATTCTTCTTGATCAATTGTAGGACAGCTTGATCCAGAAGAAAGTTGTGACAATTAGATGTGTGTATATAAATATTTTTAAAGCAAATAATTTTAATAGTGATTTAAAAAAGAGTTTTTTTTTTTTTCAGTATAAACTTAATTTAAGGTGAAATACTTTGGGAAAAATAATCGAAATTTTGATTTCAGGAATGAAAAGAAAGAATGTAAATTTTGAGTATTAAAGAAGAGTTTATTTATATATTTTTATAAATGGGTGGTTATGGTCACCCTTCTATTATATTTCATATTTCATCAGATAGATATGGGAGAGTTTGAACTTAAAGTAACACTTAAAATACAAAAATCATTTGCAAATATCTTCTCCCATTCTGTCAGTTGTCTTTTGGTTTTGTTAACTGTTTCCTTTGCTGTGCAAAAGCTTTTGATCTTGATAAAATCCCAAAAGTTCATTTTTGCCCTTGCTTCCCTTGCCTTTGGTGATGTTCCTAGGAAGATGTTGCTGCGGCTGAGGTCGAAGAGGTTGCTGCCTGTGTTCTCCTCGAGGATTTGGATGGATTCCTTTCTCACATTGAGATCCTTCATCCATTTTGAGTCTATTTTCGTGTGTGGTGTAAGGAAATGATCCAATTTCATTTTTCTGCATGTGGCTGTCCAATTTTCCCAACACCATTTATTGAAGAGGCTGTCTTTGTTCCATTGGACATTCTTTCCTGCTTTGTCGAAGATGAGTTGACCATAGAGTTGAGGGTCTATTTCTGGGTTCTCTATTCTGTTCCATTGATCTATGTGTCTGTTTTTGTGCCAGTACCATGCTGTCTTGATGATGACAGCTTTGTAATAGAGCTTGAAGTCCGGAATTGTGATGCCACCAACTTTGGCTTTCTTTTTCAATATTGCTTTGGCTATTCGAGGTCTTTTCTGGTTCCATATAAATTTTAGGATTATTTGTTCCATTTCTTTGAAAAAAATGGATGTTACTTTGATAGGAATTGCATTAAATGTGTAGATTGCTTTAGGTAGCATAGACATTTTCACAATATTTATTCTTCCAATCCAGGAGCATGGAACATTTTTCCATTTCTTTGTGTCTTCCTCAATTTCTTTCATGAGTACTTTATAGTTTTCTGAGTATAGATTCTTAGTCTCTTTGGTTAGGTTTATTCCTAGGTATCTTATAGTTTTGGGTGCAATTGTAAATGGGATGGACTCCTTAATTTCTCTTTCTTCTGTCTTGTTGTTGGTGTAGAGAAATGCAACTGATTTCTGTGCATTGATTTTATATCCTGACACTTTACTGAATTCCTGTACTAGTTCTAGCAGTTTTGGAGTGGAGTCTTTTGGGTTTTCCACATAGAGTATCATATCATCTGCGAAGAGCGATAGTTTGACTTCTTCTTTGCCGATTTGGATGCCTTTAATTTCCTTTTGTTGTCTGATTGCTGAGGCTAGGACTTCTAGTACTATGTTGAATAGCAGTGGTGATAACGGACATCCCTGCCGTGTTCCTGACCTTAGCGGAAAAGCTTTCAGTTTTTCTCCATTGAGAATGATATTTGCGGTGGGTTTTTCATAGATGGCTTTGATAATATTGAGGTATGTGCCGTCTATCCCTACACTTTGAAGAGTTTTGATCAGGAAGGGATGCTGTACTTTGTCAAATGCTTTTTCAGCATCTATGGAGAGTATCATATGGTTCTTGTTCTTTCTTTTATTAATGTGTTGTATCACATTGATTGATTTGCGGATGTTGAACCAACCTTGCAGCCCTGGAATAAATCCCACTTGGTCATGGTGAATAATCCTTTTAATGTACTGTTGAACCCTATTGGCTAGTATTTTGGCAAGAATTTTTGCATCTGTGTTCATCAAGGATATTGGTCTGTAGTTCTCTTTTTTATTGGGATCCTTGTCTGGTTTTGGGATCAAGGTGATGCTGGCCTCATAAAATGAGTTTGGAAGTTTTCCTTCTATTGCTATTTTTTGGAACAGTTTCAGGAGAATAGGAATTAGTTCTTCTTTAAATGTTTGGTAGAATTCCCCCGGGAAGCCGTCTGGCCGTGGGCTTTTGTTTGTTTGGAGATTTTTGATGACTGTTTCAATCTCCTTACTGGTTATGGGTCTGTTCAGGCTTTCTATTTCTTCCTGGTTCAGTTGTGGTAGTTTATATGTCTCTAGGAATGCATCCATTTCTTCCAGATTGTCCAATTTGTTGGCGTAGAGTTGCTCATAGTATGTTCTTATAATTGTCTGTATTTCTTTGGTGTTCGTTGTGATCTCTCCTCTTTCATTCATGATTTTATTGATTTGGGTCCTTTCTCTTTTCTTTTTGAGAAGTCTGGCCAGGGGTTTATCAATCTTATTAATTCTTTCAAAGAACCAGCTCCTCGTTTCGTTGATTTGTTCTATTGTTTTTTTGGTTTCTATTTCATTGATTTATGCTCTAATATTTATGATTTCTCTTCTCCTGCTGGGTTTAGGGTTTCTTTCTTGTTCTTTCTCCAGCTCCTTTAGGTGTAGGGTTAGGTTGTGTACCTGAAACCTTTCTTGTTTCTTGAGAAAGGCTTGTACTGCTATATATTTTCCTCTTAGGACTGCCTTTGTTGTGTCCCACAGATTCTGAACCGTTGTGTTTTCATTATCATTTGTTTCCATAAATTTTTTCAATTCTTCTTTAATTTCCTGGTTGACCCATTCATTCTTTAGAAGGATGCTGTTTAGTCTCCATGTATTTGGGTTCTTTCCAAATTTCCTCTTGTTATTGAGTTCTAGCTTTAGAGCATTGTGGTCTGAAAATATGCAGGGAATGATCCCAATCTTTTGATACCAGTTGAGACTTGATTTAGGACCAAGAATGTGATCTATTCTGGAGAATGTTCCATGTGCACTAGAGAAGAATGTGTATTCTGTTGCTTTGGGATGAAATGTTCTGAATATATCTGTGATGTCCATCTGGTCCAGTGTGTCATTTAAGGCCTTGATTTCCTTGTTGATCTTTTGCTTGGATGATCTGTCCATTTCAGTGAGGGGAGTGTTAAAATCCCCTACTATTATTGTATTCTTGTCGATGTGTTTCTTTGATTTGGGCTAGTGTCCAAAATCTATAAAGAACTTAGCAAACTCAACACCCAAAGAACAAATAATCCAATCAAGAAATGGGCAGAGGACATGAACAGACATTTCTGCAAAGAAGACATCCAGATGGCCAACAGACACATGAAAAAGTGCTCCATATCACTCGGCATCAGGGAAATACAAATCAAAACCACCATGAGATTTCACCTCACACCAGTCAGAATGGCTAAAATTAACAAGTCAGGAAATGACAGATGCTGGCGAGGATGCGGAGAAAGGGGAACCCTCCTACACTGTTGGTGGGAATGCAAGCTGGTGCAACCACTCTGGAAAACAGCATGGAGGTTCCTCAAAATGTTGAAAATAGAACTACCCTATGACCCTGCAATTGCACTGCTGGGTATTTACCCTAAAGATACAAACGTAGTGATCCACAGGGGCACGTGCACCCAAATGTTTATAGCAGCAATGTCTACAATAGCCAAACTATGGAAAGAACCTAGATGTCCATCTACAGACGAATGGATAAAGAAGATGTGGTATATATACACAATGGAATACTATGCAGCCATCAAAAGGAATGAAATCTTGCCATTTGCGATGACGTGGATGGAACTAGAGGGTATCATGCTTAGCGAAATAAGTCAATCGGAGAAAGACAACTATCATATGATCTCCCTGATATGAGGGAGAGGAGATGCAACATGGGGGGTTGAGGGGGTAGGAGAAGAGTAAATGAAACAAGATGGGATTGGGAGGGAGACAAACCATAAGTGACTCTTAATCTCACAAAACAAACTGAGGGTTGATGGGGGGAGGGGGTTGGGAGAGGGTGTGGGGTTATGGATATTGGGGAGGGTATGTGCTATGGTGAGTGTTGTGAAGTGTGTAAACCTGGCGATTCGCAGACCTGTACCCCTGGGGATAAAAATATATGTTTATAAAAACAAAAAATACAAAAATCACTACCTTTGAAATTATTTATAACTCATGGTGCTTTTATAAAATGCTTAAAACTTGTATCAATTTTAAAATGTGTGCAGGTCTACATCTTTTCATGAAATTCTTCTAGGTGGTAGAAAATTCCCTGAGAAGAAGTCTGAGAATACTGTTTCTCAGACTTAAATGTGCATGAATTATTTGGGGTATCTTGTAAAAAGGCAGATTCTAATTCTGTATATCTGGATATAGGGGCTAGGCTGGCATTCTGCCGTCTAATGAGCTCAAAGAGATGCTCATTCTGGTTTGTGCCCTTAGACTATACTTGGAGTAGCATGTTTCTAGAACAATACTTTCAAACTGTAGGTCACCACTATTTACAGGGTAATAAAATCTATTTAGTGGCTGCTAATTGGCTTTTTTTAATAATAGAGAAGAAGAGAGATGCAAAAAGAAATGCAAAAAAGAACAAGAGAAGATAAAATTTAAAGAGTGCTATTAGGACATTCTTTCATGAAGCTTTTTGTTTTATGAATATTTGTATTTAGGTCTCAATGTAAAATGTATTTCTTACTGTAGATTATGGACAAAAAGTTTAAAAGCCTGTTATAGAGGTTTGTTGGGTGAACAAATGTGTACACTAACAAACACATTATGTCACCTTTATGCCTAAAACCATAGGTGACTTTAAAATTGGTAACCTTAGATTTTTGTGCATTTATTTTGGCAAATCTAAGTAACAGAGGGAACTAGTTCTCGGTGATCGTTCCATGCTTAAGAAGGTATCTTACAAGTATCTCAAGCAGCTGCCTTCAGCTTGGGTTACAGTCCCAGGGTCCTGGGATCCAGCCCCACATCGGACTCCCTGCTCAGCAGGGAGCCTCCTTCTCCCCCTCCCCCTGCCTGCTGCTGCTCTGTTTACTTGTGCTCTCTAGTTCTCTGTCAAATAAATAAATAAAATCTGAAGAAGAAGAAGAAGAAGAAGAAGAAGAAGAAGAAGAAGAAGAAGAAGAAGAAGAAAAGAATCTTACAGAAAACATCAGAATGCCAGAGAAGAAAAGATACATTATTTCTTGTTCCAAAGGTGTGTTCTGTCTCACTGGGGCATAAAGTCAACTCATAAGAAACACCGATTAAAGGAAATTGTACAGGGGCACCTGGGTGGCTCAGTGGGTTAAGCCTCTGCCTTGGCTCAGGTCATGATCTCAGGGTCCTGGGATTGAGGCCTGCACGGGGTGGGGGGGTGTCTCTGCTCAGCAGGGAGTCTGTTTCCCTCTCTCCCTGCCTGCCTCTCTGCCTACTAGTGATCTCTGTCTATCAAATGAATAAATAAATTTTTTTAAAAAAAAAGGTTTAAAGGAAATTGCACAGCCCTGGCCTTTTAATGAACTTGGTGATCTACACTTTTGACCTCTACGGAATGAGATCTAAACCCTGGATGGTTTGTGGTGGTAAGGCCATGTAGATATTTATGTATCTATTTTTTTTTTTAATTTATTTGACAGACAGATCACAAGTAGGCAGGCGGCAGGGGGGCGGGGGGTGAAGCGGACTCCCCGCTGAGCAGAGAGCCCGATGCGGGGCTTGATTCCAGACCCTAGGATCATGACCTGAGCTGAAGGCAGAGGCTTAACCCACTGAGCCACCCAGGCGCCCCTGTATCCATTTTTAAGGTGAGTTTTTTTCTCTTTATGTTTTCTGCTAAAGTAATCTACTTGTCATATTTACTGGATTCTTTTTTGTTGGACACTGTGTAACAAACAGATAATAAATAACTTATCTAAGAGGGTTTGGGGGATAATTTTGCCTGCAGGTGGGAGGCAAAAATATATGACCTCTCAAGCTCCTTTCCTGAGATATGTTTCCATTTAATTCATTTTTTCAGAATTTAAAAATTATGCTCTCTGCAAAAGTGCCTCGAGGTGTGAACACAATAGTGACACAGTGAATTCAAATATTTTTAAGAGTTTATGGCAGCATTAAATGCGGATAAATAAAGGCAACTAAAAACAGGATTTCAGCATTTTCTAAGCCCACCTGGAGCATGCTGATCTCACAAAAGCAACACGGTTTCATTTTGCACTGAAATTTCCAGAAGGTAAGCTCTCTGGAAAATATAAATGACCAGGACTCTAAGGAACCAGATTTGTATTAGAAAATTTAGGTAGATTTTGAGGTTGCAAAGATGCAGAGTTACATTGTTAGATAAAGACCAGGAAGAGCTGGAGATGCAGTATTTCTCTCTCGTGACTCCTCTAATGGTTTTGTTTATATCATGTAACTTCTCTGAGCTTCAGTCTTCCTAGCTCTAATGAGAGTGATGATGTTTACCCAATACTCTTCTCACGGAAATGTGTAAACTAATATCTGGAAAATATTTTAGGTACATTATATATGGGCTCTCTAAATATAAATGGGTAGGGGTGGAAGGAAAACTATTCCCTCAAAGATGTCCATGTCCTGATCCCTGAGACCTGTGAAGGTAACTGATATGACAAATGGGACCTTGCAGATGTGATTTAGTGAAAGACCTTGGAATGGGAAGATCCAAGAATCACTGAGGTGTGTCTGATACATTCACAAAGTTCCTTATACATGAACGAGGGAGGCGGGACACTCGGGATAAACCCATATACTCAAACCCTCCATCGCTACCTTGAAGGTGAGGAAGGGATCATGAGCCAAAGCATCTGGACAGCTTCCAGAAACTGGAAAAGGTATGGGATGGACTCTCCCCTAGAACCTCTGAGGGAGGAGTGCTGCCTTCTTGATGCCTGGAGTTGAGCTCAGTGAGCCTTCTAATTTCCAGAAGTATTAGATAATAAAATTGTACTGTTGGAACAATTGTTTGTTTTAATTTTCTGAAACTGCAAGAGGAAACTGATATAATTGGTAAAACAAACATAACATAAATATAGGTGGTAAAACAAATATGGCTGTAAAACAGACAAACAAAAAACCCCAGCTTCTCTGGGATATAAATAGAAATTTTCAGTTGCCACTTTCTAATGGGTTGGTTAGAATATGGTGCTAATGAGAGCATGGTCTGATTTTATTCTTTTTATGAGCAAGTTCCACTAAATGGAAACAAATAAACCTAGTACATATGCATACAAAACACTTCCATCATGGTTTCATCCCTAATCCTGGCCGAATATGTCAAAAATACCTTCTAAGGTTTACATATAAAGGGGCAGAAAAGACAGAATATTTTAGCTAAATTCCTAAGATTCTGCTTATGAATAAACATAATTTTATGGTTTTAAGTATTCCTAAATGTAAATATACACAGAAACAGGGCTAAAAGATTTGAAATTTACTTTTACGCAGTTAACACCATTTGATTAATTCAGATGTTTCCAGGTATAGTTATATGCATTTTACTGAAGAAGAAATTGAAGTTTCAGGAGTGAAAGAAACTGATAAAAATCACAAAGCTAGTTAATGGGAGAGCCAGGATTCTGTAACCTGAAATAGAACCTATTTCAATTCTAAATTCCACCTTTCAGCTCTATGCTCCTTTCAAATCTCTGGTCTGTATTGGAACTGATCCAAAATACAGGTCAATATGCCAATTTACAAATGGGTCTCTTAGCCCTGCCAAAATGGAAAGATACATTTAGGTATTCTTGAGAGCACTGGAATTATTTGATATGACTCCAAAATTAATAATATTGTTACTAGTTCTGCTAGCTGTCTTTCCTTTGCAAACTAATAATTCCAAAGTCAGGGCAGTTGTCTGTGATGGGTACTATTGTTGTGTTAACTATGCTTTTCCACAAAAGCAAATGGACTGATGCTAAGTTTATCTTGTCAAATGTCATCCTGCAACACATATTGACATCTCAGTTAGATTTGAAAGGAAATCCTGCATGTGGGCTTTCATGTTCGTGTGTGTGTAAGTGTTTGTGTATGTGAGTGTGTATGCTTGTCAGTATGTGGGATGGGTGCATGCATATTTATGGCATTTGGGCCAGATGGGCCAGTTAAACCACATATCTGAGAATTAGTGGCTTTTGCTTACAGTCTTGCAATGAACTAAAATATTTCTTGGGAACTTAAATCAGATAATTGTTAGTGGATCAGTGTGTTACAGTACTATTCCTTATATAAAAAGGTTACTTTCACTTCCCTTTCGTTTTTCCTTTTTGTTTCTATTTTTAAATGATTTCTCACTTACACATAGTCTGCAAAAATAATTCAGAGTATTCCTCTGTACCGTTCAGTCAGATTCTCAAAATGTTAACGTTCTATTTTTTTGTTTTATGATTTTCTTCTTTCTCTACACATGCATATTTACATACTCATGTGTGTATTTTATGAAATATTTCAGAATACGTTTGCAGATATGATGGACTTTTATCTCTAAATTCTTGCTATTATTTCCTAAAAGCAACATTTTCTTATGAAACCATAGTATAGTTATCGAAATCTGGAAACTTATATTGATAAAAGCACTACAGTCTAATTTAAAGAACTTACTCAAATTTCACCAATTATCCCAGTAATTCAATGGACTTTTTGTAGTCCAAGATTAACCCAGGCCCACATAGAACCTACAGTGGTCATACCTGTTGGTCTTTTCCAAAGACCTATGTAAGACTTAACATTTTCTTTCATGATCTTGAGAATTTAAATACTGGTCAACTATCTGGTAGAATGTGCCTTAGTTTTGGTTGTCTGGTGTTTCTGTGTGATTATTTTACTTAATTTATATTCACATGCTAAGTGTGTTTAGGATTTTTATTAAATGGTATATTCTTGACATTTGGGGGAATTCATTTGATTCTTCTGAATCTTCCCATCATCTGGTCTTAAGCACTAAGGGAGCTCCTTTTGCAGAGGAAGATTAATCTGTCTTCTTGTTCTCTACTGTACATTGAGAAAACCACAGAAGATATTTATCCACAATATCATGAACTTCAAGGGGATAATGCTTTGCCCCTGAACAAACCTGTTTTCTAGGCTATTCATGTCCTTACTGTGCTATATTGGCCTTTAAGGATCATGTGTTAGTTTTACTTCCTGGTGTGTGTCTGAAACACAAGATCTTTCAACCCATCAGGAAATGCAAGCCAGACCAAACAAGCCCTCCTGGGCTTTGAGAAGAAGGGAGGACATCTATGTCAAATTTATTTTGTCAATCACCGTGACGGCTTGATGTGAAACAAAATAAAACAACATCTTACGAGTAAAGAAAAGAGAATATAGCTGTCAGAAAAGCTGTTAATGTTAGTATCAATGCTCTCATCCACAGGGTAAAATGAGAAAATGAGAAATCTACAATGTTTGGGCTGGAAGAAATCTTTAAGAGCACATATTCCAATTCCGGTTTTACATATAAAGAAGTAAGATAACGATAAACATTATGAAAGTAGCAAGTACAGTTTACCGGACACGGTAAGTGTCAGGCATTTTGCATGCTTCTCTTCACAACAACTTGCTGAAACGCATTGTAATAGATATTATTGCACCCTTATCTAGTATTCATTTTTCACTAATCCCTTTCTAATAGAATTTTTCATGTACTCTGAATGGCTCCGCCGTAGATACTGTTAGGACTGAATAATACCCATGGGTTCCTTTAATTTCCCGGTCTTTGTTACAGTTGGGGTGGCAATCTGAAAAATCCTGGACAGCGAAGTAAGTGTCATGTACGCATGTAATGTAAGTGTGAAATGTACTACTTTTAGGTTGGGGTGAGTGTTATTTATAGTTTAGTATCCCATGTGCCTCTCCATATTCACTCTCTTTCTACTCAATCTGCAGGCAGAGTGTGGAGCCATAAGACTAAAGCGTCCTGGGACCTAAGTCACCACTTAGAGGACAGTTGTTAATCCTGCAATGGATTGAGTAAGAAAAATAAACTTCTGTTGTGTTAAACCCCTGAGATTTGAGAGTTTATTGGTTACTGTGGCATGGGATATTGTGCACACTATGACTAACAGAAAATTTGGCATTAGGGGTGATGTACTAACAAAGCAACAGCAGTAATAAAAAAAAAAAACAAAACCCTAAAGTATACGGCATTGGGTTATGAGTCAGGAAGCACTGAGAGAAAACTAACAGCTGGACCTGGAAAGTTGAACCTCCATTTTAGACAGAGGCAAAAATGTTTCGTAAAAGGGATCTCTGCTGTAACTAGAAAGACAGATTAAATCTACTGAATGTATAACTCTAGGGGGAAAGGTTGGAAAAAAGACTGTTGATGGTACCTGCTAACTACCATTGGCTATGTTGGGCAAAGTATTATAGAACAAGATGAGATTAAGAAACACTTGGGTGACTTGCAAGGAGAAGTTAAAGGAATATACAAGACCAGAAATTTAGGTTCTTGGATGGTTGAAAATCTTACTGTTCCTAGCCCCCAGCTATTAAGACTTTGGTTTAAAAATGACATTAAAGGGGCACCTGGGTGGCTCAGTGGGTTAAGCCTCTGCCTTCAGCTCAGGTCATGATCTCAGGGTCCTGGGATCGAGCCCCACATTGGGCTCTCTGCTCAGCAGGGAGCCTGCTTCCCCTCTCTCTCTGCCTGCCTTTCTGCCTACTTGTGATCTCTGTCTGTCAAATAAATAAATAAATAAAATCTTTAAAAAAAAAATAAAAATGACAGTAAAGAAACCAAAGTCCAGTGAAACTCTCCATTGATTAAAGTAACTCAAGATACAACTTCTCAGGGGAAAAAAGTGACTCCGATTAAGTGTCTGGTTTACCCGCCTACCGTTCCAGAATGATTTAGGGGAATACCTTCCAAATTGAAAGGGGGGAGGATGCAGAGTTAAGGAAATAAAATAAGTCAGATTCTAGAATTATATCTGAAAAATAACTGAGCCTGTGGTTCCTGTCTGTGGAACTAAACAGAAATATATAAATCAGAGGCCTGATAATTTGCCGGGGTAACTGCATTGTGAAAACATACAAAATCAGATAATGGACAGAAGAGACTTTGCTATCTAAGTGTTAAAAGTACACTAGGGTTCCCAAACTGTTCATGATTAAAAGGCAGGAATTAAAGCTTATGGAGTCTTCCAGGAGGACATGCTTACGAAGTACAGAGTAGAGAAGGCTAGAGAGGACAGAGAGAATGGCAGAATCTGCAATGGACAGAGAAATTACTCCCCTATAGGAGTGCAGAATCCAATCAAAGAACTTCTTCTACCCCCTGAGCCCGGAAATTTCATGTTCCTAGAATCTCAGGATTTCAGAATCCACTGAATAAACAATGTCTACTACTACATTGCTTATTTTTCCATTTTCTAAAGGAGACTGACAGAGAATTTCAACTATCTTCATTTTGAACTCAGTCTGTACTTTCCTTCCAGCTTATCTCTTAATTCAGGCAAATGACCCTGTGGGCAAAGCATCCCGTGATGGGAACCAAAACCAACTGCTCAAGCAACAGGGATTGCTCTGAGCCAGCAAGACCCTACATGAGCAACCCCTAGACAGTGTTCAACCTGACCTTGACTGCCCAGCTCCATGTACTCACGGACCTTGCCTCATATTTTCCTTATATAAGCCTGGAAGTATTTTCAGCCCTATGGAGACAATCTTTGAGATATAGGTCACTATTTTACCGGTGTTGGTTTCACTGAAGTAAATTCTTTTCTTGTTTCACTACTGTTACTCTCTCTGCCTTTGGATTTTATCAGTGGCAAGTGGCCACAGGCCACCTGGTCTGTTCGGAACTCCAGGAGACAGGTGCTCTTGGGCCCCTGTGCCCTGGTTACATGTCCAGTATGATTATCCTATCTTGGTCCATTGTATATTCAATGCAGATCTGTGAAAATAGGTAAGTCTGCCTTTTAGTTTGCAGGTGGGACATCTGGGAAGAGAAACATCCAGAGCTGATAGAAGAAGTCCATGTGTCAGCTGGATCTTGTGATGAATGTATGATATGGATGACATTTTGGGTTATGTCTCTTGAGAAGGGGGTGAGTGTCTTCTACATATGGGCAGAAAAAAGAAAAAGAATTTTTTTTAAAGATTTTATTCATTTATTTGACAGAGGGAGAGAGGGATCAGAAGTAGGCAGAGAGGCAGACAGAGAGAGAGGGGGAAGCAGGCTTCCTGCTGAGCAGAGAGCCTGATGTAGGGCTCGATCCCAGGACCCTGAGATCATGACCTGAGCTGAAGGCAGAGGCTTAACCCACTGAGCCACCCAGGCGCCCCAAAAGAAAAAGAATTTTTAAACACCAGATCAAAAACCATGGACAACTTAAAAGAGAGTTACTTGACCAACAAGAGAGTATGACTTGAACCACCAATTAGTTTCCGTAAGTTAAGCCCTTAAAATTAACGTAAGTTAAGCCCTTAAAATTCATCACCTATTATTACTATAGTAAAGCTCTACCTATCTTGACTCTTACAAATCCTGAATGCAGTTCCAAGGCAAAGGTAGGTCCTTGTTGACCTGAGTCAATTATCACATTCCATTCCTATGGTCTCAGCCCTTTGTTCAGGGCTGGTACGAGATCTTGTATAGGATGCTGACTAGAGAACTAGAGGTTCTCTCCCTCTTCTGGATGATAAATCATGGGCACATGAGCCCTGAAACTGCTGTAGCCATTCTGTCACCATGAAGGAAGCCAAACTTAGAATAAACTGCCACAGTGGGTGACATGTCGAGAAGAAATAGAAGGGTCCTGAGATCCTTGAAGCACTGAATCAAACAAACCCTGATCTAACTATCCTACCTCTGCTCTTCAATATGCAAGCCAATTCAACATTTTTATTGTTTAATCCAGCTAAATAGAATTTCCTATTGCTTGCAGTTGAATGAATAATACACACATAGGGGCTATATTCACCCCTGTTTTAATGATGAGGACACCAAGAGCTGAACTATTCAGAGAGCTGAGCTAAATGGTGTCACATCCCCCAGCCGATAAGTAGCTACCCCAAGAGGAGAACCTCAAGTGGTTCAACTCCAAATCCCATTCTCTCAATCATCATGGGTTATGTTATGAAATTGTTTTCCATTCTGAGCTATTCTCACAATCTCCCATCATGTTAGAGAAAAAAAGACAAAAAAAAAACAACAAAACAAAACAAAACCAGAAAACAGGATTCCTGTCTCTCAAGATCCTGTTCTTTCTGGAACTCTTACATCTATTTTCAGCAAGACAAATTAGAAAATTGATTCCTCTTTTCAAGTCCTGATCATCATAGAGGGGCCTCTATTATCCTTGAAGGAGTGCAGCCATAATAACAAGGCCCAGTGATTATTGGATTCGAGTTCACCGCCCTTGCTCAAGAGGAACTACAGAAAAGGGAACGTGCTGTGGAATCAATAAATGCCATATCTAAAAACAGCCATCAGCTGTGTCTGAAGAACATCTGGGCAATGTTTTTCCTGGGTGGGGGGAGGGTGCATAGATACAGTAGTTACTGCATTCCATAAAAATTAACAGCTCAAATCTTTAGGTCAGCATGTTTAACAAAAACAGATCGTTTTTTTCTAGTGTGGAACAGATGTGAATGTGTTTGAAAAATACATGTGTTTGTGGGTGTTTGGTACGAAAAGGAGAGAGATGTGTTTTTCCCATAAGCATGTGGTCGTACGACAAGAGGCCAGTGCCGATGCCTGGGAATCACAGGGAATGAGGACGACAGGTAGGTGGGTTGGAGGGGAAGTACCCCGGAGGTGAAGAAAAGGTAACATGAACTAAGCAGATACCTTGTGTAAACATGAAGTTTTAGAAGCCCAGGATTTATACAGTTCGTATCCCAAAGGAATCCAAAATATAACAAATATTTTTTGCTGTTGAAAGGCAGATTTTCATTTTTTCCTATAATTGTAAGCAGAATTCCATCCTTCAGAGTTGGAAACACACTCTCTGACCATTGCCCTGCAATTTGAGTATTATCTCCTCTTTAATTCTTGAGATTCCCCATCCTTTACTTAATAAGGTCATGGAAAGAAAAGAGTATGTGGAAGTACCTTTCAGGGGCTGCATATTTTAAGAATAATACCACAACCATCCAGTGTCAGAGCTGGAGGGACCTCCAAGTTCATATAGCACAGTGGTGAAGTTGCTTGGGGTCATTTACTGTTTCTACCTCAGATGGTGGAACTGAGTCATTCCAAAAGAGCTCTGTGCCCATGGCCAGAGTCACTACAGATCTTGCTCCACTTTAAAAAAATCACACACACACGGCTATGTGTGCATGCACACACACACACACACACACACATCACTAGCCAGAATTCGTACCCTTCTTTCATTCAGTCAGAAATAATTTTCTTAGCATCAACTCGATTAGCTGCCAGTTCTCTTTTAATGGCCTCTAGATCCTCCATTCTACCATCCCTCTAAGGACCGCTCAAGGAGTCACGCGTACCATTCTCAGCTCTGAGGCTGGAAGGGGTTGGGGCTGTGTCCTATTAACCTGTGATAACAGAGAGTTGCATTAAATGCGTCTTCTCTCTGTCCCTGAAGTCTTGGGAGAATTAAAGAGTCTATCAACTGCCTGAATAAGTCTTTGTGAACTCAAGGTTGTCAGGAAAGAAAACGAGAGAGGGGAGAGGAAAGGAAGAAGGACAGAACCTCAGGGCGCAGAACACAAACACCACTTTGCTGAGTTACCGCCATTACCGGGGGAAGAGGTTAATCTGTCAGGGCAAGGTGGGTCAGATCCTTGCCACGGTGAGCAGCATCATTTACAGCTTTTCCTAAGTGTGCCCTAGGATAGACTTTCTCAGTGACTCCTGCATGTCAGTTTGGGCACGCACCTAAAATAAAGCACGTCCTGTCACTCCGTCATCAGGATAGGGCAGCCGTCCATGAACTCCCACCCTGAGCCAAAGGCACTGCTCCCCTGTTTTTATACCAAGAATGGCTGTTCTGGTTTTCAATGTTTGAAAAGAATCAGAATAATAGTATTTTATGACATAGGACAATTCGGCGAAATTCAATTTTCTGTGTCCATTGAATGGAATCCAGCGGTCCCATTCATTTATGTGCACCTGCTTTCAAGCTGCTGACAGAGACCATATGGCCAACAAAGCCTAAAATACTTACTCTCCATCCCTTATAGGAAACACTGCTGACCTGTTGGCATGAACCACACAAGGTAACCTCCTAGGAGGAAGTTAATGGAAGTGACATGAGCGTGTGTATTTGAAGGTGTAAGGAAAGTCTCTCTGGAGTTTATTCAGGGCACATAAATAAGGGGATGATTAAACATTTTTCTCTTGGAAGATGATGCAAAATTTTTAGTATCAAAAATACTAAGTTGGGAAACTACCTGCAACTATCTATTTTTTTTTTAAGATTTTACTTATTTTTTTGAGAAAGAGAGAGCATGAGTAGGGGGTTTAGGCAGAGGGAGAAGAAGCAGGCTCCCTGCTGAGCAGGAATTCGACCCATGAGATCATGGGCTGAACTGAAGACAGTTGCTTAATCAACTGAGACACGTAGGCATCTCTACTAGCAGGCATTTACTCATTCAGCATGATTTATTAAGCACCTACGGCATATGAAAGATGGTATCTTAGGTGACGGGAAGTGTAGTGGGGTGAAAGGCAGAAAGGGCTCTGCTCTTATTGAAGCTAAGACCTCTTCTTCTGCTTCTTGCAAAATATTTATTTATTCATCAGGTTATATACACATATCTTTCTGATTTAAGCATACACACTCTTCTTCTTTCAGTTTAAAAATAAAGGATAACATTTACTATTCAATTACTTGTCTCTTGTTTATGCCAAAAGAAAAAAAAAGTCCTCTTACCTGTTTTCCTGTAAAATGAGTCTTTGGTTTTCTCTGCCTTGCCCAATGTAAAGATATTAACTTACCTCAGGATAGCTCTCTTTTGTGTAGAAAGAACTTTTACAAGGACCAACATATTTGTCATTGAATTAGGTAGTGCTACTATTTGTAATTTATAGATGAGTAAACCAAGGTTTACTCATTACTAAATTACTAAATTGACCAAAATGGGGCCCCAAACCAGGTTAACTATTTCAAGCTCAATACCTCTTCCTCATGGCAATGGAAAAATTATTTATTTTCTACTGGAACTTCACTTATTACTTTAGGTAAGAATTGAAGAAACAAGAAAGACAAAGCCCTAAGACATGTGTTCTTGAGGACTGTTAACTAATGCCGCTGATCAGAAAAACGATGACGCCTATGAGCTCCTGGTTCCAACCTGGACAGACTGATAATCCACTTTTGGATCTTGAACATTATACAGTTTTTAAAAGATTTTAGTTAGATTTTAGTTATTTATTTGAGAATGAGAGAAAGAGAGCTAGGGAGAGAGAGAAAGCATGAGAAAGCATGAGCAGGGGGAAGAGGGAGAAGCAGGCTCCCTGCTGAGCAGGGAGCTGAACTTGGGGCTCCATCCCAGGACTCAGGACCCTGGGATCATGAGCTGACACTTAATCTCCTGAGCCACCCAAGCACCCCTAACACAAACATTTTTATTTTTTAAATTCTGCTTTGCAAAACTGAAGGGAGAGGAAGATGTGCTATGATAAAAATGGTAGTTGCTAGAGGCGGGTAGAAGGATGGGCAAAATAGGAGGACGGGGTTAGGAGGTGTATACTTCCATTTATAAAATAAATAAGGTGCAGAGATGAAAAGATGAAAGTTCAGCATAGGGAATATTGTTGATAATATTGTAATAATGTTGTATGGTGACAGATGGTGACTACACTTACCAGGGTGGGCATTGCATAATGTGTAGAATTATGTAAGTACTATGTGGAAAGCTTAAAATTACTATACCAATATATATCAACTATACTTGAGTAATATTTTCCTTTAAAATAACTCAATCTGGCCACAGAACATGTGGGTTCTAGTTCTGGTCTGCCAGTAATCAGTGTGTGTTCTTCAGTCTTTGGGTAAATCACCTCAAATCTCCAAGCCCCAATCTTTTTTTGTCTCTGAAAGGGAGTGTTGAATTACTTACACTCTTAATTTCTTTCCAGATGTAAAACTCTGAGATTTCGTAAATTCCTTTTTCAGTAATTTTGAATCGGTGTTATAACTTATAATTGTTATAAAGAGATGTACTTTGTCCAAGCATTGGATTTTGGTAATGATTATTCTTTTGTGACAAACATTAACTTTATACAGAGTGGGTTTTTTTTTTTTTTTTTAATAAATGCTACTTTGTGATAAAAGAGAAGTGTTTTTCCTGGACCTTATCTAGTTCTTCCTCCAATTTCATTAACTGAGTGAACACACAATTCAGTTCTTACTTCCTCTTGGAAGTGGTCCCAAGGAGACCTCAGCCTGTCTTGCTCTCCTCTGACCCCTATCGCCATCCTAGTGGCTGGATTGGGCTGGGGCACATCCTACTTTGTGGCCCCTTTTTTATTGTATCTTTTTATTCTGTAGCTTAGCTTTTAGTCAATGGGATGTATGCCTCATTCTTTCCTTCCCAGTTCGACGCTGACCCTCTTGTATAGGAAGGAGACTCATGTCTTATATCTGGAATCACCAGGGAACTGATCAAAGACATACCCTGTGCAGAGCAAATGCTCTGTAGCCTATCTTGACCAAACTTCCTTATACTAATATATATCTAACAAGCTGAGTGAATAGGAATGAACAAATGCCAGTGTGAAAATCTTAGGAATATAAATAAATATTTAATATGCCGACCCTCAACACTAAAATATTGTTGACATTAGTATGATACACATTACTCTATCTCCTGAAATGTATGTATCTTTGTTGTGATATTTAATAAAAGATGAATAAGGGTTGCCCAAATCATTCTTTTATTCTAACGCTTCAGTTTTTGACAAAACCCCACATTTTTTCTAAAAATTAAAATTCTTTTTTTTCTAAATAATAGAATCAAAACACCATTGTTAAAGAAAGGATCCATGGCATTGTCCTCTAATTTGTTGCTTTATTTTTTACTCCCATTAAAATTCGGATATCAATTTATTTGTGTCATGTTTTAGCCCCAGGATCCGGGGCAGCATCTTGACACAGAGGTACCTGGTGGCAGTTCTTGTAAGCAAAGAATAATTTGGTTTGGAAATTGCTGACTTTTAAATTATTAACACAAGAGCGCACCAGGAAAAAGAAGGGTTTCCTTAGCAAAATGATAGAATCACAGCCTTTTCTCTTGAAGTTGTCACCATTCAATGTGAAAGATTGTTTGATGTTGCTGAGGTTGAAAAACACCCGTTCATTTTTTTTTTCCTAAAGAAAAGCCTTTGTTTCTCAGTTTGATATTTTTCATGAATAATTGGAGACTGAGGAAATTGAAAAGGATTTTTGTCTCTGGCTGAACTGAAATGGTAAACATTTTTGGAAATCAAAACCTGCAAAACAGCAAGTACTTTTTTTTTCTTTTTCTCAACTGTTTAAACATAACCTAGATATTGGAAAGCAAAAAAAAAAAAAAACAAAAAAAAAAAAACAAAAACAAAAAAAAACCAGAAACAAAACCCACAATACCAGCGGGGTATCTGCTCTGTACTTTATAAAGCCACAAGAAAAGTGTTTTTCCGAGTCTCCATGGTCTATTTATAATGCAGTTCCTGTGATCCAAGAGTGTTTCCTACCTCGTCCAAGACAGTCTCTGCAGTTCAACTAAACAGGTACTCAGTCTTATCCGAGCTTACAAATACACGCGTTGGATCCTGTCATTAATATCAGTTTATTGTTTGCCATATGGACTAATCCGTGCTCTCTCTCCATGCTCTGTGGTCAACTTGATGAGTAGTAGTAGTAATAAATATAGCAGCCACCAGTTAAAGAATACTAATTCACCAGCCATACTAACTCTGGCATGGCTTAGGCATGAGTTAATTCTCACAACACCCTTCCAAGAAAAGTATCATTACTGCCATCACACAAATGATAAATTTGAAATGAAATAATTTCTCCGAATACAGATACTGATTGTGAATAGAGCTGGAATTAAAATTCAGGTCAGCTTGACTCCAAAGAAGTTGCTAAGTGCTCTTAGGGTGCTCTGAGATCTAGATGAGACATCTGGACGCACTGAGAAAAAGGATGAGAACGTGAGCATTGCTTCTGCTGGATGAAAGACCTAGACCTTGTTCAGGGAAGGGATTATTTATTTAGAGGAGGGGCAGTGAGGATAATTCAGTGGAGGAGGTTGTGGGGATGGTAAGTAGGACTAATAAGGCCCCTAACAGATCTGTAGGAAATCTATTTTGAAGTAGGAGAGGAGGTAGAGGTGAGTAATGATAAAGAGGTTCTTATTGATTGTGTCCATTCCTTTGGCTGATGGAGATGAATGTGTTCTCAGATAGACCTGCCCTTTCAACTAACTCCCAACCAGGAAAGAACATTGAGGCAAAACTATTGCTTTAGCGAAATACTCATTCTGTAGCTGCTTCTGTATGCTTTTGATGTGTTCTTAGAGTAGGGCTTTTGGGCTCCAGAGCCAAAGGCCAAGAAAAAAATTCTTGAGCTATCTCTGGTGCAAAAAATAGGGTTTTATTAAAGCACAGGGATAGGACCGGTGGGCAGAACCAACCTCAAACTAGCCCCAAACCACACCTGTCTGAAACCTGCCTTTTTTTTCCAGGCTTCCAAAGTTTGTTTTCTGCCTTGAGAACGCCAGGCTGTTGACCTCGCCCCTTATTTGGCTCGTGTTTCTGCAGTACCCAGGACATTTACTATTCCTCTCTTTTGCATATATTTGTCTTCTGTGACTGGGTTAAGATGAAGGACTGGACCCCAAGTAATTGGGAAAGGCCTGTTGCCTGACTCCCCGCTGGTAGCTCTTTCCTTTGAAACTGAAGTCCTTTCTCCCTTTTGTTTGCTGGTGCCAAATTCCTGAAATGGGCTTCTTCTATGCCAGACACACTTGTTATAACTGCTCAGAACTTCTGAAGTTGTAGACCCAACACATTATCTGAGTCTTGGACTATATGTGCCACACAGGTCCTTCATCCCCTACCAGAGGGCTATTACTTCTGTCATCACTGGGTCTCAGCTTGCCTAGGATTTCTTCTACATCCCACCATCCACAGCCTTCCCAACCAAGTCCCAAGGCCAGCACAGTCCGTGGTGCATTCTAATCTCACATGGCTCCCCTTGGCCTCTCTCTTGTAGTTCTCCCACACTGGTTCCCTCCTCTTTAGCCACCATGCATACGGGATAGGTCAACATCTGAAAAAAAAAAAAAAAAAGATGAAGAATTCCCAAAAGGCAGGACTCACACCTTCTTTTGTTATGTATGTATGTATGTATGCATGCATCCATTCATTCATTCATTCGTTTTTTGGTATCCCTGAGAACCTAAGCTGGAGGCTTGCACAGAGTAATGATTCATCAGTGATTTTTTAAATTGGTGGGCACTTAATGAGCCCACAAATTAAAAGAGAATAGGCAGGCAGCCAGGAAAATGGGACATGGCAATCATGTGTCCTTTAACAGAAAGAACTAGAAAAGTCTTCTTGTACTGCTTTTGCTCCTCTCCCCCAGTCCTGACCTTGGCTAGTTGAAATGCAAATGGCATGAGCTGGATGGAGGGATGTGCACGTGAGCGAGCAGCTTTCATCTATCTGCCTGACGCCAACGGGGAGATAGCCTGTAGAGGTGACAGCACCCATCCATCAGGCAAATGGGTACAGCTGTCAGGACACCCTGACTGCTTAGCCCTCACTGGGAGATACATTGGCAGCCCTGGAAATCTGTGCGCCACGGCTGCCGGCGGAGGACCTGGCCCGGAGAGAACAGCAAGCTACATTTGCACTTGCCTGTAGTTCAAGGGAGGGAAGAAGAAAAGGAGAGGAGAGGCCTCGCCCCAGAATGCAAAGCAAAAGAATATGCCTAGCACCTCACTAAAACAGAGAAAGATACTAAGTTACCAAGCTTAAGTGTGTCTCCTGGCCCCCGCCAAAGCCTCCCAGACTGCAGCGATCAGCAACCTGAGAACTTGTGAGAAACGCAAACACTCAGGCTGCACCCTGGGCCCTACTGAGTCAGAAACTCCAGGAGAGGGGCCCAAAGATCTCCTTTAAAACAAGCCCTGCAGGTGATCATAACTTGCTCTGAAGTCTGAGAACCACTGGTGTCATCTGTGACTGAAGCAAGGGGTTCCCCTAAACTCTTGTCGGTCTAAACCATCCGAGTTCCTTCCCCTCAAGAGACACCCAGGGAGTAGACCCAGGGCCAGGACCACTCAGGTGTTTCTTGGGATAAAGGTCATTGTGACTCCTGGAAGACATTGGAGATGGTCCTGAATTTCACCTCAGGAAGAATTAGTTCAAACTTCTGTCAAAATACATTTTCCTGGGTACCTGGATGGCCTAGTCGGTTAAGCATCCAACTCTTGGTTTCAGCTCGGGTCTGAGCTCACGGGTCATGACATGGAGCCCCACATTGGGCTCTGAGCTCAGAGGGGAATCTGCTTGAAGATTCTCTCCCTCCGGCCCTCCCCCGACTTGTTTTCTCCCTCTCTCTCAAATAAGTAAATAAATCTTAAAAAAATACACTTTCCAAAACGTGGAACTTTTAGAAAATTAGAAATTTAGAAAACTAGAAACTTAGAAACTTTTAGAAAATTAGAAACATGGCTCAAATATACAATTAGTCCATGTCAAGGATTTTATTTAATCCATCAATTGGTGAGAAAACTACTAAAATAGTAAACCCAGAAACTGCCTATTTATAGGCAATAAAAAAAATAGAAGAGGAATAATACAAGAAGAATGTCAGAAGAAGATTATAAACAAAACTATTTAATGCCCTATTGGCAATAATACCATAGCTTTGGAGTTATCTTTTCTTTTATGGAACATAAATCATTGCATTTCTACAAGATAAAAATCTGCAAGATTGTTTAATGTTGCAGAGTCTGGACTTAATTAATAGGAAAGAGTAAAGTATTAAAAAAAAAAAAGCTTATGGTCTCCTCAAAATTTTAATACTTGTTTGGTGGGCCTCTTACATAACACTCCAGAATGACACGGAGAGGACAGGAGGCTATCTTCATGGGCCTTCTTTATAAGTCTGGAAACACTACAGATCTAGTCTTTAGATCCTAATTCTTGGTGGACACAGGTGGGGCTCTTGAAGGTTGTTAATTCGTGAAATCTGCACTTTGGTTGCCTGTTGATCAAGGTAGTTTGCTCTCCTCTGAACTCTTGTTCAGTGCTGGGTATGGGCAGCAGACCCTGTCCCTGTATTAGTAAGGTCCATGGCCTGGTCCAATCTCCCTGCTTCCCCTGTCATGTTCCTTCACTGCTTTTGTGTGTCGTCATTTTATTCCCCCAGAGAGTTCTCTGCAGAGAACAGCAACAAGTATTGGTTCAAGTTCAGAAAGAAGCAGCACTGGGGAGATTTCCATGTTCTTAAAGGCCCCTAACTCAGACCTTGATCATTGCTGGGGAGTTTTTCAAGATGCTGATCATGTCTCAGGTAAGCCAGAGACAACTTTTTTATATAGCGGGTGGGTTTTAAACACCAAGATTAAAAAGACACAGAGGGTGCGGATGTGAGTGGAATCATGATGGGTAAGCAGCTGGGAAGCAGAAGTGGAAGAAAAGCAGGACCGCAAAGAGAGAAACAGGACACCTGCTGAACACTTAACTACTTTAATTTCTTTTAACAGAAAACCTGAGAAACACCCAAACACCCAGACCTGGCTGTCATCTTCAATCCACGTCCTGCCCTTGTCACTGTATTGCAGGGTTTCTTAACTGAGAGTCTATCAACTCCCCCGACGAGCTGAAGGTAGAATGCAGGGGGTCCACGAACTTGGATGGAGAAAAAGTTGAATCTGTAGGTCAGTATAGGGTTTTTCTTTGTATTAACGAAGCCAACAATCTAGAATAGTATTATCAGTACTTGTGACTTTGTTATGGATGTTTTCACCTCACTACTTTGTCCCTCTGATTCCGTTAATTTAAAATGTTGGGATGCCTGGGTGGCTCCGTCAGTTAAGTGTCCAACTTGATTCTGACTCACGTCATGATCTCAGGGTCTTGAGATTGACCCTGAGTCAGGATCTGTGCTGGGCATGGAGCCTGCTTAAGATTCTATCTCTCCCTCCCCTTCTGCCCCCACCACCCGCTACCCCTGCCCATGGGTGCACTCTTTCTCAAAAATAATACAATACAATACAATACAATACAATACAATACAATACAATACAATGAAATGTTAATAGAGAAGTGCATGTAAAACTATACAACTCATTTAAAAATAGTTTGGTAACTCTATTTTGATATAAATAGTTTACTTTGTAATCCTATGTATTTTATTGTGTGCATTGAGAAATATTCTAAAAAGAGATTCATATGCTATGTCGGATTTCTGAAGGGTTCGTGGCACAAAGAAGCTCAATGATCCTTGTGTATTGTAACTTCAAACAAAAGAAAACCAAACAAAAATCAGTTTTGTTTAGTTTGCTGCCTACCTGTGCTTTGTAGGTTTTGTGGAGATATTTTCTTCTGCTTCAACTAAACTTGGGAAACAGCATGCCCTTGGTTACTATGTACTAAATGTTTTCCTGCTGAATATATATATATTTGATATATATATATATATTTTATATATATATTTTATATATATATATATATATATATATATATATATATATATTTGAAAGGATTCTTAGTGTTTAAAGGTATAAGACAGTATTTATGGTTAGGATTCAGGGAAGAGCTGTTCTGAATATTTCAAGTCCCAAAACAAACTCAAGCAAATAATATCCATCCATTAATGCAGAATCTAGGCAACTGCTTCTCTTGACCTCACTAAATCCTTTCCAGAGCAAGAAGCTTTTATTCTTCTTCAAGCCTCAGGTGGCAGATCCAGGGCAAAATAGCCTTTCTTCCCAATTATGTGCTTTCACAGTCATTGTCTATAAAGGGAATAGGGGATAATGGAAGGGATGTGACTTTAGTTCATGATCAAACTGGATTTTTTTTCCATTTCTGATTCATATTCAGTGTTAGGCAGTCTGTAGAAACTCCTTTTTTGGGGGGGTGGGGAGGGACAAGGACAAGCATTTATCCTCCTCTTCTTTTCAAATCTGGCGAAGAGATAAGAAGCCCGGAACAAAGGCTTTTACGTGCAACCACTTTGAGACTTAGGGTCAGAGCTGAGAAGGAAAGTGTTCAGAGGTAAGAGCTGGGTTCAAATGCTTTTTTTGCTACTTACTAATTGCGTGATCAAAGATGTGTTATTTAATCACACAGGTTCCTGCACAGTATGAATGTGCTTGCTGTGTCTACCTTGAAGGGTTATTGAGAATGAAGTCTATGTCCCTAGAGACCCCAAGGTCTCATTTACTAGCTTTAGATTGCTGGGTAAGAAGGGCATCAAGGGCTCGTGTCTAAATAGGGTAGATAAAACTGGAGGCAAGGGGGCATGGAGAAGAGAGACTGGAATTTGATCTCTGCCTCTGGTTCCCCACAGCAAACATTGTCTGAGCTCTCCTGGAGAATGTCACACAGGCATAGGTGAGAGAGCTCTGTACGATGTAGGACACAGATACCCTAGTGTCTAAGTGAAGAAACAGGAAAGAGAGGGGCAGATGAGCTGTGCCTCCATCCATGCAAGGGAAACAGCATATGGTTCCAGAGTAATCAGGACGGAAGGAGGCAAGGAGATTCTGAAGGTTTCGTCGGGAAGGAGCATCAGGACAAGGCATCCAGAGAACCTGTATCTCAGGAAACAGGGTGCCAGGATCTTCAGAAGGGGGACTCTCCGGCGACTTAATGGGCTTTGGACACCAGTGAAAACTGAAGGGATTAAATAACTGTATTTTCGTTTTCACCATTACGCAGGTAAGGTTCTTAAGTCTCCCAGAAATGATTAGTATGGTGAATGGTGGTGGGGGGGTGGGAATCTTGAGGTGCTTAGCTATAGAGGTGGGAGCAATGTGCCAGGAGAGCTGGGTTATTTCTGTTAATGTCCCCACTCACAAGCTGGAGGGAGCCTGGGGAAATGGGGACTATATGAGGATAAATTAGAAACAGTATACTATGAGATATCTCTCAAGCTATAAAGTCTTATAAAAATATAGATTCTTGAGGTGTTTTTCTTTTCCAGAAAATTTCCCAGCACCTTGTGGATAGTAAATAAATGCCATTTGGTTGAATGAAAGAATGAACACAAGAGGCCTAACTTTAGGGTCCCAAGTGATTGATCAGACTAATAATATATACACAAGATCCATATTTCAGCTAATTGCTCTAAAAAAGAGAATGTTTGCTTCATTTGAAGACCAACAAAATAATTATTCATGTGCCTCTTAAATTCAGAAAAAGGAACAAGCAATGGAGAAGAAGAAAGGGGAGAAATTGGAATTCTGGCCTGACCAGCCAACCCATTTTCTCCTTCTCTATGGAAACAATACTCACAGGTCCTGTCTTTCACTGCTTTTCATGTTCTGTTTTCAGTCATTTAAGATTCCTATTGAAGGCCCTGTACTGAGTGAATGCCCATGGTTTTCAGTCCTGCCTATATTTGGAACCCAGAAAGAGAAGAATAAATATAGTTTTATGACATTTTACGTTTTTTTTAAATAAGAAAGCTCTATTGAAGATTTTTTTTAAGTTTGCACAAACATTCACTAATTATTTTATGGTTTACTAGCCAAGTGTGAAACATATCTGTCAAGAAAATATCAAGTGGATTTCCTAACTTCCCCGAGTCGATTTGATTAGGTGCAATTCTTCTTTTTGGAAACGAGAGTAGTTTGAAGGGGGTGGGCGTTAGCAAGTCATCTACAATCTTACCACCTCCTTGTAATAAAGTAAAACTTCAGACTAAATTCTATCACTCACACAGACATTTACTGAGCAAACATCCATTAGTAAGGAGGCACAGAACAGTTCATGGAACCAGTTATGAAAGCTCATGAATTTCTGACTCTGATATTTTTGGGTGAACCAACTACATAGAAAATTTATTCAAGGCAGTCACAATGACTTTCCAGAGGCAGGCTTTTGTTAGGCCTATAGTCATTATAAGCCACACAGAAATCCCCCAACTCAATGGCTGGATAAAGGACTACTTTGGGAGGAATCCTCTGGTTTCTACGGAAGATGCAGGTCACTCTGTACCTTAACATTCCATTTTGGCAAGGTTGAAAGAGGTCTAAAATATCTTGGCCAACTCACATGTCTTATATCACCACTATATATGGTAACACATACATATGCATAGTACACATACTAACAGAAGCCCATATATATACATGTACACACGTTATAATAACCTTGGCTAGGTCAGGGGTCAGCAAACATTCTTTGTAAAAGACCAGACAGTAAATATTTTGGGCTTTCCAGTCTCTGTTGCTGTAGTCTATGTCCCAGTGCCTCAAGCCTGGCCTTGGAGGGTGAAAGCAATTGTAGTTAATAAGTGAGGGAACAAACATGAATGTGATCTGGTACTTCACTTAAGGACAATAAAATGTAAATTTCATAAAATTTCCACATATCATGAAATATTTTTCTTTTGACTCTTTAAAAAACACTTAGACATGTGAAGGTATTCTCAGCTCACAGTTTATACAGGCAGTGGACAATATTTACGCTGAAGCGGTGGTTTGCAGATTCCTCAACTTAGCTATGGAAGTTTCAAGTCAATTTCTGACATTATAGCCTGTGTCCCATGACTGGAAAAGATGAAAAGTGAAAAGATGAGAATTAGAGAACATGGTTTTGTAGGTGTTACCTGATTTATCCCCTAGAAAACCACTTGGAGGTATGTATGATGTTTTTTTCACTGTTTAATACAAGTGGAAAGGAGAGCTCTGTGACATTATTTTTTAAATTATCTTTTAGTTTAATTAAGGGTAGAATTCTTCTTTATTTCCTGTCCATCTCATCTCTTATCACCTAGAATTTATTATTTTTTTCTTTCTTTCTTTTTTTTTTTTTAATTATGTTATGTTTTAAACACAGACCAGAGAAGAGAGGCAAGTACAGGTCTATCCTGATTTCAAAGTTCCTGCGCTTTCTTATTTAGAGTCTTGCTTGTGAATTTTCCCTTAGAGAAGAGCCATGAACCTTTTACAATGGAGGGGATTTGAGCTTTTTCTTTTTTATTTTTCTTTCTTTCTTTCTTTCTTTTTTTTAAAGATTGTATTTATTTAACAGAGAGAAAGAGAGAGAGAGAGTGCATAAGCATGGGAAGCAACAGCGGGAGAGGGAGAAGCAGGTTCCCCACTGAGCAGGAAGCCTGATGCAGGGCTTGATTCCAGGACCCTGGGATCATGACCTGAGCAGAAGGCAGATGCTTAACAGATCTGAACTTCTGGTCAGAGTTGCTCCTGCCCAATTCCAGAGGTACCACTGTTGTTGTGTTATGTGTGACCGTCCCTTTGAACACAATGTGGATGGAGTTGCTCAACGTTGTACAAAGATCCTGCCTTGGTTGATTTTTTGTTTTGTTTTGTTTTTAACATAGTAGGTTTTTGGAGGCTGTGAGGAACCACTGAAGGGCTTTCAGCACTGAACTAACGTGATCAAATTTGTGTTTTAGAAACGAAGTGTGGAGATTTGGGGCTACATTTTAGAGCAAGAACTCAGCACCAAATGAATCATTGATATGACCAACTTTATATTACAAAAGCAAAGATACAACTATAAAATCCTATATTCATTTCAAATAGTAAAAGTATATTCTGTTTCAAAAATGAGCATATATATTTTATGTATAAAGGGAGTTAACAAAATATATATAAAGCACATACAGAATAGAACTGTGCTTTATCTTACATTTCACAAATTCTACATAAAATAAATATTCCATAGTTGACATTCATTTTGTTTTACTTCTTGGAATTTTTGAAATAGAATCATTCCAAATGTTCTTTGGAAGTACAATCTTAGAATATTAAAAATTCATATAATTTTGACTCAGAAATACTACCTGTAGGTATTAGTTCTGTTGTGTGAAATAATGTATATATTAGTCTATAAATTGAAGAATTGTATATAAGTCACTGGACAAAAATATAAGTATCCTCAACACAGGACTAGTTAATAAATTATTATATATACCTATAATGAAACAGTATGAAGCTTTTAAGAAGAGAAGATGGTTCTGTATACATTACCATTGAAAAAACTCTAAGATATATATTGTTTCAGATTTAAACAGTTACATGTCAGAAAAAAAAACCAGTTACATGTCAGTATATATCATTTATATTAAACACATATTTATGAAAGTCAATCTGTGTGAGCATGGGTGTTTTTTTTTTGCATGTGTTAAAGGATACATCATTTCTAGGAGGGGGGATACATGAGGGGAAAACAAAACAAAACAAAGCAGAATAAAAACTAGTTACTCCAAAAATGGAAAAGGATGTTTCTAGGAGACCAGGGAAAAGAGGAAGACTTTTCTTTGTTTTCGTTTTTGTTTTTTTATAGTTTATAGTTTTATAGTTTATAGTTTAAAGTTTTATAAACTTTCATAGCTTTTTAATTTTAAATAGAGCAATCAAAGGAAATCTGATTTAAATGGTTGATTTCTTTATTTTGTTTCAGTAAATATTCATGTAGCAAGCCAACACAATCAAAATTCCTCCATCAAACATAGTTCTTTGCTTAGAGTAACAAATGTTCAAGGGATCTGTATTTGTTGTAGATGATGATGCTTCTGCTAGTGATGTTTCCTCCTCATTTGAAAGGATAGAGTTGGTATTTCCTCCACAGCTTTTGCTCAAGTTCCCAGTTTACCCAAATAGAGCCCCATAGTCTCCCATCAGACATGCCGCATTGAGAGCAATCATTCACATTACTTACTTATATATGGATTGGCCTTACCAAATGCCACGCCCTCTTTTGAGAGCACATCCAACTCATTCAGTCCTTTAAACAGTACTCTTCCAAAGTGTTATTTGTAGATGAGGAAACTGAGTCACAAAAAGCATAGATAACATCCACAGTCACAGAGCTGTTAAGCACAGGGCCTAGCTTTAACCCAGTCTGGCTCCACAATGCTCGGCCACATACTCTGCCCCCTTGGGGCCAATAAGTTTCTCATTATCCAGTACCCAAATCTTCTGCCTTGACTATGACATTCCCAATAGTCCTTACTTTCTTCCATGAGGTCCCACTGAGCCATGTCCAGACCACTTAGGTTAGCACAGACGCTTCCTCTTGACCTTCTATCTTTCTCTGGACCTATCTCCTCAGCCTTGTCTATCACCACTTCCTTATTCCCAGTGGAAAGTGTGCTGAGCCGCATGGTGTTTCTCAAAGGGTCCACTCTCATTCTTGCTTCCCTGAATTTATATGACTGCCCTCATATTCCATCCTTCTTTCATTCCTCTATGCCTGGTTGACTTCCGCTCACCCAGAAGAACCCAGGCCTTTTTTTTGAAACAATCTCCTTGCACCCACTCCCAATTACACACTCACCAGCCTGGAATACTAATCTGAGTGTTCTTCTATTGGAATCAGCTGTGGTCTTGTTGTTTGAAGACATCCCTCTTTTCCTCAGCACTAAGTTTTCAGTGTTGGCAATGACCTTATGTCCCCAGCTGATTGTTTAGTGTATTGGTTTATATTAGGAGTTCAATAAAAGTATTGTAAATTAATAAATAAATGAAAGGTTCTAGAGGAGAATTGAATCTGCTTGACAATGACCTGCTGCATGACTGATTTTCCAAGGGTACTCAATGAAGAGAGGCAGAGACAGCCATTCCTTCTAAGTTGATTTAAACAGTGGAAACAGTAGATACAAAGGTCTGCAGTTAATTTAAAACAAACAAACAAACAAACAAAAAAACACACAAAAAAACCCCAAAAGTAAACCTTCTAAAACTTTGCTTGGGCACCCAACAATTCAATCATTTTAACTTCCCACCTCATCCATAAAATATCTTGGGAAATATTTTAGACAATGATAGCAACTCTTGCTGACCTCCTACGAGGCAATTTCATTCTTTCGGCAGAATTTTAATTAGAATCAACACTGGATTGCAAATAGTTCTGATTTATTCTGAACTATTTCTTAGGTGTTATTCTTGAATTTAACTGGCAGTCCCCTTTAAGTGTGATTGTACGATATGTGTTTGCAGCTGTTTCCTTCCAAGGCCCTCAAACCCTATTTCCCTATTTTGCCATTCACTGAATTAGAAATCTTATGGCTCTCTAATTGCTTTTTTATTTATAATTTTGTATTTTATATTTATAATTTTGACTCAAAATTGATTTTGAGTCAAAACCAATTCAATCTTCTCATAGAAGAGATTTGCCCACATAAACATTTGTCTAAGAGATTTACTCATAAGGACTTATTTTATTCTCACTAAAACCCTACGATGTAGTTATATTCTTACACCCCGGGTAACTGAGGCACAAGAAAGCTACAGGAGGTTGTGAAGTTACATTTGCTAACAAGAGGCAGAGCCAGGATTCAAACCAAGGAGTCACCACCAGAGACCATGTTCATGAACACTGTGCCACCGTGCCACTCATAGATGATTATGCTTTCAAGGGTTAAAAAAATCCTGCACAAATGTAATAAAATGATTCACTCATGGAGAGAAATGAATAACTGTGATTTTACCCCCAACACTACCTCTTACAGGATATATGACCTTTAATAGTGTACTGTATTTCTCTTGAACTCTCTCAGGCAATTTTGAACCCTAGCATTTAATTCACTGTGCCATGGCTAATAGTGTTTCTTCAGGACATAACTACCTCGGCATAAAAACGATGGAGGAGGTTGTGTCTTTATGACTTGAGCCGTGCCTGCTACTGAAGCAATACTTACAGCCGTGTCTGGGAATCCCCAGTCTATCTCACAGTTTCCAAGAGGCACCTGCTTATCCTTATCCATGGTCCTTCATGATCAGGATCTGTTACTGCTATGACTTTTGGGCAGTGTCTTGTCATCTTCGCTGCTGTGTCAGTGTGAAGGCTTTCATCAAGGAGGCTCCTGCTAAGTGGTCCCCGAGCTGCTTCTGCTCTTACCGCCAAGACTCTCACAGTTTGCAGACCCTTTCAGTCTCCAGAGCCATGATCACTAAGGCACTGGGGGTGGAGGGATGGTGGGGAGTAGCAGTTCGAGATACCTGAGGAGCTGAGGCCCTCTGACCGAAGGGATGAGCTCCTCCCTTCTGTGCTCTAGTCCATTAAATAGGTATCAAAGCCATACCATCCTGATGGTATGGTATGGCCAGTCATCCTGATGACTTAATTCTCACATAGAGTTGAGTTCATTAGTTCTTAACAGTTTTATACTTGTAGCTGGGTTTTTTTTTTGAGTTTATGAAAAGTAAGTCAATGAACAAATCTGATTTGCCCACATATCTGAGTAACAGAGGGTACATTTTGCTAAGAATTTCTAGCTCTTCTCTGATGTCTGGGGCATTGTCATCGGATCAAGGTCATGTACCTGACATTTCTTTCTTTCTGTTGAATTGTTCTCACTCAGCCCACTAAGCAACAACAGGATCCTGGTCACAAACACAACTTGAAAGTATACTATGTAAATCCCCCAACTGTGGACAACACAGTTCTCTCTTCCTTGATGACAAGAGTCTGTGTGTGTGTTTGTGTGTGTGTACACACGCATGTGCACGTGTGTGTATGAAAACCAAAAGGAAGAAGGACATAGTTACTAATGAGGGGCATGAACACGAAGGTGAGCATACCAGAAAATATAAGGCATCACTGACATTAAAAGAATTTCTGTATTCTGGCATTCTTAAATTTGCTGAAATCGAACCTGATTTCCTCATTGGAAGAAGACACTGAAACATGAAGATATTTTCAAGTAAAAGCAGCTGGCTAGTGTGTGAGGTTCCCTACCATTTAGCTGAAATACTGTGCAAACATCATGAAGACAAATACAGTCAACTGACCATTGAAAACAAATTCCAGGCGCACACGACCTATTGGGAAGTGAGCATTTGGCCTTCTGACAGGACACTGCCGGTGGCCCTGAAGCTTGCTACACACCTGGATGGAGCAGATGAGCCCCACCCTGGGCTCAGACATTGGGCCAGGTGCATTTGCCATGATCCCAGGAGGGGAATGGCTCCAGCAGGAGCACACAGCCTCTCCTTTCACTTCAGAGTAAAAACTTCAATATAATTTATTCAGGATGAGCCCAGATTCTTAATTGGACAGGTGTGTGAGAAAACTCTGGCTGTGAGCACAGCGTGTTCTACTATTGAACTTTTCTGTCGACATCCTTTCAGCACTTCCTGTCAGGCTAACCTTAACTCTGTCGGGTCAGCTGCCGGCAGGTGGCAAGGCTGGCCAAGAATGAGAGAAACATGAAGTTGTGAAAAATCAAACATGAACCCACAGGACTGATTTTTTTCCCCTTATTTTCTCAAGTTTCCAAAGGCCAAAGGTGGGGAAAAAAAAGGAAGCTCTCATTCCTTCATTCTCTAGGATCTGTGGTACTGAATCACCATCTGTTGACTTTGATTGGTTAACTCATTCCCAGATGCATCTCTGTCACCTTGAAGACATGTAGGAATGGAGTTAGGAGAGAGAAGGGAGCAGAAAGGAGAAAATAAGGAGCAGGAGAGAGAGAAAAAATTTCTTTAATTCCTGGAGAAAAAGAATCATTGGAGGATTCAGGTGAGACTTTTTGCAGAGATGAAAATTCAAAGGAGAAATGTAATAAGGAGAGGGGAAGGAAAGAGAAAGAAATTTGCATTTATTCACTTAAGGTTATGTACAGGGGACTGTGTAGGGTTTTTGTAAATATCCAGCATTCCTTTTCACTCCCATTTCAGAGGGGGAAAAAAACCTTCAAATACAATATCCTGCTTTACCATTCATTCTCATGCATTCTAGTTCATGAAAGGACTGGTCACCTGGGTTTCATTTTTGCCTCTAGCATTGATATCCACTGTGTGATTTTAAGCATTGGCCATTACTTTCATATATGTAATTTTCCCTAATGGAGAAAACAGATTAAGAATACTATACTAGCCCTCCCCTGAGAATGTGTGTAAGAAATATTGCCTCAAAGAAATATCAATGGAATGGGGTCTAGCTGTCTACAGAATGTTATTATTGATGCTGTTTTGGAAGGAACTCATGGTTATCCAGACTGGGAACTAGGCCAAATTGAAATTACACCACTTTTCTTCCAAACAATTAAGTAGTTGCCATTTATCACTCCCTAGAAATAATGTCTCCAACACTGTATGTTAGGTGGACAGATTAGTTCTATGGGTCCCAGGTAATTACAATCAAATGCTCTTGAGCTTAACACACCCCTGAGAATGTCATGAAATCCCACCAACTCAGCCAGGGCAGTTGGGGGTGAAGAGCCTAAATGCTACTCCATGAGTGTGCCATGTGGGCTCAACCCATTTACCTCATGTGTGACAGTTGTTCCAGGAAGAATGACATTTTCCTTACCCACAAAAAAGGTTTCAGCCCTCCAGCGCCCTGCTGCAACTTCCAGTGACAGAAAAAGGTACAGCCCATCTTCCCTATGAAGACCACTCGCAGCAAAAGAAGTTAGACAAAACCAGTTGGCCTCGTATGGATTCACTGCAAAGCTCAAGCCTCCCGGGTGACTTGTGACTTTGGAGCTGGCCTATGTGACATGGCTCAGTGGATTTCACTCGGTGTCTATGTCCACAACAGGCTGTAAGAGCTCATAATGCATCTAATGAAAAAGCTTCCCCTAAATTTGATCTGTTTGGTACACTTTAATTTCAGTTGATGGGCAAACTTGAAAGTATGGTGTTTTTCCCTCACCCCCACATTCTCCTAAGACAAGACAACCCAAGTTAAAAAAAAAAATCTGTACAAATAATTCCCAAGAAAGATATTGGAAATTGTGCTAAGATTTAAATTTACTTGGAGGTGATAAAATAGCAGGGAGAACCTAGAGGAGGTGAAGCAGGAAAAGAAAGTGATTATGGGAAAGAAGGAATATGCTTCTCAGAGATAACTTTCTTCCTTTCTTTCTTTTTTTAAGATTTATCTACTTTAGAGAAAGAGAGAGAGAGAGAGCACATGTGTAGAAAGGGAATGGGCAGAAGGAGAGGGAGACAGCAGACTCCCCACTGAGTGTGGAGCCACCATGACCACCAGGACCCATCCCATGACCCCAAGATCATGACCTGGGCCAAAATCAAGAGTCAGAAGTTCAACTGACTGAGCCACCCAGGTGCCCCTCACAGATAACTTTCTAAGGTCATGATGGAAAATTGCATATCGTTATCATTGCATAATGATAATGGTACTAATCATAGCTATAATCATATCTAATATTTGGGTCCTTACTCTGCCAAATACTTTATATGGACTGTTTCATGTCATCTTCAAACCATCCTACAATAACTTATTATTTCCATTTTAGAACGGGTTCTAAGGACACTGAAGTTAGAATTATAGAAAACAATTTCCGTACTCAAAATGTTTTCTTTTTCCCATTTTATCCTTTCCTAATAATGTACTCTCTAGAATTGTAGCTTTTAAACCAGGACTCTGGGTTGAGATATGAGGTAAAGATACTGGAAAAATTTCGTTTGGAAAGAGAAAGTATTGTCTGGAAGATGGGAGATCAAGGAAATAGGTGCCTGCATTTTCAGATGCTGGAAAGGACTCTAGAGTTCTTGACCTCAGTGCACCTGCCTCTAGGAAGAGCCTTATCTCAATTCAGAAAAGATGAGAATTGCTTCTTTAGAAAACAAAACACAAAAACAAACAACAAGCAAAAAAACCCATGGCATTATGGTCAACATGGCTCCCCATCCAAATATTCACTCTCTGTAACTTTGCTCCTATTCTTCCATGATTTTGTGTGTGTGTGTGTGTGTGTGTGTGTGTGTGTGTGTGTGTGTGTGTGAGAGAGAGAGAGACAGAGACAGAGACAGAGAGAGACTAAAATGTCATGATCCACATGGACTAGGGATGATATTGGCAACCCATGACATGAAATAAGTTTTAGTGTTTCTCACCTGACTGAAACATGCTGAAAGAAGGTAGGTATCTTTTACTTATTCAGAGGAAATTTATACCAAAGCCTCTACAAACTTAAATAATCCAACATAGGAACCACCAGCTTTTTGTCCTGACATTCTTTTTTATTCCTGCTTCTTACATTGCTCAGCAAATTTTCCTTAACTCTCACAGTTGATTTCAACACTTTAGTAATCCGCTAAAAGCACTTTTTTTCAAAGCATATTTCATATAAATGTTGTTTATATAACTATGTGTTGATGTATTTTTTTTCCCAAATAGACTGAAATCTGTGAGAGCAGGAATGGCATCTATTTTGTTCAGTGTTTTATCTTGAGGACCTAACAGTATGCATGGCGTATAATACGTGCTTAAAATTATCTCTGCAAAGAATGACTGAGTGTACATACCTCATTTCAGTTAATAGATTTCTTTTTTCTTTTTTTTAAGATTTTATTTATTTATTTGAGAGAGAGAGAGAGAGCAGAGCAAAAGAGAGAGAGAGAGCATGAGCAGGGGTGGAGGAGCAAGCTCCCTGCTGAGCAGAGAGCCTGATGCAGGACTCCAACCAGGACCCTGGGATCATGACCTGAACCCCAGGCGGACACTTAACTGACTGAGCCACCCAAGGACCCAATAGATTTATTTTTAACATAGTCCTAGCCAATACATGCAATTCTTCCTCAGTATGCCTGAACACATGACCAAATCACCAAGACCAGTTGATATCACCTCTTCAACATGTCTAAAACCCACATTCTCCTTTACATCATCTCATGACTTCAGCCCATGTTATATGCAATGTTTCTGTATTTGAAGTATTAGAAAAACCTTTAGCTAATCCCCCAGCCTTCAAATTTTCCAAATTCCAATTAGTCCTGAGCAGGTTACAAGACCTGGCACTCATAGGCATAAACCCCCTAACACCGCCCCCACTGGACTCAGTCAAGATCATGTCTCTGTTTTTGAGCATAGCAAATAAATCAAGAAGGCCTGACAGTGACTGAGAATGTCTTCAGTTGAGTCAAACTAATTGACTATGACCTAAGATGTGTCTAAATGACACATCATGGCTCTTTTTCACACCTGCCTGAACTTGTTTTACAACTTCCCATGGTTTGGCCTGGATACTATTTTCTTGTATCATCTCTTGCAGTGTTATATACCTTATTTATCGTAATATCTTATTTCAAAGTCTCATTCACTTTGCTTAATTATATCTATATTTGGGAGACGTCAAGTTTACTGTTTACTGGGTCTGCAGATTATCTCTGTTGTTTTTTTGTTTTTTAATTTCAGAATAGTTTAGAATTAGAGGAAAATTGAGAAGATAATACTGAGAGTTTCCATATAACCTGCCCAATTTCCGTATTATTAACATCTTAGGTTAGTATGGTACATTTGTCACAATTAATGAGTAGTTATTGATCCATTATTATTATTATTATTATTTAATCAAGATGATAACACATATGTAATAATACATTTTTATTAACTAAAGTTTATACTTTATCTAGATTTTCTTAGTTTATACACAATCCTCTTCCTGGGCCCGGATCTCATCTAGGAAACTCCATTGTATTTAACAACCATACCCACTTAGGCTTCTCTTGGTTATGACAGTTTTATAGACCTTAGTTTTGATGATCTGGACTAAGGAGTACTGGTTAGGTATTTTATAGAATGCTTTTCAGTTGGGGGTGTGAATGATAGTTCTTCCATGACTAGATTGGGGTTATGGGTTTGGGTAAGAAACACTGTGAGGCACTGTGATATTACATCATTATCAAGGGTTCATATGAACCCTTGTAAGTCGTATCAACATGACTTCCACTGTTGATGTTAACCTTGATCACCTGTCTCAGGCCGTGTCTGTGAGAGCTATTCAGTATAAAGTTACTCTTTCAACTCTTTCAGAATTATACTTTTAGGAAGGAAGAGTGAATGCCCAGCCCCCACTTAAAAACTAGGAAGTTATGCTTTACCTCTGTAAGGGAGGAGTAGCTACATAATTTATTATGAACCCTTCATATTCATCCAAATAAAATAAATTTATAATTTATTTGGAATCCTTCAACATGGGAGAATTGTTGTTGGCCCCAGTTTATTTATTTATTCAATCACTTGTTTGTACTGATATAGACTCATGGATATTTACATTATAATTCAGCTTATAATCCAAAACTACTTTATTTTATTGCTCAAATTGTCCCATCTTTGATATTTGGGAGCTCTATCAATCAGCTTTTATATCCTTGACATATCCCTATCACTGTGTGTGTGTGTGTGTGTGTGTGTGTGTGTGTGTGTGTGTGTGGTGTGTTACTTCTTCATATTTTGGTACTTCTAGATCCTCCAGGCTCATCTTGTACACTTCTTGTACCAGTCCTAGAATCACTCATCACTCCAATAAAGTCTATTTCATTTCTGGGAAAATAGTATTAGAAATCAAGATTTTGATCCTAGATGTTCTTGTTGCTTATTGGGGTGTCACTATTTCTAGAGTCTCTCAGATGACAGAGCAAGGAATACATATGTATAAATACTCACTGTTTTGTGCATAACACAAACATAAATATTTCTACATTTAATGATATTAAGCTATACATTGTCATAGGGGTCATTCGAGCTTCTTTCTTTTCTTATCTGTATCATCTCACTCCAATAGTGAGAAACTTGGTTCCCACTTTCCACTATCTGTCTAGTTCTTTAATTTCAGTATAGACGTATATAACTGTTCCAGGATTGCTAATCCATACTGACAAGGGAAACAACTTTATCAACCCGAGTACAGTCTTATGTACAGTTCCTTTGGATTTAAATCTCTGAACTCCACTTATTTCTAAAGTTATTTAGTTCAGCACCTACTCCACCCAACACTGCAATAATATACCGTTATATCGGGTATATTATATTAAGGATCAGCATCCTGGGATCCTTCAAACTGTTGAATGGTGTTTTAAAATTTGTATACATTAAGGCTCGCTCTTTGTGCTGTCAAGTTCTATGGGTGCTGTAAGTGCACATTGTTATGCATCTACCATTACAATGTCATAAAGACTAACTTCACTATCCTAAAAAAATCTCCAGTGATTCACTTATTAACCCTCTCACTCCTGAGCCCATGGCAAATACCAATCAATCTACTGTCTCTGTAATTTTGTCTTTTCCAGAATACCATATGAATGGAATCATATGGTAAGCAGACTTCTCAGACTGGCTTCTTTTACTTAGCAAAATGTATTTAGGATTCACCCATGGATTTACATGATTTGATAGCCCATATTCTTTTATCTCTGAATAATATTCCATTGTATGGATATAGAGTTTTCTTTATCCATTCAGTTATTGAAAAACATCTTGGTTGTTTTTAGGTTTTAGAGCTTACAAATAGTACTGCTATAAATATTCACATGCAAGTTTTGTTATCACAAAAGCTTTCAAATCAGTTGGGTAAATAGCTAGGAGTGCTGCTGCTGGATTGTGTGGTAAAAGTATGTTTAGTTTTGTAAGAAACTGCCAAACTATCTTCCAAAGTGGCTGTTCCTCTTCGCATTACCACCAAGAGTGATGAGAGTTTATGTTTCTCTGCATTCTTGCCAGCAATTGGATGGATTTTAGTTATTATCTTAGGCGTGTAGTGATATCTCATTATGACTTTAATTTGCATTTCTCTAATGACAAATGATGTTGAGCATCCTTTCATTACTTATTTGGCTTCTGTATATATATTTTTTGAGGTGTAAGTGCAGATCTTTTGCCCACAATTTATTTTTTTTTAAGATTTTATTTACTCTTTGAAATAGACTGCAAGAGAGCTCAAGTGGGGAGAGGGACAGAGGGAGAGAATCTCAAGAAGACTCTATGCTGAATGTGGAGTCTGATAGGAGGCTTGATCTCATGACTCTGAGGTCATGACCTGAGCTGATATCAAGAGTCAGATGCCCAACCATCTGAGCCACCCAAGTGCCCCTTTTGTCCAAATTTTGATTGGGTTTCTGTTTTCTTATTGTTGAGTTTAAATTTTTTGTGTCTATATTGTAGATATAAGGCTTTAATCAGATCTGATCATTTTCTTTTGCTTTTACAGCAAATTGCAGTAAACTTAGTAGCCTTAGAACAACAGTCATTATCTTATGCTTCTGGATGTCAGAAGTTTTATAAGGGTTTTGGTGGGCTAAAATCAAAATGTAAGTAAAACTATGATTCCTTCTTCTAAGCTGTATGGGAGAATTCATTTCTTTGCTTTTCCACCTTCCAGAAGCTGCCCATATTCCTAGGTTCATGTCCCCCCTCCTCCATCTTCAAGCCAGCAACCCACATCTTTATGACCATTCTTTCATAGTTATGTCTCCCTGTGCTCTAGCAAGAAAGGTTTCCTACTTTTAAAGACTCTTATGATTAGACTGGGCTTATAGAAAAATCCAGGATATTCTCCCCATTTCAAGGTCCTTAACTTAGTCACATCTTCAACGGCTCATTTTTCTTGTAAGTAACATTCACTGGTTTCAGAGATTAAGACACTAACCTTTTTTGCAGGGGGTGGGTAGAGGGCATTATTCTGCCTGCTCTGTCAGACATGTGTTCTGCTAATATTTTCTAATTGATAGTTTGCCTTTTCATTCTTTTATTTTAACAGTGTCTTCCACAGAACAGATTTTTTTTTTTTTATTTTATAATAAGACATTTCTGGCTAAGCTCAGCCTTCTAGCCATTTCTGCCAGTCTTCTAGAGTTTGGTAAATCTTTCTTAAATCCTTCAGATCCATAGCAACATATCAATGTGTGGTCTCAGTTGATGCCGCATGGAGCAGGAATACTGCACAGCCAAGCTCTGTGCAACTTCTTGTCTCACAAAATCATGAGATATAATAAAATGATTGTGTTTTAAGCCACTGCATTTAGGTTGATATGTTATGAAGCAGCATGAAAACACAATGAAACATTACATATCAATGATAATAAATAAGTTACTGTTACATAAAACATTATGGATGGTTCTCACAAATACAAAATTAAAAAAGAGAGACCTAAACACTGAAAACCACAGATTGTATCATTCTGTTTATATGATGTTCAAATCCAGGCAGCACTAATCTGTGTTGTTAGAAGTTAGTGAACTGATTGTTACTATGGGGAGGGTATAGCTCAAAAGAGATATGGGTTTCTCTTAATACTCACTTCTGGGTTTCTCTTAATACTGGGTTTCTGGATTTCTCTTAATACTCACTTTTTTGTTTGGATATAGTTTATTTAGATGTATTCATTTTGTGAACATTTACATAAGATTCGTACCTTTTTCTTTATGTGTATTTATATTTCACTGAAAGTTTCAGAAAGTTATATCTACTTCATAGGTTTATCAATAATGAGTATTAAATAAAATATGTAAATGTTTAACAAAATGCTAGGACATTGTAAACACTAAATAGATGTTAGTTCTTGTTTACTTTTATTATTATTGCCTTTGTTGTGTTGTTATTATTATGTCATTCGAAATTTCTGAAGTAAAATAAGTGCCAGTCCTAAAAGCATTTTAAAAATGGAATATTTTGTCAAAAGAAAGCTGGAATAGCAATGCTGGTACTGGACAAACTAAACTTTAAAATAAAGACTATCTCAGAGAGAAGCCTCAGTCTGCTCCCCTCTGGGTGGTCCAGAACACATTGACTTCCCTTCTGCAAACTCTGCTGAGCCATGCAACATCTCACAGGCAGTGCACATCCCTAGCCACCACCTCAGGGGGCGCCCAAAGGGTCCGCTTGTGTCTGCACCTCCATGCAACTAAAACAGCGAGCAATATTGGTCCAGGGAGCCCGCTTCCAGAGGCTGCCTTTGCCCGGACTGCTGTCTGGGGTCCAGACTGCCCGAGAGATCCCAACCAAAGAGAGTAAAGACTGTAACAAGAGATGAAGAAAGGCATTATATAATAGTAAAGGGGACAATCCAACAAGAAGATCTAACAATTGTATTTATGCACTCAACAAGGGAGTACCCAAATATATAAAATAATTAATAACAAACAAAAAGAAACTCATTGATAATAATACAGTAATAGCAAGGGAATTTAGCACCCCACTTACAACAATGGACAGATCATCTAAGCAAAAAATCAACAAGGAAATAATAGCTTTAAATGACACACTGGACCAGATGTACTTAACAAATATATTTACGGAATACATATTCTTTTCAAGCACACATGGGTACATTATCTAGAAGAGATTACATACTAGGTCACAAATCAGACCTCAACAAGCACAGAAGAGATTGAGATCATACCATGTGTATTTTCTGACCACAATGCTATGGAACTTGAAGTCAACCAGAGGGGGGAAAAAATGGAAAGACCACAAACATCTGTAGGTTAAACAGCATGCTACTAAAGAATGAATGGGTCAACCAGGAAACTAAAGGAGAAATGAAAAAATGCATGTGAACAAATGAAAATGAAAACAAAACAGTCCGGGGGCACCTGGGTGGCTAGATTGGTTAAGAATCTGCTTTGGCTCAGGTAATGATCTTGGGGTCCTGGGACTGAACTCTACCTTGGGCTCCCTACTAGTCGTGAGTCTGCTTCTCCCTCTGCCCAACCCCTGCCATGCCTCTCATGCTCTCTCTCATTCTCTCACTCACACTCTTTGTCTCATATAAATAAATAAAAATTTAAAAAAGAAGAAGAAAAGGAAACACAATGATCCAAAACCTTTGAGACGTAGCAAAAGAATTCCTAAGGGGGAAATATACAGCAATACACATCTACCTCAAGAAGCAAGAAAAATCTCAGATACACAAACTAACCTTACACCTAAACTTAGGAGCTAGAAAAAGAACAACAAATAAGGCTTAGAGCCAGCAGAAGGAAGGAAATAATAAAGATCAGAGCAGAAATAAATGATATAGAAATTAAAAAAAAAACAAGAAATAATAACAATAGAACATATCAATGAGACAGGAACTGGTTCATTTAAAAAAATACATTGTATTTATTTATTTTATTTGAGAGAGAGCAAGCAGGGGAGGGGCAGAGGGAGAGAATTCCAAACAGACTGTTCTAAGCATGGAGCTCAATGCAGGGCTCTACCTCGTAATTTGGAGATTATGACCTGAGCCTAAAAGAAGACTCAGATGCTTAATCAACTGATAAAGCATCCCAGGTTCTTGAAAAAAACTAATAAAATTGATAAATCCATAGCCAGAATTATCAAAAATAAAAGAGAAAGGACCCAGACAAGTAAAGGCACAAATGGGAGAGGATAAATAACAACCAATACCACAGAAATACAATTGTGATTAAGAGAATATTAGGAAAAGCTATATGCTAACAAACTGGACAAACTAGATGAACTGAATAAATTCCTAGAAGCATTATCCTGACACAGAAACCAAATAAAGACTCCACTAAGCCAAAATCCCTGACGAACAAGGATGCAAAAATTCTCAATAAAACAGACACATCAATCAGTGGAACAGAACAGAGACCCCAGAAATGGACCCTCGATTCTATGGTCAACTAATCTTTGACAAATCAGGAAAGAATATCCAATGGAAAAAAGACAGCCTCTTCAAAAATTGGTGCTAGGAAAATTGGACAGCCACACGCAGAAGAATGAAACTTGATCATTCTCTTACACCACATACAAAGACAAACAAAATAGATGAAAGACCTGTGCAAGACTGGAATCCATCAATTTCCTAGAGAAGAACATTGGCAGTATTTCTTTAACATCAGCCACAGCAACTTCTTTCAAGACACATCTCCAAAGGCAAGGGAAATAAAAGCAAAAATGAATTTTGGGACTTCATCAAGAGAAAAACCTTCTGTACAGCAAAGGAAACAGTCAACAAAACAAAGAGACAACCCAGAAAATGGGAGGATATGTTTGCAAATGACACTATGGGTAAAGGGCTGGTATCCAAGATCTATAAAGAACTTCTCAAACTGAACACCCCATAAACAAATAATCCAGTCAAAAAATGGGCAGAAGACATGAACAGACACTTCTCCAAAGAAGACATACAAATGGCCAACAGATACATTAAAAAATGTTCAACATCACTACCCATATCAGGGAAATACAAACCAAAACCACAATGAGATACCACCCTCATACCAGTCAGAATGGCTAAAATTAACAAAACATTTTAAAAAAAAATTGGCAAGGATGTGGGAAAAGGGGAATCCTCTTACACTGTTGGTAAGAATGCAAGCTGGTTCAGCTACTCTGGAAAACAGTATGGAGGTTCCTCAAGATGTTAAAATTAAAGCTACCCTATGACCTAGTAACTGTACTACGAGGTATTTACCCCAAAGATACAGATATAGTGAAAAGAAGGAGCACGTGCACCCCAGTGTTCTTAGGAGCAATGTCCACAATAGCCAGATTTTGGAAGGAGCCTAGATGTTCTCCAACAGATGAATGGATAAAGAAGATGTGGTTCATATACACAATAGAATATTACTCAGCCATCAGAAAAGATGAATACCCACTATTTGTATTGACATGGATGGAACTAGAGGGGATTATGCTAAATGATATAAGTCAAGCAGAGAAAGACAATTTCATATGGTTTCACTCATAGTGGAACATAAGGAATAGCAGAGAGGACCACAGGTTAAGGGAGGGAAAACTGAGTGGAAAAAAATCAGAGAGACACAAAACATGAAAGACTCTGGAGTCCCAGAACCAAACTGAAGGTTACAGAATGGGATAGTGGGGGCATTGGGCAACTGGGTGATGGGTATTATGGTGGGCATGTGTGGTGATGAGCATTGATTATGCACAACTAATGAATCATTGAACACTACAGCAAAAACTAAGGATGTATTATATGTTGGCTAACTCATCATAATAATAAATAAAAAACACTATCAAAGTGAATCCAGCAGTACATTAAAGGAATCATTCACCATGATCAAGGGGGACTTATTCCTGGGCTGCAAGTGTAGTTCAATATTTGCAAATCAATCAATATGATACACCGCATTAATAAAAGAAAGGATAAGAACCATATGATCTTTTCAATAGATGCAGAAAAAGCATTTGACAAAGTACAACATCCATTCACAATAAAAATCCTCAACAAGCAGGGACAGAGGGAAAATACCTCACCATAATAAAGGCCATATATGAAAAAGCCACAGCTAATACCATCCTCAATGGTGAAAAACTTAGAACTTTTCCTCTCTGGTCAGGAACAAGACAGAGATATCCACTCTTAGCAGTTATTCTCCATAGTACTAGAAATCCTAGCCACAACAATCAAAGAAAAAAATAATAAATAAAAGGCATCCAGATCAGCAAGGAAGAAGTGAAACATTCAGGTTTTACAGATGTGATACTGATACACAAATGCAGTAAAGTCACAGGATACTAAGTCAACAAGCATAAATCTGTTTATTTCTCTACATCAAAAATGAAGCAGCAGAAAGAGAAATTAAGGAATCGATCCCATTTACAACTGCACCAAAACCAATAAGATACTTAGGAATACATGTAACCAAAGAGGTGAGATATCTATATTCTGAAAACTATAAAACACTGATGAAAGAAACTGAAAAGGACACAAAGAAATGGAAAGACACCCCAGGCTCATGGATCAGAAGAACAAATACTATTAAAATGTCTATACTACCCAAAGCAATCTACATATTTAATGAAACCCTTCTCAAAATGCCAACAGCATTTTTCACAGAACTAGAACAAACAATCCTAAAATTTTAATGGAACCACAAAAGACCCCAAATTGCCAAAGCAATTTTGAAAAAGAAAAGAAAATCTTCATTTTTAACATCTTGAGGAACCTCCACACTGTTTTCCGGAGTGACTGTATCAGGTTGCATTCCCACCAGGAAAAAAACCATGAGAGACTCTGGACTCCAGGAACCAAACTGAAGGTTACAGAAGGGAGGAGGGTGGGGATGGGGTAACTGTATGATGGGTATTAAGAAGGGCACATGTTGGGATGAGCACTGGGTGTTCTTTACAACTAATGAATCATTGAACACTACAACAAAAACTTATGGTGTACTATATGTTGGCTAACTGAACTAACTAACTAAATACAGGAAGGAAGGAAGGAAGGAAGGAAAGAAGGGAGGAAGGAAGGAAGGAAGGAAGGGAGGGAGGCAGGGAGGAAGGGAGGAAGGGAGGAAGGTAGGAAGGAAGGAAGGAAGAAAGAAAAAGCAAGCAAGCAAGCAAAGCTGGTGGGATCACAATTCTGGATTTAAAGTTTTATTGCAAAGTTGTAGTAATCAAAACAGTATGATAGTGGCACAGAAACAGACCCTCAGATCAACAGAACAGAATAGAAAATTCAGAAATGAACTCATAATTATATGGTTAACTTATCTTCAACAAAGCAAGAAAGAATATCCAATGGGGGGGGGGAACAGTCTCTTCAACAAACGGTGTTGGGAAAACTGCACAGCCACATGCAAAAGAATGAAACCAGACACTTTCTTACACCACACACAAAAAGAAATTCAAAATGGATGAAAGACCCTAAACGTGAGCCAGGAATCCATAAAAATCCTAGAGGAGAGCAAAAGCAGTAACCTCTTTGACATGGGCCATAGCAACTTCTTTCTAGATATGTCTCCTGAGGCAAGAGAAACAAAAGCCAAAATAAACTAGTGGACTTTATCAAGATAAAAGCTTCTGCACAATGAAGGAAACAACAAAACTACAAGGCAACCTACTAAATGGGAGAAAATATTTTCCAATGACATTTCTGATAAAAGGCTAGTGGCCAAAATCTATAAAGAATTTATAAAACTCAATACCCAAAACCATGAATAATCCAATTAACCAATGGGCAGAAGATGTGAATAGACTTTTTTTCCCAAGAAGACATTCAGATGGCTAACAGACACATGAAAAGATGTTCAACATCACTGATCATCAGGGAAATACAAATCAAAACTACAATGAGATATCACCTCACACCTGTCAGAATGACTAAAATATAAAAACACAATAAACAACAGGTGTTGGTGAGGAAGTGGAGAAAGGAGAACCTTCTTGCGCTGTTGGTGGGAATGCAAACTGGGGCTGTCACTCTGGAAAACAGTTTGGAGGTTCCTCAAAAAGTTAATAATAGAATGATCCTATGACCCAGCAATTGCACTACTGGGATTTATCCAAAGAATACAAAAATGCTAGTTCAAAGGGATCCATGCACCCTGGAGTAGCATTACATACAATAACCAAATTATGGAAATGGTCCAAATGTCCCCTGAATGATAAATGGGTAAGGAAGATGTGGTATCCATATACAGTGGAATATTACTCGGCCATAAAACAGAATGAAATCTTGACATTTGCAATGATGTGGCTGAGGATACAGAGTATTATGCTAAGTAAAATAAGTCAGTCAGAGAAAGACAAATATCATATGATTTCACTCATATGTGCAACTTAAGAAACAAAACAAGCAAAGGGAGAAAAAAAAAAGAGAGAGAGAGGTAAACCAAGAAACACACTCTCAAGTATGGAGAACATACTGATGGCTACCAGAGGAGATGTGGGTTGGGGGATGGGATAAATAAGTGATAGGGATTAAGGAGTGCACTTGTAATGAGCACTGGGTGTCACGTGTAAGTATTAAATCACTAAGCTGTATACCTGAAACTTAATATTGCACTATTTGGTAACTAACTGGAATTTAAATAAGAACTTTTAAAAATTGGAATATTTTGTAAGACAATTTTGTAAATTGATGACAATACTCTTCTTTGTTCCATACTCAGAAGTCTCTAGGATTTTTTTTTTAGGGTTCATTTATTTATTTGAGAGAGTGAGAGCACACAGAAGCAGGGAGAGGGAGAAGCAGACTTGCTGCTGACCAGGGAGCTCCATGTGGGGCTGGATCCCAGGACTCTGGGATGATGATCTGACCCAAAGGAAGACAACCAATGGAGCCACCCAGGTGCCCCATCTCTAGGATGTTTCTTTATTCAACACATACTTACTCAGGACTAACTGGTAATAGTGAACCCAGGTTTCTGTGACCAAGATGTGTGCTCTTAGATAAATTCCTGGACCTCACTCCTTCTAAAGTTCCTCATCAGTAAAATATAGTATCTTTCCTGTTTATATCACAAGTATTGCTTTCACATCAATTAATTAAATCAATCTAAACTATTAAAAACATATTTATATTTAAGTTACTAGCATAACATTTTATTAAGTACTGCAAATGATACCAAATAGCACACTGTCTAGTGTCTTCCCTCGGAAAGTTTACAACCTGCTGGGGGACATGAGATACACCACCTAGGAAGGTGTAAATAACAAAACAAGGGCAGTCTATACTTCAATGAGAAATGAAGGGAGAGATTTTAGCACTATCTCTGAAATTCTTAATTACTGATATATGTCATGGTTTCCCTAAGTTTTCCTCATTTTTTGAAGTTCTGAGAAAAACATCCATTGATCTTGACAATCAGAGGAGATAAACAGTCTGTGGGGCCATGCAAGCCTATGTTCAAATTAGCTTAGAAAAAAAAGCGAGTCTCTGAAGTGATCTGAGCCTCAGTTTCTTCAACTACAAATTATGATAATAATGGCTTTGTAATACTTTATGCAAACAAAACACATACATGTCACATCATTAACAAAACTTACCACTTTTAGCATCTGTAAACTTTCTCTGTATGTCAATAATTTTCCTAAGAACTTTACATATTTTGCTATAGATGAGAAACCTGAAGCAGAGAGGTTTACAGACTGCCAGACAGCATTCAGCCAATAAAGAGTGTAGATAAGATATGAGGAAAAATAAAGCACAGCAGTCATTGTCAAAACAATTAATTTTAATTATAAAAATTGAGAATTTTCTTTTTTTTAAAGATTTTTTTTTAATTTATTTGACAGAGAGAGATCACAAGTAGACAGAGAGGCAGGCAGAGAGAGAGGGAGGGAAGCAGGCTCCCTGCTGAGCAGAGAGCCCGATGCGGGACTCGATCCCAGGACCCTGAGATCATGACCTGAGCTGAAGGCAGCGGCTTAACCCATTGAGCCACCCAGGTGCCCAAAAATTGAGAATTTTCAAGGGATGAATAAATAGTAAATCGATGGAGAGTGAGTGTGAATATGAAGAATTTTGTATTCGTTAACTAAATTCAAGAGGAACATTATGCCTTCTTTGAGACAGTTAATGTTTACAAAATTTCAATGACAATCCAAAGAATAATAGATACTAGCTGATATTTTGGAACCTAAATTTGATTAACATGTTTAGTACTCTAGTATTCATAACTTGTAAAAAATCAACTATTTCATTTAACCCTTATTTATTTTATTCTATTAAGACTATGAATCTTTTTTTTTAAAGATTTTACTTATTTGAGAGTGAGAGAAAGCACATAACAGGGGGTGAGCATGGGCAGGGGGAGGGGCAGAAGGAGATGGAGAAGCAAACTCCCTGCTGAGCAGGGAGCCTGACGTAGGGCTTGATCCCAGGACTCTGGAATCATGATCCAAGCCAAAGGCAGATGCTTAACCGACTGAACCACCAGGTGTCCCTAAATTAAGAATCTTTGAAGGAAATTTCTATTTCACAATTCTTTGCACTTCCTGTAAGAATGTTTGGAGATGCAACATGGGGGGTTGAGGGGGTAGGAGAAGAGTAAATGAAACAAGATGGGATTGGGAGGGAGAAAACCATAAGTGACTCTTAATCTCACAAAACAAACTGAGGGTTGATGGGGGGAGGGGGTTGGAAGTGGGGGGTGGGGTTGTGGATATTGGGGAGGGTATGTGCTATGGTGAGTGCTGTGAAGTGTGTAAACCTGGCGATTCGCAGACCTGTACCCCTGGGGATAAAAATATATGTTTATAAAATTAAAAAAAAAAAAAAGATTTCAGACATCCCCTTCCCCTTATGTATACTTCCATTATTGTCTAAATTAAATGAAAACCACAGGAGTAAAAAAAAAAAAATGTTGTAAAATCAAATTTTCAGTTTTCTTACCACAAAATTCAGAATAAAAAAATTCTAATATAAGTATCACAATAACATCCATGAGAAATCATACTCAATTTAGACAAGTAAAGGATATAAGAGGTATGAGGAAAATTTGTCCAACAATTTGCATAAGTTAAACAAATTGTTTAATAAGAAAATTTTTATATGTGGGAGTCTTCAGAGAATAACATTTGAACACAAGCTTGTCAAAATGATTTCTATACACTCTAAATCACTATTTTTTAGAAAAAGATTTTATTTATTTATTTGACAGAGAGAGAGAGACAGTGATAGAGGAAATACAAGTAGGGGGAGTGGGAGAGGGAGAAGCAAGCTTCCCATTGACCAGGGAGCCTGATGCAGGGATTGATCCCAGCATCCTGGGATCATGAGCTGAGCCAAAGGCTGACACTTAATGACTGAGCCACCCAGCCTACCCCACTCTTAATCATTTTTAGTAGTTAAAGGATTTTTGACATTTACCTAATTTACAATATCAGCTTCTAAGTTTCTTTCAGAAAGCATATAACTTAAACATTTTTTTCTTATTATTCCAATTCTGTTGTATTCAAATGTTGGTGCTATCATTAAATGTGTTGGCTACATGTGTCTATTTGGTATTGCCAATGTGCAAAAAGCAACTGTAGAGTTAATTTGGAAGCCAAGATACAAGTGTTCATATGCCATATTGCCAATGGCATAAAATGAGACTATTAAAATTTTTAATAACAAACATTAACATTTATAACCTGTAAATACAATTTCCGGTTCATATCTGTAACCCTTAAGTTTTTCTTAGGGAGGTGAATGAATTATTCTATTTTTGGTACACAGGATACCCTGCCCATTTGGAAAAGATGTATTTTTGATCCCCATGACTGGGGACTGATAAAAAAGAGAAACTGTACATGAATAATTGACAGAAAGGAGTGATTATTTATATGGAATAGAGTGAAGGCCAAGGAGAGTTAAGCCCAAAAGATAATACAAAGCTTGAGGCCAATATGACTAGGATAATGGCAATACCACTGATAGAATTAGAAGGAAAAATCTGATCTGGCAGAGGGAGTGCAATAAAGAGTGCTGAAAAAAGCCAGTTTGGTTTCAAATGATGATGAAAAGTTCAATAGCTAAAATAAAATGTGTCACTGAAGCTTAGAAGACAGGCCAATCAGATTTAAAAATCATTTATTGATCAGCTGAGTGTCAAAATCAGACACAGTCTCTCAGGGAGTGCACAAAGATTAAAAAAAAAAAAAAAAAGATGAGGATCCAGAAGAAAATCCTCATGATAACTCCACTTCTTTGTCAAGACGGAGAAGCTAGATAAGGAAGAGGAAAATGAGGATTATGGCAGCTCTGGAAATCTTAGTTAAGGTACACTCACTCTCAAGAAGATATAACAGGAATCGGAAGAGCAAGCCATAATGCTTCTAGGTCTGGCAGATTCCTAGAGACAGAAATGTATTTGGGGAAAATCAAATGGATTTGATTTTTCATTCTTCCCATTGAGTTCCAGCTCATTCTTCCAAAGCTCATATCTAAGGAAGTCAGAGCATTGACTTGTTCTGGGTTAGTGATCAGAGGTAGATTTTCTTTCTACAGACCATTTTAAGAAGCTCTGTTACAATAGAAACCTCTTCCTCTGCCCCACCTTCTCTGAAGTGGATTGTATCATCGGTCAACATGTTTTCTGTGGCTCCCTGAAAAAAGGTGCATATGTTTGTGCTACGCTGATATTAGGCTTCATCATATGATGCGTGTTAGTCAATGAAACAGGAGTGGAAACAATATACCACTTTCAAGCAGAAGTTTGAGAGCCGACTCATGGTTCTCCATGTCCTATTCTGATTCCCAACTGACAATGTGCCAGAGAGGGGTTATCCTTTAGCCTGGACTTCAGATATACTTGGATAAGATCCCGAAGAGACCCCAAAATGGATATGGGGCATGAGAGAGAAACAAACCTTATTGTCTCAAGCCATTGAAATTGTGGGCTTGTTTGTTACTGATGCACATCCTCCCTGAGCTGGCTGGGACAGTTCCCAAAACAGGAGTTCTGCCTTGCTGTCTTAAAGAATAGGCCATGGGGATAGACAAAGGTAAAGGGCCTGAGGTTGATACGTACGTCTCCACAGTGTTTCTCATTCATAAGTAGGAGGGTGGCTTTTGACATTTTGTATCAGACAGGTTTTTATTATTATTATTATTATTATTTTATTTTGAGAAGCATTGCACTATGTTTAACATCCTTGATCCCTAAGGTGATTCCTGTATGACCACCATATGCACACCAGATTAGAACACTCCAATCATTAAAAAACTAACCAACAAGCAAAACATAACAAAACCAGAAAACCTCTGGTGACTGGTGGTGTGATACTTGCTTGAGAACTGCCAGTCAAACTGATGCCTGCAAATAGCAAATTGAGAATGTGTGAATGATAAATATCTCATCTAAATATACAGCCCTAGAGAGCAGGAAAAGAATCCTGTGTTTCTTTGCATCTCCTCTAGTCTTTAACAAATACTGTTGCAATAGCAATACTTTTTAAAACATTCAATGAGCTAAGATCATTTTAAGCTCTGTTCTACTTCAAAAAAAGGACCCGGTCTCCTCATCTTCAAGCCCCAGGCAATTTCTACACAGGAAATAGAATTTCCAAAGGTTCAGAATAAAAAAAAAAAAGTGAGAAGTTATGGAGTGGTATCTTCTAGTTCAGTATATAAGTACACTCTTCCCTCTGAGTTTTATTCTCAAGTAAAACTCTCTTCACACACACACACACACACACACACACACACACACACACACACACACACACACAGTAAATGACTATTAGAAAGGTCCAGATTGAGAGAGGTATTTAGCGACCCCACACCAATAGAAACATTTTATATGATTCCTTTTCCATCCACCTAGAGTTGAATGGTAACCTTGGGCAGCTAACAAAGTTCCCCAGGCCTTTGCTCTAAGATCACAGAGAAAACAGGTAGACAGCTATGCATAAAGAGTGTCTAAAGTGTTGCTTTTTCTCTGTGGAGCTCATACCAGAGTCTATGTGTTGTTGCAAGCTGAGCTGCTCTCTTCTCTGCTAATTGGATCATGGATTGTAAAAAGTGCCAGGTTTATCCTTAGGCGATGTAAAGCACTGAGGCTCAAAGAAGAAAAAGGAATAATCTGTAGTGAGAGAAAGCTGGCAGGAAGACAGGCACAGACATCACTTTTCTCGAATGCTGAACAGTAGAAAGTGTCATACCTAAGGGATTTAGGTCCTGGATATTAGCGCGTCTTATTCTAGTTGTTTAGGATCGATCCTCTATCAAAGGATTAGAAGGGACAAGAGAGCCCACAGACCATCAGATAAAGCAAGATCTAACAAGCAGGAAGGGTTAACCCAATTGCATCTCCCCTCCCCGTTTCAAGCATTCACCTGTTCCAGAAAGGTTCTACTAAAACACTTCAGGGTGCCTGAATATGACTCAAAGCACTCATTATGTGAGTCATGCCAGGCTTCTGGTCCTGTAAGTCCACTTGGGTGTGTTTCTGATTGTTTCACACAGTAGATTATTTGTCCAATTTAGGTTGTGATTTCTTGAGAAAGAGTTTTCACTCTACATCAGCAGCAGTATAAGTGATAACTTCATTGACGTAAGCCTTGGCTCGCCGACGAGTTTGTTCAATTTACCCAGGGCGAGGTCTTCAGTCTTGGATTTCCTTTTGTCTTCTTCCCTTTACCTGGCACCGTGATGGACCAGTTGTTGACAAACGATAGTGCATAATGAATCATTTTCTAACTCTTTCTTCCTCTTATCTCTGTAACCAGTAATTGCAGAAAAAGGCGGGGGGCATTTTTCCTGTGGTAGCAGGTACACTGAAAGTGGTCAGTTTGAGGGTATAATGTCCTTTCTGTCCTGAACCATACCTGAGCCTTCATAAAAATATGTTCATAGGAAGGAAACTTGATAGATGTTTGTGTTGTGAAAGCATGAGTCATATTTCAAAATATAGATATTTTGGAACTCCTGAGATATAATGACCAAGAGGTCTCTGCTTCCTTCTTAATTGCAGGCTATCTAGATCTCCAGCTCTTCTTACAGATAGAAACTGATGTGATATTTCTGTCCTTGAAAGGAGAAGAAGTGGGTGGCATTTGCTTTTTACTTTCACCCTGACCTGCTCTTCATTGCCTTTTATATTTTTTCTGTGTTGACCAGAATCTGATGAACAGCATTTCAGCATGCTCTCTTTATAGGTTATGGCTGGGGTTGATGGTGATTATAAGAGCATTGGTTTATAATTCTCTGAAGATATTCTGCAAGTATTCCTTGATTCAGCAGAGATTTCTTCTCGTTAGATTCTTGGGAACAACAGAAGTTCAGGGTCTACTGAACTCTACATGAATATACCTCTCAGAAAGCTGAAACATTTGCCAAATTTTAAAGGATTTATCAGGCTTTTCCACACATGTTTTGAATTCACATTTCCCTGAAGGTGAGCCAAGGATATTTATAGATTAATTCAATACTCAATGCTCTGGCTCGGGGTCATTCTTGATAGTTACTCTGAAGAATCACTGTCTCAAATAACATGAGAGCCTATAAATAACATGGCTTTTGAAGATCTGACTACCTGGATTCATGTTTTTGTAGTTTTCTTGATTTGTAACAAGGGAACAATAAGATGCATATTGCACAATTATTGTGAGGTTAAGTATGCAGCTAATCTAGACACTATATGACATTCAAGGAGTGGACCTTTATTATTTGTCTTATTGCCATCATTTAAAAATATTCAACATGGCTACTATACTAAGTCAGGTGAAACTTATGTCATCTTCTGTAAAAATATATAATATTAAAATCTATCTTAAGGAAAGACGAAAGCTCAAATAATGATAAAATATACGCTATTAGAAAATCTACTTGATAAATAGAATAACATTTCTAAGAGGAGAGTGAGATACAGCTATGCCATCTCTGTGGAAAGAAATCCCTAGTTTCAGTATCCTTTCAAGTTTTCCTCATCTACATGTCTTTATTTTTCATATAGAGATGACAATACCTGACCAGTTACCTCATAAAGTTATTACAAGGTCAAAATAAAATCTATAGAGAGATATGAAAGTTTTTTGAACAGTTAAAAGCAATGTGCATATAGAAGTTATTCTTCAAAGAACATCTCCTTCACTGGCATCATTAGAGAATGAAAGTTTCCCACAAGTACATTTCTATAAAAGTCTTCCCCATTATGTGAATTTTTTGTGACTATTTTAATACAAGGGATTCCAAAATGCTTTAAAGCAACTTTCTTTTCTTTCCATGGTCTACAGTAACATTTTCTTTATGACTCAGGAACAAGATTATCAATATGAATCTTTCTGCTTTTCTATAAGAGAGTGATGCTACCAGAAACCATTGAAGTATAGAACATTGTTTCCCCTTACACTTAATGACCTCAGATTGTTGAATTTTTGTAATCTTTTTACCTGTTTTTTTTTTTAATTTATTTATTTGAGAGACAGAGAGAGAGCATGAGAGGGGAAGTCAGAGGGAGAAGCAGACTCCCCATGGAGCTGGGAGCCCGATGTGGGACTTGATCCGGGGACTCCAGGATCATGACCTGAGCCGAAGGCAGTTGCTTCACCAACTGAGCCACCCAGGCGCCCCTTTTTACCTGTTTTTGATTTTTTTCTGTCATTTCCCCCATCTTCTTAAAAACAAGGCACACAAAGAAAATGACAGTATTTTTATTTTTAATTCAATTACTGATTTCTAATTATTCAATCATCTATGATTTAATGAGATGAAAGGTTGTTTTTTTTTTTTTACTGATAAAGTAGTAGATGTCATAAGACATCCCTAGGTTTTCTAAGTTACTAACATTTTGCACATCCCTATTCTTAATGTAATAATAGCTAATGTTTCCCAAATACACACTTTATGGTATATTGAATGTTACACACTTAAACTTAGTCTCATTTAATCCTCACAACTTAGTGAGATAGGCACAATTAATATTCCCATATGGTCGATGAGGAAATCAAAGTTTTTTAATGTTTACATACTATGCCCAAGGTCAAATGAAGTGTTTGAGAATTCAAACCAAGTTTATCTGACACCATAACCCAGTTATTCATCATATATTTGTGTTGAGAAATATTTATTTTTATATATAGGCATGAAGTGAAGCCAGGGGTCATACACAGAAAATGCCAGTTATTGCAAAGCAGGGGAGAAGACAGGAAGGTATTGAACACCAAGAGAGCACCCAAAAGGAATAGCCACATGAAGACTATATTCATCAGGAGAAAAATGAAGAATCAGCCTTAAAGAGGAGGGAAAAATAGGCAAAGATTATTCTATAAGCCCCAAGTTGACATCTCTGAGACAGCTCAATAAAGAGTAGCCTACTTTCCTACTCCAGTCTGAGCAAGTTAAGACAAAAGAGAAGCATATGAAGCATCAAAATATCACCTTTCTTGTTGATAAAAATGTTTCCCAAAGTTGTTTTTTATTTTATTTTATTTTATTTTTTGGCCTCAAGGCATATAAAGAATGACAGTGTTTTTATGAGATTGGGTAAACAGATAAGGCTTCTTATGGCCAGTAATGAATGGTATAGTGCATCAGCTGCCATAACATCTCACTCCGTCACCGTAACTCCCGAGAGGATCACTATCTTGAGATATCTGAAGCCGTTCATAGAACATCAATTGGGAAACTCCATCAAAAAGTCTAAGCGAGGGGATATGCTTTAGTGGCAGGGCCAAAAGGGCTTAATAACAAAGCCCTGGATATGAACAGAGTTACTGTTCCCATTCCCAGAGTACTGGACTCTGAGAGCAGAGCATGACTTTATAGGAGGAGGGATGAATTTCTGCTTCCTTTGGGCAGCTGATCCCTAAAAGAAAAAAAGAGAGGAGCTCCACCAAACATGCCTAAATTATTCTTTCCAGATTCATCTATCAGTTTAATCCATTTCTCTTCCCCCATCGGAGTGAGTAAAGAGGTATATAGAGGCCAGGGTTTAGACTGATTGGATTCTCTCAACAAGGATGAAGCATTAACAGTGATGAAAAAACATTCTCCCCTGCTGTTTAAGAGCCATAGGAAGAGAAACACGTGCACAGTCACAGGGAGCCTCTCCACTTGGTTAGAATTTTCTGGTTGGTGAAAGAGGGGAACTAGGGGCTTATTTCTGGGTAGATGTTGGTATGGAATTATAAGTATTAGATAGGAAAAGAGATGCTGTTAAAAAAATCCTTAATATGTGTGTATAGATAGATACAGAACTATGCATCTCTGTGTGTCATATCACACATGTATGTGAGATGACTCATATCTCTATATATGACACACACATACATACACACATGTCTATATATGAGAAGGAGAAAGGTAGAGAGAAAAGGGAGGGAGAGAGAGAGTATGGGGAGCAACTGGGACTTTTTTTTTTTGCCTTGGGACCCATTTTTGCCTTGACAGTTTTTTAATTTTGCTAATTAAATGCAGTAAGATCCTATCTTGCCACTATTACATGAATGCATGTAAATAATCACTTAATAAGAATAATTTAATTATGAGCATTATGATTTGAACAGTGATCACTTTTTTAAGTATCACATGCTTGTTTCTGTATAATAATGATGTAAGCAAAACACCTACACATTCTAATTTAGCAGTCTTTTAGAATGAGGAAAAACAAAATTGCTTCCTGAAAGGGCTTAAATTGTATGCTTCGCACTCAAAAGCCAGAAAGTTACTGGGAACAGCTGGCCATTGATGTGTAAAAGGTAAATGTCATTGTCACTAAAAAGTGAGTCACTACTGGAGACATTGACCATTCATCCTTTGTATAAAATTATGCCCTGATCCTGAAACTTCATTTTCATATTCAGGTTCGCATTTTGCCAATTAGAATAGGCAGCTAATCTAATCTCCACCAAACCTGCTAGGGACCAAGCTTTCACTTAAGACATACTGGCGTTTCTAAGACAAGGAAGTATTTTATTGTCTTTTGACTTTATAGGGTCCTTCCTGTCTACTTAGTGATAAGGACACCTTGTCACTTCTCATAATGAAGGGCAAATCAGTGACCCTCTTTCTATTTACCATCTCATCCAATCACAAGCACAGCAATGTAGAAGACCCACAGATTCTAGAAATTCACAAATCCTCTTCTGTTGACATAGGTGGTTTCTTACTATTTTTTAAACACAACACTCAAACTCTGGGCTGAAGAATGTGGCAAGACTTTCTCTAAAAGGTTATTTCTAGAGGCGCCTGGGTGGCTCAGTTGGTTAAGCGTTTGCCTTTGGCTCAGATCATGATCCTGGAGTCCTAGGATGGACCTCTGCATCAGGCTCCCTGCTCAGCAGGGGAGTCAGCTTCTTCCTCTCTCTCTGCCCCTGCTCATGCTCTCTCTCACTCACTCTCTCTCTCAAATAGATCAATAAAATCTTAAAAAAAATGCATAAAATGTTACTTCCATAGATAAGCACACATAGGAGACTTGGGAAAACCTAGAATTACAATGAACTTGCCTGACCCTTGAGAAATAACTGTCCAAATGCTTTGGAGTCCAATGCTTTGTAAAGTACCTGGGTGTTTTCCTTTGGAAAATTCACAGTCTTATGCTACTCCTCAAGGTTGTAGGTAAGAACGAGAGAAGAGACAAAACAAGAATCATAATGACAGTCTTCAAAGCATTCTCCATAAAGTCTTCATTTGAAAAACTTCCATAACAGCTTTACTGTTCCTATTGGCATATGGGAAGTACACACATATCTTATGCAATTACATGAAACCAAATAGAAATCTATTTCAGTGTGATGTCCCAGGAAAATCTTTTGTGAAGCTCAAGAACTTAGGTCATTATCTGATCATTGCAGAGCTAACTCTATCATGGATCACTAAAGATTCCATGATGCTTTTCCAAGCATGTAGATAAAGAGAGATTCGCAAAAGGATGGAGGGATGTTGACATGTCCCTTTCAAGTTTAAATATTTCCTTATTTTTACTCCCAATTATGACTCAAAGTTTCATTCCTTTTTAAACCACAATGCTTAGGAGCTTCTGAGAAAAAGGGGAACAGTAGAAATAACCGAAATAGAAATCTGTTGAGTGAGATAAGATTATTGAGAAAACTTTCACTTCGAACAAATGAGCATCTTGGTGTCACCAGCCAGACTTCTGCCAGCAGTTTCTACCCTCCCTCTTTACACCCAAAATCATGGAGAAAACAGTCTTAGATTTCTATTCACTAGTGGCTAGAATGTCCCTTGGGAGCTCATCATTACCATCAGGAAAGAATCTACTTCCAGGTCAACTGTGCAATTGTCTTGAACTGTGTCTATTGAAATGAGCTAAGAGATACATAATAGCAATCAGTTTACTGTTACTATAAAGTTCTGGAATTTACAGAAAATTTTCTTTAAAAATGAATGGAAAAAATGAAACAAGAGAAAACCAGAAAGGGAGACAAATCTTAAGAGACTTTTAATCTCAAGAAACAAACTGAGGGTTGCTGGAGTGGAGGGGGGTGGGAGGATGAGGTGTCTGGATGATGGACAGTGGGAAGGGTATGTACTATGATGAGTGCTGTGAACTGTGGAAGACTGATGAATCACAGACCCGTGCCTCTGAAACAAATAATACATTATATGTTAATAAAAATAAAACAAAATAGGGATAGGGTGGCTGGGTTATGGACAATGGACAGGGTATGGGCTATGGTGAGTGCTGTGAGATCTGTAAGCCTGTTGAATCACAGACGTGTACCCCTGGGGAAAATAATACTTTATATGTTAATAAAAATTAATTAATTAATTAATTAATTAATTAAAAATGAATGAAAATTGCCTTACCTTTAAAATTATATCAATACCATACCCACTCATGTGCATTTCTTTGCTGAAAAAGAAATTTGGAAGTTTGCATTGTGCACAGCGCCCTAGAAACTGCATATGCTCCAATCCATTTTACTCATGTGATATCCCTGATCTACCCTTCCAGTTTCATTCTAGGTAATTGTGATTCTAAACAACTGACTTCCTTTGTGAATCAGTAAGTTCACATTGAGTATAATATCTATGTGATTTTTTTTTTTTAAGATTTTATTTATTTGTCAGAGAGAGAGGGAGAGAGAGCGAGCACAGGCAGACAGAATGGCAGGCAGAGGCAGAGGGAGAAGCAGGCTCCCTGCTGAGCAAGGAGCCCGATGCGGGACTCGATCCCAGGACGCTGGGATCATGACCTGAGCCGAAGGCAGCTGCTTAACCAACTGAGCCACCCAGGCGTCCCAAATATCTATGTGATTTTTAAAAGTAGATTTTGTGGAAAAAATTCATTGTGATTCACTGGGTGAGCTGATCCTTTGAGCTTGGAGGAGTTGGATATAAAACATATGCACTCCTATGGAGGCTAGTCTGGAGTAAAAAGGTACCAAGGATCTGGGGTACACAGAGAAATCCTTGGGTGACAGCATTTTCCAGGCATGTTCCATGAAAATAAATGATTGCGTAAGTTGCAGGTTGTAAGGGTATCTGGGTACATCCATTTGGGAACTGCTAGACTAGACCAAGTTAAATGAGCTTCTTTAACACACAATGATGAGGATCTTTAGAATACAAAGTTATATTACGAATCTCCAAACAGACTGTAATATGCCGTATTTCTCAAACCTACTTGGATTTAAGCCCTTTCTCAAAAATATATTTGTCAAAACTAGTGTTCTGCAGAAAATAATTTAAGACGTGCTATGAAAAGATTGTGGGGAAGTGGGGAATCTAAGGGAAGAACAATACTAGCTACTGTTTGTACTGTGCCACACAGTTCATAAAGTGCTTCCTCATTATTATCTCTTTCCATCCTTGGGCCAAACAATTTTATAGGGAAAAATAGCTCAAGGATCTTAAGTGCCTTTCTGAAATATATACAGAGATAAAAATGAAGAGTTCTGACTTGGCTCTAGGTCTTCTGATTTTAATTCAAATATCCTTTTCACTATACTATATGTTCATGAGAACATCATATCTTTTGTTTCTATTTTTACCAAGAGATAATCCTAAATCATATTTCTCAGTGGTGGGATAACTAGGACTTTCTGTACTCAACACAAGTTCCATGAGTTATATGTCCCCAGCTTCCATCTCATTCTTCCCCACATAAATCTTCCCTTTTTATTCCTCCATCTTTGCCAGATGTCTCAGCATCTTAGCAGAAATAAATGATGTACTCAGAGGGGTAATGAAAGAAATGAAAGAACTCTAATATGGAAAATTTTTACAAATATCAAAAGAGGAATATGGGAAACCAAAGGAGGATAGTTAGTCTCCCAAGGCCAGCAATGCTAGGAGCTTTCTCCACAATGCCTGAAAAAGACAGAAATGGACCACTGGGGAGAGTAGATGCCTAGAGAGTGCTTCCCAGCACAAGGAAGCAACCAAGTTGTGCTGAAACATAAAAAGAAAAGAGGAAACAAATACCCTGATTTCATTCTTTTCCCACTATTTCATCTCTTGGTAGCCCCTGAAATTAGCCAAAATCAACAAGAAGCCAAAGGGAAAGAAATCTTATTGATGAAATCTATAAAAGTCAGCCTCCCAGAGGTGCCCCCACAAAGCAAGGCTATGAAGGAGGATGTAACCTGAATCTGAGGGAACATAAGGGAGACATCCAGCACACCAGGTAATCAGGTTGTCAAACTCTACTAATGATGTGAAAAAAGCTGGGTCTTAAAGATTTAAATGCAACCTCTAAGTTAAGTGGGGGAGAAAATTCTTAGAAAAAACTTGGGAACCATATTGTTCACTGATTCTAGAGATGATGATTCTCTGTGGTGAGTTAACTTGGTTAAATGACCTCATTCTCATAAAGAAGGGCATCTCAGAATTGGCTTTCCATTGAACTATGAGTAGAACTAGCAGCCAGCAATGAGGATTACATCATGCTCACCTCATTTCCATTACCTACTAGATGGATTTATTCCTCCTACAAAAGTGTCATTGATGTTCACCTAAGCCACAGGCTTCTTCTTTCTCTTAAGGTCTAGTTACATCCTAGGTGAGATTTACATTATTCTAGAATCATTGCAGATTGAGTCCATTTGCTGCCATTTTCTCCGGATTCTATATTTAAGATCAGGAAGTACCTAAATAATTCTAGGTTTCTGTATTTTCTGTTCCAGCAGAGAGGTTTTGATCACTAGGTTCCTGTCATTGCTCATGTCCAAATACAGAAGAGAGAAAGGGTAATCCAGTGATATGATCGAATACAACTTCTTACATATTTGAACTTGTTTTGCCAGTCTTCCAGAGTTCATATTTTGTGAGTCTTGGAATTAAAGAAAAATCCCAATGCTAATACCTAAAGGTTATTAGCAGCATATGGAGATCTATAAAATTAGTTTAATTAATCAAAGAATATTCTCTTAAGATTTCCAGGAGTCTAACAACAAGAACAAATAACTTCTGAAATTGATTGGTCGGTTTCTTTAAGTCAGGTGACCCATAAATGTCTTTAAGAGAATTGCTTGCCTCAAGCAACATTTCTGACCGTGATTTCATGCTGACTAAATTCTTCTTTAGAACCCTGATAGAGTATGGTCCTATTTTTCCAGTTTTACCTAATCTGGTCTCCAGCCTGGGACAGTCTCTACATCTGGGATAGGCTGAACCTTCACCAACACTTCACACAGAAAAGGATCCTTATTTGTTTTCCCCAACAAATGAGTCAAAGAATACCAAGTCTTTATGCATGGAGTTCTCTTCTTTTTGCTACAGTCTCAAAAAAGTACAATTTATTAAATACCCCCACCAGGCCTCTGAGGCCCCCCAAAAGAAAATTGTCCATTGCTTGCCCTCCTGACTATTCTGAAGGCAAAGGATGAAACCCTCTTCAGACCAGAGCCAGGGATATTCAGGTTACTGATTTTACAACCTTGGTTGCCTGGTTTCCCATGGCAACCACCAGTTCTTCCAAGGTTACAGTAGATAACAAATTAGAAGCAGCAAAGTAGGGGGTTGTTAGAAGTAGGTTCACTGAAAAGTGACAGGTGTCAGAAAGAGAGGAGACAGAAGATACACTAACTGGAAATGCCCAGCAGCCTACGGCCCATAAGTGTTGGCCACATAGCCCTCAGTACCACAATCATCCCTGAGGGCATCACTATATTTGAGCCATACCAATGGCCCTGAGTCATCAAGAAAAGATTAACTTATGTCAAGAAAATTCTGTTAAATAAGGAAAATAAGTTTTCAATACATTTTAGAAATATTTCCATCAAAAATGATTATATATGTGTACATATATATGATATGTTTAAATGATTAACCTTAGTTACCTGAAAATTCACATACAGAAAACATTTAGTAATTGAGAGTGCTGAATATAAAAGTCTTTGATCTCTGTAAGGTTATTTCTTCTTAGGAATCAAAGGTGGTTCTGGAGAGTTCCCTTGATTGCTTATTGGCCTGGCTGATGTTAATTCTTTTTGTTCTAAAACGGAGTGTGAGTGTGACTGTGTCTTCCTAAATCATGTGAGTGGACATGAACAAGAAGAGTTGGTATATAGAAGGAGGAGTGGACCAAAAAGAAGGTATATCTATTTTCTAAACAGTGGAAATTTAAGAATTAAGTGATAGAAAGAGAACAGTTATAAAACAACTGATCCAATAATAATAATTGCTTCCTCTGTTTTTCCATTCTTTCTGCCTCTTTTGTTATTTGAATGCCTGCTTTCCTTTCCAAATTACTACCATTTCCAGAGATAATTGTGCTGCTTAAAAAGAATGTCACCCTTCTCCTTATCAGTCTGTGTGAGGATAAGGGAACCCCTCTCTCTCTCTCTCCAACACCACCTCTCTTGCCTTACTTTCCTAATCTGTTTGACTGAAAATTAGAGACAACAGGACAGAAGCTGAGGTAACTGTCCTCATAAATTAGGCTCCTGAACCTTCAAAGTCTGCAGTAGCTTGAGTAAACAAGAGTGGGGTGGGAGGGGTATTGGGGGACTAAGTCCAGTGGCAAATCTGTGCCTCTATCTTAGGATAGGGACTGCATCTTGTTAGCTGTGCTTTTAACTCTTAACTCGGTACCTTAATTCCTTTAGGAAATTGGAAGTAAATCTAATTGGTGAGATAACAGTAGTTCTTTAAAATAATAACAACCCATGCTTCCAAACAACATTATATCAGAGATGCTATTCAGTACAGAATAAAAAGAAACATAGAATGACTGCGATGGAAGAAACAGAACTATCTTTTTTTTTTTTTTTCTCAAATGATATGACAATCTAAAAAGAAAACCAAAAATAATCTACAAGTAAATTTATTAAAGTTAATAAAAAGTGTACTAGTGTTGGGTAATAGAAGATCAATGGTCAAAAGTCAAATTAGAATATGTATGTGACTTAGAGAGGGGGGAAAAGGAGCTCATTTCTAAAGAGAACATAAAATACAAGTTTCCTAGGGAAAATGATTTTCAAAAGATGTAAAAGACTTTGCGGAAATTATAATACTGTAAAACTGAAAGACATTAAAGAAGACCTAAATAAATGGAGAGAAGTATACTGCTCACAATAGAAGATTTAGTTATATTATTTTTCCTTAAAATATAATTCTACTTTTACAAAACCCCAACAGAAATATTTTCATGGAATTGGGCAAGTTTATTATAAATTAATATAGATGGATAAAGAACCAAGAATTGCTGAGGAATGTCTGAAATATGAGAACAAGGCAAAAGACTTTCTCCAACAGTGGATTACCCAGGGTGAGTTTAAAACTACTGGAATTAACATAGTGTGGCATTAACAGAAGTTTAGACAAATGGACCAACAAAAGAGAATGGAGAAGGAGCCATGTGCAAATGAAAGTCTGATATATGAGTTGATATTGAGAATGACAAAATGACAGTCTATTTAGTATTCATGAATTGTATCATCCTAAGAAGGGAAACATACCTCCCTTCCTCACACCATATAGAATGTTACTTCCAGATGGATTAAAACTTCACATGTGAAAATAAAAGATATGATGTAATGAGGGAGAAGCACATACATACTTTAAAAGAAATGATTCATTTATTAAACTGTGCAGTGAGTGCAGAAATGTATATTTCTGTACTTCCCTTAAATAGTACACATGTGTGTATGTATATATCATATATACACGTGGAGGCAGGCATATATACACACAGGTATCTATAATTTTTATGCATGATGTAATTCATAATGAAGTGTAAAAATATGTATAGATAGAAGTATTAAACTTCACATATTTAAATCCCTGATTATTTTCTATCCTGAAGACTCTCTTATAGAAGTGATACTTCTCTGTTGTTTTGTAATACATTATTTCAGCAACTCTGTTTTCCTGGGAAATATTACATACAAGTGCTACAGAGTTTCAATATTATTCTAGAGTTTCCATAAGTGAAACTTAAGCTTATTTTCTGAGTCCATTCATTCACCCATTCATTCTTTCGTATTGAAACAGGGTGGTAAATTCATATCAAGCAGCATGAGTTAATGAGGTCTGTCCACTCAAGGCTTAAAGACTAACCCCCATGCTGGGCACTTTCTAATGGATCTCTATTTGTCCACTCCTTCTTGTCACACATCGTGCCCTGGAATGCTAACTCTTACAAACTTACTGACCTAAGTTCTCTTACTCTCCAGCTTCTGGCTGGATTTGGCCAATGGGAGGCATTAGAAAAAAATAGGGGTGATTACCAGTGAGAATATTTATTACCCTTCCTGTTCCCTATCTGACTTGCCAAGGTTTCAGTAGCAACTATTTTCCTGTTGGCCTGCAACACTTGTTAGATGGCTCTTTGTAGCTCCAGCTCTCCCTGGGTTTTGACATCACCTTTGCCCTTTCAGGAGGAAGAACGCTAACACCTATCTAATCCTTTCTAATCCTCTTCTTCCCGAAGATTGGAAACCTTCCCTTTTGGATCCTCTTATTCCTTCTCTCTTCAGTTAAACCTTGTGAGTGTGTCAACTACTTACAACTTGTAATAAGTACTAGAAATAAAAGCAGGAAGATGTGTGTCTGGTGCATCTTGAGTACTTCTAATTATACTGAGCACACCTATCTCCCATGCCCTTAGTACATCTTATGCCACAGAAAATGCCACAGCAGAGAGATTCCATGTGGGTCCGTGTGGTTCTATCTTCCGAAGTCTCCAGACACATGCTTGGGTCTCTGGCTCTTGCCATTTCCAAGGATCAGTGAAATTCTATAAGGCACATTTTGGGTCCTGGTTTTATGAACTGCTGTCTAGGGGTGCTATAGCATAATCTAGAAATGCCGAGGACCAACTGCCCTCTGAAGTAGACACTGACCAATGAGAGAGAGAAGAGGGAAGAAAAGAGGGCAGTAATACTCATCTTCTTTTACCCTTTGATGCATGGTTTTTATGTCCAGCCAGTACAAATATGTTGATGGTGGCTCACCAGATGCTGGTATACCATTGTCATGAAGCAGTGAAGGAGGAGCTGGCTGGAGGACACACATCCTGTGTCTGCTTCCCATCTTTCTTTGCTTAGCTTTCCTTTATTCTTAAATCTATGGCCTTGGTCTGGCACTTCCCAAATACAGCATTAACACTTGGTTTAGACTTGGTTTTCAAAGAACCAGGAAATACATTAATGAGAACCAAGTAGACATCCTTAGATACCGTGGTTCAGGCAGATTCCTTTGAGGAACTTGAATTTAAACTGAGACCTGGAAGGATGGGAATCAAGCCATAAAAGCAGTATTTTGGTCAAAGAGAAGAGCAATTAAAGTAATTTGACAAGTTTAAGCAGAAAAGAGTCATCAACTGATTTGCAATTTTAAACCTCACTCTAGCTACCATGTAGAAATGGCCGGTAATGGCACATCTGCTGGACTGAATTTGGTTGAGAGTGCAAAGCCTATGGTAAACTTGAACTACAGCAGTGGCAGAGATCATGGGGAGAAGTGGAGAGATACAAAACACATTCTGGAGGGAAAAAAAATGAGAGAGCCAGATTATAAATTGGATATGGAGGCTGAAAGAAATAATAGTGTAGAGTCTGACATCTAGGCTTTTGAATTAGTAAATCTATTGATGATGATGGGCTACTTACTGAAAGAAGGGTATTTTGGTGAAGTCCAGGTAGGGGAAGTAAAGGTTTCCATAGTTTGACATGCTGAACTTGAGGTGCACTTAAGATATATCAAGATAGGGCTATCAAGCAGAAGTTAGAAGCACAGAGGTGCAGAGCAACATCATGGTAGGTAGCATCATAAAGCTGGCATTTACAATCATGGGGAAGAATATATCACCTAGAAAGAACTGATAGAAAAGAAATGAAGGCCCACGCCAGGTCTTGAACAGGAGAAGACAGTAATAAAAGGGTACAAAATAGCTATCAGGAGGGCAGGGAGAATGGGAGCTGTCAGGATGATTGAGAAGAGAGGGTTTAGAACGGGGATGGTCGATGGAGGTGGGTGCTACTGCAGGACTGAGTCAGATGGGGACATCGAGTCAGCTATCTGATCTGACACCATGGAGATCACTCATGCCTGAAAGCGGAGGGAAAACACTGAAAACCAGAGCAGAGGGCAACAAGAGAAAAAGCAACGTGAAATATCACTTCACATGCAACAGATTGGGGAAAATTAGACAAACGAAAAATGACAAGCACTATTGAAGATCTAAGGAAAGAGGAATGCCCACAAAATTTAGGTGACTTTGGAAATCAGATGAATGTTTTTAGAATCAAAATATATATAGTTTTTAAAGATGATGCTCATGTTTGTGACCCAGCTATCTGATTTCTTAGAATTAGGCCCATAGAAAATAATTTATAGGAACATGGTGATGTTTGCAGGGGTGGGGGTGGCTTCACTGAAGCCCTTGTGATAAAAAAAATTTGGGGGAGATAATCTAACTGTCCATCCTTCAGAAATGAATCAAATGAATTTATTCAAACAATGCTATAACATGTACCATAAGTAAAATATAGGACATTGATTTACTTTGGCATGGATAAATTTCAAAACAAATAATTGCAAAGTGCATACCATTTGTCTAAATTTTTAACATGGTACAGTATTTAAAAATCTGTGGATATTTTTATGTATATAGAATGATTAAATTTAAAAATGTCCGTGGAGTGCATACACATCAACTTCAAGAAAACATTTACCTCCAGAGAGAAGAAATAGGAACACAAAACTTAAGCGAATTCTGTACTACTTTAGTTCTTGAAATAAAGAGGGGAAAGACTGAAGAAACACGGCAAAATGTTCATCTTTATTCATATCTTGGTAGCGGTTACTTGAAAGCTTATTATATTATTTTCTACAGTTCTCTCTATATATGTTGAAATATTTCATAATTTATTTAAAAATAAATAATAGTTGAGGAAATGAGCTTAGAGCATTTTTTTATTATTTTTTTTAAAAGATTTTATTTATTTGACAGAGAAAGATCACAAGTAGGCAGAGAGGCAAGCAGAGAGAGAGAGAAGAGGAAGCAGGTTCCCTGCCGAGCAGAGAGCCCGATGCGGGACTCGATCCCAGAACCCTGAGACCATGACCTGAGCTGAAGGCAGAGGCTTAACCCACTGAGCCACCCAGGCGCCCCAGCTTAGAGCATTTTATTAGACAATTTTCACCCTGGCTGGTTTCATCCTGCTTTCCTTTTTATTTTATTTATTTATTTATTTATTTTTAATGTATATATATATATTTAAGATTTTTATTTATTTATTTATTTGACAGACAGAAATCACAAGTAGGCAGAAAGGAAGGCAGAGAACATGAGGGGTGTGGGAAGCAGGCTCCCTGTGGGGCTCGATCCCAGGACCCTGAGATCATGACCTGAGCTGAAGGCAGCGGCTTAATCCACTGAGCCACCCTGGAGCCCCTTTCATCCAGATTTCTAATTTGAATTATCATTTATATAAGGCCAACATTTTTGTTTCCATTTCTAACCCCTCCTATGAGTGGTAGACCCATATGTACATACAATTGTTTACTCTTCATCCACAAAACCCGTTCCTCTATCAGGATCTTATCTCGGTAACCAATCGCACCAAGCACCCGGTTCTCTAGCCTGAGATCCAGGTTTTATTCAAAATTCCTCTGTTCCTCTTATAGCCCTACATTTACACCATCAACAAGTCATTTTGATTTTAGCTTAAAATATATAATCTCACATCTGACCATTTCCTACTACTTCCACTATCACCATCATAGTCCAAACCACCATCTTATCTTCCTTATTCTGTTACAACAGATACAAATGGGTATTCCTTCTCTTACTTTCTATGGTTCAACACTGACTTGGATATCTTTTAAGATCTGAATCACATCATACCACTTTCCAGTTCAAACTCATTCTTGAAACAAGATACAGATTCCTCTATATGACTTTCATGAAGCCAAGGTCATTTTTATACGTCATGTAATCTAAAAAAAAGGTTCGCAAAAAGAGAGGAAAGCAAACCATATGAGACTCTTAACTATAGAGAACACACTGAGGGTTGATAGAGGGAGGTGGGTGGGGGGATGGGCTAGATGGGTGATGGGTATTAAGGAGGGCACTTGTGAGGAGCACTGGGTGTTGTATGTAAGTGATGAATCACTAAATTCTCCTCCTGAAAATAATGTTATCCTGTATATTAACTGACTAGAATTTAAATAAAAACTTGAAATCAAAATTAAAATAAAAGTCTGTTGGATGAATAAATGAATGGGGAAAAGGATCATGAAGGAGTAAGACACTTGAATTGGTGAAAGCTGATGGGTATAAGTGGGGGAACTAGCGGTCAACAAAGGTAGGAAATTATTATAATGAGAGAGGAAGGAGGAGAGGATTGAGGGTTTGGTGCAAGGAAGATAAAGCACTCCTTGTTTGCTGGTCTTTATTGCCTCAATGAAATATTACACAAGGTCAAGTCTGACAGAATGTGTGGAATGTGAGAGAAGTATGAGGAAAGAACAGAAAGTTACCTTTTAGAGAGGAGGAAATTAAACTACTTATGAAAGTAAGACGTCCAGGACATGTGTAGTGCCCATTACAGTTTTGTGATTATGAATGCACAGTTCATCTCACCAGTCCCATCAGATCATTTTCAGTGGCTAAACTTGGCTTCTTGAGTGCAGGCACAGAAAAAAATGGAGAGAGCTGGTGGTGACAGTAGGAGTTTTGGCCCTGGAGTGGGATAAGCAGAGAGAGGAGAAACAGAGGAGAGGAGATGAAGAGCAGAGGAGCACCATCCTTGCATATAATGATTATACCTAATGACGGATCCTGGAATCGAAGGTGGGCAAGGACAGAAGTGAAGACAGGGGGAAGGGGAGAGAGAGCGAGAAATCAGTAGTGCCCATAGATTGAAGACTTGGATAGGAAGTGAGTGCAGCAGAGTAAACCTTGGGGTAACTGAGCTGAAAAGAGGTGAAAAGCTAACAAAGGAATGCTTGAGAGAGATATTTCAGGGGTGGAACACCCAAAACCAGGAAAATTGATAACAGGAAAAGAATGTAGAAAAGGTTATTGAGAAAGGAAGGATCAGATTATTAAATCATATTAAAGAACAATTATACATGTTGTGTGCTTGAGAGAAAGGGGGAAAAAAAAGATAAAAAAACAAACAAACAAAAAAGAGCACAGTAGGAGAAAGTAACCAGGAAGGGGTTGATACCATTAGTATTTAGGGTGTGTTGTGTTGTGTTGTGCTGTGTTTTCAAGGGGAAACAGTGATGAAGGACATCTGAAAATGCCATTAGAAACACAGATGACAACTCACCTTACTTCTTGTAATGAAGAAATGGAATCTAGTAGATAAATACTCTCTTTTTGAGAAGTGGCCAAAAAAAAAAAAATCATGTCCTCCAAGGGGAGATGGAGAGGAGAAGGGAGTTGAGGGAAATTGGAAGGGGAGGTGAACCATGAGAGACTATAGACTCTGAAAAACAATCTGAGGGCGGGGGTGGGAGATTGGGGGAACCAGGTAGTGGGTATTGGAGAGGGCACGGATTGCATGGAGCACTGGGTGTGGTGCAAAAATAATGAATACTGTTATGCTGAAAAGAAATAAATTAAAAAAAAAAAGAAATAAAAAAAAAAATCATGTCCTCTGCTTTGGTTAAGATATTCAGCCATCAAAAGAAATGAAATCTTGCCATTTGCGACGACGTGGATGGAACTAGAGGGTATTATGCTTAGCGAAATAAGTCAATCGGAGAAAGACAACTATCATATGATCTCCCTGATATGAGGGAGAGGAGATGCAACATGGGGGGTTGAGGGGGTAGGAGAAGAATAAATGAAACAAGATGGGATTGGGAGGGAGACAAACCATAAGTGACTCTTAATCTCACAAAACAAACTGAGGGTTGATGGGGGGAGGGGGGTTGGGAGAGGGGGGTGCGGTTATGGATATTGGGGAGGGTATGTGCTATGGTGCGTGCTGTGAAGTGTGTAAACCTGGCGATTCGCAGACCTGTACCCCTGGGGATAAAAATATATGTTTATAAAATTAAAAAATAATAATAATAATAATAAAAATATTCAAAATTCCTGAGTCTTTGGTATCCTCTACTGTGTGACTTCGGGAAAGTCACTTAGCATGCATTGTTTTGAATTTTCAGCCTGTATTGTAAGCTGCACTAACTAGATCTTTAAGCATTTACCTAGGATTAGGATTCTATTTCTTTATATTCATCATTTTGACCACATTGCCTTCTCTTTTTTACCAGTTTTCAATTATTTTGGAATTATACCTGCTATTTGCTAAAAATGAACTTTAAATAACCAAGATACATGTGGTTTTCTTCTGCTTCCCAGAAGACAAAATTGCTGAAAATACAGTAATCTATATAGATAATACTTGGTTAGTCACACAAATGGAGCTTAGCCTCATTCATGATAATTTGAACATCAGATAATAAAAAAGCCATTTATTTTTGGATTTGAACCACACTGTGATGATATTTTGTGAGTGTACTTTCTTAATTACATTGTAAACTAAACAAACTTTGCATTCTCCAGGTGATTATCAGATAGGAGGCCTGGGGATGAAGAGTTTTGGACTTAACGCTAATGGAAGGAGAAAGACCAGGCAAAGAATTCCAAAATAATCAACAAATAAATCCATTTAATAATGGAGAAATAACTAAATAAGCTTAACTCTTTGACCATCCCCACATTTAAATGACCTAGAGTATAAATGTCCTAGCACAGTGCCTGGCACAAAACAACTCAATAAATATTGATTCCTTCTTTCCTTCTTTGATCGTTACAGAAGTTCCTTTTTCTCTTTTCTTTTTTTAACTTATATGAAGGTCATTTCTTATCTTCTTCTTTATTGATTCCAATCCTTGGAGAATAAAGAGATCGCAAATAAAAAAGAAAAGGTGTTGAAGCCTTGTTCTATGGCCCAGCCTAATGTGACAATAAGAATGTTTCCCCTTCCTATAAGGGTATTGTTAGGAAATGTATGCACTCAAACTAGCATCAAAAAAACCTATTTATTTAGCAGATATGGGGTAGACTGTCCCCAGTTACTCAGGACACATGGCACCATGACAATGATTATTATAAGCAACCAGTCTTAAGATGGACAGTTTGAACATAATACAACATCCCTTAACAAATGGGATTTTAACACTCTCCAGGTATTTCCCTGCTGTGTGAGATCTTCAGTGTGAAATCTCTTTGTTTAGCTCAGATGGGTCGTTTGTCAAATTCCTTCTCATTATTAAAAATGTATTCAATAGCATTTAATGAGTACATATGGGCTCAGAAATGATCACAAATCAAAATTTCAAAAGTCATATTTTATCTGCACTAAGACTATGAATGTAATAGGCCCTTAATGTGGATGATTCTTAATGCTCAAACAGGATCTGATCCTTATAATATTCACTGAGTTTCTACAGCTTTCAGTTTCCAGGTGAGGAAATTACAAAAACCCAAAGAGATGACGTTGGGGTTTGGGAAAGAAACCACAACAGGAACGGGGCTGCCAACCTCTAATTAAAGTCTCAATCCAAGTATTCTTTCATTTGATGACTTTGTGATTAACATTTGCCCACTCATTATTTTTTTTAGAAACCAGTTTATGGAGTGCTTTGCAAATAAAATGTGTTAGTTAGGTAGTGTTATAGTATTAATAGTAATTGTTTTAATAAGTATAATTAAAAACAGACTACCTGGAACCTTATTTTCTTTGGGTTTTGTTTGTTTGTTTTTTAAAGATTTTATTTATTTAGGGGCTCCTGGGTGGTTCAGTCGTTAAATGTCTGCCTTAGGCTCAGGTCATGATCCCAGGGTCCTCTGATCAAGCCCCACTGGCTCCCTGGTTGACCAGAAACCTGCTTCTCCCTCTCCTTTCTTTTGTTCCCTCTCTCTCTGTTTCTCTCTGTTCCAAATAAATAAATAAAGTCTTTTAAAAAATGGGGGGGGCATTAAAAAAAAGATTTTATTTATTTGATAGAGAAAGAGAGAGAGCACAAGTAGGGGGAGTGGCAGAGGGAGACAGAGAAACAGGGAGCCTGATGTGATTTTAGGCCAAGAACACTCACCTAGGCCTGGCCCACAGAAACCTGCTCCCACGACCTTCCATTCTCTTTTGCCATCTGAGGTGGGTGAATGTGGACATTTCAGAAGTCGTGGAAGGTGACAGAGCCCTGAGGCGGGGAGCAGCCTGGACCCTCAAGCCACAGGTCCAATGCAAGTCACTTGCTTTGAAATTTACATAAGCAAGATGAACTTCTCCTTGACTGAGTATGGACAGGTATGGGGGTGTGTGTCATAGTCTAGTTCTCAGATCAGCTGTGCTTATGAATATATACATATATTCATGATAAGCACAATATATACATGTATATATTCTTATACTATTGGGTAAGAGAAGCAGAAACACAGTCTTAACAAAAACCTCACCTCCCTGCACAGCCACCCACTATCGGGTGGGATCTCACAAGACCACAGCTACTTCCTGAAGAGTAAAGGGTCTGTGTTACACACCGGGCACCTCAATCTTTGGAACATGCATTGGAGAGACAAGCCCCCAAAGATGTCTGGCTTTGAAAACCAATGAGGCTTATGGCCAGGACCCAAAGGGCTGCTGGAATGGAGATATTTCTTTTAAAGGGCTCTAGTACCTTTTCCTTTAAAGGTCCATCATCCCAGGGACCAGTACAAAGCAGCTGTTTGAATGTGCCTAGACTGTACATGAAGGAGATTCATGTGCTAATTTTCAAGTGCCTTCTGGAGAGGAAGGGGCCAGCTGGGACTCCCTCCAGGAAATGAGGCACTGGCAGCTGCCATTTTGTGCTCTCTCTCTACCTTGATGACTCTAGTGGGTGTGCCCCGATCCTGTGCCCTCCTGCTGTTCCACTAAAGCAGGTGAGCATGTCCCAGCTCTGCACACCCCCAGTGCTTCACTAAAGACAGCAGATGTACACATATACACAAAGGAGGTGATCCTTGAGCCCTTGGTTCTGGTAGCCAGGGTTCTGTCTTCCCAGGTCCCATGGGACTAACAATCAGAGACAGTTCTTGGTAAAATACAGAGTTTTAGAATGTGTTTAATTTTCTAATTTTAATTTTTTTTTAAGAGAGAGAGTCAGGGGGAGAGAGAGAGAACTCTAAGCAGGCTCCACACTCAAGACATAGCCCCACGCAGGGCTTGATCTCATGACCCTGAGACCGTGACCTGAGCTGAAATCAAAAGAGAGATGCCTAATGGACTGAGCTACCCAGGTGCCCCAGAATGTGTTTAAACCTAAGTTGTTATCAACTTAATACAGACTGATATATATATCATATATATATGATGATCTATGTATATGTGTGTATATATATATATATATGTGTATATACACATATATATACCTATATACATATAGGTATATATATATGATCTATGTAAATCTCATGGTAATCACAAAGCAAAAACCTATAGCAGGTAAAAAAAAAAAAGATAATAAAAAAGGAATCAAAGCATAATACCAAGGGAAATAGAACAAACGATCCTAAAGTTGTATGAAACCACAAAAGACCCCAAATAGCCGAACTGATCCTGAGACGGGAGAACAAATCTAGAGGTATCATATTGCCTGATTTCAAACTACATACAAAGCTACAGTAATCAACACAATATGATTTCAGTATAAAAATAGAAAAGACACAGATCAACAAAACAAAATAGAGAGCCCAGAAATAAACAGGTGTGTATACAGTCAATTAATTTATAACAAATAGACAAGAATATACAATGGGGACAGGGCAGTCTCTTTAATAAATGGTATTAGGAAAACTGGACAGACAAATGGAAAAGAACAAAACTAGACCACTATCTTATACCATACACAAACATTCATTCAGAATGGATTAAAGAATTGAATGTAAGACCTGAAACCATAAAATTTTTAGAAGAAATCATAGGTTCAGGTAAGCTCTTTGACATCAATCTCATCCATAAGTTTTTGGATCTGACTCCAAAAGCAAAGGCAATAAAAGGAAAAATAAACAAATGGGACTACATCAGAAAAGCTTCTGCACAGCAAAGGAAAAGTCACCGTACTGGATGAGAGAATGCATTTGCAAATCATGTAACCAATAACAGATTAATATCCAAAATATATAAAGAACTTCTACAATTCAATAGCAAAACAAAAATCCAATTTAAAAAAATAAACAATCGAAATAGACAATCCTCCAAAGACATACAGGCAGTCAACAGGTACAGGAGAAGATACTCAACACTGCTAATCATCAAGGAAATGCAAATCAAAAGCATAATGAGGTGTCATCTCACACCTGTCAGAATGGCAAGGATCAAAGGATAAGAAATAAGAAATGTTGGTGAGAATATGGGGAGTAAAAGGAATCCTCAGGCCCTGTTGGTGGGAATGAAAACTGGTGCAAGTTTTCTGGAAAACAGTATGGAGTTTCCTCAAAAAGTTAAAAATAGAGCTACCCTATGATCCAGCAACCACACTCCTGGGTATTTACCTCCAAAATACAAAAACACAAAATCAAAGGCATACATGCACCCCTACATTTATAGCAGCATTATTGGGAATAGCCAAGATATAGAAACAGCCCAAATGTCCATTGATTGAGGAACTGATAAAGAAGGTGCTGTATAGATATACAATGGAATATAATTTAGCCATAAAAAGAATGAAATTTGCCATTTGCAACAACATGGATAGAGCTAGAGAGTGTAATGCCAAGTGAAATAAGTCAGTCAGAGAAAGACAAATACCATATGATTTTACTCGTACGTGGAATTTAAGCATCAAAACAAATGAGCAAAGTAAAAATAAGAGACAAACCGAGAAACACTTTTCGCCCCAGTTTGTTTGTTTGTTTGTTTGTTTATTTTTAACATATAATGTATTATTTTTTTCAGGGGACAGGTCTGTGAATCGTCAGTCTTACACAATTCACATCACTCACCATAGCACGTACCGTCCCCAATGTCCATCACCCAGCCCCCCATCCCCCTCACCCCCCCACAACTCTAGCAACTCTCAGTTTGTTTCCTGAGATTAAGAGTCTCTTATGGTTTGTCTCCCTCTCTGGGAGAAATAAGACTCTTAACTGGTGAGAAGAGTTGTTAACAGAGGGGAGGGATGGGATGGGGATGGGTGAAACAGGTGATGGGGGTTAAGGAGGGCATTGTGATGAGCACTGGGCGATGCATGGAGGTGTTGAATTACTATTTTGTACACTGGAAACTAATATAACATTATATAGTAATTACACTGAAAAAATTTTTAAAGTTCACTGTCAACAATTTGCCCTTGTCTTACAAAATAAATTTGTAAATATTTCTATATTATGGGTCATTAATAATTTAAATGACAAATATAAAGTGATTGGAGCCCTAAAATTTAAATCACTATTAGTATTATAGAATATTTTGATCCTGTCTGTATCCATATTAATATCACATACCCAGGAACTGGATGAAGGTGTCCAGGAGATAAAGACTTCCAGTTATAAGACAAAGTACTGGGGACAGCATCACAGCACAATGGTGATGGTTTGCCCTGCTACATGATAACTTGGAAAGTTGTCAAGAGAGTAGATCCTAAGAGTTCTCATCACAAGAAAATATTTTCTCTCTCTCTCTCTCTTTTTTTAAAGATTTTATTTATTTATTTGACAGACAGAGATCACAAGTAGACAGAGAGGCAAGCAGAGAGAGAGAGGAGGAAGCAGGCTCCCTGCTGAGCAGAGAGCGCGATGCGGGACTCGATCCCAGGACCCTGAGATCATGGCCTGAGCCGAAGGCAGCGGCTTAACCCACTGAGCCACCCGGGCGCCCTCTCTCTTTTTTTTTTTTAAACTATCTATATGAGACGATGTAAGTTAACAAAACTTATTGTGGTCATCTTTTCACAATATTTGTAAATCAAGTCATCATGCTATATGTAATATATTTTATATATGTATAATATAATGCATTGTACAGAGCTGCATGTCAATTAGTCATAGCTCAATAAAACTGGAAGAGAAGCTATTATATCATATAATGTATAGATGTAATACAGAATATAGAATGTAATAGATTACATATTATATAATGTATAATATATGTGTAAGTATACATATATAATATATAACACACAATATGTTATATATTATGTGTGTGTGTGTATATATATATATATAAAATCATAAGCACAGCTAGTATGAGACCTAGCCTAGAACATACACACAGCTCATATGATAATATTATGTTACATAGATAATCATAAGAGTGGCTGTTCTGAAAAATATACTAGGATCAAACTTCTAGAAGGACAGTCCAAGATCAGAGGGAATCAGCAGTAGAGCTGCCTTGATGTCAAGTACTGAGCACCTAACCAGTGCTCTTCCATTTCTCACTACGGACAGGATTGGTCCCAGATATCAGGATGACATTGGAACCTGCATATGGAGATCAAGTGGCTTTAACAGTGCAGAAAGGGGCATTGTGGGGACAAGGAGTATAGCAGATGCTGACAGCCTTCTTTCAGGTGACTTCTTTGCAAGCATTTGCAGGTGGCAGCTAAAGGCAGATTCAGCCCAAGGCTCTAGGCTGAGCTCCTTCCAGCCCCTGTCAAGCTCGGACAGCGCTGCAGGCTACCTGGGGCCCTACAGACTCTGCCCCTAAGAGCCTGTTAATCCCAGGTCCACGCTGGCTTGTTCAGGCCATGCTCATGCCTGTGACTCTTCTGTGTTTAACAGCAGGTCAGCTAACTTCATAATCCTTCACTGGATTTTTCTTCCCAGCTCCCATTTTCAAGAAGATTAGAGCTCTGTAATATCTTTCTTCTTCCCTCTCTTTACTCCGGGGCTGCGTCTAAATGTGATTAGGTGTGCGCCGTGCCAGCGCGTCTTGTGTCTGGAGTCACACGCTGCTAAAAGGTAGATCTGAGAGATGCTCTACGATTTTGCCTTTCCATTTCGCCTTTTTATTTTCCTCCAAAGCCAAGCGCGTCAGTTAAAACCAATTTCTTTCTTTCTCAGACAGACGCTGCAGCCATTGCGTTGGGGGTTAAACGGTTTTCACTCTTCTAAAATGGTTAGGATGGCTGTGTTATTGGGTTACTTCAGCTCCCTGTGATCTACATCCTGTTGCCAACTAAAGTCACAGAGATTTTGGAAGCAGAGTGATGAAGGCTTGTGGGCGCTGGTTTTCTTAAAGGAGCATCATCATCAGTGATGAAAAACCTGTGAGTCCTGAGATCTCTCTGGATTTCTGAAGCTCAAGCTGCGATTAGGAGCGTAAGGTAGGCTTCCCTTTCCCACTGGAAGGGTGGCTTCTGTTCTTAGTTTCCCATCCATAGGCATAGGAGACTGGGGCTGCCAAGGGCCCTTCAGAATGTTCTAGTAAGATCAAGCCTGGTGATCTGGATCTGCTAAGGCATGAGGCTGTTTCTCTTATCCATTAACGTATTAGGGAAGAAGATTCTGAGAACTTTTCTGTGTAGCTGACCCATTAGGGTGTCCATCTTGAAATTCTGGACATTCTCCATATCGTCTAATTCTAAACTTTTACATTTATTCTTAGTTTTTATTCTTATTTTTAATGAAGTATAGTGGACACAAGTTGTTATCTTAGTTTCAGGTATACAACACAGTGATTTGATAACTCTATACACTACGCCACGTCCCACAAGTGTGGCTACCACCTGTCACCATACGATGCTCTCACAATCCCAACCCTTTTTCTCCTTTCCTTTTCTCCTCTTCACGGCGGAACAGTATTATGGCAATCCCTCCATAACGATGTCCAATTCAAGTCTATTCTCTTCCTCCCTATCAAAAGAATAGGACTATAAAAGACAGCACCTTATACTTTATAACCAGAAAACCTCATGCTCATCATTTTATTATGTTTTTTTTTTTTTCCCTTGTGGCACAAATATTGAAGCAAAATTAAGGGCGATTAAAACTTTGAGGTGTGAGTTACATGTTACTGGATTGTGCCTCTCTTTTAAGACAGAGAGAACAGAGTAGGTCTTCAGCTCAAATGTTGCTACGATATTGAGAAAGGAAGCAGAGGAGGAAGTAGATAAGCAGCAACAAGGAGCAGCTAGTGGGAAAGGGCAGTCACAGAGACGTGGCAAAGATCCCAGAGCCACTTTGGTCTGTGATTTTTGCTGGGCATTTTCACTCAGCCCCTGCTCAGCTCACTAGCGTGACCTCTGGTCCTGGTATCACCAAGTGTATGATTGTGATTCTGCTTATTTCTTATCTGTATCACCAGCCGGCTCTTCATTTACTTACTCATTTCCTAGTTTGGATTCTGAGACCCCTTTCTAATTCCATTTCCCTTCTTAATAAGCTTAAATGGTTCCTCTGCCTATAAGATGAAATTGCATGTACAATTAACTGCAGTACACTAAGCTAACAATAGCTAGCATTTATTGAGCCCCTTTTAAGTGCACAATGCTGAGTGTGTTATATGGATGACACTTAAATATCACAACTGTCCTGTGGAGTTGGTGTTATTAATCCCATTGCACAGATGAGGGATCTGAGGCTCCCAAAGCTAAGGGACTTACTTAGGGTTGAAGGTCTTCCCATTGGTGAGGCCAGGACTTAAACCGGGGTTCTCCTGATTCCAAAGTCATTACCCTCACAGTAGGATATGCCACGTTGTGCTCATTCATCAATTCATTCATTTACTTAATTGACATTAATGGTACTTTTATCAACAAATTATTATGTGAAGACAAATGTAGGAGCAATTAAGTCTGCTAGAGACATTAAGGAGGGCCAGTATGTGAGGGATAAGTAGAATTGTTTCAAGTAGTGGGAGTGTGGGTGTGAGCAGCGGGTAGCCTGGATTTTGGAAGATGTCTTGGCTAGCATAGCAAACATCAGGGTGAACGAATAGATATTCAGTCTGCAAGGAAGCATTCTGCCACGGCAAATAAGAAAAAGAAACCAAACCCTGTGAGAAATGTTCTTTTCTTTGATCTGGTCCAAACCTACCAACTTTTAGAAAGAAATTGTATGATTCACTATAATTTCCTTTGCAGAAAGGAATGTTGGTATGGGGAGGGTGGAACGCATATTTTGTCTTAGAAATCTACAGCCTCCTAAACAGGTATTTCTTCAGATGACAGTGAGGCTAGACTCTAGGGAAGGCCATACATTGGGGGAATTAGCAAAGCTATCACCTGAATCTTCCTTTCACTGGACTCTTCTAGTAGGTGAAGCATGCTAAACATTGGGGGCGGGCGCTGCATGAAAGGAGAAAGGATCCTGATGAGAATTATGTGGCCAAGAGTCTCCTTTGTTATCTGGGAGCCCCCAGCATCCTATCAGGGTAGCCAGATTTCACGGGCATGGCCACTTCACTTGACGGGGGGAGGCTAACTCTGTCATGCTTTTATGTCCATTGCCCCTGAGCCACAATCTGCCTTTGAAGGGGTCCATTTCATATGATGGCGAGTCTAGAACTCACTACCTCTTAGCGTGCCCATTTGCAGAGACAGTGACTGATGCCTCATTCTAAAACAAACATGCATGAACGAAAACAACCAGCCAGCTCCGACAAAACCCATCTCCCAGCAGCTCTCCCAAACCTCACACAAACAATTGACTCAAACACAAAACACACACGCATTATCTTGTCAAATGCTTCTCTTCCTGTCTCAGTTTCTCAGGCTGACTGCAATCTTTACTCCTTCCTTTTCCTACTTTTCCTCCTTCCTTTACTCTGTGCCTGTTACCATTCTTCTTGGGATTCATGAGAAATACGGTTGTTCCCTACCCACCCCCGCTGCCATGTCCAAATATGAAATTACCATGATTTCTCCTCTTGCTCTCCTGAGGCTACTTCTCCTAACACAAAAATCAAATCATATCCGATGGCCTGGGGGCAGTTTATCTGAGTGTGCAGGGTCACTGGCGACATCCCACTCCTTATTTCTGGTCCTAGTTCCCATTCCTCCTTTAGTATATCATTGGGGTTCTCTGGTAATTTTCATTTGTACCTTTACTGTATTATTTTTAAAACTCAGAAGGTACACAATGATTCCTTAAGAGAGTCTCCTAATGGTTTATTCCACTTCAGAGAAATGGCTCAGGAAATAGACCCACCGTTCTACGTTCTCTCTCCGCTTGCAATGGAACCCTTGTTAATTTTATTGGATTGGGTAACTTTGAAAGCCTCAAGAACCCACCTATGACTGTGAGTATCCCTTTCTCTTTTTTCACCATGGCTTCACCAATCTGGAAAGTGGACCCTAGCTTTGGCAATCAAAGCTAGTTAAAGCTATGCTAGTAAATGGCAGATAAGGGTGAACATTTGGCCATCACTTTGGCTCTCATTTCTGTAGGGTCCACCACCACTGACTTCACAGTTCTGGCATGTTTAATAGCTCCTTCAAAGATTTTCATTGTGCAGTTTCTTAATGCAACCATAACGAGCACAGCTTGAAGAATTGCCTCTCTTAAGAGTGATCACAGAAGACAAAACAGCTTGTTCCCAGTTCTCATGTTTTCATAGACTCTCTAGGTGACCTCAGACAGGTCCTATGTCCTTTCTGGCCTCTGCACCCTCAGCTGGAAAGAAGGATTGTGGGCTCGATGCCCTTCAGAGTCCTCCAAGCTCGAATCTTATGACTGCAGAATCTGGTGGGGTGATGATCACTATCAACAGTCTCTTGAGTGAGTCTTGTATCCTCCTGTGAAAAAGCAAACTGCTTTTTGACAACCTGCATACCCTGAGGATCATAAAATCCACAGACTGGAATCACAGAGCCAACCGGTGTGAGGCCGATAGCGGAAGAAAATCATGACTTCCAAGGAAAGCAAGCAGTCCGCCCACACTGGTCTGCAGTCACCCGTCCACACCCAGAGACATGATAACTGTCCTCTCCCTGCACAGCCCGATGGCTCACCTTCCTCCTTACTGTCTGTTTATAGAGCAGTGAAGACTTAGAAATTACAGTAGCATTTTATTTGGCCCTAGGATCCCCCTGCAACAGAGATGAATGATTTTCTATGCTCGGAGCAAAACTGGAGGATCTTACTCTTGCCTTTTTTTTTCCCCCTGCTCTGTGAAACTTTCCATCATTGATCAATTTCTCTTCTGCTCTCACACTTCATCCTTTTCCTATTCTTCATGTCTCAGGTAAGGTATTTCGGTCAGGCGGCACTTTCCACGGGCCCCTTCCATAACTCTTCACATCTGCGCCGTATGCCCTGCCCCAGATATATTACTAAAGGGACCTCGAGATAGGAGGGCATGTGGCCTCAGGTTCCTTGTTCCTGCTAAATTTAATTTCACACTCGCTATCTCGAACAAACCATTTCCCTCCTCTGTTTGTTGCCTGCATTTTACCTCATATGAAGTAAAGATAATAACACCTTCTGGAGCCCACTGTGGTGTTATGAGGATTAATTAAAGTTCTTTGAAGATGACAAGTCCTGGGCATAGTTCTTATTAGCTAAGCAAAGTACCTGTTTTAATACCCAGGTTCTCTGGGAAGGTCAGACCAGCTCCCTTAAGGGCAGTCCTCTCTCTCATTTTTCCCATATTACTTTCTGCCAGCTCCAGAAGGCAGAGGACCTGGGGGTGTTCTTTGGAGAATGTGCTTTTTCAATGGGATTAAACCACATAAATAATTGAAAAGTGCCAATGTGCCTGAAGAGTGCAAAGCCCCTTCTCATTATTGCCCGCCTTCCCAGCCACCTCTGAGGAGCCATGATTCAGAGCTTTCAATGGGTTTCTGAGGTAAACACGGCCATGCAGAGGCCAGGGCTAATTAATTCTGGGTATATACATGCCATTTTGCTCACTCCAGAATATTTTACAATGTTGTATATACAAAAACAAAGAAGATTGGTTCATCGATTCTCGCTTCAATGACAGAAAACCTGAAGTAAAAAGATAGGAATGCCATTTCCTTCCGGTCACAGAGAGGAGATGAAAAAAAGGCACAACCTTGATTCTTTTGAGTGGGAGAATTCTGCTAGTGTAAAAGATAGCTTTTTAAAATTCAGAACTGTCCACCCCTGGCCTGAGCTCTCCTCTTTTGAGTAGTACCAGTTTGGTGATGGGATAGCCTAGGAACTAATGAAAACATATGTTTTCAAGTTTCTGGATGTTTCTCACCTGCCCCAATCTCTGCCTTCTCATTATGAAGTTAAAAAAAAGAAAGAAAGAAAGAAAGAAAAAAAAAAAAAAAACAATTCCTACTTGGGGTGTCCACTCTGGTCTCCCTTTTGTAAAACCTAACATCCTCTCTGTCAGTCTTAAAGCACGATGTCCCAAGGACTCCAGATACAATCTGTCCAGCCTGGAGCAAACTGACTTTCTCTCCCCCTTGTCCAAAGGGGGACACACTCCTCCATCTTACACGAGACACGTCAGACCAATGACTCACATTATATTTAACATCAACCGACACTGTTCCCATCCGTTTTTGCCTCCTGCTAATGAGGATTTTTTTTTCTTTATCTCTAACTGGTGGAATTGATTTTTGACCTGTATGCAAGACTTCACGTTTATAGATATTCATTTAGCATTCTGGTCCCAGCCTGTTTTTCTCAGCTTGATTAAATCTTTATCAACCCTGACTTTTCCTTGCAGTCTATAAGCTAACTCTTTCTCCCAGCGGTGGGAATGTTGATCCCTTTCTTTCCTTTTATTACCTTTGCCGATGTCTGGTCTGCAGAGGAAGACAACTCGGGAAAAATAAAGCAGAAGCAAGGAGAATGAGAGCTGATAAGTAAAATAAAGCATAGAAAGGAGAGTAACAGTGGAAAGAAGGAGACTTCAAAATTTCCTAATGTCTTAGCAACACCTTTCTAAAGGTATCAGTGTTGCAAAATAAGGAGAATTCAATGCTCCTCCAACCAGACAACAGGAACTTGGCTAATATGAGATGAAAAGGGCAAATTTCTAATTTTGCTGGGATTTTCTCTCCCTTGTTATAACTTCGTTCTCCCTGTGTCGTTTTTACCTTCGTGTTTCCCATCAGGAAGAAGGAAAAGGCCTTGCTAATTTAGGGCAAAAAGCCTTTTAATGGCTCATATAGGGGAATCATACCTTCTTTCCCTGTCCCCCATTCCTGGGAGTCCTTACTGATGCAGAAACTCTTCTGTTATTTTCTGGGGATCTGCATTATAGCATCACCTACCATCAAGCTATTAGTTTCCTGACTATTAAGCTTCCTTTGGCTATTAAAAGTTCACCCCTCTACCCTCTTTTGGAAATGAAGCTACAGGGATTGTCTTTCATTTCTATTTTTATTAAAAAAAATTTAATGCATTGCCATTTTACCCTCTTGCCTGCAATGATTGCATAAAGAACCAAACACCAGCCAAGAAGAAGTCTTAAGTAATCCTTCGAGAAATAAGAGAAGTCATAATTGAATAATCTGCTACCCGCAGTAATTATCTGGGTTACAAGCTTTCCTCGGGTACCTTCATGCCAGATGGGGCTTGAGATAGCCCCGTGCTCTGGGAAAAAGGAAGAACGTAGCCGAGAGAAGACAAAGTAGAAGGCAGAGTATCTTGTAAAAGCCAAAGCTTTAAAAAATTAAAGTTGTAATAGCACAAAAATTGCTTTTTGAATTGGGCGCGTGCAAGTCTGTCTCCAAAATGCAGTTGAGGTTAATAGCCTGGGGAGGCCTTGGCTTCAGCCTCTCTACAAATGTAAGAATTAGGTATGTGTGGTGCTGGCTAGAGGCTCAAGGCAGGTCTCAGAAAGGGACACTATGCCATTTCTATTCCCTTAAATCCACAATAATAATTTAGCAGGATAATTTAAAATCTATTAGCAATAATAATGGTAAATAGTGTAAACAGTGTGGAACATATTAAAATAATTCAAACAAGCAAGAGAAGAGTGCCAATTGTCCCCTTGTCTCCTTTTCACTTGGCTGTGGATTCAGAGAAAAGGCACCAGCGATGCAGGTTTCCATCAGAATAATATGACAAACAGAAGAGAGATAAATTAACTGAGCAGACTTCTCTGCTACCCTCACTCCCCACTCCTTCCTCCTCCTTCTCCCATATCCCTAGGGTAGATAAATGCTGACTTTGCCACAAAATATCTCACAGCTGTTGATTCCTGCTGTCTTAACTTCTAGGTGACACCTTCATTTCCTACTTAGAGGCCTAAGGAACATTCTTTTGACAGGCGGAGCCTGATTAGAAATCCTCAGCAGGGTGTGGGGAGGTCCAGTGGGAGAGGCCCATCTCCACTCCAGTGCCATTCCTGGTGTTACAATGTGTTTGTGAGTCTGGAATCTTGCCTGGGATGTAAGACTTCATAAAAGTTTATGGGCATGAGGTCCTCACTTTTCCCCCTGAGGATTATTTTTTTCCACTTTGGGGGTTTTCAGAAAGCTATTGACCCCTGGAAGGAGAGATGTAGAAATTGGAGGAAGTAAAATGGAAAGGAGTAGGATAGGGTACAGGGGATTGCATATGACACAGACAACCTATGAAGCCAGGAGACAGTTTTTCTCTTGAATAATGGAAAACTCATGACTTACTCTGCACAGTATGCTCTTGTGGGTCTCTCCATGGGTGTCTGTGTGTGCAAATGCTTCTGTGTATAAATAAGAGAAGGGTGAGAGAGACAGAGAGGGTCAACTAGGAAAAACAGGCACCCTTTTCAGCTGCCACCTTTAAATGGCAAGTATGTAAATGCTTGGCAAGTTTGTACCCATGGTCACCCTCCTCTGAGTTGGCAGAAGACACCTCCTTCTCCATAAGACACACTAGAATTCTCTTAATGTACCTAAGAACAAATCCTATGGGCCTTTGTGGTAAAAACAGAAGCAAAACCAAGAAACAAATCAAACAAAACGAAAACAAAAGAAGAAGGAATTTAAAAAAATTATAAAAGTAAGTCCCCCCAGAAGTTCACAGACGCTGTGATACACTCCTAATTATCATTTGCTAATTGATCTGATCTTACCACATCAAAACATGGACAGGTCTTAACCTTCTTCTTAGATAACATTATCCTGGATATAAAGGAGTTTCCTAAATCAATATGACATTGAACAAGGCTGGGCTGGGGAAATGTCATAGGACTCTTTATGATGAGGTGTGCAATAACCAGGACACCTCCAAGGAACATCTGGGAGAAGATGGATTCAAGTGACTGTGGAATTACTCGTGGTGGACCTCGTGTGTACCCACGAACCAGTGACATCTGAGAAAATTCTAGTCATTCTTACCACATTCTATGGTATGACTATGAATAATAAGTCTACAAAAGAAAATCATCATCAACATCTTGAAGACAAGGATTGGAAGGACTTACAGACCTTAGGAGTACACATAGTCCCAAACTCTTATGTCAGAAAGTGCCCAAATTGGGTTATGTTTTGGCACATGGTACTGTTATATACATGGTTCCACCCAAATTTTTAAGGCAGTAAATTCAGAATCTCTTTCCTTCCTTTTTAAAAATTTTTAGTGAGAATGACTTCCATCGATATCAAAATAAATCTGAGAAATGATCAGTTATTATCTGTATGGTCCATTCTTTGGCAACTTGTCTTGGCTTTGGTATGATCATCCCATGATTGGTCATAATGAAGATTTGTCTCTTTCCAATTGACAAAATTGGAAATTGAGAGATAATAATGATGAGTGTTAAGGTCTCTACCTACATAAATAAAATAGGGGAAATTATTTACTATAGAAACCATAATAATAAACTAATACCAAATGTTATCTTAGCCTCTCTCTTCAGTTCAACACCCTTTTTAGAGAAATCAAACCAAATTCCTCTGGAAGAGTATACATCTGCCAATGAAATTAGTTGAACTTGAATTTCTTCTTTTGTTGGTAATAATAGCCATACTTTGGAGTGGGGTCTGATCTGTATTAACATGTTTTTCATAAAAACTAATTCTGTGGGCCATCAAGAAAGGTGAAAAGTAATGTCCATGCTAATAGTCTTGCACACCACAGGACTGACCACATCAATCATGATGTCTTACAAGAGAAAATGATGAATGTCCCCAGTGCCTTTATTTTTTTTTAATGTTTTTTTTTTAAGATTTTTATTTATTTATTTGACAGAGAGAAATCACAAGTAGGCAGAGAGGCAGGCAGAGAGAGAGGAGGAAGCAGGCTCCCCGCTGAGCAGAAAGCCCGATGTGGGGCTTGAACCCAGGACCCTGAGATCATGACCTGAGCCGAAGGCAGCGGTTTAACCCACTGAGCCACCCAGACGCCCGTCCCCAGTGCCTTTAAAGGAGAAAATCCTTTTGGGAATGGCAGTTCAGGATAACTGCACCTAGAATTTGGAAAAAGCACACACACACACACACACACACACACACACACACAACTTGATGTACAAGAGGATTTGACTGAAATCCTAGACTCAGGACTGGAAAGCTAGACAGCTTGGCATTCCTTCCAAATCTCAAAAACCAGTTTTTAGTGGGCCAGTAAAAGGCATTTTCTTTCTCTGAACTTGGTTTCCTCCGGGAAACAGGAAGAATTAAAATCAGTGCTCTGAACCAACAAATCAATCCCATCAGTGAATTCAGTGAATTGTCACCAAAACACACAGCTACCGAAGGACTTCTCTGAGCCATTATTATTTCAGGAGTTATCAAAGTAATTACTACAAGTTCTTCAATCAGTAAAATCTTAGGTGATTGCTCTAGTAACCATTTAAATATACACCTTGGTAAATATTGCTTCCTCTGCATGAAATGTTCCATTTTTTTAAAATCCCCTATTTTTTTAAATTGATTTACCTATTATCTCTTCTGAAAAGCTTCCCTCACACCCTCTATTTCCTCAGTAGATAACATTTTCACCATTTTCTCTGTATAGTTCTTCCACTTGCCATATTGCTTTGTGATTTTAATCCACTAATTAGGCCACTCATTCCACAAGTACCTGTTGACTACTTACTACTGGTTACTGTTCTAGGGCCCGGGATATGGTAGGATTTGAGATAGATGAGGTCACAGAACTCAGGGACCTTTCATCCTCTGAGAAGGAAGACGGATAAGAAGCATTTCACATGTTTCTGCAGGAAGTGTACTCCTTCCTGGGTCTGCTTACACAGTGACTACACATGATAGGCGTGCAACACGTGTTGGTCAGGCTGGATTTAATTGGGAGTATAACGTTAGGGCCCCTGAATCCCCTGCCTCCTTGATTTGGGGGCTCTGTCCTGGTCATATACCTGAGAGTCTTCCACAGATGTCTCATCTGTCCTCACAGGTCATTTCTGCCTAGGCTGAGACCGGGTGTCCTCCTCCGTTCTGGTTATTACTCATGAATCTCTTCTTGAGCGTCTATTGCCTCTCTGCTCAGAGCTGCTCCCTGGACATTTTGTTCGGCATCCAAATACGCTGCTTTTGTTGCCTACAACAGCTCCCTGCTTTCTGCTTGGCATGAGTCTCTGCTGGTCATGTTACCACTGAGCCCTGGGCTGTTGAGCTCTATGGTCTTCTGCTCCTATTGGTGCCAGCATTTCCTGGGCTGTACCCGTGTGCTGGCAGCTCCCCTAAGGCTACAGAGAACACTGTGGAAATGCACCGACATAGAACAACCCTCCTCTGAGCCTCAACTTTCACTGCGGATGCTTGGTGCCCACTGCTCAGAATGTCCTGGGGCTGCCTGTGGCACTCACTGTTGTTCCCTTTCAGGCCATGATGGCTCACATTTCTTTTTTCAAGTTTGAAAACAACTTTCCTTCCTCTGAGCTTCGCCTTCCTAAAGTGGCTCTTCTGTAGGTTTGCTTGGACCCAGAAATGTTCACTTTTCACTTATACAGCAATTCATTCCCTAAGGTACAGGTGAAATACGAGCGGAATTGAGTCTGGGGGGAATTTACTGAGAGTCATATTGTTATTATCAATCGATACAATATCAATTGATATGATATTGACATGTTATATCAAGTAACCATATTGTTACTTGAAACATTTCTCCTTTTTATTCTCCTCTCTGGCTTCCAAGTACCTCTATTTTGTCTGATTCATTTCCCCGTGATGGATTTTCTCAGAGACCCTGAAATCCCTGCAGGGACTCTCAATTTAACCAAGCATGCACTTGGATCCCAAATGTGTACACAATTCCAGAAGTGTCCTAGCTCCCACGTGAACCAATGGATGCATAGAGATAATGGACAGGAATGGCAAAAAAGGTGAGTATGTTTTTTGGTTCAAAACAGGTGAAAACCCCTGCCCACGTGGGAACCCCAGTGCAGGTTTACAAGAGGAGATTAATTAGGCTTAGAAACCATTCTATGTGCTTCTCCAGAAATCATTCACAATGTAGATTTTCTAATTATTCTTGGTTTATCCACCCTTTAATTCACCTTATTTTCTCATCATGACATATCTTTGAAATATGTACTATTTGCCTTATTTTAACCTTTGAGGTACTGAGTTTCAATCTTGTAAATAAAAGCAGCAGAGAGCTCATACACTCTGACTCAAAGACAGTGCTTGTCCTGCTGGTCTATTGTGCCCTTGTACATACCAGGCCTGCAACATAAATCTTCAATATTATGACTCCTGCCTCTATCTAAATCAGCGAGACCCAGAAAAGCTAAGTGAGGCACCGTTTGACCTCTGTGAGTCTCCAGGTGGTCCTTAGGTTAGCAAAGCTACCCTTACTTCCGGTGTGTGTGTGGGTGGAAACCTTAAGAAATAATCCTCTTTCTTTCTTGTACTGCATCCACTTCAGTAAGAAACCACAGGGGTAAACCTGATAACCTTGTTTTGAGCAACTTCTAACTATTCCTCCTACATTAACTAATCTCTTTTTTTAAAAGATTTTATTTATTTATTTAAGACAGATTGAGTTAGAGAGAGTGGGAGAGAGCACACAAGCAGGGGCAGAGGGAGAGGGAGAAGCAGGCTCCCCACTGAGCAGGAAGCCTGATGCAGGGACTCGAACCCAAGATGCTGGGATCATGACCTGAGCAGAAGGCAGATGCTTAACCGACTGAACCACCCAGGGGCCCACATTAGCTGATCACTGAAGAGTGTTCTCCTATCAGAATGTAAATAATGGGAAGAGAAGATGGTGATGCCTATGTCTGAGTACTAACCCTAGATCAGTTTTGACAAGCAAAGTTGAATCATCCGTGGAGGACTGACAATGAAATCCCTGTCTCAGTTTCTCTGTGCTCTGACCAGATAAAGTGGATACCAAGGACCAATGAAAGGAAAATGTGAATCATGGAGACAACGGAAGAACATCTAAGAGTAGACTAGTTTAAGGCGATGACCTAAAGATAACCTCAAACTGGGCATGTTCCCTCAATGGTATGCCTTAGGTACATAGATTATGCATTCTTGATCTGGTTTGTTGTCACCAAGTAATGATGGGAAGCTAGTCAAGAAAGTACAGTGTCTTTGCATGACCACTACCTCAACTTCCATACACAACATTTTCCCCCCAAGAGAGATGAAGCTGGTTGGCAATACATATATTTTAAAGATTTTATTTATTTGTTTGTTTAGAGAAAGAGTGAAAACAGAGGGAGGGCCAGAGACGGAGGAAGAGAGAGATTTTAAGCAAGCTCCACACCGAGCGCAGAATTCAATCTCATGGCATGATCTGAGCCAAAATCAAGAGTTGGATGTTAACTGACTGAGCCACCCAGGCATCCCCAGTCAGTCCCCAGCAATATATTAATGTGTGTTGCATAGTCTGCAGCTGCCTGACCACCTAAACACAAACAGAAAGACTATACAAATAGTCAGAGCCCTAGGCTATGACTGCTCTTGCCAAACCAAATTGGCAGGTGGACAAAAAGAAATGGAATGGGAGACAACAGATGTCTCTCATGTGGACTATCTGATGTCACCTCCATCAACAAGAAAGGCTGGTTCTCATGGCTATTGGACAGGCTACTGCACATCCAGCCCTTCCTAGAACTTTCAGTGTGTAATAACCTGAAAAAGACATCATCCTTCTTCATTCTTCCACTATCCCTATCAGTGGCCCTCTGGAGAATTCATATATCTTGATAGGGTGAGTTATGAGTATGTCATGGGAAGAGGGATGAGTTTCTTCAAAGCCTTGAAGTCCCAGATCAAATTCACAGGGCTGGATGCCACTGGGTGATTTCATCCATCTAGCACCACAGGGAATAAAATAGGGGTTTATTTCTCTAAAATTGGTCGTGTGTTTTTCTCTCATTAAAATGTGCTTTCCTTTCATTTTATTGACAGTTCTGAGTTTGTGTGTTCCCTCTGGAAGGGATTCCAGGTTCGGAAGTCCCTTATCATCCAGCTTTATGCTTTTCTGAACCTCATATTAAAATGCTGGCTTGTTTTTGGAATCAAACTCCCTACCTCATGCATTAACAATAAGTGAACCCATAACTATATTTCAGAGGCCCAAAGGGATGTCCTTACAGAATATCCATTACTCCTGAGGCCTTGTCACTCCTTCACATTGGGTTCTAAAGCCAGGAACGTGCAGTGTGGACTGAATGCCCACGCATGACTTCATAAAAATAAAGAAAAAATAAACAATGTGTCTGAAAATTATCAGGATATCAAGTTTTATCATTTGAAGGCTCACAGATGACTTCTTCAGGATAAAACTCAAGCCAACCTTGGAAAGCAATCAGTCTCTTTTGCTTTCAGAAGAGCCTTCTAGCTTGAAGGCAGTGGACAAAAGAGGCCCTTCCCTGTTGAGTGGACCCTCCCTTATATATTTCCTGGGCCTTCCTTGTCAGTGCTGGTTGTTTGTAATGGGTTTGGCTCACTCTGCAGAGGCTGTGTCTCTTCGGGACATGACTAAGAAATGCTAATACAAGATGAAGAGCATGTTTCAAAGGAAACCAGGTCCATGGAGAAGAGTCCCCACCAAGGATATATTGGGCTTTGTGGGCCCTACAATGTACACAATTCAAGGTATCCTATTAAAGAAAAACAACACAAAATTGCAAATGCAAAATTAAGCAGGAGATTTTTATAGGCACCCAAAAAGTGAGTGGTTTTTGTTTTTTGGTTTGTTTGTTTTTGGTTTTTTGTTTAACTAATATCTATACCCAATTGGGGGCTTGAATTCACAATTCCAAGATTAAGCACCTTATGCTCTACCAACTGAGCCAGCCGGGTGCCCCTAAAGTGAGTAGTATGATAAACAAATCTCATTAGCTTTTTGCCAAATCTGCCTTTAGTGTTTGCCTTAACTCCTTGCACCCATGCATAAGACTGGGGCTTCTTGACTTGTAATATGAAACATACTATCCAATATGTAACATCTATGGCAACTCCTCAACACATTGCATACTTATAAGGACCTTCGACCTGGGTTCATAAATGATAAAGTGGCTCCAAGTCCATTTAGTTACACTTGACTCAGCAGTGAGAAACCAAAACAAATATAGCAAAACAAAACAGCACTAAAATCACCACATAGAGCCCAAGTACAATTGCCAGACTTTCAATGTTCTCCATTTCCTGTTGTACTAAACGTATACTTTGAATTTCTCCAATAGAACATTTTAAATAGCCAATCTTCTCTCCAGCAAAGTCATCTTCCTTAAAGTCTGATAAGTACATGATTGTTGTGTCCACGCCTTTGCTCATGTTGGAGAATCTCCTCTCTCTTTCTTTTAATATCTCTCAGTGGTATACTCAGTGATTCTCCACCTGTCGTCCATAGACACAGGAGTCTCTGAGACCCTTTCAGAGGCTAGTCCTGAAATACCCACATATTCCCTGGCCTGGCATTTGTACTAATTACTCAAAAGCTGTGCTAGATAAAACTAGTCACTGCCATGCATTTATAAGAAAAAGGAAGAAATGGAAAAAAATATAAGTTCCACATAAGACTGTCTTATTGCTGTTACTAAATATTGATCACTGAGTACTCAGAGTTTTAATATTCTGTGTTCAAAATGGGATGCATGCATAAAACACTTTAGGCTTATCTAGGTGGAATGCAGACAGGCATGAGATGAGCCACACCAAAGTAGAAGCTTTAAGAAACATAACAATAAACAGAATATGTGAAGGAATAAACTATAGAAGCTATTAGAACTAAGGACGAGGCTCAGGGATACTGTAGATTATATAAGATCAGTATGCAAAGATTGATTGTAGTTCTCTACATTGGCAGCAGAATGAATATTCTGAAAATAAAATTTGGAGGAAAAACTGTATTTGAAATACCATCAAAAATAACAAAATACTTTGCATAAATTTAACAAAAGTGTGAGACGTATACCCTGAAATCTACAAAACATTTAAAAACAATAAATAAAAGAAGATATAAATAAACGGAAAGCTCTCCTATGGTCATTGATCAAAGACTTCATACTGTTAGGATGTCATTACTATACAGATTGATTCACATATTGAACACAATACCTTCCAAATTCCCAGCTGGGGTTTTTGTAGAAATTGATGAACCAATCTTAAAATCCATATAGAAATGCAGAGAACTCAGAATGACCAAAACAATCTGAAAAAGAAGAAACAAGTTGGAGGATTTTCACTTCATGGATGAAACCACGTTAGTTAGTCATGAAACTAAGACAGGTTGCTTTCTTATATACTATATGCTTAACTAAAAGCACAATCAATCAATCAATCAATCAAATAGCCAATTATACTATGTCAGAATTAAAAATTACTATACTAAAAAGAATACCATCATCAAGAAAGTGAGGAGACAACCCACGGATTAAAAGAAAATGCTTGAAAATTACGTATCTGATAAGAGATGTGTACCCAAAATATTTAAAGAATTCTTATAACTCATCGAGAAAAGAACAAATGGCCCATGCAAAAATTATAAAAAAGGTTGAATAGATTTCTCCAAGAAATTTTTTTAAAAATGGCCAAGAAACTTCTGAAACAATGCTCAACCTCATTAGGCTTTAAGGAAATGTAAATCAAAATCATGACATAACATTTTATACTCACTAGGATGCTCTAATAAAAAGGACTGACCATGTATGTCAACTATCCTTCAATTAAAAAAAAAAAAATCTGACCACAAAAAGTGTTCACAAGAATGCAGAGAAACTGGACTGTCCATGTGATGAATTATACAACTGTGTAGTTACTTTAGAAAAGAATTTTGTAATTCCTTAAAATGTTAAACACAGTTACCTTATTACCCAGTCATTTCTTCCCTACATATACACCCAGAAGAAATGGAAATATATATCTACAATGAAAACTTGTACACAAATGTTCACAGCAGCATTAGTCATAATAATAAAGTGGAAATAATCCCAATGTCGATCAATTGACAAATGGTTAAATAAAATGTGACAAATGCATATGTTAGAATCTTATAAAAATAAAATGGAGTTCTGACACAACCACAACATGGATAGGCCTTGAAACCACGTGAAGCAAAAGAAGCCAGTCGCAAAAGACCATTTATTATATGCCTCCGTTTAGACAAAATGTCCAGAATGGTCAAGTCCTTAGAGACAGAAAGTAGATTAGTGTTTATCTGTAGCCCAGGTTAGGGCGAGAAGGAGGGTCAGTGACTGCTAATGGAGACACAGTGTCTTTTGGGAAGGATGAAATGTTCTAAAATTTGATTACAGTTGCAAAACCCTGAAAATATGCTAAAACACACCACAGTGTACAATTTAAATAGGTAAATTATATGGTACATGGATTATAGTTCAGTGAGGCTGTTCAACAACACTGTCATGTCCTGACAGATCTCTACCATAAACTCCAGGACATCCTGTTCTCCTGTACCTGCCAATACTTTTCTCACACACGTAGCTCTTTGAGTGTTTACAGTCTGCCCTGCACTATTTACCATTCAATCACATGTTCATTGAGCAGTTCTGAATGTCTGTTACAAGTTAAGGGCTGCTCTACATAGGGGTTAAAAGAAGCAGTACAATAAATTAAAAAATTAAATGTTCACCTTCCCTAGTCTCATGAAATGTATCATTTATTAGGGAAAAGGGGCTGTAAATTTTCATAGTCATACTTTTTTCCTTCATCCACTGTTTCCCTTTTGTTTTTTTCCCAAATGTATGTCAACGACTAACTAATTTATACTGGTCCTCACAATGCTTAGCTCAGTGCTGAGCACTTTGTAACACTACAGAAAGTGCTTGGAGACTAGCTGGAAAGTATCCGAAATGTATCTTGAATGATAGCAATTTCTAAAAAAAAAAAAAAAAAAAAAAAAAAGTAGGAAGTGCTTCCAATACTTGGGCATTTACTTCGACTTTGGCAATACTGGAAATGAGGAAAGAGGGAGGTCCTCCTTCATCTGACTCTGGACACATTTCCACATGGGATGAGCAGTGTCCTTGCGTTGACCTCCATGGATCATGTAGTCACCACCATCGCTGGAGTTCTGATCATCCCACTCATGTAAGTGCTCTCTAGGGTTCCATTTCCTCAAAGCGATTGGCACCCCATACTGAACAGTAATCAAAAAGTGACCCCGTAAATCTCAGGCTTCCCGCTTCATTGTGCATACCCTGGTTCCCTGGGAGGGGCTCCTGGGATTTGCTGGCAGCTCTCCATTCAGGCTATTAAACTGTGAAGATTGGAGCTAATTGAGTTGCATCCTTTCTTGGTGCTGTATCTCCTCTGGTAGGGTTTCTGGTCACTGAGCCTGATAGCTCAGGAGGTACAAATAAGGACAGTGGAGACCAGGATTAGAGTGCCTGACACATTTACATTCACCAAATAGAAGACACAATTAACTTGCAATTTTGTGAGTCTTTCTGAAATTATCTTTCTATTTAAACAAAGTAAGCAGAAAGATGTCTGAACTAATGAGATGGGGTCTGAGTAGAGAAATGGGGGTGGTTATGGAGATGTGATCATCCCCATGGCGTGAAGTCTGAGCGGATAACCAAAGCCTGTGAAGCCCCAGGGAGGAGGCTGTCTCATTATAACCATACCCCCTGGAGTTGTTTTATAGTCTGCACAAAACTTTGTTCAGAAAAAGAAAGGAAGGTGTCATTTTTCGTTTGGAAGGGAGATGAAGCTGACAGCTGAGACTCTACCATCAATCTGATCATCTTGTTAAATAAGGGCTTGGAATTTTCCTTCGTAAGTAAAAACTCCCTATCGTGAATATTCTCTTTTAACAAAAGCCATAGTGAAATTAGGCTTAAGGTCATGGAATTGAGTGGGCAATCCATCTGCAAATAATTATCGGATGTTTATTAAGTCATAGCCTGGTGCTAGGCCTCTCTGGTGTGGAGTGCAAACAAACACAGGGCAAATACCTCCACTCCAGAAGACTTACCAACTTGCAGGAAAGACGTGCTATAGTCAAATAAAAGTCACAGTCCTCATAGTTTTAGAGTATTTTAATTTTCCTGAACATTTTTACATAGCTGGTCTCACTTAAACAACAATTACAACAGGACATTTGGTGACCATCACAGTTAGACTGGAAACACCAACCTGATTTGTTCTATGTCACTTGCTTAGTAAATGATGGAGTCTAAACCAGAAACAAACCCTTTGCTCTTAGAAGAGATTGTTTTTGCTGCAACAATGCTTTCACTTACTTCAAACTAGCCAGGACAGACGACATGTAGGCCAGGATGATGAAGTTCCCGAAATTCCACTGGTTACACTCTATTGTCTCGGGTTTCTGTGGTGAAATGCCTACACACAAGAATACTCCCAGCAAATGAATGTTCTCGTGTTTCCACTTGTTAATTTTTTATGTAGGGCTTTGGCCCCCATCCTGTGTGATGTTCGGATGTGATCTCAGCTGGGCCTCATGCAACCCCAGGCAACTTTTGTTTCTTTGCTTAAAGCCTAGATTTAAAAATCAAAGAAGCAGCCTGAACGTATCTCCTGTCACCAGGCTGTGCCTTTATTCCAAACAAGGCCGAGGAAGATCCCACTTCTCCCTGTGGCAGAGTCTCCCTTGCCACATGTGAAGAACGGGCAGGAGGAAAGAGAGATCCAAAACATAGCACGAGAGTCAGAAGGAAAATGGACAGCATTCCTTGTTCCAAGGAAAGGTAAGTAAGTCCCCTGTTATTTCTTTAGTGCCAAACTCCATGTCGTCTCTTTCTGCAGAGTTCTTCCTTTTAATCTGATTTTTAACCCAAATAAAATTTTTTTCTTTTAGATTTGTTTATTTGAGAGAGAGAAAGAGAGAGAGAAAAAGAGTAGGGAGGGGTTAAGGCAGAAGGAGAGAATCCTAAACTGAGCATGGAGCCTGACAAGGGGCTCAGTCAGCCTGAGAGCATGACCTGAGAGCATGACCTGAGCCAAAGTGAAGAGTCTGAGGCTTAACAAACAGCCACACAGGCAGCCTGTTTTTTAACAAATTCCCTTCTGTTGCTTTAGGCAGCAGAGTAAACAGGGGTTAATCATAGATTCTTTCATTCCACTTAATGGATTCTAGCTGCAGAACAAAAAAAAAAAAAAAGGTGTTACCAGTCAGATTTGGTGTATTAGCAGCACTCACACATTCCTAAATTTGAGCTGCCGACCCTGGCTTAGGAAAGATGGAGCCAGAAATCAGTGGGTGGACTAGAAGTCTGGAGTACCAGGAAAACACAGGTGCACTATCAATGACTAGTGTGTTGTTAGGCAGCAGAAAAGTTAAGGCCAAGGGTTGGATACCGGAAGAATAACTGAGGAATGCCAAGACCAAAAAAGGCAAAATCAGAGAGATAGAGAGACAGAGAAGGAAAAGACAGTGCCTTAAAAACTAATGGGTTAAAAGAAAATACCAAAACCACTTTCCAAAACCACATTCTGTCTTTAATTCAGTCACTCATTTTAGAAGACAGAGTTTTCTTCCTCCAACACCTGACATGCCTTGTATTGCTAGTTTTTGCTTTCTCTTTCTGCTGTCAAATATAAGCACAGAGGACCTATCAGGGTGGATTTTGTTTTAAGCACACAGATTTAACTGGATGGAAGCTAAGGTGTTTAAAGGAGAAGGAGGTTTTTTTTCCCTCCTTCCCCCATTTAGTCCACCTGATTTTTCCTTTCTGATGTAAATTTGCAGCTCCTTGAGATAAAAGCGATGTGACCCTCCTTTTTCTTACTCCCTTTGCTCCCTACTCTGGGAGATGCCTCAAACAGTGACAAATCTTATCATGTGGATAATTGAAATATACAAGTACTCCATTGGCAAAACTACACAGATGTTTTACCTTTTCAGGAGGAAGAAAGCCTTCTGATTTGTTACACACACAAGCAAGTGGTTACCACTTGACCAGACTCACGTATATACGTACATACAGCTATGCATCTATCAGGGATCAGGAGTTACTATGGATGGGTGTGGAATCCATTCTGCTAAGCCTTGACTTACAAATGAGGACTGTACCAGCTCAGGGTTTTTCATCTTTACAATGGAGCAAAACCCAATAACATTCTGAAGAAACCGTATTCTGAATTCTGAATTTACCTCTTGCACTGAGCTAGTGATCATCTCTGGTAATGTTTGCAGCAGCCACCTGTTCACAATGGTAAACAACTGATATACTTCCAACCCTGTGGTATCCATAAACCATTCTGGTTTTTGCCTTCAGTTCAGTATCCAATATATTACATGAGATAGTCAATACTTTAGTATAAAATAGGCTTTGTGGGAAATGATTTTGTCCAACTGTAGGCTAATATAAGTGTTCTGAGCATGTTTAAGGTAGGCTAAGCTATGATCTTTGGTAGGTTAGATCATAGGCTAAGCATTTTTGATATTAATGCACTTTTGATATTTTCAGTTGTGATGGGTTGATGGGATGCAAACTCATCACAAGTTGAAGAAAATCTGTAACAGGATGGTATTGCAAAATTTTCTAGGCACAGTTTTGTTTAATTCTGTTTCATCTTGTGTAGAAATTGTCAAGATGTCTTCCTTGACCATATTAGTGTAAAGATTTAGTGTAGGTATTAGGCTAATGATATTTCTCCTTCTTTGCAGTGATCTCGCATAGCCCTGACACACAATGAAAAGGTTGGTAATGATTGGAACACAATGGTTTGATAAAACCCAGAGCTCAGATGTAAAATTAAGGTCATCGAAACTCAAGGCACAGATACTAATGACAGCAAAGCAGAAGAGGAGAGAACTAAGTCTTCTGATTACCTTTTGATGAAGATGTCTATGAATTTTTTTTTCCTACTTGGCATCAAATCCTATTGGCCACTTCCTTTTATGTTCTAGACTTAGCATACCTAGCCTATTTTTTAACTTTACAATTAAGGATTTGTTTGCAAAGGAGTTGTCGAAAAGCAGTTCTCTGGGTTGAGCAGGAAGTATCCCATGAGTAAGAAAAGCACTGGCTCATTGAAAGCTTTAGGTGAGCCAGGTTTAAATAATCAAGAGCACAGCAGGACGTGGGTGAGTAGGGGCCAGAAACACTAATGAGGCACACGGAGGAGGGCAAGATGAGCCTCTTAAGTGAGGCTGGAGAAGAATGGGCTCCAAGGTCATGGAAAAGGAAGAAATGATAGTAGGAGAGGAAAGCCCACTCAGGGATCAGAAACGATAGAAACAAGGACAAAAAAATGTCCTACTGCAGTGTGGTTCAGAAAATGGAGGGAAGAAAAGAGACTTGTCAAGCCCAGTTATAAAAATGTTAATATCAGGGCAGAACTGATACTGAGACCCAAAGATGCACAGTGGTTTCCCCAATGTCCTGTGTCTTGCCAGAAAGTAGATGGCAAGAGTCTGTCTCATCATCTGAAATTATTTTATGGAGAATCTGTCTTCCTTTAAAGAAGCCAAACTTTTTTGCTAATTGCTTACATCTCTCCCTTGTGGGGAGATGTATTATTTCTTAATAATAATGCCTTATAGTTGTATAGAACTTTACTACTTATAGGACAGCTTCGTATACATTCTATCACTTATTGCCTAGAAAGGAGTACTATCTAGACCTCTGAAAAACTGTTTAGGACATCACTGCTTCAGTTCCAAGTTCAAGTCCAGAAACCAAGACAAGTCCATTTGAGAACATGAAGAGACATAGGACTAAAATGCAAAAGACTTCAGTTCCAGAAACTGTGCTTCTGATCCAGACAAAGGTGAGCACGATCTAGATAGTAGATCATCGCATTGGACTCTTGGAATATTTTCTCCCCTTTACCAATCTATCTTGACTTCCCTGGTATGCTGCCCCTAGAAATAGCAAGGAGGCCCTAGTTAGGAAGCCCCCTGCAATTTGCTGACAAAAGACAATTTTTACAAAGGGTTGTATATTTGAGCCACAATTAACATGTTGATAGTTTGGAGGTCAGGTGACTTCCCCAAGATGGAGGGCAGAGAGAGGCATACATTTAGCGTCAATGTGTTGTTAATGTCATGCTAAGACCCTGAGTTTTTAGAATAAGAATGCTTGAATTTAAACCTACCGTGTTGTGTATAATTGGCAAACAAGTTTACCCTTGTGTCAGATTTCTCACTGAAATAAGAGGAATAATAACAGGGCCCCTTCACTGGGTCTTTGAAATGATCAGCATAAAATCATGCAAAACTATGAGTACAGTGCCTGGTACAAAGTAAGGGCTCTTAACTGTTAGTGGTTTTTAATGATCTGTGAAGTTGAACAAATATTTTACCCCCTTTTCTTTTTCACATTGATATGAATGGAGGATATAAGGTCATGGCTTTTAAACTTGAACAGGCACCTTAATCACTAGGAAGGCTTGTTAAACACTGTTGACTAGGTCCCCCCCCCCCAATTTGATTCACTGGGTCCAAGGTGGAGTTTGGGATTTTATATTTCTAACAAGTTCCCAGGTAATGCCTGGGATGCTGCCAGTCCAGGGACGTTCCCTTAATCTCCACCCCCCCACCCCATTAACACTTTTAAAACAGAATCTCAGGACACAGACTCTTAACTATAGAGGACATATTGAGGGTTACTGGAGGGGAGGTGGGCACAGGATGGGTGAAATGGGTGATGGGGATCAAGGAGGGCACTTGTGATGAGCACTGGGTGTTGTTAAGTGATGAATCATTGACTTCTACACCTGAAACTAATATTATCCTGTGTGTTAACCAACTGGAATTTAAATAAAGACTTGAAGGAAAAAAAATTCTTTTTTTTAAAAACCTCTGAGGGATGTCTATGGCCTCAATATATTTTTACAACCTCCCCTCATTTCTGCGATGCCGTCAAAGTTAAAAGCCACTGCAAAGACTATCTTGGTTAATGAAAGAGAAATATTTTATTTGGCTAACCTGAATAATAGCATCCTAATGCCACATTTATTAGGTAGAGGAGGAAGGTCAAGAAGACAATCTTAGGAAAGAAAAAAGCAGCTCTGCAATATTTACATATTAACACAGCAACAAAAGTTAGACTTGGGAGAAGAGAGATACATTTATTAATTCTCCTGGGAGTTGCAGGTTGATAAAATGTAATTGTTTGCATTTCTATGAGAGCTTAGGGCAACTTTCCTTTTGGAAATTGCACTTTGGGTCCCCATGTCTGCATTTCTGTTGCAGAGCTTGGTGAAATCTTAACAGCTTATTTCCATCTACAACTTTACCTTTTCTCCTATCTACACAGACAGCTATGTCTTTGGCAGCTGTGTTTTTCCTATTTCGCTTTGTCCTTTGGATAGAATCTTCTTTTTTCTCCAAAAAAATTATCTTTTTTTTTTTTTTAAAGATTTTATTTATTTATTTATTTATTTATTTGACAGAGAGAGATCACAAGTAGACGGAGAGGCAGGCAGAGAGAGAGAGAGAGGGAAACAGGCTTCTTGCTGAGCAGAGAGCCCGATGTGGGACTCGATCCCAGGACCCTGAGATCATGACCTGAGCCGAAGGCAGCGGCTTAACCCACTGAGCCACCCAGGCGCCCCCCAAAAATTATCTTGATACAATGAGGAAATGCTTATGATAGAATACCACATGTGGGAAAATGTCCCTCAAAAATATAAGATATTTAAGTGAATATGCAGCTTATTTGTAACTTTATGTTCTATTTTTAAGTGAGTATTAGTTTCATAATTAGGAAATAAAATTATTTAGCTGTTAAAAATGAGTCACAGGGTTGATGACTCTTTTTAAATTGAAACCAAGGAGAAACAGGTAAGAAGATATAATTTATGAACCTTCCTTTAGAGTTCAATTCTAAGTACAATTCCATATTGAGTTGGAGTGTTTGAAAAGAGATGTGCGCTTACTGGTTTTACTCAAAATAATGATGAAATTGTTCCCCACCTGTAGGGTTCTTTGTTGGCAAAAGGGAAAGCACATGCAGGATACATGGGCTTTGTAATTTTGCTTATGGTCTCCCCTTGCTGCAGAAATAAATGTCAGACTTGCAGATAGAAATTAATTTTTATTTTCTTTTGCAAATGGCATTTTTAGACTCCACAGTTGTTTGAACTGGGAATATGAACTAGAACAATGTGTAACAGAAGAAGTTTGAGGTCTCCCTTGTTGAAGTACATAGATGCTGGGCTACACTAGCTTGGAGAGTATCAATGTATGGTTTCCCCCATTTAGCAGCAAGGATCAGCTGGGAACTTAGGAAGACGAGTTCTCAGACCCCCTCCCAGACCTACTGAATCAAACTTTTGGGGAATATGGACCAGAAATATGAGTTTTAGCTACATCAAGTGATTCGGGTCACTGGAGAAATTCTACCACAGTTTATGCATTTCTGGTGTTTGTTTTGCAGTAATCCATTTGGAACTCCATGGGAAATACCTCAAATCATAGTGTGATCTTGCAGCTATGATTGGCTGGCTCACTCTTATGTAGTCCCAGCACTGGCAGCCCCCTTCACAGGGTCCAACTGCTGGCCCTGCAATGCGGTAACGGCCATAGTTTATTTAGGCCCACATGAGACCATTGCTGGCCCACTCCTGAAGCAGCCAGGAGAGATCAAGCAAGTGCCCCTGCACAGAACTTGGCCTGGCTGGACAAGCAGCAGAGAGAAGGGTAACAGTGGGAGGTATGTGTGCTGATGATGTTAGGTAACCTTGGACTCTCCTTGAGACTTACTGCCAGGAAGTCCATGAACTTCCACGATGACATTTGGAAAATTTCAGCCCCAGTGATTCTCAAAGTGAGGTTCAAAGATTGCTTACCTCAGAAACTCCTAGAATACATATGGCTTTGAAGAGAAGAATGCATTTCAGTATCTTCTGGTGTCCACGGGGTTTAGAACCCAGGAATCTCCATTGGTAATAACCTCAACAGATACATCCTGTGTTCACTGCGCTAAACTAGCTGAAAGCTCCCTCAAGGCAAAGATCATCCATGCATTTGTTACTCCTAATCTTCTCTAAACCTAGCACAGATCCTGGGTATGGTAGTGCTCCTGTGTATTAGTAGTATTTACTAAATGAATGAATTCAGGTAGGATGCACAAAGCAGTAAAGGAACAGATGGATGGATGGATGGATGGATGGATGGATGGATGGATGGATGGATGAATTCAAAGGACAACTAACCTTTGGGCATGTGGCTAATGCAGAGGATTCTTACATGTTGGAACTATTATTTCAGTTAAAGTCTCTGATGTTAATTAGAATTCTCGCCATTAAAGGGACAAGGAGACCTCATGAATGAATATTCATGTGTGGTTATATAAATTATCTGTAACAAATTATTAAGCCAAGGCTAGTTTTCCTTCTTCCCCACTTGCAACAGATTTATGAACTCCACCCAGGCCCATGTTATTAGCTCTAAAAGTGATGGAGGAGGCATAAATTCAGGATGTTCAAACAAATATTAGCCCAATCAAAACATAATTAGAAAAGGAAATCCTGGAGAAAAATAAGTGAATCCCAGTGGAAGGTTTAAATGATTATTTGGAGGTTATGGGGTGTTTGGGATTAACCATTTCACTGCATTTCCTCATTATACAGTGTGTATAATGGAGAACAATTCTGTAGTGTTTGGCATGGAGTGATTCTGGCTGGAAAATCTGAGAGCATCCCTAAAAGAGGGTCAGGTTATTGGCAAAATGCAGATAGTCTCTCTTGCTCCAAATTTAGCCTGCAGGTTTCAAAACGATTCATGAAGAAAAATACCTTTACCTACTCTTGTGGATTTGCAAAACAGCAACTGCTTGCCTCCTTCTCCCCCCTTCATTAATGAAAATCCTCTCTCCTGGACCAAGCCACTGGCCTGTTAAAAAGGACCAAGTGACCCTTTCCTGTGGCTTGTCAGAATGAATAAAGGACACAGGCAAGACCAGGTTGCGATTTCTGATTTGATCTTGCCTGGGGCCTGAGGGGCCTGGGATGAATCTACTGGTAGAGATGAATGAAAGGCAAGAAGCACACTCATCAGACCTGGCAATGAATAGGTCCTGAGTTCCCAGCATCTACTTCCCCAAGCCTCCAGGCACCTTCAGAGAGTAACAAATGGCTGAATTAGCCATAGTGCCACTATCCAGCAGGATGAACACAAAAAATAAGATTTTACCATTTATTCAACAGTCACAAGAGAACTACACATGTGCATACCTGCACTTTTTTTTCAAAGTCATACATATAAAATTTAAACTCAGTAGTACTAAAAGAGTTATACAAAAACCAGCGGTCCGTTGCCCTGTTCCTTCATAATCTCTATTCTTACCCCCGACTCCCGAAACAGCCTCTTTCCAAGTATTTAGCCACTTATTCTGTTCATTATCCCCCATATTTCAACAAATATCTTTTGTTGAAATATATCAACTGCTATATCTCCATTGGAAATAACCTCACCAGATGCATCTTATACTGCTGTTTCATTTTTACTCATGTTAGAATCTCTTTACCTCCTTTTATGCTAGTTACCACCAACACATTCAGCAAGTTCTACCAACCTTCCACTAACCAGCACAAACTGTGCTTGAAATAATAACTTTACAAACATAGTTCAATACTGAGCCAAGCGTTGTTCTCTAAACATATCTTATTTCTTGTACAACTGTTTTTTCCCCTAGAAGTAATAATTGCCTTGTCTTTTAAAATTTGTTTATTTTGTATGTATCTAAGACTATTTTATTTTTCCAAAACCTCTAGTTATTTTCCCCTACTTGAAAAATGAGTTTCTTCCCAAATCTGTGAAAATATTCATTTCTTCAGGTTTTTCTGTGAAAAACTCCATATATCTCCACCCATCTGTTGTTGTCTCAACTGGTTGTGCCCTAGGCTTTGTGTATACTCATGCTGTTGGATTTTCCATTTGCTAGGTTTCTGTGTTTATTCACCTGTTCCCAGGATTCTTATCTGGTTTAGTCCCTTAATTTTTCTACCATCTTTTAAAACCTTAAAGCTGCTTAAAGTGTGGGTCACTGACGAGAAACATTGGCATCACCCAGATCTGTTAGAATTACAGATGCACAATCCCTGCCTACAACCAAGTGAAGAACCAGCTTCAGTTCAACTAGATCCCAGGTGATTTGCATATATATTAATATTTGAGAATCGTGCTCTAACACAAATAGATATTTAGGCTAGAGGTAGATTTCCTGATTGAAAATAATCTTCCCTAAGAATTACTAACTTTCTAGAATCCCAGATTACTGAGGAAACACCCACAACTAATCTGAATCCAATTTCCTGCTGTGATCAATCTTTTCTTTTTTGCCTTCTTCATTCTGAAATTTGAGAATAATATTTTGTGTCCATGTGTGTGTGTGTGTGTTTAGGTATGATTTATTGCTCTGGACACTCATAAGCATCTGTCAGTTCTGAGAATTTTCTCATATTATTTTTTTGCGGCGGGGGGGAGTAATTTTCTCCCCTATGGTCTATTTTTCTTAAATTCCTACTTGGATATTGGGTTGCCTGTACTTATCTTTAATTTACCCTTACTTTTGTTATCTTTCTTTTCTTTGAGTTTGTTTCACTTTCTGGAAGATTTCCTAAATGTTATCTTCTGACCTTTTAATTATTAGTTGTGTTTAATTTACAACTTCTCTTTCTTGTTTGATTGTTTCATTCATTTTATAGCACTCTGTTCCCTCTTATTTGTGGGGGGGGGGAGTCTCAAAACCTTCTATTTGTTCTCAAGAAGTATTAATCATAATTGTTATGAAGTTTTTTTTAGTGCTCTGTGTATTATTTCTCTTTTCTCTGATTTCTTTTTTCCTCTTTGTTTTTTCCTTCATATACGAGGCATTCTTCAAAAGTCTGAAGTCTGGTAATCCAGGTTTGTTCATATTAAAGTCTTTTCATATTAAAGAGCAAAGCCATAAAAAGCTGGCTGATATTTCTATGTAGATATGTGTAGGTACTGGGTAGCACTTAAGGACAAGGAGGTCATGAGTTATCCTCTTCATTCGAGGATCCTTCAAAATCAGTATATGGAGGGAAATCTTTGTTTTGAGCTCTTCTGTCAGCAGGATATCTTGTATGAGGGAGGAAGATAAGATATATGCCTGGGAGAATTCTGGAAGCAAGATGAGGGGAGGACACTGAGCTCCTCTCTCTATTTTTCAATTAATCTCTCTGCTGTCGACCTCACAGAGCACCCATGCAACCTTCTGTGTTGACAGACATAATGGGTCCTTTCCAGTCCTATTTCTTTTGGAGACCAATCAGTCCTGCCTCACAATGGGGATGTGGGGGAGGGAGAGATATCTGATGCCCAGCACATGGGAAGGTGTCTGAGGGGTTTTCCACGTATGGACTTTAAACCAATGAACCTGTTGTCCCCTGGGCCTGTCAATCCCAACTGCTGTGGCACCTGGTGTTTTCCAAGGATGAGCAGTCTTAGGATGGAGTGGGGAAAACCTGCTGCTTCTTAATAGTCATCCCATGTCCAGGCATGCAGCTGCACTTTCCTCCATTCTAGACAGTTCATTCAGATATCTTGTTCCCAAAAAAGACTTGAAAAGTGTTTTCTCACAACTGTTAGGTTTTCAAATTCTTCTCCCATCATTTCCTGGGACTTGCAGAGAAAAAGAAGATAAATGTGGTGGTTAATCTTCTGTGTTTATCCAGACAGCCATGAAATGATCTTATTGCCACTTATTATTCACACATTTAGCAATATTACTGAAGAATACTGATTAAATATAGTGAATTTAAAAAAACTATGAAATTCCACCAAAATGGAAGTAAAAAGAGTTTTTGTGGGTGTAGGTTTTTATTTGTTTGTTTTAATATAAACCCTCAATTATAGATAAAATGAGAGTAAACAAACCATTTTAGAATCTGGAAACAACCTAGATAATGTTAGCTCAGTTAATATATAAAGAGCGCTGAAACTGATGCTGGGGACAGGGCAAGAATAAGCCAACAGCAATCTTACTTTCACCACGGAACCTCAGGAAGCCAAAAATTAGTCCTTCCAGCCAGACACCTTGGAAAGGAGAAGTGCAGGCTGGCCTAAAATCAACAATACTAACTGAAAGTCTATAGTCACTCCAGATTAAGGTCACGAGGTTTAACAAGGAAAAATGTGTATCTTCAGTTAAATGTGAATTTCAGGTAAACAACCAATTCATAGTTTATATAGGAAAAGGCACCATTTATCTTGAAGTCAGATTTAACTGGGTGACCCGTTATTTCAGATCTCCTCCCCAACCCAGCACGGAGTGGAGATGGCCCTCCTCTTTCTGACAGAGGCTGGAAACTCACTTCTTGGAACGATCTAGAAACAATTTGGACATTTGACCACCAGACCCAATGGAAATGGGGACCGGCTCCAGGTTTTAGTGAATGGCGAGCCCACTCCTGACCACGTTCTCTCTCCTTCCCTAACTTGTTGAAAGCCAGGCTTACAGGTCTCTGACAGGACATTACTTTGGGCCTATGTTGAGCCCATTATATCAGTAAGGACCTGTTTTTTTTTTTTAAATTTTTTTCTTTTTTCTTTTTTATTAACATATAATGTATTATTAGCCCTAGGGGTACAGGTCTGTGAATCTCCAGGTTTACACACTTCACAGCACTCACCATAGCACATATCTTCGCCAATGTCCATAACCCTACCACCTGCTCCCTATCCCCCTCCCCCCCGCCACCCTCAGTTTGTTTTGTGACATTAAGAGTCTCTTATGGTTTGTTTCCCTCCCGATCCCATCTTGTTTCATTTATTCTTTTCCTATCCCCCAAGCCCCTCACGTTGCCTCTCAACTTCCACATATCAGGGAGGTTATATGATAGTTGTCTTTCTCTGATTGACTTATTTCACTAAGCATAATACCCTCTAGTTCCATCCACATCATCGCAAATGGCAAGATTTCATTTGAAAGACCTGTTTCTTGATTAGAATTTTTGGAGATCTAGATTTCTTTCCAAGAAATTGAACTTAGACCTGCACCTATAATAGGATGGGGCCCCTCAATGCTCCCAGGTACCTAAACCCACACCAGGCAAGAAGACACACCCTGCCCCTCTAAGGCCCACAGACCCTGTAAGCTTTTTGGGAACTCACTCTTCAAATATTAGTTAGCAGCTAAGACACACTGAAGGAACACCTTTCATGTCAAAGACAAAGATCAAGACACAAATATTAAAAAGCATAATTGAAGGAAAAGCAATCAAGGATCAGAAAAAAATCTTTAAAAATTTAATCTTTAGAGAGACAATATTTAGCTCACTAATTCCTGGAGATAAGAAGGAAATGAGGTAGAAAAGGAAGACTAAAGAGAACAAAAACTCTTAGAAATTAGAAACACAATAGCAGATATAAAACCTTCAACTTGCAGCTAAGGGAATATTCCGGAAAATGAAAAAGTAAAATAGGATGAAGTTATGAAAATAGGAGAAATGGTAAGTCTCCAATATCTACTAACAGAAGTAGCAGAGAGAAAAGAGAAAACAGAAGAAGAAACTTGCAACATAAATGAATAAGAAAAAATATAAAGTCAAATTCTCATAATGGAAGAACATGAGTCTCTCGATGAATGAGCTCAATATGGACCCAAGATAATGGCTGAAAAAATAAAAGAACCACTCCAAAGCATATTATCACCAAGTTTCAAAAGCAATCCAGCTGTCAACATTAGTACTGGAAGACAGAAGAGCACATAGTGTGGCTCTCACAATACAGAGGAAATGTAATTTACAACCAAGACTTCTCTGTAGATAAACTATGAAATAGGTATAAGGTCAGACTAAAAATAAGCGTAGATGTGTAAGTGCTCATGCATTTACTTTCCAAGTGTTCTTTCTTAGGAGGCTATGAAAGGAGTGCTTCTATGAAATGAGGAAACAAATCAAGAACAAGCAAGATCTGATAGCCAAGAAATAAAAAATTCATTACAGGAGAAAGGGAGAGGGAATTCCCCAGTGATGGTTAAGAGAATGTGAGGACAGCAGGTGCAGAGTCAGTCTGGAGAGCACCAGACCACACTAGAGAGGAAGAGGATGAAGAGGAAGAGCATCCAGAGGGAATTCTTCAAGGAAAAAAACAAAACAAAACAAAAAAACCCGGATAGGTTAGAGTTTAATAGCTGAAATTTTGGGAAGATATTTTAAGAGGATATTTGAAAGAAAGTTTATATAGATACAGATATAGATATAGATATAGATATGGATATTAAATTCCTGGAAAATGGAAAGGGGGGAGCAGGAGAAGTTGGGAGGGAGAAGAGAAGGAAAGGAAGGTGGAGAGCGGGAGTGAGAAGCAAAAGAGTGGAGGAAGAGAGCAGAAGAGAGGAGCCAGGGATTGATTTGATTGTCAACCCCAAGGAAAAGAAAATGAGCAGAAAATAATATGTAAGCCCAAACTGACTAAAGGGAAATTAAATTAAACATTGCTTGGTTCAGCAATAAATACTTAAATAACTGTGTTTTTCAATAAAAATTATGGCATAACTATATTGAGAGGATGAAATAAGAGTGTGATATGAGTGTGCATGAGTAAGAGAATATGCGGCTGTGTCAGAATTTGTGTGTTTAGAGAATCTTAAGAAAGCAAAATCCCCATTTTACAAAGGAAAGGCAATAAACCCTATCTAAGACTGAAACAGAAATTAGGAGTATTTAGGGGTACCTGGGTGGCTGAGTTGGTTGAGCACCAGTCTCTGGCTCAGGTCATGAATGATTCCAGGATCCTGAAGGAGCCCTGGGGACTCAGCTTCTGGGGAGTCAGCCTCTCCATCTCCCTCTGCTCCACCCCCCACCACTCAAACTCTCTCTCTAATAAATAAACAAAATCTTAAAAAAAAAAAGAAATTAGGTGTATTTAACTGTTGTTTTGAAATATTTCAGCTAACATTAGAAAAAAAAAATCTAAGAGTTGAACATGATTTGCACCAGAAATTGGTACTGAGGACGGGTGGGACAGGGAAATGCTTTTTAAATTATAAAGCTTTGATAGCTATTTGATTTTTAAATGATGTACTTAAAAATTTATAAAATAATATGTTCATACATATTTGATAAATAATATATATTATACATATGCTCTCCTCTGATGCCTTCCCTTGCCAGGGATTTTGAACATACTGCTGAAATACACTAGTTTCTTCTATACGCTAATTTTTTTCTGATTTGCACAGCATCAAATAGCCTGCATTGTCTTGTTTTCTAGTTTTCATCCACTTTGTGTAGTTCATATACAGTTCTTTTGTCTACAAAGATACAAATCTATAAGCCGTATGTTTCTTTTGTGTCTCTTGTCAAGAGACAGAACTATCTTAATCCCTAAAATGCACGCAGATAATGCCTATTATGGAGTCTGCTGTTCTACTCTTTGGAACAATGATCTATCTGAAACCGTGCCAAGATTAAAACAAAAAGGTAAACATGTAAAAAAAAATGTTCTAGGAAATCTCCCTTCAATTTGAGAGAGAGGATCCATTGGATCTGATAGTACAGTAATAGCATCTGATGAATTCATGCTAGGGAACTTCTCTACAGTCATATATCTGAGTTGGTGACCTACAGCATCCAGACCCTGAGAACCCCATTCTGAGAGGTAGGGTAATGGAGACCATATCCGGGAAGGTCACAGAATAGGTTCTTTCCTGGAATGACCTTCCACGTCCATCTCACTCATGAAGCTAAGGCTAGGTTTCAGAGTTCTGGATTCCACTTGAATTTTAAAACAGTACAAATAAAATCATTGGGCCCAGAATAATGATGAATATTAAAGGCTATATGATTGGCACCTATAAAACTTCCAAGAGTGTGAATTAGATCAAAACAAATTTATATACAAAATACTGGGTTTTTAGGGCTGTGAGGAATCCATTGATGCTTGGAAGAGCTAAGTTAAAACAATTTAAACAAAATGCCATGTTACACAGCAGGAAATAAAGTTTATGGAACTCATTACTTTAAAAAGTGAAACAGGAATTATGGTTCCTAAAGAGGTTTAAATAAATTCATACATGACTGATCTGTAATGGGTTATTCATGAAAATTAGATTATATTTTCGAGCTAAACATTGGAGGATGACGCTAAAGAAAAACAGTAATAACAAAAGTAACAAAATAATACTACTACTTATTGGATGCAGTGAGCCACTCTAGGTACTTCATAATAGATTATCTTATTTAATTCTACAACAACTAGCAAGCTATTATTCCCCGTATTTTACAAATGAGCAAATGGATTCTCTGATCAGTTCGTGATGGGCATTCGATTTTAACCAGTCCAAAGATCCGTGTTCCGAGGTAAGGTAAGCCTCCTCTGATTGCTGGTCCTGAATGAAAAGGGCCACTTTTCAAGGGCAGGTGACTGAACTATTTCCCTACTCTCCAAGGACTTATAAGATGAAATCTGGTAAAGGAAGAGTAAAAATCACAAGTGATCAGGGCAGCCTGAGAAGTGTGTGTGTGTGTGTGTGTGTGTGTGTGTGTGTGTGTAGGATGAACACATGTCCCAGTCTGCCTGGGACAGACCCAGAGTAACTATTATGACAAGTCTTTGTCACTCTGGCTGAGGAGTAAGGGAGAGCTGGAGTATTGGCAGACTGAGTTTAAACAAATATATTTCAAGTTTATCACTTAAGTATATTAAGTTATATAAACGTAAGAATATTAAACATATCATATGTTTATGCTAAAACATATTCTCAACAGGGCAAAATTTCTCAAAATATGAGGCTCAGGGTTCTTACCACATCACAATCCCCAGTGCTAATTCAACCTCACAATTTTTAACCCTTCCCCACTGCACATTTTTATCTTCCTCCCACAGTAAAAACTCTGGATCCCAACAATATTAACACACTTATGTATTTGTTCAACTCTGTGATTTGTTCAACACATATCTAGAATTGCTATATCCATACCACTAAAAAAAAAAAGACCCCTAATCTATCAAAAAGAATTCAAGATCTGTTTGTGTGCCTTCCTTCTCCCCCACACACTAAGAATATGTAGTCAAAGTTTCATGTTAAAAAATTATTTGAGGGGCGCCTGGGTGGCTCAGTTGGTTGAGCAGCTGCCTTCGGCTCAGGTCATGATTCCAGGTTCCTGGGATCGAGCCCCGCATCGGGCTCCCTGCTTAGCGGAGAGCCTGCTTCTCTCTCTCCCTCTGCCTGCCCCTCTGCTTACTTGTGCTCTCTATCTCTCTGTCAAATAAATAAATAAAATCTTTAAAAAAAAATTATTTGATTTAGTGTTACCCCCCAACCCCCACCTTTCAGTGTGGTTGTTATTTATGTGAAACTTAGTAAGTTTTATTTGTATATTGGCATTTAGATTTAGATTTTTCTTTTTTTAAACTCCCATCTTGTTTTAATTTGTTTGACTATGTAGATAACATTAGTGTGCTTCTAAAAGTCAAAACTGTTCAAAAATTATATTCAGAAAAATGTCATGCTCTCTTCTTTCTTCCACTCTGTATGTCTCCCTCCTACTCCCCCCTGCCTCTCTACCACCTCTAACTCTGTTTACTAATTTTATTGCTTTCTGGTTTTCTCTGTTCCTTTTTGCAAAAATAAGTACTTTTTTTTTCTTAACATATATCCTCAGTATAACTTTCCAGCACTTCATGGAGATCTTTCTCATTCTTTTCTAAAGCTGCGTGATACACCACCATGTATATAAGTCAAAGTTAATTCAATCAATTTCCTATGTTTGAGCACATCAGTAGTTTCCAATTATTTTGCAGTTATAAATAACACCACAATGGATAATATTGGATATGTATGCATATTTTGTATGGTTAAATGCATATTTTGGGGTAACACCTTAGAAGTGGAATTTTTAGTTCAAAAGTTATACACATTTATGGGTTGGTGAGATATAGACAAATCTAGCCATGTGCCAAGTATACGTGTTTTAATTATAGTGAGTTTATAATATATTCTGTTCCTCTCTTGGGGTTACTTCTTTACAGCTCTTCTTTTCTTGTGTTTCCTTAGGTTTTCTTTCTCCATATTTATATTTCTTTCATAGAGACTTTAGTATTCATTTGACTAGCTCCACAAAAGCTCTTTTCATATTGTCCATACATTTACCTAGAAAGAAATGACATCTTGATGATGCCAAGTCATGCTAACCAACAAGAGATGTGTGTCCATTTGCCCAAGTCTACTTTTGTGTTGTTCAGGACCATTTAAGAGTCTTCTGCATATATGTTTTGATAGATTTTGTCTTACCGATTAATCCTAAGTATCTCATCTTTATATCTTCATCATTGTAAATGGGAATTTCTCTTCCATTATATTGTCTAGCTACTTATTATTTGTGTATGTGAAACCAATTAGCTTTTGAATATTTTATATCTTGCTGCAACGCTAATAGGGACATAAAAAAAACACGCACACAATTGCACAGCATTCATAAAGGTCTATTTCATTATTGGGGGAAGCATATTTAACAGCTAAATACATTTAAGTAACATATAAGGGATTGCATGACTGCTGTGTTGGTATCTAGCTCAGATCCCAATTCACCTACAACCCAGCTAATGAGTCTCTGTCTAAATATTTAGGGGCATCTGGGTGGCTCAGTGGGTTAAAACATCTGCCTTCAGCTCAGATCATGATCTCAGGGTACTGGGATCGAGCCCCGCATCGGGCTCTCTGCTCGGAGAGGAACCTTTTTCCTCCTCTCTCTATGTCTGCCTCTCTGCCTACTTGTGATCTCTATCTGTCAAATAAATAAATAAATGAATAAATAAATAAATATTTAAAGCACAGCTCTTATTTAGATCAGACTTTGTTTTGATCATCTTGGTCACACTGGAAATACACAAAGGTGAAATCTTCTGATATCCGTTCCCAGAGGTTTCTTTCAGCTGGATTAGGCCTCTAGCCACAGAACTAGCCCAACTTTGGGGCCTCCAGCATGAATACTCTTCCCAGCTACCAGAGCAGACAGTGTACACTTGACCCAGGCCTCAGAGTCTGAGCCCACACTAATCAAACTAGAGTTGTTGACTTTTTCAGAAGTGGAAGCAGAGGGATCCAGCTGATACTTGGCTGTAACGTGGAAGTGGGTGCAGTTGGCACCTGATGTCCAAGCAAGGTTTCCTGAAGTGTCAGTATCTTCACATACATTCTAATAAATTGATCCTCCAAATTCTGTCCCATCGTTGACATTAGTGTGTAGCTGGAAGTCCCCTGTCCTGAAACCCAATGCAGAGTTATTTCTTGTCAGCTTTGACTTGGCACTGTCAAAAGGTCTTCTGGTCCCCAGCAAGCCAGCCCTCATAACCAACGATAGCTAACCAAACAAAATCAAGGTCAACATCACAACCAAGGTTTATCAACTCCCTCTTGTAAGACTTGATTTTACCACTTGCCTGTGTTGGGCGAAAAGGATATTAAATATGAACTTTAAACCTTGATATACCTTGGGGCGCCTGGGTGGCTCAGTGGGTTAAGCTGCTGCCTTCGGCTCAGGTCATGATCTCAGGGTCCTGGGATCGAGCCCCGCATTGGGCTCTCTGCTCAGTGGGGAGCCTGCTTCTTCCTCTCTCTCTGCCTGCCTCTCTGCCTACTTGTGATCCCTCTCTGTCAAATAAATAAATAAAATCTTTAAAAATTAAAAAAAAACCTTGATATACCTGGTCTTCAATTGCAATTTACGTTCCCAGAGAGTTATCTGTGTTCCATTTTTCTGTGAAAGTCCGACAAGACCCATACCATTTATATTTGGTCCCTGCTGTTCCACGAACTTTACCGGTGTCTGTATGAGATGAACCAGATATTGAGAATCACACACCACTGCATGACTTTGTTTTCACACCCAGTTTCACCAACCCAAAACCAAATCTTCTGCTGGAAACATTTCTGGTGTCTTTCCAAGGTCAGCATATGGCAGATACATACTGGCCACGCATGGCTCTGTCCATAGGTGGCCATGGGAAGGTAAGGCCAGGGGAAGAGATGACCCAGTGGTCTCCTGAGAGGGGCAGCTGCCACTCTGCTTGCTGCTGAGTCCCCTCAACTCGCTCAGGAGCTCAAGGGCCCAGGGTCAGCTGCAGCTTCCACAGCTGGAGGATGAAGGAAAATGTCTTATTTCCTCATCACTGCCTTTTTGTTCTTATTAGATATAACTTGGGTACCATTTTAATTCCCTTCTTTCTTCTTGTATTTATTTTCTTAAGGGTTGCCCTGGGTATCCCATATATTCTGTTACGTAGTATTTTCATGATCACTGTTTTCTCTTAAATTCGCTTACTTTGCTCAGCAGCTCTTCTTTCACTCAAGTTTGATAAGGCGCCTGGGTGGCTCAGAGTTAAGCGTCTGCCTTTGGCTCGGGTCATGATCCCAGGACTCTGGGATCAAGCCCCGCATCAAGTTCTCTGCTCAACGGGAAGCCTGCTTCTCCCTCTCCCACCCCAACCCCCACTTGTGTTCCTGATCTCATTGTCTCTCTCTGTGTCACATAAATAAGTAAAATCTTAAAAAAAAAAAAAAGTTTGATTACAAAAAATTAATTTTATTTGTTGTTTTCAAAGTGGATATCATTTTTATTTCAAAATTTTTTAATGAATGGATTTTGTGTTTGGCTTGCATTCTAATAAAAATATTTTCCTAATATCTCTAATCTACCAAACTTATGGTGGTTTTGTTCATGATCCTATATATGATCAATTTTCTTATGAATGATCCGTATATATTTGGAAAGAAGGCATATTCTCTCCCATCAGAGTGATTTATTTATATATATAAATATATTTATATATTTATATATGTTTAAAACATAAATATGTTCATATTTATATATGATCTATCTATAGATATATATCTATATATGATCTATCTATCCTATTATTTTTTAATCAGTTTCTCCTTGCAATTTCTTTCTGTGTTTTTATATTTTTTATATATTTTTTATATTATTTTTCTTTATTTTGTGTTTATTTTTTGTTTTATATAGATTATTTTCTATTTTTTGGTGCAGACATAATTATAACTGTCAAATATTTATTGTGAGTGTAACTTTCAACATTACAACAATAAAATTTTCTTTAATACTTTTGCCTGAATTCAATTTTATCTGATATCAAGATGGTCATTTCTGTATTCATTTTGTTTTCCTTTGCCTAGTACAGATTTGCCACATATTTCTTTTTAGCGTTCCAGACATTTACATGTTGGGTATATTTCTTTATACAGAATAATTGGGTTTTGTGTCATTAGCCAATTTGAATATCTACTTTATTTAAGTAGGTAGCTTTGTTCAAACTATTATAATGGAATACCATAGACTAGGTGGCTTATAAGCAACATAAATTTATTTCTCACAGTTGTAGAGGCTGAAGTCTGAGATCAAGGTCCTGGAAGAAAGAATGTCTGGTGTGGACCTTTTCCTAGTTCATAGATACCTGTCTCCTTACAGAGGGAGCTCTCCAGAGACTCTCATAAGGACAAAAATCCCATTAATGAGGGCTCTACCCTCATGACTTAGTCACTTCCTGATGTCCCTGTATCCAAATACCATCATGTTGGAAATTAGATATCAATGAAGTTTTTTTGAGGTGCATAAACGTTCAGTCCATAGGAGTAAGTGAATTAAAACCTTTTACCTGTATCATAAGATTGTTATGTTTGACCTCAAAATGGCCATATAATTTATGTTATGGGAACACCTGGGTGTCTTAGTCCATTAAGCGTCTGCCTTCAGCTCAGGTCATGATCCCAGAGTCCTGGAATTGAGTCCCACATGGGGCTCCTTGCTCAGCGGGGAGCCTGCTCTTCCTCAGCCTGCTGCTCTTCCTGCTTGTGCTCTCTCTTTCTCTGACAAATAAATAAATAAAATCTTAAAAAAATAAAAATAAAAATGTTATGATTACTGATTATATTTACATTGTTTCTTTTTCTGTTGAGTTTTTCTTCTTGCTATTTTAAAATATATTTTAGGGGCACCTGGGTGGCTCAGTGGGTTAAAGCCTCTGCCTTTGGCTCAGGTCATGATCCCAGGGTCCTGGGATTGAGCCCCACATCAGACTCTCTGCTCAGGAGGGAGCCTGCTTCTCTTCCTCTCTCTCTCTCTGCCTGCCTTTCTGCCTACTTGTGATCTCTGTCTGTCAAATAAATAAATTCCATATATATATATATATATATATATATATATATAAAACACTATATATATATAAAACACTATATATATATATATATAAAACACTATCTAGTAAGTGTGTATTTTTCTTCCAGTGGTTACATTTGTATTCTTACCCTTAATCCTATCTCTAATCTTATTTTTTCTTAATTTTTTACAGTCTGGTTTTAATCTTTTACTATTTGGTTATAAATAGAAGTTTTGACTTGTACCTATTAACCTTACAGCAGTCAATGATGTTATTCCATTTTTTCCTTTCTCTTTTCCTTCACCTAGTTGTTTTTAGTTATATCCTTTCATCTTTCCCAGAGAAGATAACATTTACCTACTACTGTTCCACTCATAACTCTACACTGTTTTTGTCTTCTTACCTCTATAGTACTGCATGTGACTGTGTAATTTATACAACATATGTGCATATACACACTAACATATAATATATAATACATAACAATACAATTAATATATATAATATCTATGTATGTATATATGACACAGAAATATATAATGTGGATATACACATGTACATGCACATGCATACACACACATTACTATGAATAATTTCTTGAAGTTTACCTGGTTATTTTTTTTTTAAGATTTATTTATTTTAGAGAGAGAACATGTGTACAAGTGGTGGGGGAAGGGGCAGAGGGAGACAGAGAGAGAGAATCTCAGCAGGGAGCCTGAGATCATGACCCTGAGATCATGATCTGAACCAAAACCAAGAGTTGGATGCTTAACCGACTGTGTCACTCATGTGCCCCTACTTGGTTATCTTCTGTTTGGATGAAGTTCATGCTTCAGTAGAATTCTGAGATGGAGTTCTTTGATAGAGTTACTGTATTCCCAAATCTGTTTTTTGTAGCATATATATATGAAGGCCCACTTGGCTGGATAAAAAATATCTTGACACTACTTTTTCTTTGAGTTTCTTTAAAAAGCTCCTTCATTGCTCTCTGTATTGCTGTTGAGAAGTCTGGTGACTGTGTTATTTTATCCTTTTATCTTCATAAAGAATTCATCTTTTTGTGTGGGAATTACATGTTTTGTTTTTTTTTTTTCAATTAAGGCCAGTTTTTCAAGATTTTCTCAGAGTTCATTGTTCAAGATCAAATTTATCAGGTATACATGGGATCTTTAAAACTTTAAATTCAATTTATTTCTATGTCTTGGTTTATAACTTTAAAACATTTTTTTTTTCTATTGGTTTGCTTTGACTTTTCCAGAGGCACCAATTATATGTTTGTTAGACTTTCCTTGCTTAGCTTTCATTATCTCTCTCTCTCTGATCCTTTTCTTTCTTCATTTTCAATCTTCTGTTTGCATGTCTCTTCAATATCCCCTACTAAATTTTCATTTACATATTCATTCTTGTGCATATTGTAATTTGTTCTCCACTTATGAGATGATTTTATTTTTGTCTTCAATTTTTTCTCCTTAGTTTAATGCATTACCTCCTCTCTCCCAACCTCTTATTCTAATCTCATTTCCTCCCCTCTCCTAACCTCTTGGTTTTCTTTTTGGTCCATTTGTGCTGAGATTTTCCTTTCTTTTTGCCTGCCTGCCTTCCTTTCCTTCCTTACTTCTTCCTTTCTTCTCCTTCCCTTCCCTTCCCTTCCATTCCCTTCCCTTCCCTTCCTCTCCCCTTCATTTCCTTTCCTTCTTTCTCTCCTCTTTGTTTCTCTCCTCTTTGTTTCTTTCTTCTTTCTTTCTTTCTTTCTTTCTTTTTCAAGTTTTTATTTAAATTCCAGTTAATTAAGACATAGTGTAATACTAGTTTCAGGAGTAGTGAGATTTGCATTTCTAATTCTACCTGTGTGTTTATTTTCTAAAATCTCCCAATAATTTTTTTCAGAATATTTACTTTAATTTGGATAATTGCACAATCATTTTCTTCTGTCTTGTTTTTGATTTAGGGAGGAGCATTTTAATCAACCAAAATGTTCTTATTCATATTTTCTGTCTCCATATTTTACAGTGACCTTGTTGGAGTTTATTTTATCTTTTTTTTTCCTTATTCCGGAAAAGAAAAACCTTTTGGGAGGTTTCTAATTTAAGACTGCTCCCCTCTGCTGTCATCCAGAAGTCCAGTTAATTTGATACATGATGCATAGGAGGTGGAGGGAGAACTAAAAAGTGATTTTGCATACCTTGTTTCTCTTTTGCTTATTTAAGATTCCTAACAACACCCCTCCCCCTCTTACCTCCTTCTTTTGATTTTCTAAGGAGCACCACTACGTTTCATCTTTTTCACTCAAAAAAGCAACTTCACTAAGAGGCACCACTTCTGGTTCCAATAATAAGTAAGCAACCTCCTTGTAGCCAATATTGTGAACAAACATGTTCACCACATTCCAGAATTAATTAATTAACTAATTAATTAACATACATTTATTTATTTATTTATTTTCCACTAATTGTTGTACTTTTTCTTTCTGAGGTGATTCATTTATGTCTTCCGTTCTGCTCTTATCTTTTCCATGCAGTCTCTTAAGCCTCTCTCTTCCCACCTTTCATTTTCACAGGTTATGGGTATGGCAAAAACTCTTGCAACTTCATGTTAATTTCTCTATCAAAAAGCAATTTGAATTTTCTGTCTCCTAAAAAATATCATCAGCAGGGAGCCTGCTTCCCCCCTCTCTCTGCCTGCCTCTCTGCCTACTTGTGATCTCTCTCTCACTCTCTGTCAAATAAATAAATAAAATCTTTAAAAGAAAATGCCCAATGTGTGGATCATGTGTTTCATTTCTGCCCCTTATTGAACTTCTAGGTTTTAGGGAGGATGTGTGGAGATATTTAGATTCAGAAGTCCACTATTATGCTCAAGGATGATAATTTTCAAAGGACATAGATTTTGAAGAACAACTGGAATTTTAATAGAATTTAAAGTACTCCATGCAATACATGCCCTCCTTAATACCCATCACGGGGCTAATCCATCCCCCAACTCTCCTCCCCTTTGAAACCCTCAGTTTGTTTCCCGTAGTCCATAGTCTTTCATGGTCCACTCTGATTTCCACCCCTTTCATTTTCCCCTTCCTTCTCCTAATGCCTTCCATGCTATTCCTTATGTTCCACAAATAGGTGAAACCATATGATAATTGTTTTTCTCTCCTTGACTTATTTCATTTAGCATAATCCCCTCCAGTTCCATCCATTTTAATGCAAATGTTGAGTATTCATCCTTTCTGATAGCTGAGTAATATTCCATTGTGTATATGCACCACATCTTCTTTATCCATTCATCTGTTGAAGGGCAACTCTTCTCCTTCCACAGTTTGGCTATTGTGGACTTTGCTGGTATGAACATTAGGGTACATGTGGCCCTTCTTCTCACTACATCGGTATCTTTGGTGTAAATACCCAGTAGGGCAATTGCTGAGTCATAGGGTAGCTTTATTTTTAACTTTTCGAGGACACTGTTTTCCAAAGTGGCTGTACAAACTTGTATTTCCACGAACAGAAAGGGTTCTCCTTTTTCCATATCCTCTCCAACATTGGTTGCTTCTTGTCAATTTTTGCCATTCTAACTGATGTAAGGTTATATCACAACGTGATTTTGATTTGAATTTCTCTGATGGCTAATGATGTTAAACATTTTTTCATGTGTCTCTTAGCCATTTGTATATCTTTTTTAGAGAAGTGGCTGTTCATGTCTTCTGTCCATTTTTTGACTTGACTATTTGTTTTTTGGTGTTGAGTTTGAGAAGTTCTTGATAGTCTTGGATATCAGCCCTTTACCCATAGTGCCATTTACAAATATCTTCTCCCATTTTGTGGGTTGCCTCTTTGTTTCGTTGACTCTTTCCTTTATTGGGCAGAAGCTTTTTATCTTGATGAAGTCCCCAAAGTTCATTTTTGCTTTTGTTTCCTTTGCCTTTGGAGATGTGTCTTGAAAGAAGTTGCAGTGGCCTATGTTGAAGAGGTTACTCCTATGTTCTCCTCTAGGATTTTGATGGATTCTTGTCTCACATTGAGGTCTTTCATCCATTTCGAGTTTATCTTTGTGTATGGTGTAATGGAAACAGAGTCTTAACTACAGAGAACAAACTGATGGTGACTAGAGGGGAGGTGGGTGGGGTGATGGGTGAAATAGGTGATGGGGATTAAGGAGTGAACTTGTCAAATGAGGAGCACCAGATGATGTATGGAAGTGTTAAATCACTATATTGTACATCTGAAACTAATATAACCCTGTGTTAACTAACTGAAATTCACATGAAGACTAAAAAAAAATAAATAAAAATGGGACTATCAATCTCAAATGGGTAATTGTGTATCCCAAATAAGTGAAACCCTAAATGGTGCCAGGAACATAGTAAGTATCAATAAACACTACTTACTACTACCACTATTATTATTACCATTATTATTTTTATTACCATCAATGATTAGAAATAAAAGAATATAAAATGCTCCAAAGTCTCCAAGTTTTGTATTTTTAGGTAGCTGGAAGGATAGAGGTATGCTGAAGGACTGAATAAAAGTCTAAAAAAAGAAACTCATTTATGGGGGAAATCAATTAATTTATTTTGGGAAGGTAAAGTTTGCCTTAAATAGCTATAGCTTTTCTAAAGATTTCTACAGTCTGCTAAGTTTCTCTCTATGCTGAGTTTTTCTATAGAGGGCATTTTCTCAGTAAAGTGTGTCTCCTGCTATTATTCACTAACATGCTGATACTGGCATTGAACTGGTATCTTGGACTTGGAGATCAGTCCCCACCAATCAACTCCCTAGCTTAAACCTTTTGAGTTTTACCTGCTACCTTGTAGTCTGTACTCAGGTGCCCTTCTTTCTTATTCACCCGCATCCATAGTTCAGCACCTGGGAATTCAGTTTGTACCTCCGCTGAACCACAAATCCCAGATAGAGATTTCAAGAGTCACAAAACATGCCTGGAGTAAACATACATGTGTTTGCATGGTGTATAGATTACTTAGATTTCAAAAATTGAGATGAAAAATTGGGATATTGTGACAAGTAAATCATGTCATCTATTTTGCATCTCTAATCTCCTTCTAAAGCACAAATATTGAGCATCCACTTAATGTTTTACTACATGCCAAGTTCAATGTGTGGAACATGTAATTGCATAGGAGACAATTCCTGCTCTCAAAAAGCTCCCGGAAAGATGGTGGTGTGCATAAGAAAATCACTCATCACAATATAGCGTGATGAGGATAGTATATTAACTGCTAAGAAAGCACAAGAGAAGCCCTAACATAGTCCAGAGCAGATAAGAAGAAGGCTTCCTGGAAGTGCTGACCTTGGAAGTGGTGGGGTTGGGGTTAGAAGGACAAAGTTCCAGATGGAGCATCTAGCATCTGCACAAGAACTGCATTGAAGTGCTAGTCTATGTAGTCGGGAGGGTAGGAAATGGGTCTGAAAAAGGGCCAGATCATAGCTGGCCTAAATGTCAGAAAGAAGGCTTTGGCATTGTTCTGACCGGAAAGGAAAGTCACTAATGGGTGTTAGGGTGGGGGATGGGGAATGGGGGTGATAACCAGGTTTGCATCTTGGAAGGATTCTTTTGTAGCAATCCTGTGGACTGGGTATTGAACTGTGTCTGCAGTATCGCAGCATTCAAGTTCCCACATGCACTTGAGCACCCAATCAATGAGACTAAACCAATCATGAGTTCTTACTTCTGTGTTACAGATCAAAAGGCAGGTTGTGGATGAATTGCCCAAATTACTTTGCCAACATAAGGCAGCAGCCAGTCTGAGCCCTGATCTATATCCCAGCTAGTAGAGGGTCAAAGAGCCTCTTAATTCAATTTCCTATAATCTTCAAGTAAGTGCAAAATTTCAAAAGCTTCCCCAAATGAGTCGATTTTAAAAATTGAGCTGGACTCACTGTAGAAGTTAAGTTTAGGTTTTCTTAGGATTGAGTTTGCTGGGTGTACATTGACTGTTCTTGACTGTCTCTGAGGAATGTCCGGCAAGGGAAAGATGAACTTTTGCTTTGCTGACATTGTCATGCTCTTCAGGAAGGTCAAAGAACAGCTCAGGGTGAGGGTGGGATGCAGGTAAAAGGACTGTAGCAAGCAACTCACAGACGTGAATGATGTCTGGATAAAATTCAAGAACAACTCTAAACAGCTTCTAGTCCTGGGGCGCCTGGGTGGCTCAGTGGGTTAGGCCGCTGCCTTCGGCTCAGGTCATGATCTCAGGGTCCTGGGATCGAGTCCCGCATCGGGCTCTCTGCTCGGCAGGGGGCCTGCTTCCCCCCCCCCCTCTCTCTCTGCCTTCCTCTCTGTCTACTTGTGATCTCTCTCTGTCAAATAAATAAATAAAATCTTTAAAAAAAATAAAAAAATAAACAGCTTCTAGTCTTTTTGTTAAAAATGACAGAACTTTTACAGCCTGGGTCTTACAGTACAGAGTTAAATCCAATTCCAAACCCATCAGTTCTATGTGTCTAAGTAAGTTACGGCACTTCTCAGAGCCCGAGTCTGGGGGGACATTGTTCTCAGACACAAGAGGGGAATGATGTATTTATCTTTCAAAGTGCCTTTATTTCCTCAAACTGCCAGCCTTTCCTGATCTTTGACTAGAATCAGGATTCCATCACCTAGAAGGTGTGGGTTGAGTCCCTTTGTCCTGCCTTCTTTGGCTTCTGCAACAGAGCCACTGGATCTACCCATCCAAGGACTTGGTCTGCTCTGGCAGGACTCTATTTGGGTATCGAAACCACTGGCCAGGAAATTCCATGGAATACAAAACAGAAAACAAAAAGCAAAAACAAACAAAAAAATGTGACATCAATACTGATCGGTCCCCATGGGCTTAGCCATGGCTTCTGACAGCACAGGAAAAAAGCAGGACAATTAGTCTTCCCACAAATGTGTAACTTTAGTGATAGCCTAATGCGTTTAAAGAAAGTAATTATCTTTGTATCCTCAGTGTTGACACAGAGAGGGCTTTCTCTAGAGGCCACTGGATTCCAGGAATGTGTAACATGTCCATTTCGGAACTGAAGTGTAAACTTCTCATGCCACAATTTTTTTTTTCCTAGATGAAAATCTCAGAACTTTCCTACCATAATCCTTGCTGGACAAATGGGGAAAGAAAATGAGCCACATATTCATGAAGTCAGTATGCTTTACCAAACAGCAGCAAATGTATAACTCTTTTTTATAGCCTGGAGGATCAAGGGAGTTATACCAAAACATCCCAGACAACTTTTCTTTGTCATAGGGTTTTATTCTCCTGAGATGCCAGGGAACAAGGCTTATTGGAGGGTTGGGAGGATATTCTAGTGTACCCTAGAAAGTACAAAAACACAGATCATCCTACTGGGTAAATATCCAACTACCTCAGCAAAAGGATACTTCTTTTATCTCTTTATTTGAAGATAGGATTTTCTTTTTTAAGTCTTGGAATTCAGGAGACTTTCAGTAATATTCAGAAATATTTATTCTTTCATGACTCTCTTCACAGATTATACCTAAATCCCACTAGAGAATTCTGATTATACTTCAAGAGAGCCCTTGGACTCTCTGGACTTTTTTAGGGTGGGCTGAACTCTCATCTTTGCAAAAGGACAGTGTTCCCATGGTAATGAGGATGATATCATCAGGACTGGTTCCAGGAGTGGGTACAGACCCATTGCTCACCACAGGAATAGATGGGATAAGAGATAACAACATTTTCTGTTCAAACGCAGATGGCTCAGGCCAGCCAGGAAGATTAGCCAGGCTAACAAGCCAGGAATTTTTACTCAATGTAAGCCTGATAGATGGTTTAAAATGATTATCCTCTTCACTGTCAAAGGTACTCTGAAATAGCAAGAATTCTCTTGTCCTATTTGGCTCCTCCAAGGATATGTAGCCCATATGGGTAGGTGGCAACTTGAATACATTACTGAGATGCTGCTAATATTAGGTTTTTGTGAGCATGAAAAGCTTTCACTCTCTATTAAGCCAAATTACATAAAGCAGGAGCTGGAAAGTCAGCTATAGCGTGCCTTTTGCAGAGGGCTGGAAAACTGACATAAGCTTTGCGGGATGCTATATGGCTTTCCAATCACCCAACTTTATTCTCCTAAATAGAAAAGTTATACCCTTTGCAAAATTCTATTATGCCAAATCATCCTTCTATGCCCATCAGTGTAAGAGAAGCACGAATCCATGCGTGATCCCCTTCCCGTACTCATCACCATTTTTACTAACATACCTCTGTGTATAAGCTAGCCTAAAATTAGTGAATCCTTATCTACTAATACATATCCCTCAATATCCTCACTTTCAAGACTATAACAAATATATTCACTTGTCAGTCCACCCATCTATCTGTCTCTTTCTTCAATATATTGCTTATTTCTTAAGTTTTCATTGAGTACTGACTATATTCTAGGCACTATGCCATACATAATGCCTAGAATAAATAAAAATATGAATATTATATAGTTCTAACCCAAGGGAAATGCAAAGTCTGATGAAAGGAATGAATACATAAACAAGTAATTATTATGCAGCATAATGTTTTGTTATGTTATGTTTTAAAGATTTTATTTACTTATTTGGCAGAGAAAGAAAGAGAGATACAATAGGCAGAGAGGCAGGCAGGGAGAGAGGGAGAAGCAGGCTCCCTGCTGAGCAGAGAGCCCTATGCGGGGGCTCTATCCTAGGACCCTGAGATCATGACCTGAGCCGAAGGCAGAGGCTTAACCCACTCAGGTGCCCCTAACATAATGTTTTAAATAGGGCCTTGTACTGAGATGTACACAAATAAAGCTATAGTTAACTCTTCCATGAGAACCAAGAGACATAAGCCTGAGTGCTGCAGTTTTGAATTAAGTGGTTAAGGATTAGACTCCCACTAAGCATGTTTCTAGACCCTGTCGACTATCTAGAGTCGACCCAAGATGGGCATATTTGTTCTTACCCTTATTTGGATTATAAACTCCTTCAAGAACCTGATGAATTTTCTAGAGCTACTCTCCAGAAATGTGCAAAAACACATTACGTACACAAGTCTGTAAAAAATTTCATGGAATTCCATGAACACTTTAGAGAGGGTCTATGGTGTCTATGTCAAGAATATTTAGCTTAAGATCCTGAGTCATATTACTCTTACACTCCCAGAATACCCAACTCTCTTAAATGATGATGGAAAAACCATGGTACAGAAGTAAGTCTTTGCTGGCTTACAAGGTCAAATATATCACTCTGAGCCATGTAATATTGAATGACTTCCCTAAGCTTCAACTTACTCAACTATGTAATGGAGATATTAATCCTCTCTTTCAGGATTCATTATCAAATTTACAGAAAACATATATAGAATACTATCAAAAAGTATTTCATATTATTTCTTTGACTTTTATTATTATTATGAAAATCAATATTATTTTTATTATTATCATGAGCACCAGTATCAATATTAGTGTTATATAATGACAACACTACAATTGTGTTCTAGAAATTCGGGAAGCAAATTATGGTGACCAGATGGGTACATCTGAATTCTTCAGAGATATTTCAAACTTATTGTTTAGCTAGAATTCCCTCTGCCCTCAAGATGATTAATGAAAACACTACAATTATATTCTCAACCCTCTGGGTGGAAAGTATAGTTACCTATATATTCTGTACCATGTTCAATAAATGTTTAATAAAATTATAATACTACTTGGGATTTCTATATTTCTTTCATTTGATAGTCTCTAAGTACTTTGTAGATATTAGTTCATTAATTCTCCAAATTCCACTAAGACTAGGAAGGTAGGAAATGTTAAAGCTTTCATTGCTCAGTGGTTTTAAAGATATCTCTTCCTTTTTATCCCAACTCCAAGCCTTATTGTGCCACTTCCTACCAAATACATTAGGATTTAACCCCTTCTTTTTAGCATTAAGGGCTTTCACCAACTCTACCAGTCAACTAACTTATTCCACTCAACTGTCCTAAGCCTTAACTTTCTCCTTCCCCATTATAACACTCAGTTTCTGGTTCTCTTTAGTAGGTTTAATCTCTACAATGGGTTGGTTCCTTACTAGATCCAGACTAAAGAGAATTCTAATAACAAATTAACAATAATCACAACATCTTCTGTGTATTGAGTGTCAGGCACCAGAGCACAGTAAAGGTATTATCTTCTTTATTTTTGTTTCTCAAAAACCCAATGTATTGTTTATCATTATCTCAAGTTTATGGGGAGAAGAGGAGTCTGTAAGAACTTAAAGAAACTTGAATGCCTGAGTGGCTCAGTCAGTCAGTTAACCGTCTGCCTTTGGCTCACATCATGATCCCAGGATCCTGGGATCAAGCTCAGGGTCAGGGAAAGTCTGCCTCTCTCTCTCTCTCTCTCTGTCCCTCCCCTTCCCCATGCTTGTTTTCTCTCTCTCTGTCAAATAAATACATAAAATCTTAAAAAAGAGAATTTAAATAAACTTGTATAAGGTCACACAGCTGGAAAACAGCAGAACTGGGATTTGCACCCCGGTATAACTATCTCTAAGGGGCATCTATCTTATTGTTAAGAAGATTTATTATTGGAAGTTAGGCAAATTTTCCAAATTCTCAAGGTACAGTGGGGAACTTCCTGATTCCTCATAGCTATGCAGAGACAACTTGTGCTTGTGTCTGGGAACATCAGAGAACTTGCTAGGATACTGGGACCTATAGTAAGGTGAGCTTTTGTTGAAGCCTTATCAGTTCTAATTTCCATTTGTTCTTCCAACCCCTCTCTACCTACCACCTCTTAGAGAATTTGACATGGGAAATCCAAGATTTGGAACTGTGTATCATCCCAGGAGGTCTCTGCAGCCCACCCCAGCCTGCCTTCTGAAAGCTAGAATGGACATCTTATAGGGTCTTACTTCACATCTGTGTCTTGCAAAACTGTGCCTCAGACTTTCTTAGGACTTTAAGTCTGGAAGGTGACAAAGGTTCAGTGCCATCAGCAGGACTTTCCAGTCCTGGAAACCTACACATTCACTGAATTTCACATGTACACCATTCCTTCTGTGGAATGGAAACCGTCCTCCCATATCAGCCTTCCAATGCATTATTACTCTCTTCATCTCCCTCCTGGAATCTATGGGGATTTCTTAGACTCTACCATCATTGCAACTCTTCTTCCTTTGTAGAACTTCTACCATGTCAACTTTCCATTCCAACTGCCAGCAACAGACACTCACATGCCACAAAAAGTATTAATTGCATTAGTTAATAAAGAGAAAAACAAACCAAGATATATCAAAGTCTTGCTGTGAGGGGTACCACAATGACAATATACATATATATTCCATCATAATCATGTTACTGTTTTGATCTCCACATTAAAATTTAAATAAAAAACTGTCAGAGGCTTCAGTGACTTGCCCAAAGCCACACAACCATTAACTAGAAGAAAGGGAATTTAAATGTAAGTCTGACCCAGGCTAGAAAACTTCTTTCTACTCCTCAAGCTACCTCATTAACTTATGTGAGAGTCACCCATGCTGGTTCTTGTTATTTATACTAGTTTATCCTCTGAAAGTTGATAGACACCTTTGGTTTTGCCTAGTTGAAGGACCCCAACCTTTACTGGACTAGGCATTGTATTTAAGCCCCCCAGAGTTTGTTCATCCACAAAGGATGAAGGAGTGAGTACAGGTGACTGGTGGCAGGGCTGAGGAGGAATCATCCGTCAGGTAGTAAGAGGGAAGAACCAAATCAGGAATGAGAAGGGGTTGCCTGAAAAGATGAATTTTGGGGTATAGTCATAATGGTAACCATACAGTAACAGTCCTTCCCACCCCAGTGTCAGCACAGGGACTACAGATCCAATTTATTACTGTCTTTTCCTAATTTTAAAAATGGGGGATTATGCCAGAAAGGTGTAATACAATTTTCAGTTTAAGCAGTTACCTTAACTGTTTATACTCTAATTCACCTAAAAATAGCATGGAGCTGATTAAATATACAATTTCCTGAAAGATCTGGGGCTACTTAGATGCTTGGGAGGTACCTGCCTCAGTGAACAATGTCTTTCAAATAATAATGCCAATATCATCTTTATTTTAGCAGCTGGAAAAATAAAGAAGCAAGCAAGCAAAAAAGGAACAAAAACAAAAACACAAAGTTGTGGATTCCCAAAAGTCACTTACCAATATACTGCCCATGTACAGAAAATTCAGGGTTCTGCCCCTTTAGGAATATTCCAAGCTATCATTTTATTAAGCACACATTATGTTCTGTATTTAACCTGTACACATGTAGCTATAACCATTGTTCCCACTAGCAAGGTGCCTTCTGTGTGCCAAACAGTCATAAATATTGCATGAGGGAGAAGTGAACTATCACTCAAAACCTCCTACTTGTGCCGGAATGTATGTCAGGGTGCCTTCCATCCTCACAACTACCATAGTGGAAAGATAAGATCATTGCCAATAGAGAGAGACATTGAGGCACAGAGAGAATGAGTAGTTCACTATATAATTGGAAAAATTGTTTGATCCCATATTTGCCTGACTCCAAAGCCCAGGCTCTATTCATTATTCTACCCTAAGCCCGTTCCCTATTTTTCTGAATTCTGTAGTATGAAAAGATCCAGTGTTCAACCAGGATCTCTACAGATAGGGACTGCAATCCAAAGGAAGCCAGAACCAGTGTCTTGCCTCTGAGATCCAGGGAACACTTAGCTGGCCGTGTGTGTGTTGCATGTTTCTCAGTAGGATTTAACAAGCCCAGCTGTCAAACCAAACTCTGCAGGGGTTTCTGAAACCAGGACCATGAATTCTCGATCCATAAGAAACATTGATTATACTCCAAATAAGGGTAAGGCTGAAGACCAGGGAGAGTGTTCAATTCTTTGTCAAATTAGGGATGGGGAACTTTATACTTCATACTCACTAAACTGAACTGCAATTCTATCACCTTTTTGCCTCAGTCCCCTCAAACAGAAGCCCCCTGGTCTTTTCATGACCATGTGGTTTATTCTAGAGACTTTCACCTCTTCAAGTCTCCTTTGGCTGAAGCATGTGGTATGATTGTTTCTTCCTGTGTCTCTAATCCTAACAACATCCCTTGAGAAGTGGAGAGCTAACAGAAGCACTTATTCTGTCCTTGGACCCTCCCAAGCCCAGGATCCCCAGCTTGGTGATTTTCTAAGCATGATTCTGTTTCCAGACTATGAGTCCCCCAGGTATACCTGTTATCTTCATACCCAAAACATCTTTATGTGGGTGTGGAGAAGGTAAGGAAAGGATATGTCTGATTCACTCCATCAGGGCAACAGAGAATAAGGAAACACATTATTTTTCTCCTAGTTCTTCTATATCCAAAGTCTTTCCTCATCTTTTGCATCATATAATGCTCATGGCATTCTTCATTGTTAGGGAGAAGAGAGATTCATATGCCTTCTCATAGAAAGAAAACTTAGACCCCAAATGGATGACCTGACCCAACTAGACCTTATTTAGCTAATTAGCATCAGGTCTCTTGATTCCCAGCCCAGGACATTTTACACACACCCCAGATGCTTTTCCCCTGTAGCCTTTACCCTAAAATATAGCCAGGTTCCTAGGGAGTGATTTAGGAAAGATTGATTTCTGGTGGTTGATTTCCCTACTCCTGTAACAGGCATAATAAATATGATGGATATTACCTATGAACAGAGATAGTAACCTCCCTCTTCCCTCTGCACATTCTGGAAATAGTTCTTCTTAAAGACTGTGAAAGGCTGGGGATACCGTCAGTGATACTGACCTAGGCTACAGCCCAGCAAAGCCTGAATGGTTGGTAACGTGTCCATGCTTTCATGGGGCTAAAGCATGAACACAATCACTGCATCTTAACTGACTGACCGTCTTGGTTTCTGGCTTCCTAACAAAAAAGAGATGGTATTAAACCTAGCAATTGTCTTTTCTGCAGGTTTAAGGGAAACCACTCAGGTGAATAAAATCTTAAAGCCCTAACTCTAAGAGCCTCATTAGGAGATGTTTGAATAGCAGACTGCTTCATTCCAAAGGTTAAACACATTTAACCAGGGAAGGAGCAAGCCTGCAGAATGTAAGCAGGGTAAGAATTGCTTCTCGGCTAGCTCCGACACCGATAGCCCAATGCCATCCCAACCACTGAGGGGCAAGACAAGACACAGAAGCTTGGAAGGTCCATTCAGACGGATCTTGGGACCTGGGGAAACACTTAAAAAGCCAGTTGTTATTATTGTTAATCTCCAATGTCAACCCCAATCCCTTAGTTTTATCAATGAAACAACTTGGAATTAGGCAAACTGATTATGCATCCATAGGGTCATATTTTGCTAAGGTAGCTGGCATCTTGCTGTGCTCAGGTGAACAATGGGTAGGCCTTGTGTAGAGTGGAACTGAAGGAAGTCAGTCTCTTTGTTCTAAATCCTGGCTGTGGCCTCCCCGGTGCCCAACTCCAGTTTCATATGCTTCAATTTATAGGAGATTTAGATGAGCTGAGGGGGTGCAGGGAAGACACTGGAAGATGAATAATGAGTAGAAAATAGAGTGTATTTTTTAATTTAATTTTATTTTTTCAGTGTTCCAAGATTATTGATGCACCACACCCCGTGCTCCATGGAACATATGCAATACGTGCCCTCCTTAATACCCACCACCAAGCTCACCCATCCCCCACCCCCCTCGAATCCAAAACCCTCGGCTTGTTTCTCAGAGTCCAAGTTAGGTGAAAGAGGATTGTAATTAACTACATGGAAAAAGAATAATAAAAGCTGATTTTCTTTTCGGATATGAAGGGTTTAGCAGGTAGTAACCTTCCACTCAGTGAGAGGAAATTGGTTTTAAAATACACTGGAGTGTATTGTGTTGAAAGATTGAATGCCTTCCTTGCAAACAAGGGTATGGACTAAGTGTCCAATAGTGTTCCATACTGTGCTGATATAGAAACCCAGGACCTAACACTGCTGATTGGCTTCACCTTTGACTACCAGCACTTCATTATGATTCACAGAGTTATTGCCTTTGACCTCTTATGGAAGGACAGGACGTTGAAATGGCTGAAACATTTCTTTCCTTTAAGGTCTGCCATAAATATCACCTCTTCTGAAAGCATTCCCTTAACACATGAGAAAGAGTTGTGCTGTTTTGTTTTGTTTTGTTTTATTTCCCCTTCTTCATCACTCCCGTTGGATATTAATCTCATCTTTTCGGGGTGCTTGTCACAGTCTTCTTTTCATATAATTAGCTACTTCTCTAATAAGTACTCTATTTGCTGGTAACAGTTCCTATGTCCTGTTTATTGTTGCTCCCTTCACGGTGCCCAGCAGGATGCCTGATACTAGCAGAAGCTCAATAAATGTAAGCTGAATTGAACAGACCCGATCTGGGTCTTTAGCAGAAATTTAAAGCAGCAGACCACAAAGTATCATTCCTTAAGGACTTGACTTTTTTATTTGGTAGACAAACCATTTAGACACTTAGAACAAAATATGAAAACCTGAAGCAAGACACAGTTAAACAACTTCAAATTAGAAGCACTCAGAGGAAATGATTTAGGATGCTGCGTGGGAAAGTTGTATCAGGTTTCCAAAATTCTTGAGTACCTACCATCCAAATGGTGTTAAAAATTGCTTTATATACAATGTTTCACTTCACACTAAAAATTAAAAAGAAATTTTTAAGTTGCAGGATGGGTGATACAGCTTCCATCTTAACAATGGGGAAACTGAGGCTTGAAACTACAAGGTGATTTCTCCAAGATCACATCATTGCTCTTAAATGATTAACCTGAGCTTGTAATTAGTGCCCAGGTTATCTGGAAGCATTTTCAGTGACTTTTCACTTTACCTATTTGCCTTGTAAATGTAATATTGAAGTAAAGAAGGGAGGATATAGATTGGAGGGAAGATGGGAATGACCCAAGTACGCTGTGCACTTCTAAAATATCACTGTTCTCTACCCCTCCCAAGTTTTTGTTATCAGCAGCTTTCAGCTCTCAAGCCCTGCTGGGTGTTGTTGCCATCTTTGTCGTTTGGGTATGTTAATTACGTCGTAACTCAGGACCATATTGCTCAATCACTTTAGCTCACCTCTCTGTGTCCTAGAGGGTACTCCCTCTTGGTACATCTCACTCAATATGCACGTTCTCTGACAAAATCGTTTCCTCCTTCTCCAGGCTTCCTGGACCTACTGAAGTTTTCAAACTCAAGTTCAAGCTAAACTCCATTTGAGTCTCAATGGAAGTGGAAAATTTCTCTGGAGAAGAGTCTTTAGGTACACAGGAGGCTCCAGGGCTCTTCTGAGCCCAGCTGCTCAGATAAACCTGAGCTCAAAGCTTTAATGCAATGTGAACTTTAACGTGACAATTAATGCAAGGACCTTTTCCCTGAGGCAATTAACTTCTGTTCCTCTGTCTAGCCATGATTTCCGTGCCGGCAGCAGGCAGGAAATGAATGTCACCGTCACAGTCACAGCCAGTCAACTTAAACGTGCACCCATAGGGGCCTTTCAATTCACCATTTCTTTGCATCTTTCATGCTTGGGGACCCAAGATTCCCTTCAGGAGCTATGACTACATTTGAAGAGAAAGTAGTGAACCAGCAGCCCCCAAACCAAGCCAGACTTCTCAACACTTGGAGAACATTACCCCAGTGCATTCCCGTGTTGGCATTTTCTCAGCGCCTTTAATAAATAAATGAAGCCCCGTATCTTACGCGTCTGTCCGTAAGTGGTAGCTGCTTGGAGATGCATAAGTGTGTTACTGCCCACCAGGGAAGCTCCACACTGGTGGGATGTCCTATATTCAAGACAGTCGAGGGATAAACCGTGAAAAAGAAACAACTTGGGAAATTTAAAAAAATAAATAAATAAGGAAATTTCTCTAAATCAATTTGGAAATATATTGGAAAGAAAGAAAGCTTGAGGTCTATAAGCCTGGCAGAGAAAGGGGCAGGGTAGAAATGTGACAATCCTCAATCTAAACCAGAAAAAAAGGAAGAGAACCAGCCATTCTTCACTGAGAATGACATGGGAAGAAATGTGACTGAGTCGAGTCTGAAAACTTCAGGTTAGATATTAGACATTCCTTTTTATGAAGTTTATGAGTGTTGTACCTGAGTTTTCACATCTGAGAGACCACCAAGGAGCCAACACCGATGCAATCACACAAGGGTTTACTTAACAAGCTTAAGCTTGGGCCCAAGTATATACAACACAGTAGAGTAGGGACTTGGACCCCTGAACCAGATTACAGTCAGAGTTTTTAAAGGCAGAGTAGGGGTGGACTCGGTGGTGGGTGAGGACAAAGGGGATTATAGATGATGTAAGTCTCTAAGGAATTTTGGATGCAAGGTCTCCAGGACCTTGAGGGGTTAGCCTTTGTTGGGAGAAAGGTTATTTATTACCAGTAATAAAAATCTTCTCGTGAGACCCTTTAGCTGTATATCAGTGGTCATATGCTTGGGAATGATTGCTGACACTATCTTGGAGGTTTAGAGATAAAGTTTCCTAAAGGAGTTATTAAAGAAGACTTACAGGATCCTGGTTGGACCTGTTGGAGTAGAGGGTCGGTCAGGCTAGGATTATCCTTAGCAAAACCTCAAGGTGAGGGCAGTTGAGTCCCCAGGGGAGAGCCACTCTGTCTGTTTCAAGGGCTTGTCAGTAGGTAAGGAATTTTAATGATTTTCTTCTGCCTCTGTTTCCCACATCATTCCCCCCTGGACAATTTTGACCCTTATATCTTTAAGGTTGTTGAAGGTGGAAGGTCTCATCGTCTGTAACTTCTTCCTGCTAAATAGGGGCATAGAGTTGTCCCTACCTACTCGAGTCAACACTGGTCAGTTGGGGAATGTGTAGGGGAGTTATGAAAGACAGAGGCAGCTGAGTCCAGGGGAGACTGCTCAGGTGATCTTCCCAAGTGGAAAGGATCATCTGTGGAACTTATGACCGCGAAGGAGTTGAAGTCAGGTGAGGAGACATGGGAGAAAATAGCAAAACATGATTAGTGTTACAAAAAGAAAATGAAGCTCAAATACGTTTTTTTGCTATTTGACAAAAAACCCTTTTCCAGTCCAGGGGTTTAAATCAATCATTAAAGGAGAGAGGGACTGTTTAAACTGCTAACCTGAGTAGGTCAGAACCCAAGAAATATTTTGTGATAATCTGGAACATCAAGATGGCTGCACTTATGTCAGGGCTAGACTCGAGGTGGGTACAGCCTTGTTTTTCTTGGCCTCCACAATAAGGTCCTGGAAGAAATGAGAAAAGTGTAATTTAAAAAAATTCTCCTGGCAAGCATTAAGAAAGTGTCTTGAAGCAAGTCCACCTAACAACAAGACCACCTAAACTTATTACTTAGTGTATCCCACAGATCAGCAGTTTTGCCATCACATGGCTTAAAATGCATAATCTTAGGAACTACCCAACACCTACTCAATCAGAATCTGCATTTAAAAGATCCACTTAAACATTGAGCATCAATCTAGAGAAACAAGAGAGTGTTATCTATAGCTTACAAAGCATTAATGGTGCATTGTATTTGGTTTTTTAAAAGAAAGTCAACTGCATATCCTGAAAGGTAGAGATTTGCAACTCTTTCCTATTACCACACTTGTCTGCATGCATCTTTAGGACCATCAATGACCTTAAAATGTACAGCAAGTGTGGGATTATGACCTTGATCACCCTCATCCCTAAATACTTAGGCAACCCTATGTCGTGATTTTAATTTTTGAGGAGGCTTTTCAAAAACTAAGGCACGCACACATACATATAAGCACACACAAAGAGAATGAGTTTTGAAAAGAAACAAATAAAATGAAATCAAAGTATTGATTTATGTAATGAAATAGTGTTATTCTCATACTGTTTGTTTGCTTCTCTGGTTTCCATTTCTCTTTTTAACTTTTATTTCAAATGACTTATCTGTTGGTTAGATATTGGAAAACTTTGATGGGTATAACACCACTTAAAAATCTTATTTCCAAAATTATATTCATTAATATTTCACAGCATATTGACGATGCCTCTGTTTTTCTTTTTTCGTAAACTATGTCAGCCGTATTCATCAAAGTGGAACTACCATGTTCCTCCTTTGTTTGGCTTAAACATGACTTTTGAGGGCAGGCCCAAGAGGCTAGTGCTCCTGGAGCTGCCTTTGGTGTTATTGTTTCCCAAACTCCATCTTCCTGCCCTCCTCCATTTATGTACCTGGAAGAACTCACTGCTCCCAAAAGGCAGGAGAAGGCAGACACACAATACCTACACTGGTAATATATTCATTCATTTCTACTCAAAACATAGCAATAGTCAGAGATTCATAGAACTTTGGAAATCCTAAAGAGACTTTATCTAGTTAAACCCCTTCCTTCTACAGATTAGGAGACTAATGAGAAAAGGAATATATATGGCCCCAGCTTATATGCTTATACAGTTATTTAATGCAGAGCTGGAACTAGTCACCTAGTTCTCCTAATTTCCCATATCCAATGCCTCTCTCCCTTTTCCCAACCTCCCCCACCCCACCCACCACAGTCTATCTTCCAAAACCAAATCATAGCCTCACAAGTCACAAATACCAAGAAAGGTCAAAGATCATGTCACATTGTTCATAACCATGTTCCTGGTGCCACAGCCACCAGAAGCACCAAAGCCATTGTGTATTGAAGAAATGAACAAATGAGAACATTTCCTCTAAATTTTCTGTCCATGGCTCAGCATAGTCAAAGATACTAATGTTCAGCCAGCCAATGTCCTGATCCAATGATATCTCACATTTCTCTATCCACGTGAGTTCCCCCAGTGATATAGAACCACTCATTTAGAATGGGAGTAGCAATGGGCCTTTATTTCTTCTGGTCCGGCGGTGAGCACATGCTGGAAGACAGACCTCAGCAGGTACAGGCTGCGTCAGGGCAGACAAGGCTTTCTAGATGAATGTGGGAGGGTTATGCATGAACAGACAATCAAGGAGAGATGTCAAGGGCATGGTCTTTTTAACACAACACTAAGTCAAGTTCTTAATCTCTAAATACACCTTTATTCTTATTCCTTAGTTAAAACATCAAAATACTAGTTTAAAAAAAGACATATATATGATATCTGTGAAGGATATTATGTGTGATATGTATATATGATATCTATTTACATCTCTATGTGTCCATATCTTGTCATCTATCTATCTTTCTATCACCTATATATAGAGAGGATGGTTTGATTCTTATTTTTTTTCAAGGGCATGTAGGCCTAGGTAGTCATTTTATGGTAAGTTTTATTTTTATTTTTCTCTCTCAAAACTTCTCAAGCTTATTAAATTTCATTACTCCCAATGTATATGGGGGTAGATATGAATTGATGGGTAAGTAGTGGGAGGGAGGAAAAATATCATGAGCCTTATTTCACTGATTTGAACATTGATGACTAGTGTAGTCTCCCATTTTAATACAAGAATGTTCTATCCTTCTACCTGCCCTACGAAGTTTATTTCTGTAATAGGTGTTGTTTCCAAAAGTTCAAACCAAAGAAAGTGTTGGAATGATGCATTTTGGCCTATAATCATGGATATGCATTGTAAAAGATGTACTGTATTTTCTCCCATGGATAATTCCAGAAAGCACAATGTTGAAATTAATTTCCAAAATGTAGAAAATAGGGGGAAAAATCAGTGTTTAGGGACAACTAATTTTTTTCAGACTCCTAATTAATATGATTAATTAGACAAAGTAAAGCTCAAACAGGGAAAAAAAAATTTAGCTTCAGTCATGAGTTTCATATGTCTCTGAAAAGTCTTTTTCATCTGACTTAGATGTGATCTGGCTCTTGACCTGAAAAGATCATAAGTACCAGAAGCCATTTACCGAATCATCATTTTACTGAAATTAGAACATATGGAAAGTGTCATATTCTTTCAGTGCTTAAATGAACCAGTCACATTTAATAATAAACAACTAAAATATATAAAGGGCTTACTATTTTTCAGGCATTGTGTCATTAACTGTTCATAATAACTATTGAGACTGTCATTATATCTTGCTTTCCAGATAAGAAAGTTAAGAGTTTATAATTTAGGGAGTTAGGTCTCATAAGTAATATTGTAGACTCAGATAAAAATTCAGCTTTATCTAACTACTGAATCTGCACTTATAATGAGTATATACCTTTTCTGGGGGGAAAAAAAAAAGATTCAGAGAGGCATTTACTTTAGAATCTGAGGCAACCAATTTTCCAGGTTGGTTCCTCTCTGAGATAGTCCAACTTGCTCATTTTACAGGTGAAGAGATTGAGGCCCGGAGAAATTAAGTGATGTGACAAGTGCATCCAGCTAGTTGGTACAACTAAAATTGGAATCCAAATTTCTGGATTCTTCTGCAATAGCAATCTTTCTACCACACCACTCTGTTTCACAACAAAGCAGAGATGAATTTGCATTAGACGTGGGATTATAGTTATGAATACAAAATCTGAATCAGTTGGTCGGGACTCCTCAGATCTTTTGGCATACAAAGACAGGCACACTTGCTAGAAACTATGCTCAGAATTGTCTCACAGGCCTGTTGTCCTAGGGCACCTTCAGAAAGCCACAACCACCATGTCATTGCTATCACCAGAGCATTCATCTCCACGCTGACCATCCATGAAACTGACCCAGCTGTCGACCCTCCCCCATCCTGCCAGGTCTTCCCAGTGTGCCTTCTGGAACTCATACTTTTTCACTTGCATGCTCTTTACTATCCTCAACCTCTCCTTAATTGTTCTCTTTCTGTCTTGTCTAAAATGAAGACTATCACCTGAAAATGCTACTTCCCCTCAAATGACCTCTGGGCCAGAAGACTGAAGAAGGATTGTCTTGTTTCTCATGGCAACTGTAAAGCACGTCCTTCACAGTTTTCCTTCACACATTCCAGCTCCCTTGAAACGCAAGACATGCCAATACCATATTGTCTCTGGCATCCACCAACAGCCCATCACTGCTTTCATTTATTGACATTCTCATGTTAGCTCATTATCTTTGCCCCTCCTTCCTTCTCATCACTGCTGATCACTTCAAACATCCAGATCGATATCCCTACCTACTCTCTGTCCTTCAGTTCCTTTACTTACTCATGTGCAAAGTTTTATTCCTCCACTACACCAAGCCACCACTTGTCTTGGTCAGATTTTTGGTTTTACCCTTCTATCAATCAGGAACTCGAAACTAAATGATCTGAAATTATCCTCTGTATTTATTTCTGTTACCTGTCTGATCACACTAGATTATAGTTTTCTTGAGAATAGGAACCTTGTACATTTAGCTCATCATTTTGTCTTCAGAATCCAGATCAGTGCTTGGTATAAAGCAGGTACAAAATAAAAATCTATTAAATACTCTCTCTCTCTCAAATAAATAAATAAACAAACCTTTAAAAAAAAAAAAGAAGTGGGCGCCTGGGTGGCTCAGTGGATTAAGCCTCTGCCTTCGGCTCAGGTCATGATCTCAGGGTCTGAGATCGAGGCCCGCATCAAGCTCTCTGCTCTGAAGGGAGGCTGCTTCCCCCCTCTCTCTGCCTGTCTCTCTGACTACCTGTGACCTCTCTCTCTCTCAAATAAATAAATAAATAAATCTTTTTAAAAAATCTATTAAATAAATAAGCATGATAACACAGCTGATCCTATATTTAGTGAAACTAATAAATACAGAATTATCAGCTTCTTTAAAGTTTATAATCAATAAGAAACACCCACATGCCTGATATTTAATATACACTAAGAACTTGATAAGTTGTTTTAAGTGAATGATAAAGAAGCAGTATAAAATTTTCTCATCCATCGAAGAACTTAAAATTTATTGGAGACCTAAACTCAACTATAGAAAATGCCATTATGAAATAAAATATTAAATCCTAACATATGAATGGTCATTGCAATATGTATTTATTTATTTGTAATTTTATTTATTCATTTACTTATCCAATAAATCATCTATTTATCTAACAAATCCTTAGTAGGTACTATGTAGGTACTAAAAATCTCTTGGGCACTGGAGTTGCAAAAATGGATAAGGTATTACTTTTGCCTTCAACAGCATCACATTGAGAAGGGAGATAAAGACATATAGAGTTTTTAAAAAAATTAAATATGGCAGACATTTATGTTCCATACATGTGAGCATTGTCCGCTCACTTTGAACCAACCCTCTCCTTACACATGCAGAATCCAATAAGAGAGCTAGCATATATAGATGCTTGAGTTGATGTGTTCTTTCCTCTTAGAGTTGCTTTTTAGGTGGTAGAGATGTCAGAAACATCAAACACTGTGCCTTACATTTATATCAGCTTATGTAAACAAAAGAGGAAGGGATCTAAGAAAAATGACTGATATATTTTCTTGAGGAGTATGTATTTTCATCTTTTCCAGGTGTATTTTCTGCTGCTTTTATGGTGAGACTGCCAATTATTCAAATTAAAAAAAATTCATTGTGTGTGGTATATAGATTTCTATAAACTTAATTGAGAATTCACCTGACAATAGGAAAAATAGTATTGAATGACTGAAAATAGAAGTCAAGCAAAACAGGAAGAAGGGTATTACAGGTTAGGGTAATTTTATTTATTCATTTATGTATTTCTGTATTTATTTTTAAAGAGTTTATTTTTTTGAGAGATAGCAAGAGGTAGCATGAGTGTGGGTAGGGGGAGGAGAAGCAGAGGGAAAGGGAGATGCAGACTCTCCACTGACCAGGGAGCCTGATGCAGGTCTCCATACATGGACCCTGAGATCATGGCCTGAGCCAAAGGCAGGCATTTAACTGACTGAGCCACCTTGACACCCCAAGTTAGGGTAATTTTAGTTCTAAATAGAAGAAACCCCAATTTAGTACGTCTTAAGCAAGAGTACCCCAGAGGCAGGGAAAGTTCAGTAATTCCACATCATGGTCAAGATGCCAGGATCACTGCGTCTCTCAGCTCCCCCTCCCCAGGCATGGCTTCATTCTCTGGCCATTGTCCCCATGGCTGCATTAGTCCAATGCATAATATTTGAACCCAACAACATCCAAGGGAAGAGGAGAGATTGATCTCTCTTTTTCGCAACTGTGCCAACAACAATAACAACCTTCTAAAATTTCTCAAAAGACATCCTCTCAAATCCCTGCAGTCATAATAGCATCACACACTACTGTTAGACCCATAATCTTGACAGGATGAATGGGGTTACATGTGGGCAAATCAAACTCACTCTTGCACGCATGGTCAGACTCAGCTTCTCTGGAGGCACACAGTTGTATGGACTCAGGAAAACACAGTTCCTTTAAGGAAGTAGGTAGGAATGGATGCCAGGTAGCCCAGGATGACTACATAATTTGTGGGAGTAGTGAATAATTCAGGAAGTCAACCTCCTCTCTCCAAGGCTGTGGCAGACCATCACCTTGCTCTGGGATCAAGGTAGGTGAAAGATACTTCTTCATGTCCCTTGGTGAGTCACCAAACACCCTACTACGTTGCCACCCCAGGACAGGGATAGCCACCACCTTGTTCCACCCTAAAAGGCTGCAGGGTACATGTCCAAACCTGACCCTCTTTGTATCCACACCCAGGCCCATACTGGAAAGGCATACAGGAGGCCTCTCTCGCCATCAACTTGGAGAGCAGAAAATGGCAGGAGTCACCAGGCCAGAAGAACCAAAGAAAGGGTAGCAGACAGGTGCGTACCCAACCCAGGAAGATTTGGAAGCAGCGAAGGGGCAGAAACATAGGAGCCAAAGCTCCACGTCCATGTTCATCACCCACTGCCCCAGCTACTTCACTTCACAGCACAAATTGAAAGAGAAAATTATTAAGAATTTCAAGTTGGTGACTGCAGAGCATGAAGCCCAAGGACAAGGCCCCTCTGAGCTGGGCCTCATGTGACTATACTGGTTGCATGCCCATAAAGCTGGCTTTCGGGGTAGTCAACCAACAGGGACTTGGAAGGCATGTGGGGAAAAAAAAAACAAAAACAGAAGCCAGTCAAAGAGGGAGGCTTCAAGAAGACATAGAACATTTAGGAACCAGTAAGCTGGCACTGATTTTTAGAGCTACCCTCACTGCCAACAAAAGGCTGAAAGGGAAAAGTGGCTCACCAAAAGCTAGAAGGGAAAAAACAACAGCAACAAAATAAAACAGCTAATCCCATTTCACAATGAATAAGAGCAGCCAGAGCACCCTTTGGAAGTCTCTGAAGACCACTCTGAGTCTGAAACTCCTCCCTGTTTTTTTTTTTGTTTGTTTGTTTGTTTTTTTAAAAGATTTTTTATTTATTTATTTGACAGAGAGAGAGATCACAAGTAGGCAGAGAGGCAGGCAGGGGGGAGGGGGAAGCAGGCTCCCTGCCGAGCTTCAGGGCTCAATCCCAGGACCCTGAGATCATGACCTGAGCCAAAGGCAGAGGCTTTAACCCACTGAGCCACCCAGACTCCCCCATGCAACTCCTCTCTGCTGTGACCTAATACAATCCAGGAAGAAAAAATAGAAAGTTCAGGTTATTGAGCCAAAATGGGGCAAAAGGAGGAGAAATGATTGCCAGCTCATAAGGACAGAGAGAATTCCTCATTCAAAGGGAATTATTAATGCACTTCCCATATCCTGCCAAATCTTAAAAATGTTCCCTGCAATTTTGTATCAGACACACCAACATATAGTAGTAATTCCTCCTGTGCAGGCTTTGTCCAATACATCTGCGTGAGAGAGATTAGTCATATCCCACAGAGAGGGGTGATTTTCAAAGCCTTGGTTTTAATCTGGTGGGCATGGCATGCTCCAAAATGTTTCCCCTGAGTTCTTAATGATGTGTCTTTATATACTCTCTATGTGGAAAAGTACTGGAGAGATAAAAAAGCAAGCCCTTCCCATATAATATTTATAGGGCTCATCATTAAAAGGGGAAGATCAGCTCCTCTCAAGGAGAGTCACCTACACAGAGATTTATGCCCTACGAGGTCTATGGTTAAGCTGGGGAGCTTCCAATCCCACTCTCATACCTTAGTCTAAGACTTGACACTTGATTCAAAAACTAGAAATGAAGTATTCTGCTTAACCTATAATATTAAGTAAAAAGAGAGACTTAGACTACTTGAATACTAGAAGGAAATACATTAATATTTTAGCTGTGTATGGGCGATGGGTGATTTTACTTTTTCTTTGGCTTGTCTATTGTTCTCATTTCTGTAATAAGACTGAATTATTTTTAAGAAGAAAACATATATAAATACATATACACATGCATTCATATATTTATACTCATATGTGTATTTATACATGTACATATATACAAAATACAATACATACGCACATACACATACAGAGACCTTTGTGAAATAAACCAAAGCATTTTTACTTCTTTGCAGAAAAGTTAAAACAGTCAAGACATATGAAGCATCATGGAAGCTAAGACTGACACACGTTTCCTCCTCCAGCAACTACCAAATTGTCTTTGTATATTGTAATTACAGCATGGTTTAGGAAAGGAATAGAAGTAAGGAAGGACGGAGGGAGAGAGGAAAGGAGGAAGGACCTTAATTCCCCATACTCTTTAAAAGAGGAGTAATAAACACTTTGAACAATAATATAGAGTGTAGAAAATCTCTAACTCTCATAAAGTTGGGGTTTTGTTTGTTTCTTAGTGTTTAATTCTTCTGAGGTCTCACCAGTATGGGACATGATTGTGGCATTAACACTACAGGTATGCTTCAAGAAGTTAATACCTAGGGGTGCCCGGGTGGCTCAGTCATTAAGCGTCTGCCATAGTCTTCCATCATGATCCCAGGGTCCTGGGATCAAGCCCCGTATACAGCTTCCTGCTTGGCGGAAGCCTGCTTCTCCCTCTCCCACTTGCCCTGCTTGTATTCCCAATCTCTCTCTCTCTCTCTCTCTCTCTCTCTCTCTGTCAAATAAATAAACAAAATCTTTAAAGAAAAAAAAAAGAAAGAAGTTAATACCTAGGCAGCTGGCAAGACATGCAAGTAATAACTGACATTTGACCATGAAAATGTTTTGTTTTAAAGCAAAACAAAGCAAAATAAATAAGCAAAAGATTCCACCACTCTCCTATCATCAGAATGCATATTTACTCAAAGTCTGATCTCATTCAATACATATAGAAATTTCTATCAGGTTGCTTACCCAAGTAACTGTTCTGGACAACAGGGGATCACAACACAGCAACAGAGCTGCTCTACACAGAGCAGTAGTCTGGACTACTTCCGTAGCCCAGATCTCTAGCCTTGCAGTTTGTATCTGGGCAAATTTATCTCCTTAATGCCTTTTATTCCACATTAGGTAAGGCCACTGTTAGGGGAAGTAACAATGTAACTTATAAGCATATGACTGAAATGAAAGCCTGCCCTTCTCTGGGGTTTGCAGAGGAGGCTTAAGACAGCAGGGGAAGATGGAGGGAGAAAACTGGGAGCCTCCAAGGGGATCTGAGAAAAGGAAGCAAGGAGGAAGGGGCTGTGGATGCTTCAGAATTCATGGCTTTATTAAAGTAGAAAGGGAGACCTGGGTTCATTCTCCACTTCAAGAAAACCATTAGTATAACAGGTCGAGGGACTTTTGCTCTACAGAGATTTCCGGAAAGATTTTTGAGCAGTTTGTTCAGTGTGTATGCCCAGGTGAGGGCAGAGGGTGGGGATGTGGGACAAAAGCAAGATGCTCTTAAAACAAATGGATCCCCACCATCTAGAATGTTAAACTCCCAAGCAGCAATATTAGGAAGAAGTGGGGTGTCTTGGCATTGCCTCCCCAGAAGAATACCCCAGCTCTAACTCCTCCCCATCAGGCTCCACTGTGGGAAAATGCCACCTGCCACTTCCCTTGTCTGTCTCTTCAAGCTTTTTGAGAAGATGGGACAAGGTTCTGCAAGGATGACCAAATTTTCCTTAAGATTTTGGAGAATTGGATTCTCAGATTTGCTAAACTATAGGAAAGAGGGAAGAAGAAAAGGAAAAGGAAGCAGTAAATGCTATTATTACTTCCAGCTGCCCTTCTCAGACGAAGGCACTGAGGTCCACCTCATGCCACCCATTAGAATTAAGACCGTGCATGGATAGAAGTTACAAGGAACCAAGTCACACTCCAGAAGGGCAGATTTGATGATGATGATGTCTATATCACTATTCATGATATTCTCAAATAGAAAGATTCCCTGAGATCTTTAGCAATCTCCCCATACCGCTGGGCATACTTGCCCACCCTGGCCCAATATTTCTGGGACTGAGGGCAGTGCATAGTGCAGTGTTTGCCCATTTCCAATGTTCTGTTTGTTAATTTCATCTAAATGTTCTTTATTCTCTGTCTCCCAAAGATGGGGAGAAAGGGTTTCACCTATTATTGCGGACTGTCACTCTATGTTGCATGGGACCCTGCTGCTCCACTTTTTCTCCTTCATGTTATGTATGTCCCATTGCAGTAGTCTTTGGATTATGGATCTTAACTGAGGAAGTCTGAACAAATGCTTACAACAAACAACTGGATCTTGGGATAATGGGTCAGAAGCTGCAAACACACATCAATGGTGCCCTTTGTTATATGCTAATGAAGATTGCCCCCAAACTTGCTGTAGAGTCAAGTCAATGTCAACACAAGGATTAGATGGCCCAGGTCCCGTCCAAAGACAAGCAAAATAATATGAATGCAATATCATATTTGTAACATATCTACAGTTCTCAATTTGGGCTGAACATGATTATGACCTGAAGATCTTTTTAGAACACATCCATGTCTTCACTGTTACGCCTTTTTATTTGGTTGGTCTGGAGAGGGCTCTGTGACTGAAGAGCAGTCAGATTCAGAATCTGTGCTAGTGGCTCTTGGTAACTAATGATGCAACATCAGTGAAAAGTAAGGAATAATGATTATGTATATCTTATGATGGACAAACTCTGTAGTGGGGTTGAGCTGTTAAAATGCTTTTCTTACAAGCCACTCCTCAATTATCCATGCAAATCAAAGAACCAGTGAACCAGAAAATACATGAGAGTTGACAAACAAAACAAAACAGCCATAAAATCTAAATTTGACTTTAGTAGCCAAATTCAGAAGAAAACTAATGAATACTTAGCATAAGCTAGACATTGCATTAAAAGCTGTGAGGGGCTCAGATGCATGAATAAAAACAGCCACCACTTTAAAGGAGGTCGAATTCATTCCTTCATGTTTGCCCTAAGAGGTAAGTTCTGTTCTAGGCACAAGATGAAAAGCAGTGAAGACAACAGGCACATTCCTTGCTCACATGAAGTGTGCATTCTATCAGAATAAAATGATGGCGATGCTGGGTCACATTAACAAACTACCAACAGTGGGGTCCTGTCTGGAGTTCAGATTAGTTCAGGCTGGTCCCACACCCCATCCTCTACCATGGCTCACTTTACATTCCATTTCTTCTATGTTCCAAATAATCTTTTTGTACACTGTGTGTAGGTAGGTGTTACTAGTTGCTTTTCCTAATTATAACTCCAGGAAATTTAAAATAGTTATCCTGTAAACAGCCCTGCTTTTCTATCATAAAAAATCACACATCTTTTCTAAAAAATGAAATACGGTGGGCATATAACATTGTGTAAGTCTAAGATATACAATGTATTGATTAGATATATTTATAAATTGCAATATGATTACCACTACAGCGTCAGCTATCACTTCCATCATGCCACTAAATTGTAATTTCAGTTTTGTTGTGAAGACACTTAAGATCTAGTCTAGCAACTTCGAGTATATAATATGGTACCGTTGACTATAATCACAATGTGTGTGTATTAGGTCTCCAGAACTTACTCACCTTCTAACTCCAATTTAGTACCCTTTGACCAACATCTCCCTATTTCCTCCACCCCCAACCTCTGGTAACCACTATTCTACTCTCTGTTCCTGAAAGTTTGGCTTAATTTAGATTCCACATAGAAGTTATGCCATATAGTATTTGTCTTTCTATCTGACTTATCTCACTTGGCATAATGCCCTTAAGTTTCATCCATGTTGTTGCAAATGGCAAGATTTCTTTTTTTCATGACCGAATAATATTCCAGCATGTGTGTGTATGTGTGTGTGTGCGTGTGTGTGTGTGTACACCCATGCAAATTCATGCTTATGTACATGTATCTCACATCTTTTTATCCATTCATTCACAGACAGGTACTTAGGTTGTTTCCATATCTTGATAATGATGAATAATGCTGCAATGAACATGGGAGTGCAGATATCTTTTTATATCCTATTTTTATTTCTTTTGGATACATACCTAAAAGCAGGATTGCTGGATCATATGGTAGTTTTCTTTTAAATTTTACTTTAAAATTTAATTTAAAAGTTTTAACATTTTAACTGTTTTCCACTGTAATAGAACTGATTTGCATTCCCACCAACAGTGCACAAGGGTTCCCTCTTCTCCTCATCCTCGCCAACACTTGTTATCACTTGTCTTCTTGATGACAGTCATTCTAACAAGTGTGATGTGCCATTTCCTTGTGGTTTTGATTTGCAATTCCCTGATAATTAGTGATGTGGAGCATTTTTTCATGTATCTGTTGGCTATTTGGAGGACTTCTTTGAAAAATTATTTATTCAGCTTCTCTGCCCATTTTTAATTTATTTTTGTTATTGAATCATATGAGTTCTTTTATGTGTTTGGCTATTAATCCTTTATCAGATGTGTGGCTCACAAATATTTTGTCTCAATCTGTAGACTGCCTTTTCTTTTTCTTGACTTTCTCTCTTATACTGTGCAGAGGCTTTGTAGTTTGATGGAGTCCTACTTGCTGATTTTTACTTTGCTGCTTGTGCTTTTGATATCATATCCAAAACATCATTGCTAAGACCAATGTCAATGTCTTTTTTCCTATATATTCTTCTAGGGGGTTTATAATTTCAAGTCTTACTTTAAAGTCTTTAATCCATCTTGAATTAACTTTTGTAAGTTGTGTAAGATAGGAATCCAATTTCATCTTTTTGATGATATAATCTTATATAAAAATCCTAAAGCTCAATCAAAAAACTGTTGGAACTAATCAACAAATCAGTAAGGGGCACCTGGGTGACTCAGTTGGTTAAGTATCTGCCTTCAGCTCTGGTCATGATCCCAGGGTCTGGGATCAAGCCCCACATTGGGCCCCCTGCTTAGCTGGGAGCCTGCTTCTCCCTCTCCCTCTGCCACTCTCCCTGTTTGTGATCTCTCTCTTTCTGTCAAATAAATAAACAAAATCTGGAAAAACAAATTCAGTAAATTTTCAGTAAAAAAATCAACATATAGGGGTGCCTGTGTGGCTCAGTGGTCTAAGCATGTGACCTTGGTTCAGGACATGATCCCAGGATCCTGGGATGGAGCCCCACAACAGACTCCTCATTCAGTGAGAAGTCTGCTTGTCCCTCTGTCCCTCTCCCCATTTGTGTGCTTTCTCTTTCTCTCTCTCTCAAATAAATAAAAATATTTATTAAAAATTAACATACAGATGTCAGTTGTGTTTCTGTACACTAACAGTGAAATATCTAAGACAGGAATACAAAAAAACAATGTCATTCACAATAACATCAAAAACAATAAAATACTTAGGAATAAATTTAACCAAAGAAGTAAAAGATCTGTACAATGAAAACTATAAGTCTTTGGTGAAAGGAATTGAAGAAGACACAGACAAATGGAAAGATAGTCTCGGTTAATAGGTTGTAATAATTACCATTGTTAAATGTCCATACAACCCAAACCTATCTATAGATTCCTGGCAATCCCTATCAAAATTCCAATGGCTTTTTTCACAGAAATAGAAAAATAATTCTAAAATTTGTATGGAACCACAAAAGACCCCACAGAGACAAAGATATCCCAAGAAAACAGAATTAAACCAGAAGCATTAATACTTCCCAATTTCAAACTATAATACAAACCTATAATAATCAAAATATATGGCATGGCATTAAAATAGATATATGCATCCAAGGAACACAACTGAGAGCCCAGAAATAAACTCCCACATACACTGTCAACTAATATTTGATAAGGAAGCCAAGAATACTCAATGGAAAATGGTAGTCTCTTCAGTAAGTGGTATTGGGAAAACTGGATAATCACACATTGTGTAGCACACACAGTGGGAACAGTTTTTAAAAAAGTAGTATTTCTCAATCTTGGCTAGACATTGAGATCACCTGGAGGAGCTATAAGAAAAATATACATATATACATATATACATATATACATATGCTTGGGTCATATGCATAAAATTCTAATTCAATTGTGACTTGGGTATTAATATTTTTAAAAGCTCCTAACGTGATCCTAACTCTAGCCAATCTTGAGAACCACTAGAGTAGCAATAGTAGATTAATGTGTCTTGGATTAATTATTAACATCTGTGTGTCTTTGTTTCTTATTTTTAAAATGAGATAATAATAGCATTTATCTTTTAGATATGAGGAATAAGGAAATGTATATAAAAGTGCTGAGAAAAGTACTTGACATGTACAATATTTTAAAAAAGTGTTATATTATTATTTTTAGTGAATTAGTTATATGATTATGTCACCCATCGTGTAAAGCAATACTTTCCTTTCTTTGTCCCACATTTTAAATTTCTATAGGTCATTTTTCATGGAAACTTTACTGCACTTCCCTACCCTGCCACCACATACAGGTAACCCTAAACAACTCCATATCACACATAAAAATAAATACAGTAGTCTAGCATACTAGACCGCGGTAACACATTGTCCATGATAGTCATCATTTTTAGCTGATGTTACTAGGTGTCCCAGCTGTAGAGATGGCCCTCAATAACAGAAACATCCTGATAGGATATGTGTTTCCAATTTCTAAACCTGAAGTCTTTAGTACTACCACCCTGAATGGTTACTTCTCAATCATTTTCCTATTTGGTAAGAACAAAGTCACCTTCAGGCTAGATGAGTTTGAGATAAAGAAACAGAAAAGCTGATAGCACATTTTATGCCCCTGCTCCCTAAAATGTACCCTCCCCTGGCACATTCAGACACTCTCACAGTCTCCACTACAAATACTGAGATGATTTCGTGGACCCATCTTAACTCTACACATGTACTATCTGCTGCATTTCTTCATCCCTTAAGCTGGTATTACCCTTCCACTTCCTTCTAATTATGACCTGTTACATTCTCTATTCCTGGGATTCTTTTTTTTTTTTTTAAGATTTTATTTATTTATTTGTTTATTTGACAGACAGAGATCACATGTAGGCAGAGAGGCAGGCAGTGAGGCAGGTTCCTCGCTGAGCAGAGAGCCCAATGTGGAGCTCCATCCTAGGACCCTGAAACCATGATCTGAGCTGAAGGGAGAGGCCCTAACCCAATGAGCCATCCAGGCGCCCCTCTATTCCTGGGATTCTTAACACCATCTTATCTTATCTTATCATCTTTAAAGTTTTAAAATTATTTATTTGAGAGAGACAGAGAGCATGAACCGCTGGGGGAAGGGGCAGAGGAAGGAGGATAAGCAGACTCCCTGCTGAGCAGGGAGCCAGGTGCAAGGCTTCCTCCCAGGACCCTGAGACCATAAACTGAGCCATAGTCGGACACTTAACTGTCTGAGCAACCCAGATACCTCACCACTACCTTATTTTACATCTTTTAAATAAATCAAATACTTTTCACAAGTTTTACATAATCTTGAAAGAAAAAAAAAAGCTCGTGAGTGGAATATGGTATGGTCAGAAACTAAGATCCTTTTCTTTTTTTTTTTTACTAAAAAGTATTTTTATTAACATATAATGTATTATTTGCCACAGCGGTACACTCCTGTGAATCATCGGACTTATACATTTCACAACACTCACCATGGCACCTACCCTCCCCCAATGTCCATAACCTAACAGCCTCTCCCTACCCCCCCCAAGACCCCCAGCAACCCTCAGTTTGTTTTGTGAAATTAAGAGTCTCTTATGGTTTGTCTCCCTCCCGATCCCATCTTGTTTTTTTTTTTTCTTTCCCTACTCCCCAAATGCCCTGCCGAGGGCATAGATTTTTTTAACTGTTTTGGTCACTATTGTATCATTACTGACAAGAAGAGAGCCTGAGACCATGTACATATTCAGCACATGTTTCAGCTTAATTAAGCAATGACTGGAATTTACAAATACATGCTTTGTTCTACCTTAAAAGTGGAATATTGTTTTCATTTCAACTCTAGTCAAGAATTAAAAATGAGTAACTCATGGAATTAACTCATGGCTATATTAAATATTTTGAGTGAATAAATGCCCACTTGTTTGAAGATATAATTCTGAACTTAGAGTACTAAATAAAGACTGCCTAAGCCTACGTTTTTTTTTTGTTTTTGTTTTTTTAATTTTATTTTTTATAAACATATAATATATCTTTATCCCCAGGGGTACAGGTCTGTGAATCCCCAGGTTTACACACTTCACAGCACTCACCATAGCACATACCCTCCCCAATGTCCATAATCCCACTCCCCTCCCAACCCCCCTCCCCCCATAACCCTCAGTTTCTTTTGTGAGATTAAGAGTCAGTTATGGTTTGTCTCCCTCCCAATCCCATCTTGTTTCATTTACTCTTCTCCTACCCCCTCAACCCCCCATGTTGCATCTCCTCTCCCTCATATCAGGGAGATCATATGATAGTTGTCTTTCTCCGATTGACTTATTTCACTAAGCATGATACCCTCTAGTTCCATCCACGTCGTCACAAATGGCAAGATTTCATTTCTTTTGATGGCCGCATAGTATTCCATTGTGTATATATACCATATCTTCTTTCTCCATTCGTCTGTTGATAGACATCTAGGTTCTTTCCATAGTTTGGCTATTGTAGACATTGCTGCTATAAACATTCGGGTGCACGTGCCCCTTCGGATCACTACATTCGTATCTTTAGGGTAAATACCCAGCAGTGCAATTGCTGGGTCATAGGGTAGTTCTATTTTCAACATTTTGAGGAACCTCCATGCTGTTTTCCAGAGTGGTTGCACCAGCTTGCATTCCCACCAACAGTGTAGGAGGGTTCCCCTTTCTCCGCATCCTCGCCAGCATCTGTCATTTCCTGACTTGTTAATTTTAGCCATTCTGACTGGTGTGAGGTGATATCTCATTGTGGTTTTGATTTGTATTTCCCTGATGCCGAGTGATATGGAGAATTTTTAATGTGTCTGTTGGCCATCTGGATGTCTTCCTTGCAGGAATGTCTGTTCATGTCCTCTGCCCATTTCTCGATTGGATTATTTGTTCTTTGGGTGTTGAGTTTGCTAAGTTCTTTATAGATTTTGGACACTAGCCCTTTATCTGATATGTCATTTGCAAATATCTTCTCCCATTCTGTCAGTTGTCTTTTGGTTTTGTTCACTGTTTCCTTTGCTGTGCAAAAGCTTTTGATCTTGATAAAATCCCAATAGTTCATTTTTGCCCTTGCTTCCCTTGCCTTTGGTGATGTTCCTAGGAAGATGTTGCTGCGGCTGACGTCGAAGAGGTTGCTGCCTGTGTTCTCCTCAAGGATTTGGATGGATTCCTTTCTCACATTGAGATCCTTCATCCATTTTGAGTCTATTTTCGTGTGTGGTGTAAGGAAATGATCCAATTTCATTTTTCTGCATGTGGCTGTCCAATTTTCCCAACACCATTTATTGAAGAGGCTGTCTTTTTTCCAGTGGACATTCTTTCCTGCTTTGTCGAAGATGAGTTGACCATAGAGTTGAGGGTCTATTTCTGGGCTCTCTATTCTGTTCCATTGATCTATGTGTCTGTTTTTGTGCCAGTACCATGCTGTCTTGATGATGACAGCTTTGTAATAGAGCTTGAAGTCCGGAATTGTGATGCCACCAACTTTGGCTTTCTTTTTCAATATTCCTTTGGCTATTCGAGGTCTTTTCTGGTTCCATATAAATTTGAGGATTATTTGTTCCATTTCTTTGAAAAAAAATGGATGGTACTTTGATAGGAATTGCATTAAATGTGTAGATTGCTTTAGGTAGCAGAGACATTTTCACAATATTTATTCTTCCAATCCAGGAGCATGGAACATTTTTCCATTTCTTTGTGTCTTCCTCAATTTCTTTCATGAGTACTTTATAGTTTTCTGTGTATAGATTCTTAGTCTCTTTGGTTAGGTTTATTCCGAGGTATCTTATAGTTTTGGGTGCAAATGTAAATGGGATGGACTCCTTAATTTCTCTTTCTTCTGTCTTGTTGTTGGTGTACAGAAATGCAACTGATTTCTGTGCATTGATTTTATATCCTGACACTTTACTGAATACCTGTACAAGTTCTAGCAATTTTGGAGTGGAGTCTTTTGGGTTTTCCACATATAGTATCATATCATCTGTGAAGAGTGATAGTTTGACTACTTCTTTGCCAATTTGGATGCCTTTAATTTCCTTTTGTTGTCTGATTGCTGAGGCTAGGACTTCTAGGATTATGTTGAATAGTAGTGGTGATAACAGACATCCCTGCCATGTTCCTGACCTTAGAGGAAAAGCTCTCATTTTTTCTCCATTGAGAATGATATTTGCGGTGGGTTTTTCATAGATGGCTTTGATAATATTGAGGTATGTGCCATCTATCCCTACACTTTGAAGAGTTTTGATCAGGAAGGGATGCTGTACTCTGTCAAATGCTTTTTCAGCATCTATGGAGAGTATCATATGGTTCTTGTTCTTTCTTTTATTAATGTGTTGTATCACATTGATTGATTTGTGGATGTTGAACCAGCCTTGCAGCCCTGGAATAAATCCCACTTTGTCGTGGTGAATAATCCTTTTAATGTACTGTTGAATCCTATTGGCTATTTGTTGGCGAGAATTTTTGCATCTGTGTTCATCAAGGATATTGATCTGTAGTTCTCTTTTTTGATGGCATCCTTGTCTGGTTTGGGATCAAGATGATGCTGGCCTCATAAAATGAGTTTGGAAGTTTTCCTTCTATTACTATTTTTTGGAACAGCTTCAGGAGAATAGGAATTAGTTCTTCTTTAAATGTTTGGTAGAATTCCCCCGGGAAGCCATCTGGCCCTGGGCTTTTGTTTGTTTGGAGATTTTTGATGACTGTTTCAATCTCCTTACTGCTTATGGGTCTGTTCAGGCTTTCTATTTCTTCCTGGTTCAGTTGTGGTAGTTTATATGTCTCTAGGAATGCGTCCATTTCTTCCAGATTGTCAAATTTGTTGGTGTAGAGTTGCTCATAGTATGTTCTTATAATTCTCTGTATTTCTGTGTTGTTAGTTGTGATCTCTCCTCTTTCATTCATGATTTTATTTATTTGGATCCTCTCTCTTTTCTTTTTGATAAGTCTGGCCAGGGGTTTATCGATCTTATTAATTCTTTCAAAGAACCAGCTTCTAGTTTCATTGATTTGTTCTATTGTTCTTTTGGTTTCTATTTCATTGATTTCTGCTCTGATCTTTATGATTTCTCTTCTCCTGCTGGGTTTAGGGTTTCTTTCTTGTTCTTTCTCCAGCTCCTTTAGGTGTAGGGTTAGGTTGTGTACCTGAGACCTTTCTTGTTTCTTGAGAAAGGCTTGTACCGCTATATATTTTCCTCTCAGGACTCCCGTTGTTGTGTCCCACAGATTCTGAACCGTTGTGTTTTCATTATCATTTGTTTCCATGAATTTTTTCAATTCTTCTTTAATTTCCTGGTTGACCCATTCATTCTTTAGAAGGATGCTGTTTAGTCTCCATGTATTTGGGTTCTTTCCAAATTTCCTCTTGTGATTGAGTTCTAGCTTTAGAGCATTGTGGTCTGAAAATATGCAGGGAATGATCCCAATCTTTTGATACAGGTTGAGACTTGATTTAGGACCAAGAATGTGATCTATTCTGGAGAATGTTCCATGTGCACTAGAGAAAAATGTGTATTCTGTTGCTTTGGGATGAATTGTTCTGAATATATCTGTGATGTCCATCTGGTCCAGTGTGTCATTTAAGGCCTTGATTTCCTTGTTGATCTTTTGCTTGGATGATCTGTCCATTTCAGTGAGGAGAGTGTTAAAGTCCCCTACTATTTTGTATTATTGTCAATATATTTCTTTGATTTTGTTATTAATTGGTTTAAATAGTTGGCTGCTCCCACGTTAGGGGCATAGATATTTAAAATTGTTAGATCTTCTTGTTGGATAGTCCCTTTGAGTATGATATAGTGTCCTTCCTCATCTCTTATTATAGTCTTTGGCTTAAAATCTAATTGATCTGCTATAAGGATTGCCACTCCTGCTTTCTTCTGATGTCCATTAGCATGGTAAATTCTTTTCCACCCCCTCACTTTAAACCTGGAGGTGTCTTCGGGTTTAAGATGAGTTTCTTGTAGGCAACATATAGATGGGTTTTGTTTTTTTATCCATTATGATACCCTGTGTCTTTTGATTGGGGCATTTAGCCCATTAACATTCAGGGTAAGTATTGAGAGATATGAACTTAGTGCCATTTTATTGCCTGTAAGGTGACTGTTATTGTATATTGTCTCTGTTTCTTTCTGATCTACTACTTTTAGGGTCTCTCTTTGCTTAGAGGACCCCTTTCAATATTTCCTGTAGGGCTGGTTTGGTGTTTGCAAATTCTTTCAGTTTTTGTTTGTCCTGGAAGCTTTTAATCTCTCCGTCTATTTTCAATGATAGCCTAGCTGGATATAGTATTCTTGGCTGCATGTTTTTCTCATTTAGTACTCTGAATATATCATGCCAGCTCTTTCTGGCCTGCCAGGTCTCTGTGGATAAGTCTGCTGCCAATCTAATATTTTTACCATTGTACGTTACAGACTTCTTTTCCCGGGCGGCTTTCAGGATCTTTTCTTTGTCACTAAGACTTGTCAATTTTACTATTAGGTGATGGGGTGTCGACCTATTCTTATTGATTTTGAGGGGGGTTCTCTGAACCTCCTGGATTTTTATGCTTGTTCCCTTTGCCATATTGGGGAAATTCTCTCCAATAATTCTCTCCAATATACCTTCTGCTCCCCTCTCTGTTTCCTCTTCTTCTGGAATCCCAATTATTCTAATGTTGTTTCGTCTTATGGTGTCACTTATCTCTCGAATTCTCCCCTCGTGGTCCAGGAGCTGTTTGTCCCTCTTTTGCTCAGCTTCTTTATTCTCTGTCATTTGGTCTTCTATATCGCTAATTCTTTCTTCTGCCTCATTTATCCTAGCAGTGAGAACCTCCATTTTATATTGCACCTCATTAATAGCTTTTTTTATATCAACTTGATTCGATTTTAGTTCTTTTATTTCCCCAGAAAGGGCTTTTATATCTCCCAAGAGGGTTTCTCTAATATCTTCTATGCCTTTTTCGAGCCCAGCTAGAACCTTGAGAATCGTCATTCTGAATTCTATATCTGACATATTACCAATGTCTGTATTGATTAGGTCCCTAGCCTTTGGTACTGCCTCTTGTTCTTTTTTCTGTGGTGAATTTTTCTGCCTTGTCATTTTGTCCAGATAAGAGTATATGAAGGAGCAAGTAAAATACTAAAAGGGTGGCAACAACCCCAGGAAAATATGCTTTAGCCAAATCAGATGAGATCCCAAATCGTGAGGGGGGAGACAGGGATAAAAAGAGGTTCAGAAAGGAAAAAAAAAAAAGAAACAAAATAAGAAAACCAATAAAGAAAAAATATAAGAAGGAATATATATATATATATATACATATATATATATATATTAGATAAACTAGTTAAAAAACGTAAAAAAAGAAAAGGGTAAAAGTTAAAAAATTTAGCAAAAGAAGAAAAAAAAAATTGAAAAAGGAAAAAAGAAATTAAATTAACTGCAAGGCTAAAGAATCATGGGGAGAAAGCCATGAGTTCCGTGCTTTGCTTTCTCCTCCTCTGGAATTCCGCTGGTCTCCTTGCTATTGAAACTATACTTCTTGGTAGGTGAACTTGGTCCTGGCTGGGTTTCTTGTTGATCTTCTGGGGGAGGGGCCTGTGGTAGTGACTCTCAAGTGTCTTTGCCCCAGGTAGAGTTGCACCGCCCTTACCCGGGGCCGGGCGGAGTAATCCGCTAGGGTTTGCTTTCGGGAGCTTTTGTTCCCTGAGTGCTTTCTGTAGAATTCTGGAGGCGGGAATGAAGATGGCGGCCTCCCGGTCTCTGGCCTGGAGGAGCCGAGAGCCCGGGGCCCCACTCCTCAGTGCGCCCTCAGAGAACAGCGCCCAATTACTCCCGTCACCCTGGCCTCCAGTCGCGCTCCAAGCTGACCAAGCCTGCGACCGGTTCAAGGTAACCCCGAGCTTAGAGCTCACTCCTCAGCTCTGTCTCTGTAGCCAGTTTCCCCGTTCTGATACCTGTAAGCTCTGCGACACTCAGACACCCCCGATCCTTCTGTGACCCTGCAGGACCTGAGACCACGCTGACCCCGCGTGGGCTTCACCCCGGTTAAGCCTCTGGAGCAATGTCCCTCAGCGGAACAGACTTTTAAAAGTCCTGATTTTGTGCTCCGTTGCTCCGCCGGGAGCCGGGAGCCGGCCCCTCCCCACGCTGTCTATCTTCCCGTTGCTTTGGATTCACTTCTCCGCCAGTCCTACCTTTCAGAAAGTGGTTGATTTTCTGTTTCTAGAATTGCTGTTCTTCTTCTCTTCGATCTCCCGTTGGATTTGTAGGTGTTTGCAATCTTTAGATAAGCTATCTAGCTGATCCCCTGCTACCTGAAGTAGTCTCAGCCTGCTACTTCTCCGCCATCTTGACTCCTCCTCTAAGATCCTTTTCTAATACTGAAGAGGCCCCAAAGACCTAGCAACCTTCATCAATTATTTTTCTAAGCCAAATATTTTAATTTTTTTTAGTCAATTTTCTTTTCCATTTAGTTGTTTTTCTTAGGCAAGTTCATCAACCATTCTGTTGTCTGTCACTTGATGGGATAATGACAATGAGAGACAGATAGTGTGGCCTACAGAAAACTAACTCAGAAGGATCTTCTAGTTTTAGTTCTGCCATTTTTCCATAGCTATGCCAATTTGGGTGAGTCATTTTGTCTTTCTGAGGCTGACTTATAAAACTGGTAGATTGGAAGAGACCATTTTTAAGTTTATATTCCTAACACCTCCAAGACTCATGGGAGTCCATTTCTCAATTAACCAGTGTTTGGGAAGGTCTAATACTTCAAGTCCTTCTCCTTGGGGGTGACATAGATATGATGAAGAAGAAAAGGAGGCCCAAGTTTACAAGATGCTTACAATGTGATTGGAAAAATGGATCTGTACATGGAAAGTGAATTGACTGAATTTTATTACTCTTTACTGTTTTAAGCTTGCTACAGTTTACCCTTCACACTCATTATAATGAAACTCTTGGGAAAGCATTAAAAAAATTCCAGGCAAACTCTGTAGTTTAAAAAAAAAAAAAAAAAGGTCAATTGTGAAGTCAAGTCAAAATGTAACAACAGCAAAGGGATAAGGTTTCTGTTTGAGTTTTGTTTGCTTCTTAGTTTTTCTCTTCTAGTTTTGTTCAAAGGTTAAGCCCTAATCATGGAGACAGTGATGGTACTGTGGTTGAGTAAAATTTCAATAGAAACCTTGTCTTTCTGGCCGAAGAAATGGAAAAAAAAAAAAAGTCCTAGTGTCTGAAGTGTAAAGGAGAATTTTAGAGCAGATAAAGCTGTCTCCTAATTCAGTGTATGAAGCTACATAAGTTTCAGCCAGCATTGCAATAGCTTTGAGAACTGAACTGAGATCTAAACTGCTGGTCCCAGAGGTGAGACAGACAACAGGTAAGACCACCTGAATGGACTACCTGCTAACAAACAACTACAACAAAACCCAAAATTCTTGATAGTAGGGCCTAGGAAACAACAGTCTGCAAGCCAACTCCAACCTACCAAATTTTTTCATAAATAATATTTTTGTGAAACACAGCCATGCCCATTCATTTATTTATCACCTCTGGCTGCTTTTGCTCTACAGCAGCAGATCTGAGAGGTGGCAGAAACTCCATGGTCCACAGCCTGAAATAATTACAAATGGGTCTTGTACAAAAATATCTGCCAATGGCTGTTCTAGTGGATTGTAACAAGACTGAGAGATTATATGACATGATACTCATAATGTCAAGGATAAAAGAGAATATTTCTTGGCATACAAAACAAAAGCAGAAACAAAAATTTAAAAATTTTTAAAAAAGATAAAGTGACTAATTCTCAAGCAAAAATAAAATCAATAGATGCCCCAGTGTTGAAACTCTCAAAGTCTTTAAATCAGCTTTTACAACTATATTCTATGAAGTGAAGGAGAACATCTAAATGGATAAGAAAGTATGTTTTATCTTCCCCAAGACAGAAACTATGAAAGAAACAAAATGGAAATTTTAGAATTAAAAAAATAGAATATCTGTAATTTAAAAAAAAATCATTAGGTATATTCAACAGAAGAATGAAAATGACAGGGGAACTTGCAACCTTTAAGTTAATAAATCTGGAAAATAGATCAATAGAAATCAGTATATCCAAACAACAGACATAAAGGATCTTAAAACTAATTTAACTGAGACACAGACACCTACCCTCATATAATAGGAAAAGGCCTGGCATCCATGTCATTGCAGTCCCAGAAAGAGAATGGGAAGAAATCCATTTTTTAAAGTTGAAGACAGAATAACTGAAAACTTTTCAAATTTGGTGAAAGACGTGAATTTACAAATTCAAGGATCTCGTTAAAACCCTAATTAGGGGTTTATAAGAAAGTTTAAAATAGGAATATAATAAAAGAATAAATAATAATAAGAAAGGAAAGAAGACTAGAAGAAAGAAAAATAAAAAGGAAAGAAATCCAGACATAATGTAACCACATTGATGAAAAATAAAGATAAGAAAAATATATATATTGTAAAAACCCAGAGATAAATAACATATAATACATAAAGGAACAATAATTCAAATGATGCAGATTTCTCACCAGAAATCATGGAGCACAGAACACAGTTCTGATAGAAAAGAACTGCCAATCCTGGATACTAGATCCAGCAAAAATAGCCTTCATGAATGAGGGTAAAATAAAGGTGTTTTAAGATAAAAACAAAAACTTGTTTTAAAAGAAATGCAAAAAGAAGTTATTTATACAGAAGGAAAATAAGAGACAGAAACTAAACTTCAGGAATAAAGGGAAAAAATCAGAAATAGTAAACACCAGAGCAAATAATATAGATTATTTCTTTCCTGTATGCTCTTTAAAATAGATAAGATTGTCAAAAGTAAAACTATAACATTGTCTGACAGATATTTCAATACAAAGCAGGAATAATAATGTGACAAGTACAACATAAAGGGAGAATAGTGAATGGACCTATATCTTAAGGTTTCCACATTTTATTTTAAGTAGTAAAACAGTAACTCTGAGTAGATTGTGGAATGTTAGGTATTCCTAGAACAAATACAGATGGATGGGTGATGGATGCATGTATGGATAGAGATAGGTAGATAGATAGACGGATGGATGATACGTAGATAGATAGATAGATGATTGATAGAATCCAAAACTAATAGGTAACTAAAATGGAATACGACATATTCAAATAAAAATATATAAATGAAGAAAAACAGAAGAAGAAAAACAAGGCAAAGAGAAAACTGATGATTAAATGATAGAACTAAACCAACCACTAGCTATAAGTACATTAATGCAAATAGTCTAACTGAAGCAATTAAAATAAGTAGATCTTCAGATTTATATTTTAAAATAGACACAACTCTGTGATATTTACATATCTTTACTTTTTTATTTTATAAATATAAAATTATTATATTTTTTATATCTTTATATATTATATTCTTTATATATTCTTTATATATTATGTTCTTTATTATATCTTTATTTATTTATTTATATTTACATAAACTTTAAGTATAGTAACATAGGCAAGTTAAAAGTTGAAGGATCTCAAGAAACACACTTCTAAATATGCAGCAGGTCAAAGATGAAATCTAAGAGTCTCCAGAAAAATGAAAACATATTTTGAACTGATTAAAAATGAAAGAAATACAAAATGAACTTGTAAGATGTTGCTAAAGCACTGACAACAAGAAACTTACCACGTTGAATATTTCTATTAGAAAAAAAGAAAATTCCCAAGTAAATAATCCAAGCTTCTACTTTACAAAACTGGGAAAAAAAAAAAAAAAAGGAACAAACTCAAATCAAGCAGAAGAAAGGAAATAGTAAAGAAAATAGGGGTGGGATCAGATGGCAAAGTAGGATGATACTGAGCTCACCTTCCTCCTATAGACACACTGATATCTACAACTACGTACAGAACAGCTAACCTTAGTTGCGTGTGATCTGTTCTACTCTTCTTCAGTTTGTTCTCAGAGATGGTTGTTATATATACACATACACACACACGCACACATATATATTTAAATACATATTTTATATATACACACACATATATATGTACACATATATATATTTAAATACGTGTTATATATATACATATATATTAAATGCATATTTTATATATATACATATATGTATGTGTATATATATATTTTTTTAATTTTATTTTTTTAAATTACATGGAGATAACTGGAAGGGATGGAGATGCACTTTAGTCAGGAGTTACATCTCTGGTATGGCAACCCACAATCAGAAAGGATATCACAATCATAAAGGCCTCCTTGAAGAATAAGAGGTCCAAGACCTACAACAGTTTTCATAGCCTCAGGGTCCTGCAACAGAAGGTGAGCACCCATAATATTTGGTTTGAAAAACAATGGAGCTAATATACAGAAAAGCCAGAGGGCAGTAGGAAACCCAAGAGTATACTCTTAAGGGGAACTTGCTCCACATGCCAGTGCAGAAGAATAATAAATGGACACAGTGAAAACTTCAACAAAGAGATGGAAAATATTAAAAAGAATAAAACAGAGGTGAGTAATTTATTCACTTAAGTGAAAAATACATAGGAAGTCAATAGCAGATTAGGTAATGCAAAAGAATGGATCAGAGATCTGGAAGACATAGTATGAAAATCTTCCATTCAGAACAGCAAAAAGAAAAAAAAATAAATGAGAACGGCTTTAGGGATCTCTGGGACAACATTAAGCATAATAACATTCACATTACAGTTGTCCCAGAGGAAGACAGAAAGAAAGGGAGAGAAAATATATTGGAAAAAATAAAGGTTTAAAATTTCCCTAACCTAATGAAGGAAACAGACTTCCAAGTCAAGGAAGTACAAAGAATTCGAAACAAGATAAACCCAGAGACCCTCACCAAGACACATCAAAATCAAAGTGCCAACAGTTAAAGAGAGAATCTTAAAAGCAGCAAAAGTAAAAATCAACTAGTTATGTAAAAGAGCACCTTCATAAGACTAACAGCTGATTTTTCAGCAAAAACCTTACAGGTCAGGAGAGAGTAGTGTATTTTCAAAGTACTTAAAAAACAGAATCTCTACCAGATTCTCTGCCCAAGAATCTCTATCCAGCAAAGTTATCACTAAGAACTAAAGGAGAGAGAAGGAATTTCCTAGACAAGTATAAGCTACAGGAGTTCAACACCAAACCATCCTTGCAATTAATATTAAAGGGATTTTTTTTTAATGGAATAGTAAAGGCCATAACTAAAAACAAATAAAATATACATGAAAGAAAAAATTTCACTAGTAAGGGCAACATATACTAGAGGTAGTGGGTCAGGCATCTACAAAGCTGGTATAAAGTTTAAAAGACAAAAGTGATAAAATCATATAGAACTAAAATAATAAAGGGATTAAAAAAGTATAAGTTGTAAAATATGACATCAAAAACATGGGAGGGGAAAGAATAAAAATTCAATGCTTTAACAAAGCACTTGAACTTGACCATTAACTTAAAATAGACTGTTATATACATAAGATGTTGTATAAGAACCTCATGGTAGCCACAAACCAAATACCTATAAAAGATACACAAAAAATAAAGATAAAAAAATACAAACATAAAACTAAAGTCACCAAGTCACAGGGAAGAGAGCAAGAGAAAAAGAAAAGAACAGAAGGAAACTATAAAAACAATCAACAAAATAGCAGTAAGTACATACCTATCAATAATTATTTTAAATGTAAACAGACTGTATGCTCCAACCAAAAGATATAGGGTGACTAAATGGATAAAAGCAACAACAAAAACAAATAGACAAAGGCAAAAACAAAACAAAACAAAAAGCCCCCACACACACGCACACACACACACACACACACGTGTATACACATATGCATATACTATATATACATATATATACATATACATATATACTATACATATACTTCCTATAAGAGACTTATTTCAGATCTAAAGACACACATTGACTAAAAATGAAAAGATGGACAAAGATATTCTATGCAAATGAATATGGAAAGAAAGCTGGGGTAAAAATACATCAGACAAATGGATTTCATTTTATTTATTCTTATTTAGAGAGAGAGAGAGAGAGAAAGGGGAAGTACAGAGGGAAAGGGAGAGAGAGAATTGTGGAGCCTGATGCAAGGCTTGATCTCAAGACCCTGAACTCATGACCTGAGCTGAAATCAACAGTCGGATGTTCAACTGACTGAGCCACCCAGGTACCCCAGACAAAATGGGACTTTTATTTAAAACAAAGACTATAAAACAGACAAAGTTGGCATTACATAATGAAAAGGGAACAATCCAACAAGAGGATGTAACAATTATAAATATCTACAAAACCAACATAAGAGCAACTAAATACATAAAGAAAATTAACAGGCATAAAGGAAGAAATTGAGAAAAATATAATAATAGTTGGGAATTTTAGCATGCCACTTATATCAATGAATAGATCCCTCAGACAAAAAAGCAATAAGGAAACATTGGCTTTAAACAACACACTAGACAAGATGGGCTTAATAGAGATATATGGAGCACTTCATCCCAAAACAGCAGAATACATATTCTTTTCAAGCACATACAGGACATTCTCAGAGATAGTTCACATGTTGGACCACAAAGAACATCTCAATATGTTAAGTACATCGAAGTCAGTCAAGTAGCTTTCCAATTACAACATTAAAACTAGAAATCAATTACAAGAAGAAAACTTGGGAAAACCCCACAGACATGTAAAAGCTAAGCAACGTTCTTCTAAACAACCAATGGGTTGATTAAGACATCAAAGAGGAAAAAAAAATACTCAAGACAAATGAAAATGGAAACATAATCGTCCAAAATTTATGGGATGCAGCAAAAGCACATTCAAGAAAGAAGTTTATAGTGACACAGCTCTACATCAAGAAATAAGAAAAATCTCAAACTATTTCAACCTCCAACTATAAGAACTAGAGGAAAAAACAAAGCCCAAAGTTAGTAGAAGGGAGGAAATAATAAAGATCAGAGTGGAAATAAATGAAATACAGATGAATAAAACAATAAAAAACAATAAAACTAAGAGTTGGTTCTTTGAATAGATAAGCAAAATCTATAAAGCATTAGCCAGACTCATCAAGGGAAAAAAAAAAAAAGAGGGCCCAAATAAAATCAGAAATGAGAGAGAAGTTACAATTGATACCACAGAAGTACAAAAGATCATGAGACACTACTATAAATAATTTTATGTCAACATGGGGGAAACCTAGAAGAAATGGATAAATTCCTAGAAACATATAATCTTCTAAGACTGCATCAAGAAGAAATAGGAAATCTGAATGTACCAAGTGTTTAGATAGAAGATTTAATCAATAATTAAGAAATTTTTAACCAACAAAAATCCATAACTAGATGGCTTCACAGGTGAATTCTACCAAACATTTAAAGAATTGATGCCTAGCCTTCTCAATTACTGAAAGAGAGAGAAGAAAGAAAGAAAGAAAGAAAGAAAGAAAGAAAGAAAGAAAGAAAGAAAGAAAAAGGAATACTCCCAAACACATTTTATGAGACCAGACTCACCCTGATGCCAAAATCAGAGAAAGAAACACACACACACACACACACACACACACACACACACACACACACACAGAAAGAAAGATTGATTACAGGCCAACATCCCTGATGAACACAGATGGAACAGATGCAAAAATCCTCAACGAAAACTAGCAAACCAAATTCAATAATACATTCGAGAAATCACACAACCAGATCAAGACGAATTTATACCACAGATGAAAGAATGGTTCATTACCTATAAATCAATTAAAATAATACATCACATTAACAAAAAATGAGGAAAAGAATCAAATGATCATCTCAATAGATGCATTAAAAGATATAAAAAATGTAATGTGCATTTATGGTAAAAATTTCAATAAGGTGGATAGAGAGGGAACATACTTCAATATATGAAAGGCCATATATGACAAACTCATAGCTATCATCATACTCAATGGTGAAATGCTAAAAGGTTTTCCTCTAAGATCAGGAAGAAAACAAGGATGGCCACTATCACCACTTTTATTCAACATAGTAGTGAAAGTCCTAGCCACAGCAATTAGATAAGAAAACAAAATAAAATGCATCCAAATAGGAAAAGGAAAATTCAAATTATTACTATTTTAGATGACATTATACCATGTAAGATAATCTCAAAGACTGTGTCAAAAAACTATTAGAACTAATAAATGAAAGTAAAGTGGTAGGATACAAAATTAATATACCTAAATCTGTTGCACTTGTATGCACTAACAATGAAATTGGGGGAGAGGGGTTAAGAAGATAATCCCATTTACAACTGCATCAGAAACAGCAAAATATCCAGGAATAAATTTAACAAGGGAAATTAAACAACTATACTCTGAGAACTACAAGACATTGATGAAAGAAACTGAAGATAAATAAATGGAAAGATTTTTAATGCTAGTGGATTGGAAGAATTAATGTTGTTAAAATGCCCATATTACCTAAAGCAATCTACAGATTCAATGCAATCTCAAACAAAATGTCAATAGTATTTTTCACAGAACTAGAACAAAAGAAATTCTCAAATTTGTATGGAACCACAAAAACCCAGAAAAACCAAAGCAATCATGAGAAAGAAGAAAGCTAGGTGTATTATGCTTCTTGATTCAAATCTGTACTACAAAGTTAAGGTAATAAAAACAGTAAGATGGGGTACCTGGGTGGCTCAATCGGTAAAGTGTCTACCTTTGGCTCAGGTCATGATCCCAGGGCCCTGGTATCAAGCCCCACATCAGGCTGCCTACTTAGTACTCTCCCACTCTCTCTCCCACTACCCCCTGCTTGTGCTCACTTCTCTGTCTCTTTCTCTGTCAGATAAATAAATTAAAAAAAAACAACAACAACAGTAAGATACTTGCACAAAAAATAAATACATATATTAGTGGAACAGGGTAGAGAATCTAGACATAAACCCGCACATATTGTCAATTAATCTTTGTCAAAGGAGGTAAAAATATACAATGAGGTAAAGATAATGTCTTCAATATAGAGTGCTGGGAAAACTGGACAAGTACATGCAAAATAATGAAACTAGACCACCTTATTACACTACACACAAAAACAAACTCAAAATGGATTGAAGACCTAAATGTGAGACCCGAAATCATAAAATTCTTTAAATAAAACATTGACAGGGGACACATGGGTGGCTCAGTTGGTTATGAGTCTGACTCTTGGTTTTGTCTCATGTCATGACCTCAGGGTTGTGAAATTGAACCCTCACTTTGGGCTCCATGCTTGGCATGGAGACTGCTTAAGATTCTCACTAACCCTTCCCCCTGCAACAAAACAACAAAAACATAGTAATCTCTTGGGCATTAACTTTAGCAATGTATTTATGGACATGTCTCCTCCAGCAAAGGCAATGAAAGCAAAAATAACTAATGGGACTAAATCAAACTAAAAACCTTTACAGTGAAGGAAACCATCAATAAAACAAAAAGACAACCTACTGAATACTAGAAGATCTTTACAAATGATATAACTGATAAGGGGTTAATATGCAAAATATACAAAGAAGTCACACAACTCATTATGAAAAAAACAAAGAGTCCAATTAAAATATGAGCAGGGGACCTAAATAGACATTTCTCCAAAGAAGACATACAGATGTCCAATAAACACACTAAAGGAAATGTGTGCTAACAAAGAAATGCAAATCAAAACCACAATGAGATGTCACCTCATGCCTATTAGGAGGGCTATTAATAATAATAATAATAATAATAAAAGTATTGGTGAGAATGTGGATAAAATGGAATGTTTGTGTACTGTTGGGGGGGAAATGCTATAGGCACTAAGGAAAAGGGTTGAACTTTATCATAAAAATTAAGATTGAACTACTATACCAATCCAGCAATCCTACTTCTCAGTACTTATCTAAAGAAAATGAAAACACTAATTTGAAAAGATGTGTATAGCCCTATGTTCATTTCAGCATTATTTATAATAGCCAAGATATGAATCAGCCTATGTGTCCATTGATGGATGGATAAAGAAGATGTGGTGTATATATACATATATACACATACACACTAAGGAATGTTACTGTGCCATAAAAAAGAAGGAAACCTTGCCATTTGTGAAAATGTGGATGAACCTAGAGGGCATTATACTAAGTGAAATGTCAGGCCAAGAAAAGGAAGAAGTCAGATCAAGAAGGCTATATGATTTCATTTACATGCGATATCTAAAAAAAAAAAGAGAGAGAGAGAGAGCAAACAAAGCAAAACAAGACAGAAACAGACTCATACATATAGAGAACAATCACCTGGCTGGCTGCTAGGGGGATGGGCTATGAGGGGATAGGCAAAATAGGAGGAGGGGATTAAAAATTATAAAGTGCCAGTTATAAAATCAGTAAGACACCAGGAATGCAATGTGCAGCACAGGGAATATAGTTAGTAATATCATAACAACTTTGTTAGTGACAGATGGTAGATAGATTTATCATGCTGATCACTTTGTAATGCATATAAACATTGAATCACTATGTTGTGCACCTGAAACTAATAAAACATTGTATGTCAACTACACTTCAATAACAAGATAAAATAAAACAAAATCAATGAAATTAAAGGCAGGAAAACAATTGAGAATATCAATGAAACCAAAAGTTTTTCTTTATAAATGAAATTGGTAAACCTTTTGACTAACAAGTAACCATAAAACACATTATTACCACAGTGAAGCGAAAGAGATGATCCATGTACAGCCCCGTATACAGGGAGAGGATAATAACCCAACACTACAAACAGTATTACTCAAGAAAATTTGGCAACTTAGATGAAATGGATGAAATTCTTGAAATAAACTATTGATATTATATTGATGCTTCATATTGATATTGATATTTGATAGCATAAACTATCAAAATTCAGATATGAACAAATGATCACCTGAACAAATCTGTTACATAAGTTGAAGTTATACCCACAATCCTCCTGAGGAGAGAATTACAAAACCCTATGGTTTCAGAGAAAACCCTTTAAAAAATATAAGGAAAAACAACACCAATTTTATAAAATATCTTTCAGATAATAGAAGAGAAGGAGACATTTTTCTTCCTATCATGAGGTCAGGATAACCTTGATATCAAGACCGAATTTAAAAAAATGCAAGAAAAGAAAGCTAAAGACTAATATCCCTCATGAACTTATATGTAAGAAATTTCAATAAAATATTTGCTAATCAGAGTAATCAAGATAGTATGGTACTCAGAGGTTCCTGGGTGTCTCAGCTGGTTAAGCCTCTGACTCTTGCTTTTGGCTCAGGTCATGACCTCAGGGTCATGAAATCAAGCCCTGCATTGGGTTCCATAATGGCAGTAGATCCTGCTTAAGATTCTTTCTCTCCCTCTCCCTCTGCCTCTCCCTACCCCCAACTCTCTCTCTCTATAAAAAAGAAAAAAAAAAAAAGAAAGATTGAAAGGTTTGCTTTTAAAATAGTGTGGTACTGACAGAAGAACATTAATATTGATCAATGGAACTCAATAGATGGTACAGAAACCTACACAAATACCACTGAATGATTTTTGGCAAAGAAAAAAAAAACAAAAAAACAATTCAATGGAGAAACTATATTCTCTTTAACAGATGGTGTTACAATGATTGGACTCCATACATACCCACCCTAGTATCTGTATCCTGACTGTGATGGTGGCTACACACATGGGTATGTGTGATGACATTTCACAGAATCACATACACACACACACACACACACACACACACACACACACACTCACAATGCATGAAAAATCTGATTAAATCCAAGTCAAGTCTATAGTTTACTTAATGGTATTATACTACATCACTTTCTAGGTTTTGATCACTGATCACTGTATTGTGGTTACATGTTATTACTGAATGAAAGTGAAAGGTACATAGGAGCTCTCTAATATTTCTGCAACTTCTATATGATTGCTGAGTCGTTAAAAATTTTCATTTGGTCCAACAAAATGATTTATTTAAGTATAACTCTTACAACATATCTGTAGAATCTATTTACTGAAAACGACAAAGTACTGATAAAAGTAAAACATCTAAAAAAATGAGAAAACATAACGTGTTCATGGACAATTAGATTCAATATAGTTAAGATGCCAATTGTACCAAAATTAATCTACACTTTCAATGCAATCTCAATGAAAAGATGTACAAGCTAATTCTAAATTTATATGGAAATTAACCAAACTAATTTTGAACTAAAAAAAGAAGACTCACACTATCCAAATTATGACTGACTATAGAGCCCCAGCAAGTACAACATTGTCGCGTTCATGTATGGATAGACGAAAACAATGGGACTGAGTGGGGTCCAATGATTGATCCACATAAATATGGAAATTGATCTTTTTGGCATTTGATAGATTCCATTTTATTTTTCAAAATACCCCTTTAGCCTGACTTATTTTTTTTCAATCTATTGAGATGAAATTCACATTAAGCTTTACCGTAAGTGGACAATTCAGTGGCACTTAACACATTCACAATATTGTTCAACCACCACCTACACTAATTCTAAAATTCTAGAACATTCCCATTACTCCAAAGTAAAATCATGAAGTGATTTCTCCTCATTTTTACTCCTCATTTAAGCCCCTGGCAAATACCAATATATATTATCTATACTTATCTATATATAGATATATAGTGATTAGATAGTTATCTATATATATATATAGATAATATATTTTCCATTTAAATAATGTGAATCATAACTTACCAATGGTCTGTGACCATATATAGATACATAGATATAGACATACAAAATAAATAACATATAGGTAATATATATCTTTAGTTTTTATCTATAATTTATAGATGAATTATCAATGAATTTATCATAGACGCATTCTTTAGCTATATTTAAATACAGTAAAATAATTTCATAAAGTGCAAAATAGAGTGCATGCATGGCATATACTGAAAATAGGAAATACACATGAGTTTAAGCTTTATTTTACTTACTTACATAGTTTTGTATGCATAAGTATATGCTGGACTATACTATACACATAATATGTTTCTTGCTGTGGAATGATCCAACTAATTTGAAAGCCACTGCTCTTAAGCCGCAGTAAACTGAGCAACAAAAGCATCTGTACAGCCCACTAATAAGGCCAATACCAGAAGAACCGTATTTTCCGTCCTATACACACAAGTCCTGGCTGTTAGCGCTCTGATAGGCTCACACTCGGGTGTCTTCTCTTTTCAGATTTGCAAACAGGCAACACTATTTAAGAGAACTTAACCAGCTTCTTACATTATTTGGTAAGGCTGGGAGTTCTGGTGGTGGCTTCCTGATATTCATAGCACTGCCATTCATTCAGAAGTTTGTTTGTTTGTTTTCCATCTTTCAAATCTTTATTCTGCATCCTTAACATAGAGCAATTTCTTCAGCACTAATATGGGGATCCTATTGTGTTCCTGCCTGTTCCATTATTCCCAGTCTAGCAGAGCAATGTAAGAGTGAACCTGTAGACACAAGTGAATCTCATACTGCAATTTCCAAATGTGGATATTTTCTTTTTTTTTTTTTAATTTATTTATTTGACAGAGAGATCACAAGTAGGCAGAGAGGCAGGTGGGGGGGGTGCGTGGAACAGAGAAGCAGGCTCCCCACTGAGCGAAGAGCCCAATGTGGGGCTCGATCCCAGGACCCTGGGATCACGACCTGAGCCAAAGGCAGAGGCTTAACCCACTGAGCCACCCAGGTGCCCCAAATGTGGATATTTTCTTTTAACTATATTATGTACAAGGAGTGTATTCATTTAATATAGTACGATGTCTTCTAAGAGTAAATCTGTAATTATTCTGCAACAACTGCTTTGTACATTTCTCTCCCAGATCAACTTTTTAAGTTTTTGAAACTGAGAAAATAATATTTGAACTAATAAAGTTGAAACTATCAGTAAAAGAAGAGGGTTTTTGTTTTTTGTTTTGTTTTACAAAACTACCAAAAATCATAGAGATGGAAGAAAATGAGTACATATGAAAAGCAAGATTTGTTTTTGGTAAAAGAAGGGATGAGAAATGGAGATGCATTTTTGATAAGGAAGGAAAAAGAAAGATAATTTCATTCTAAAGTAAAATATTCTAGAATAAGTAAGAAAAACGATCAGCAAAACCTTAATGAATATAGAAAGTTGTAGAAGGTTTATGGAAAGGAATCTTGTGAAAGGAAGGGTATGTGTAGTCAAGTGGCTAGGTTTAAAATGATTTAAGTTAAAGAAAATGAAAAAATTTAATATCAAAAGTAGAGTAGTACAAAATTAGACTTTGGTTTTCTCTCTGTTGAGGGAAATTGGAAGGGGAGATGAACCATGAGAGACTACCGACTCTGAAAAACAACCTGAGGGTTTTGAAGGGGCGGGGGTGGGAGGTTGGGGGAGCCAGGTGGTGGGTATTATGGAGGGCACATATTGCATGGAACACTGGGTGTGGTGCATAAACAATGAATTCTGTTACGCTGAAAATAAATAAATAAATAAATAAATAAATAAATAAATAAATAAATAAATAAAAGGAGAAAATTTTCTTAGATTATTGGCCTGATCTTAATAAATTATAAACAAAGTGTCTTCTTTACCTCTAATGTAATCTGCCTAGGAAACAAAAATTCTATGTTTTGTCTCCATCAAATCTTAAATTACTTGAGAAAATTGAATCTTCTTTATTAAAAGCACAAAATGTTTAAAAGCTACACAGCTTTTGGTACATGCTAAATTTTGTGGTAAGCATTGTCAAATAAGAAGTGATACTAAATTTTGTTTAGGAAATTTTATATAAATGTTATTAATATAAATGTACCAGAAGTTGGATGTTCTTAGGAATCAGATGTGTCCTTCTTTAGTGTTATCAGCCATGATTCTGGTCACTATCTTAAAATATTATATATCATGGAAATAACAGAATTTCCTTGTCAATTACAATATGAACTCTCATCTCATTTTAACCATAGCCAATTTTTAACTCTTTTGTTATTTACAGACAGTTTTTGGTTTCTGATAACTTTTAAAATTATAACACTGAACGAGGTCAGCATATCCAGAGTTTTGATGGAAAACTGATAAATTCAAAAAACTGCCAACATAAGGTCAAGCTCAGGAGACTAAATAATGAAGATGATTACCATTTTTTATGGCTTTGTTCAAGACATTATTGGTTGCTCTTAATGGTTTGTTTCCCAGATATAAAGGACATCCTCTTATCCTTCCTTTTAAGCTATCTATAACTTACAGCAGTTTAATAAAGCATATTTTTACAACAAAGGTTAACAATATATGTATTTATATAAGTGCAGTAAGAATCAGTTCTCCTTGTAAGAGGACACAATTAGACAAGGTCTTGGCTTGGCTTCTTAGCCTAAACAGATTTTTTAAAAAGTCCAATTTGAGGGGCACCTGGGTGGCTCGCTTGGTTAAGCACTGGATACTTGATTTTGGCTCAGGTCATGATCTCAGGGTCTCAGGATCAACCCCGTGCCAGGCTCCACTTTTAGCATGGTGTCTTCTTCTCTCCGTCTCCCTCTACACCCACCCCCAGCTCTCTCTGTCACTTTCTCTTAAATAAATATCTCTTGCAAATAAATAATCTTTAAAAACATTTCCAATTTGAGAGTACTTATGATATGTTCCAACAAAGCAGTGTTTTGTTTTGTTTTGTTCTAAAGAGAAAAAGCATGAGGTGGAGAAGGGGCAGGAGAGAGAATATTTATTTACCAGGCTCCACACCCAATGTGGGGCTGGATGCAGGGCTTGATCTCGAGACCTTGAGATTAAGACCTGAGATGAAATCAAGAGTTAGATGCTTAACTGACTGAGCCACCCAGGCAACCCTCCAACAAAGCAGTCTTTTTTTTTTTTTTTTTTTGACAGAGAAAGAGATCATAAGCAGGCAGAGAAGCAGGCAGAGAGAGAGGGGGAAGCAGGCTCCCCGCTAAGCAGAGAGCCCAATGCAGGGCTCGATCCCAGGACCCTGAGACCATGACCTGAGCTGAAGGCAGAGGGTTAACCCACTGAGCCTCCCAGGCACCCCGCCAACAAAACAGTCTTAAAAGAAACTTATAGATGAATCACTATTCTTGCTGCGCTTACATAAATAATCAGGCCAAGTTTCCTAAAACTAGACTTAACGTGCAAACAAATTAGTCTTGCTACGGTGTCTTTGATGTAAATATAAATGACTACTGAGAGCAAATTATACTTCAATAATACACTTTGTGGATATCAGATTCAGTGCCTTTGGCTGTCTTTGAGGTTTCATATTCTACCTGCAAAGTGAACTGAACCCTCGATCCTTCCAGTCTCCTCCGGTAGTTGGCTGAGGTCTCCAAGCTAACATTTCCAGTTTTCTCCCACTCCTCTGACTCAGAATCACTATGAAACTAAAACTGCCCTCTTCCCAAAGCCATGCAAACTAAAGCCAGACAACCGGCTGTAAACTTCAGAGCAGTTCACCACAACAGCTCCTGTGTGGACAGCCTCTGCCTGTCACTATGTGATCCCACGGAACATTCACACTGCTAACCAGGAAAATCTGTGTGGCGGCCACTGTCTGTCCCCACCGCATCTGAAGATGCTTAGAATCCGACATTTAGAAATCTTCTCGACTGGCTGCTCTTCAAACTCAGGGAACTGAATTCATAATTTGTTCCAACGATTAACCTGTAATGTTACTTGTTTTCATAGAAACGCCTGTTATGAAATGACCTGATTGCTCACATCCCCTAGAGGCCCACTTTAGGTGAAATCCCACCTGCCACACCAGCCCCTCAAATAGAACATCCTCAAACTCATTCTTTCCTAAGTCATCACGAGGATATGTGATGGCTAAATACAAGCATACTTCCTTTTGTTGTGCTTTGTTTTATGTGCTTCATAAATATTGCATTTTTTTAAAATAAATCGAAGGTTTGTGGCAATCCTACATCAAGCAAGTCTATCACTGACATTTTTCCAACAGCTTTTGTTTACTTCATGTGTCTGTATCACATTTTGGTAATTCTCACAATATTTCAAACTGTACATTATTATTATTTTTGTTATGGCAATCTGTGAGCAAACTTCACTGACAAATATGGTATGTGTTATGATCGCTCCACCGATCAGCAGTTACCCCATTTCTTTCCCTCTCCGCAAGCTCCCCATTCCCTGAGACGAAGCAGTATTGAAAGTATGCCAATTAATAACCCTACAATGGCCTCTCAGTGTTCAAGTGAAAGGAAGAGCTACACATCCCTTACTTCAAATCAAAAGCTAGAAATGATTCAGCTCAGGGAGGAAGGCACATCAAAAGCCTAGAAAAACTAAAAGCTATGCCTCCTGCACCAAACAGCCAAATTGTGAATGCAAAGGAAAAGTTCTTGAAGGAAATTAAAAGTGCTACTCCAGTGAACACACAAACGATAAGAAAGTGAAACAGCCTTATTGCTGATATGGAGGAAATTTTAGTGGTCTGATTAGAAGATCAAACCAACCACAATATTCCCTTAAGCCAAAGCCTAATCCAGAGAAGGCCCCTAACTCTCTTCAATTCTGTGAAGCCTGAGGGAGGGAAGGAAGCTGAAGAGGGAAAGTGTGACACTGACAGAGGTTAGTTTGTGAGTTTTTTTATTTATTTTTTTTTAAATTTTATTTTTTATAAACATATATTTTTATCCCCAGGGGTACAGGTCTGCGAATCGCCAGGTTTACACACTTCACAGCACTCACCATAGCACATACCCTCCCCAATACCATAACCCCACTCCTCCCCTCTCAACCCCCCTCCCCCCATCAACCCTCAGTTTCATTTGTGAGATTAAGAGTCACTTATGGTTTGTCTCCCTCCCAATCCCATCTTGTTACATTTATTCTTCTCCTACCCCCTTAACCCCCCATGTTGCATCTCCTCTCCCTCATATCAGGGAGATCATATGATAGTTGTCTTTCTCTGATTGACTTATTTCGCTAAGCATGATACCCTCTAGTTCCATCCACATCGTCGCAAATGGCAAGATTTCATTTTTTTGATGGCTGCATAGTATTCCATTGTGTATATATACCACATCTTCCTTATCCATTCATCTGTTGATGGACATCTAGGTTCTTTCCATAGTTTGGCTATTGTAGACATTGCTGCTATAAACATTCGGGTGCACGTGCCCCTTCGGATCACTACGTTCGTATCTTTAGGGTAAATACCCAGCAGTGCAATTGCTGGGTCATAGGGTAGTTCTATTTTCAACATTTTGAGGAACCTCCATGCTGTTTTCCAGAGTGGTTGCACCAGCTTGCATTCCCACCAACAGTGTAGGAGGGTTCCACTTTCTCGGCATCCTCGCCAGCATCTGTCATTTCCTGACTTGTTAATTTTAGCCATTCTGACTGATGTGAGGTGATATCTCATGGTGGTTTTGATTTGTATTTCCCTGATGCCGAGTGATATGGAGAATTTTTCATGTGTCTGTTGGCCATCTGGATGTCTTCCTTGCAGGAATGTCTGTTCATGTCCTCTGCCCATTTCTCGATTGGATTATTTGTTCTTTGGGTGTTGAGTTTGCTAAGTTCTTTATAGATTTTGGACACTAGCCCTTTATCTGATATGTCATTTGCAAATATCTTCTCCCATTCTGTCAGTTGTCTTTTGGTTTTGTTCACTGTTTCCTTTGCTGTGCAAAAGCTTTTGATCTTGATAAAATCCCAATAGTTCATTTTTGCCCTTGCTTCCCTTGCCTTTGGTGATGTTCCTAGGAAGATGTTGCTGCGGCTGACGTCGAAGAGGTTGCTGCCTGTGTTCTCCTCAAGGATTTGGATGGATTCCTTTCTCACATTGAGATCCTTCATCCATTTTGAGTCTATTTTCGTGTGTGGTGTAAGGAAATGATCCAATTTCATTTTTCTGCATGTGGCTGTCCAATTTTCCCAACACCATTTATTGAAGAGGCTGTCTTTTTTCCAGTGGACATTCTTTCCTGCTTTGTCGAAGATGAGTTGACCATAGAGTTGAGGGTCCATTTCTGGGCTCTCTATTCTGTTCCATTGCTCTATGTGTCTGTTTTTGTGCCAGTACCATGCTGTCTTGATGATGACAGCTTTGTAATAGAGCTTGAATTCCGGAATTGTGATGCCACCAACTTTGGCTTTCTTTTTCAATATTCCTTTGGCTATTCGAGGTCTTTTCTGGTTCCATATAAATTTGAGGATTATTTGTTCCATTTCTTTGAAAAAAATGGATGGTACTTTGATAGGAATTGCATTAAATGTGTAGATTGCTTTAGGTAGCATAGACATCTTCACAATATTTATTCTTCTAATCCAGGAGCATGGAACATTTTTCCATTTCTTTGTGTCTTCCTCAATTTCTTTCATGAGTACTTTATAGTTTTCTGTGTATAGATTCTTAGTCTCTTTGGTTAGGTTTATTCCGAGGTATCTTATAGTTTTGGGTGCAATTGTAAATGGGATGGACTCCTTAATTTCTCTTTCTTCTGTCTTGTTGTTGGTGTAGAGAAATGCAACTGATTTCTGTGCATTGTTTTTATGTCCTGACACATTACTGAATTCCTGTACAAGTTCTAGCAGTTTTGGAGTGGAGTCTTTTGGGTTTTCCACATATAGTATCATATCATCTGCAAAGAGTGGTAGTTTGACTTCTTTGCCGATTTGGATGCCTTTAATTTCCTTTTGTTGTCTGATTAGCTGAGGCTAGGACTTCTAGTACTATGTTGAATAGTAGTGGTGATAACGGACATCCCTGCCGTGTTCCTGACCTTAGCGGAAAAGCTTTCAGGTTTTCTCCATTGAGAATGATATTTGCAGTGGGTTTTTCATAGATGGCTTTGATAATATTGAGGTATGTGCCATCTATCCCTACACTTTGAAGAGTTTTGATCAGGAAGGGATGCTGTACTCTGTCAAATGCTTTTTCAGCATCTATGGAGAGTATCATATGGTTCTTGTTCTTTCTTTTATTAATGTGTTGTATCACATTGATTGATTTGCGGATGTTGAACCAACCTTGCAGCCCTGGAATAAATCCCACTTGGTCGTGGTGAATAATCCTTTTAACGTACTGTTGATTCCTATTGGCTAGTATTTTGGCGAGAATTTTTGCATCTGTGTTCATCAAGGATATTGGTCTGTAGTTCTCTTTTTTGTTGGGATCCTTGTCTGGTTTTGGGATCAAGGTGATGCTGGCCTCATAAAATGAGTTTGGAAGTTTTCCTTCTATTGCTATTTTTTGGAACAGTTTCAGGAGAATAGGAATTAGTTCTTCTTTAAATGTTTGGTAGAAACCCCCCGGGAAGCCATCTGGCCCTGGGCTTTTGTTTGTTTGGAGATTTTTGATGACTGTTTCAATCTTCTTACTGCTTATGGGTCTGTTCAAGCTTTTTCTTCCATTTCTTCCTGGTTCAGTTGTGATAGTTTATATGTCTCTAGGAATGCATCCATTTATTTCAGATTGTCAAATCTGTTGACGTAGAGTTGCTCATAGTATGTTCTTATAATTGTCTGTATTTCTTTGGTGTTCGTTGTGATCTCTCCTCTTTCATTCATTATTTTATTTATTTGGGTCCTTTCTCTTTTCTTTTTGATAAGTCTGGCCAGGGGTTTATCAATCTTATTAATTCTTTCAAAGAACCAGCTCCTAGTTTCGTTGATTTGTTCTATTGTTTTTTTGGTTTCTATTTCATTGATTTCTGCTCTGACCTTTATGATTTCTCTTCTCCTGCTGGGTTTAGGGTTTCTTTCTTGTTCTTTCTCTAGCTTCTTTAGGTGTAGGGTTAGGTTGTGTACCTGAGACCTTTCTTGTTTCTTGAGAAAGGCTTGTACCGCTATATATTTTCCTCTCAGGACTCCCGTTGTTGTGTCCCACAGATTCTGAACCGTTTGTTTTCATTTTCATTTGTTTCCATGAATTTTTTCAATTCTTCTTTAATTTCCTGGTTGACCCATTCATTCTTTAGAAGGATGCTGTTTAGTCTCCATGTATTTGGGTTCTTTCCAAATTTCCTCTTGTGATTGAGTTCTAGCTTTAGAGCATTGTGGTCTGAAAATATGCAGGGAATGATCCCAATCTTTTGATACCGGTTGAGACTTGATTTAGGACCAAGAATGTGATCTATTCTGGAGAATGTTCCATGTGCACTAGAGAAGAATGTGTATTCTGTTGCTTTGGAATGAAATGTTCTGAATATATCTGTGATGTCCATCTGGTCCAGTGTGTCATTTAAGGCCTTGATTTCCTTGTTGATCTTTTGCTTGGATGATCTGTCCATTTCAGTGAGGGGAGTGTTAAAATCCCCTACTATTATTGTATTTTTGTCAATGTATTTCTTTGATTTTGTTATTAATTGGTTTATATAGTTGGCTGCTCCCACGTTAGGGGCATAGATATTTAAAATTGTTAGATCTTCTTGTTGGATAGTCCCTTTGAGTATGATATAGTGTCCTTCCTCATCTCTTATTATAGTCTTTGGCTTAAAATCTAATTGATCTGCTATAAGGATTGCCACTCCTGCTTTCTTCTGATGTCCATTAGCATGGTAAATTCTTTTCCACCCCCTCACTTTAAACCTGGAGGTGTCTTCGGGTTTAAGATGAGTTTCTTGTAGGCAACATATAGATGGGTTTTGTTTTTTTATCCATTCTGATACCCTGTGTCTTTTGATTGGGGCATTTAGCCCATTAACATTCAGGGTAAGTATTGAGAGATATGAACTTAGTGCCATTGTATTGCCTGTAAGGTGACTGTTATTGTATATTGTCTCTGTTTCTTTCTGATCTACTACTTTTAGGGTCTCTCTTTGCTTAGAGGACCCCTTTCAATATTTCCTGTAGAGCTGGTTTGGTATTTGCAAATTCTTTCAGTTTTTGTTTGTCCTGGAAGCTTTTAATCTCTCCATCTATTTTCAATGATAGCCTAGCTGGATATAGTATTCTTGGCTGCATGTTTTTCTCATTTAGTACTCTGAATATATCATGCCAGCTCTTTCTGGCCTGCCAGGTCTCTGTGGATAAGTCTGCTGCCAATCTAATATTTTTACCATTGTACGTTACAGACTTCTTTTCCTGGGCTGCTTTCAGGATCTTTTTTTTGTCACTAAGACTTGTAAATTTTACTATTAGGTGATGGGGTGTGGACCTATTCTTATTGATTTTGAGGGGGGTTCTCTGAACCTCCTGGATTTTGATGCTTGTTCCCTTTGCCATATTGGGGAAATTCTCTCCAATAATTCTCTCCAACATACCTTCTGCTCCCCTGTTTCCTCTTCTTCTGGAATCCCAATTATTCTAATGTTGTTTCATCTTATGGTGTCACTTATCTCTGAAATTCTCCCCTCGTGGTCCAGGAGCTGTTTGTCCCTCTTTTGCTCAGCTTCTTTATTCTCTGTCATTTGGTCTTCTATATCGCTATTCTTTCTTCTGCCTCATTTATCCTAGCAGTGAGAGCCTCCATTTTTGATTGCACCTCATTAATAGCTTTTTTGATTTCAACTTGGTTAGATTTTAGTTCTTTTATTTCTCCAGAAAGGTCTTTTATATCTCCTGAGAGGGTTGCATTAATATCTTCCATGCCTTTTTCAAGCCCGGCTAGAACCTTGAGAATCATCATTCTGAACTCTATATCTGATATATTACCAACGTCTGTATTGATTAGGTCCCTAGCCTTTGGTACTCTTTCTTTTTGTTATGAATTTTTCCACCTTGTCATTTTGTCCAGATAAGAGTATATGAAGGAGCAAGTAAAATACTAAAAGAGTGGCAACAACCCCAGGTAAATATGTTTTAGCCAAATCAGAAGAGATCCCAAATCGTGAGGGGGGAGAAAGGGGATAAAAAGGGGTTCAGAAAGGAAAAAAAAAAGAAACTATTAAAAAAAGAAAGCCAATAAAAAATATAAAAAGGAAAAAAATATATATATATATATATTAGATAAACTATTTAAAAAATGTTAAAAAAGAAAACAGTAAAAGTTAAAAAAATTTAGCAGAAGAAGAGAAAAAAAATTGAAAAAGAAAAAAAAATTAAATTAACTGCAAGGCTAAAGAATCATGGGGAGAAAGCCATGAGTTCCATGCTTTGCTTTCTTCTCCTATGGAATTCCTCCGCTCTCCTTGGTATAGAAACTGCACTCCTTGGTAGGTGAACTTGGTCCTGGCTGGGTTTCTCGTTGATCTTCTGGGGGAGGGGCCTGTTGTAGTGATTCTCAAGCGTCTTTTCCCCAGGCGGAGTTGCAACGCCCTTACCTGGGGCCGGGCTGAGTAATCCACTTGGGTTTGCTGGGTTTGCTTTCAGGAGCTTTTGTTCCCTGAGCGCTTTCCGTAGAGTTCTGGAAGATGGGAATGAAGATGGCGGCCTCCCGGTCTCCAGCCCTGAGGAGCCGAGAGCCCGGGGCCCCACTTCTGAGTACGCCCTCAGAGAACAGCGCCCAATTACTCCTGTCACCCTGGCCTCCGGCCGCGCTCCAAGCTGACTGAGCCTGCGACCAGTTCAAAGTAACCCTGAGCTTAGAGCTCACTCCTCGGCTCTGTCTCTGTAGCCGGCTTCCCTGTTCTAATACCGGTAAGCTCTGAGACACTCAGACACCCCCGATCCTTCTGTGACCCTGTGGGACCTGAAGCCACGCCGACCCCACCTGGGCTTCACCCCAGTTAAGCCTCTGGAGCGATGTCCCTCAGCGGAACAGACTTTTAAAAGTCCTGATTTTGGTGCTCGCTTCGGCAGCACATATACTAAAAAAGTCCTGATTTTGTGCTCCGTTGCTCCGCCCGGAGCCGGGAGCCGGCCCCTCCCCCCGCGGTCTATCTTCCAGTCGCTTTGGATTCACTTCTCCGCCAGTCGTACCTTTCAGATAGTGGTTGATTTTCTGTTTCTAGAAATGCTGTTCTTCTTCTCTTCAATCTCCCGTTGGATTTGTAGGTGTTTGCAATCTTTAGATAAGCTATCTAGCTGATCTCCCGCTACCTGAAGTAGTCTCAGCCTGCTACTTCTCCGCCATCTTGACTCCTCCAGTTTGTGAGGTTTAAGGGAAGAAGTCATCTCCATAACACAGAAGTGCAAAGTGAAGCACCAAGTACTGACATTGAAGCTGCTGCAAATTACCCAGAAGATCTTGCTCTGATGATAATGAAGGTAGCTACACCAAACAATTTATTTCCCATGTAGTACAAAACTGTCCTCTACAGAGAGAAGACACCACCTAGGACTTTGAAGTCAATGCTTGACTTCAAAGCTTCCAAGAACAGACTGTTCTGTTAGGGGCTAATGGAGCTTGTGACTTTAAGCTGAACCCAAAGCTCATTTACCTCTCCTAAAATTACAGGGCACTTAAGAGTTATGCCAAGTGTATTCTGCCTCCGCTAATACAACATTCATTTTGTAGCCCTTGGATCAAGGAGTTATTTCAACTTTCAAGTCTTATTATTTAAAAAATACATTTCATCAGGCTATAGCTGCCAAAAATAATGCTTCCTCTGATGGTATGGACAAAATAAATTAAAAACCTTCTGGAAAGGACTGACCATTATAGATGCCATTAAGAGCTTTGGGATTCATGGGAAGAGGTCAAAATATCAACATCAGCAGTAGTTTGGAAGAAGTTGATTCCAACTCTCATGGATAATTTGGAGGGTCAAGAATTCAGTGGAGGAAGTCCCTGTAGATGTGGTGGAAACAGCAAGAGAACTAGAATTAGAAGTGGAGCCTGCAGATGGGACTGAATCACTATAATCTCCTAGGAACTTTAACAGATGAGAAGTTGCTCCTATGGATGAACAAAGAAATTGGTTTCTTGAGATGGACTCTCTGATGAAGATGCTTTGAAGACTGTTGAAATGACAACAATGAATTTAGAATACCACCTGAACTACGTTGATAAAGCAGTAGTAGGGTTTGAGAGGACCGACTTCAATTTTAAAAGAAGTTCTACAGTGGGTAAAATGCTATCAAACAGCATCACGTGCAACAGAGGAACCACTTATGACGGGAAGAGCCAATTAATGTGACAAACTTCATTATTGTCTTATTTTAAGAAACTGCCACAGTAACACCTTCCTGATCAGTCAGCCGCCATTGACATCAAGGCAAAACCCTCCACCAGCAAAAAGATTACAACTCACTGAAAGTTCAGATGATGGTCAGCATTTTTTAACAATAAGGTATTTTTAAGGTACGTACATTGTTTCTCTAAACAAAATGCTATTGCACATTTAATAGACTACAGCATAGTTATAAACATAACTTTATTTTATATGCACTGGGAAACCAAAAAATCCATTGGACTCACTTTATTGCAATATTTGCTTTACTGTGCTGGCCTGGAACTGAACTGGCAATATCTCTAAGGTATGCCTGTAGGTCATGCTTAGTCTATGTACATAACTAAAACAATCTGTAAACTGACTTACAATGGTAAAACCTAAATCTGGTTATAATCCATTTGATTTATTTAATGGATTAAGTCTTGGATCTTGGGAATCTCCTCCAGAAAAATCTGGGGAATTTTTCAATACTTTGTCTATTGTATTGACCTTTCTAATGCATTGTATACTCTCAATGGTTTTAAATGCCTGTGGGCAGCCATTCACATGCTGAATGGTATACATCAGCAGCAGGCAAGTGGATGAAATCCCATGAATGTTAAAAACAGTGACTATATGGCCCTCTGGCATAATGACTCAACTAATAGAAACAGCAGATGTGTAACTCTTTGGCCTGACTACATCAATAGTGGTAACGGTGACTAATGCTATAATGGTTGGTAATTAGAAAGTAATTGTTAAAATCAATTGGACACCAACCTTCAAAATTCCCTGAGCAGACAAAACTAATTTCTTCGTACAAATAAAGCTTATTTTAGCTTATTTTATCAGGTTAACTTGACCTGAATCGTTTCTTGCTTGTGCCTCCGGAAATGATAAGCAAAACTTGAACTGCCCCCCAAGGTTGATGAGAGGTAACTATGAAAATTGTAGTATTATAACCAATCATTGTGAAGAATAAACAGTCACTGATCTTTCGTTTTATAAGCTGCTTTTTAACAATATACCCTTATGCCTCATTCCGTGTTCTGGTCTGAGTGCTCCTGGTTTACAAACTGTCTTTCTGGTGTGTGCACAATTTTTACTAATTGTGACTTTAGTGATTCACAGGTTTTCCTTTGACTGTTTTGATCTTTTGATACTCTGTATGTCCTCTTTTCATAAGGACATCAGTCAGGTTGGATTAGCAGTTATCCTAATAGTCTCATTTTAATTTAATTACCTTTTAAAGGTCCTATGTCTAAATGCAGTCATACTCTGAGGTGCAAGGATTTAGAGCTTCAACATGAATTTTAAGATGACACAATTCAACCCATAACACCATCATAGTGGGTGTGAAGTGGTATCTCATTACCATTTTGAATTACATTTCCTTAATGATTAGTGATGTTGAGAATCTTTTCAAGTGTTTATTGTCTACGTGCATATCTTCTTTGGAGAAATGTCTATGTCCTTTTATTTCCCAAATATTTTGTTTATTTGACAGAGAGAGAGAGAGCCAGAGAGGGAATACAAGTAGAGGAAGTGGGAGAGGGAGAAGCAGGCTTCCTGCTGAGCAGGACCCTGGGATCATGACCTAAGCCAAAGGCAAAAGCTTAACAACTGAGCCACCCAAGTGCCCCTGTCTATTTGTCTTTTGCCTACTTTTAAAATTGAAATGTTTGTCTTTATTTTTTTTTTGAGTTATAAAAGTCTTTATATAGTCTGGATATTAAACCATATCAGATATATATTTGCAAATAATTTCCTCTATCCTATAGGCTTTCTATTTTATTGATAATGTCTTTTAATGCACAAAATTTTTAACTTTAATGAAATTTAGTTTTTCTTTTATTAAGAATGCTTTTGGTGTCATATCTAAAAAATTCATTGCCAAATCCAAGGTCATGAAGATTTGCCCCTATTTGTCTTCTAAGAGTTTTATGGTATTGGTTCTTAAATGGAAATTGTTGATCTGTAAATTGTTTGATCTGCTTTAAGTTATTTTTGTATATGTTATGTAAACACACACACACATACTATATATCCTATGTATATACATGTATGTGTATGTATATAATTATATATGTGTATATACATATATGTATATTGGTACATAAAAGTTTATATACTTTGGTATGTGTAATGTTCATTCTTTAGCATGTAAAACTACCCAGTTGTCCCAGCACTATTTGATGAAGGCACTAGTCTTTCCCTATAAAATAGTGTCAGTCCCCTTATTGAGTATTAATTGGCTGATGTATCAGTTTAATTCTGGACTCTCGATTCTATACCATTGGTCGATATGTCTAATCTTATGCCACTGCCACACCGTTTTGACTACTGCAACTTGTAGTACATTTTGAAAATTGGAAATACAAATTCTAAATTTTTTTCATTTTTAAAAGATTGTTTTGGTTATTTGGGATCTCTTTTAACTACATATGAATTTGAGAATCAGTGTTTCTATTTTCATAAAAAAATAAAAGTCTGTTGAAATATGCATTGACTTTGCATATCATTTTGGGTAGTATTGGCCTCTTAAGATTTAAATCTTTCTATTCCATGAATATGGGATTTCTTCCCAATTATTTATATTTTTTTTGATGTCTACAATATTTGTAGTTTTCACTGTATAAATCTTTCACTTCTTTGAATAAATTTAATTCTAGGCATTTTATACTTTTTGATGTTATTGCAAATGAAACTGTTTTCTTAATTTCCTTCTTGAGTTGTTCATCACTTGTGTATAGAAACACAGCTAGTAATTGTGTGTTGATATTATACCCTAGAATTTTGCTTATTAGCTCCAGTAGTTTCTTGTGGATTTTAAGGGATTTTCTATATAAAATATATGTCACCTGCAAACAGAAATAGTTTCACTTCTTCCTAATTTGATTGACTTATTCTTTTTCTTGCCTGATTGCTCTGGCTAGAACTTTTAGTGAAGTGTTGAACAGCACTAACTAAAGTTGGCATGTTTGGTTGTTTTGATCTTAAGAAAAAAATCTTCCAGTCTTTTACCATTGAATATAATGTTAGCTAGGGGTTTCTCATGTTGGGGATATCCTCTTTTACTTCCTAGTTTTCTGAGTTTTTGCCATGAAATAGTGTTAGATATTCCCAAGTACATTTTGTTAATTGAGATGATCATGGATTATTTTTTCCTTTGTTCTATTCAAGTAGTGAATTACAAAAAGTGATTTTTTTTTTAAATGCTGAGTTACCCTGCATTCCTGGGATAAAACCTACTTGATCATGGTGTGTAATATTGTTAACATGTTGTTATATTTGTTTGTTAGTATTTTGTTGATTTTTCATCTATATTCAAAAGGGGCATTGTCTGTAATTGTCTTTATTGGTGATGTCTTTATTGGTGATGTCTTTATTTGGCGTTCATATCAGGATAATGCTAACTTCATGGAATGAGTGAATATGTGTTTTCTCCCTTTCAATTTTTTTTTTTTTGAAGAGTTTGAGAAGGATTGGGGTATCATTTCTACTTCAAATGATTGGTACATTTCAACAGTGAAGTCGTCTGGTCCTGGACTTTTATTGTTGGGAAGATTTTTATTAATGCTTTAACCTCCTTACTTTTTGTAAATCTATCCACATTTTCTATTTCTAACATATTTCTTCCTTTAATTCTGTCAATGTTTGCCTCATACATCTCTGATTTTGTTGTTTGGTACATATATGTTTATAATAGTTATATTCTCTTGATGAAGTGGCTTTTTCATTAATAAATTTCATTCTTTTTTGTCTTTTGTAATAATTTTGTACTTTTAGTCTAGTGTTGACTGATACTAGAAGAGCCATGCTTACGTTCTTTGAGTTCCTATTTGCATGAAACATCTTTTTCCATCCTTTCATTTTCAACTTATTTATGTTTTTGAAGATTGAAGGCATCTATTTTCTTTTGTATTATGATGTTAAGAAAAATACTTTAAAAATTATCTTTGTACCTTTTTTCATTTTCCAAATATTCAATGAAAAATCTATACTATTTTAATAATCATAAAATGTTGAAACAAACTGAAATGAGAAAATTGTTGAAGTATAGAGGATGAAGTTTAATTCTGAGGATGAAGTTTAATTCTAAGAATTTCTTTTTAAAAGTCCAAGTGAAAATGAAAATAATTTCTCAAGGGCTAGTAATTTTCTTTAGCCACTTTAATGGATATTGCCTATTAGCAGAAGTCCAAAGATTAGAGAACCATCTTAGATTTATGTAAACAGGAAATCTTCATAGAGGCATTTAGATTTCATCTGTGGCTGACAAAGTGAAAAGAGAAGAAATGCCAGGTACAGGGAAATATGGGCAAAGATACAGTTTGGGAGTTAGAAGATAAGTGTGAAGTATACATGCCAACTTGTGTGTTTTGTTTGTAAGAATAAGTGTCCTATTTTCTTTAAAATCTCTGTTTTCTTTTTTTTTTTTTAAAGACATTTTGCACTTTATTAATTTTTTTTTCAGCATAACAGTATTCATTATTTTTGCACCACACCCAGTGCTCCATGCAATCCGTGCCCTCTACAATACCCACCACCTGGTGCCCCCTACCTCCCACCCCCCACCCCTTCAAAATTCTCAGATCGTTTTTCAGAGTCCATAGTCTCTCATGGTTCACCTCCCCTTCCAATTTCCCTCAACTCCCTTCTCCTCTCCATCTCCCCTTGTCCTCCATGCTATTTGTTATGCTCCACAAATAAGTGAAACCATATGATAATTGACTCTCTCTGCTTGACTTATTTCACTCAGCATAATCTCTTCCAGTCCCGTCCAAGTTGCTACAAAACTTGGGTATTCATCCTTTCTTTTTTCGTTTCTTTTTTTTTTTTTTTTTACACCTTTATAAACATATATTTTTATCCCCAGGGGTACAGGTCTGCGATTCGCCTGGTTTACACACTTCACAGCACTCACATTAGCACATACCCTCACCAATATCCATAAACCCACCCCCCTCTCCCAACCCCCTCCCCCCATCAACCCTCAGTTTGTTTTGTGAGATTAAGAGTCACTTATGGTTTGTCTCCCTCCCAATCCCATCTTGTTTCATTTACTCTTCTCCTACCCCCTCAACCCCCCATGTTGCATCTCCTCTCCCTCATATCAGGGAGATCATATGATAGTTGTCTTTCTCCGATTGACTTATTTTGCTAAGCATGATACCCTCTAGTTCCATCCACGTCGTTGCAAATGGCAAGATTTCATTTCTTTTGATGGCTGCATAGTATTCCATTGTGTATATATACCATATCTTCTTTATCCATTCGTCTGTTGATGGACATCTAGGTTCTTTCCATAGTTTGGCTATTGTAGACATTGCTGCTATAAACATTCGGGCGCACGTGCCCCTTCGGATCACAACGTTCGTATCTTTAGGGTAAATACCCAGCAGTGCAATTGCTGGGTCATAGGGTAGTTCTATTTTCAACATTTTGAGGAACCTCCATGCTGTTTTCCAGAGTGGTTGCACCAGCTTGCATTCCCACCAACAGTGTAGGAGGGTTCCCCTTTCTCGGCATCCTCGCCAGCATCTGTCATTTCCTGACTTGTTAATTTTAGCCATTCTGACTGGTGTGAGGTGATATCTCATGGTGGTTTTGATTTGTATTTCCCTGATGCCGAGTGATATGGAGCACTTTTTCATGTGTCTGTTGGCCATCTGGATGTCTTCTTTGCAGAAATGTCTGTTCATGTCCTCTGCCCATTTCTTGATTGGATTATTTGTTCTTTGGGTGTTGAGTTTGCTAAGTTCTTTATAGATTTTGGACACTAGCCCTTTATCTGATATGTCATTTGCAAATATCTTCTCCCATTCTGTCAGTTGTCTTTTGGTTTTGTTCACTGTTTCCTTTGCTGTGCAAAAGCTTTTGATCTTGATAAAATCCCAATAGTTCATTTTTGCCCTTGCTTCCCTTGCCTTTGGTGATGTTCCTAGGAAGATGTTGCTGCGGCTGACGTCGAAGAGGTTGCTGCCTGTGTTCTCCTCAAGGATTTGGATGGATTCCTTTCTCACATTGAGATCCTTCATCCATTTTGAGTCTATTTTTGTGTGTGGTGTAAGGAAATGATCCAGTTTCATTTTTCTGCATGTGGCTGTCCAATTTTCCCAACACCATTTATTGAAGAGGCTGTCTTTTTTCCAGTGGACATTCTTTCCTGCTTTGTCGAAGATGAGTTGACCATAGAGTTGAGGGTCCATTTCTGGGCTCTCTATTCTGTTCCATTGATCTATGTACCTGTTTTTGTGCCAGTACCATGCTGTCTTGATGATGACAGCTTTGTAATAGAGCTTGAATTCCAGAATTGTGATGCCACCAACTTTGGCTTTCTTTTTCAATATTCCTTAGGCTATTCGAGGTCTTTTCTGGTTCCATATAAATTTGAGGATTATTTGTTCCATTTCTTTGAAAAAAATGGATGGTATTTTGATAGGAATTGCATTAAATGTGTAGATTGCTTTAGGTAGCATAGACATTTTTACAATATTTATTCTTCCAATCCAGGAGCATGGAACATTTTTCCATTTCTTTCTGTCTTCCTCAATTTCTTTCATGAGTACTTTATAGTTTTCTGAGTATAGATTCTTAGTCTCTTTGGTTAGGTTTATTCCTAGGTATCTGATAGTTTTGGGTGCAATTGTAAATGGGATGGACCCCTTAATTTCTCTTTCTTCTGTCTTGTTGTTGGTGTAGAGAAATGCAACTGATTTCTGTGCATTGATTTTATATCCTGACACTTTACTGAATTCCTGTACAAGTTCTAGCAGTTTTGGAGTGGAGTCTTTTGGGTTTTCCACATATAGTATCATATCATCTGCAAAGAGTGATAGTTTGACTTCTTCTTTGCTGATTTGGATGCCTATAATTTCCTTTTGTTGTCTGATTGCTGAGGCTAGGACTTCTAGTACTATGTTGAATAGCAGTGGTGATAACGGACATCCCTGTCGTGTTCCTGACCTTAGCGGAAAAGCTTTCAGTTTTTCTCCATTGAGAATGATATTTGCGGTGGGTTTTTCATAGATGGCTTTGATAATATTGAGGTATGTGCCGTCTATCCCTACACTTTGAAGAGTTTTGATCAGGAAGGGATGCTGTACTTTGTCAAATGCTTTTTCAGCATCTATGGAGAGTATCATATGGTTCTTGTTCTTTCTTTTATTAATGTGTTGTATCACATTGATTGATTTGCGGATGTTGAACCAACCTTGCAGCCCTGGAATAAATCCCACTTGGTCATGGTGAATAATCCTTTTAATGTACTGTTGAATCCTATTGGCTAGTATTTTGGCAAGAATTTTTGCATCTGTGTTCATCAAGGATATTGGTCTGTAGTTCTCTTTTTTATTGGGATCCTTGTCTGGTTTTGGGATCAAGGTGATGCTGGCCTCATAAAATGAGTTTGGAAGTTTTCCTTCTATTGCTATTTTTTGGAACAGTTTCAGGAGAATAGGAATTAGTTCTTCTTTAAATGTTTGGTAGAATTCCCCCGGGAAGCCGTCTGGCCGTGGGCTTTTGTTTGTTTGGAGATTTTTGATGACTGTTTCAATCTCCTTACTGGTTATGGGTCTGTTCAGGCTTTCTATTTCTTCCTGGTTCAGTTGTGGTAGTTTATATGTCTCTAGGAATGCATCCATTTCTTCCAGATTGTCCAATTTGTTGGCGTAGAGTTGCTCATAGTATGTTCTTATAATTGTCTGTATTTCTTTGGTGTTCGTTGTGATCTCTCCTCTTTCATTCATGATTTTATTTATTTGGGTCCTTTCTCTTTTCTTTTTGATAAGTCTGGCCAGGGGTTTATCAATCTTATTCATTCATTCAAAGAACCAGCTCCTAGTTTCGTTGATTTGTTCTATTGTTTTTTTGGTTTCTATTTCATTGATTTCTGCTCTGATCTTTATGATTTCTCTTCTCCTGCTGGGTTTAGGGTTTCCTTCTTGTTCTTTCTCCAGCTCCTTTAGGTGTAGGGTTAGGTTGTGTACCTGAGACCTTTCTTGTTTCTTGAGAAAGGCTTGTACCGCTATATATTTTCCTCTCAGGACTCCCGTTGTTGTGTCCCACAGATTCTGAACCGTTGTGTTTTCATTATCATTTGTTTCCATAAATTTTTTCAATTCTTCTTTGATTTCCTGGTTGACCCATTCATTCTTTAGAAGGATGCTGTTTAGTCTCCATGTATTTGGGTTCTTTCCAAATTTCCTCTTGTGATTGAGTTCTAGCTTTAGAGCATTGTGGTCTGAAAATATGCAGGGAATGATCCCAATCTTTTGATACCGGTTGAGACTTGATTTAGGACCAAGAATGTGATCTATTCTGGAGAATGTTCCATGTGCACTAGAGAAGAATGTGTATTCTGTTGCTTTGGGATGAAATGTTCTGAATATATCTGTGATGTCCATCTGGTCCAGTGTGTCATTTAAGGCCTTGATTTCCTTGTTGATCTTTTGCTTGGATGATCTGTCCATTTCAGTGAGGGGAGTGTTAAAATCCCCTACTATTATTGTATTCTTGTCGATGTGTTTCTTTGATTTTGTTATTAATTGGTTTATATAGTTGGCTGCTCCCACGTTAGGGGCATAGATATTTAAAATTGTTAGATCTTCTTGTTGGACAGTTCCTTTGAGTATGATATAGTGTCCTTCCTCATCTCTTATTATAGTCTTTGGCTTAAAATCTAATTGATCTGATATAAGGATTGCCACTCCTGCTTTCTTCTGATGTCCATTAGCATGGTAAATTCTTTTCCACCCCCTCACTTTAAACCTGGAGGTGTCTTCGGGTTTAAGATGAGTTTCTTCTAGGCAACATATAGATGGGTTGTTTTTTTTTTTTTTTTTTTTTTTTTTTATTTGACAGAGAGAAATCACAAGTAAGCAGAGAGGCAGGCAGAGAGAGAGGAGGAAGCAGGCTCCCCGCTGAGCAGAAAGCCCGATGTGGGGCTCGAACCCAGGACCTGGGATCATGACCTGAGCCGAAGGTAGCGGCTTAACCCACTGAGCCACCCAGGCGCCCCTGGGTTTTGTTTTTTGATCCATTCTGATACCCTGTGTCTTTTGATTGGGGCATTTTGCCCATTCATTTTCAGGGTAAGTATTGAGAGATATGAATTTAGTGCCATTGTATTGCCTGTAAGGTGCTTGTTATTGTATATTGTCTCTGTTTCTTTCTGATCTACTACTTTTAGGGTCTCTCTTTGCTTAGAGGACCCCTTTCAATATTTCCTGTAGGGCTGGTATGGTGTTTGCAAATTCTTTCAGTTTTTGTTTGTCCTGGAAGCTTTTAATCTCTCCTTCTATTTTCAATGATAGCCTAGCTGGATATAGTATTCTTGGCTGCATGTTTTTCTCATTTAGTACTCTGAATATATCATGCCAGCTCTTTCTGGCCTGCCAGGTCTCTGTGGATAAGTCTGCTGCCAATCTAATATTTTTACCATTGTACGTTACAGACTTCTTTTCCCGGGCTGCTTTCAGGATCTTTTCTTTGTCACTAAGACTTGTCAATTTTACTATTAGGTGACGGGGTGTGGACCTATTCTTATTAATTTTGAGGGGGGTTCTCTGAACCTCTTGAATTTTGATGCTTGTTCCCTTTGCCATATTGGGGAAATTCTCTCCAATAATTCTCTCCAATATACCTTCTGCTCCCCTCTCTGTTTCCTCTTCTTCTGGAATCCCAATTATTCTAATGTTGTTTCGTCTTATGGTGTCACTTATCTCTCGAATTCTCCCCTCGTGGTCCAGTAGCTGTTTGTCCCTCTTTTGCTCAGCTTTATTCTCTGTCATTTGGTCTTCTATATCGCTAATTCTTTCTTCTGCCTCATTTATCCTAGCAGTGAGAGCCTCCATTTTTGATTGCACCTCATTAATAGCTTTTTTGATTTCCTCTTGGTTAGATTTTAGTTCTTTTATTTCTCCAGAAAGGGCTTTTATATCCCGAGAGGGTTGCTTTAATATCTTCCATGCCTTTTTCAAGCCTGGCTAGAACCTTGAGAATCGTCATTCTGAACTCTATATCTGACATATTACCAATGTCTGTATTGATTAGGTCCCTAGCCTTTGGTACTGCCTCTTGTTCTTTTTTTTGTTGTGAATTTTTCCGCCTTGTCATTTTGTCTAGGTAAGAGTTTATGAAGGAGCAAGTAAAATACTAAAAGGGTGGCAACAACCCCAGGAAAATATGCTTTAGCCAAATCAGAAGAGATCCCAAATTGTGAGGGGGGAGAAAGGGGATAAAAAGGGGTTCAAAAAGAAAAAGAAAAAAGAAAAGAAAAAAAAAACTATTTAAAAAAAGAAAGCCGATAAAGAAAAAATATAAAAAGAGGAAAAATATATATATATATATTAGATAAACTATTTAAAAAACGTTAAAAAAGAAAACGGTAAAAGTTAAAAAAATTTAGCAGAAGAAGAGAAAAAGAAAAAGAAAAAAAATTGAAAAAAAAATTAAATTAACTGCAAGGCTAAAAAATCATGGGGAGAAAGCCATGAGTTCCGTGCTTTGCTTTCTTCTCCTCTGGAATTCCGCCGCGCTCCTTGGTGTTCAAAGTACACTCCTCGGTGGGTGAACTTGGTCCTGGCTGGGTTTCCCGTTGATCTTCTGGGGGAGGGGCCTGTTGTAGTGGTTCTCAAGTGTCTTTGCCCCAGGCGGAGTTGCACCGCCCTTACCCTGGGCCGCGCTGAGTAATCCGCTCGGGTTTGCTTTTGGGAGCTTTTGTTCCCTGAGCGCTTTCCGTAGAGTTCCAGAGGACGGGAGTGAAGATGGCGGCCTCCTGGTCTCCGGCCCGGAGGAGCCGAGAGCCTGGGGCCCCACTCCTCAGTGCACCCTCAGAGAACAGCGCCCAATGAGACCCGTTACCCTGGCCTCCGGCCGCGCTCCAAGCTGACCGAGCCTGTGACCGGTTCAAGGCAACCCCGAGCTGAGAGTCACTCCTCGGCTCTGTCTCTGTAGGCGGCTTCCTCGCTCCAATACCGGTAAGCTCTGCGACACTCAGATAGCCCCGATCCTTCTGCGACCCTGCGGGACCTGAGGCCACGCTGACCCCGCCTGGGCTTCACCCCAGTTAAGCCTCTGGAGCGATGTCCCTCAGCAGAACAGACTTTTAAAAGTCCTGATTTTGCTCCGTTGCTCCGCCGCTCGCCGGGAGCCGGCCCCTCCCCCCGCGGTCTATCTTCCCGTCGCTTTGGATTCACTTCTCCGCCAGTCCTACCTTTCAGATAGTGGTTGATTTTCTGTTTCTAGAATTGCTGTTCTTCTCTTCAATCTCCCATTGGATTTGTAGGTGTTTGCAATCTTTAGATAAGCTATTTAGCTGATCTCCCGCTACCCGAAGTAGTCTCAGCTGCTACTTCTCCGCCATCTTGACTCCTCCCCTCTAAAATCTCTGTTTTCTTAGTTGTAAAAGTGCAGAGAGCTGATTCCTCTGGAGTATAGTCTACACTGCATCACTAAATCACTGATTTTTTTTTTTAATTCAACTAGCCAACGTACATCATTACTTTCAGATGTAGTGTTCAATAATTCATCAATTGTATATAACACTGAGGGCTCATCACATCAGGTGCCCTCCTTAATGCCCATCACCGAATTACCCCATCTCCCCACCCACCTCCCCTCCAACAACCCTTAGTTTTTTTCCTATAGTTAAGAGTCTCTCATGTTTTTTCTCCTTCTCTGATGACTTCCCATTCATTTTTCCCTTCCTTCCCCTATGATCCTCTACACTGTTTCTTATATTCCACATATGGGTGAAACCATATGATAATTGCCTTTTTCTAATTGACTTATTTCATTCAGCATAATACCAGTTCCATCCACATTGATGTAAATGATAAGTATTCATCTTTTCTGATGGCTGAGTAATATTCCATTGTATATATATAGCAACCTTCTTCACAATTTTATGACAGGTAGCTCAGAGAACTATTACCCCTTCATAACATATTTCTTTTTCAATTTACCTTAGGCTTCCTATAAAATTAAAGTTTGCATATACTGGCTGGGAATATTTAGTTAATATATACTTTATTATCATTGGAAACTCTGACAGACTCTAGACTGGAAAAGGATCAGAGGATTAGGGACACTTGCAATAACATGAACTAAGTCAGATTACTCTCTTTTAGCCCCTCAACACCTTTTTTTTCCCCCCTCAGATATAAACCGTGGGAGGCACATCTGAGTACAGATGCCAAGTTTTTACTGATGCTTGATCTTCAGAAGTCCTGACACAGTAGAGAGGCAGCTTCAGCTAGGCTGCATAATGTCTAGCTGAATAAATCTTCCTTCTTAAAATTACTTATGTTCTCAAATCCTGAAAGTTGTGCCTATAGTTCATTTTGTATGAATTCCTGTGTCATGCAATATTCTTTTTCTTCCATGGATCTAACACATGCGTTTTTGTCCTCAGAGAACAACATCCTTCTTCAACCAACTTATTCAAACAAAGCTTGAATAAAATAACATATTTTTACTATGGCCTTTGGATTTCACCATAGCAAAGGCTGCTTACAGGCATGAATGAAACCCAGGAGAGTATTAGTATTTAGAAAAGTCTCAGAATATCATGATTCATTGCAAATTGACTTTGTTTTCCTTCAGTTCTACATCAGTGCTTCTCAGGGGTAGCCTTGAGCTTTCTCATTATCTTCTTATTTGCCTCCACATCACAATAATATAATTGTTAATTCATGATGATATCAAAACACAACCTTTTCAGGGTGCCTGAGTGGCTCAGTGGGTTAAGTCTCTGACTCCTGCTCAGGTCATGATCTCAGGGTCCTGGGATCAAGCCCCGCATTGGGTCTTTGCTCAGCAGGGAGCCTGCTTCCCCCTCTCTCTCTGCCTGCCTCTATGTCTACTTGTGATCTCTTTTTCTGTCAAATAAATAAATAGGATCTTTAAAAACAACAACAACAACAACAACAACAACAAGCTTTTCTGTGCCTGGAAAAAGCTTCACACAGAGGGTGACATTTGAAGGGGAACTTGAAGCACAGGTAACCATACCAAGATATATATTTGATTAAGCACTTAATATGTGCCAAAAATGTATTACCTCATTCAATCCTCATTATTGGCATTATTATTGTCCTCATTTTACAGATGAAAAACTCAGACACAGACAGGTGAAGTAAATTACCTACAATGCTTCAGCTAGAAAGTAGCCAAGCTGGGCTTCACATTCAGTCAGGCAGACTTCAGCATTCAAATTCTAGATAGAGTATTAAAAGGTGTGAGGGGCCTTATGCATACCAAGAAAAGAAAAACAAAATGCAAAGATCCCAATATGTGAAGTCTTTGTATTGAGCAAGAATGAGGATTTCAGTGCAGCTCAAGTGTAAGTGATAATAAGAGATAGGCTGGAGGTGAGATGACTGTCTTATGGACAATAACTGGGAGAACAAAGAAAATTTGGTAATAGGCAGATAACATTAACATCTGAATGTTAAAATATGAAGTAAATGGGTCATAGTTGAGATATAAAATCATTTTGAATAGACTGATTCTTTCCAAAGTTGAGACTTGATTGTAATCTGATTAAAGACATCAACTTCTATTTTTTATAGTCAATCCCAATATTGTTTCAACAACAGAATTACACAGAGAGAAGAATCGGAAGCAAACAGCTGCATCCTGTATGCAACACAACCCAGTGGGAAGAGGATGATGAATCCAAAACATTCATCAGAATATTAGAATATGATGAGGCTGTTGGTACTATCATCAAACTAAGAAAGTCAGTGAGTTGCATTTTTGTAGAAAAATCCTTTTTTTCCAGTAAAATTTTATGCATAAATTCAATCGTCGACACAGAAGAAAGTCGAGCTGTTTAGATAAGACAGGCTTAGAGGACCTAGATCCCAGGGAACTCAACTTCCTTTCACGCCTGTAATAATGATGTAATTAATTTTGCAACAAACTACACTGCTTTGTTGTTGACTCTGAGTTCACTGTGAAACTTTCAGATTATGAATTTTCCTTTTATATAGATTTGATTATAGGGAAGCTATACACTGAGCAGAAAAACAGTCAGGGTCTGTCTTTAGAGTCTGGGATGCATCTGTGCAAAAACCAGTCCATCTGATGTATTTCTCATGGAAATTAATGTTAGCATTCTAGTCTGTACATTGGTTTCTTTTGAGTGTAGATACCTTGACTCAGTCATATTTTGGTATACTCCTAATTTGCATTTCTAATCCTAAAAAGACATGAAGATGGGATCCTTCTCTAGGTTACTCTGTACCAGCTCATGGGTATCTTTCTCAAAACAACCATGTGCCATGCCATGAAATTTAAATTTAATCTGTCAGCAATGGAGAGCCAATGTTTATTTTTTAAGTGAGGGATTTGCATATATATTTTAGTAAATATTTAGAACTATTAAGTTATGGATAGCAAAGGGATGCAGATCATTTCATCTTTAAGTCTCATCTAATATCATGTGATTGGAATCATGCAAACTGTACACTGTAAGCTCACGACGCGCCCACACTAGTTAAGTTAGTAATGTAGTAATGATCAAAACAAACACAAATCACTGTTTTCATGGACCTCACAATGTAGAAGGAACTACAGATGAAATATAAATAAGGACAGAAAAAAAGCAAAGTATTAACAGAGTAGGGGTTGGCCACCTTCCACAAATGTGGCTTATTACCAGTTTTTGAAAATGAAGTTTTGTTGATGGACAGCCACACCCATTTGCTGAAGTATCGTTTATGGCTGACTTCATACTGCAATGGCTGAGCTGAGTGGTTGCAACAGAGATGATCTGGCCTGCATGCTTCAAATATTTACTATCTAGCCCTTCAGAGAAAGGTTTCTTGACCCTTGATGTAAGTACTACTGTTTGCAGCAAATGCAATGGAGCAGAGAAAGGGGATAGGATGTGAGGGAACTTCTAATATATAATGTTTTAATATAACATAGCATAATATAACAGTGTAACATAATATATGCTGAATGAATAAATGTAGTGTTTGGAGAAAGCCTCACTGAGAAGGTGTTATCTGAGCAAATACCTCTTACCTTCCAAATCAATCCAGTTGACATATTTTATGGTTAATCTTTCTGTGGATAACATCTCCAATTCAATGATAAATTCTCTGTATTAATGCCTTATTATTTAGTGCTTGTACAACTGCAACAACACTGTGGCTTGGCTGTTCAACATCTATCTCTCTTCCCAGCGATCTATCCCACTCTATTTATCCAGACAAACCAGTTTGAATTATTTCCCTCCCTGTGCAAAAAGCTTCTGCAAATTTCATAACTACAAGTTGAAAGTCTAAAACTCCTCCTTCGCCAAAATCTCTTGCACAGTAACATCTCCCAGATTATTTATCTGTTCCCTGAGCCGAATTGTGCTCCTCATTGTCTCTCCGTCATTTACTTCTAGTGCCTGACTTGTCCTTCCTCCTCAACCTTGCAGGACACAATGAGAAGTTATCAATGGAAAGCAGAAAGCTGACAGGGGAGAGGGAGTGTGGCCCTAGAGATTCCTGGCAAAAAAGCCATCCAGGCAGAGAGAAGAGCAGATGCAGAGCCCAGTGGTCAGGGCGTGCTTGTTGTCTGAGGAGCAGGCAGAAGGCTGAGGTGTGCAGAGCATCATAAGAGTAAAGACTGGAAGGTGAGGTGAGACAGGAAAAATGTCGGTTGGTAAGAGCTTAGACTTGGACTCTGAGCGAGATGAGAGCCAATGAGGATGTTGACGAGCTGTGAATCCACAAAGAGGCACTCAGCCTCCAGTCTGAAGGGCTGATGGCTGGCTGCTGGGTTGTGCTACTCTACAGGAACAGGGGTAAAGGAGGGGATAAGTTAGGAGTGTTGAAATAATGGCATGAACTCTGTTGGCTTCTTGGACCACAGGGGTAACTGTGATAGAGAAATTGCTGGATGCTGGGTGGTTCTGAAAGTAGAGCCTACAGGGTATTTGGGTGGACTGTATGAAGGGCCAAGAAAAAATGGAACTGAGGGATCCAAAGTTCTAGCCTAAGTACCCAGAATTAAAGAGGTAACATCTACTGAGATAAAAATAGTGACAGAGGAAGAGGAACTTTGCAAACTGAGTCTGCGATGTCTTTTAGATCTTCAAGTAAACATAGCTGAGTGGGAATTTGAATACAAGAGTACTGAGATCAAGACACAAGTCCTGACTAAAAATGGAAATACGATGGTACCTACATACTCATATTTCCATCACAGAGGTTTATAATTATTGTGTGGAGGACGCAAAAGTACTCCTAATTATCTGAAATTGGACTCTACATTCATTCTATATATAAAAAAAAAAAGTATTCTGTGCACAGTTTTAATATACCTTGAATTTCTCTGGAATGCAACTATTATGTAAATCAAAGAAATACTGCCATTAGTTTTGTTCTGAAGTTTCAAAAGGAATTATTCTCCATTTTGGAACTTTATATTGCTGATAGAATGCTACTTGGGGAACTGAATCACCTACAACCCATCTGTACTTGTTTGCCCTTGGAACTATTGCTTGTACATTGCTTCGATGTATAGAAGCAAGCATTTCGTCTCAGGACACTAATGTCATTATACCCAAGCACTTACATATTATAAAGTTTTTTGTTTTATTATCTTTTCACTTTTTGACTTTACATTATACTGACTACATTATTACATATGCGTTTGTTTTATTTCCATTTTCTATTATTTCCAAAGCTTTCAGGTTTTAATGATTTTTTCCCTGACCACAACCTCTTCCTGAAAGGTCCCTCTCCATCTACGCTGGAAATCTCTGATATGGCACGCATTATGTGTGTATGGACTGATTCAGTTTAATGATCCTGAAGGGTCTTCCTATCCAGGAGGAGAAAGACGTGTTGCATTTTATAGGGTCGAAAACCCTTGCACTCCCCTGAACTCTCAGAACAGTCTGTTCCAATCCTCAGCACACATCAGGGGAAGCCTCCAGCCCTGCTCGTGGGAAACTCTCAGGGGACAGGGACAGATGATGAATGAGACACACAGTTAATGAAGCACACAATGGGCATTAGCCAAACCGTAAGGCTGGGCTAGCCTTGTGGGTTTTCGCTTTTGCTCCATTGATTTCAGCTTTAAGTAAATCTAAAAATGGCAAAATTAGCATTCCTACCACCATTCTTCAAAGGCATAAATAAAATGGACAGTTCACCCCTATCCAGTTCTCTAAGTTGAGCCATTTACTTTTTGCTCTTTTCTCCAATATGCCACCAGCTCCTCTCACGCCAGCCCTGCTCTGGAAATGACACCGGATGAAATTTTTATTTTCCTTTGTCATCAATTATAATTCACCAGCAGATGCCACAGGCCTCCTTGTTTGTTTAAACAGGCACGGTTAATCCGATAATGGATCCTCCAGGTTTCACCTTTTCTTCCGTGTCATATTTGGGTGTTTTATTTCTCCTGTTTATGCACTGAAAGCCCAATGTGCTTTCCCTGACAAATAAATTCATGGCTGCGGATCTGAAGTGTATTCAGAATGTACTTTCTTAAGCAGGGCTTAGAAAACTCTCAAATCCTTTTTAGTCATTTGAGGTAACACTGCCCATTTAGAAAACCTGGGGCCCAAGAAAGGAGGTTAATCCAAGGCCAGGAAGATTCGAAATGAAGCGATACAAGCATATAGACCATTCACACCAAGGCAACAGAAACATGAGGGCTTAACCACCAGGTGGCCACCAAAGAAAATAGCACATTCAGAATGAATTGTCAGCAAGTCCAGTTTACTTGGATGCAGGGCTCAGCATAGACTATCTTTAATTGGTTAATTTATTTTTTTTTTAAGAATCTCTACTTGGGTCTGAAATATAGATTTAGAAATCTGGCTATCCAAATGCACCAGCAAAAGAGAGCTTTTACAAGTCATAACAGGCCAAGTACAAGATTGCGCACGCGTGTGTGTGTGCATGCGTGTGCGTGCATGTGTGGGATGTGTGTGTTCATAAATTTATGTTGTGTTTGTGCCTGTTTATATGTGTGTGTGCTTGTATAGGTGTGTATGGCAGCAATCACAGGAATTTGGCTTCCAATCATGTCAGAACTGATTACATGTATCACAGGTTTTTTTCCCCTCATACTATTGCCTTTTTACAGGAACTGAAATATTATTGTTTCTTGTTGCAGGAATTTTCACATATAGCTTCTTCTACCTAGAATGAAGTGACACTCATTCTTTAAGTGGCTGATTCCAACATATTATTTTTTTTAGCAAATCTATAAATTGCTCAGAAAGACTTTTCTTAACACCCAGCTCTGAAGCATAATGCCTGTAATGGGCGCTCTTGTACTAATTTTTATTTTCCTTCAGCGCACTTAGGCAAATTTGTGATGCTTTACGCATTTGTTCATTTGTTTAATGCCAGTTTCTCCCGCAAAACTGCCAGCTTCACTGGGCTAAGGGCCTTTTCTGTTTTGTTTACCACTATTAGCTCATCACCTATAGAAGTCCAACAAAGAGTACCTATGAATACGTAAATATTGGAGATCTGAAGGAATTAGGAAGGGGGACATGGGAATGAATGTGCAAAATAATATTTTAGAGAATCTTTAACGTTCACATTTCTTCTTTTTAAAACTCTTCCTGAATATGTTCAAGTTCAAATAACAATAAGGAAATGATTACATGATATGGTAATTTATTTTTTGTTTGTTTGTTTGCTATCCTTTGTGGACATTAGCTCCTGGGTTCCTTAACTTAGCAGTTCAATTGCACTCCCTTTGTCTATGAGAGTTAATTTATCATTGAGATAGTTATATTCTGTGGAGTGGCTTTTGGTTCTCAAATGAAGGAGAGTGTGAAAGAGAGAAAAAGTCATCTCTAGAGACTATTAATGTGTGTGGACCTCAATGAACATAGTCTAATTCCCATTCCTACTTCTCTGCCTGGGACTATGGATGAACTACTCATTTCTCCAATTTTTTCAAGAGTAAAATCAGGAAAATTCTGGGTTAATCCAAATATTCATCTTCTCCACTTTATAACCTGAGCTGCTAAAGAAAAATAACATCTACTGGGGTCACTGTCGACAGAACAACTCAACACAACATTAGCTGATATACTGGTTATCTCTCCACATCTTCCTAATCCTCTCCTTATTCCATTCCAGAAGCGATTTGTCCAAGCCTTCATCAGAATCTCTAGACACACAGCATTGGCCAGTGTTTTGCACTAAAGACAACAGAAAACACTGCCTAAGTAAATAAAGTGTTGCCAAGTCTAGAAATAATTCATGGAATTGTCCGAAAGAGCTGAAGAACAGATTCTGGGCTATGGGTCAAGGAATAACTTCCAGAGCCATATCATAGACCAAGCCCATCAAAGAAGCCCTTCCAAGGTCACAGAACTTTCGGATCAGAAATATATAACCTCAGCTGTGCTCAGAACTTTGTTGCTTCTGTATAATCTATGTGGAATCTAACTGGATGCCCTGTGTCCTGCCTTTCCACATGTAACTCTGTTCCAAATGAGTCTTTCATAGTACAATTTCACTTAAAGGCCTAAACAAATGCCTAGTCCCTAACAGCAAGGGAGTTTAGGGGCTGGGCTGGGAGGGAGGACGTTCTGCCAAAACAAGATTTACACTATGACAGACTCTCAAATGTGGAAAGGGCCTTCAAAATGTGGGAGGCTGCCACAAATAACACACGATCAAAATACTTGCCATACTGCGTTGTCCTGTAGTCAGTATGTTATCATCACTGCTCCCCTCATAGAGGTCCACTGAATTGCAACAGGAAACTGCAATTCCCAGAATCCCTTCCCCTTTGTAGCTCTGGCCACTCCATCTCTGTCAGTGAGGGGCCCTCCCACAGCGGGAGTGGAGGGAAAGGAGAAAGCTTTACACCCTGGAGGCAGATGCAGCAAAGTGTGCAGTTAGGTATAGGATTTGTAGCAATTTCAGAACCACTCACTTTACTCACACAGACCCAGAAATTTGGTCATATCTTTCTAAATGCATCTGAAAATTCTAGCAGTTTCCATGATACCACTTAGAAATTGGTTTTGTAACAGAAAATCTGGGACTGAATTTCATGTTCATTACCTGACCTTCATTCTCTCAGCTTTTCAAATATTTGTGTAAACTACTCTAATTCCCTGAAGTAAAATTCCCATGACTAAAGTGATTTTTGTTTTCCTGACTGAATCTGATACATTATCATTCCACCATTCCTTCCCTTCCCACCAATAATTTCAACAAGGCACGATGAATAATCTCATTTCTCACTTATTGGAAAGAAAAAGAAAGGCTATATGGAAAAATTCCCGGCTTTGTATTGATTATATGTGTGTTTGTATTCCATTTTTAACTCATTCTCGTCTATTGCCAAGGATGATGTATTTCTCCTCCTGTGGAAGGTTAATTCTTTTATTAGTCCATGCTTCTTCAGCCACTCTTTCTTCTCCAGATCTATTGTTTCTTTTTCACCCTGCCTGGGATGTTCCTCAGTTGCTTTTTTAAAATCATACAAAAATACAAAACTATCCCCCATATTAAACACAAACAGACAATTCACCACATTCATCAAGGTGGCTAAGTTATGCTTTGAAAGTAGCTCAAAGAGTGGCTCTGGTCATGATCCCAAAGTCCTGGGATTGAGTACCTCAATGGGCTCCTTGCTCACTGGGGAGCCTGCTTCTCCCTCTACCTGCTGTTTGTGCTCTCTCTCACTAACAAATAAATAAATAAAATCTTGAAGAAGAAGAAGGAAGAAGAAGGAAGAAGGAGGAAGAAGAAGGAGGAAGAAGAAGAGGAAGAACAAGAAGAAGAAGAAGAAGAAGAAGAGGAGGAGGAGGAGGAGGAGGAGGAAGAAGAAGAAGAAGAAGGAGGAGGAGGAGGAGGAGGAGGAGGAGGAGGAGGAGAAGAAGGAGAAGGAGAAGAAGAAGAAGAAGGAGAAGAAAAGAAGAAAAGGGGTAGGGTGCTTGGGTGGTTTATCCAGTTAAGCACCTGACTGCTGATTCCAGCTCAGGTCATCATCTCAGGATTGTAAGACTGGGCCCGGCATCGGGCTCCTTGTTGGGGTGGGGGGCTTGCTTGGGATTCTCTCTCTCTCTCTCCCTCTCCTTCTGCCCCTCCCCACCCTCCCTCATTCTCTAGGGAAAAACAACAACAACAAAAAACCCAACCCAGAAACCTTGATGGCTTAAGGAAGATTTACTTCTACCCCACTCTACTATGTCCACTGTTCTATGTCCACTGTTAATGGCCCCAAAGCTCTATTCATCCTCGTCCTTGAGAGACTGAGGATGACAGAGGCAACCCCATTTTAACTCAAGGATTCAGGGTTTAACCTTGCAGGCAGAGAGTATGGAGATTTGTTCACCGGTTCTAAATGATTCTACCTAGGAGTAACCTGTCACTTCCTTTTTGGTTTTATGACCAAAGAAGCCACATGGCCATCCCTAAATTCAGGAGGGCAGGGAAGAAAGAGAAGGAGAAAGGGAAATCTGATTGTGGGCCTAGTATGAAAGGGGTTCTCAAAATATTAGTGAGCACAACTCACCTCCTACAAACACACACCTCGTTCTTAACCCTACACAGGTGTCTCCCACACTTCACACTCAAACTGCCTTCTTCACTGGTCTGCATTTTACCACATTCATTTCCTGTCCAACAAAGTACTACCTAGTTTTTTCTGCAGACAGAATTCTAGTTGGCAATAATTTCCCTGGGATTGACTAAAGCATGGCTCCACAGTGTTCTAGAATCTAGTGATGCTGTTGAGAAATCAAATGCTATTCTGATTCTTGATCTGTTGTAGATCTCTCCAATTTATTCAAGGTTATGTAAGTTCATGTCCTAATACTTTGTGATATAGTCTTTTCTTTTATAGTTTTTTTTTTTCATGATGTGTTTTTTTTTTCAGTGTTCCAAGATTCATTGTTTATGCACCATACCCAGTGCTCCATGCAATACGTGCCCTCCTTAATAACCACTACCAGGCTCACCCAACCCCCAACCCCCTCCCCTCCAAAACCCTCCATTTGTTTCTCAGAATCCACAGTCTCTCATGGTTCGTCTCCCCCTCTGATTTCCCCCAACTCACTTGTGCTCTCCTTCACCAATGTCTGTGTTATTCCTTATGCTCCACAAGTAAATGAAACCATATGATAATTGACTCTCTCTGCTTGACTTATTTCACTCAGCATAATCTCCTCCAGTACCATCCATGTTGATACAAAATTGGGTATTCATCCTTTCTGATGGAGGCATAATATTCCATTGTATATATGGACCATATCTTCTTTATCCATTTGTCAATTGAAGGGCATCTTGGCTCTTTCCACAGGTTGGCAACTGTGGCCATTGCTGCTATGAACATTGGGGTACAGACGGCCCTTATTTTCACCACATCTGTATCTTTGGAGTAAATATCCAGTGGTGCAATTGCAGGGTCATAGGGTAGCTCTATTTTTAATTTCTTAAGGAATCTCCACACTGTTTTCCAAAGTGGCTGCACCAGTTTGCATTTCCACCAACAGTGTAAGAGGGTTCTCCTTTCTCCACATCCTCTCCAACACATGTTGTTTACTGTCTTGTTAATTTTGGCCATTCTAACTGGTGTAAAGTGTTATCTCAATGTGATTTTGATTTGAATCTCCCTGATGGCTAATGATGGTGAACATTTTTTCATGTGTCTGTTAGCCATTTGTATGTCTTCTGTGGAGAAGTGTCTGTTCATGTCTTCTGCCCATTTTTTGACATGATTATCTGTTTTGTGTGTGTTGAGCTTGAGGTGTTCTTTATAGATCTTGGATATCAGCCCTTTTTCTGTAGTGTCATTTGTGAATATCTTCTCTCATTCTGTGGGTTGCCTCTTTGTTTTATTGACCCTTTCCTTTGCTGTGCAGAAGGTTTTGATCTTGATGAAGTCCCAAAAGTTCATTTTTTTTGTTTGTTTCCTTTGCCTTTGGAGATATGTCTTGAAAGAAGTTGCTATGGCTGATGTCAAAGAGTTTACTGCCTATGTTCTCCTCTAGGATTTTGATAGATTCCTGCCTCATATTGAGGTCTTTTATCCATTTTGAGTTTATCTTTGTGTATGGTGTAGATGATGGTTGAGTTTCATTTTTCTGTACATAGCTGTCCAATTTTCCCAGCACCATTTGTTGAAGAGACTGTCTTCTTTTCACTGTGTATTTTTTCTGCTTTGTCGAAGATTATTTGACCATAGAGTTGTGAATCCATATCTGGGCTCTCTACTCTGTTCCACTGGTCTATGAATATGGACACCAAGATTCTCAACAAGATCCTAGCTAATAGGATCCAACAGTACATTAAAAAGATTATCCACCATGACCAGGTGGGATTTATCCCTGGGATGCAAGTGTGGTTCAACATTTGCAAATCAATTAATGTGATAGAACAAATCAAAAAGAGAAGAGAGAAGAACAACATGGTTCTCGCAACTGATGCAGAAAAAGCATTTGACAAGATTCAGTATCTGTTCCTGATTAAAATGGTTCAGAGTATAGGGATAGATGGAACATTCCTCAATTTCATAAAATCTTTCTATGAAAAACCCACAATGAATATCATCCTCAATGGGGAAAAGCCAACAGCCTTCCCTTTGAGATCAGGAACATGACAAGGATGTCTACTCTCACTACTGTTGTTCAACATAGTACTAGAAGTTCTAGCAACAGCAATCAGACATCAAAAAGAAATAAAAGGGTATTCAAATTGGCAAAGAAGAAGTTAAACTCTCTCTCTTCACAGATGACATGATACTTTATATGGAAAACCCAAAAGACTCCACCCCAAACTACTAGAACTCATATAGCAATTCAGTAATCTGGCAGGATACAAAATCAATGTACAGAAATTAGTTGCTTTCTTATACACTAACAATGAAAATATAGATAGGGAAATTGGAGAATCGATTCCATATACTATAGCACCAAGAACCAAAAGATACCTGGAAATACACTTAACAAAAGAGGTAAAGGATCTGTACTCGAGGAACTACAGAAAACTCATGAAAGAAACTGAAGACACAAAAAGATGGAAAAGCATTCCATGCTCATGGACAAGAAGAATAAACATTGTTAAAATGTCTATACTGCCTACAGCAATCTATACTTTCAGTGCCATCCCAATCAAAATCCTATTGGCATTTTCAAAGAGTTGAAACAAACAATCCTAAAATTTGTATGGAACCAGAAGAGACCCCAAATTGCTAAGGAAAAGTTGACAAAGAAAAACAAAACTGGGGGCATCACTTTGCCTGATTTCAAGCTTTACTACAAAGCTGTGATCACCAAGACAGCATGGTATGGGCTTTTTTTTTTTTTTTTTTTTTTTTTTTAATTTAATGTTCTGGGTACTTGGTGGCTTCTTCCAAGTTGGATTTTTAAAAATTATTGGATAATTTTCTTTTGCTTCCTCAATTCTCTAGTTTTCTACAATTCCTATTAATCTTAGATTGATGCTTTAATTTAATTCCTTTTCCTCTTTTATAACTTCAACTCTGCCTTCTTATTCAGTGTTCTGAGAAAGCTGCCTTTATCTTGTAATTCTCTGTGAAGATTTAATATCTCTCATAGTCACCATTTTTAAGATTATTTATTCTATTAATGCTCCTTTTTATAGCATTTGTTCTGATTTTACGACTGTACTCTCTTCTTTTACATTTTTGAGTTTATTCATGAGTGCATTAGTGATTCTAGTGGAGTTTTCATTTTCTTTCTATACTCCTTCATCCATTTTTTTTCTGTACATTTATTTTGCTTTCTGACCTTTATAGTAGAAGCTTTCTTTAAAATTTCATTTTAATATTGGTTGTCAAATCTCTTAAAAGTGAAATGTTAAAAGTCTTTAGGAAGCTCTATATGCACAGGCAGGTCTTGACAAGAGGTAGACTTCATCACAGAATGCTTGGGTAGAGATCTTAGAATTTTCTTAGGAAAAGCACTAACTCTAAGTAATGATACATCTTTTCTTTTCTTTTCTTTTTAATTAATGGTCATCATTTACCAGAAGGAAGTTGTCAGATATCCCGCCTTGCTGGTGTAACTGGTTGTTAGTGTTCTGGGGGTTTATTTTAGTTACCTTGCAACATAACAAATCAGCCCCAAAATTTGTGGTTTAAAATAACAATATTTATTATCTCACGGTTTCTGTGGTCAGGAATCTGGGTGCAGCTTAGCTAGGACTTTGGCTCTGGATGGCTTATAAGTAGAACAAACAACCATCCCAATTTTGCCAGGACTCTTATAGTCTTAGCCCTCAAAGTCTTGCATCCAAATAAATTCTTCAGTCCTAAAATCAAAAAAAACAAAAAGCAAAACTATAACAACAACAACAACAAAACAAAACAAAACCAAGAAAAATGCAGGTCATCTGGTCAACCTATGAGCATGCCATCAAAGTTGTGCTCCTGGGAAGGCTCTGTTTCCAGCTCACTCACACAGTAGTTAGCAGCATTCAGTTCCTCATGGGCTGTTGCATGGATGCCTCCCTCAGCTTTTTTCTAAGTGGACCTCCTTGTAGAATTTGCTTCTTCAGACTAAACAAGCAAGAAGTCAAGAAAGTGCCAGCAAGAGAGCTAGCAAGACAAAGGTCAGTTTTTGTCACTTAATCATGGAGATGACATCCTATCACTTTGCCATATTCTATTAGAAGCAATTCTGCAGGTCCAGCCCGCATGCTAGGGAGGGAGTGAGACAAGGACTTGGATACAAGGAAGGTGGGGGAGGCGGAGACATTGACTGCCATATCAGAAGCTGCTCACTGCAGTCTAAGAAGCGAATGGGCTGTGCAGAAAGGGGATCTCAAGGAGACTGTTACTTAGTTCACAGGATTTTGATATTATCTTTCACTTGTAGCTAAGTTCAGTGTCCCTAAAACAAAAATCTCTCTAATTCAACTTCTCCAGAGAGTAACATACCAGTGTTCTACAGAGTATAGGAAGGTGGTGTCATCTGTAGATTGGGTGGAAGATGGGATCTAAGAGTAAAATTCAGATTTTCAACCAACCTTGCTATCACTGTCTCATCAGGCACCCTGTCCTCTAACCTGTTTCATCCTTCAACTCACATCTTTCCAGGGTTCTGACACACAGATTGTCCTGCTCACTGCCATCACCCAACCCCTGAGGCATTGGGCTTTCAGCTTTGCTTGTAAGATTCGCCCATTTTCTCTCATCCAGCTGTTTCCTGCCTGCATACAAGTAATTCCATCTTGTCTTCCACTGTTTTTTTTTTAAGATTTTTATTTTATTTATTTATTTGACAGAGAGAGACAAAGCAAGAGAGGGAACACAAGGGGAAATGGTAGTGGTAGAAGCAGGTTTCCTGCTGAGTAGGGAGCCCCATAGGGGCCTCGATTCCAGGACTCTGGGATCATGACCTGAACCAAAGGCAGAGGCTTAACGACTGAGCCACCCAGCATCCCTGTCTTCCATTGTTGTCTATCTTACTTTTTCCTCGTGACCTTATGCTTTGTATAGCTCTTTTGTTTCAAAATAGTGATGTTTAAAAAGAAGGTGTAGTAAACACTTGTTGAATCCACCAGGTTAAATCAGAATACCTGATCTGTATAAATTAAAATCTGTATAAGTCATCCTCTTTTCAACTCCCACAGTCATTGCTTTATTTATGCATCCACAGTGCGTGGTCTAGTCACTAACACCTGATAGAAATTAAAAGATAAATAACTGGGTGGAACCAAAACAACCTGACTCACTTAAGCATCGGGTGATAAGAGTTATCAAGAAATCTTGACATAGGAAGCAAGCAAGCAAGCCAACCAAGAAGTGACACCGACCCATTGCTCTCAGGTGTTATGAAGAAAAATAAATAGCACATGAGGAACTTTGTAGAATGTTTTATCTGCTGCCAGACCCCCTTTATCCAGAACACTGACTGCTGTATAATAGGTGCTCAATAAATATTTGTTTCATGCATGGTGTGTGGTGACAGAAGTGCATACATTGAGACGTGAAGTGAAAATAGATAGATCACATCCAGCCAGGTAAACATCCCACTGAGCCCCCATTTATTTAGCTCTAAAACATCTACTGTGATATTTGTCCAAGGCCATTGCTCTGCAGACTTTCTGGAATAAAGTCATGTCAAAGCATGTGGACAAATTATAGTGCCTAACATTTTCTTAAAATAATATATATTTTCCACTCCTATATTATATATATATACATATTATATATAATAATATATATTTCTTAAAATAATATGTATTAAAATATATATAAAATAATATATATTTTTCCAATTGAAGAGTACATTCAAAAAATGGTTTGAAGATGTTTCCTACCTTGCTACTAAATACAAGTTCCAAATACTTCAGATTATGTTATATTTTAAATCAGGCATGAACAACACATGTTTTCGTTCTTTAAAGGACTGCATATGCGTATAGCTGGGGGAAGGGAGGAGTCAGCTGTAAGGATTTTAATGGTAAGCCTGACACGCTAGGTAGCAGTGGAAGATTCCCTCATGCTGGCTAGAGGGTTGCAGGGAAATGTAACTTTTCCCTGATGATTTTTCCTGTCATTAGGGCCAATAGTTTCCTGCTACTCATTTAGGAGACTTGGTGCTCCCTATATCCAAGACCCTGATGCAATTCCTTCACCCTCTTACATGCCTCTACACTGACCATTTGCTGACCTCAGCCCTATAAGTCAAAGTTGGAGCTAATAAAAGCTGGCAGATACCTAAACTCTTAATTGAATCTCTAGGTCTTTATTGACTTTCCCCCCCTAGCCCGCCTCCCCTCTTCTCTCTATCCCTTTTATTTTAGAAAGAAGTTTTTCATTAGCGAATACAAAATATTTAGGTGTCTGGCATCTCCAGGGTGGTAGTGATTGCATTGTGCATTAGCTTGAAAGTTCATTCCCCAGCTTAATAGGCCTGAAGAGGAATGGATGCACTTTGGCTAAACCAGGAAAGCTGATTGCTACCTAAACAACTAATTCATCTTCATAGCAGATGGATGTCGAGGATATTCAAGAGCAGATACACTCAAGGTCATACCAATTAGTTGAGAAGAGGTTGACTAGAAGGTAATTTGAGATATAAACAGCCTTCATTTCCCAAACCTAGACCCATAATGAACACCTTACATAGTTGAAAGGCTTTGGAAAGACATCTGACCTCTTCCAGGGCATGTGAGAACCTCGGGATGAATTCTTCATAAAATGATGCACACATTTAGAAGAATGATCAGCGCACAAGAGAATTACGGACTCGACACTCTCTCTTTAACCCTTTGTGGCTGGTTTTTCTTTAGACTTGCCTTTTCAGGCTTAACTTCTTGCCAAATAGATAGATATTGATTCTTCATAATGCTCAAAAAGGAAATCGTGGATGATAAAATGAGAGGCATTAAACATCCATGATATAGTTAACCCCCCAAACTGGGATGATGTTAAGCTCTACAGGGGGCTTAACTACTGATCCCAGTTTGTCAGATATTTGAGAACCATTAATGGTGACTAGTGTTATATGTGAGACAGTAGTGTATGTGACTGCTTCTCCCTAAAACTTCCCTTCACTTCTCTGGTATCAACAGGCTAGTAACATGATAATGTAACAGGTGATGCTGTCCAATGGCTCTACTTGCAATCAAGATTAGGTGCCTTTCCAGTTTCTCAATAGCCAAGACTATATCAGATAAAGGAACATCTTGTAGACTGGGTTTAATGCCCTCAGGGGTCCTTGATTTACCTGGTACTATCTCAGATCTAACAGGCATATCTGCCCCAGGGAGAAGATCAAAGAACAAGCCAGAGCAACTGCTTAAGTCCAAGAGTAGAAGAAGACTTGCAGAAGCACATTCACAAGAACCTTTGCCATTTCCACCTTTCATAGATGGTCCTGTGCTATGTCTATAGACCAGTTGTGCTTAGGTTTTCCCATTTTCCTGGAAGCTCTGTTAGGCTAATCTGATATTTTAAAACTCTGTCACTACTATTTTCATTTAATAAGTAACTAATCAGTACTGCAGTCTGCTGTGACCTGCTGTTGCTAGCAAAGCTAAAAAAGGGCACTTTGATTAATTTTTTTCTCTTTTTGAGAAATATGTTCTGATAACTTCTAATATACGGACTCTAGGACATTTAAATGCCTGTTCTGAGTCTGATGTGTCTTGTGGCAGGTGTTCAGTTTTGGAGACATTGCATTTCCAGGGTGAAAATGGATTCAGTGAATAACATGCACGTAAAGAACTTTGTGAAATATCCAGAGTACAGATATTCAAAGTATGGAACATTGGAAATATTTTCCTGAATAAACATCTCAACAATAAAACATGGTGTGGCATTTCAGGAGATTATCCAGAAGGGAAACAATTTTAAAATGTATTTCTATTCTTCTTTTGGTCATAATTACTTCTCACATTCTCTACAAAATTCTGTCACTTCAGAGTTACTTGCCCATTGACTTGTTTTCCATTTTGAACTTTATAAACCACAGATGGATGTCCTATTACAATTCTGTTATACTTTTATCTTCAGAATACACATAGTAACATGAAAAAGTATACATTTGATTGGTGTGATGATTAAAGTTATATTGCAAGTAATAACCAATTTTATTTTTTTATTTTTTTAAAGATTTTATTTATTTATTTATTTGACAGAGAGAGATCACAAGTAGATGGAGAGGCAGGCAGAGAGAGAGAGAGAGAGAGAGGGAAGCAGGCTCCCTGCTGAGCAGAGAGCCCGATGCAGGACTCGATCCCAGGACCCTGAGATCATGACCTGAGCTGAAGGCAGCGGCTTAACCCACTGAGCCACCCAGGCGCCCTAACCAATTTTAATTTTACAAAATTTTAACCATAGTTCCCTTAAGGATCCAACTGCACTATGGACTTCAAACATATTTTATTTATATATATCCAAGTGTTCAAAACACCTGCACTGCATAAAATTAGATGGACATATTTGTATATTATAAATAATAATTTATACATAATAATATCTATTTATCTAAATAATATCTAACACTTAGTGTGCAGAAGCCTGTTCTACAAAGTTTTACAATGTTAGATGGCTCATTGGTTTTCTCAAAATACATGGTTGTTATATTGCCTATTTAGTGTCATACAGCTGACCCTTCAAAGAGGTGAAAACATATGATAACATGTTTTATTAAAAAGGGGAACAAGGCACCTACGTGGCTCAGTTGGTTGAGCATCTGGCTCTTCATTTTGGCTCAGGTCTCATGATCTCAGGGCTGTGAAATTAAGCCCCATGTCGGGCTCCACACTCAGCATGGAGTCTGCTTGAGATTCTCTCCCTCTCCCTTTACCTCTCTCCCTGCTCATGCTCTCTCTCTCTCTCATTCTCTCTAAAATAAATAAATAAAATCTTTAAAAAAAATTAAAGGGGAACACAGATTCTTGCTTGGGTTGCCCTTGCAGAAGAAAGATCATTGTTAGAAACTATTTCACTCTCTCAGGTTGAGTGAATAAGAGACACTAAAATTGGGAAGAGACATATTTCAGGTAATGAAAGAGCTGGGGCTATATGAGATTTCAGAAAAATATGCTGAAATACACTGTAGAACCAACTTTCAAGTAGTGTATTATTGGGTTAGTATAAATTAGTCATGAGCCCCTTAGCAGCAACAGATATGTCCAGACTGACACACACACACACAAGGGAGTGAATAAGTTTAAGAAATACTGAGTGAAATAAACAGATTTGTACTCCAAAACTTCTCATTCATACTACTATGAATCTTCATAAATTAATAGACAATTTTTGTTTTGAACCCATTCTTCTCTTTCTCTGTGTCCTCTCTCTTTTACTGTGAGACATCTGGATGACTAATTTTCTTTTGAATCTTACTCTGAGAGATACTATTTTAGACCATTTGATTATTATTCAGAATTAAAATACAATAGTATTTATTGAACACCTAATTTAGAATGATATCACAACTTGTTAAAAAATAGTAATCAAATAGCTGAAAGTGAATGACAGTGTAAAAAAGATTCTTCTCAGTGAAATAAGGCACTGGGCACAGAAACGGAAAAAAAAAAATTGAACCTTAACATCATGCTGCTCACAGAGATAATCTCCAGACTATTATTTTGCTGATTACTGTGAGGTCCACATGTGATGGATTATATAAGAGATTTCTGAATTTTTAAGCAATATAAAAACATTGCTTATTCTTAGAAAAGCAGCATGATATTAGTGATACTTGAAGTTATAAGATCAGAGCTAAAATGCCAGTAATACCAATGATCATGCAGGCAATTCTGGAAAGATAATATTATATACAATGCAGGACTGAAGCAAGAATTAAATAAGATGATACACGAATGCCCTTGATGAACCTTAAAACACCAAAACAAGATTTCTCACACTGAGGTTCATGGACATAAACTAAAGGGCCCACTCTAATTCTTGTTTTGTTTTGAAATTTATTTCAATTACCTTATAAATTTTTCTTTTTTTAATTTAATTATTTTTATTTTTTTTCAGTGATAAAATTTTCTTTTTATAGAATTCATGGACTTTACTTTTATGCTACAAAATGAGTAGTCTGCTATCCAAAGGCATTTTCAAAGTATAAGACCTTGTTTTCCCAAGTCAATGTTTCTCAAACTGAGATCCATGACTACATTCTTGAAGCCTCTGTGAAATAAATTTCTTTAAAATGGCTCTTGGGAGACAATTTTAAGAATCACTGCCCTATAGTTACTACAGATATTACAGTATCAATTGAAATTTTAAGAGCAGGTGATGGGGAGACTTGTAAACAGGGCAAATGAACTAGCTCCTCCCATACCTCTTAAGTGACTTTATGTAGGTACTGCTTAGAAGTCTTACTCCCAGAAGTCATGCCTGGGAGTTCACATGATTATTAAAGATGCAACATAGTAAAGTACTGTCTAACCAGGAGGAAGGTGTGTGACATTCTGTGACTCAATAAACCACGATGCTTAGGATACTACAAGTTCAACTATACAAGTGATTATTTATTTCATCCCATCATCAATAAGAGAGCTAACATTTTTCTCCATAAATTTTAAATTTGTTGCCCCACTGTCAAATGTCTGGGATTCCTCTGGTCCCAAAGCTCTGGCAAACACCTGCAGTTTACCTGTCCCCAGATGGGACTTCTTCATGAAGGACCCAGGCAGTGTTCCAATTATGATGGTTACCAAGGCACTCAGAGTCCTTGGCACTGAGACACCAATGAAGCAAAGCTCTCTCCAGGTGAGTTTCTGTTGTTTCCCCACACCTGGCATTTCAGGTCTCTCTAGAGTGGGTGTGTTCCCTACAACACACAGGCTACTCCGCAGGAAAGCTAGGGATTCAAAAGAAAAAAAGGTCCGTGTGAACGCCTTCCACAGATCTGAGTGCCCTGGAGATCAGCCAATGACTTGCAGAATTTTCCAAAAGCTTCAATAATTCTGGAAATGAAGAGGTGGATACTTATACTATTAATATTTAAAAGTGAAATGATCAGTCACCACTCTGCACCTTTGGGTATCTGATGAATGGGCCCTTAAGAAGCTTATATATAGATAGATAGATAGATAGATAGATAGATAGATAGATCTATATATATATGTCAGGAAAATATATCAAATATATATATTTAGATATTTGTTTATCTACATATATAGAAAAATACATGATAGAGAATATACAGAACTCATTTTTATAGAATTTACACAATTTACTTTAGCAAAAGATATAGAAATCTATTTTTCCCCTCTTTCTCACTAACAATACAGGGCATAGTTCCCCTGAATTGCATAAGAACAAGTTAAGAACAAGTTATGAAAGATTAATAGAGGTAAAGATTTCTAGTTAATGAGAACTCTTTCCTTTGAAAGTAAAATATATGGGGCTCCAAGGGATGACATATACTCAGAGCAGGTGAAACATTTGAATAAATGCACATATTAGTGAGAATTGAACACTTCTCTTGTTTCCATGCTACGATTATCATAATTTTTCTGTTACAATTTTAGTGAGCCAAATGGGTTTATTTTGTGTCTGAAGGTGTACAAATTAAAGGACCTCATAAGAGAAGACCGGTGATACTGGAGCTGACTTTAGACAGTTCTTTTGAAAAGTATCACCTTGAATGACTACATTATCGTGACCATAAAAATAAAAAAAAATATGGCTAAAAAATTTATTGGACACTTACTACAAGACAGGTTCTGGTCCCTGTGCTTTGAATTTTACCCATACAATAAACTCAATTTGCAGATAAAGAAATTGTCAGAACTAGGGTTCAAACTTGAGCAATCACATCTCCATTGGTTTTAAGCACCAATTGTCTACACATAACAGAGCAGATTGGATTTTATTATTTTTTTAAGATCTTATCTGTTTATTTGTCAGAGAGAGAGACAGAGCACAAGCAAGGGGAGCAGCAGGCAAAGAGAGAAGCAGGCTCCCTGCTGTGCAAGGAGCCCCATGGATATAGGACTTAATCCCAGGACCCTGAGATCATGACCTGAGCCAAAGGCAGACCAACTCAGCCACGCAAGCGCCCCAGAACAGATTGTATTTTAAAGCCAGGCTATTCCCGCTTTGTCACTATTATTTTAAAGGTGATGGTTGAAAAGAGAACTAGCATTGTACTGAGAAACTGAGTAAGAAGATATGGATTTGAGTTTTACCAGTTATTACCATAACTGTATGAGATGGGGAAGTCATATTTTTTCTTTTATTACTTTTTAAGATCTTATTTATTTATTTATTTATTTACTTGAGAGAGTGAGAAAGAGAGTAGGAGGGAGAGGGAGAAAGAATATGAAGCAGACTCCATATCAAGCACAGAGCCCCATGCAGGGCTCCATCCCAGGGCCACAAAACAAGGACCTGAGCCAAAATCAAAAGTCAGACACTTAACTGACTGAACCATTCAGGCACCCCACATGGGAAAATCATTTGACCCTTTGGATTCCATTTTATTTATTTGAAAAATGAAATGGCTGGGTTAAATCCCAGTCATAGTAAATCTGTAGCAACTATAATGCTAATCCTTTGGTCTATATTCTTGTAATCAATCATTACCCACTCTTTTCTACTGACTGCACATAGAATTACAACCTTCTCAACTCATGATTGATTGAAGTTGGTGTGAGAGATAAAACCTAGCTTTCATCCCCAGCCAATATGACATATAATCTCTCTTCTAGTTCTAATATAAAAGAGTTCTTTGTGCTTAATAACATCATTATTCAGCTGGGGGAGGATCTGAGTGTGTGCTCTGATTTGGGGAAAGTGGAGAGATCTGCAGATGGGCTGAGGGGAGAGGGAACTGAGTACAGAATAATACGAAGACACCGTATGAATCTCGAGAAATATTTTCAAGGCTGACTCATGCCTATGACTTGAGAAGTAGGAAGCCTTCCCCAGTGAGAAAATTTACTTCCTCATCTAGGCCCTACTCAGTTTCTCAGCATGAAGCTAGAACACTGAATTTATCACCAGTACAATAAATTATTTCACTTAATCACAGGCATGGATCTTATTGTTGCATCTTTTCTGTAATTGTTCCATTTCCTATAAAAGTGGATGGGTCCTTATCCACAATCTCACATTTGCTTTACCAAAAAAGCAGGAATGTTATTCTGAATTATATTTAAATAGCCACATGTACTTGAACTCTTAATAAAATTTATCCAATTATAATATAAGGAAGAAAAGGTTAAGAGAGAAAGGAGAAGAGGAATCTTGATAGACACAAGATTCAAGACCCTTTTGAGTTTAATCCACTGGAGAAGGTCTTACATAGGAGAAGCTTAATGGGTTTAAAATCCTAAAATGAATCACGTGTGCTCTTACTGTTTTCCCTTTATTAAAACTCTTACTTCTATGAATAGTCCATCTAAATTACTTGCAGCTGTTTTAAAAAGCAGATGTACCTTTATCCTGGGTGGATCTTTCTCTGCTGAAAGTCAGGGGACAGACAGTATGAGGAATAGGGAAAAAGCGGTTTACATAAGATTTTCAGGCATTCCTTGAATCTTATGGAGGCCAGCGTTTTTACAGGTTTAGAAATAGCTTTTTTCTGAACATATCTTCCAAGTCCCAGAATAGGAGTCAGCTGAATAAAGATTCAGAGGTTCAAGGTTCTGGCCTAAATCATCATACCAATCCAATAAAAAATGAACAATTTCCAATAAAAAATGAACAATAAAAAATGAACAATTAGCTTTCAGGAAAGCTAATAAGAGCAAATTGCATTAAAAAGAAAGGATAACAGATTGGTGTTCTTGAGTACAGCAGATAGTTTTGTATAAGGTAAATCCTTCAGTTAACAATAGCTTTCTAAAAGCTTGATTAGAAGGACCCTGAATAAAGGGTAACAGATTAAGTCTAGGAAAGGAGTTCTTCACTATTTCTTTAATTCAGAGATTTTCCAATGTACAGCATAAGGCACAGAGAGGAAAGAGAACACAGCAGACAAAGCCTTTTGGAAACAGCATGGTATAGAGAAAACACACTATTAAGGATCATTGCTAATAGGTTAGTCAGGATTTGTGTGGTCAAGAACATGGAGAAGAGGTCATCAGAAAGAGGATGGAGTAAAGCTTTGTTCTCAAAGCTTTACTGCATCCTATACTACATAGGAACAAGAGAAGACAAAAAGAAAATGGTTCCAAGAAGGTAAACAAGTAAGCAGAGCTTTAGGCAGTGTAATAGGGCAGAGGGATAAAAACCAAAATGTCCTTCGTGGTGGATGGTCCCTGAAATATCCCCGAATTTCATTTTAGAAGTGTGAAGTGTCAAGTTTTAAAAATAAAGAAAACTAGAAATAAGTCCAATCAAAAGTCTGAAATTCAACATTATCATCTCAGTTCCTAAATAAATAAACTTGATGTGCTGTCCCTCAAGCTGCTAATCAGAAGAAAATAAAATCTACTCGGGAGGAAGAGACATCATCTGAAGGTTACATAATTTCCCATACATAATTATAACATTCAAATAACAATTATCAAGAATACCAGGATGCAGGGACAACTGGCTAAAAACTAATAAAAGTGAAAAAAATAACTTGAAGAAAACCACAAGCATTCCTAAATATAAGAGTTATTTGACACAGAATTTAAAATAACTACCTTTAAAATATTCAACAAATCAATGAAAAGATATAGAATTCCTGAAGAGAACTATAGTCTATAAGTAACAGTGAAATGAAAAATTAAAAATAAAGATATAATTATCAAATATAATCAATCAAAATAAAACTTCAATAGGTGTACATATCTGTGGATTAGATAAAATAGAAGATTGTTAAAGTGGGAGACAGGCTAAGTCAAAATATCAACAAAAGCACAGGAGTAGCAGACCCTTATAAGATACATCAAAAGTTTAACATATTATAATTGGAACACTGAAAAGAAAAAAAAAAGATACAATATTTAAGAAACAGTGGCTGAGAATTTTCCATAACTGATGAAGGAAATAAAGACACATATTTAAGGAACATTATAAATTCCATGCACAAAAATTACAAATAAAACCACACCTAAGCACTCTGTTGTTAAACTGATAAATACCATGGCAAATAAGATATACTGAAAACAGAGAAAAAGAGAGATATCACCCTCATCAAGTAACAAGAGCTGTCACTGAGACAGAAATAAGTCATAATTACATTCTTAAAGTGCTAAAAAACACAATGTCCAATCTACAAGTCTGTACCAACCAAGAATATCTTTCAGTACTTAAAAATGAATTTCTGCTATGTAATATGGTAGGATAACTGGCATAAAAGACAGGCTTTCCTGTTGCAAACAATTGTAAACTGGACAAAATATATGAGGGCTGTTTGAAATTCTTTGACAACACAAGGCATATAAACTTAATCTTTGAGAAAAAGGAAACTTTTTGAGTCCCATGATTGCAAGGATTCTTTACTTGAGCTCCATTTTCCAACTATAGCAAAGTAAGCTGGAATGAAACATGGTAGCTCTTAAGAATTAAGGAAGGGGGCGCCTGGGTGGCTCAGTGGGTTAAGCCTCTGCCTTCAGCTCAGGTCATGATCTCAGGGTCCTGGGATTGAGCCCCGCATCGGGTGCTCTGCTCAGCAGGGAGCCTGCATCCCCCCTCCCATCTCTCTGACTGCCTCTCTGCCTACTTGTGATCTCTCTCTCTCTGTCAAACAAATAAATAAAATATTTAAAAAAAAGAATTAAGGAAGAAGAAATCAGAATTCAAAGGACGTGATGAGTCTGGAATGTTTGGGGTGGCTCACTGAAACCTAGGGAACTATATGGAGAGGAGTGTTTATTCAAGGAAAGCAAAGAATCAAAAATAAATCTAATTCACTACAGTCATAAAAAGGAATATCAAATAATCATATAAATAGTTGCATAAAAGTCACTTGACAAAACTCAGCACACACTGGAACTCTCAGCAAAATAAGAATACAATGGAACTTTCTCAAATGACAAAGAAGTACAGTGATAAATTTTCAAATAACATACTTAGTAATGAATGACTAAGTAATTTCTAGGTAAAATCAAACAAAAAAAAGCATGAATGTCTGCTTCAATACTTTTATTAAGTGGTGAAGGTCCTAGATAATGCAATAAAGCAAGAAAAATAAAGGCATAAATACCTGTAAAGAATAAGTAAAACTTTCTATATGCAGATACTGAAAATTTTCCCTTTAAAAATGAAATCAAGACAAGCCTGTCCATTATCCCCATTTTTAATCATCACTGTAAGGGAATATTTGCTGCATACATAATGTATGAAAAAGGAAAAAATACTGGAACTAAAAATGTTTAGAAAAGTGTTATTCACAAATGTCATAATTGGGGGTATAAAAATTACAAAAACTATACAGAAAAAAACTGTTGCAATCAATAAGTAAAATTATCAAGGACTGGATATAAAGGCAATATATAAAAGCAATCATATTTCTATTAATAGAAACAATTTAAAAAATAAATTTAAAAAGTTATGTAATTTACAAAACACTGAACACTGAAATATGTAGGAGTCTTTGGCAAAGAAGAGCCAAATATGGTGTTGAAGAGTACTGCAGAACACACAATACCTATTGTCAAGAGATTCTACAGAGCTACAATAATTGACAGTGCCCAATTGTGGAAATATATACCAAAAGATCAGAATATAAAGTCCAAATACACATACATGCACACTCCACAACACACAAAATAATTGAATTAGAGCAAAGTTGCCATTGTAGAATAATATCAAAAATGATATTTTTGATAAATGATGCTGGATCAACTAGACATCTGTTTGGGGTAAATTATTACAGATGAACTATAAAACAAAATATGAGCTATAAAACAATAAAGCTTCTTTAAAATAAAGATAAATTACCTACTGCATACTAAGTTACAGCCAAAACATGAAATAAAAACCAATGAAGCTCATAAGAATTCATGAAGTTCATGAATTCAAAATAGGTGACAAAGATTTCATAAATAGGAAACAAAGTGCACGAACAATAAATCAAAAGATTACTAAATTATACTACATTAAAAGAAAGACTTTCAGGTCATCAAAATAAACCATTAACAGAGTCTCATTTAAGTTAAAGTGTGGGAGAAGGTATTTGCAAAACAAGTCTGACAAAGGGTTCATATTCAGTTTATACACAAAAAAATCAATAAAAGAAAAAGATAACCCCATAGAAAAATGAGCGAAGACTTGAGCAGATAATTCATGAAAGAGTAAATTGAATTGCTAATTAATATATGAAAAGATCATCTACCCTATAAATCATCAAAGAAATGTAAATTCCCACATTGCAACCTCTATATGCCCACCAGAGTGGCTAAAATGATAAACCAAAAAAACATTATGTTTCAGAGAATATGTGAGATGGCCAGAATATATATGCTGCTCTGGTACAAATTAGTATCACTGTTTTTGCAGTCTCTTGGGTACATACCATTTACATATATCCCTCCAAAATACTATATGAACTAAAAGAACTAAATAAACAACCAAAAAAAAAAAAAACCACACACACACACACACACAAACATATATCAATGCTAGAGTACATTTTAAAATGGGATATACTCATATACTAGAATACTAACAATAATGAAAATAAATCAATGACTGTTAGTGTCATGAATTAATCAATATTGAGAGAAAGAAGTCAAATACAGAAGAGAAAATTCACACCAGTTATCATAAAGAATACCTTTATATAAAGTTCAAAAACAATGCACATCTAGTCTGAGGAGTTCTATGGATCCACTTCCCAATGACACTGGTGACTATTTTTAAAATAATAACCACTTACAGTCTCTGGAAAGAAAGGCTTTTTTCAAGAAAATCTACTAAAATTCAGTAAGAATAGTGATTTACTGTATTATGTGAACTGAAACCCATTCCTTTCCTTTGCCCTGCCAACTCCGCAAGATGGAAGTCTCACTCCATACTGGGTCAGACAAGAACACACACCTCTTCCCCCAGGCCCTGAGTTTGGGAACTATCTTCCTGGATCATGCAGGACATCAGCATTTGTTCTCCTTTACCCAGCCAGCTGTTTCAGGTGAGTGTAACCGAGACTTGAAGGCTCTCTTCTTACAGTCAACCTTACTTAATGGATGGGGGCTCTACCTTGGGCATAGAACCACTGATAATATGAGAGCACTGATCACCCCTGTCCTTGCTTCTAAGGTACTGATTTCACACCAGGAAAAATATGTTAAGACCTGAGGACACTAACCCCCTTCTCCACCAAATACTCATTTCTTAAAGCTGGAATATCACTCAGAAGGAAGAATGCCATTGTTCCCAGTCCTAGCCCCAGAGCCCTGGCTCATAGAAATTTTCTGAGAGAAGAAGCAGGATGTAACACACGTATCTCCTAAACACTGCCCGAAGGGTCTTACTTCATTTGCAACACCATATAGAGACGTATAAGCCTCAGAGCATATATCCACAGAAGATGTTATGGTCAAGGACAACTGAGAGGAAAAAACCCCACCTAATAAGCAATAGGAAATCAGAGGGAAATTAGAAAATATTTTATATTTCCAGATGAATGGGAATGAAGATATACTATTCCAAAACTCATACCAAAATTTATATTTTAAATGCCTATATATAAAAAAGCGAAAGCAATCAAATCAATAAACTTACCTTCCACCTTAAGACAATGGAAAAAAAAAAGACCAAACAAATCTTATAGCATAAAGAAGGAAAAACATACTAAACATTAGAACAGAAATAAATGAAATAAAAATAGAGACAATGGAGAAAGTCAATAGAACCAAATATTGGTTCATTGAAAAAAATAACAAAATTAATAAATTTTTAGGTCAAGAAAAAAAAAGAAAAAAGACTTGAGATGTATGCATTAAATGTGTGTAATTTTTGTATCATATCAACCACATCTCATTTTTATACCAAATCAAAGTTTTGTATCAAATCAATTATATCTCAATATATCAATAAAACTTAAAAATAAGACTTGAATTACTGTAATCAAAAGTGAAACAGGGGGCATTATGACCAACCTTAGAAAAACAAAAAGGGGATGTTATCACCAATCTTAGAAAAATAAGAATTTTAAAGGAACACTGTGAACAACTGTATGCCAGTATATTAGATAAGTTGAATCAAATGGACAGATTTTCAGAAAGACATAAACTACCAAAACTAACTCAGGAAGAAACAAGCAATGTGAATATACCTATATTCAATTTGTAATAAGAAACTTACTGGGGCACCTACCTAGCTCAGTTGGTAGAGCATCTGACTCTTGATCTCAGGGTTCTGAGTTTGACCCCCATAGTGGGTATTGAGCCTACTTGAAAGAAAGAAAGAAAGAAAGATAGATAGATAGATAGATAGATAGAAAGAAAGAAAGAAAGAAAGAAAGAAAGAAAGAAAGAAAAGCAAAGAAAAACCTACCTACAAAGGAAAGTGCAGGCCCAGATGTCTTATTGGTGAATTCTATCAAATATTTAGAGGAGAATACCAATTCTTCACAAGCTCTTCCAAAACCTAGAAAAAGAATGGTACAATTCTCAACTCATTCTGTTACCCTGATGCCAAAACCAAACAAAAACATCATAAGAAAACTACAGACCAAAATCTCCTATGAATATATATGCAAAAAGTCTTAACAAAACTCTGGCAAATTAAATCCAACAACATACGCAAAGGATTATAGACCATGAACAAGTGGGATTTATCTCACATATACTTAAATTTGCTTTAACATCTGAAAATCAATTAATGTAAACATACTGTATCAGTAGAATAAAAAACAAAAATCACAAGAAGAAATAACAAGAAGAAGAATAAAATAACAAGAAGAACAATAAAAATCATATGATCATCTGAATAGACACAGAAAGAACATTTTTAAAAATCCAACATCCTTTCATAATAAAAATATTCAGTAACCTTTAGTAGGGAACTTCCTCAACTTGATAAAGAACATCTACAAAAAACCCTCACAGTTAATATCATATTTACTGGTGAGAGACTGGATATGTTTCTCCTAAGATCAGAAAGAAAACAAGGATGTCTGCCCATACCACTTTTATTCAGTGTTGTACTGGGGGTTCTAGCCAGGGGAACTGGGCAAGAAACATAAACAAAAGGCATTCAGATTAGAAAGGAAGATGCAACAAACCTCTATTCTCAGATGACATGATTGTGTATACAGAAAATCCTAAGGATTCTTCTAAAAACCTACTAGAACTAATAAAATGGTTCAACAAAGATGTAAGGTACATTAGTAATATTTGAAAGTCAATTATATCTCTCTACACTAGCAAGAACAATCTGAAAACAAAATTTAGCAAACAATTCCACTCATAATAACATCAAAATTAATAAAATACTTAAAAATAAATTTAACATGAGAAGTATAAAATTTTTATTCTGAAAAAAACACAAAATATTGCTAGAAGAAATTACAGATCCAATAAATGGGGGGGAAATCCCATGTTCATGAATCAAAAGAGTTAATATGGTGATGATGGCAATGCTCCCTATTTTGGTTTGATACTCAGTGCAATTTCTTTTTTTTTTTTTAAAGATTTTATTTATTTGACAGACAGAGATCACAAGTAGGCAGAGAGGCAGACAGATAGAGAGAGGGGGGGAAGCAGGCTCCCTGCAGAGCAGAGAGCCCGATGTGGGGCTCGATCCCAGGACACTGGGACCATGACCTGAGCCGAAGGCAGAGGCTTTAACCCACTGAGCCACCCAGGTGCCCCCTCAGTGCAATTTCTGTCAGAATCTCAGTGATTGCTTTGTAGAAATTGACTAGTTGACTTCAAAATTTTTATGGGATTACAAAAGACCCAGAATATCCAAAACAATTTTTTTTTAAGATTTTATTTATTTGTTTGAGAGAGAGAGCACAGACATGAGTAGGGGGACGGGGAGAGGGAGAAGCAGAAGCCCTGACCAGCAGGGGGCCAGATGTGGAGCTCAATCCCAGCATCCCCAGAACACTACCTGAGCTGAAGGCAGACACTTAATGGACTGAGCTACCCAGGCACTCCCAAAAAAGTCTTAAAAAAAAAAAAAAAAAGGATTCACATTTCCCAATTTCAAGACTTACGACAAACCAACAGTAATCAAGACATACTGTCAGGATAATACAGACAAATAGAATAAATTGAGAGTCTAGAAGTAAAAGAAGATATCTGTGGTCAAGTGATTTTCAACAAGAGTACAAGGGTGGTACCCTTCAATAGGGAAAGAATATCTTTTCCAACAAATGGTCTGGAAAATACATACAAAAGAATAAAAATTGATTCTACCTTTATACTACACACCAAAATTAACTCAAACTGGGTCAAAGACATAAATTAATAAACCTCTTAATAGAAGATATGGAGATAAGCCTTTATGAATTCAGATTAAGCAAATGGATTCTTGGATTGGGTCCTGAGTCAAGCTCCCTGCTCAGTGGGGAGTCTGCTTCTCCCTCTCCCTCCATTCTTTCCCCCACTCATGTTCTTATTTCTCAAATTAATAGAATTTTTTAAAAAGGAACTTTTCCACAGGATATATAATGAATTTTTACAACTCAACAATAAAAATACAAATAACCCAATTAAAAATGGGAAAATCATGTGGATAGATATTTCTCCAAACAAGATACACAAATAGGCAATAAGCATATCAAAACATGCATGACACCTTTCATCATCAGGTAAATGGATATCCAAACCATTTTATGCTTACTGTGATGGTGAGAGAGAACAACAGAAAATAACAAGTTTTAGAAAGTATATAAAAGAATAGGAAACCACATACACAGCTAGTGGGAATGTAAAATGGTACAGACACTTAGTAAGTCTGACAATTCCTCAAATAACTAAATACACAATTACCACATGACCCTGAAATTTCATTCCTTAGTTTATAACCAAAAGAAATAAAAACATATGCCCATATGTGAGCACTAATGTTTCTAACAGCATTATTCAATATCCAAAAGATGGAAACAAACCAAATGTTCATCAACTGATAAATGTTAAGCAAAGAGTGGTATAGCTATACAATGGAATATTATTCATCTTATATTACTACTCATATTAAAATTGAATAATAAAAATATCCATTTATATAAAAAGAAAAAGTATAGATACACAGTACAACATGGATGAACCTTGAAAACATCATGCTAGGTGAAAGATGCCAGTCACAAAAGATCACATAGTATATGACTCTATTTATATGACATGTCCAGAATAGGTAAATCTATAGAGACAGAAAGTACATTAGTTCTTGCTTAGGGCTATCATCCCTTCCCCGCCTATTAATTCAGGAGATGATAGCTTCTAATAGTATGGAGTTTCTTTTCAAGCTAATGAAAATGTCCTAAAATTGACTGTGCTGATGGCTGCACATCTCTGAATATACTAAAATACATGAAATTGTATACTTTTAATGGGTGAATTATATGGTATATGAATAATTAAATAATAAAACTTGTATAATCAAAGTTAATTATGTAGTGAGAATCAAAATAGTGGTTATCATTATATGAAGTGATGGTTGGCAGGCATCACAATAAATGTTTCTTGATTGCTTACACAATAATATTAAACTGATCTAGATGCTGGGTTACTCTAGTCCATCCAACAAAGTAAAAAAAAAAAAATCACTGGTGATTACAATGATGATTTATATATTTATTTATACCAATGCTACTCTTATATTTAAATTAAAAGATGAAAACAGAACCCCGCAAAAATGAATTTCTTCCTTTAGACAAGATGAAGTAGAGGGATTGGATTTATAGTCCCAACTGAAATAATTTAAAAACTGAATAAATATAACACTGTGTCAGGGAACTGGGGTGGCCAGTTGGTTAAGTGTCTTACCCGTGATTTCAGCTCAAATCATGAGCTCAGGGTCATGAGATCAAACCCCACGTCAGACTCTGTGCTCAATGCAGAATCGGCTTCAGATTCTCCCTTTCCCTCTCCTGCCCCTCATCTCACTCTCTCTTCCTCTTCGCTGCCTGGAAAGACTTTTCAGTCCACAGGACAGTAAAAAACAAAACAAAACAAAACAAAAAAACAAGCTGAGCCTGGTGCTCTTCCTGAGCTGAGTAGATGAAAATGAGAGTCCTAGGAAATCCAAGAGGACAAAATATTTAGGGCAGAATTTCAAAGAGAAGAATTATACATATGTTGCAAGTTCTGTAGGTCGTCCCAGGATCTCTCTTAAGAATTCAGCTGACTATTGATGTGTGCATGGGGGTGGGGAAACCTGGAGACCAATGAAAGAATCACCAGAAAGAAGGGGTAGAACAGTCTGTGGGGTTCACAATGGGCTGAAAAGAGTGTCTGATCCCACTAAGCAGAGTACAAAATCTAGTAAGTCATGAGGAATATGTAGAGTATGCAGAAGGGACTTTCCTCAGTAGTGGGAAATAATTAGCCTACTCTGATCCCATATAACAAATCTTTTTTTTTTTTTTAAATCCAAAGGATTAAACTGTTTCCAAGTAATTTAACTGTATCCTAAAAGAAATCTCACAGATATTTAAAAAACCACAAAAATATCCAGCAACTAAGGTAAAATTTATGCAATCAAGTATTATTAGGCATCAAAGTAAACAAGAAATACAATCCATAAATAGGAGAAAAACATTCAATTAAAATGGAACCAGAATGACTAGAGAAGCTAGAATTAGCAGTAAGGATCTTGAAACAGTGGTTATAACTACATTCTCCATGTCTAGGAAGTTAAACGAAATGTGGGAGACATAAAAGAAGAAGTTTAACTTTTGGGGTTTTTTTAAATGTTTTTAATCAAACTTTTTAAACCAAAAAATGTGTGTCTGAAATGAAATATGCATAAGATTAAAAGTATATTAGTAGATATTATATAAGAATTGATGAACTTGACATAGCAGTAGAAACCATCCAAAAAATAACAGATATTTAAAAATCTGAAGAAGTGAAAGACTATCCATGATCTGTGGGTCACATCCATTAGACCTATATAATATGTGCAATAATACTACCTGAAAGGTAAAGGAGGAGACATTTAAAGAAATAATGGCTAAAATATTTTTGGGTTTTATAATCAGGAATACACAGAATCAAAATGTTTAGTGATTATTGTATCTAGAAATATATATGTGTATAAGAAATCTGAATAAAACTACATTAAAGCATATAAGATTGCAAACACAAATCATAAAGAGAAAATCTTAAAAACAGCCAGGAAAAAAAAAAAAAGACATAGGATAAATAGACGGTGAAAGATTTCTCATAGGAAACAATATGAATGAGAAAACAGTAGAGTGATTTCTTTGAAGTGTTGATAGAGAAACAAATATGCCAACCTGTAATTCTATACCCAGTGAAAATATTCTTCAAAATTAAATGCAAAAAATAGACTTTTTCAGACATCCAAAAGCTAAAATGTTCTTCATTGAAAGACTACCATGACAAGAAATATTAAGGAGAGTATTATAAGCAGGAAGAATCTAATACCAGATAGAAATATAGCAACAAGAAGCACCAAAACTACACATGTAAGTATATGATTTTTTATTATTGTTTAAATACTTAAAAAATACACATGACTGTTTAAATAATAATAATATATTATAGCATTTATAGCATACAGATAAGTTATATATATATAAAATAGCATAATATTACATATATTTTATATATATATATATATATATATATAATGGCATAAAGGTCATAGGGGAGAAATGAAAGTATACTATTATAAAGTTCTGATATTACATGTGATATTGCATAACATCACCTGAAAGTGAACTTTGGCAAGTTAAAGACATACATTAGAAACTCCAAAGATACCAGTAAAATGATAAACTAATTATGGCTATTAAACAAAGGAAATAAAATTGAGTTATAAAAATATATAATTAATCAGAAAGAAGGCAGATAAATAGGAAAAGGGAAACAAAGTAAGAGAAGATAAATAGTAAACAATTAGCAAGATGCTATTCATGAACTTAACCACATTATAATCACATTAAATATAAAGAGACTAGCCCAATTAAAAGACACGGATAATCACTTTGGACTTGCACTAGTGCTCTCTTTCTCAAAATCGGTCAATGAATCTTTTTTAAAAAAGGAAAATGCAACTATATGCCATCTATAAATACACTTTAAATACAAAGAAACAAATGGATTAGGATAAAAAAATCAAAAGAAAGTGGGGTTGACTACATTAATAAGAGGTTAAGAAAATTTCAGAGCAAAAATTTTAGCAGGGATTGATTATTTAATAATGAGAAAGGGTCAAGAGGTAATAATAAAAATTTTAAACATTTATGTACCTAATAATATAGTTTCAAAATATATGAAGCAAAAACTAATAGGAATCTCTCAACAAACTAGAAATAGAAGGGAACATCATCAACTTGGTAAAAAACATGTCAAAAAACCCTACAGCTAATATCAATATCATATTTAATGGTAGGAAGCCAGAAGTTTTCCTGTTAAAATTAGGAGTAGATGTCCCCTCTCACAAATACTTTTCAACATCACACTGGAAATCCTCACTAATTCAGTAAGGCAAAGAAAGGAAATAAAAGGTATCAAGATTAGAAAGGAAGAAATAAAACTACATTGGTTTGCAGATGACATTATTGTCTATGTAAAAAATTCCAAAGTTTCAGTTAAAAATTATTTAAAAAAGAATAGCAAGGTTGTGACCTGTAGGACTCACAGTTAATACACAAAAGTCAATTACTTTCAGCAACGAAGAAATGGAGTTTGAAATTTAAACACAATAACATTTACAATTAGCACCCCCAAAAATGAAATTCATAGGTAATAAATCTAATAAAATATGTAAAAGATCTGTATGAGGAAAAACTATAAAATTCTGATGAAAGAAAAGAAATTTAAAAAGTGAGGATATAATTTATGTTCATGAACAAGAAGACTCAATATTGTCAAAATGTCAGTTCTCAATTTGATCCATAGATTTTATGCATCCAAAATCCCAGCAAACTGTGGATACAGACAAACTGATTCTAATGGTTATACAGAGAAGCAAAAGACTCAGAATAGCCAACACAGAATTGAAGGAAAAGAACAAAGATGGAAGACTGAAATTATCTGATTTCAAAGATTACTATAAAGGCACAGTAATCACGGCAGTGTGGAACCAGCATACGAACAGACAATTAGATCAATGGAAGGGAATAGAAAGCCTAGATACAGATCCACATAAATACCATCAATTGACTTTTGACAAAAGAGTAAATGTAATACAAAAGATGAAAGATGGTCTTTTCAACATGGTGTTAAAACAGCTGGATGTTTACATGTAAGAAAAATAATCTAGGCACTACCTTGCACCTTTCATAAAAATTAAATCAAAATTAATCATAAGCTTAAATGTAAAATGCAAAACCATAAAACTCCTAGAGGACAGCATAGGAAAAAATCTACATGCTCTTGGGTTTGATGATGATTTTTTTAGATATAATGTCAATGGCACAATCCATAAAACAAATATTTGATTGGGGTGCCTGGATGGCTCAGGCTCTGACTCTTGGTTTCAGTTAAGGTCATGATCTCAAGGGTCATGAGTTGGAGCCCCCACCAGGCACCTCACTCAGTGGGGAGTCTGCTCAAAGATTCTCTCCCTCTGCCCTTCCGCACACTCGAGTGTACACACACACTCTTTCTATTTAAAATAAATAAGTCTTTTAAAAAACAAGTATCTGGACTGAATTAAAATTTATTTTAAAAATCTGCTTTATGAAAGACACTGTCAAGAGAATGAGAAGACAAGCCACAGACTAGAATGAAGAACTTTCAAAGGTCTATCTGATAAAATATACAAAGAACTCTTAAAATCTAACAATAAGATAACAAACATTGAGTATATATAGATAGCAAAGAGTCATGAAAAGATGCTTCATATTATCTGTCATTGGGAATTACAAATCAAACAGCAATGAGATACCCCTACACAGGAGAATGACAAAAATCCAAAACACTGATAACACCAAATGCTGGCAAGGATGTGAAGCAGTAGACACTCTCATTCTATTCTGGTGTCAATGAAAAAGTGGTATGGCCACTTTGGAAAACAGTTTTTCTGTTTCTTACAAAATGAAACATAATGTCACTATAGGATATAGCACTTGCAGTCCTTGGTATTTATCCACAGGAATTGCAAATCTGTGTCCAAATAAAACCTGCACACAAGTGTTTATAGAAGTTTTATTCATAATTGCAACAATCTGGAAGCAACCAAACTGTCACTTTGTAATTGAATGGGCAACTGTGGTACATTCATATAATGAAATATTATTCAGCCTTAAAAAGAAAGATGCTATCATGACATGGAGGACCCTTAAAGGCACACTGCCAATTCATGAAAGTTACAAACTATATGCTTCTAACTCTATGGCATTCTGGAAAAGGCAAAACTATGAAGACAGTATCAAAGATCAGTGATTGTCAGAGGTTAATGGGGAGGGAAGGATAAATAGGTAAAGCACAAAGTATTTTTAGGGCATTGGAATTCTTCTGTATTACACCCTAATGGTGGATACATGTCATCATACATCTGTCAAAACTCAACGAATGTACAACACAAAGAGTGAATTCTTACATAAACTATGGATTTGGGGTAACAATGACATGGCAGTTCATGGATTTTTAACAAATATATCATTCTTGTATGGGTTGTTGATAATGAGGTAATGAGGGAGGCTATATCCATGATGAAGGGATATAGGGAATAGAACTTTCTGAGTTCTGTTCAACTTTGCTGTGAACCAAAAACTGTCCTTTAGAAAAAAAAAAAAAAAAAAAAGTCTAATAGAGCTAAATGTCTAATATGAGCAAACAAAAATAATAATAAAAAACAAAAACCAATAGGGACTCAAGGAGAAATAGAAAAGTCCACAATTATTGTCAGATTTCAATATCTTTCCAGAAATAATTGATATCAATAACTGATAGAATAAGTACAAAGAAAATAACGATTGGAGTATTTGAATATCAGCTGATTTGACCTAATTGACACCCTACCCAAGAAAGCAAAATACACTTTTTTTTTCCAAACATACACTGAACATTTTCCAAGGTGATCCATATTTTAATCCATAAAACAATTAAGTTTAAAATATTTCAAGTCATACAAAGTATTTTCTCTAGCCATAATGGAATAAAACAAGAAATTGAAGCAGAAAGATCATTGAAAACTCTCCAAATATTTGGAAACTAATATACTTCTAAATAACCAATAGAGCAAAGAAGAAATCAAAAGGGAAATTAAAAAGTGTTTTGAAATGAAGATACAACATATCAATTATATCTCTATTTACTAGCAATGAACAATCAGAAATGTAAATTAAAGCAATAAATACCATTTACAATAGCATCAATAATATAAAGTTCTGCAAAATAAAACTGATGTAAGTAAGACCTGTACACTGAAAACGAAAAAGAATAGTCTGGAAGGAAATTTTAAAAGACCCAAATATATGGAGAGTATACAATGTTCGTGGGTCATAAAAATCAGTATTTTAGGATGTTAATTCCCCCATATTAATTCTATACATTCAATACCATATTAATCAAAACCCTACCTTTCTTGAAAATTGAGAAGCTAATTTGAAAATAATTATGTAAACAAAATATCCAAAACAACTTTGAAAAAAGAACAAAGTTGCAAGATTTACACTACCTGACTTCAAGGCACTATGATATTGGTATACCATTAACACAGATTAAAAGTTCAGAAACAGACCACACATATGTGAACAACTGATCTTTAAAAAGATGCAATTTAAATTACTCAAGAAATTAAAGCCTTCTCAACAAATGTACTGGAATAATTGTATGTCAATACACAAAAATAGGAGATCTGATCCTTATCTCACACCATCTATAAAAGTTAACTCAAAATAGATTAGAGACCAAAATGTGAAACCTAAAATTCTTAAACTCTTAGAAAAAAAATAAACACATTATGACTTTAGAGCAGTCCAAGAATTCTTATAGAAAACATTAAAATCACAACCCATGAAAGATATATAAATTGGATTTTATCAAAATTAAGAACTCTCCTCTTTGAAACACATTTAGGGAATGGAAAGAAAAACTACCAACTGGGAGAAGATATTTGTATATCATATACACAGTAAGGGTTTTGTATCCAATTATGTAAAGATTTCTCAAATTCAGTAAGAAAACAAACAGCCCAATAAAAATAGCAAAGTATTTGAACAGACACTTCAGCAAAGAAGATATATCTTTCTAAGATATAAATAAGCAAATGGAAATATGCTCAACATCGACAATCAACAGAGAAATGTTTGTTAAAGCCACAAGGACATAACCCTCAACATCTGTTACATGAATTAGCATGAACTGAAATACCACTTATATGATTTTGATACAAAAAACCCCGATCTCATTGCATATATTTTTCCTCATTTTTAATAGTTCTTTTAATAATCTTTAATAATAATGTTAAAAGTTTTCAATAAAACTTGGGGGCACAATAAAGGGATGCTGGGAAAAAATGACACTTTATTTCTAATCCCACACTTTTAAAATTTCTATTATCCAGCCACCCTATTGATTCACACATCTCGTTTGCCATTTTTAATTACGCAGCAAATGTGAGAAAGTCCTCCATGGATATAGCTTTTCCTTCAGCTTCAGTACCGTCCATATATTAGATTAACTTCACGTAAATAAGGAAAGTCTAGCTGATTGATTGGAAAGTAACACATGGTAAACTGAGGCAGTATTTTCAATGAACCAAAATCAAATCAATGGTGTTTGTCTACACAGACTTCCCTTGCGCTATGTACAAATGCACAAATAAAATGATACCCAGAATTTTTAAATAAGTGGATTAATAAGAAGTTAAACACCAAATTGGAGGCATTTTGAGGTCTGAGCACACTCAGTGTCTCTGCTGCTGGTATCTGATGAATCCTCACCACAGCCTAAACTGTAGGAGCAATTCGCAGCAATCTATGGGGCTGGTTGCTGTAATCCATGTTATTCTTCATCCTGGGTAAACGGTCTATTGGAAAAATCCCTGGCCCCTGCCTAATACTACATCACTCGTCTGTTCTTCCAGTCCGTCAAAAGCTCGACAGATACCTCTGCTTGTATCACATAAATTAGTAGGGAAAAAAATTTCTTCCAGGTTTATGATAACATGGCCATTCCCAAAGGTAAAGAATGCTCATAATATCTCAGGGCATAAGAGGGAACTGAGTGCCTTTCTTTTTCTAGTATATATTTCCTATCAGTAAAGAAGCAGAAATATAAGCCACAAGAGAGAGAGCAGAAAGTTCCTCCCTGAAGCAGGTGTTAGACCTGAAAAGAAACATGAAACTGGAATCTGTTTCTGGCCCCTTTCCAATCACTGACCTTTCAGGGCTTTCATATCCTCAGCTGTGGAATGTATCCAGCTCTGTCCTAGACAGGAAAATAAATAATTTTATATATATATATATATATATATATATATATATACATACAGACACACACACACATACATATATATGCATATATATGTACACATGTATATATACGTGTGTGTACATATATAATAAAATATAAATACAGATAATATAAATAATAGTATATATATTTATATAATATAAATAATAGTATATATATTTATATTATCTATGTTTATATTTTATTGATTGAAGTTCCTAAGGGAACTGAAAGCTGGAAATGGTTAACTCCTACTGAGACTAAAATAACCGTTTCCATAGTCTACCAGGCATGATAATATCACCCGGATTTTGTTCTAAATACATCTGGAGACAGAGTTTTATCTTGTCCCATCCCTTGGCACACACACATGTGTGCACACACATGCACATATTTCTCCCCTTACAATGCATGGATATCCCTATTATTTCTTTCTTAGAGGAGTGAAACAATACAAATAGGGCTCACAATCCAGTTAGAGACTTAAAAATTGCAATGATAATGAAATAATTATAAGAACAGTTCCTTTTAACTGGAATTTCCCCATTTTCTTTTCTTACAGAATAGAAATCTTGTACAAGTGAATTCATGCAGATGAAACACATAAAGCTTAAATAGTGTTCCACCAACTCTAGCAATCACACAGAAAGCTTGCTTAAAGTTCATATTTCAGTGTTACACCTATGAATTGACTCAAACAGGGACAAACTGCCAGAGAAACAAAGCTGAGCTGGTAGAGGCCGTGTCGCAGTCCATAGAGCCATCATTCCATTGGAAAGGCAACCCCAATCCTGTAACCAGTTCTCTGCCCCAGAGGGAGGACCTCCATCTTCTAATGTGATTTGTCAGTAAGTTCATCAGGTGCCAATTTCAATTTAGCTTTCTTAAATATTGAGCCATTTTATTTTGCTTGTTTGTATTTTGTTTGTGTTTCCCTTCTTGAACTAAAAGGCAAATGTCGGCCATTTTGTGTATACTCTGCTGTCCTTCACTCTGAAACTTATGTCTAAGGTGACTTTCAACTTTTCTAGATGAATAATCAAAGGCATACTCTGGTGCTTATCAATCCCAGTATTATAATTTCTACATTTCCTCTTCTCCTACAGGTGGAAAGAGCCTACAGAAGGTCTCCTCATGAGAATAGTCACTACTGAGGTCAATAGTGTCAATGGGAAAGTTATGCTTTCTGACTTGGAAGAGTTGGATTTTTCTTTTTTCTTTCAGATCCCCTTGGTTATGAAGCTCATTCATTGCCATCTGCTCAAGAAACACAGAGGTTATAAAATGTTGGAAATCTAGATTCCGGTGGAAGAAACTTATGGAAGGGGAAGACAAGGAGCCATTCAATTCTCTAGGCTTTGATAATTTAGCACATCAGATGGTATCTGACTCATTGTCCGTAGAGAAAGAAACCCTTCCCTGTCCCTGGACTATTGGTTCCGCGGCTTTCTATCTCAGCTCTGCAGCTACAATAGATCACATGGGACACCAGGTGTTTTCCACTGAGGGAACTTGGAAGTAGAAGGCAGAACTCACAGAGGAAGTGTGTTTAAGAACATTTCAACCCAGGGATGCTGTTCTTCAGTGGAAAACCTGAGATAGTATGTGAGCAAAGTGAGAGAAAAGGCTCCACATTATCTGCTATAAATGTTCTCTAAAATAGAAACACGGCTCCAACCCTCATGTTCTACCATGGAGATCACACACTCCTCACACAGGGAAGTCAGATTTCTAAGAATAAGAAATAAAGTACTACTCTTAGGGACAGCATCTGGTGGCATGAAATACTCTTGGCTAAAGAGTCAGAGACAACTAAATTCAAACTTCTACTCTGCTTATGCTCTATTCTATCTCTGATCTTGGACTGATAAGTGAATCTGAGTCTCTCTTTTCTCCTCTGTTAACACTGGTTGGACAATAACTTAGAGGGTAGTTATGAGCTGAAATGAGTTAATATAGAAAAGAAAGTTTCCTTCTTTTAGTACCTCTCATTCCTTGGTAGGTCCTGCATTAATGTTCACTCTTTACCCTCTTGAACAAGTTCCTTTTCATTTTTTTTATATTAAATTAATTGTAAGTTGGACGTTTTCTAGATTCCCAACACAAGTGAGAATGTAACCCCTTTGTCATCGGTCTCCTTCCCAGAATGCCATGCTCTTCCAGAGTGTCTAACTATAGTAGAGGTCTGAAGTTAGGACACTCTCCCAAGGAGAGATTAAACACTGCATTCATTATGGCATCTGGAAGGCTGCATTATTGCTCTTCCAAGAGAGAGAGATTTATGGCTGTACTTAATGAATGCTAATAGTTTTCTTATCTGTGGGTAGCAATACAAACATTTTTGTGTATGGGAAGGTTAAAGTAAACCTTCAGAGTAGCTTTACAAAACTTGAAAGCTAGTGATTAGTTCTTGACAAGCCTGGCTAATAACAGGAGCTCCTGGAAGGCTATATAGGTCTCGCTTAGCCTGAATATATTATTCTTCAGTGTTTTACGATTTCACATCTGTCCTCTCAGAACTGGGCTGTCACATAAATGCATGCAGCTTTTGTGCTTTTCTTAAACCTCAAGGCAGTTGTACTCCAACCAATGTAATCTGGCTGCTGAGTAAAGGGAAGCCAAAAAAGCTTTCCTAATCAGTTTGTTTTGCAAATAGATCCAGATTCAACTAACATTTTTTTTTTTTCTTTTGGCTACCTACTATTTATGGAGAATGTTGTTAGACTCTTTCACATACATATGCCATTTAATCTTTCTAGTACCTCTTTAAGGTTTGGCTTCTGAGAAAACTGGAATTTTGAGAGGGGGTATGAGTTGTCCAAGGTCATGTTTTCGAACCTATATCTGAGTCCAACTGGAATGCATTCAGCCCAAGCTATTCATGGTATATTTCAAGGGTAGTCAGCCTTCTCCTTCAAGCCATCTATGAAGAGGAGGACATGCTAAAAGGAGGCTGATGAACTCAATTTTAAACATTTCTAAAAGTTGATAGCTTCTAATAGCCTATATTCTTCAGGTTTCTAAAAATGAAAGAGTATGTGTCTCAAAGCTAACAATGAGTGTTTTTATATTGATAAACAATGAATTTACACACGTTATATACTGACATATATTTTAAATAATATTCTCTGAAATGTAGTTAGAATAATAGCAGCTCAACAAAATTACATCTAGTAGTTAGCCTCAGTCTTTCTCAGTCATTCTGACACCTCCTACAGAGGTTAAGATTCAACCCAATAAAAGTCAGATATTTCATGTGAAAAAAATCCCATTACTCCAAAAATCACCCGGAGCTTAACTCACTCCAAATTTTATGGCTCCCCCCACTTTCAAGAAAGAAATTAATAGGGGAAAAATACCATACTCGTGTGAAGAATTTTAGCTTTGGTTTTAAAAAAAGGTTTCCACTTCTAGAAATGGTTTAGCTTTGAGGAACCCACTCAGTTTCTCTAAACAAAGTTTCCTTTATATTTTTAAAATCAGAATGATGGCATCTACTTCCTAAGAATCGGAAAAACATTGGTCAATTTTCGTTTTATGGGCTGAAAAATCTCTGTCAACACCACACAACTAATGATTTTTCCTTTTTTCTCTGCAAAGAAACAAACGAAATCAACAAATCATGACTAATTCCTATTACAGTAAAGTGATACTTCACACCAGGAACTGTGGGCATATTTCCCAGAAGATAAATTCCCCACCTTGCAACAAAGGGAACATGCAATCCCTGCTTAGTGGTTAATGTTATTACTTAGTGATTATGGGGTCTGTGGATTGACTTCCCTGAGATAAAGGTGAAGGAGTTGCCAAGGAAGTCTCAAGGCTGCCAATCATATCTGTATCCAGGGAGGTAATAAAGAGAGATCAGAATATCTCATGATGGAGCAGTCCACTAGTAGGGACAAAATTCCGGGTCCACACTTCCTAACCCCCCAAAAGCGGGGGTCTGAAACTGCTTGGATGTTTGAAAAAGAACAAATCTCACAAGCATGATGGCTGAAATCAATATGATTGAAATATAAATACTGTGTAATCCCATTTTGTGTAGATAACACCAGATCCCAAGAAAAAAGACTTTGACTTGTCTCCATTCTTAATAGAGTCCTGAAACGTCTGTTTTCTTGCTTATTTTAAAACAGCAAGAATATAAGGATCATCCCGAATCATGGCCTAAACTGAAAACAGAAGCATGAGCAAAGCTTCTAATTCAGTGTAAGCCCATAATTAGGTGTTAAGGGAAACATAGCCGGGCTCCACTTCTTAGAAGGGGGTGAGTGAACGTCTTAGCACGGCCAAGTACCATCTACACCACCGACCGTTCTTGTTAAAGGGGGCTTTCGCCGTGCAAGTCCTTCACAGGAAGGGGAGTTGAGCGGGCTCTAACCTAGCGCAGCAGATCCAGTACCAACGGTGACGTGATCTGGATGGATCCACGGAAGAGCTAGAATCGGTGTTCAGGACCAGCTGCATCTGCATTTCTCCTTATGACCACTAGAGGTCTCTGCTATGACCTCTGTAACTTCTAGATCAGAACAAAGGCCTCTCAAATCACCTCAGTTATTCTCAGGGTAACGCTGGCCTGGAAAGGATAGGACAGGACCATCTGATTTATTGAATTACTCTCTTCTCTCTGTTCTTTCTAACAGACCCAAATGTACTGCCACGTGGCTTTTCATGACCACATGCCAAGATCATCAATGTCTATTTGGGCCGCTGTACATATATCCACCGACAAAACCTTGCCTTGGGGAATGCCAGTAGCTGTCAACAGCTGTCTCCGACTGACTCTGCCACTTTAAGTAGCTCCCTCACCTTTTTTGTGCTGTTGTTAGAGGCAGTTTGGTAAAACTCACAGGACAGGTGAGGCTTCCAAGAATATAATCTACCCTCCAAACCCACAGATTTAGGGAAAAAAACAAAAACAAAAACAAAAAAAACCATGCAGCATCTGTTGGCCGAGGACAGAGTCAAGGTGTAAACTCCATCCATTAGGAAAAGTTTGTGTTTTGAACTCCTCCCATTCTATTTAAATCATGTGAAGTTGTCACATCTTGAACTCCATTCCTCTCACAGTCTTTTCCCTTAACGAATCAACCACTGTATTATTCTTAGAGGTGGAGTCGTTTTGGAAGTGGAGGAATATTATCCTCGTATGTGTCATGAGTTTGTCAAATTTCTCAAAGTCTCTGGGAATGAGGATGGCAGACACATTAAACTCAAGGCAAATATAGAAACTTGACAATAAAGTTGAGTTGTGAATCTTTCACCTTCCTAATCTGCCAAAACTCGAATTCTGGAAGCCAGAAATACTAAGGACACCGCAATGAGAAACATTTCACTTGCTGCAAGAGAAACTTCAGCTCTGTTGCCACTATCTCACTCCTGTCCTTACCCGCCAGCCCCCCTCCCTGCTGCCTTCTCTTGGCCAACGTAAACCTCAAGAAAACAATTCAGGGTCAGCAGAATATGCTTGGGGTGAGATTGCCCAATCTGCTGAAGTCTCTAAGGCAGAAATTGTGTCCAGATTAGAATCTCCACCACTGATTCTCCATCTCATTGTCAAGGTGCTTCCTGTCTGTCCAGCTGCACTCACGGAGCCCCTTTGAAGAGGGCAACTTCTTGAGGCTGTTGAGAGCAGATAAACAAACGCCTGTTGTTTTACACAGGTCAGGTGGGGGAGCGGGTGTAAACCTCTTTGCACTGCACAAAGGCAGCCTGATAATAACAAATTGCCTTGTCAACCACAAGAGATACTTAGTTATTAATGGAAATAATAACAGATTATATCAGCTTTCCACCCTGTAATCAAAAGGAAGATCAAAGGGAACTAATATTACGAACAGTTACCAGGGAAGACATGCTAATGAGATAAAAACTACTTTTATCTCCCCCTTCCCAAATGCATCAGTGGAATGATCATTGATAACAAATGACGTCATTTAAACTTTGGCAATATTTTTAATACCCAAAGTCCAGCCACACCACCGTGGCTTTTCCCTGTTAGATAAAATTGTTTTCAATGTTAAAAAAAAAAAAAAAGGATTTAATTGCATTCTGCTCTTGTAATAGGAACACTGGATTTTGAACCCTCTAACTGATCTTAGCTGGTTCGGGCTAAACTCCCATTGCCTTAGGTTGTGACTGCAGACACTGAGCACAGTCATTTCAGGTTTTAATAATCAGGCCAGGAGACAGAGCCTGATTCATCACCCTTTTTGACTTGTCATTTAGTGGAATATTGCTATCACAGCAGAGTACTTTTCATATTTATCCAGCCTCCCACACCATGAAGCCAGCCCTTTGTTTATTTGAAACAGTTTACAAATATGAGTGTGTGCTAAGGCCACTCTCAGGAGGTACAGAGATGTTTCTATCACCTCTCCTCCTATGAGGAAAATGACAGAAGAGATCACTGATGTGGGGTCATTTCATCCTTACAAAATTTTGATTGGAAGTCTCACATTCAAATTATTGAATCTGCATTCCAAAATAAGCACACAGTAAGTCGGTAATAATTTATATGTTTTGCCAAGGATATTTATTAATCTTGACTTTCTTTATGAAAAAAAAAAAGAGTAAGAATTCCTGACATAGGTAGAAAATAGCTAAGAACTTCTTCAGTCATCAAATCTCGAAGTGAAGACCGTATTGCTGATCTTTCCTTCCAACAAATAAAGAAACTGAAGCCCAGAAAGGTTAAAGTCAGAAGCCATGGATTTTAGCCCTCAGCTTCCTCCTTTGCCTATTTTATAAACTTGGAAATGCAGTAAAGACATTCGATCTCAAAAATATTCTTTTTTTTTAAAGTAAGAATAATAATGCTTATCCTTCCTTCATCAGAGCATAAAGACAGACTAAAAGTTTTCCCTTGTAAACTGTAGAACATACTATGTAAATATGTAGCACCACTGTATACCCATCATAGTAGTAACCATGTTTCAAATGTTACAAAAGTGTGTTATTTTTACTTTGCATAAAAAAGTAGGGTAGGAAGAAACCAGAAATATTCTGGAAGACAGTCGCAAAAGGATTCTCAATGAGGTACAAGAGTGGAGTGGAGTGGAGTGGAGGAAAGAAATCTAGGTGAAGAAAAACAGATGGCAGCAAAGGTGAAAGTTAATCTTCCAGGTAAAATTCTAGGGATGCTCCAAGACCGACTCTGGCAGGTGCGGACTGGGCTCTGGGTCAGAAAAAGATTAATTATAAGGATGACACTCTATGAAACATTTGGGCCACCTTCCCTACCTTCTCCTTCCCCATCAGTCTCTGTCCATAGAGTGAGATAAGAAACACCCATTTGCCCTGTAGAAGAGGTAGGATATACCAATAGGACATGGGAACCTGTTCAAAGGCCAATGCAGAGCAATTGGAGAATCAAAATAAATAATTATTGAGACACATTATAATATATTAGATAAAGTAGGAATGTATGAACCCACATGGATATAAATAAATAAATAAATAAAGTCTACCATACAGCAAAATTTCAAACAATGTTAACAGATAAATAAAAATACTTAACAATTAGCATAAGAGTGAAAAACACATCTAAAACTTGTGACAAAACTTAATAACAGCAGGAATAAGACTGATGGTCACTGAGCATCTTCTGATGCAGTGTGCTGAAGGGAACTGGCTCATTGTGCTGGTATTTCTACTCTGAAAAAATATTCCCACATGAAATAAGCATTGAGGAGTCATCCAAAATAGGGTTGGGGAGGATCTTGAGGAAGGAGGTCCTATGTACATCTCCTGTTTCAATTTTCCCAGGACATGAACTATTTGTTGACTTTTGTCAGTTGCAACTTGTCATTTGCAACTGGACCATCTGCTGGAACACATCCTTCTCCTTTGGACTAAAATAGAGATACTGTAACACCTGCTACCTAAACAGCCAATCCTGCATTAGGTGGTCAGTTTCACTGATAGCAATCAGAATTCTTCCAAAACAACTTATGTAACCTTGTGGCTTTTGCTTTTAGAAACCTGTACTCCTCAACTACCTCAGTTAGGAGCACACTTTCCATTTCAGTGGACTCTGTGTCTCCAGCACTGCAATTCCTAAAGCCCCAAGTAAGCGCTTTTAGTGGCTTTACAGCTGGTCTTTTGGGTCAACACTATGAAAATTATATAACCTGAATCTGGTCATAAGCAACTTCACACAGACCTAAATTAAGAGATGTCCTGAAAACAAATGACCTGCACGATTCAAAAATGTCAAGGTCATAGGAAATAAGCAAAAGACAGAAAATATCTTCCAAATGGAAGTCTATCAAAGACATTTGGCAACTAACTACGTCATAGGATTTTTTTTTTAAAGGTTTTTTATTTATTTATTTGACAGAGAGATCATAAACAGGCAGAGAGGCAGGCAGAGAGAGAGGAGGAAGCAGGCTCCCTGCTGAGCAGAGAGCCCGATGCGGGGCTCCATTCCAGGACCCCGAGATCATGACCTGAGCCGAAGGCAGCGGCTTAACCCACTGAGCCACCCAGGCGCCCCCGTCATAGGATTTTGAATAGAATCGTCAACCTATAAAGGGTATTTTGGGGACGAACAGCAAAATCTGAATAGGTCTTTGAATTAGAAGGTAGTATTATCTCAAGGATGATTTTTCTGATTTTGAGAGTTAGACTGTGGCTTTCTAGGAGCACACCCTTGTTTTAAGGATGTGCACACTGAAATGCCAAGAAGTAATGAAGCCCCAAATTGCCAGCTTACTCCCAAATGGTCAGGAATAAAAAAATAAAAAAATAAAAAAAACAATCTATATAAATAAACAGAGTGATAAGATAAATGTGGCAGTATGTGAACACTGGTGCACCTAGGTATTAGGGACTGAATTGTGTCTTTCCAAACTTCCTATGTTAAATGCCTAACCCCCAGTATCTCAGAATGTGATTATATCTGGAGATAGGGCTTTCGAAGATGTAATTAAGATTGAATGAGGTCATATGGGTGGGCCCTAACCCAGGATGACTTGTGTCCTTATAAGGAGGAAATGTAAATAACAGATACACCAGGGAGGTGCATGCATAGAGGAAAAACTATGTGAGGACACCTAGAGAAGGTACCAAACCTGCTGACACTTGAGATGGGACTTCCAGCCTCCAGAACTATGAGGAAATAAATTTCTATTATTTAAGCTACCTGTTCCGTGGTTTTTATTATGGCAGCCCTAGAAGACTAATTCATTATGTGTAGAGGACACAGGCATTGGTCATGCCATTCTTGCAACATTTGCAATTGCTTTTCAATTTCAAAATAGAAATCTGAAAATTACAAAAGGAACCCATATCTATATATTCTAACATATAAACAAAAACATTCAAGGAGTATTGTTAAAGTTTAAAAATGCAAGTCACAGAAACAATGTGATTCAATTATTTCTTAGGACATAAAAATGATATATGATAGGAGTATCTGCATAGAAAATACCTGAATAGACCCACAACCCAGTGTAAAACAATGATTGCTTCTATCAAATGGAGTTAAATGTGAGGGGAAAAGGGGCATTGATGTTATACCTTATATGATTTGGTAGTTTCCAAATTTTTCTTTTATAAAGAAAATGTGTGTTACTTAGAAATATGAATAATAATAATATATTCAAAAGAAAAATAATTCCTGTGTGAAGGTTAGCAGTCCAGAACAAAACCCTTCTTTATCCTGGAATTTGAGGTAAAGGTAGGGCAAAACCAGCCTACCTTCTCTCTGCCCACATGCTCTAACATGCTAGAAAACATAGCCTGCCCACATTCATGAAGTGATGGGGCACACAGCAGTACCTATATTATTTGCATATATACGTGTGTGTGTGTGTGTGTGTGTGTAGACACATATATATATTTATAGTTATATATAGTTACATAGTTACATATAGTTATATACAGTATATTTTTAAATGTTTCTGAAGTTAATTATATATATAGTTATCAACTTCAGAGATATTTTTTTAAAACTATATTATAAATGCGGTACCTGGCTGGATCAGTCAGTAGAGCATGTGACTTCTGACCTCAGGGTCGTGAGCTCAAGCTCCATGTTGGGCTTAAAGCTTACCTAAAAAAAATTAAAAAAAATATATATATATATATATATCCATAGTATAAGAATGATTACTGTGAAAAAGGAACATCGGAGAAAAATAGCCAAGTGTTGACCATGTGAGCTATGATTGCTTAAATTAAAAACATAATAATCAGTAGAAGAGCTGGAAGTTGAAGAAAAAAATCCATGGTAGAAACATGAAAGAGACCCCAAAGTCAAAAAGAGGATGGCAAATACGAAATAGAATTTAAGAGACGTGGAAGGGTCAATGCAGTATCTTCAAAGTCTAATAAATATTCAAGAAAAAGAGGAAAAAGGAAGTAGGCAGGCAGAGGGAAACAGAACAGAGAAAAGGATAATGAACAGTCAGTAACATATTAATCAATGTAAAAGTAGAAAATAATTTCCAAGACTGGAAAAAGGCCTCAATTTTCAATCATTTTAATTACTTAAATTCTATACCAAATTATTTTTTTTAAGATTTTTTATTTATTTATTTGACAGAGAGAGATCACAAGTAGATGGAGAGGAAGGCAGAGAGAGAGAGAGAGGGAAGCAGGCTTCTTGCTGAGCAGAGAGCCCGATGTGGGACTCGATCCCAGGACCCTGAGATCATGACCTGAGCCGAAGGCAGTGGCTTAACCCACTGAGCCACCCAGGCGCCCCTATACCAAATTATTTTAAAATGAGCTATGGACAGTATGACAAGCCATCTCCATAAAGTCCAGCATCCTTCTCTAAAATAAGAACACTTTTCAACATGGCCAAAAATGTATTACCCTTCAGAATTAATCATTTCTTCAGGTAATCTAAGACCATGGCAATATAAACATTTCCCAATTGTTCCAACATATCAATATGTATAGACAGTCAGTTCCCATTTTTCAAGGTAATTATGTGCTATGAAGTCACCAGGAACACTGAATTGCAAACCCTGAACTACTGCTCTTGTTGGAGAGTCTGGTCACATTTACCTCAAGTAAAACACCATTTGCATTATATGGTTCATTTGCCAGCCCTTGTAAAACAAGTGGTCCTGTTAGCATTAAAAACCTGCTTTCCTTGGGCGCCTGGGTGGTTCAGATATTTAAGCATTTAATTTCTGCCTTCAGCTCAGGTCATGATCCCGGGGTCCTGAAATCCAGCCCGACATCAGGCTTCCTGCTAAGCAGGGAGCCTGCTTCTCCCTCTCCCTCTGCCTACCGCTCCCTCTGCTCATACTCTCTCTCTTTTTCTCTGTCAAATAAAAATAATCTAAAAACAAAAACACAAAAACCTGCATTTTCTACCTAACCCTTTTACTTTAAAACACTTAGCAGCTATTTAAAAAAATTCTTTGGCAACCTCCTTATCATGGAACCATTCTCTCCCACAAGTTTAACATTTTTTACACAACATTATCTTTTTTTTTTTTAAGATTTTATTTATTTACTTGACAGACAGAGATCACAAGCAGGCGGCAGGGTGGGGGGTAGGTGGGAAGCATGCTCTCTGCTAATGGGCCTCGATCCCAGGACACTGGGATCATGACCAGAGCCAAAGGCAAAGGCTTATTAACCCACTGAGCCACCCAGGTGCCCCTACACCACATTATCGTTTGAAAGATGCTAACCAAGCCACACTAGCTGAGAAGGGCTTAACGTTTTCCTGACCCTATGTAAGGTGATTGTGAATTTCTTTGGCTCCCGGCCTCACGGCAATGCTGCCCACTACACCCTTTTCTTATTTTTTTCATTTTGTTTTGTTTTGTTTTAATCTGTCATCATCTCAGGAAACCATAGATTTAACCACCTGGCCATCTTTTGCACCGTTTCATCACACACTATAGAGGTTACCCTCGTACTTTTCAGGGCAGAGCAGACCCATGGACATATCTGCAAATTGCCTCTTTCTCTTTTGGATGTCCCATATTCTTTTTTTTTTTTTTTTTAAAGATTTTATTTGACAGAGAGAGATCACAAGTAGACGAAGAGGCAGGCAGAGAGAGAGAGGGAAGCAGGCTTCCTGCTGAGCAGAGAGCCCGATGTGGGACTCGATCCCAGGACCCTGAGATCATGACCTGAGCCGAAGGCAGCGGTTTAACCCACTGAGCCGCCCAGGCGCCCCTGGATGTCCCATATTCTTATTCATTAATAGTGAACTCATAGCCAATGGCATTCAGCTTATGCCTGAATGAAACTTATCTGATACTTTTTTTTTTTTAATTCTCTGTGAGACCTATCACAGATTTCTGTTACTTAGGAACACAAGGCAGTGGCCAGCAGCGCCCCTGGAGGCCATTTTCAATAGCAAAATGACACTCACAGAGCCAAAAAACACAAAACTGTAAAAACTATGGCATTAAATACACAGCAAAAAGGACACTTGTTTACAGTAAGAGAGCTTAAAGCAGAAAGCAGAGCATTTTGCCTTGTTTGACTTCAGATGGGAAAAGGCAGGTAGGACAACTTGAATTTTTTGTCTTTCTGTATATGTTCATGAATAAAGAAGAAAAGTGTCCGAATATGAATTCGGGGGCTTACAAAAACATATTGGCAAATAAGCAAATTTACAAATATGGAATCTGCAAAAAATAAGGCTCAGCTTTGTACGTGTGTGTGTGTGAACACATATATTTATATGCACATGGTTTTCAAGCTAGTTTGGCTAAAGTTTCAATATGGAATGATGTTGAGCACTTGAACTAGAAGATTTAAATGCTATTGGAGAGGATTTACTCTTTTATAACTTAAGTGGTAATTTTTAATTTTGCAATTAATAACGTTTACATAAATATAATATTCTGAATGCCACTTATTGGCTTTCAATGTTAAAATCAACTTACAGACAAAAGACAGATACCCTAATTATGGTATAAATTGTTATAGAATAGACAATGTATGTTCTCACAGAAATAGGGCAGGGTGAGAGAGGTCAGTTGGGGAAAAGGTTAGGGGATCAAGAGTTCTCATTTAGGGGCGCCTGGGTGGCTCAGTGGGTTAAGCCGCTGCCTTCGGCTCAGGTCATGATCTCAGGGTCCTGGGATCGAGTCCCGCATCGGGCTCTCTGCTCAGCGGGGAGCCTGCTTCCCTCTCTCTCTGCCTGCCGCTCCGTCTACTTGTGATCTCTCTCTGTCAAATAAATAAATAAAATCTTTAAAAAAAAAAAAAGAGTTCTCATTTAGCCTAATTAGGAGTCAAAATAATTATATCAGTTAATAGATCAAGAAATATATAAGTTAATAGATCAAGAAATATAAGAAATTACATTACAGTAGAGTCTTCCATTTTCATCACAATTGGTTTAGATGACCTAATTGACCATCTAAAATAATTAAATATGCTAAGTAAAAATATACTTAAAATAGAGGGAGGAGTCAAGATGGCGGAGAAGTAGCAGGCTGAGACTACTTCGGGTAGCAGGAGATCAGCTAAATAGCTTATCTAAAGATTGCAAACACCTACAAATCCAACGGGAGATTGAAGAGAAGAACAGCAATTCTAGAAACAGAAAATCAACCACTATCTGAAAGGTAGGACTGGCGGAGAAGTGAATCCAAAGCGACGGGAAGATAGACCGCGGGGGGAGGGGCCGGCTCCCGGCGAGCGGCGGAGCAACAGAGCAAAATCAGGACTTTTAAAAGTCTGTTCCGCGGAGGGACATCGCTCCAGAGGCTTAACTGGGGTGAAGCCCAGGCGGGGTAAGCGCGGCCTCAGGTCCCCCAGGGTCGCAGAAGGATCGGGGGTGTCTCAGTGTCGCAGAGCTTACCGGTATTAGAACGGGGAAGCCGGCTGCAGAGACAGAGCCGAGGAGTGACTCTCAGCTCAGGGTTGCCGTGAACCGGTCGCAGGCTCGGTCAGCTCGGAGCACGGCCGGAGGCCAGGGTGACGGTAGTCATTTGGCGCTGTTCTCTGAGGGCGCACTGAGGAGTGGGGCCCCGGGCTCTCGGCTCCTCCGGGCCAGAGACCGGGAGGCCGCCATCTTCATTCCCGTCCTCCGGACTCTACGGAAAGCGCTCAGGGAACAAAAGCTCCCGAAAGCGAACCCGAGCGGATGACTCAGCGCGGCCCCGGGTAAGGGCGGTGCAACTCTGCCTGGGGTAAAGACGCTTGAGAATCACTACAACAGGCCCCTCCCCCAGAAGATCTACGGGAAACCCAGCCAGGACCAAGTTCACCTACCAAGGAGAACGGCTCTCCAGAGGAGAAGAAAGCAAAGCACGGAACTCATGGGTTTCTCCCCATGATTTTTTAGCCTTGCAGTTAATTTAATTTTTTTTTCTTTTTCAATTTTTTTTTCTTTTTCTCTTCTTCTGCTAAATTTTTTTAACTTTTACCGTTTTCTTTTTTTAACGTTTTTTAAATAGTTTATCTAATATATATATATATTTTTTCCTCTTTTTATATTTTTTCTTTATCAGCTTTCTTTTTTTTAATAGTTTTTTTTTTTCTTTCTTTCTGAACCCCTTTTTATCCCCTTTCTCCCCCCTCACAATTCAGGATCTCTTCTGATTTGGCTAAAGCATATTTTCCTGGGGTTGTTGCCACCCTTTTAGTATTTTACTTGCTCCTTCATAAACTCTTATCTGGACAAAATGACAAGGCGGAAAAATTCACAACAAAAAAAAGAACAAGAGGCAATACCAAAGGCTAGGGACCTAATCAATACAGACATTGGTAATATGTCAGATATAGAGTTCAGAATGATGATTCTCAAGGTTCTAGCCGGGCTTGAAAAAGGCATGGAAGATATTAAAGCAACCCTCTCGGGAGATATAAAAGCCCTTTCTGGAGAAATAAAAGAACTAAAATCTAACCAAGTTGAAATCAAAAAAGCTATTAATGAGGTGCAATCAAAAATGGAGGCTCTCACTGCTAGGATAAATGAGGCAGAAGAAAGAATTAGCGATATAGAAGACCAAATGACAGAGAATAAAGAAGCTGAGCAAAAGAGGGACAAACAGCTACTGGACCACGAGGGGAGAATTCGAGAGATAAAGTGACACCATAAGACGAAACAACATTAGAATAATTGGGATTCCAGAAGAAGAGGAAACAGAGAGGGGAGCAGAAGGTATATTGGAGAGAATTATTGGAGAGAATTTCCCCAATATGGCAAAGGGAACAAGCATCAAAATCCAGGAGGTTCAGAGAACCCCCCTCAAAATCAATAAGAATAGGTCCACACCCCATCAACTAAGAGTAAAATTTACAAGTCTTAGTGACAAAGAAAAGATCCTGAAAGCAGCCCGGGAAAAGAAGTCTGTAACGTACAATGGTAAAAATATTCGATTGGCAGCAGACTTATCCACAGAGACCTGGCAGGCCAGAAAGAGCTGGCATGATATATTCAGAGTACTAAATGAGAAAAACATGCAGCCAAGAATACTATATCCAGCTAGGCTATCATTGAAAATAGACGGAGAGATTAAAAGCTTCCAGGACAAACAAAAACTGAAAGAATTTGCAAATACCAAACCCGCTCTACAGGAAATATTGAAAGGGGTCCTCTAAGCAAAGAGAGACCCTCAAAGTAGTAGATCAGAAAGAAACAGAGACAATATACAATAACAGTCACCTTACAGGTAATACAATGGCACTAAATTCATATCTCTCAATACTTACCCTGAATGTTAATGGGCTAAATGCCCCAATCAAAAGACACAGGGTATCAGAATGGATAAAAAAACAAAACCCATCTATATGTTGCCTACAAGAAACTCATCTTACACCCGAAGACACCTCCAGGTTTAAAGTGAGGGGGTGGAAAACTTCCAAACTCATTTTATGAGGCCAGCATCACCTTGATCCCAAAACCAGACAAGGATCCCAACAAAAAAGAGAACTACAGACCAATATCCTTGATGAACACAGATGCAAAAATTCTCGCCAAAATACTAGCCAATAGGATTCAACAGTACGTTAAAAGGATTATTCACCACGACCAAGTGGGATTTATTCCAGGGCTGCAAGGGTGGTTCAACATCCGCAAATCAATCAATGTGATACAACACATTAATAAAAGAAAGAACAAGAACCATATGATACTCTCCATAGATGCTGAAAAAGCATTTGACAAAGTACAGCATCCCTTCCTGAATAAAACTCTTCAAAGTGTAGGGATAGAGGGCACATACCTCAATATTATCAAAGCCATCTATGAAAAACCCACGGCAAATATCATTCTCAATGGAGAAAAACTGAAAGCTTTTCCGCTAAGGTCAGGAACACGGCAGGGATGTCCGTTATCACCACTGCTATTCAACATAGTACTAGAAGTCCTAGCCTCAGCAATCAGACAACAAAAGGAAATTAAAGGCATCCAAATCGGCAAAGAAGAAGTCAAACTATCTCTCTCCGCAGATGATATGATACTCTATGTGGAAAACCCAAAAGACTCCACTCCAAAACTGCTAGAACTTGTACAGGAATTCAGTAAAGTGTCAGGATATAAAATCAATGCACAGAAATCAGTTGCATTTCTCTACACCAACAACAAGACAGAAGAAAGAGAAATTAAGGAGTCCATCCCATTTACAATTGCACCCAAAACTATAAGATACCTAGGAATAAACCTAACCAAAGAGACTAAGAATCTATACTCAGAAAACTATAAAGTACTCATGAAAGAAATTGAGGAAGACACAAAGAAATGGAAAAATGTTCCATGCTCCTGGATTGGAAGAATAAATATTGTGAAAATGTCTATGCTACCTAAAGCAATCTACACATTTAATGCAATTCCTATCAAAGTACCATCCATTTTTTTCAAAGAAATGGAACAAATAATCCTCAAATTTATATGGAACCAGAAAAGACCTCGAATAGCCAAAGGAATATTGAAAAAGAAAGCCAAAGTTGGTGGCATCACAATTCCGGACTTCAAGCTCTATCACAAAGCTGTCATCATCAAGACAGCATGGTACTGGCACAAAAACAGACACATAGATCAATGGAACAGAATAGAGAGCCCAGAAATGGACCCTCAACTCTATGGTCAACTAATCTTCGACAAAGCAGGAAAGAATGTCCAATGGAACAAAGACAGCCTCTTCAATAAATGGTGTTGGGAAAATTGGACAGCCACATGCAGAAAAATGAAATTGGATCATTTCCTTACACCACACACGAAAATAGACTCAAAATGGATGAAGGATCTCAATGTGAGAAAGGAATCCATCCAAATCCTTGAGGAGAACACAGGCAGCAACCTCTTCGACCTCAGCCGCAGCAACATCTTCCTAGGAACATCACCAAAGGCAAGGGAAGCAAGGGCAAAAATGAACTTTTGGGATTTTATCAAGATCAAAAGCTTGTGCACAGCAAAGGAAACAGTGAACAAAACCAAAAGACAACTGACAGAATGGGAGAAGATATTTGAAAATGACATATCAGATAAAGGGCTAGTGTCCAACATCTATAAAGAACTTAGCAAACTCAACACCCAAAGAACAAATAATCCAATCAAGAAATGGGCAGAGGACATGAACAGACATTTCTGCAAAGAAGACATCCAGATGGCCAACAGACACATGAAAAAGTGCTCCATATCACTCGGCATCAGGGAAATACAAATCAAAACCACAATGAGATATCACCTCACACCAGTCAGAATGGCTAAAATTAACAAGTCAGGAAATGACAGATGCTGGTGAGGATGCGGAGAAAGGGGAACCCTCCTACACTGTTGGTGGGAATGCAAGCTGGTGCAACCACTCTGGAAAACAGCATGGAGTTTCCTCAAAATGTTGAAAATAGAACTACCCTATGACCCTGCAATTGCACTGCTGGGTATTTACCCTAAAGATACAAACGTAGTGATCCGAAGGGGCACGTGCACCCGAATGTTTATAGCAGCAATGTCTACAATAGCCAAACTATGGAAAGAACCTAGATGTCCATCTACAGACGAATGGATAAAGAAGATGTGGTATATATACACAATGGAATACTATGCAGCCATCAAAAGAAATGAAATCTTGCCATTTGCAATGACGTGGATGGAACTAGAGGGTATCATGCTTAGCGAAATAAGTCAATCGGAGAAAGACAACTATCATATGATCTCCCTGATATGAGGGAGAGGAGATGCAACATGGGGGGTTGAGGGGGTAGGAGAAGAGTAAATGAAACAAGATGGGATTGGGAGGGAGACAAACCATAAGTGACTCTTAATCTCACAAAACAAACTGAGGGTTGATGGGGGGAGGGGGTTGGGAGAGGGGGTGGGGTTATGGATATCGGGGAGGGTATGTGCTATGGTGAGTGTTGTGAAGTGTGTAAACCTGGCGATTCGCAGACCTGTACCCCTGGGGATAAAAATATATGTTTATAAAGCTGTAAAAAAAAAAAAAAAAAAAAAAGAAAGAAAGAAAGGATGAATCCCCAAGTTTTGTAGCAACATGGACCGGACTGGAAGAGATGATGCTGAGTGAAATAAGTCAAGCAGAGAGAGTCAATTATCATATGGTTTCACTTATTTGTGGATCATAACAAATAGCATGGAGGACAAGGGGAGATGGAGAGGAGAAGGGAGTTGAGGGAAATTGGAAGGGGAGGTGAACCATGAGAGACTATGGACTCTGAAAAACGATCTGAGAATTTTGAAGGGGTGGGGGGTGGGAGGTTGGGGGCACCAGGTGGTGGGTATTGTAGAGGGCACGGATTGCATGGAGCACTGGGTGTGGTGCAAAAATAATGAATACTGTTATGCTGAAAAAAATAAAAAAATTAAAAAAAATATATATATATATATACTTAAAATATTTTTAAATATATCAACGACTGGGCAAGAAAATAAATACTTAGGGGCCAAAGACTAAGTGAAAGCAAGAATCTTACAGAGATTACCAAAACATAAAACCAGCTTTTGCCTTAAGGGCATTTGCTAAAACAGGAGGAGCTGGGCTATGATATTCAAAGCCTGACAAGGCACAGGGGGAAAGGTGAAGAGCTCATGGCCAAGGAGAATGGGATACATCAAAAATCAGGGGCTGAGCCCAGACAGTTTGGGTTTTGCTGAAGCATATACAATTTTTAAGGGTGCTTTTAAGAAAAACAATACATTACAATGTGAAGTTGGTCCTGAACAAGGAAGGGGATCTAAGCTTCAATTTATTACCTTCACAGAGAAGTGTTCCCTCTGGCTTCCTACTACAAGGTTTTGGGAGAATTAAAAACATTAAAAATAAACCCTCAGGAGGCTTCCATGACAAACCATATTTTCTTGGTAAGTCATACTATCCAACTGGCCTCCTTTATGGTATGAAAGGTTAAGAAAAAATAAAAAAAAAACAGTCAATGCACAAAAAAGAACACTAGGGAAAAAATACCCACAGAGAGGTTTCCCAGATGAAATCTTGTTTTCCCTAAAAAAAAAATAAATAAATAAAAACAAATCACTATAATTCAGAAAAATAAAAGTTTAAAACTTGAGCTACAATATACAATATATTGTATATTATATATTATAATATATGATATTGTATATCATATAATATATTATATTATATATTTTATTATATATATTATATTATATTATATATATACAATATATAATATAGATGAACAACGGTATATTAAGTGAAATAAGCCAATCATAAAAGTATGCATACTGTATGACTCCATTTATGTGAGATACTTAACACAGTCAAATTCATAGAGACAGGGAGTACAACGGTGGTTGCCAGGGCCTGGCAGGAGGGGGAGATAGGGACTTACTCTTTTATGTATGCAAAACTTCAATTTCAAGAGATCAAAACAATTCTGGCAATGGACAATAATAACAGGTATACAAGAACATGAATGCAATTAGTGCCACGTAATTGTATACTTACAAGTGGCTACGATGGTAAATTTTATGTTATGGGCAATTTACCACAATCAAAATTTAGAAAAAGAAATTGAAACCAGGGAATAGTTCAAGATGGCAACATAGGGAAGTCCTGAACTCACTTGCTAGGATCTTACCCTTAACTCATCTCACAAGAGCGCCCAGGGTCTATGGCTAACACATGGGACAATTTTCTCTTGCAAAACCTAGTGCTTGGCCAAGGGATGATTACACATCAGGTCAATGAAAAACAAAACAAAACACATAAAAGCAGATAGGAAGGGCTAGGACATGATCTCACCATAACTCCTTCCAGCACAGCACCTACAACCAAGAGGGAACTCAAAACTTAGAGCTTCTAAGCTCTAAGTGGGTAGTGAAGGGTTTGAGCCCCATGTTAGGCACCCAAGCTTTTTAGACCTGCACCTGAAAGTCAAACCCTCAAAACATCTAATTTTGAAAACCAACAGGACCCTTGTCCTGAGACCTACAAGACAGTAGGGATCTGAGAAATGGTTCTTAAAGGGTCCATGTATTCAGACTCCTCTATACCAAGGGTCAGCTTAGAGGCAGCCAACGGTGTCCCCAAGGAAAGTGAAGGATGTTCACCTGGTTCTTTTAAAAGCTCAGCCTGAAGGACAGGCATCTAATTCAGCACACATGGAGGAAGCTGCTGGAGCACCCTCCAGGGATGGAGACCGACTGGGGCCATCTTTATACTCTTCCTTTGCTGGGCTCTAGAGAAGCAGTCTCTCTGGAAGGAGATTTTACACACGTCTGTTAACCCGATTTTGGTGGCTCCTTCTAAGAGGACACCCCTGTCTTGATCACCTGGGTCTGGAGCTTGTGTTCCTACTCCCATGAGACTGTAGCAATTACAATTCCCCAGAAAGATGCTCATACTCCTGTCTTGGGCCCCAATTTTTGCAGCTGCTGCCAGGGGACAATTACATACTGCCTAGGTCTAGCGGCTAATGAGGGTTATGCTCTCTCATGAGTCTGACGGGACAGTCGTCAGTGCAGAAAGCGTTTTCAAATAACTACTACACCCAGAGCACAGCAAGAGGCAACAGACCCAGGAGCTCATTCTTTCTGGGAAAGAGGCCTATTAGCTGACTATCATGGCTGCAAGCCCGAGGGTAGGCTTCTGAGCACACATCCAGAGGCTAACTGGAAGTAACCCTTCGTGGGTCTCTCCAAGGGTGGATGTGATCTTCGTGCCCTCCATCTGCCCCACTCCCAGAGTGCCGGTGCTCCTTAGAGGGGTGTGTTATGTTCGTGGGGCACCATGTTTTCATATCTGGGGTGACCATCTTGGCAGCTGTAGCCTGGGGAATGTCTCTTGATTACCTGGCTTTGGTGGCCAGGAGGGTTTGTGTTTTGGGGTCCCACGGAACTGTGGCAATTGAGGAGAAAGTTCTTGGCAGGCTACCAGCCCCAAGTCACTGCATAAGTAGTCAGAGGCATGCACCTGTTCTCTCCCTGAAGGTTTTGCTTGTCTTGGTGCATCAGCCTGAGGCAGGATTCAGGTGTGGCGCGTATCAAACAGCCTACAGAACTGTCCTCCGGGACTGTAGGCTGTGGACCCCAGGTTGGTGTTCTCCCTCTGACTTGCTCCAGCTCAATGGCATCTACCGGAAAAGAGTTTACACACTTGTCAGGGGGCCCCAATTTTGCACCTGCCACCCAGAAGACACCTGCAGCTTACCTGCCTCTGTTGGCCAGTGGGTTTACCTTAGAGTCCCATAGGTCTGGATATATTTGTATAATTTTAAAAGCTAGTGCCTGAGAGGCTGGCTTCCACTCAGCTTAAATCTAATGTTGACATCATTCCCTTTGGGACCCTGCCAGCTCTTGGCACAAACCTAACTACTGGGAGCTATTAAATATATAATAGACTGCTTGAACAGGCATAAAGTTTTGAGGGAAACCAAGTCCTATATCAGGGCTGACAACAAGATTCACCCCCTAGGGGCACCTGGGTGGTTCAGTCTTTAAGCTGCTGCCTTCGGCTCAGGTCATGATCCAGGGGTCCTGGGATCAAGCCTTGCACTGGGCTCCCTGCTTGATGGGAAGCCTGCTTCTCCCTTTCCCACTCCCTTTGCTTGTGTTCCCTCTCTCGCTGTGTCTCTCTCTATCAAATACATTTTAAAAATCTTAAAAAAAAAAAAAAAGATTCACCTCCTACATGAGGACACTCCTTCAAGACTAGAAGAAGTGGTTGTCTCATGTACTGTGTAGAAACCAACACAGACTCAAGAAAAATAAAGAAACAGAGGAATATGTTCCAAGCAGAAGAACAAGATAAAACCACCTCAGGGGGAAAAAAAAAAACTTAATAACATAGAGATAAATTATTTACCTGATAAAGAACACTCTACCTGACAAAGTTGTCCTTTAGAATTGAAGGACGAATAAAGAGTTTTTGAGACACACAAAGGCTGAAGGCATTCATTGTCACTAGACTGGCCTTAGAAGAAATGTTATAGGGACTTCTTGAGCCCAAAACAAAATGATGCTAAGTGGTAACAAGAAAATATGAAAGTATAAATCAAAGTGGTAAAGATAAATGTATACTTCATTTCAGAATATTCAAGTGTTGTAATTGTGAAAGTGAATCACTGCTAAATCTAGTATGAAGGTTAAAAGACAAAAATAGTAAAAGTAACTATTAGCTGTAACAGTTGGTTAAAGGATATACAAGGTAAAAATGTAAATTGTGACATCGAGAACAGGGGCAGGGAGGCTAAAATTACAGAGCTTTAGTATGCATTAGAATTTAAGTTGCTATGAGCTTAAAACAGATGACTTTTAATGTAAGATGTTTTATTTAAGCCTCCTGATAACCACAAAGTAAACACTGATGATAGACACACAAGAGATAAAGAAGAAATCTAAGCATACCACTACAGAAAGTCATCAAATCACAAAGAAAGAGACAAAGAGAAGATGAAAGGAACAAAGGAATTATAAACAGCCAGAAAACAATGAAAGAAAATGGCAATAGGAAGTCCATACCTATCATTAATTACTTTAAGTGTTAATGTACTAAATGCTCCAATTCATAGACATAGCTGCTGAATGCATGTAAAAACAAGACCCAGTTCCATGCTACCTACAAGAGACCCACTTTGGCTTGAAGAACACATATAGACCCACAGTGACGAGCTAGAAAAAGACATTCCATGCACATGGAAACCAAAAGAAAGCAGAGATACCTATACTTATATTGGAAAAAACAGACGTTAAGCAAAGGACTATACTAAAAGACAAAGAAGGTCATTATGTAATGAAGAACAGTTATAATGCAATGAGAGGGCATAGCATTTGTAAATGTCTATGTTCCCAACATAGGAACACCTAAATTTATAAAAGTAAATATTAACACTCCTTAAAGGAGAAGTAGACAGTAACACAATAATAGTAGCGGACATTAATACCCAGCTTTTCACAATGGATATGTCTGCCATCCAGACAAAAAAATTAACAGAAAACACATTGGACTTAAGCTACATGTTAAACCAGATGGACTGAACAGACATTTACATGTTACTTTCAACAGCAGCAGAATATGTTCTTCTCAAGTGCACATGAAACACCCTCTAGGATATATCATATGTTGTTATAAAACCAGTATTAGTAAAACTGGGTATTTATGCTAAAGATACAAATGTAGTTATTCGAAGGGGCATGTGCACCCGAACGTTTATAGCAGCAATGTCCACAATAGCCATACTATGGAAAGAACCTAGATGTCCATCAACAGATGAATGGATAAAGAAGATGTCACACACACACACACACACACACACACACACCGGAATACTATGGAGTCATCAAAACCCCAAAATCTTGCCATTTGCAACAATGTGGTTGGAACTAGAGGGTATTATGCTAAAGGAAATAAGTCAATCAGAGAAAGACAATTACCATATCATTTCTCTGATTTGAGGAATTTGAGAAGCAGGGTGGGGGTTCTTGGGGGGAAGAGAGGGAAAAATGAAACAAGATGGGATCAGGAGGGACACAAACCATAAGAGACTCTTAATCTCAGGAAACAAACTGAGGGCTGCTGGTTGGGTGGGGAGGGATAGGGTGGTTGGGTTATAGACATTGGCGAGGGTATGTGCTATGGTGAGTGCTGTGAATTGTGTTAAGACTAATGATTCACAGATCTGTACCCTGAAACAAATAATACATTTTATGTTAATAAAAAAAGTGTTAATAAATTTAAGAGGATTAAAAACACATCAAGCCTCTTTTCTGACCACAATTGTAGAAAAGTAGAAATTGATTACATGGAGAAAATTGGAAAATTCACAAATATGTGGAAAATATACAACATGCTACTTGAACAGCCAAAGGGTCAAAAATTAACAGGGGAAAAAATCTTGAAACAAATGTAAATGGAAATATAACCTACAAAACTTATTTAATACAACAAAAGCTGTTCTAAGCAAGTTTACATGGTAAGTGTTAGCACTAAGAAAAAAAAGAGCTCCAGCAAATAATGCAAGTCTGAAACTCAAAGAACTAAAAAAAGAAGCCCCAAGTTAGTAGCAGAAAGGGAATAAACAAAGATCATAGTGGAAATAAGTGAAATACAGTCTGAAAGACAATTGAAAAGATCAATCAATGAGAGAGATGGTGTATTCCTGGTTTTTTGGTATTTTTGTTTTTTGGTTTTGAAAAGATAAATGCAGGGGCCTGGGTGGCTCAGTTAAATGGTTGCCTTTGGCTCAGGTCGTGTTTCTGGGGTCCTGGGATCGAGTCCCACATTGGGTTCCCTGCTTAGTGTAGAGCCTGCTTCTCTCTCTCCCTCTGCATGCTGCTCTGTTTACTTGTGATCTATCTCTCTGTCAAATAAATAAATAAATAAAATCTTAAAAAAAAAAAAAAAGAAAAGATAAATGCAATAGGAAAACCTTTGGATAGACCTTACAAGAAAAAAGAGTGAATTCAAATAAATTACAAATAGAGAGAAGGCATTACAGTCAATACCACAGCAATATAAGAGATATAAAAGCCTATTATGAACAATTATTACCAACAATTTGGAAACCTAGAAGAAATAGATAATTTCCTGTAAACGTAAAACATACCAAGACTGAACCATGAATAAACAGAAAATCTGAACAAAGCAATTACTACAAAGAAGATTGAATCAGCAATCAAGAACCTTCCAAAAGAGAAAAGTCAAAGACCATATGGCTTCACTGGTGAATTCTACCAAATATTTAAAGAATAATTAATTCTAATCCTTGTCAAACTCTTCCAAAAAAATAAAAGAGAAGGGAACACTTCCAAACTCATTTTATGAGGCCAGCATTACCCTCATACCAAAACCATACAAGGTTATTAAAAGAAAAGAAAATTATAGGCCAATACTTTTGTTGAACATAGATGCAAAAATCCTCAATAAAACATTAGCAAACCAAATTCAACAATACATTAAAACATTAAAAAAGGGATGCCTTAGGCCATCTGGGTGGCTCAGTCAGTTAAGCATCCGCCTTAAGCTCAGGTCCTGATCCCAGGGCCCTGGGATAGAGCCCCGCATTGGGTTCCTTGTTCAGCAGGGAGCCTGCTTCTCTCTCTGCCTGCCACTCCCCCTGCTTGTGCAATCTCTCTTTCTGACAAATTAATAAACAAAATCTAAAAAAGTGGAGGGGGGGCTGGGTGTCTCAGTTGCTTGAACATCTGGCTCTTGTTTTTCACTCAGGTCATGATCTCTGTGTTGTGAGATGAGCCCTGTATCAGGCTCTACCCTTGGCAGGGGAAAGGAGGTCTGCTTGGTGACTCTCTCCCTCTGTGCCTCCCCCTTCTCTTTCTCTAAAATAAATAAATCTCTAAAAAAGGACATTAAAAGTGTCATACACCATGATTAAGTGTGATTTATTCCAAGGATTCAAGGATGGTTCAACATTCACAAATTTTCCCAAATACCACATTAATAAAACAGAGGATAAAACTCATAATCATTAAGAGATGCAGAAAAAAATTATTAACATTAATATCCATTCACGATAATAACTCTTAAAAAGTCAGTACAGATAAACCTACCTCCACATAGTAAAAACTATATATGACAAGCCCGTAGCTCATATCGTACTGAACAGTGAAGAGCCAAAAGCTGTTCCTCTAATATCAGGGAGAAGACAAAAATGCCCATTCTCACCATTTTTGCTCAGTATAGTACTGGAAGCCTAGCCAGAGCAATTAGGCAAGAAAAAGAAATCAAAGACAGTTAAATTGAAACAGAAATAAAACTGTACTATTTGCAGATGACATGGTATTCTATATGGAAACCCTAGACTCCACCAAAAAAATGTTAAAACTAATAAATGAATTTATTAAAGTTGCAGTTTTCAAAATCAATATACTAAAAATCAGTTGTGCTGTTATATTCTAAAAACAAGCTATCAGAACAAGAAAGTAAATAAAGATTCCCATTTACAATTGCATCAAAAAAAGGAATATTTCACAATAAAATTAACAAAGAAGGTGAAAGATCTGTCCATGGAAAATCATAAAACATTGATGAAAGAAAACAAGGAAGACACACATAAATGGAAAGATACTCCATGGTCATGGATTAGAAGAATTAATATTGTCAGAATGTCCATACTACCCAATGTGTCACCTGCAGACTTAATGAAATCTTTATCAAAACTCTGATGATGGGGCGCCTGGTGGCTCAGAGGGTTAAACCTCTGCCTTCAACTCAGGTCATGATCTCAGGGTCCTGGGATCGAGCTCCGCATCAGGCTCTCTGCTCAGTGGGGAGCCTGCTTCCCCCCCTCCCCGCCTGCCTTTCTGCCTACTTGTGATCTCTCTTTCTCTGTTGAATAAATAAATAACATCTTTAAAAAATTCTGATGGTATTGTTCATATAAGACAGAATCCTAAAATTGTTATGAAATCACAGCATACCCCAAATATCCAAAATAATCTTAAGAAAAAAGAACAAAGTTGGAAGCATCACGTTCCCTTCTTTCAAGCTATATTATAAAACTAAAACTATAGTCATCAAAATAGCATGGTATTGACATAAAGAAGTGACACAAATCAATGGAACAGAATAGAGAGCCCAAAAAAAAAACTTATATATTCATTTACAACAAAGGAGCCAAGAATATGCAGTGAGGAAGTAATAATCTTTTTAATAAGTGGTGTTGGGAAAACTGGACAGCCACACACAAAAGAATGAAACTGGAGTACAGTCTTACAGCATATACAAAAACCAAATAGAATGGAATAAAGGTTTGGACATAAAATTTGAAACCATAAAACTTCCAAAAGGAAACATCAGAGGTTAGTTCCTTAACTTTGGTTTTGGCAATTATTTTTGTTTTTTTGCTATTTTGTTCTAGCTATTTTTGCTATAACACCCAAAGCAAAAGCAAAAAGGCAAAAATAAATAAGACCACAACATACTATGAAGCTTCTTTGCAGCAAAGAAAACCATCAACAAATTGAACAAGCAACCTATGGAATGGGAGAACATATTTACAAGCTATATATATATCTGACAATGTGTTAATATCCAAAACATATAAGAAACTCTTATAATTCAATAACAAAAAGCAAACAATCAGATTTAAAAATTCATGGAGAAGCTGAAAATACAATTTTCTGCACTGGGTGTTATATGCAACTAATGAATCGTTGAACACGACATCAAAAAGTATTGATGTATTATATGTCGGTGAATAGAACATACTTTAAAAAAAATTCCAAAAACAATATACAGATGTTCAATACATACATGCAAAAATGCCTGACATCAGGAATTATTAGGCAAATACAATTCAAAACCACAGTGACACATCACTTCACACCTGTTAGAATGGTTATCGACAAAAAGACAATAGATAACAAATGTTGGTTGGCAAGGATGTGGAGAATAGGGAAACCCTTGTGCACTGTTGGTAGGAATATAAATTGGTGCGGCCACTATGAAAAACAGTAAGGATGTTTCCCAAAATATTTAAAATAGGACTACCATGTAATCCAGTATGGATCTAGCATTTGTACCCAGACCTCACTCCTGGGTATATAGACAAAGGAATTGAAAATGGGATATTAAAGACATATCTGAACCCCCATGTTCATTTTGGAATTATTTATAATTGCCAAGATACATAAACCCCCTACATATGTCCATCAAACAGCTGAATGGATAAAGAAGTAGCAATATACACAGCTTTTTTGCTAGTATGTGTGTGTGTGTGTGTGTGTGTAATGGAGTATTATTCAGCCACAAGAAAGAAGGAAATCCTGCCATTTGCAACAACATGGATGCATCCTAAGGGCATTATGCTAAATAAAATAAGCCAGACACAGATAAATGATAGAGCCCAACATGATTGTCACTTACAAATGGAAACTTAAAAAAAATGTCAAACTCTTAAAGACAGGTATATAAAAGTGGTTTGCCAGGGGCTGGGGGTGTGGCAGAAACAGAGAGAAGTTTGTAAAAGATATGAAATTTCAGCTATGAAGATGAATAAGTTCTGAGAATCTAATGTAAAACATGGTGGCTAGAGCTGATTACACTGAATTATATAATTTTAATTTGCAAAAAAAGTAGAACTCACATGTTCTGACCAAAAAATAAAAAGGTAAATATGAGAAGTGATGCATGTATTGATTGACTAGATGGTGGGAATGCTTTCATAATGTATCTGTACATCAAATGCACACTTTACCTATCTTCCAGTTTTACTTGTCAATGGTATCTCAATAAAGTTGAGAAAAAGAAATTCTATTGAATAGAAAAAACTGAAAAAATTATAGCAACAGGCAACCACTTAGGTGGGTCTCAGAGACAAAAATGAAGCAGACCACGCAAGCTGTAGAGAAATACTGTCAACGTAAGTCTGTGTATGCAAAGGTAAAAGCATGACAAAAATTATATTATTTAGAAGGACAAATATTTGGTAGAATTACAAAGCAAGCCGTGGAATGATAAACGTATAATGCAGAATAGTATTACTTATGATGGGACCAAATAGAGAGTGGGGTAGGGAATGGACATGAAGGGTATCTGAAAGTCATACATATATTTGATACATTTTCATGCGTTTTCCTTAGGTTTTATTCAGTATTCAATCCAGAAAAGGTTGTTATAAAAGATATGAAAGCAGTTATGAAGAAACAAGTTAAGTATAATAACTAAAACTGGAGAAAGAAAGAAGAGGTGAGAGAGGGAGACTACTTGGACACGGGCTCAAATTCTCATCTCTTGTGCCAGTGAAGGAAGAGATATTCTCTAATCTGATACATTAAACATGGAGGAATAGAGACTATTGACGAGGCGATGACAAGTTCTAGAACCAAGCGGAGAAGGAGTTAAAAGTGATTATCTCAGAGGTATTGAACTAGGATGGAGAAATTGAGACAGGAGAATTTTCCTTTCATTGTGTATTTATTATTTTTTAAAGCATCTTCACACTTTAAATTGCATGTATCTAAGCACATATACAGACATTTACACACAGGGAATGCCTGTAAAGTTATATATATATATATCATATATTATATATATTATATATGATATATATATATAAATATATATATAAATATATATATATAAATATTTTATCATTGTTAAAAGTTCAAAAGACAAGAAAGTATCTGCGAGTGCTTAAATTTAAAGTGAACTTACTACCTTACATATGGAATATTAACATTAAATCTTAAACTTTCAGGAATTGAATCTTTACCTGATAAAAGCTCCTGAAGATAGATTTTTCCCCCTATATCAACTCTCAGCCTACTGCACTCTTCTGTTTATCCTTCTTTTTTAAAAAAAAGTATTTTATTTATTTGAGAGAGACAGAGGTGGAGAAAGTCAGAGGAAGACGGAGAGAGAATCTCAAGCAGACTCCCTGTTGAGCACAAAGCTTACCCTGGGGCTTGATCTCAGGACCCAGAGATCATGACCTGAGCCGGAATCAAAAGTCAAATGCTTAACCGACTGAGCCGCCTAAGCGCCCTTCTGTTTATCCTTCTTGGCAGGAATCCCCTTTTTTCCTACCAGAAGGCCTCCCCTCAGCTCCCCACCTCCACATGACCAAAGCATAACAGTCCTTCAAGGCAGCATTAAATGTTAACATCATCTCCCTAGGCTTCCCTGCTACACGGCCACTTGGAGAAACATTCCCTCCTTCAAACTCCTCAAGTCCCTGTCTTCTTTTTTTTTTTTAGGTAATGTTGCACTTTCTATCCCCCAAATAAAAACCAAACTAAAACATATTTATGTAAATGTTTCATCTTGGTTAACAGATGCTAAACTACTTGGAAACTGTGATGATTGATTTTTTTGTGTCCACTTGGCTAACCATGATTTCTGGGTGTGTCTGTGACAGGGTTTCTAGAGGAGGTTAGTGTCTGAATCTGGGGCCTCGGTAAAGCAAGTGGCCCTCCCCAGGGTGTGTGCTCATCACCTACTCCACTGAGGTCCTGAATGGACCAAAGGTGGAGGAAGGAAGAACTCGGGCTATCTTTGCCTAACTGCGTCAAGTGGGGGACTGGTCTTCTGCACTGGGAATGGATTTTACACCTTCAGCACTCTGGTTCTCAGGTCCTTGGACTCTGGCTGAGCAACATCACTTCTTTCCTGGGTCATCAACCTCCAGATGGCAGATCTGGGACTCCTCAGTCTCCACAAACATAGGAGCCAATTCCTTATACTCTCTCTTTCTCTGAGCCAATTCTTATTCATGTCACTCCCTCTCCTTCTCCCTCACCTTCCCCCTCCCTCATGCCCTCCCCTTCTCTTTCCTCCTCCCTCACATCTTCCCCAACTCCCCCTTCTTCCCAGTCCCATCTCCCACCCCACTCCCCCCCCTCACTCTCTCCCTCTCCCCTACTCCTCTTCCTCCCTCCACTTCCGCCACTTCTTCCCAGACTCTCTCCCTCTCTCACTTCCTCCCTCTCCCTCCCTTACCGCTTTAATAGGAACCTTTCCAGAGGTAGGAGATGTTAAATGACTCTTTCCCTACCAGAAAAATTCAGGAAGGTTGAATAAATGAAGAAGAATGTTACCTGAGCAAAGCAGTCCATGGCCGGCCTTTCCTTGGATGACTAATCAGATTTCTATATGATTTTTCCTTTGGCAGCAATATCCAGTTTACTGTTTTTAAACAGTACTTACATTATAGATGAAAAAAAATGTACAACAGAGTTCTCTTTCTTTAGGATCATTTTAAGGTGGTATCCTACAAGTTCAGACAGGAATGCTTATATGTGAACAAACAAACAATATGGTCAGTAAAAGAAAATATGGGGCTGGCTATTTTCAAGAGAAAGAAAAATTATTTCTCATCTTTGAAAACAAGCTACAAAGAGAATTCCCAAATATCTGTTTCTTCAAGTGTCAAAAATACATTATGTAACACATTTTGATAATTCACATCCACATACAGATGTTGTCATATCTTCATTCTTAAAACAAAAAAAGAGAGTTTTCCTGCACATCTTCGTCCAGCCCTTATCACTGCTCCCCTGTGCCCAGCCAAAGAACTCTCCTCCAGAGAAAGTACAATGGCCTCTTCTCCCCTCTCTCTTCAGACTCCCCTCAGCACTTGCCCCACTCCTCCACAGGAACAGCCCTATCTCGTCACCAAGGACCCCAAGCTGCATGAAGACAGTGGTCACTTCTGGGTTGCCTCTTGCTTCTCTGACCAGTCAGCAGCCTTGGGCACAGCTGGTGACCCCCGACTCAGAGTGCACCTTCATTTTGCTTCTAGAACCATCCTCTCACTTAGCTGTTCTACAGAGCAGTCTCCTCTTTCTCACTGCCCCCCCAGCCTCCAACCTAGAGACCCTCAGAGCTCATCTAGATTTCTTCTTCATTCCCAGGAATACCCAGTGATCTACTGTCCCATCAGCTCTGGGGAAGGGAGAATTTTATACCGCTTTGCAAATGGTCTAATTTGGGGCTTTTGCTTTAGAGAGCGTACATCTGTTGGCAGGCCGCTGGAGAAGGAGAGTGAGGTGAGGGAGTCTCCCAGGGTCGCTCTTCCCTTAGACTGTAGACCACAGATCCAGCCGTGTGACTCTCTTCACACAGCTGCCCTCTGTGGGTTGTAGCAAGTGCTTCTCTCCCTCGTTCCTTTGGGTCTAAAGGATATTTTAACCCACGCTGCCATTAGCCTTAATCTAATACACATCCAGCCCACACTTTGCAAATACCCTACCTTTAATACTTCCTGTATTATTCTGCACAATCTTCACGTTACCCAGTTTGGCCATGCTAGAGTGCTGACTGAGTCATCTATGTGGGGCTACCGGTACTTCTTTTTCAGTGCTGTATAATATTTCCCTCTAGGCAGACTCCAAAATTAATAATGAGTAATGCTTAACCATTAATTGTTAATGTTAAGGAACATTTTGTTTTCCTTTTGTTTTTCAAGTGTGAATAATGCTGCTGAGTTATTCTTGGATATTATTCCCATACACATGCAAAGTTTTCTCTAAGATTTGCATCTGATAGTTGAATTGCTAGACTATAGGATATATATAATCATCTTTCAAGATTAGTGATTCCAACTGCCTTTCAAGTAGTTGTGACTACTTCCCATTCCACCTGCAAAGTAACAGATTTCATATTATAGCTCAGCAAGGTCACCAATACCAAAACTGGGAGACTTGCAGTTTTGTTGAATATTTGATTTCAGAATGAAGTCTCATTATAGTTTTAATCTATATTTCCTTATTTTATAAATGCGATTAGGCAATTTTTTATACCTACATTGACTATTTGACTTTTCATCTCCTAAGAATAGCCTTTTATATTCTTAGCTCACTTTCTTGCGGGGTTGTTTGCCTTTTAAAAAATTTACCATGAGAAATTATTTACAAGTTCTAGATATGAGCCATTTGTCACTGACATCTGTGGCAAATATTTTCTCCGAGCTTTTGACTTGCCTTTTCACTCTCTTTATGGTACCTCTTGATGAAAAGAAGGGCTTACTTTTAATGTAGTTCATTCATCAAATTTTTTAATGTTTAGTGTTTTGAAAAATTGTTTACAATACCCTATCTACATGCCATCATGAAAATCTCATCCTATACTTGTCTTCTAAATTTTAATAGCCTTGCCTTTCACATCGTAATTGTTGATTCATCTGGATTAAAAAATAATAATAATAATTAAATATTCCATCTCTGGATGTAATCTCATCAAACTTTAAGTTCTGCATTGTCATCTCTGCTATATTTTAAGTTTTCATAAAAGCATGGGTCTGTTCCTCTGTTTTCTTCCATTGGCTAACTTATCTATGATTCTTAATAGCTCATGATAAATTGTAGGGGAAAAAAAACCCACTATTTTTCAGAATTAGTTCTTGGCACTTCATTTTTCAAATAAATTATAGAATCACTTTGTAGGTTTCACAAAAATCTTGTAGGTTTTTTGGTTGGAATTGAATTTAATCTGTGGGTCATGTTGCGGTAAGGTGGTATTTTTTATGATATTCCTTCTTTCTATTTATCAATGCTATCTGTCCATTTTAATATCTTTCATTAAGATTTATAATTTCTTATATCACAATAATATCTTACATATTTATTAGATTTATTCTCAGGATCCTTACCTTTTTATTACCTTTTTAAATTTTTTTCTAATATAAAATATATATGCATTACCATTTTGCTATTAAACTTAAATATGTCAAAATTGCAAAATATTATTTTATTAATTCAAATTATTTGTTTCCTATGTTTTGTTTTGCTTTGCTTTAGTTTCCTCTGAGGACAGTTACAACATCTGCAAATAATGGCAGTTTTTCTCCTCATTCTAATTTTAAACTTTTTTAAAGAAGATTTTATTTATTTATTTGAGAGAGAGCACAAGCAAGGGAGGGGCAGAGGAAGAGGGAGAAGTATTTTCCTCACTGAACAGGGAGCCTGACAGAGGACTTGACCCCATGATCCCAGGATCATGACCTGAGCCCAAGGCAGACGCTTAACCAACTGAGCCACCAAGGTGCCCCTAATTTTTAACTTTTTAAATGAGTTTTTTAAAAATGTTAAAACCAGGGGGAGGAGTCAAGATGGTGGAGAAGTAGCAGGCTGAGACTACTTCGGGTAGCGGGAGATCAGCTAAATAGCTTATCTAAAGATTGCAAACACCTACAAATCCAACGGGAGATTGAAGAGAAGAAGAACAGCAATTCCAGAAACAGAAAATCAACCACTTTCTGCAAGGTAGGACTGGCGGAGAAGTGAATCCAAAGCGACGGGAAGATAGACCGCGGGGGGAGGGGCCGGCTCCCGGCGAGCGGCGGAGCAACGGAGCAAAATCAGGACTTTTAAAAGTCTGTTCCGCTGAGGGACATCGCTCCAGAGGCTTAACTGGAAGCCCAGGCGGGGTCAGCGCAGCCTCAGGTCCCGCAGGGTCACAGAAGGATCGGGGGTGTCTGAGTGTCGCAGAGCTTACCGGTATTAGAACGGGGGAAGCCGGCTGCAGAGACAGAGCCGAGGAGTGACTCTCAGCTCGGGGTTGCCTTGAACCAGTCGCAGGCTCAGTCAGCTCGGAGCGTGGCCGGAGGCCAGGGTGGCGGGAGACATTGGGCGCTGTTCTCCGAGGGCGCACTGAGGAGTGGGGCCCCGGGCTCTCGGCTCCTCCGGGCCGGAGACCGGGAGGCCGCCATCTTCATTCCCGTCCTCCGGAACTCTACGGAAAGCGCTCAGGGAACAAAAGCTCCCGAAAGCGAACCCGAGCGGATGACTCAGCGCGGCCCCGGGTAAGGGCGGTGCAACTCCGCCTGGGGTAAAGACGCTTGAGAATCACTACAACAGGCCCCTCCCCCAGAAGATCAACGGGAAACCCAGCCAGGACCAAGTTCACCTACCAAGGAGAACGGCGGAATTCCAGAGGAGAAGAAAGCAAAGCACGGAACTCATGGCTTTCTCCCCATGATTTTTTAGCCTTGCAGTTAATTTAATTTTTTTTTTCTTTTTCAATTTTTTTTTCTTTTCTCTTCTTCTGCTGAATTTTTTTTAACTCTTACCGTTTTCTTTTTTTAACGTTTTTTAAATAGTTTATCTAATATATATATTTTTTTCCTCTTTTTATATTTTTTCTTTATCGGCTTTCTTTTTTTTAATAGTTTCTTTTTTTTTTTTTTCTTTCTTTCTGAACTCCTTTTTATCCCCTTTCTCCCGCCTCACAATTCGGGATCTCTTCTGATTTGGCTAAAGCATATTTTCCTGGGGTTGTTGCCACCCTTTTAGTATTTTACTTGCTCCTTCATAAACTCTTATCTGGACAAAATGACAAGGCGGAAAAATTCACAACAAAAAAAAGAACAAGAGGCAGTACCAAAGGCTAGGGACCTAATCAATACAGACATTGGTAATATGTCAGATATAGAGTTTAGAATGATGATTCTCAAGGTTCTAGCCGGGCTTGAAAAAGGCATGGAAGATATTAAAGCAACCCTCTCAGGAGATATAAAAGCCCTTTCTGGAGAAATAAAAGAACTAAAATCTAACCAAGTTGAAATCAAAAAAGCTATTAATGAGGTGCAATCAAAAATGGAGGCTCTCACTGCTAGGATAAATGAGGCAGAAGAAAGAATTAGCGATATAGAAGACCAAATGACAGAGAATAAAGAAGCTGAGCAAAAGAGGGACAAACAGCTACTGGACCACGAGGGGAGAATTCGAGAGATAAGTGACACCATAAGACGAAACAACATTAGAATAATTGGGATTCCAGAAGAAGAGGAAACAGAGAGGGGAGCAGAAGGTATATTGGAGAGAATTATTGGAGAGAATTTCCCCAATATGGCAAAGGGAACAAGCATCAAAATCCAGGAGGTTCAGAGAACCCCCCTCAAAATCAATAAGAATAGGTCCACACCCCGCCACCTAATAGTAAAATTGACAAGTCTTAGTGACAAAGAAAAGATTCTGAAAGCAGCCCGGGAAAAGAAGTCTGTAACGTACAATGGTAAAAATATTAGATTGGCAGCAGACTTATCTACAGAGACCTGGCAGGCCAGAAAGAGCTGGCATGATATATTCAGAGTACTAAATGAGAAAAACATGCAGCCAAGAATACTATATCCAGCTAGGCTATCATTGAAAATAGAAGGGGAGATTAAAAGCTTCCAGGACAAACAAAAACTGAAAGAATTTGCAAATACCAAACCAGCTCTACAGGAAATATTGAAAGGGGTCCTCTAAGCAAAGAGAGACCCTAAAAGTAGTAGATCAGAAAGAAACAGAGACAATATACAATAACAGTCACCTTACAAGCAATACAATGGCACTAAATTCATATCTCTCAATACTTACCCTGAATGTTAATGGGCTAAATGCCCCAATCAAAAGACACAGGGTATCAGAATGGATAAAAAAACAAAACCCATCTATATGTTGCCTACAAGAAACTCATCTTAAACCCGAAGACACCTCCAGGTTTAAAGTGAGGGGGTGGAAAAGAATTTACCATGCTAATGGACATCAGAAGAAAGCAGGAGTGGCAATCCTTATATCAGATCAATTAGATTTTAAGCCAAAGACTATAATAAGAGATGAGGAAGGACACTATATCATACTCAAAGGAACTGTCCAACAAGAAGATCTAACAATTTTAAATATCTATGCCCCTAACGTGGGAGCAGCCAACTATATAAACCAATTAATAACAAAATCAAAGACACACATCGACAAGAATACAATAATAGTAGGGGATTTTAACACTCCCCTCACTGAAATGGACAGATCATCCAAGCAAAAGATCAACAAGGAAATCAAGGCCTTAAATGACACACTGGACCAGATGGACATCACAGATCTATTCAGAACATTTCATCCCAAAGCAACAGAATACACATTCTTCTCTAGTGCACATCGAACATTCTCCAGAATAGATCACATTCTTGGTCCTAAATCAAGTCTCAACCAGTATCAAAAGATTGGGATCATTCCCTGCATATTTTCAGACCACAATGCTCTAAAGCTAGAACTCAATCACAAGAGGAAATTTGGAAAGAACCCAAATACATGGAGACTAAACAGCATCCTTCTAAAGAATGAATGGGTCAACCAGGAAATTAAAGAAGAATTGAAAAAAATTATGGAAACAAATGATAATGAAAACACAACGGTTCAGAATTTGTGGGACACAACAAAGGCAGTCCTGAGAGGAAAATATATAGCGGTACAAGCCTTTCTCAAGAAACAAGAAAGATCTCAGGTACACAACCTAACCCTACACCTAAAGGAGCTGGAGAAAGAACAAGAAAGAAACCCTAAACCCAGCAGGAGAAGAGAAATCATAAAGATCAGAGCAGAAATCAATGAAATAGAAACCAAAAAAACAATAGAACAAATCAACGAAACTAGGAGCTGGTTCTTTGAAAGAATTAATAAGATTGATAAACCCCTGGCCAGACTTATCAAAAAGAAAAGAGAAAGGACCCAAATAAATAAAATCATGAATGAAAGAGGAGAGATCACAACGAACACCAAAGAAATACAGACAATTATAAGAACATACTATGAGCAACTCTACGCCAACAAATTTGACAATCTGGAAGAAATGGATGCATTCCTAGAGACATATAAACTACCACAACTGAACCAGGAAGAAATAGAAAGCCTGAACAGACCCATAACCAGTAAGGAGATTGAAACAGTCATCAAAAATCTCCAAACAAACAAAAGCCCAGGGCCAGACGGCTTCCCGGGGGAATTCTACCAAACATTTAAAGAAGAACTCATTCCTATTCTCCTGAAACTGTTCCAAAAAATAGAAATAGAAGGAAAACTTCCAAACTCATTTTATGAGGCCAGCATCACCTTGATCCCAAAACCAGACAAGGATCCCAACAAAAAAGAGAACTACAGACCAATATCCTTGATGAACACAGATGCAAAAATTCTTGCCAAAATACTAGCCAATAGGATTCAACAGTACATTAAAAGGATTATTCACCACGACCAAGTGGGATTTATTCCAGGGCTGCAAGGCTGGTTCAACATCCGCAAATCAATCAATGTGATACAACACATTAATAAAAGAAAGAACAAGAACCATATGATACTCTCCATAGATGCTGAAAAAGCATTTGACAAAGTACAGCATCCCTTCCTGATCAAAACTCTTCAAAGTGTAGGGATAGACGGCACATACCTCAATATTATCAAAGCCATCTATGAAAAACCCACCGCAAATATCATTCTCAATGGAGAAAAACTGAAAGCTTTTCCGCTAAGGTCAGGAACACGGCAGGGATGTCCGTTATCACCACTGCTATTCAACATAGTACTAGAAGTCCTAGCCTCAGCAATCAGACAACAAAAGGAAATTAAAGGCATCCAAATCGGCAAAGAAGAAGTCAACTATCACTCTCCGCAGATGATATGATACTCTATGTGGAAAACCCAAAAGACTCCACTCCAAAACTGCTAGAACTTGTACAGGAATTCAGTAAAGTGTCAGGATATAAAATCAATGCACAGAAATCAGTTGCATTTCTCTACACCAACAACAAGACAGAAGAAAGAGAAATTAAGGAGTCCATCCCATTTACAATTGCACCCAAAACTATAAGATACCTAGGAATAAACCTAACCAAAGAGACTAAGAATCTATACTCAGAAAACTATAAAGTACTCATGAAAGAAATTGAGGAAGACACAAAGAAATGGAAAAATGTTCCATGCTCCTGGATTGGAAGAATAAATATTGTGAAAATGTCTATGCTACCTAAAGCAATCTACACATTTAATGCAATTCCTATCAAAGTACCATCCATTTTTTTCAAAGAAATGGAACAAATAATCCTAAAATTTATATGGAACCAGAAAAGACCTCGAATAGCCAAAGGAATATTGAAAAAGAAAGCCAAAGTTGGTGGCATCACAATTCCGGACTTCAAGCTCTATTACAAAGCTGTCATCATCAAGACAGCATGGTACTGGCACAAAAACAGACACATAGATCAATGGAACAGAATAGAGAGCCCAGAAATGGACCCTCAACTCTATGGTCAACTCATCTTCGACAAAGCAGGAAAGAATGTCCAATGGAACAAAGACAGCCTCTTCAATAAATGGTGTTGGGAAAATTGGACAGCCACATGCAGAAAAATGAAATTGGATCATTTCCTTACACCACACACGAAAATAGACTCAAAATGGATGAAGGACCTCAATGTGAGAAAGGAATCCATCCAAATCCTCGAGGAGAACACAGGCAGCAACCTCTTCGACGTCAGCCGCAGCAACATCTTCCTAGGAACATCACCAAAGGCAAGGGAAGCAAGGGCAAAAATGAACTTTTGGGATTTTATCAAGATCAAAAGCTTTTGCACAGCAAAGGAAACAGTTAACAAAACCAAAAGACAACTGACAGAATGGGAGAAGATATTTGCAATTGACATATCAGATAAAGGGCTAGTGTCCAACATCTATAAAGAACTTAGCAAACTCAACACCCAAAGAACAAATAATCCAATCAAGAAATGGGCAGAGGACATGAACAGACATTTCTGCCAAGAAGACATCCAGATGGCCAACAGACACATGAAAAAGTGCTCCATATCACTCGGCATCAGGGAAATACAAATCAAAACCACCATGAGATATCACCTCACACCAGTCAGAATGGCTAAAATTAACAAGTCAGGAAATGACAGATGCTGGTGAGGATGCGGAGAAAGGGGAACCCTCCTACACTGTTGGTGGGAATGCAAGCTGGTGCAACCACTCTGGAAAACAGCATGGAGGTTCCTCAAAATGTTGAAAATAGAACTACCCTATGACCCAGCAATTGCACTGCTGGGTATTTACCCTAAAGATACAAACGTAGTGATCGGAAGGGGCACATGCACCCGAATGTTTATAGCAGCAATGTCTACAATAGCCAAACTATGGAAAGAACCTAGATGTCCATCAACAGACGAATGGATAAAGAAGATGTGGTATATATACACAATGGAATACTATGCAGCCATCAAAAGAAATGAAATCTTGCCATTTGCGATGACGTGGAAGGAACTAGAGGGTATCATGCTTAGCGAAATAAGTCAATCGGAGAAAGACAACTATCATATGATCTCCCTGATATGAGGGAGACGAGATGCAACATGGGGGTTTGAGGGGGTAGGAGAAGAGTAAATGAAACAAGATGGGATTGGGAGGGAGACAAACCATAAGTGACGCTTAATCTCACAAAACAAACTGAGGGTTGATGGGGGGAGGGGGTTGGGAGAGGGGGTGGGGTTATGGATATTGGGGAGGGTATGTGCTATGGTGAGTGTTGTGAAGTGTGTAAACCTGGCGATTCGCAGACCTGTACCCCTGGGGATAAAAATATATGTTTATAAAGCTGTAAAAAAAAAAAAGAGAAAGAAAGATGAATACCCAAGTTTTGTAGCAACATGGACGGGACTGGAAGAGATTATGCTGAGTGAAATAAGTCAAGCAGAGAGAGTCAATTATCATATGGTTTCACTTATTTGTGGAGCATAACAAATAGCATGGAGGACAAGGGGAGATGGAGAGGAGAAGGGAGTTGAGGGAAATTGGAAGGGGAGGTGAACCATGAGAGACTATGGACTCTGAAAAACGATCTGAGAATTTTGAAGGGGTGGGGGGTGGGAGGTTGGGGGCACCAGGTGGTGGGTATTGTAGAGGGCACAGATTGCATGGAGCACTGGGTGTGGTGCAAAAATAATGAATACTGTTATGCTGAAAAAATAAAAAAAATTAAAAAATAAATGTTAAAACCATTTTTACGCTGTTAAGTAAAAGAGATAACATTGGGCACTCTTGACCTTCTTCCTGCACTTTAAAAGAACATTTTTAACGTTTCACCACTGAATGCAATTAAATTGTGTTTAAAAATTCTAAAATGAATATCTTTAATCAATTTGTTCTCAGTTGCTTTTTTTTAAATCATTAATTAATGTTGATTTTATCTTGTTCTTCCTTCATCTTTTGAAATCATCAGGCAGTTTTTCTCCTACCATATATGAATATGGTAAATTGTATTGATAAAGTATCTGAATTTGAGCTAGCATTGAATTCCTCATATAAACCCAGACTTGCTAATATTTTGTTGAGGATTTTTGAATCTGTGTTATTGAATGAGATTGGTCTGTAAGGTTTGTTTTTTTTTAATGGTTTCTTTTCTGGTTTTGAAATCAGTCTCAGAAATAAATGTTTTTCTGTTACCTATTCTTTAAAGAATTTGAAAATGAATAAAATTATCTGTCTTTTCATTTTTTTAAAGATTTTATTTATTTATTTGAACGAGAGAGGACGAGAGAGAGAGCATGTGTAAGAGTGGGGAAGGGAAAAAGGAGGGGAAGAAGCAGACTCCCCACTGAGTAGGGAGCCTGATGTGGAGCTCGAACCCAGGATTCAAAGATTATGACCTGAGCCAAAGGCAGATGCTTAACCACTGAGCCACCCAGTCATCCCAGAATTATTTGTCTTTTCTTTATGCAGGAAGATTTTTTTGTTGCTTTTACTACTGAATAATTTATTTGCATGCACACATTTTATTTAGTCTTAACTTATTTTGTTAATTCTCCATTAAGAACTTTCCCATTTTACCCACACTTCCTATTTTTGGCACATATATCTGCATGGTATTATTTATTTTTAACCTCTTCTACATCTGTCCTTAGGGCTCTTTTCTTTTTTTCTTTTTTTTAAATTTCTACTACTGGTCATTGTAACTCCTATCTTTTATTTTTCTTTTTTCTTTTCTTCTTCTTCTTTTTTTTTTTTTTTTGCATCAGTCTTGTTGGGCATTTGTCTGCTTTATTGGACTTTGAGAGGAACCCAATTACAGCTGTGTAAGCATATCTATTTTATCCTTATTTTTAATTTTACTAATTTCTGCTTTTAATTTTACCATTTTATTTCTTTGGTCCTATCTTATATTGTTACATATCTCTATCCTCTTAAGGTGATCCCTTTGTACAATATATTTCAAACTTTTTTCTTTTCTAATATGAATATTTAAACTATATATTTCTAGTTACCATCCTGAAGAAATGCTACATTTTATAGGTAGGATTTTTCTAATCATTTTGTTCAGTGTTCCAGTTTCCAAAATGGTTTCTATTTTCAAATCATGAATAAATTTTTAAATATTTAGAGGTATTCAGATCTATATTTTTAAAGTTCTTTCCTTATCACAGATATCTAAATTATGAGATGGTCAAATAATGCATTTTGTCTGGTAATGATTCTTTAATTTAAAAAAAATGCTCTATGCCCACCTGGAAGAAAATATAGTCACCAGTCATTGGATGCAGTCGTCCATCCATTTTTTTTTTCTCATATTCTTTATCCTTCCTACTTTTTGTTTGCTCAGTTGATTGATTACTGAGAAAGGTATGTTAAAATCTTTTGAACTAGGCTAATTTTATCACTTCCTCCTGGTAATTCAGTCAAGCGTCATTTTGAAGTTCTAAAACTATGCTATTGTATAAAAGTTTAAGAATTTTCGTGGTGAATTTAAACTTTAATCAATATAAGTAACTCTATCTAAAGTAATGCTTTTTGCTACAAATTCTCTCTTTTTTTTTTGGTATTTATATAGCAGGAGCACCTCTTTTCATTAGTAGTTTTCTGTATGTCTTTTTTTCCTATTTCTTTTTTACGTTTAAATGTATGGGAGCTTGAGGTTGTGACATGTGACTCTTGTCTGTAACTGGATTTTATTTTTTAAAGATTTCATTCATTTATTTGAGAGAGAGAGAGAAACATGGATAGCGAGAGAGAGCCTGAGCAGGAAGGAGAGGGAGAAGCAGGTTCTCCACTGAGCAGGGAGTCCAATATGGGACTCCTTCCCAGGACCCTGGGATCATGACCTGAGCCAAGGCAGGCAGAGGCTTAACCAACTGAGCCTCCCAGATGCCCCATGTAACTGGATTTTTTAAAACAAGTCTAATAATCATTGCCTTTTAACTGAAGAGTTATGCTCTTATACATTAATGTGATTTCAAATAGATTTCAAACAATTTTTACCCTTATTTTTGTTCTTAATATTTTTACTTATTTTTCTATGTTCTTTTCTTTCCCTTAATTTTCATCTGGATGGAATGTGTGTGTGGGGGGGTGTGATTGTGTTTTAGGGTTTTTGTTTTGTTTTTTCTAGTTTGGAAATTACACCCTTGACTTTTACTTTTTTTAGAGGTTACACTAGAAATTTTAATCAACTATTTATCTTAACCAAATATGTATTTTGCCTCCAGTACATTAGTTTTATGTTATCCTGCAACTGCAATGAAATTACTATTTTGTACATCAGTGTGTATGCTATTTCCTTACTTACCATTCTGTTTGCATCTGTACTTTCCTTCCATGATCCTATTTCTTTTCTCTGCAGTAAATTTCTTAAAGTCCTTAAATAAAGTCTGCTCTTGACAAACTGTTTTTATATTAAAATATCTTTACTTGCCTTATTTTTCTCTCAAGACTTTGAAGATAATATCTCATTCTTTTGTGGGTCCCACTGTCATCAGGAAAGTGTCAGCCATCAGTACATTCTTATCTCTTTGGGGAAAATCTGGTTTTTCTTACAAATGCATTTCAGATTCCTAAGATTTACTTTTCTGTATTTTCACATTAACCCACCAGAGTGGATTTCTTTACAACCGTTTATTGTGTGATCCATTAGTCTTCCTAAATCAAAAGACTATATTTTTCATCAATTATGGAAAATTTTCTGTCATGCTCTCTTCAGATATTTTTTCCATTTTTTATTATTCTACATCTCAACTTGTCTTTCATATATTCCATTGTTTCTTGTCTATGTTGTATTTTGAATTACTTTTGCTCCATATTCTAGTTTACTAATTCACTACTTTACTATTTAGCCAAGTCAATAAATTTTTATTTCAATAATTATGTTTTCCTCTCTAGTTTTTATATTTGGTTATCAAGTATGCTCTTTAAATAGTTCATTGTTCTTTTAATAAAGCATATTTTAATAGTTGTCATTCCATTAACATATGTATTGTGTTTTATAACTTTTTTTTAACTACGATATAAATATCTGTTTTATAAACAGTCTTGCACATCTGACTTTGTGTCCTGTTGTTTTCATTTGTTTGTTTTAGGCTTGTATTTTTAAGTCTTCTCTACACGCAGTGTGGGAAGCAAACTCACAACCCAGAGATCAAGAGTTTCATGCTCCACTGACTGAGCCAGCCATTTTTTTTTAAAGACTTTATTTGAGAGAGAGAGAGAGAGAGAGTATGAGCATGAGCAGAAGGTAGGGGCAGTGGGAGAGGGAGAACTAGGCTCCCCACTGAGCGGAAGACCAATGTGGGGCTCTCAATCCCAAGACTCTGAGATCATAACCTGAGCCGAAGGCAGACATTTAACCAACGGAGCCACCCAGGTACCCCAACCCCTGTTGTAATTAATGACTCCTTTTTATGATGGTTTGCTTCCTTATGTATTTTATAATTTTCTTATTGTAGCCCCTTTTCTGGAAGTTAATTTATTTGAAAACTCGAAGCCTATTTAAAGTAGTTTCCCTAGAGATAATTTTTCCTTATTTCTTCCAAAAACAGAGGCCATTCACAATCCCAAATGATTTCCGATTAAAATTCTGGTTAGAAGTAGAGTTTGTGATTAGAAATTCTTAGGCCACCCCACCCTTCCTCAGTTGCTGCCTTCCCTCCTGACCTAGGACCAAAAACAGAAAGCCTTCCCCACCATCTCCCTCTACTGGTCAGGTTTATATTTGCACCTATTGGGAGTGAAGCGCAGAATTCCTGTAAACTCAATTTTTGCAGATTTGTGTCCAGTTCACTGTGCATGCGGCACATTAAATCGAAAGCTTTAAGCGGTCAGCAATTTCAAGACGCACTCATAACACACACTGAATAAAGAGGTGGTTTACTTCTTTGAATTTCTATTTGATAATGCAATAATGACTCCCAAGATTTTCCTTTAAGCATACACAAACACATGCACACGCACACACATCATACTCTTTTTTGATGTTTTATCTAGAGAAGTTTTCTCTGAGTATTAATCCATCCTATTTCAGGGAACAGAAATCAGCTATTTGACTCTTTGTAATTTTAAAATCAGGATGTACAGTTTTAGTATTGCATTAAGATCAGGCTTATAACATCTTTGTGCATTTAAAAATTATCTTTTACCTGGGTGGCTCAGCCGGTTAAAGCCTCTGCCTTCGGCTCGGGTCATGATCCCAGGGTCCTGGGATGGAGCCCCGCGTCAGGCTCTCTGCTCGGCGGGGAGCCTGCTTTCTCCTCTCTCTCTCTGCCTGCCTCTCTGCCTACTTGTGATCTCTGTCTGTCAAATAAATAAAAAATAAAATCTTAAAAAAATTTTAAAATATATTTTTATGTTTTTCTGAGACATGATAAAATGAAAATAACAGTAGGTCTAGTGGTCATTCTCTTTCTGAGTTTGCTCTAATCTTGTTTTCACTTGGTTTGAATCTTTAATATAGAAAATGCAGGAATAACAAAATCTATTTTTTCCAATCTCATCTCATTAACAGGGCTGGTGATGGGCCCAGGATATTTGGTTATTCCAGCCTAGATGATATAAAGGATCCCTTTTGAGAGCTGTGGGGACTCAGAATTTAGAGAAATTCAGAGTTACAAGGTTGAACCAAACCAGAACAGAGTTGAATTCAAAAAGGCAAAATTAAATGGTGAAAGTCAGGATTAAGAAAAGAGAGATAAGAAGACTAGGAAGACAGAAAATGCTTCAGTTTGAAAGTAACTGGGTCCACTAAGTCAAATTCTCTGATCCAAGGCTGGTTAATAGGTATCAGACCTACTAAGATAGGTAAAAGGGTCAACTAGACTCAGAGCAGACCCAAATGATCTCTAAGGTTTTAAACAATCTATTGCTTAACTTTTGTTTTTAAGTTTTTATGAGACTGAGATAAAAAATGCTTTGACAGCCACATGAAAAGGAATGAAACTGGACCACAATTTGCATCATATACAAAAAAGTGAACTCAAAATGGATTGAAGACCTGAAATCACAAAACCCCTGGAAGCAAACATAGGCATTAAGCTCCTTGACATTAAGTCTCGGTGATTTTTTTTTTTTTAATCTAACTCTGAAAGTACAGGTGACAAAAGCGAAAATAAAGAAGTGTGACTATACCAAACTAAAAAGCTTCTGCAAAGCAAAGAAAATCATCAACAAGATGAAGAGGCAACCCGCTGAGTAGGAGAAAATACTTGCAAGTCATATATCTGATAAAGAATTAATATTCAAAATACGTAAAGAACTCGTAAGCCTCAATAAAAACTAAACATTAAAAATGGGCAGAAGATCTGGATATGCACTTTTCCAAGGAAGACACAGGAATGGCCAAAAAGCACATGGAAAAATGTTCAACATCACTAAACAACAGGGAAATGGAAATCAAAATGATAAGTAGATATCACCTCACACTTGTCAAAATGGCTATTACCAAAAAGACAAGAAATAACAAATGTTGGCAAGGAAGTGGATTAAAAGGAATACTTGCGCACTGTTGGTGGGAAAGCAAGTTGTTGCAACTGCTATGGAAAACAGTATGGAAGTTCCTTAAAATATTTTTAAAAATAGGGGTACCTGGGTGGCTCAATCGGTTAAGCGTCTGCCTTCAGCTCAGGTCATGATCCTGGGGTCCTAGGATCAAGCCCCATGTGGGGCTCCCTACTTAGTGGGGAGTCTGCTTTTCTCTCTCCCTCTGCCCTTCTCCCTACTTATGCTCACACTCTCTCTCTCTTTCAAATAAATAAATAAAATCTTTTAAAAAATTTAAAAAAATAGAACTACCTTATGATCCAGTGATTCCACTTCTGGGTATTTACCTAAAGAAAATGAAAACATGAACTTGGAAAGATATAGGCACTTCCATGTTCACTGCAGCATTATTTACAATAACCAAGATGTGAAAACAACCCAAGCATCCATCAGCAGATGAATGGATAAAGAGGACATGGGATATAACCATGATGGAATATTACTCAGCCATACACAATGAAATCTTGCCACTTGTGACAACATGGGTGGACCTTAAAGGCATTATAAAATAATAAGGCATCATTATAAAATAACTCAGAGAAAGACACATACCATATGATCTTACTTATATGTGGAATCTAAAAACAAACAACACGAAATGAGTTAATGAACACAGAGAACACATCGGTCGTTGCCAGGGTTTGGGCGATGGGAGGTGGACAGAACAGGTAGAGGTGGTCAAAAAGTACAAATTTCCAGTTATAAAATAAATAGGTCATGGGGAATGTACATGTAATGTACAATGTGCTGACTATAGTCATTAATATTATATTGTATATTTGAAAGTTGCTAAGACAGGTCTTAAAAAAGCCCTCATCATGAGAAAGAAAATTGTGACTATGTATAGTGGCAGAGATGTTAACTAGACTGATTATGATGATTTCACAATGTATACAAATATCCAGCCAGGATGTCGGTAGTCAATTGAAATCGATATTCATCTGCATTATAGCCTGGAGTTGATATTTCCGTTTTTGTTTTTTTTTTTAAGATTTTATTTATTTGACAGAAAGAGACAGACCGTGAGAGAGGCAACACAACAGGGGGAGTGGGAGAGGGAGAAGAGAGGGAGAAGCAGGCATTCCACTGAGAAGGGGGCCCGATGCGGGGCTCGATCCCAGGACCCTGGGATCATGACCAGAGACGAAGGCAGACACTTAATGACTGAGCCACCCAGGTGCCCCTGGAGGTGAAATTTCCTAATATTTTACGGAATATCTTGGTTTCTCTAGAACTGTCAATTCATTGCTGATAGGGATTTTTAGAAAGACATACTTTTTCGAAGATACATACAAAAATAGAAAGATAAACAGAAAAAAGGCAACCATTAGTAGGCAAGTAAGATACACTTTCATCTCAGATGTTTAGCTTCATCTATCAAACACGTTCTGGACACAATCTATGCTCACAAAAGGTTTGTAAGTAGTCATGCTTAATTAAGGAGGGGGAAGTCACTGGGATCCAAGTATAATACAAAAGAATTAAGATATGAATTTTATTTATTTTTATTTTTTTAAGATTTTATCTATTTATTTACCAGAGAGAGAGCACAAGCAGGGTGAGTGGCAGACAGAGGGAAAAGCAGGCTCCCTACTGAGCAGGGATCCCAATGTGAGACTCGATCCCAGGACCCTGGGATCATGACCCCGAGTGTTGGGCTGATGTTTAACCGACTGAGCTTTCCAGGTACCCCTGCATTTTATTCATTCTTAAATTAATGGAAATGTGTGGAAAGCAATATACTTTGTCTCTGAAAGATCCATTGCACAGATCAGAGAATGTAGCCACTTACGCATCCTGGGCTTTGTCTCCAGTCAGATCTGGATTGGTTTCTCGTGTTAGCTACTTAAGAGGTATTTGGTCCTGGGCAAGTTATTCAACCTCGCTGAGCCTCATGTTTTGTGTTGTACTTTTATTTTAAAAAACTTAATTTTTTTAAAGCAGTTTTAGCTCCCCAGCAAAACTGAGGGGAAACTACAGATTTCTCATATGCTGTCTTCTCCCAGAAATGCAGAGCCTTTCCCATTGTCAATACCCACCCCCACGCCGCCAAAGTGGGACGTCTGTTACAACTGATGAACGAACACTGACAGATCATCATTCAAAGTTCATAGTCTACATTAAGTCCCACTCTGAGTGTTGTACTTTCTGTGCGTTTAGACAAACATACAACGCCATGTAACCATCAATATGGTACCATACAGAGTATTATCACAACCCCTCAAAGATCTTCTGGGTTTGACCTACCCCCCTATTCTTCTCTCCCTCGTTCCCAACCCCTGGTAACCACTGAGCTTTTATTTTATTTCTTTTCTCCATAGTTCTGCCTTTCCCAGAAAGTTATTTAGTTGTAGTTGTACCTAAGTTGCCTTTTCTGATGGGCTTCTTTCACTTAGTAATATGTCTTTTCAAGGCTTGATAGCTCATTTCTTCCTAGCACCAAATTATTTTCCATTGTATGGATGCACTATTCTTCATTTATCCATTCACCTACTGAATGACAAGTTTTAACAAATGCGAATAAAGCTGTTTCAGATATCTCTGGGCAGGTTTTCATGTGGCATAAGTTTCCAACTCTTCTGGATAAATACCAAGATGTATGATGCCTGGATTGTATGCTGGGTATGTTTAGTTTCTTAAGAAACTGCCAAACTGTCCTCCAGAGATGTACCAGTTAGCATTCTCACCATCAGTAAATAAGAATCCTCTTGCTCTACATGTTCACCAACATTTGGTTTTATCAATGTTATGGCAAAAAGAGGTGCAGTAGTATTTCACTATTGTTTTAATTTACATTTTCCTGAGTATACATGATGTTGAACATCTTTTTATGTGCTTATATGCCATCTATATATCTTCAGTGAGATGTCCATTCAATCTTTTGTCCATTTTTTAAAATCAAGATGTTTGTTTTCTTGGTGTTGAATTTTGTTTTTGGTTCTTTTTTTTTTCTTTTCTTTTTTTCTTCTTTTCCTTTTTTTTCCTTTTTGATAACAGTCCTTTATCAGATAAGTCTTTTGCAAATATTTTCTCCCAATTTGTCTTCCATTCTCTTGACTGTTTTTTTGTGCAGCAGAAATTTTTGATTTTAATAAAGTCCAGCTCACCTTCCCCCCACACACACAAATCCTGCTTTTATTATATCAAAAAAGTCATTGCCAAACCCATGGTCATCTAGATTTTCCCTTGTATTATTTCCTAGGAAGTTTGAAGTGTGCATTTTGCATTTAGGTATGTGATCCATTTTGTGTTAAATTTTGTGAGAAGTGTAAGGTCTGTGTCTAGGTTTAAATTTTATGTTGGCTATTCAGTTGTTCCAGTATTATTTGTTAGAATGGATCTTTTTTTTTATTCCCCAACTTTGTGTTACCTTTACTTCATTTTCAAAGATTAGTCGTACATTTATGGGGCTCTATTTTTGGGCTTTCTTTCATGTTCCATTGATCTATTTGTTCATTCTTCCACCAATACCACATTATCTTGATCACTGTGCTTTATCCTAAGTCCCAAAGTCAGGTAGTGTCAGTTTTCCAATTGTGTTTTTTTCTTCTTCAATTTTGTGTTGGTTATTCTGGTTCCTTTGCCTCTCCATATAAACTTTGGAATCACTTCAACAATATCCACCAGATGACTTGCTTGACTTTTGATTGGGATTTCATTGAATCTGCAGATCAAGTTGGGAAGAACTGATCTCTGGCAATGCTGAGTCTTCTGTGAACATGGAATATCTCTGCATTTATTTAGGTTTTCTTTGATTTCTTTAATCAGAATTTTGTAGTTTTCCTGTCTTGATCTGGTACATATTTTATTATACTTAATATTTAATTTTTAGAGCATTAATGTAAATGGCTTTGTGATTTTATTTATTGTTTTAAAGATTTTTATTTATTTGAGAGAGAGAGTGAAAGATCGAGCACAAGAGGCGCCTGGGTGGCTCAGTGGGTTAAAGCCTCTGCCTTCAGCTCAGGTCATGATCCCGGGGTCCTGGGATGGAGCCCAGCATCGGGCTCTCTGCTCAGCAGGGAGCCTGCTTCTGCTTCCCCCTCTCTCTCTGCCTGCCTCTCTGCCTACTTGTGATCTTTGTCTGTCAAATAAATAAATAAAATCTTTAAAAAAAAAAAAAAAAGATCGACACAAGCCGGGTGGGGGCAAAGGGAGAAGCAGCCCCCGCAACCCGCACTGAGCAGGGAGCCTGAGGAGGGGCTCAATCCCAGGACCCTGAGATCAGGACTCATGACATGAGCCAAAGGCAGATGCCTAATGACTGAGCCACCCAGGTGTCCCGGCTTTGTAATTTTAATTGTAAATTCTACTTGTTCATTTGCTAGCTTCAGTTTTGACCATCCATAAAACTGTGTTGTTTTATAGAAGATTTTTGTAAAGAGTGCTATTCATACACGGAAATCACGCAACATATTGTGTGGCAAAAGTAAACCTTCAGTAAAAGTGGCTATATTATTAGCATTACTGTATTATTATTATTGTTAATATTACTCAATATTCGATGGACCTGCAGTTCTCAAGGAGTCAAAACAAATGAGGAGAACTAAGTTTTCCTGAGTTATGCCTGAGAATAAGGAAATGTAAATATTCTCAGCCCCCTGCTTTCTTGAAAAGGGATTTTACCTACTATCTCTTACATTGTTTACAGAGTATTTGCTTCATGCAGACGTATAATGTGTCCTCCCTTTCATATGTTAAGACCCTAACCCCAAGTGCCTATATTTAGCGATAACAGATTTTATTTTTTTTATTTTTTTGCGATAACAGATTTTAAGGAGGTAATTCAAGTTAAATAAGATCACAGGGATGAGTCCTTCATCTAATAGGACTGTTGTTGTCATAGTAAGAGGAAAAGAAAGCAAAACTGTAGACACAGAAAAGGTTATGTGAAGATAAAGCCAGAAGATTGATATTAGAAAGACAAAAAGAGAGGAGTCACTAGAAAATAACCCTCCTGGCACCTTGATTTGTGAGAAAATATACTGTTGGTTTTTTTGTTTTTGTTTTTTTTAAGGCACCCAGTCGATTTTTAGCTATGGTAGCTCAGCAGACTGATAGGTATTGTGGAACTGACCCTGATTCTAGAAGGGACAGAATCTTAAGGATGAATTTTCTGGCATGGTTCTGGGATTTCTGGAATGCCTGTTTAAGTTTATCCTGAATCACAAAAGCAGAGAATCACAGCCTTTCAACTAAGTCCCAGACTTGAGACAGTTTATAGAACCAGAACTCTTTGAATGAAAGGGAGGCTGGGACCCCTTGAGGAGGGACCCCTGTATTATTACCAATAAATATACATTGTTAATCTTTCTCCTAGCCTTCTTCAAAGGAATGCATGACCTTTTACCAGGGTAAATGCGCACTGGGCTAAAGGAAATAATCAAACCTTTCAGGAAATATTGGACCCTGGCTTTGAACCTATTCTAATCCAGACCTAAGAAGTCACTGTTGTTCAGAAGTCAGAGTCAGGGCCTAGGGAGGTTAGGTGATCAAGAGAGTTTTGGCTCAGGTCTGTCTCAGAGTGAACTCAAATGGGCCCCTGAACCCGCCTTGGTTATTTTCCCAGTTCTAGAACGCAAAATTGGAATAGTTATCCTCAGGAATTGGCAGAATTCCCACACCGGATCCTGATTTCTGGAGTAAACTCTGTGATGATGGCAAACCCCAAGTAGAAGCCATTGTGACCACCTCTACTTAGACAAACAGTAAACCAAAAGCCATTTGGCATTGTTGAAGGGATTGTAGAGACTAGTGCCACCATCAAGACTCGAAAGAAGGAGGGATGGTGGTTTCTACTGCATCCCTATTGGACTCATCTATATGGCCTGTGCCCAAGGCAGATGCACCTCAGAGAGAATGGCAGTGGATTGTTATAATTATATTATATATTACATGTATTATATATTATATTATTATAATTATATTACATTATATCATATATGTATTATATATTATATTATAATTATGTATTATACTGTATATTATTTTAATTATATATTATATGTATTATATTATATATTATATTATAAATGTTATATATTGTATTATATTATATATTATATTATTATAAATTATAGTATAACTGGTGATCCAATTGCAGATGTCATACCAAATGTGGTTTGATTGCTTGAGGAAATCAGCGCATCCTCTAGTACCTAGTATGCAGCTATCGATCTGGCAAATGTGTTTTGTTTTGTTTTGTTTTGTTTTTCCCCACATTTGTCAATAAGGACCATCAGAAGCAGTTTGCTTTCAGCTGACAAAGCCAGCAATACCTCTGTACTCTCTTACCTCAGGGATAGAGCAGCTCTCCAATTCTGCATTTACAATTTAGTTTGCAAGGATCTTGATTACCTTTCCCTTCCACAAGATACCACACTGGTCTGTTACACTGATGACATTATTTTGTAATTAGACCCCGTGAGCAGGAAGTAGCAATGACTCTAGGCTTACTGGTAAGACATTTATGTGCCAGCAGGTGGGAATACATTCAAAGAAATTCCGTGAAATGTTCAGGGGTCCCGTGGAATGAGGCATGCTGAATTTCCTTTCTAGGGAGAAAGGTAAGTTGCATCGAGTCCCTTCTACAACCAAAATAAGCACAATGCCTAATGGGCCTTTTTGGATTTTGGAAGTAACACAATCCTCATTTGGGTATGTTACACTGGCGCATTGGCTGAGTGACCCCAAAAAGCTGCTAGATTTGACTGGGACTCAAAATAAGAGAAGGCTTTGCAACAAGGCCAAGCTGCCATGGAAACCGCTCTGCCCCTTGGGCCACATGATCCAGCAGATCCAATGGTGCTTGAAGTTTCCGTGGGAGACAGGAATGCAGTTCGGAGCCTCTCAAAGGACCCCATAGGTAAATCACAGAGCAAGCCCTCAGGATTTTGGAGCAAGGCCCTGCCATCCTCTGCAGATAACTACTCTCCCGCTGAGAATACCAGCCATGATGACATGAGAGTTACAGAAATGAGAACTGTAATTATCAATTATCATTAGCATTTCCTCCCTATTTTGTTATGAATATTTGTGCATGTGTTTCAAATATATTTTCCATCTCTTATCCTCTTATCATGTGACATAAGATGTATTTACATATTGTAGCAGTTAATATTATTAACTTTACATCATAGTAATTAAGTTATGAAATATCAGGAAAAAACAGTAAATATCAACCAAGGAGTCTGTATCCTTTTCTGGGGAAAGAGACAGTGTGTTTTCAGTTGTATGTAGGATAGTTCTATCATGTTAGGACTCTTAGGACTTTGTAATTATCTTTCCATGGAGATTAAATCTGGTTCAAGGAGGTACTTATGGGTGTAAGTTGACACGAGGTGGACGCTTGGTGGTTACTGTGTCAACATGCAAGGTGTTTTGAATGAGTCTCACATTTAACTTGGTGAATTTGAGGTAAAGCAGGTTGTTCTCCATACTATGGGTGGGCTTCCTCGAGTCATCGGAAGCCCGAATTATGTAAAAAATATGGCCTCCGCAAGGGGAGATGGAGAGGAGAAGGGAGTTGAGGGAAATTGGAAGGGGAGGTGAACCATGAGAGACTATGGACTCTGAAAAACAATCTGAGGGGTTTGAAGGTGGAGGGGAGGTTGGGGGAACCAGGTGGTGGGTATTAGAGAGGGCTCGGATTGCATGGAGCACTGGGTGTGGTGCAAAAACAATGAATACTGTTATGCTGAAAAGAAATAAAAAATTAAAAAAAAAAAATATGGTCTCCCCCAGCAAGGCAGAATGGTCCAGGATACTGACTTTAGACTTCATTTGCACCTTTGAGTCTCCGAAATCTCTAGGCTGTTGCTTTCAGACTGGAACCCTACCGCTGGCTCTCCCATCTCAAGCCTATGGGCTCACAGTGCAGATTTGAACTTGCTCAGCCTGAGTAATCACATGAGCTCATTCCTTATAACGTATCATATAGATCATCTATTTCACTCTCTATATGTCACACGCACACATCCTATTGGTTTTGTTTCTTTGGATAATTCTAATACCCAATACCATACATTCTAAGCAAGGGGAAAATATTTATCTTGGCAAAATTAAATGCAGTAATATATATATATATATATATATATATATATATATATATATGTAAAATAAATAAAATAAGTATAATATAATTTAAATATATTATATTATATAAATAATATAAATATATTATAGTATAAAATATTATAATATAAATAATTATATGTATAATAAATATATAATAAATAAAATAAATAAATATATTTCATTTTGTTACCCTTTTTTAAGATTTTGTTTTATATATTTATTTTATGTATTTTGAGGGAGAGAGAGTGTGTGTGTGAGCAGGGGGAGGGGCAAAGGGAGAGGGAGAGTCCATGCTGAGTATGGAGCCTGATGAGAGGCTCAATCTCAAGACCCTGAGATCATGACCTGAGCTAAAACCAAGAGTCAAATGCTTAATCACACGAGCCACTGAGGCTTCCCTTTCATCACAGTCTTTAAGAAGCCCTTTAAATCTTAGAAAGTAGGATTTGAAGCCAAAGACTAAAGTTGGAAGCAGGATTCTCTCCTCATTATTATCTTGTGTGACTGGGGATGTTCACTTCACTTTACTCAGATTTACTTTCTAAAATGAAAATAATCATATTTACCTAAAAGTTCTCTTAAAAGAATTGAATATACTAAGACTATACACACACACACACACACACACACACATATCAGATTTTATATATAATATATACATGTAAAATATATATTATATATATACATACACAGATGTGTGTGTGTGTGTATATATATATATATATATATATATATATATATATAAAAGTTGAACCAAATGATATCACAATATTTTATGGTCAGAACAGCTGAATACTGGCAATTTTATTTTTGTCAATCTAAACTACACTTAAAGGAAACTATGACCCAAATTTCAGATCACACAAAACCAATGAGGCATAAAGGCTTTGTTACTGACATCACATCATGCCTGTCATTCTTTCATATTAATAAGCATGATGGGTATTGCTTCTTGAGCACTTTTTCGGTGCCAGATGCGGAAACTCACTATTTCAGTCAGTCCCCCAAACGACCTTATAAATCAGGGATGCTGGTCACCTTACCTTACCTTAACCACAGAAGAGGAACAAAGACATAAAACAAGTCCCCGGAAGGCCACAATCTGCAAATGGTCAAGTCCGAATCTTAAACCTGGGTAATCTGACACCATAATCAAAATTCTTAGTGATGATACCTCACTGCGTCTATGGCAAGTTCAGTTAGAAGGACAAAGACAACTTATTCGTAAAGGCCTACCTTCTGAGTCGTCAGTGAGTCCTCAGCCCAGTGTCCTGCTGCTTTTTCTGAACTGTGCCTAAAACTGAATCACACACAACCCTTCTCCCTTCTGCCTCGAACAATACACAAAGCGGCCTGCCTGCCATCCTTCCCCACCCCTTCTTCCCTCCGCATTGTGCAGGAGCTTTGGTACTCCTTTATACAATTGTAAAAAGTCTTTTTGGTTCCTTCACAATAGAGTGGCCTGTCCATTTTAAAATTTCATTAGGAAATACACTCCAAGGCGAGGATGTGATGAAGTCAGGTGATCTATAAATCCAGGGAGGCAGGGAAGGTTTGGGAAGAGAATGGGCACCACTTGCTCTAACAACGCGAAGAACAGGGTTTAGTGAGAATGGATGTCTAGAAGGGCCGCATAAAGAGACTCTCAGTGAAGGCTTAAAGCTCCCAGGGCTTCAGGAAGCTGTAATTCACGAGTTCAGTAACAAAGGCCATGAGGCTAAAGCTAAAAATAAGAAGAAAAGTAAAGTTCTTTGAGGAAAATTAAATCAAGTTCAAGGTTGTTGTCTTTTGGGGCTGGGGGTAGAGAGCGAGGATGGAGGGATCTATTTTCTTGTGTTTCTTGATAGCTGGAAGTCTTTCATGTAACAGGAGAATGTGAAAGGCAAGCATATTTTTATTTCACAAAGCCCTTCCTGATTGGTTACTGACTACAATTACAAAGGCTAAATGGAGACTAATTCTGCCATCTCTAGTCTAAACCAACTTAAAATCAATGGTCCACTGCAGATTCCCCCATGGGGGAAAACAAAGGCAAGAGAGACTGGCAAGGCGAAGTAGGTCATGGGTGTCTCTGCTCCCGAGCATGCTCCTCTATCCATCAAACTGATAGGCACAAATAAATTTAAAAAAAAAAAAAAAAAAAAAAAAAAAACAAAAAAAAAAACACCAAAGGAACTGCTCTGTGAATAGTTCCTGATTACAGCAGAAGGCATTGTTGAGAAAGGAAATGAGGCCTGAATAGGGAAGAGATTACAGTTCATCTACCAGATGCACTACAGGGCTTGGCATGTTTCTTTTTCCCTTTCTTAGGATTTCTTTACTTCAGCAACTCGAACAATTCTATTGATGAGCTCACCCGTCCTCCTCTATCCTATCCCACAGGTGGTTTTCAAATGTTATTGTATGTAAGAACCACCCAGGGCTGTTGTCTAAATGCAGATTCCTTGGTCTCAGTCTCAGAGATTCTGATTGGGTCCGTTGGGGGTGAAGCCTGAGAATCCATATTTATCAAGATCCCAGCTATTTCGATGCAGGTCGTTTCTGGAACACGCTTTTACAAACGCCACTAAGGGTAGTCTATGTGTATGTATATATGTATATAAAGGTTATATTATTCATATTTCTATGCATGAAATAGTGCTGTTCAGTAAATAATATCATGAGAAAGCTTATCTCCGGCTTCCTACCTTCACCTCCATACCCTATCAGCACTGTCCCCAGGATGGGGACAGGACTGATTACATCAATCACAAATGAGAAATCTACATGACCAAAGGTAATTTGTCTCTTCATTTAAGTATTTGGATTTTTCTTCCAGTTTTATCCAGAAACAATTGACGTACGTCACTGTGTAAGTTGAAGGTATGCAGCATGATGCTTTTATTTCAGATATAGAAAATGATTACCACAATAGGTTTAGTGAATAGCTATCAACTCATACAGATACAATATAAAGAAAAGAAACAAATTTCCTTGTAATGAGAACACTTAGGATTTATTCTCTTAATACTTTCCTATATATCCTACAACCCTGTTAGTTAACAGACATCTTGTTTTACCTGCCATCCCCAATACTTCTTTAACTGGAAATTTATATCTTTATTTTATCTATTTATAACTGGAAATTTGTATCTTTTGACCATCTTCCTCCAATACCCCCCCAATTTACAAAGGTAATTTACAACTGAACATTTACCATGCTGTCTGGATTAATGTATCTATTAGCCAATTTCTGAGTATTAATTGCCGTTATAATTGCTGACAGTCAAACTTAAGACTTTTATTTTGGAACAATATTTTTTACATGTTTTTTTGGCATATTGAGGTGACAGTTATGTTTACAATTCGCTCTTCTCTGTTTATTTTTTTAAGCAATTAATCATTCATTGCAGAAATACTTTTAATTAAAATGCTTTCTCACTCCTAACCTCAGAAATATGTGAAATACAAACAAAACAAGTTGAGAATGAAAACTAGAAGTTTTGACAACTCAAGTAGGTATTCCTCATGTTATGTGTTAGTTTAGGAATCACTGCATGAAAACAAAGCTAGATGAGTAATGAATATGGAATAGATTAATAAACGGAACGATCCTATAATCTCCTTAGGGGAGTCTTAGGTGAGCTCTCATTGCTTTGTTTGAAAATTTAGGAAAAAAATTATTTTTTTCAAGACTTTTTTATTTATGAGAGAGAAAGCTTGCACACACTGCTTGCAGACAGCCCCTTCCCCCAACCCAATCCCCGCTGCAGGCCCTGCATGATTAGGGGGTAGAGGCAGAGGGAGAGGGAGAAGCAGGTTCCCAGCTCAACAGGGACCTGATGCAGGGCTGATCCCAGGAGGCTGGGATCATAACCCAAGGCGAAGGCAGATGCTTAAACAACTGAGCCACCCAGGCACCCCTAGAAAAAAATTATTGTTTCAAATCAGTATACTTATATTTTTTTAAAATCCACCAGTGTCACTGAATAGAAGAGCAACAATCATTCCTTTTCCTATATGTTCAGTGCCCACCACATGAAAAGTAGCCAAGAAATATGTATGGTTATTGAAGAAATTCACTAATTTGGCTAAGTGGAAGAGATACAGTTTGAATCTATAAAATAATCTTACTCCTACATATCATATCATAAATTAGTGGATATCATATACAAGTTCCACTAGATGCGATTAATAATATAGTTTACATTTTGATGTTTATAGATCTATGCTTATGGAGTCTCTGACCTTCAAGGATTCTCAAATTGCTTAATGTGAAAAGGCAATCTGATTGCTTCCTTCTCTTAACTGGAGTCTTTGCTCAAGAACAAAAAACCAAAAAACAAATAAACAAATAAACAAACAAACAAAAAACCAAAAAAACAAAAAAAAAAACAAAAAAACCCCACAGTACACAGAACTAGGGAAAAGACAGAGTGGGAAATGGGAAAGCTGGGGACAGTCTCAGGGACAGGCAAGCCCACTGGGCATCTGTGGGGCTGGATGGGTGTGGCATTACCAGCTTAAACATGCCTGGTTCCAATTAGATTACAGGAAAGCATTATCTCCAAGGACCTTGGTTCCAAATATTGGGAATTTCTTACACTTCCTATTCCTGTATTCTGTACAGATGGAAGCATGATTAATGGCTTAGATGGAGGAAGATCAAGCCTAAGTGCCTACAAAAACATATATTAACAATAGCAAGCCTGTTTTCTCTATAGAACCCATTGTGGGATCAAGGATTAGAGGCAAAAGAAAATAGGAGTGAATAAAGTAGAGGTGGAAAGGAGACTTAGTTAAAAATCTGTAACAGGTGCTTCAAAGCTCCCAGGGGTGCTATCTACATACAGCAAAGAGAGACAACTACTCCTTTATCAACCATGTAGGAGCTGGGAAGTATTTATTACAGAGCAAGTAAGCCAGAATGGCTTGGAGTCTATGGACAGCAAACAGGGAAGAAGGCAGGTGTGAGGTTCTGGAGGAAAAAAAAATAAAGTCATTAGGTTAAAATTATATTCTAAATAGAAATAATGCCAATCCTCTCCCTTAACCAGCTCCTGAATATTAACCACGAAGTCTGTACATCCTCTTTGCCTTGGCAAGAGAAGCAAGAGGAAATGTTCAGGAAACTTAAAAATATCTAAGAAATGATTTTTGGATACTGATGTGTGGGAGTTTTTGATTAAAAAAAAGTTGGATGCCCAATTACCACTCTCCAATGATGCTCACCAGTCTACAAGACATGTCTCTGGGCCTTCTGTTTCCAATTACATTTGGGTTTCTCCCTCTTAAATAAGTATGTCTGTATGTATCTAAGCGTTTATCTATCTATCTATCTATCTATCTATCTATCTATCTACTTATCTGTGTCTCTATTATTTCTCCATCCACCCACCAAGTGTCATGGTTAGCTGATGAAAGCTTCCAACAAGAAAAAGAGTGCAGGGGCGCCTGGGTGGCTCAGTGGGTTAAAGCCTCTGCCTTCAGCTCAGGTCATGATCCCAGGGTCCTGGGATCGAGCCCCATGTCGGGCTCTCTGCTCAGCGGGGAGCCTGCTTCCTCCTCTCTCTCTGCCTGCCTCTCTGCCTACTTGTGATCTCTATCTGTCAAATAAATAAATAAAATCTTTAAAAAAAAAAAAAGAAAAAGAGTGCAAAGTAAGCAAATGGAAAATAAACAGGAAAAATAAATTTGAAGGTAGGAAAGACAAGACATGGGGCAGGAGAAAATTATTTTAAAAAACAAAAACCTCTTATAATAATTCTCACAGAGATAAAAGAAGAAATTATTTCATTTTTAAAAAAATGATGAAAGTGTAAAGAGAGAAAAATAATGACTACAGAAAAGAGCATAAGAACCAAATGAGACATCATGAAAATCTAGCACATGTAATCTGAGTAGCAGATTGAAAGGAGAGAGTAAAGGGAGAGAAGGCAATATTTTAATAGATTCTGATCTAGACTATTTTGAAATATCTAATTTTGAAAATATCAATCAACAGATTCAAGGCCTATAAGGTCTCAGATGTGTAAGTATGGAGAGTACATGTAGGCATATCATGGTAAAAACTTCTGAAAACCAAGGACAAAGAGAAAAATGTTAAAAAAGAAAAAAAAAAAAACAGGGGAACTTGGGAAGATGGCAGACAAAGTAGGAGGATCCTGAGCTCACCCTGCCCCACGTTTACAACAAGGTACCATCCACATCCAAGCTAACAAACTGTACAGCAATCTGAGGCCTGGCAGAACAAATTCCACAACTAAATATAGAGAAGAAGCTGCATCTGAAAGGTTAGGAAAGTCAGAAAGGCTAAGGGAAGCTGCGAGAGGGAGGGAGACTTGTGCATGGAGAGGACAGAGAAACCCGGCCCTTGCCGTGGGGAGCTCAATGCCAAGTACTATGGAGACTAATCTCCATACTATGAGATTATGAGATTAGTCTCCATAGTACTTGGCTTTGAAAACCAGAGGCCTAAATTCTGTGAGCCTATAGAACCAGTGGGACTTGGAGCCTGGGTGAGCTGGGAAGGCAAGTGTTAGTGGGGTCACTGTCCTTGAAGACACAGAAGCCTTCAGGGAGAACATAAAACATGGGCAGTTTACACAACACTGGGGACAAACACTGGGGACAGATCTCTTCATACTGATTTTGGAGTGTGTTGGGGAACCTCTCAGAAAACAAGGGGGACTAGCAGGCACCATTTTCCTCTGCTGCCCCCAACCCCAGTATGAACCCAGCGCCACCTGTAGGAGGTGGGGCCATGCAGACACTTGTTAGTTCACCTGCTAGCAGTGCACACTGGCCATGAGTTCTCCTAAGGACACACCCACTCCAAGCCTGCTACCCTTGGCCCTGGACTCAGAGCAAATTTTGGTAGAGTGTGCACTGTGCCCAGCCACAGGATGCACGGCGGCCACCACATACTGTGCCTTGCTGGAGCGCAGCCCCCACCTGCCACAGGGCTCCTGGGGTTCTGGATTAGGGTGAATGACCCAATGCAAATCTTGTGACCACCACTGCTTGCCCCCAACTTCCCCAGCAGGCACGCCCCCCTCAGACCTGGCCCGCTTGGGTCCCAGGAACACCACAAAGAATGAGAATACCCCATGCTAGTCAGTGAGTCAGTACAGAGGAAGGAAGGAAAAGGAAAGTGACTCAGACAAAATAGCAGGGCATAAGTGACACAGCAAGATACTCTCCTGAGGTGCCATGTCCTGGGGAATGATGCACCACGGGGCCCTTCAGGACCTCTTCTTCGTAAAGTAGCTACTTTCAAAAGCAGAAGAAGTAGCAGCTGACTTTCTTAACACAGAGGAACAGAGAGAGGCAGGAAAATGGAGGAGACAGAGAAAGTGATCCCAAACAAAAGAAAGGGACAAGTCCACTCAGAGTTCTGAGTAAAACAGATATAAGTAATATGTCTGATAAACTGTAGAATTAAAACACACAAAAGGATAGCCATGGTGAACATTGAGTAATATATAGAATTGTCAAGTCACTATGTTGTACAAAAGAAACATATAACACTGAAGGTTTACTACATTTCAAGAAAAATGTAGACAGATGATAGATATATGATAGATAATATGTGATATGTAAAAAAAAAAAGTCCATTGGGAAGTAAAGTTTTCCATAATACTTGCATTATAAGCAGTATAAAAGTAAATACTAGATAGGCCTTAATATGTAAAAGATAAAGGCTATAATCTTTGAAGTAATAAATATCAGAAATAAGGTAATAAAATTAGGTGAATAGAATAACAAATATTACTTGATAATTCTTAAAGGATGCAATTATAGATAAAAAAAGAAAAAAAATTAGGTAAGTATAAAACAAATAATGCCACTTTAGCTATAAAATCAAATGTGTTAGGAATGATTAAATGTCATGGACTGGGGCGCCCTGCTGACTCAGTTGGTTAAGCATCTGCCTTCGGCTCAGGTCATGATCTGGGGATTCCTGGGATCAAGTCCCACATTACTCCCTGCTCAGTGGGGAATCTGCTTCTCCCCAGGCCTGTGTTCTCTCTTCAAATACATAAATACATAAATAAATACATAATACATAAATACATAAATAAAGAAGATCTTTTAAAAATTAAAATAAATGTCATGGACTAAATACTCCAATATAATCATCTATAAAAATGACCACACAGGGGGTGCCTGGGTGGCTCAGTGAGTTAAGCCTCTGCCTTCGGCTCAAGTCATGATCTCAGTGTCCTGGGATTAAGCCCCGCATCCAGCTCTCTGCTCAGTAGAAGCCTGCCTACCCCCTTCTCTCTGCCTGTCTCTCTGTCTACTTATGATCTCTCTCTCTGTGTCAGATAAATAAATAAAATCTTAAAAAGAAAATGACCACACAGAATAACTAACAAAATACAACTCTAATATTTTTATAAATAACAACTTAAAGATAAAAACACAAAAAGAATGTAAATAAAGGGATGGAAGAAATGTTCCATACAATCACTAAAAACAGCAACAACAACAAAAACCCAGAGAAAAAAAACACAGGTATAACTAATCTAATGTCTGAAAATTAGTCTGTCAGGAAAGAGGTATTACTAAGGAAAAGAGATTTCATAGCCATAAAGGGTCCACTCTACATAAACATAGAACAATTCTAAACTTTCATGTAGCTAAGAATGTAACCTGAAAATATATAAAGCAAGAGACAATGAGCATAAAGAATAAATAAAAATCAAAAATCATAGTTGGAGATTTTAACACATTTCTCTCACTACCTAGTAAAAAGCAGATACAAAAATCAGTAAGCATAAATGAGATTTGCACTAATGATTAGCGAAATTACCCTAATTTATATAGATAGAATACTGTACCATCAACTGAAGAATCAGTATTTTTCAAATGCATCCAGAATGTGTTCCAAAACAGACCATATTAAGTTATAAAGCACGTCGGAAGAAGTTTCAAAGGATTGATATCATACAAAGCATAGTCTCTTGTCACAGTGGAATGAAACTAAAATCATTAGCAAAAAGTTCATCAGAAAATCCCCAAATGTTTGAAAATTAAGCAATGCATTTCCATATCATAAGGAAAATTAGAATGTGTTTTGAGCTGAGTTATAAAGAAAATTAAATAAAACATAACTTTCAGACTGTAACTAAAGCTGAACTTAAAGAAAAATTTATAGCATCAAATGTATATATTAGAAAAGAGAAAAACTGAAAATAAATAAGGTAAGCATCATGTACAGAAAGTGGAAATAGAAAAGCAAATTAAAACCAAATAAAGTGGAAGAAAGGAAACAATAAAAATAAGAGCAAAAAAAATCTATTATATGAAAAAAATAACATATAGAATAAAAAAACATTAAGAAAGTTAAAGGTTAATTATTTGAAAAGATCAATGAGAATAATAAAACTCTCAGTAAGACTGAACAAGAAAAAGATATAAAACCTGTTACCTAGGGGCGCCTGAGTGGCTCAGTGGGTTAAAGCCTCTGCCTTCGGCTCAGGTCATGATTCCGGGGTCCTGGGATGGAGCCCCGCATCGGGCTCTCTGCTCAGCAGGGAGCCTGCTTCCTCCTCTTTCTCTGCCTGCTTCTCTGCCTACTTGTGATCTTTGTCTGTCAAATAAATAAATAAAATCTAAAAAAGCCAAAAACAACAAAAAAAACTTGTTACCTCTATCAGGATCACAACTTATCTGAAGACATTACAAAGTAAATAACAAGATACTGTAACAAATAAATAAGAAGTATTTTTTTTGTCAATAAATTTGAAAATTTTAAAAAATGAGTAAATTTCTTATAAACAGCAATTTGCCCAAATTGGTAAGAATCGGAAAAATAGAATTTTCCTATACGCATTACTGAAACTGATCCCTGATTAAATACTTTACTACAAGAATAATTTCAGGCCCAGATGACTTCAAGAGTAAACACTTTCACATTTTATTGGAGGAAATAACACCCACCTTTTACAATCTTCCAGAGCATAGATCGAGAACACTTCCCAACACAATTTTTAAAAGTCACCTTGAAGGATATTAAAGCACTTTAAAAGACACCACAAGTGACAGAAATATTTTTAATAGAGAAAATAATAGAGGTAATTTCTCTTATGAATATAGTTGAAAGGTTCTAAACAGAATATAAAATCAAATTCAAAACTAAAACATCATTTCCAAGTATAGTTGATTCCAGAGATGCAAAATTGTTTCAACATTAGAAAATCAGTATAATTCACCACATTAATAGAATACTGAGGAAAACCACCTGATCATCTTAATGAATACAAAGAAAGAATTTAATAGAATTTAACATCAATTCATGATTACAAAGGAAAAAAATACAATCATTCTTAGCAGTCTTAAGAAAATAGGGAGAAATATTTCTTAATATGTAATATAGAGATTTTTTTTTTAAAAAACCCTACAACAAATACAGACCTAAAGGTTATTTAAAAAAAAAAACAACATTTCCCTCTGATAGGGCGCCTGGGTGGCTCAGATAGTTAAGCAACTGCCTTCAGCTCAGGTCATGATCCCGGAGTCTTGGGATTGAGTTCTGCAAGGGGCTCCCAGCTCCACAGGGAGTCTGCTTCTCCCTCTGACCTTCTTTCCTCTCATACTCTCTGTCTCTCAAATAAATAAATAAAATGTTAAAAAAATAATTTCCCTCTGAGACTGCAAGAGGATAAGGATGCCTGCTATCCCCAATTCTATTCATCATTGTGGGGATGGTTTTAGACAGGGTAAGTCATAAAAATAAATAAGAAGTATAAGTATTAGGAAAGAATAGTAATTGTCATTATGTATTGGGCATTCAAAATAATCTACATATAGTGTTTGGAATTAAAATGTGAATTAAACAAGGTAACAAGATACAAGGTAAAAAATACAAAATACCAATTGTATTTTTTTCATATCAGCAAAAATCAATTAGGACATAAAACAAAAGCTATACTATTTACAAGAGCATGAAAGAAACATCAAACACTTAGTAATAAATGTAATGAAAGGTATTGAAGAACTGTATACATAAAACTAAAAACATTACAGAAAGAAATTAAAGATGACCTAAGTGCATGCAGAAATAAAGTGTTTATAGATTGGAAGAAATAATATTGTAAAGATGTAAATTCTTTCCAAATTGATCTATATATTCAAAGCCACTCCAATTAAAATCCCAGCAGCCATTTTTTTAAAGGAAAGTGGTTAAGTTTTTTCCAAAATTTATATCAGTAATATGTGGAATTAATATAGAAATTCTTAAAGAGAAAGAACAAAATCGAAATAATTATAACAGATATTAAGATATTATTTTTTAATAAAGCTATAGTATTGGCAAAAGCCTACACAACTTATCCAATGACGAGAACAGAAGATTGAGAATAGACCCTTACCCTCACTTACATATTAACCATATTTATGGCAAAGTGTCAAACAATGTTTTGAGAAAATATAACCTAGTTAATAAATAATGTTGGGTTAATTAGATTTCCATATAAAAAGAAACACAAACTTTCTCCTCTCTGATATCACACAAAAGTAAATTTCAGATGTGATACAGACCTAAATAGGAAAGAGTAATACAAAGGTCCTAGAAAAAAACAGCTATTATTTTCATGATTATGAGTAAGCAGATTTCTTAAATAGGACCTCAAAAAGCATTAGCTATTTATGAAACAATAGATATAATAGATTCTATTAAAGTTAAGAACTTTTATTCATCAAAAATCACCAGAAAAGAGCCTGAAAATAAGCTATAAATGGAAGGCATTTGTAATACATATATCTGTCAAAGGATTACATGCAGAATACATATAAAATGCTTAAGAGTTTATAAGAACCAGAAAAAATCCAATCAATTGGGCAAAACCTTGAACATCAGTTCACAAAAGAGATAACCCTGTCGCCAGGAAACAGTAGAAAAGGTGTTTTGATTTCATTAGTTACCAGCTAAAAGCCAATTAAAGCCACAGTTAGGTAAACATACAAATACATACACCTCAGCATGGCTAATATTGAAAACAAACACACACACTGGAAATATCAATTGATGAGACTGTGTACTAGTTGATATTCTGATTACTCATCAGGGGTAAATTAGGTCAACTACCTTGAAATTGTTTGATAGTATTTACTAAATCTGAACATAAATGTATCCTATTATCCAGCAATTTGACTTGTAAGTTTATTCCAAGCAGAAAAGCATTCGTATGTTAATTAAAGGACATGTACAATAATGTGCATAGAGGAATCCTTCATGGTACTGCCAAAGTGGGAACAATCCAAGTGTCTATAAATAATAGAATAGAAATGTATGACATATACATAAAATATAACACTATCCCAAAGTACAAAAATAGATGACTGTTACAGAGACAATGACATAGATGAATCTCATAAACATGCTACTGCATGAAAGAAGGAAAATATGAAAGAATTCAAATTGTATGATTCTATTTGTATAGGTCAAGAACAAGCAAAATAATTCATGGTGATATAAATCAGAATAAGGGTTACTTTTGCATGTGGCTTAAGATTTGTGCTCTTCATTTTATATATACAATGCTTAATTATAGACATTGGCCAAGTTTAAAAAATTGTTAAATTGCTGAAATTTAAAAATAAGTAAATGGAAAACAATGAGTTCTACTATACACTTAATACAATGGTTAAAATTTAAAAAAAAAAAAAAGGAGAAGAAACTATACATAAGAGCAGGGGGAAGAGAAGTTAAAAATAGAGCTCCCCTACCCAGTGAATGCACTACTAGGTATTTACCCTAAAGATACAGAGGTAGTGATTCAAAATGGCAACTGCACCCAACGTTTATAGCAACAATGTCCAGAACAGCCAAACTATGGAAAAAGTCCAGATGTTCATTGACAGAGGAATGGATAAAGAAGATGTGGTATATATATACACAATAGAATATCCTTGCCATCAGAAAAGATGAATACTTACCATTTACATCGATGTGGATGGAACTGGAGGGTATTATGCTGACCGAAATAAGTCAATCAGAAAAAGACAATTATCATATTGTTTTACTCATATGTGGAATATAAGAAACAGCACAGAGGATCATAAGGGAAGGAAGGGAAAACCGAATGGGAAGAAATCAGAGAAGGAGACAAACCATGAGAGACTCTTAACTATAGGGAACAAACTGAGGGTTGCTGGAGGGGAAGTGGGAAGGGGAATGGGGTGACTGGGTGATGAGCATTAAAGAGGGCACATGATTTGATGAGTGCTGTCTCTTATATACAACTGATGAATTACTGAATTCTACATCTGAAACTAATTATGTACTATATGTTGGCAAATTGAATTTAAATTTAAATAATGATGTTAACTGGAAAAAAAAAAGAGAGGCAAATCAAGAAAGAGGCCTTCACTATAGGGAACAAACTGATGGTTATAAGAGGGGAAGTAGGCAGAGGATGGGTTAACTAAGTGATGGGGATTAAAAGGGTAACTTGTAATGAGCACTGGGTATTGTATGTAAATGCTAAATAGCTAATTTCTGTACCTGATAATAATATTGCACTCTATGTTAACTAGCTAGAATTTAAATTAAAAACTTAGAAGAAACATATGCAAAGTTTTAAAAATCTAACTAGGAGGATGGATAATCCAGATTGTAATACACACCGACAGAAGAAACTAAATATATTACAAATGTATGGCAGAACCCCATGAAGACAGTGGGCAAAAAGTGCTCCTACCTGAGTGACTTTGGAAATCACTGGAAACTATAAGACTAAAGGCAAAAACAACTACACAATTCCAGACTTCAAGTTTTATTACTGAACTGTAGTAATGAAAACAGTATGGTACTGACACAAAAATAGACACCTAGATCAATAGAACTGAATAGAAAACCTGGAAGTAAACCCACAATTATATGGTCCCACACTCTTGGAAAAATGAGGTAAGAGTATATAGTAGGAGAAACACAATCCCTTCAACAAAGGGTGTTGGAAAAACTGCACAGCTACATGCAAAAGAATGAAACTGTACCCCATTTTTTACACCATATACAAACATAAACCCAAAATGGATTAAAAACGTATATGTGAGAGCTGACATTATAAAAATCCTAGAAGGGAACACAAGCAGTAATTTCCTTGACATAAGCCATAACAACATCTTTCTAGATATATCTCCTGAGGCAAGGGATACAAAATCAAAAATTAAATTATTGGGACATCAGAATAAAAGTCTTCTGCACAGTAAAGGAAACCTGTCAACAAAACTAAAATATAACCTACTGAATGGGAAAAGATATTTTCAAATGACATATCTGATAAATAGTTAGTATCCAAAAGCAAAAAAAAAAAAAAATCCAATTAAAAATGGGTAGAAGACATGAGCAGACATTTCTCCAAAGATGTACAGATGGCCAATGGACACATGAAAAGATGATCAACATCACTCATCATCAGGGAAATGCAAATCAAAAGTACGGTAAGGTATTATCTTATACCTGTCAGAATGACTAAAATCTAAAACACAAGAAACAGAAAGTGCTGGTGAGGAGGTGGAGAAATAGGAACATTTCATTATTATTATTATTATTATTATTATTATTTTATGTTAGTTACCATACAGTACACCATTAGTTTTTGATGTAGTGCTCCATGATTCATTGTTTGCATATAACACCCAGTGCTCCATGCAATACACGCCTTCCTTAATACCATCACTGGGCTCACCCATCCCAGCATCCCCCCCAAAACCCTCAGTTTAATTCCCAGAGTCCGTAGTGTCTCATGGTTCATCTCCTCGTCTGATTTCCCCTTCTTTGTTTTCCCCTTCCTTCTCCTAATGTCCTCCATGCTATTCCTTATGCTCTACAAATAAGAGAAACCACATGATAATTGACTTTCTCTGCTTGAGTTATTTCATTTAGCATAATCTCTGCCAGTCCATCCCTGTTGATGGAAATGTTGGTTATTCATTCTTTCTGTTGGCTAAGTAATATTTTATTGCATACATGGCCCACCTCTTCTTTATCTACTCATCTGTTGAAGGGCATCTCAGCTCCTTCCACAGTTCGGTTATTGTAGACATTGCTGCTGTGAACACTGGGGTGCACACGGCCCTTCTTTTCACTACATCTTTGGTATCTTTGGGATAAATATTCAATAATGCAATTGCTGGGTCATAGGGTAATTCTAGTTTTAACTTTTTGAGGAACCTCCACACTGTTTTCTAAAGTGGCTGTACTAACTTGCATTCCCACCAATAACAAGAGGGATCCTCCTTCTCCACAACCTCTTCAACATTTGTTCTTTCTTGTCTTGTCAATTTTGGCCATTCTAACTGATATAAGGTGGTATCTCAATGTGGTTTTGATTTGAATATCCCTGATGGTTAGTGATGTTGAACATTTTTTCATGTGTCTGTTAGCCATTCATATGTCTTCTTTAGAGAAGCATCTGTTCATGTGCTGCCCATTTTTTGACTTGATTATTTTTTTGGGGGGTGCCAAGTTTGAGAAGTTCTTTATAGATCTTGCATAACAGCCCTTTATCTGTAGTGTCATTTGCAACTATCTTCTCCCACCCATGGGTTGTCTCTTTGTTTTATTGACAGTTTCCTTTGCTGTGCAGAAGCTTTTTACCTTGATGAAGTCCCCAAGTTTCATTTTCACTTTTGTTTCCCTTGCCTTTGGAGACATGTCTTGAAAGAAATTGCTGTGGCTAATGTTGAAAATGCAAATGCCTGTGTTCTCCTCTAGAATTTTGATGGATTCCTGTCTTTCATCCATTTAGAGTTTAACTTTGTGAATGGTGTAAGAGAATGGTCGAGTTTCATCTTCCATATATAGTTGTCCAATTTTCCCAGAACCATTCATTGAAGAGACTGTCTTTTTACCATTGGATATTTTTTTCCTGCTTTGTTGAAGATTAGTTGACCATAGAATTGAGGATCCATATCTTGGCTCTCTGCCAACCATGCAAAGAAGAAATAATACCTATTCTCCTAAAGCTGTTTCAAAAAAATAGAAACAGAAAGGAAACTTCCAAACTAATTCTATGAGGCCAGCATTACCTTGATCCCCAAACCAGGCAGAGACTCCATCAGAAAGGAGAATTACAGACCAATATGCCAAAATTCTCAACAAGATCCTAGCTAATAAGAGCCAACACTACATTAAAAGATTATCCATCAGGACCAGGTGGGATTTATCCCTCAGATGCAAGTGTGGTTCAACATTCACAAACCAATCAATGTGATAGAACACATAAATAAAGAGAAGAGACAAGAACCACATGGTCCTCTCAACTGATGCAGAAAAAGCATTTGAAAAAAAATACAGCATCCTTTCCTCATTAAAACTCTTCAGAGTGTAGGGACAGAGGGAACATTCCACAGTTTCATAAAAACCACCTATGAAAAGCCCACAGCAAATATCATTCTCAACAGGGAAAGGCTGAGAGCCTTTCGTTTAAGATCAGGAAGACATCAAGGATGCCCACTCTCACCGCTATTGTTTGACATAGCCCTAGAAGTCCTAGCAACAGCATTCAGACCACAAAAAGTAATAAAATATTTTCAAGTTGACAAAGAAGAAATCAAACTCTCTCTCTTCACAGATCACATACTTTATGTGGAAAACCCCAAAGACTCTGCCCCCAAATTATTAGAACTCAGACAGCAATTCAGTAATGTGACAGGATACAAAATCAATGCACAGAAATCAGTGGCTTTCCTATACACTAACAATGTAACTATAGAAAGAGAAATTAGGGAAATGATTCCATTTACAATAGCATGAAAAATCTTAAAATACCTTGGAAGAAACCAAACCAAAGAGGTAAAAGATCTATACTCTAGAAACTACAGAACACTTATGAAAGAAATTGAAGAAGACACACAAAATTGGAAAAACATTCCATGCTCATGGATTGGAAGAATAAACATTATTAAAATGTTTATGCTGCCCAGAGCAATTTCTGATTTCAATGCCATCCCGATCAAAAATACCAATGGCATTTTTCAAAGTGGAACAAACTATGCTAAAATTTGTATGGAACTCGGAAAAGCCCTGAATCACCAAGGAAATGTTGAAAAAGAAAAACAAAGTTGGCAACATCATGTTACCTGATTTCAAGCTATATTATAAAGCTGTGATCACCAACACAGCATGGTACTGGCACAAAAACAGACACACAGATCAATGGAACAGAAGGGAAACAGGAACACTCTTGCACTGTTGGTGGGATGCAAACTGCTGCAGCCACAGTGGAAGACAATATGGAGGTTTATCAAAAAATTAAAAATAGAAGAACCCCAATGGCCCACTAATTGCACTACTGGGTAGTTACCGAAAGAATACGAAAACAGTCATTCTCAAAGGAATACATGTACCCCTATGTTTACTACAGCATTATTTATAATAACCAAATTATGGAAGCAAAATATGACCATCAACAGATATTGGGTAAAGCAGGTGTGGTACACACACACACACACACACACACACACACACACGGTGGGGTATTATTTGGCAATAAAAAAAGAATGAATGTTGTCATTTACAAAAACATGGATAGATCCAGAGAGTTTAATGCTAAGCAAATTAAGTCAGAGTAAGACAAATACCATATTATTTCACTCATATGCAGAATTTAAGAAACAAAACAAATGGACAAAGAAAAAAAGAGACAAACCAAAAAAAATGAGAGGAGACAGATGGTTACTGGGGGGAAGTGGGTTAAAGGGAGATGGGTTAAAGAAAAAAAAAAAGAACTGCATATAAGCATTGAATTCTAGCTGATAAAGCTGTTTCTCACAAAGGTATGGAAATAATGATAAATATGTGTGTATAGACAGTCAATATACATATATGTATTTTCTAGCTCTGTCCACCTCAAGGACTTAGGACCCCTGGTTCCCCATACCAATGAAGACACCCAGTGCCCAGATCTAGTTTCCTAATACTATTCTCCAATAAAGGAATATGGGCTTTATGGAGAAATTGAAGATTCTAGGGCAGGGGAGGCAATATACAAGATGAACTTTTTTTTTTCTAATGTTGTAAACATTTATTTAAAAAATACTACAGAAAGATGTGGATTCAAAAACCACAGAATCATATACAGAAACAAAATGTACGCAACAAAAAAAAAAGACAACTAGAAGCATTTGAGAAGAGAGAATAGTGGAAAACTATTTACATGTCATTTATAAAAGAGTGTAATATCAAGGTATAAATGTAAAATATAGTGGCAAATCATGTGAACAGAGGACAGTACCTCATGGAAACACGCAGTTGAGGGAACCCGGGGGGTCCATTCTGCTTTGTCTGAAAGGCCGCTGGTGGTGTTCGAGCACCTCCCCCAGTCTGCAACACAGTAGGCTAGGGGGGCAAAGAGGTGACGCGCCATGAGGAGCATCCTATAGTACCAGGAAGGAAAGATGTACTAAAGTGAACAAACAAACAAACAAACAAAAAAAAACCCCACAATAACAAAAAAGCACAATGATAGATAGCTCAAAGAGACACAAAGCCAATGAGAGAGCTCCCACTGCCCAAAGCTAGAATAATTTGAGTAACAAAATAAATGGCATACTAACTAGATCATAACTCCAGGATAAAATTAATGTCCATGTGTCCATACTGGTAGAAATGAATGATTGAACACTTAACTAAGTGGGGGAGAAGAAACAAATCTCTCATGCAAAATTCTGAGCTCTGTAAATAGATGCTACTTCCTCAAAGAGGTAAAATGTAATTCTCACCTTTTAAGTGTAGATTTTGCCTAGAGACTTGCTTTCCATGGGTACCATATGGAAAGAAAAAAAGAAAACTTTACAGCAGGAAAATCTGGTATACTGTACATTAGCCAGGTGATCCAGGTTAATATAATCAGTAATAAGTCATATTAATTACATATACCCATGATTCCATGTGTGTGAAATGGTTCTTCACCTCTGTAATCCACCTCTCAAAAGTCTGTAGCTTCAATTTAATGATGAGATAAAAGAACAGATAAAGCTAAATTGAGGGACATTCTACCAAATACCTGCTCTGTACCCCTCATGGTCATCACCACTACTGTCAAGATCATCACAAACAAAGAAAATCTGAGAAGCTGTCATGCCCAGAAAAACCTAAAGATATATGATAATTAAATGTAATATGGTATCCTAGATGAAATTCTGGAACACAAAAATGAGGTTAGAGAAGGAACTAACTGAAAACAAATAAGTGCCTTTTTACCACAGAAAGCAGCACATCAGTCTCATAAACATGAATAGAATATGGGGTTTATTTAATAATAATATATCAATATTGATTATTTGTGATAAATATTCCATATTAATATAAGATGTTAACAGTAAAGGAAATTGGATGTGGGGCATTCAAGAATTTCCTATACCATCTTTGTACTTTTTTCTATAAGTCTAAAAATGTTCTAATATAAAAAGTTTGTTTCAATAAAAATATTAAAAGCATTTGATAAGTAGAGAAAATCCCCAAGGAGGTAGAATTGTTTAAATGTACAATGAAAGACAAAAATAAGGAAACTATTGAGAAGTTTTAACATACAACTTAAAAGGAGTTCCCACCTACTCCCCTTCTCAAAAAAAAAAAAAAAAAAGAGAGAGAGAGAGAGAGATAGAAAATTATGGGGGAAATCATTACACAATTCAATATAAAAATACCTATAGCTGAAGAATATTACTTCAAATTGAAAGAGAACAAGTGATAAGAATGCAAGGGGAGAAAAGAAAACCTCTCTGGGGAAAACTCAAGATACACAATGACAGAAGATTAAGAATAGTATTGCACTTGCCCCCCTGGAGGGTAGATGGTGATGGAAGCATGTCTGCAAAGTGCTTAGGAAAAGAAGCTTGAACTCTATACCCAGCCAAACTAACAGTCTAGTTGGAAGACATAATAAAAGCATCTTCTGATACATATGCCTCAACAGGTTACTTCCTAGAACCCTGACTCTGAAAGCTGAGAAAAGGAAAGGTGAAACAGAGGATCCAACATGGAAAGAGACACACACAGTGAGGTATTATTTGGCAATAAAAAAAGATATGGAAAGATAGTGAAGGAAATTCTGAGGATTATTTGTAGAGATAAGTTCTGGAAATAGAAAACTCTACTGCAGCCTTTCAGAGCAACCAAGGTGGAAGCAGTAGAGGGGGGGATTCCAGGGGAATATTTAAAGAAAATAAAAGGAGAGTAAATGAACAACAGGTTTCGCTAAGTGGAAGACTGTGTCAACTGACATCTTACAAAGTTGTTAGTGGGGAAGAAAAAGTTTGATAAGATCCAAAGAAAAATGAAGGGAAAAAAAACAAGCGTTAAATTCTTTGAGGCTGGGGGGAGGGGAAGTTGTTCTATAAGAAAGGGATTTATTTTAACAGCAGTATACAACAAGACACGCCTGTAAATTACATGTTCATGGTCATAAAAAACAATATAATTAATATGGAATTAACCAAAAGATGAGAAACAGTGTTATGTTTTCATGATGGGGGAAATGAAAGGAAGATTCGATGGAAGTAGCACAATAGAGAGTTTACTAACAATGTCTAAATTTGATGAATAAAGAGATTGCAGCATACACTTAATAAGTACAAATATTAAATTAGTTTACTGTAGGATACAAGAAATAGGTGAGGAATGGTAAGAACAGAGGATTGTTGGTTTAGTTGTTGCTGTTATTGCTATAAGCCTTTAGCATCTTTGATTAAAAAAAACTATGCTCATATGTTTACTTAGATACAAAATAAACATTAAAGACACTAAACAACAACAACAATAATAATACATTTATTAATTCCCTATGAAAAGGTCATGTACCACAAATATGCAAAGGCACATCTATCAAGAAACAAGTGCAATTGTTTCACATTTATCCACAGTAATCCGGAATGTTTCCTTAGGGTTCAGATAGACATAGTTTCATATGATCACTCCAGCTGATAAGCCAGTAATATATTCAGCGGTCATATAGAAACCATCATATAGGGGCACCTGGGTGGCTCAGTGGGTTAAAGCCTCTGCCTTTGGCTCAGGTCATGATCCCAGGGTCCTGGGATTGAGTCCCACATCGGACTCCCTGCTCAGCGGGGAGCCTGCTTCCCTCTTCTCTCTGCCTGCTTCTCTGTCTGCTTGTGAGCTCTCTGTCAAATAAATAAATAAAATCTTAAAAAAAAAAAAAAGAAACCATCATATAGGTATTTTATCATTGGTGAGATTATCAAGTGATATGCAAGTATTAATAAGTCTTCCTACTTTTGGGCATTCATTTCAATCTTCCAAAAGATTGAAATCTATAGAGCAATGGTAAGCCTTTTCTTGAACATCATATTGTGTATGAAATTTGTGGTAATGATGATAACACTTCTATGCCTGGAAGGGACAAACTTTTGACAGAATCTATCTATTCTCTCTGAAATCTGTATTTAGTCATGGAAACTCTATTTTGTTCTCAAGAATTAGATAATTGGGCTCATTCAATGGTGCATCAGAGAGGAACAAGATTTTTAATTGTGTTTATGGTGAAATATATGTTAATAAAAAGTATAAAGTATGGTAACAGTCTATTAAAATGATTAAGAACTTCTAGAATAAAATATATGGTATACCTGGTATATTAGAATACATCTGTACACATCAATATCTCTATAGGTATTGTGTTAAAGCCCATCTTTGGGATTCAAACTGATAACCAATGGGCCTAGTGAAATATAAATGTTAAAATATATCAGAGACAGAAAAGCCCAAACAAAGATTGATTGATCCAAACTTTAAGATGTAACATTTTTCAAAAAAAAATTTAAAAATAAAAAATAAAGATAAATAAATTTTAAAAAGATGTAACATTTTTCAATGTTACATTAAGCTTTTAACATGCATAGAGAGCAGATTTCCATGCACCGTTTTTTGTTACATATGCAGAGCTCACTTGAGAGATGGTCTTTTATCCTAGCCTCTTGTTGGACCTGCCTGCCAGAAGGGGTCAGGCCATGGCCAGGGTGGAGGGTTTCTGTTTCCATGTATGGTCATTAAAGAAAAAGCATTGCCCTTTCCCTTCTAAAGTTGTTAAATCTTATTTCAAGGTCATGCTTTCTCCAGAGATATGATGTCCCAGATTTGGAGGCCTGGGGTTCAATGTGTTTGTTTATGGGCTAAATAAATCAGCCAAAGTAGTTATCACCTGGGCATGGGGTTTCTTTCTTTATTTACTTTATGTGACCTACCTGGACAACTTAAAAAAAAAAAAAATCTTAATGATCTCGACCTTTTTTTTTTTTTTTATTCAGCAGCATCTCTTGGCATGGTTGCAGATATATTCTAGTTGAAATACTCTGAATCTCAATTTTAACATATTCATACTATGTACACTTATACGCATGCGTTAGAAAAGAATCTAAGAGTTCTTGTGTGAGGACTTGGACTTGAATCCCTGCCATCTCTTGACCATATGACCTTGAGAAAGCATTTAAATCTTTAAATAGTTACAAAGATATTGGCTTACCAACATGGTACAAGAATTGAACGGGGGCGCCTGGGTGGCTCCGTGGGTTAAGCCGCTGCCTTCGGCTCAGGTCATGATCTCAGGGTCCTGGGATCGAGTCCCGCATCGGGCTCTCTGCTCAGCGGGGAGCCTGCTTCCTCCTGCCTCTCTGCCTGCCTCTCTGCCTGCTTGTGATCTCTCTCTGTCAAATAAATAAATAAAATCTTAAAAAAAAAAAAAGAATTGAACGTTTCTAAAGACAGGACATATTTTAGAGCAATCATAAACTCTAAAGCATATTAAATATTACTTATTTTTAATCTTTCATTGGTTAGATCACTTTCAGCTTTGGTTTACCTTCCCTGCTTCTCGGGAGCAATTCATATGCTTTAGAGCTGTCCCCAAAGGCTCATTACTGTTGGAGGCCACGTCAATGTAGTTTCAGCTATGGGACTCCCAACAATGCTTTCTACTTCCCGTTTGTCCTTTCTCATATTTTCTTGAGTCATATGTGCTCCCTTCCCTCTGATGGACTTATTTTCATCTATTTCTTGTCTCCCATCCAGTGCTAAAAATACAAACTATTCCACCTAGATCTTTGACACATTTGTTTTATTTCCCTCTACATTTCCCCAGCAGTACAATGAACAGACACTTTGAAAGCCTAACTTTGTAAAAGAATGGCTTGTGTTCAGTTTAAGTTTTGCAGTGTGATACTTAAAAATACATTTTTCCTGGGGACTCTAAAATGTCTAACCTGTTCTACTCATGTATCATTGGCCCAAGGCTCACTCACGGCCCCAAGCTCCTTTTCTGGCTCTTTCTGCTCCTGGTCACCTTTCACAGACTGCCCAACTTTCACTCTTACTGAATTTAAACCCTGACATTGAACTACTTTAGTGGCTCCATGTTTATACACACAGACACACCACTACCACCACCACCACCACCACCACCACATGTATATATATATATGTATATAAAATGAATAAAATTTATGCCAAGTGGCCAAGATTTTATCAAATTTAACAGCTAAATAGACTAAGAGACTTGAAAAAATTTCCATTCCAGCCACCTAAATTATGTTGCAAATTTGTGAGGTCAGTGAGCATTCGTCTGTGCTTCTGGCCTCATAAAGAGATTCCACAGCCCCTTCTATAATCTGTTCCAATGTTTAACAACTTTTATTCCTTAGAAGTTTCTCTTTATTTTTTTTAAGAGAAAAAGGAAACCTGCAGAGTGTGTGAATAATTCATTTGCTTTTGCATTTACATGCTTTCCCATTTGGTTAGGTTTTCCTCGTTTTGACTTTTCAGCATTTTCAGCTTTAGTTGTTCTTGAATTAATGCTGAAAATAAATATGGGTGGTGATATGCTAAGAAAAAATGCAGGGAATCCTTAATTCTGAATGAGGTTTCCAGTACTGGAAGTTCAGCCAGATCTATTTCTCCTATTTTGAAGATAAAATATGCACTGGTAAGACTTATTAACTAAGTATTAAGTTGACCAATAGCCACATGTGACAACTCACATTTTACTCTTTTTTCACACTTTTTTTTTATTTTTTACCATTTTTCACCTATGTAGAGTATGCAGCACTGTTTCAGGCCTCTTTCTGAGTGGCAGGAAAAACTTCAAGAATGGAAATACAAATGCAAATGGAAAACAGGAGAAATTGGTTTCTGAGACCAACTTCATCTTTGTTTTCTAATTTGGCTTATGCACTAGGATACAATGTCAGTTGGCATAGTGGGAGGGAGTCAGTTGGTCCATAAAAAGCTATATTATAGGCTACTCATCTAAGGGAAAGATACAGACATTCATAATTATTGATATTCAACACATGCAACCTGCAAACATATCTCAAGTAAATTTCTCCAGCTATGCTGTTTTCCTTGCACTGATGGAGGACTCTGGATGCAAAGGGACATAACCTCTATTCCAAAACACCACACACTTAGAAAACCAATGCAGACCCTTCCTTTCAAGAGAGGTGATTTTGTGAAACTTGGAAGTAAGCTTGCATAGATAAAATTTGCTCCTCTATGAGCCAACCCACCAAGTATTTCTGATCTTACTTGTCTGCCTATAGCTTCTGACATACTTCAAGCAGATTCCCCTCCATGCCCAACAACTAGTATGTTCAGAGCACTCACCTACTTCTGCCTTGGAGGGATAGATGCTCTTTTGTTTTCTCATTTAAGAAACAGACTGGAACTTCTCAATTTAAGCAAATCAACAAGACCTGTGGAAATTGAGGACACACAGGATGACATGTATATACTGAGGTGGCCCTGAATTTCCCCATGTTGATGAATCTACTGAGTCGAATCATGAACCCAGTTTCCACAGAAGGGGCACAAGAATTTTTCCTCCAAATAAAAATCAGTTTAGCTTTACCAATTCATGAGTACCTTGTGATAGCTTTTCTGCATTGTAGATTATCTACCACAAAACTTTAATACTGAACTACCTTTTTTCTTGACACCCAATCAGCATGTCTTCCTGGGAACACAAACTCATTTTAATATTAAGTTAAATAAAACCACATAGAAAAGGGGGGAAAATTGAAAAGTTATTATATTTGAAAGCCAAATATAAATGACTTTGGGATCTCTCTGCATCCCTATTGCTTTCTGTTTAGGCAGGTAATCAAATATTGGCACCAATTTCAGGGAAAACCTGGAAATGACAGAAAATATATATTTGCATTTCTGGAGCTCCTTGTCCAATTCAGTGCCGCAGAACTAGAAATGGCCATGGTACAAATATTTCTGGATGAAATGTCTGTTACTAAACTAGCAAGAGACTTCTCAGTCACCCTGAGAAAGAGCCTAGCATGGCAAAGAGGAAAGATTAGCATGGAAAACTATATTTAGAGTCCTGGTGGCATTATAAATTGCCCATTCCTTTTGGTCATACTTTTTATTATTACCACTTTAGTGACTGATTGAGTCATTGGACCAATAACCAATGCTGCAGTTAGATGGACAACATCATTCATCATTACTTTTCAGTGCCATTAAGGTGTTTCTATGTGTGCCTCATATGAGTGTGTGTGTGTGTGTGTGTGTGTGTGTGTGTGGTGTCCAATATAAATTTAAAAAGTGACTTGTCCTATGAGGAGTGTTCCTCATTGTAGTCTGGAGATTTACTGGCTTCCTGATTGTAGTCACATTTCAAACATCAAAATACCCAGAATTTTTAGTCTGGTATCAAATTTTAAGTAGTGTGATATTAACCTAAAAAACGAGTGTTGTCTCCTTCTAAAATGCCTGACCTAAAAAAAATAAATAAATAAAAATAAAATAAAATGCCTGTCCTAAAGGAATTCATCATTGCTAAGGTTCAGTGACTATTCTGTGTCTCCCATTCCTTCCTCTAAAAAAGGGAAATTTTATATCATTTTATTAACCCTATTAGGAGGTATTTAGGGGGCAAGTAATGGTACTTTGGTTCATAAGTTGCCAGATAAGAAAAGCCATATATGTACCTGATAGAGAGGACTTTGAACAGGATGCAAAAATTGGGTTTGATTTTGGGTTGGCCCCCTTTGTGAATCATATATTCTATGTGTGAGAAAAAAGGTAAACATGTATACTTGGTCGCCGGAGATGAACTGTGGCAAAGACAAACAGTGTCACACAACAATGCATGCTTTTTAACAAATATACGTATTTTTTATTGCTGGGAAGTGGCTGCCTATCCAGGGAATATTTTCCTCAGCCTCCTTTGCATAAATTGGGCCATGCAACTAGTTCTTGCTGAAAAGATATGAGCAGAAGTGAACTATGCGAGTGTAGGTGGAGGTGACCAACCAGGTGTGACTCCACTCTCTCTTCTCCCATTTGCCACCTGGATCGAAGACTCAGCAGAGACTCTGAGGTATTGGAGATGTCAAAACCAAGTAGTCAAAGAACCCTGGGTCCATGAATGACAACCATGAGGAAAGCTGCTCAGAAAGAAATGCCTGTTTCAGACTCAACTAAAGTTTTAGGAGTTTAACCATCTCAAACTTGGGGGTTTGCTGGTTATAGCAGCAAATGTTACTTTAACTAATGTATCATACTATTTAACTCACAAATTCATTCTTAATATTTTCTGTAATATCTTCTAACACTGAAAAAACATCTAAAAATATTCTATACATTTCATTCAACCATCTAGGATTTATTGAGTGCTAAACATGTGGCATACTATAAATACATCAATTTTCCTTAAGCAAATAGATTAAAAATACCAGATCAGATTACAATCCTAATAATACATACACATTTTGAGGAATCAAAAAAAGTAAAACTGATACTACAATATATATGTTTTCTCTTTCTCAAATTTAACCCTTACCTCTACTTCTCTCTTCCCACTCATCTAGCGCTGAAATGATACCACTCTTCTTTTTTTTTTTTTTATAAACATATAATATATTTTTATCCCCAGGGGTACAGGTCTGCGAATCGCCAGGTTTACACACTTCACAGCACTCACCATAGCACATACCCTCCCCAGTGTCCATAATCCCACCCCCCTCCCAACCTCCCTCCCCCCATCAACCCTCAGTTTGTTTTGTGAGATTAAGAGTCACTTATGGTTTGTCTCCCTCCCAATTCCATCTTGTTTCATTTACTCTTCTTATACCAAAAACTAACTTTGCCATTTGATGAAACAGGGAGGTAATGACATCTGTTCCTTGGTACTTACCATTTCTAATCTGCGCAAATCCTGCTAAATCCTTTAAATGTCAATGGGAAGGGGTTTATCCTCCATGTGGCTTTCCATTATTAGCAAATTAAGATGCCCTTTGGGATCTGATTTCATCACATAAGTCATTTAAATACTGTATAGAGAAGAGGTTTAACCGCAATACTAATCTCTTTGTGTCTGTGTTGAAAATCACCAATGTGTACTCTCCATCTCCCGAAATTCTCTGCAGTCCTGACTTCCAAATGGGAAAATATATATTTCTTGATCAGAGTCATATTCAAATCCAATTAGATAAAGTCTCACAACCTCATGAGGGTAATATCTTTCACTCTCAAATAAAAACTCAAATCAACTTCAGAAACAGAAAATAAAAACATTTTTAAACTCCATTCCGGTTTGGAAAATGACTGACAAAATTGCAGTGCCTCTAAGTGAGTCTCCTATGCTGGCTGTAGAAATAATTTCTTAAGTTTCTAAGACACCAATTTGAAATTAACTGAACTGTTACTAATTCTCTTAATCTTTAGAAGGCTGAAATTAAGACTGGGCCCCCCTCATATTTTATTATAATAATGCCATTACTAAGAGTTTGCAATTTCCATGGTTCTGTTCAAAACATGCTTCCCACATTATTGCAAAATAACTAACAATTCTATTTTGTTACATTTCTGGCAGCAAAAAAGAATAGCTATCTTCAGAATAAGTCTCTCAGTCAGAGAACTGAATAAAAGACACATAACCAAGTAAATCTCTTCCACTTCCCCTCTCTCCTCTGCCAGCACCTTGCTGTCTCCTTCAACATTGCTCCAGGTGATTTGTGCCTCAGAGTATATTTCTGAGGTTCTGGTCCAGTAGAATTGCAAAATGGGTTTTTCCAGGAGCACTTTTTCCTATTCATTTGAAAGAAAATTGCAACCACACATTTCTGACTCATTTACGCTTAAATCATCAACATTTTGGCTTCTGGGAGCTTTCCAATGTCCAGCTAGACTACGTTACCTTTTAATGAGCTTTAAAATACATTTTCTTTAAGAAAAAGGCTCACAGAGTACTTACCATCTCATTTATTATGCAAAGTAAGCATGGTTCAAGTAGCAGTAATGATTTTAAATCCTATTCAATGTCTTTTTTTTCCCCCATAAAATCTATTCCTTCAAATTTATAAAGCATTTGCTGTATGTTTTCCCTCATGATTTTCATCTATCTTCCTTCTGGCATTCTGACAAATATGGAACTCACCCTTATGGTTTATGTCAGAAATCTTCATAATTTCAGTACCAAGTATAAAATATCATGGTTTCCTCAACATTCAGTTGACATTTAAGTAAGGTTGCCTATGACCTTCACGTTTTCTAGATCAAGCCACTTAGCCTTATTCAACTTGCTTTCTTTCATTCTTTACCTCAGCCAGGGTTCTCTTCCTGGCCTCTGGCAAGATGGTTGCTCTTTCACCACCATGTCTGAGCTACTGAGGCAAGTAAGGGACAACAGAAACAAGATGAAGTGAATTGAAATTCAAACGATCCAGGGTCACCACAGGCATTTATACATGGAAGGATATCTGTTCAGTCAATGGTTCCATTCCCTGGTAATCAAAGAGGACTTGTTTCAATCCATCTCAGTAAATAACTCCTCGACCCATCTGAAACAATGTTTTTCTTGTGCAGAAATACTTTCTGAAAATCTATTTGAAATGTGTCTGAAGTGAAAATTAGAAGAGCTGAAATCTAGTTCAATTCCTGACACCGATTATCATTGTGATGTAACGGTAATAGGTAACATTTAATGAGTGTTGATTATATAGTCTAGATACCATAGAAGTGCTCATACAATTTTGTGAAAGAGATACTATTGCCGTACTCATTTTGCAGATTGAACAGCTGAGGCAGAAAGAGGTTAGATAAGTGGTGAAGTCATAATTTGAACCTGGGCATTCTAAGTCAACAGTGCTTGATCTAACCAGTATGCTCTCATCTCCCATAATCTCACTTACGTTAGAACATTCCATTACTCACAAAGAAATGGTGGCATTAGGCTGTACATTCGTTCTTTCACTGAGCAAGTATTTTTTAGGCATCTAAAATGTCCAGGTATAGTTCTAAAAAATGGGAATAAAACCGTAACAACGCACACATTTCAGAGAATCATAGAAGATCTTTCTCACTTTAATATCTACTTAATGATTTTATGTAAATCCCATGTATCTCTCCATGCATAACTCGAGTTCCACCTCCTTTATGAAAACTTATTCTGACTATGCTCACTCTTGCTGATCTATTTTGAATAATTATTGTCTGTTTTCCATTATATTGCCACTTAATAGTTATATTTAAATCAGGTCACCATAATAAAATTTAAAAGTTATCAGAGAATGAACACTTCGGGAAAAATAAAAATGCCTTGCACACAGCAGGTTTCAATTACTACTGTTTTGGATTCATTTGATGATAAGAGTTTCTGGAATATTTAAGCTCATTCTTTGTTCTCTTTTTCCTCCATTGTCTCACTCTATTTTATTTTCATCTCAGCTTCTATGTGGTTGGCCATACCCCTTGACCCCTCTCCAAAACTTCATATTCTTTGCAAATTCTTCAATTCATTCATTCAGCAAATCCTTATCAAATGTCTCCTAAGAATCAGATACCACGTAATGTGATGCAAAGACCAACAATCCTTGCAGACATTGAGGAAATCACAGCTTCTTGGTAGACACATAGGGAAATAAATAAACTAAGTAAGTTAAATAAAACAAACAAATAAATCTCAATATAATGTGGAAAGGGTCACATAGAGTAAAAGTAGTGCTGTAAATCAGAACCTAATACTAACTGGAAAGGGAAAGATGGCTCAAGAGCTACCATTTATGTTGTCTTCTGAATGATCACTAGAAATTTTCCTGGAAAAGAAATAAAGCCATGAAAAATTTAGTGAGAATAGGCTGTGAGAGAGACTGATGTGGCCAAAAAAAAAAAAAAAAAAAGTGTTTGGCAGAGATAGAACATTAGTGGGTGGCTGGAGATGAGATGGCAATTATATGTTGGGGCATAGTTAACAGACTTTGTAAGATAAATTGAATGCAGTAAGCAGTGGGAAGCTAACAGAGGTTATTAAACAGAAAAGTGCCATTGAAAGGGGCACTGGAATTTTCTAGTTGGGGCATTATGTAAATTGTAATGTTGCTAATCATCTAAAAGACTCACTGCCATAAACTCCAGCATATCCTGCTTCTGTACCTCAACACCAAGCACCCTAGCAACAAGGTCTGCAGAGAATGCTGGAGCATCAGAGATTGGGAGCTGGGAACTGTAAGATCCATTCTGGACTAGTGTTAAGGGGGAAAACACCTGAGCAAATTCCCATGCCTTCTCACCAAATTATTTATCCATAGATCTCCAGAGGAGTTCAAAAGATTAACAAAGAAAATTTAAAGACAAGATTTTTGAGATTCTCTTATTGTACTCAGGTAATAAATTAGGGATTTTTAAAAGATTCTTCTTCGATGAATCCAGATTCCAATTTATAGACACATGTAACAAAGTCAGCAAAATACTTGGCATAACAAATGTTTTGTCTTCATAAGCATTCTCTGTGATTTCTAGGCGGATGGTTGATCTAGTCTTTGATCTACAAAGCTCATGTTTTGAGGGATCAGATTGATCCTTCCTTTCCATACCTCTATTAGATTCCAGAAAAAGTAACTTTCTCTTTTTCTTTTATACCTCCACTAAGGAGCCATATTTAAAGGTATTAATTTGTTCAAGTTTACTAATGGGTGAATTTGGGATTATGAGTATCTTACAGAGAGGAAAATCCTTCTCTTTGGGTTTATTTCATTTACTTTGATGGATGTGCATTGAATTTGGTCTTTCTGGGAATTATAGTGCCAGAATCGGATTTCTATACCTGACAGTGGAAGGTTAGAGAGACAAATTCCCTTTTTATCTAATCATCACGGGAAACATGATCCTATATTTAGTATATTTCAGGTTACTAAAGTTGTTGACTTGACTTTGGAATATAAAATTTCAACCGATAAACCATTTTTTTGGTCTTCCATTTACCCATTCTGCCATTATTTTGACATTTTTCCCCATGTATTATTTGACATTTTTCCCCATGTGTTCCCCATGTATTTCCACATTATTCAGGCTTTGTATTAGTCAAGACTGTTTTTTTGTTTGTTTGTTTTTATTTGTTTGTTTGTTTTTAATATTTTATTTATTTGACAGAGAGAGATCACAAGTGGAGAGAGAGAGAGAGAGACAGGAGGAAGCAGGCTCCCTGCCTAGCAGAGAGCCTGATGTGGGACTTGATCCCAGGACCCTGAGATCACGACCCGAGCCGAAGGCAGAGGCTTAACCCACTGAGCCACCCAGGCAGCCCCTGTTTGTTTTTTAAGTTAGAAAAACCCAACAAGAAATAGTTTAGGCCAAACAATGGATTTGTTGTCTCATATAGTTAGAGACCATTAGGCATGGACGGATACAGAAGTTCAAACAATGTCGTCATGTTTATTTCTCTTCTCTCTCTTGGCTGTGCTTCTCTCTATATGTTGGATTTTTTTCTCAGGCTGGTTCTCTCCATATGGTAGAAAACATGGCTGTTAAAACCTACAAGCCTAAACCCATATTGTCTGCCAATTGAAACAAATAGAGCTTCTGTGTTCAAATGTCTGTATCTTCTCAAATAAGGACTTTGATTGGACCTGCTTTGGACATTTCCTCACCCTTACACATCACTCTATTTATGAACCATGTGTGGTACAATGGTCGGTCTGGCTTAGGCTACATGCCTGTGGTAAGGGTTGTGGGAGTGAGGGGTAAGGCTGAGATAAGTAAATGATAGATAAGATAACTAGGGGGAGCGGCTGTTTGCCCTAGGACTGGAGTTTGGCAGACTGTAATGTCATCTGCGTAAAACCTAATTCGAACTAGTTCCTTTTCTATCTTTCATAGCATAAACAACCACCACCATACAAAAATATTTGCTCCCTTTCCATTCCCAAACAGAAATAAAAGACATATTCTTTTATTCTACTCAGTTTCATATACAGACTCTCTGAGTGTGATGCATTGCACTTATAAAGCCTAGATGTAGTTCCTTAGCATCTAGCTATCTGTGGATGGATAAACAGAAACATTACTTATGCCTGCAATTCACAGTAGATAATGATGGAGAGAAAATAATTACAGTTAAACTATCATATAGGCAAGTGGCAACAGTTTGTAGGATTTATTGCCTCTTAGTAGACAGGGAAAACAAAGATTGTCTCCCTTGGAAGTGTGGTGGATTCCTTGATAATTTATCAACTAGAAAGAATTCAGCAGTAAATAGAAGCCCTATCGAAATCAGTTTAAATAATAAAGGATTTGTTATTTAATAAAATAAGGGATCTGTAGGTTGTCACAGTATCTCAGGGATCCAGATGCCATTGTCTTGTCTTTGCTCCCCTCAGTGTGATGGCTTCATCCCCAGAATTTTCCCAGAATTTTCCAACACAACTCTCAATCCCCTCCCATTCTTTTTAAAATTCAGTTCCCAAGAATTGGTCATATGCATATACCTAAGTAAATCATAGCCAGTGCTATTAGTTGGTTCAGACCGCTAAAGCTAGAGAGCTGTTCAGTATATTCTGAATTTTATACTACGTGGAGAAAACAGGAACACTTGAACGAAATCAAGATTTTGTTAGGAAGAAAGGGGAGTAGAGTAGGTGTCTTATGTACAATCTAGAGAGTCAACTATCTAGTCAATCAGCTGACTCTTGTTGTACACTTCAGAGTTTCTCCAGAGTTTATTGTTCTTCACAACAATACCTGTGATGAGGTGGTGATTCGTGGGTTTTTAGATTGCCGTCACACATCCTTGTTTATCAGACTTGAGAAGAAATCTTGCAATATGCTTGCTTGAAAACCGTGACAGTAAATACTTCACCAGAATTCTGGTGGTAAGGGATTTACCTTTATGGTTTCTTTATTTTAAATATTTTATTTATTTATTTGAGAGAGAGAGAGAAAGAATGAGCAGTAGGGGGGCAGCAACAGAGGGAGAGAGAGAGAAAGAGAAGCAGACTCCCTGCTGACCAGGGAGCCCGATGTGGGACTCAATCCCAGGACCCCAGGATCATGACCTGAACCAAAGGCAGATGCTTAACAGACTGAGTCACCCAGGCGCCCCGCCTTTATGGTTTCTACCTTTCAGAAACAAGTCTTTCACCACTTCCTAAACCTTCCAATAATGATTTCCATCTGGAAGCACCTCAGTATTTAAAGCAGTGATCATTTGTCCTCTTTCACCTGATTGGATTACTGTGGAGAATGTTTTGCAGGGGAATATCATCTACCAGACTATGAGTTCACATACAAAGAAAGTTTGGTTAGGAGAGGGTATATATGACTTCTTCCATTTCTTTATTTGCTGGCTCTAAATCTTATCTACTGGCTTGTTTTCCATCTTCCCACCTTTTCTCATATCAACTACAGTATAGGACACAAAATTTGGTGCTTTTCCAATTATCATCTGGCCTTTGCTGGTGATGTTTCCTTAGTTATAAAGAGAAAGGGCTGTTCTGATAAATATATATATATATATATATATATATATATATATATATTTGCACCTTACCAAAGGCCAAAACAGAATTTAACATCTCAATATTTTTTACCAAATATCTCAGTGATCTAGTCTAGCACCTAGTAAGAGTAAGATAAAATAGTGAGAAATGTAACCAATTGCTTCACTCCCACATCACAAAGAATGTCTATTTTCTGGCTGAGAACTGGGGACAGAACACTGACCTTCACCTGATCTCAACCTGGTTCCTATTTTAGACTATCATTTGTAACACCTTTCATTGATGAACTAATTTCGATATTTATGAGAACTCTTTTAGTTTGTAATGTTTAAAAGCCTTATTAAAACAGGTTTTCCAAAAATCAAAGTTTATTTTCCTATTTGACTGGAATGTCTAAGATTGTTCAGACTTTGGGTATGGTTAGATCTAAGGATGCAAAGGCTATCACCAGGACTCTAACTTTCTCTATCCCTTGGCTCTGTTCCTCTCTGCATGATGGAATCATTCTCAATCAGGTTCTTTCCCTGTGTCAGAGAAGATGGTTTCTGGCAGCCCCAAGTCTATATTTTTAGGACTTGCAATCCAACAGGAAGAGAGACCATCTGTCTTCCATATCCATATATCAAATCTATCCAAAACTCCATTCTAGTGAAATCGCTGGGGTCATGTGATTCCACCTGGATAACTCATGTTGATCAAAGGCAGGAACACATATGATTAGATCAGTTAGGTCTTATGATACCCACTCCTGTGGCAAGGGTGGTGGGCTGCCTGGACAGACACATCAATATCACAGGGAAGTTGGAAGTAGGTTCACAAGGCAGAAGCACTGGGACAAAAAAAGCAATGTTCTCACTAGAGGTAGGAAAGAAGAGGAGCTTGGCCAAGGCTAGGTTTGGCTACTGCATTGTGCCCCATCCGTGGTATCATTTAAGCACCCAGCGTCATCCTACTCTCTCACACTTAACAGCCAATTTATGCTATGTGGGAAGATGCATTTGCCCAGTAAGTGAAAACAATCATATGGATGTATTTTAAAGAGTTTTTCAGATGAATGCTGCTTTCCAAGTGTGAAATGTTGTTATAAGAAAACCTCTGCAACTTGAAGTTAATTTATGCAAAGGGTAGGTGGGGGTTAAAAGCAGCAATACACAGCCATTTCTCAAGCTGTCTTTTTCACAGCTTACATTAAAAGACCCTCCCTAACTCCCCTAATTAAAAAAAAAAAATCCACCACAGAATAAACCTCACTACTCTTTTCTTCCCCAACAATATTGCTTTCCATCTTCTTGATTTTTCCAGTGAACAGATCATGTGAAAGCATTAATGATTACACAATGCACAGAGTTAGTAAGGTAAGTGAAGCTCATAATTACCTCATTTACATTCTTTTATTCACTGAAACAGAATTCTTAATGACTTTTATGTGAAGTGTGGGGTAATCAGCCCAAATGAAGCACCCTGGTGCAGGGCAGAGAAGGGAGCCAAGTCGCTGGCTCTCAGCAGAAAACGCCTGATGAATGGCCAAACAGAGCCCAGTGGCGGAGGCCTGGATGTTATGATTTAAGAGACAAAACAAGAGGCTAGCACAGCTAGGTTGAGATGTAAGGAGAAGACCCTAAAGGCAGAAAGAACCAGTGTATTCTCCTCACATCCATGACTCTCTGTAGGACAAATCACCAGCTGTCTCTGCTGAAACTGTTGGGGGGATAAAGAACAGTAATCAGTGAATGGGAAGACCTGCGCTCTGGTCCTGGCCTGGGCACAAGCTAGCAATGAAATGTTAAATAAATCGCTTCACCCTTCTGGATTGCAGATAATCCATTTACAAAACACAAGGTGCACACTTCAGAATCACCTAAGGAAACTTCCTTAAAACAGCTTCATTTGGCATTTTCTAGTAGTTCACTCTCTCCTGGGAAACAGTTCCAATTGCATTTTGAACAAAAACCCCGGGTGATCCTTAAACAACCAGTATGCAAATTGAAAACCTTCAGAAAAAAAAAATCATGTGTGTAAGAAGCTCTTTAGGTGAACCATTCTTGACATTCAGAAAAAAATCCTCAAAATATGGGAAGGATAAAAACAGTATCCAATTAACAAGTGCACTTAGGACAGTATGGGAATTGAAAAGACAAAATGAAATATCCCAAATGTGTTGGCAATCATACTGAATTATAATGACAGCATCAGCCAGCCAGTGTGGAAGACAGAGACCATTTCCTGACATTAAGAAGCCCTAATGCTGGAGAGATGCTCCATATGAAACAGTTACCTCAGTGGGCTAAGATGGGTAGTCATTGATACTGACATTTGAGCCCCATCCCTGTAACTTTCTTAAGGTGCTTAGAGCAATCAGCCTCATATTACAGATTTTAACATAATTAAGGGCTTGGATCTCAACCCACCCAGCTTCTGCCAATGTTTATAAATTGTATAAATGAATTTATGTATTTCTAAGTCCTTTCCACCTCTAATATACCTTTACCCTTTTGGAACATGTGTGTAATGTTGACAGATTTCCAACTATCTAGAGATATTCTAGATTTTTCAAGAACACGAAGCTGATGCTGATTTTTAAATGGTAGGAAGTAATTTAAGATTATTTTAGGACACCCAAAACTTTGGGCCTCTTAACTTTGTGAGCGAAACGAATTTTATTCTATGTATCACCTCATATTTCTACAAGAATAATATGCATTAAGAAAACCTATCTTGACATTTTAATAAATAATCTCTGACAGTTAATTTTGTCTGCATACCTTTAAGAGTTCTGAGAGGAAGGATATGACTAGTGCGTCTTCTTAATATCCCTGGCCTCCACGATTTTATCCATAGGCATCTGTTGTCATTGTGGGGGGGGTGGTATCATCTGTGTACAGAGGAAAATGCACAAATCAATATAGTAACCAAAGCAATGTCTTTCTCACACTAGGTAAAATGTCAGTGTTCCAGTTTGAACAGCAAGGTTAAGATTTCACTCACCACATGCTGAATGAGTGTGGGCTCCTCCCCACAAAGTTACCGCAAAATATCTATTTGATTATCAAAATTTGTATGAATGACTGTTGTATTTCTATCTTTTTCTCTCTGATCATTATTCCTCTCCGTAAGGTTTTACAGGCAAGATACACACGACACCAGGCGAGATAGGCGCAAGGCAAGATTTATTAAAGGCACTCTCTGGCAAAGTTCTGCGACTGGGGTGGGGGAGTCAGGGAAGTCCCGAATGGGAGCGGTCGAGTGGGTCTTTTATCTGGGTTAAGACAGGGTATAGGTTCACAGCCATATAAGGTAAGGTATTCCGGGAGTGGGTTCACAACTATATATGGTAAGGTATTTGGTGGTTGGAGGGTAGGGGGAGTCCTGATGTTCCTGTTTCCTGCATAGGTATCAGTTTACTCATGGTGACGTGTCCTCAGCATATGTCCTTCTGGCGGGAGAGTCATGGGCAAAGGAAGAGGGTGGCCTGGAAGATGACGGCCCGGAGGCCATTTTTATTGTTCCTCCTGCATTCCCAGAGCCACCGCCAACCCAACACCCTCCTATTTAAAACACCCCATTATATCTTCAAGGGTATGCAATTTACCTATACAGGTAGCCTGATATGCCCTAGCTTCCAGTATCTATCAGGACCACAATCAAATAGCTTCAGTGCCCAGAAGCAGATGGAAAAAAGACTTGGAATTTAGACCGCAAAGAGGTTAGACAATGGTCAAGGGACCTGCACAAGACTACCTACAGCCCTGGTGTCCCAACCAAGCAGAGTCGATTTGTTCTTGCTGTCCACGGAGTCTGACCTACAGAGCTTGCCTGGTTGCTGTGAATTGGTTTTAGGAAGAAATTCTCTTTCCCTCTTGAATGGTTGTCAAACTTCCTATGAAGACGAACACGGGTACTCATTTCTGCAAAGGATACTTATTCACCAAGCGGAACAAGCAGCTAAAGGAGTCACAGTCAGGGGCAAAAACCCCACATCCTTACCATCCTGAGGCTTATGACTTCATGGATGATAGGCTAGGCTATAGGTACATAGACTGTGGCTGCTTTGTTGTCCAAATACCTCAGCTGTCATGTAGCACTGTCTCTGGTTCTGCCTAACTGCTAAGTTTCTTGCAAATATTTCTAGAAGCTAATTGGTTACTGTTCCACATTTGCTTAGGTGAAACCAACTTGCACAGCCTCCATACCACTTTTCTAGGTATTGCTTCTGTTGTGGATGACACTTCTGGGTACCTCAGTCTCCCTGGGCTATTCCGCCCCAATCAGTGTGTCCACTGGTATTCTCCACTATTCCACCAAGTCATGGCAATCCCCACTGGGCATGGCTGCTGCTAGCTACTACCACACTCCCTCCCATTGCCCCTGAAGCTCCTTGGTCTCTGTATTGCAGCTATCCCTGTTCCTAAAACACCTCCCTGGAGACTCAGGCCACCACAATTTCAAGTTGGACTTGATTCCCAAGTGTGGAGAGTGTTCTTTCTCATTGGTGGTGCACTCTTTTAAAAGATCCGAAACAAAAAACAGAAAACAAAACAAATAAACAAAAAGATCCTAAACAACTGTTTTCTGGCCTCATTGAATTATAGAATTCAGTGCAACAGATTGTCAAGGTTTTAAAATCTTTCCTCCTAACACTTAGTGTAATGAGCTGCTGGTGGGTTCAAGCAGCAGCTGCTCTCTGTGGTCATAAGAATCCCTTTGGTCATAAGAATTCCAACCTATGGTTCTGGAACTCCTTTGCCACATTCCTTGTGCTGGGCTCTGTATTTCCTTAGGTTTATTTTCTCAAAGCCTTCTCTCTGGGTTCTCTACAAATAGTCTATCTATCTTATCCATTCCTCTTTTGAGCTAAGCATACCAAGGTATATTCTGATTCTACCCTGCACAACAAGCAGAGAGTCTCAGAAACTGAAGGCACTAAGCGCCTTTAAACATGGGGATAAAGTATAAGGCTAAATAAAGGAGTGTCTGTCCTGTGTTTTTAGAGGAAAGGGGAAGATTTCTAGATATCCTTCATTTCCTGAGTTGCCAGTAAGTGTTCTCCCCTTGAGGTGGACACAAGATTTATTCTCAAGAGAAGCCAAAGAAGGGTCAGTGACAGCAGGCATATCAGAGGAAGTAGGCTCCATAATCCCGAAATAAAAGGATTAAGTAAACGTCTGTATATATAGACTCCCATTCCCACCATGCACGGCTTGTCTTTTTTTTTTTTTTTTTTTTTTTTTTTTTTTAGCTCTAGATTCTAGCTGGGTACAATCCTAACTCCCACCCACAGCAGGACTTATAGGTTTTTTCCAATTAAATCTTTAATGGCTTACTCTTAAGAAAATATAACATGCAATTACCACATCTTAAGGGAACCATTAACAGGAAAAACAGAAACCAAAATAACAAAACAAAACAACAACAACAACAACAAACTTTGACAACAGAGACACTGCCTTGAAGCCAAAGAAAATAAATCAAAGAAAATTTTATCATTAGAGCAATCAGGTACTTTATGGCAACTATAAAAGAAGAAGAGAATGCCATGAAAAAAAAACACAGAAAGTTTTTAAAAATGATTTCAAGAATAAGATATTTGATAGAATGTTTGGCTGATAATTGTGAGGCCATAACAATAAAAAAAAAAAAACAGAGTTAAAAGAAAATGAATGAGAAAGGACTTGGAAATCAATGGGGTCAATGGGATCAATGAAGTGGATCATACATAAAATTAAAAGGAGTTTTAAAAACAGAACAGAGAGGAGGCATCTGGGTGGCTCAGTTGATTAGGCCTCCAACTCTTGCCTCTTGATTAAAGCTCAGGTCATGATCTCAGGTTCATGAGATGGAATCCCCATGTTGGGCTCTGCACTCAGCCTATTGAGTTTCTCCCTCTGCCCCTCCCCTTCTCCCTCTACCTACAACCCCCCCCACACCCTGCTCTCTCTCAAGTAAATAAATAAATAAATACTTAAAAAAAAAAACAAAACAAAAAAAGTGAAAAAACACAGCAGGAAGAAAATTTGCAAAGCAAAATTTTTAAAAATTGTGAGAACTGAAACATGAATTCTGGTTTGAAATGACCCACTGAGTTATTTACCTCAGCACTCTGATTTTTTCTAAAAATTCTCCAAGTCACATCACCTGGAAATATCAAGGAAAGGGAGAAAAATTACACTATTACAACTTCTCGGAGTGAGTGAGTAGCACATACAGAAAAAGAAGTAAGTGACATGGGACTGGTTAGTAGAAACAATGAAAGTGAAAGAAAATGGAGAAGTGCCCTCAAAAACCAAATGGAAATTCTATTCTACTTAAACTGTCAATTTAAGGAAACTGAAGACATTTTTAGACATGTAAAATCTTGAAAATTTATATTTTAAATGTTCTTTACAAGAAAATTACTAGAGTTTGTGTGTGCAATTAAAACTAGGGGATAAGTCAGGCAGGGGAAGAGACTTGATCAAGGAATGAACTGCTGTGGACAATATCAGTCAAAAAAGATAAATACTTAGCAAAATACCTAGTAAATATGCAGAATCTTTATGATTAAAACATTGAAACTCTACCGAAGATTTTAAATCAAGACTTGTATAAACGGAAATATATATCTTCTTATTGCCTATGAAGAATCAATATTCAGAGGATTTCATTTCTTTGTAGGTTAATATATGATTTTAATGCAATCCATTAAAAATGCTGATTGGTTATATATTTGTGAAACTAGTCAAGTTGATTAAAATTAAAACTCAAAAGAGAGAAACAAGAGAGAATAACTAAAGAATTTCTTGAAAACAAGAATAATTAGGAGGTATTCACTCTAAGATATTTAAATTATTATAAAACTATAGCAAATAAACAGTTTATTAGAGACAAATAGATCAACGGAACAGAAAAGATCCGCACAGACATGAATCCATAGGAGATTTACAGAATCATAAAGACTATATTTCAAAGCAGTGGAGAACAGATGGAATATTGTTTTCATAGAGGAAAATGAGTTTTCATGTACCCCACCACCCGTTTCCTTGGTTATTAATGTCTTATATTTGTATGGTACATTTGTCACAATTAATGAACCAATGTCAACACATTATTATCAAAGTCCTTTGTTCTGATTTCCTTAGTTTTGACCTTTTTTTTTTTTTTTTTCCATTCAAGTATACCACATTTCAGTTAGTCATCAGGTCTCCGTAGACTCCTTTTGACTGTAAGGGTTTCTCATTCTTTCAATGTTTGTTATGATCTTGGCAGTTCTGACTACTAGACAAGTATTTTGTAGAATATTCCTCAACTTGGATTTTTCGGAAGATTTTCTTATGATTTGACCGGCATTATGGATTTTAGGGAGGAAGGCATCAGAAGTAAAATGCCATTCTCATTACATCAAATCAAGGTACATACTATCAATGTGACTTTGCACTATTAACATTAACCTTGACCACCTGGTTGATACAATGTTTATCAAGTTCTCCACAGTCTTTTCCCCCATTTTTTATTCTGTATTTTTGCAAGGAAATCATTCTGTACAGCCCATACTTACTAAGTGGAGAATTATATTCCACCTCTTTGAAGGTAGAATATACACCTAGATCACTTAGAATCCTTCTGCATAGGAGATTTATTTCTTCTCCCTATGTATTTTTTTTTAAGATTTTATTTATTTATTTGACAGAGAGAGAGAGTGATCACAAGTAGGCAGAGAGGTAGGCAGAGGGGAAGGGGGAAGCAGGCTCCCTGCTGAGCAGACAGCCCGATGTGGGGCTTGATCCCAGGACCCTGAGATCATGACCTGAGCCTAAGGCAGAGGCTTAACCCACTGAGCCACCCAGGCGCCCCATATTTTTTAAAATTTTAATTGTGTTTACATTTTTATTGAGATATAATTGACATATAATACTGTGTAAGTTTAGGGTATATAAAGTGTTGACTTGATACATTTTTATATCCCAGTAAGATTACCACCACAGTGTTAGCCAAAACCTCTATCATGTCACCTAATTGTAATTTCTGTTTTGTGATGGGAACAATTAAGATCTAGCTCTTAGCAACTTTGAAGTTTATAATACAGTCTTGTTATCTATAATCACCATTATGTGCATTAGATATTCAGGACTTAGTCATCCACTAGATGCAAGTTCATACCCTTAAACAATATGTCTTTAATTCCCCCACCCCTAGTTTATGGTAATTATCATTCTATTCTCTGTTTTTATGAGTTAGACTGTTTTAGATTCCACATGTAAGTGATATCACACAGTATCTGTCTTTCTCTGTCTGCCTTCTCTTACTTAGCATGATGCCCTCAAAGACCATCCATGTTATAGCAGGTGGCAGGATTTTCTTTTTTCTTATGACTGAATAATATTCCTGTGTGTGTGTGTGTGTGTGTGTGTGTGTGTGTGTGTGTGTGCATGTGTGTGTCCCAATTTTTCTTTATTCATTCATTAAAAGACACTTAGGTTGTTGCCATATCTTGGCTATTGTGAATAATGCTTTAATGCAATAAACATGGGAATGCAGTTATCTTTTCAGTATCTTGTTTTCATTTCTTATTTTTTTTTTAAGATTTTATTTATTTATTTGTTAGAGAGAGAGCATGAGCACAGGCAGACAGAGGGGTAGGCAGAGGCAGAGGGAGAAGCAGGCTCCCCGCTGAGGAAAGAGCCCGATGTGGGACTCGATCCCAGGACGCTGGCATCATGACCTGAGCGGAAAGGCAGCCGCTTAACCAACTGAGCCACCCACGCGTCCCTTGTTTTCATTTCTTTTGACTATTTAAGCAAGAGTGGAATTGCCAAATCATATGGTAGCCCTATTTTTAATTTTTTTTTTAATTTTATTTTTTTATAAACATATATTTTTATCCCCAGGGGTACAGGTCTGCAAATCGCCAGGTTTACACACTTCACAGCACTCACCATAGCACATACCCTCCCCAATATCCATAACCCCACCCCCCCTCTCCCAACCCCCCTCCACCCATCCACCCTCAGTTTGTTTTGTGAGATTAAGAGTCACTTATGGTTTGTCTCCCTCCCAATCCCATCTTGTTTCATTTACTCTTCTCCTACCCCCTTAACCCCCCATGTTGCATCTCCTCTCCCTCATATCAGGGAGATCATATGATAGTTGTCTTTCTCCGATTGACTTATTTCGCTAAGCATGATACCCTCTAGTTCCATCCACGTCGTCGCAAATGGCAAGATTTCATTTCTTTTGATGGCTGCATAGTATTCCATTGTGTATATATACCACATCTTCTTTATCCATTCGTCTGTAGATGGACATCTAGGTTCTTTCCATAGTTTGGCTATTGTAGACATTGCTGCTATAAACATTCGGGTGCACGTTCCCCTTTGGATCACTAAGTTTGTATCTTTAGGGTAAATACCCAGCAGTGCAATTGCAGGGTCATAGGGTAGTTCTATATTCAACATTTTGAGGAAACTCCATGCTGTTTTCCAGAGTGGTGGCACCAGCTTGCATTCCCACCAACAGTGTAGGAGGGTTCCCCTTTCTCCGCATCCTCCCCAGCATCTGTCATTTCTTGACTTGTTAACTTTAGCCATTCTGACTGGTGTGAGGTGATATCTCATGGTGGTTTTGATTTGCATTTCCCTGATGCCAAGTGATATGGAACACTTTTTCATGTGTCTGTTGGCCATCTGGATGTCTTCTTTGCAGAAATGTCTGTTCATGTCCTCTGCCCATTTCTCGATTGGATTATTTGTTCTTTGGGTGTTGAGTTTGATAAGTTCTTTATAGATTTTGGACACTAGCCCTTTATCTGATATGTCATTTGCAAATATCTTCTCCCATTCTGTCAGTTGTCTTTTGGTTTTGTTCACTGTTTCCCTTGCTGTGCAAAAGCTTTTGATCTTGATAAAATCCCAAAAGTTCATTTTTGCCCTTGCTTCCCTTGCCTTTGGTGATGTTCCTAGGAAGATGTTGCTGCGGCTGAGGTCGAAGAGGTTGCTGCCTGTGTTCTCCTCAAGGATTTGGATGGATTCCTTTCTCACATTGAGATCCTTCATCCATTTTGAGTCTATTTTCGTGTGTGGTGTAAGGAAATGATCCAATTTCATTTTTCTGCATGTGACTGTCCAATTTTCCCAACACCATTTATTGAAGAGGCTGTCTTTTTTCCATTGGACATTCTTTCCTGCTTTGTCGAAGATGAGTTGACCATAGAGTTGAGGGTCTATTTCTGGGCTCTCTATTCTGTTCCATTGATCTATGTGTCTGTTTTTGGCCAGTACCATGCTGTCTTGATGATGACAGCTTTGTAATAGAGCCTAAAGTCCGGAATTGTGATGCCACCAACTTTGGCTTTCTTTTTTTTTTTTAATTTTTTTTTATTTTTTTCAGCATAACAGTATTCATTATTTTTGCACCACACCCAGTGCTCCATGCAATCCGTGCCCTCTACAATGCCCACCACCTAGTGCCCCCAACCTCCCACCCCCCACCCCTTCAAAATTCTCAGATCGTTTTTCAGAGTCCATAGTCTCTCATGGTTCACCTCCCCTTCCAATTTCCCTCAACTCCCTTCTCCTCAACATCTCCCCTTGTCCTCCATGCTACTTGTTATGCTCCACAAATAAGTGAAACCATATGATAATTGACTCTCTCTGCTTGACTTATTTCACTCAGCATAATCTCTTCCAGTCCCGTCCATGTTGCTACAAAACTTGGGGATTCATCCTTTCTTTCTTTCTTTCTTTCTTTTTTTTTTTTTTTTTTACAGCTTTATAAACATATATTTTTATCCCCAGGGGTACAGGTCTGTGAATCGCCAGGTTTACACACTTCACAAAACTCACCATAGCACATACCCTCCCCAATATCCATAACCCCACCCCCTCTCCCAACCCCCTCCCCCCATCAACCCTCAGTTTGTTTTGTGAGATTAAGAGTCACTTATGGTTTGTCTCCCTCCCAATCCCATCTTGTTTCATTTACTCTTCTCCTACCCCCTCGACCCCCCATGTTGCATCTCCTCTCCCTCATATCAGGGAGATCATATGATAGTTGTCTTTCTCCGATTGACTTATTTCGCTAAGCATGATACCCTCTAGTTCCATCCACGTCGTCGCAAATGGCAAGATTTCATTTCTTTTGATGGCTGCATAGTATTCCATTGTGTATATATACCACATCTTCTTTATCCATTCGTCTGTAGATGGACATCTAGGTTCTTTCCATAGTTTGGCTATTGTAGACATTGCTGCTATAAACATTCGGGTGCACGTTCCCCTTTGGATCACTAAGTTTGTATCTTTAGGGTAAATACCCAGCAGTGCAATTGCAGGGTCATAGGGTAGTTCTATTTTCAACATTTTGAGGAACCTCCATGCTGTTTTCCAGAGTGGTTGCACCAGCTTGCATTCCCACCAACAGTGTAGGAGGGTTCCCCTTTCTCCGCATCCTCGCCAGCATCTGTCATTTCCTGACTTGTTAATTTTAGCCATTCTGACTGGTGTGAGGTGATATCTCATGGTGGTTTTGATTTGTATTTCCCTGATGCCGAGTGATATGGAGCACTTTTTCATGTGTCTGTTGGCTATCTGGATGTCTTCTTTGCAGAAATGTCTGTTCATGTCCTCTGCCCATTTCTTGATTGGATTATTTGTTCTTTGGGTGTTGAGTTTGCTAAGTTCTTTATAGATGTTGGACACTAGCCCTTTATCTGATATGTCATTTGCAAATATCTTCTCCCATTCTGTCAGTTGTCTTTTGGTTTTGTTCACTGTTTCCTTTGCTGTGCAAAAGCTTTTGATCTTGATAAAATCCCAAAAGTTCATTTTTGCCCTTGCTTCCCTTGCCTTTGGTGATGTTCCTAGGAAGAGGTTGCTGCGGCTGACGTCGAAGAGGTTGCTGCCTGTGTTCTCCTCGAGGATTTTGATGGATTCCTTTCTCACATTGAGATCCTTCATCCATTTTGAGTCTATTTTCGTGTGTGGTGTAAGGAAATGATCCAATTTCATTTTTCTGCATGTGACTGTCCAATTTTCCCAACACCATTTATTGAAGAGGCTGTCTTTTTTCCATTGGACATTCTTTCCTGCTTTGTCGAAGATGAGTTGACCATAGAGTTGAGGGTTTATTTCTGGGCTCTCTATTCTGTTCCATTGATCTATGTGTCTGTTTTTGGCCAGTACCATGCTGTCTTGATGATGACAGCTTTGTAATAGAGCCTAAAGTCCGGAATTGTGATGCCACCAACTTTGGCTTTCTTTTTCAATATTGCTTTGGCTATTCGAGTTCTTTTCTGATTCCATATAAATTTTAGGATTATTTGTTCCATTTCTTTGAAAAAAATGGATGGTACTTTGATAGGAATTGCATTAAATGTGTAGATTGCTTTAGGTAGCATAGACATTTTCACAATATTTATTCTTCCAATCCAGGAGCATGGAACATTTTTCCATTTCTTTGTGTCTTCCTCAATTTCTTTCATGAGTACTTTATAGTTTTCTGAGTATAGATTCTTAGTCTCTTTGGTTAGGTTTATTCCTAGGTATCTTATAGTTTGGGGTGCAATTGTAAATGGGATGGACTCCTTAATTTCTCTTTCTTCTGTCTTGTTGTTGGTGTAGAGAAATGCAACTGATTTCTGTGCATTGATTTTATATCCTGACACTTTACCGAATTCCTGTACAAGTTCTAGCAGTTTTGGAGTAGAGTCTTTTGGGTTTTCCACATAGAGTATCATATCATCTGCAAAGAGTGATAGTTTGACTTCTTCTTTGCCGATTTGGATGCCTTTAATTTCCTTTTGTTGTCTGATTGCTGAGGCTAGGACTTCTAGTACTATGTTGAATAGCAGTGGTGATAACGGACATCCCTGTCGTGTTCCTGACCTTAGCGGAACAGCTTTCAGTTTTTCTCCATTGAGAATGATATTTGCCGTGGGTTTTTCATAGATGGCTTTGATAATATTGAGGTATGTGCCCTCTATCCCTACACTTTGAAGAGTTTTATTCAGGAAGGGATGCTGTACTTTGTCAAATGCTTTTTCAGCATCTATGGAGAGTATCATATGATTCTTGTTCTTTCTTTTATTAATGTGTTGTGATTTGCGGATGTTGAACCAAACTTGCAGCCCTGGAATAAATCCCACTTGGTCTTGGTGAATAATCCTTTTAATGTACTGTTGAATCCTATTGGCTAATATTTTGGCGAGAATTTTTGCATCTGTGTTCATCAAGGATATTGGTCTGTAGTTCTATTTTTTGATGGGTACCTTGTCTGGTTTTGGGATCAAGGTGATGCTGGCCTCATAAATTGAGTTTGGAAGTTTTTCTTCTATTTCTATTTTTTTGGAACAGTTTCAGGAGAATAGGAATTAGTTCTTCTTTAAATGTTTGGTAGAATTCCCCCGGGAAGCCATCTGGCCCTGGGCTTTTGTTTGTTTGGAGATTTTTGATGACTGTTTCAATCTCCTTACTGCTTATGGGTCTGTTCAGGCTTTCTATTTCTTCCTGGTTCAGTTGTGGTAGTTTATATGTCTCTAGGTATGCGTCCATTTCTTCCAGATTGTCAAATTTGTTGGCGTAGAGTTGCTCATAGTATGTTCTTATAATTGTCTGTATTTCTTTGGTGTTCGTTGTGATCTCTCCTCTTTCATTCATGATTTTATTTATTTGGGTCTTTTCTCTTTTCTTTTTGATAAGTCTGGCCAGGGGTTTATCAATCTTATTAATTCTTTCAAAGAACCAGCTCCTAGTTTCATTGATTTTTTTTTGTTTTTTTGGTTTCTATTTCATTGATTTCTGCTCTGATCTTTATGATTTCTCTTCTCCTGCTGGGTTTAGGGTTTCTTTCTTGTTCTTTCTCCAGCTCCTTTAGGTGTAGGGTTAGGTTGTGTACCTGAGACCTTTCTTGTTTCTTGAGAAAGGCTTGTACCGCTATATATTTTCCTCTCGGGACTGCCTTTGTTGTGTCCCACAGATTCTGAACCGTTGTGTTTTCATTATCATTTGTTTCCATAAATTTTTTCAATTCTTCTTTAATTTCCTGGTTGACCCATTCATTCTTTAGAAGGATGCTGTGTAGTCTCCATGTATTTGGGTTCTTTCCAAATTTCCTCTTGTGATTGAGTTCTAGCTTCAGAGCATTGTGGTCTGAAAATATGCAGGGAATGATCCCAATCTTTTGATACCGATTGAGACTTGATTTAGGACCAAGAATGTGATCTATTCTGGAGAATGTTCCATGTGCACTAGAGAAGAATGTGTATTCTGTTGCTTTGGGATGAAATGTTCTGAATATATCTGTGATGTCCATCTGGTCCAGTGTGTCATTTAAGGCTGATTTCCTTGTTGATCTTTTGCTTGGATGATCTGTCCATTTCAGTGAGGGGAGTGTTAAAATCCCCTACTATTATTGTATTCTTGTCGATGTGTTTCTTTGATTTTGTTATTAATTGGTTTATATAGTTGGTTGCTCCCACGTTAGGGGCATAGATATTTAAAATTGTTAGATCTTCTTGTTGGACAGTTCCTTTGAGTATGATATAGTGTCCTTCCTCATCTCTTATTATAGTCTTTGGCTTAAAATCTAATTGATCTGATATAAGGATTGCCACTCCTGCTTTCTTCTGATGTCCATTAGCATGGTAAATTCTTTTCCACCCCCTCACTTTAAACCTGGAGGTGTCTTCGGGTTTAAGATGAGTTTCTTGTAGGCAACATATAGATGGGTTTTGTTTTTTTATCCATTCTGATACCTTGTGTCTTTTGATTGGGGCATTTAGCCCATTAACATTCAGGGTAAGTATTGAGAGATATGAATTTAGTGCCATTGTATTGCCTGTAAGGTGATTGTTATCGTATATTGTCTCTGTTTCTTTCTGATCTACTACTTTTAGGGTCTCTCTTTGCTTAGAGGACCCCTTTCAATATTTCCTGTAGAGCTGGTTTGGTATTTGCAAATTCTTTCAGTTTTTGTTTGTCCTGGAAGCTTTTAATCTCTCCGTCTATTTTCAATGATAGCCTAGCTGGATATAGTATTCTTGGCTGCATGTTTTTCTCATTTAGTACTCTGAATATATCATGCCAGCTCTTTCTGGCCTGCCAGGTCTCTGTGGATAAGTCTGCTGCCAATCTAATATTTTTACCATTGTACGTTACAGACTTCTTTTCCCGGGCTGCTGTCAGGATCTTTTCTTTGTCACTAAGACTTGTAAATTTTACTATTAGGTGACGGGGTGTGGACCTATTCTTATTGATTTTGAGGGGGGTTCTCTGAACCTCCTGGATTTTGATGCTTGTTCCCTTTGCCATATTGCGGAAATTCTCTCCAATAATTCTCTCCAACATACCTTCTGCTCCGCTCTCTGTTTCCTCTTCTTCTGGAATCCCAATTATTCTAATGTTGTTTTGTCTTATGGTGTCACTTATCTCTCGAATTCTCCCCTCGTGGTCCAGGAGCTGTTTGTCCCTCTTTTTTCAGCTTCTTTATTCTCTGTCATTTGGTCTTCTATATTGCTAATTCTTTCTTCTGCCTCATTTATCCTAGCAGTGAGAGCCTCCATTTTTGATTGCACCTCATTAATAGCTTTTTTGATTTCAACTTGGTTAGATTTTAGTTCTTTTATTTCTCCAGAAAGGGCTTTTATATCTCCTGAGAGGGTTGCTTTAATATCTTCCATGCCTTTTTCAAGCCCGGCTAGAACCTTGGGAATCATCATTCTGAACTCTAGATCTGACATATTACCAATGTCTGTATTGATTAGGTCCCTACCCTTTGCTACTGCCTCTTGTTCTTTTTTTTGTTGTGAATTTTTCCGCCTTGTCATTTTGTCCAGATAAGAGTATATGAAGGAGCAAGTAAAATACTAAAAGAGTGGCAACAACCCCAGGAAAATATGCTTCAGCCAAATCAGAAGAGATCCCAAATCATGAGGGGGGAGAAAGGGGAGAAAATGGGGTTCAGAAAGAAAAAAAAAAAAAGAAACAATTAAAAGAAGAAAACGAATAAAGAAAAATATAAAAAGGAAAAAAAAAAATATATATATATATATATATATATATATTAGATAAACTAGTTAAAAAACGTTAAAAAAGAAAACGGTAACAGTTAAAAAAATTAGTAGAAGAAGAGAAAAAAAATTGAAAAAGAAAAAAAAATTAAATTAACTGCAAGGCTAAAGAATCATGGGGAGAAAGCCATGAGTTCCATGCTTTGCTTTCTTCTCCTTTGGAATTCCGCCGCTCTCCTTGGTATTGAAACTGCACTCCTTGGTAGGTGAACTTGGTCCTGGCTGGGTTTCTCGTTGATCTTCTGGGGGAGGGGCCTGTTGTAGTGATTCTCAAGCGTCTTTGCCCCAGGCGGAGTTGCACCGCCCTTACCCGGGGCCGGGCTGAGTAATCCTCTCGGGTTTGCTGGGTTTGCTTTCGGGAGCTTTTGTTCCCTGAGCGCTTTCTGTAGAGTTCTTTCAGATAGTGGTTGATTTTCTGTTTCTAGAATTGCTGTTCTTCTTCTCTTCAATCTCTCGTTGGATTTGTAGGTATTTGCAGTCTTTAGATAAGCTATTTAGCTGATCTCCCGCTACCTGAAGTAGTCTCAGCCTGCTACTTCTCTGCCATCTTGACTCCTCCCCTCCCTATTTTAAATTTTTTGAAGAAGTTCCATATTTTCCATAGGAGCTTAGCCAATTCTCATTCCCACCAACAGAACACAAGGGTTCCCTTTCCACCATATCCTCTCCAACACTTGTTACTTCTTATTTCCTTGATGATAGCCGTTTCTAACAAGGGTGAGGTGATAGCTCATTGTGGATTGATATGCATATCCTTGATGACTAGTGATGTTGAACACCTTTTAATCAACTTTTTGGCCATTTTGATGTCTTCTTTGGAAAAATGTCTATTCAGTTCCTCCACCCATGTTTTACTCAGATTGTTTACTTTGTTATGAGCTATATGAATTCCTTATATATTTTAGATATTGACCCCTTAATCAATACATGGTCTGCAAATAATTTCTCCCATTCTCTAGGTTTTCTTTCTACTTTTTTGATTATTTCTTTTGCTGTGTAGAAGCTTTTTAGTTTGTTGTACTTCCACATGTTTTTACCTTTGTTGCTTTTGGTGTCATAGCTAAAAAATCATTGTCAAGACCAATGTCAAGGAGCTTCTTCCCTATGTTTTCTTCTAGAAATTTTATGGCATCAGATCTTACATTTAAGGCTTTAATCCATTTAAATTTAATTTTTGTGTAGGTTAAATATTCACTTTGATTTTTATGCATGTGGTTATTGTTTTTCCCCAAACCATTTGTTGGAGAGACTGTCATTTCCCCATTAGTTGTTCTTGACTCTCTTGTCAAATATATGCATGGATTTATTTCAAATCTCTCTATTCTGTTTCATTGGTGGATGTGTCTAAGTTTACGCCAGTACCATATTGTTTTAATTACTATGGCTTTGTAGTATAACTTGAAATAAGGGATTGTAATGCCTCTGGCTTAACTCTTTTTCTCACGATTGCTTTGACATTTCAAGGTCCGTTGGGGTTCCAGGCAAATTTTAGGATTTGTTTTTCTGTTTTTTTGTGAAAAACGCCAGCGGACTTTTGTTAGGGATTGTACTGAATCTATAGGTAGCTTTAGGTAGTATGTACATCTTAACAACATTAATTCTTCTGATCAATAAGCACAGGATATCTTTCTACTTGTGTCTTCAAATTTTTTCAAGGGTCTTGTAGTTTTCAGTTTAGAAATCTTTTACTTCTTTGGTCAAAGTTACTCCAAAGTATTTTGTTTTTGATGTTACTATGAATGGGATAGAGTTTTTTTGTTTTTTGATGCCTCATTGTTAGTGTATAGAGACACAACTAATTTCTATGTTGATTTTATATCCTGCTGAATTTGTTACTTAGTTACAACAGCTTTGATTGAGTCTATAGGATATTATCTATATAAAAGTATATCATCTTCAAATAAAAATTTTTCTTCTTCCTGATTTGGATACATTTTATTTATTTATTTATTTATTTTGTCTTTCCTAATAGCTTTAACTGAGACTTCTAATACTATATTCAATAGAATAGTAAGAATGGGCAAATTTGTCTTATTACTGATCTTGGAAGAAAAGCTTTCAATTTTTTAAGTAATCAAGTGTAAATGTTGCATTTATTGTATATGACCTTCATTATGTAAATTAGGTTCCTTCTGCACCCAGTTTGTTGAGAGTTTTTATCATGAAAGGATGTATTTTGTCAAATGCTTTTTCTGCATCTATTGAGATAATCATATGATTTTTGTCTTTCATTCCCTTAATGTGATATGTCATGTTTTTTGGTTTGTGTATGTTAACCAGCTTAGCATTCCTATGATAAATTCCACTTGATCATGGTGTATAAGCTCTTCAATATACTATTAAATGGTTTTGCTATTATTTTATTAAGAATTTTTGCCATAATATTTATCAAAGATTTTGGTTTATAGTGTTCTTCTCTTGTAGTGTCCTTACTTGGTTTTTGTACTGGTAATGCTGGCCCCATAAAATAAGTTTGAAAGTGTTCCATCCTTTTCAATGTTTGAGGATTGTTGTTAATTCTTATTTAACTGTTTGGTACTCACCAGTGAAGCCCTCTGGTCCTGGGCTTTTCTGTGTTGGGAGTTGTTAAATTACTGATTCAAATTCAATCTTTATACTTGCTATACATCTTCCAAATTTTCTATTTCTTCATGATTCACATGTGGATGGTTCTATGTTTCTAGGAATGTATCCATTTCTTTTAGGGTATCCAATTTGTTGACATATAGTTGTTCATAGTAGTCTTTTATGATCCTTCTTATTTTTGTAGCATCAGTTGTAATGTCTGTGCTTTCATTTCTGACATTATTTGAGTTTTCTCTTTTTTCTTAGTAATGTTAATCTGTATAAAGATTGGTTGTTTTGTCTATTAAAAAAAACAAAACAGGGACGCCTGGGTGGCTCAGTTGGTTAAGCAGCTGCCTTCGGCTCAGGTCATGATCCCAGCGTCCTGGGATCGAGTCCCACATCAGGCTCCTTGCTCATCAGGGAGCCTGCTTCTCCCTCTGCCTCTGCCTGCCATTCTGTCTGCCTGTGTTCGCTCTCTCTCCCTCACTCTCTCTGACAAATAAATAAATAAAATCTTAAAACAAAACAAAACAAAACAACAGCTGGGTGTTGTTGATTTTTTTCTTTCCACTTTTTTTTCTATCTCCTCTTCACTTATTCCTTGTTCTGATATATGGTATTTCTTCATGCTAACTTTGGATGTGTGTGTGTGTGTGTGTGTGTGTGTGTGTGTGTGTGTGTGTGTTTTCCTTTCCTTTTCCAGTTCCTTGAGGTGTAAGTTAGGTTGTTTATTTGAGATCTTTCTATTCTCTTAATATATGTACTTATGGCTATAAACATCCCTCAGAACTACTTTTGCAGGACCCCATAGGCTTTGATGTATTATGTTTCCATTTTTACTTGTTTTATTTTTTATTTCCCTTTTGAACTCTTCTTGACTATTGGTTGTTGAGGAGTGTTTTTTAATTTCCACATACTTGTAGATTTTCTAGCTTTCCTTTTGCTATTACTTTCTTTTTTCATTGCATTTATTTTTTTCAGTGTTCCAGAATTCATTGTTTATGCACCACATCCAGTGCTCCATGCAATATGTGCCCTTCGTAATACCCATCAACAGGCCCACCCAACCTTCCCCCGCCAAAACCCTCGGTTTGTTTCTCAGAGTCCACAGTCTCTCATGGTTTGTCTCCCCCTCCAATTTTCAAATATGATACCCTCCTGGCCTGAAAAGATGCTTAGGATAAGTTTAATCTTCTTAAATTTGCTGATTGTTTAGTGTCTTATTATGTGGTTTACCCTGGAGAGCGTTCCATTTGCACTTGAGAATAATGTGATTGTACTTCCATTGGATGAAATATTTATAAGTGCTATTAGTTCCATTTGGTCTAATGTATGATTCAAGTCCAATGTTTCCTTGTTGGTTTTCTGTCTGGATGACCTATCCATTGATGAAAGTAGGGTACAAAGTCTTCTATTACTACTCTGTTGGTATCTATTTCTCCCTTCAAATATGTTAGTATTAGCTTAATATATGTAAGTTCTCTGATACAGGGTGCATATATATTTAAAATTCTTATATCTCCTTGATGAATTGACCTCTTCATTATTTTATAATGACTTTGTCTCTTGTCAGTATTTTTGGCTTGGTGTTTATTTTGCCTGATATAAGTATAGGTACTTCCATTTCCTTCTGGTTTCCACTTGCAAGCATTGTCATTTTTTTTTCATCCCTTCACTTTGAGCCTCTGTCCTTAAATTTACAGTTAGCCTCTCATAGGCAGCATAGATTTGGCGTGTGTGTGTGTGTGTGTGTGTGTGTGTGTGTGTTTAATCCACCCAGCTACTTTGTGTCTTTTGATCAGCAAATTCATTTCATTTATATTTAGAGATGTTATGAACAATAAGGACTTAGTGATGCCATCTTAATAATAGTTTCCTGGGTGTTTTCTATTGCCATTGTTTCTTTTCCTCTTGGTTTCTGTACACCTTTGCAAATTATTTTCCAAGGTGGTATGCTCTGTTTCCTCTTTATTTTTTTCTGCATCTACTCTAGATTTTTGCTTTGTGGTTACCATGAGGCTTACATAAAACATCTCACAGATTAAATGATCCTTTTTTTTTTTAAGTTGAGACCCATATTTGCTATGATGCCTTCTTCAATTCTTCAACCCATTCAGCTAGCTCTCATTTCTAAATGTTTATTCTAATCACCATCATTACCAACTAATTTTCTAAATCTTCTCAAAGGAGGTTTTAACATGTTAGTCTTCAGCCATAGCACCATGCTTTCAACAGTGAATACATTCTGGGCATCCCACAAGGTATGTTTTGCTTGGTGTCAAGGATACACAGATTAATAAAACACAGTCACTGTCTTAAAGTCATTATGGATGAAAGGGTTATTCACCCCTGGAACTCACTAGAATTCTCCAGTTATCTACAGAGTGAACTAGAAAAAATTCCAAGGCTCTCCACAGTCTATCTTGAATTTATTTATTTATTTTTAAAGATTTTGTTTATTTATTTGACAGAGAGAGAGAGATCACAAGGAGGCAGAGAGGCAGCAGCGAGGGAGGGAGAAGCAGGCTCCCCACTGAGCAGAGAGCCCGATGTGGGGCTCGATCCCAGGACCCTGAGACCATGACCTGAGCCAAAGTCAGAGGCTTAAACCACTGAGCCACTCAGGTACCCCTCTTGAATTTATTTTGCTTATTTTATTTCCCATTGTTCTCTTTCCTTTGGCTCAGTAAATTGGGCTACTTGCCACTTCCCAAACACATCTGATACCTTTCTATAACTCTTACATTTTCTCACTTTGCTCTCTGTTTCTGAAGTGACTTCTTCACATCTCTACCAATGTCAATTCTTATATACCCTTAAGGACCCATCTTTCAAATTCCACCTTTTTCATGAAATTTTATGATTGTTCATGAAGTTTCAATCAAGACATTTTTCTTTAAAAACACTTCACATAACACCAAAGGCAATGACTAGTTCTTGATCAAATTCTGGTTTGTACAAACCAGCTCTATGAGATGTTTTGTAATAAATTTGGAAATCTGAATATAAACTGGGTACAAAATGATATTAGGGAATTATTATTAAATTTTTCAGGAATTATAATGTTATTGTAGTATGTAAATAGTCATTATTTTTAAATATGAAACCGAATTAATTACAGTGTAATCATATAATGGCTGTAGCTTAAAAATGGATGAAGCAAACATGGCAAGATGTGGATATTTGATAATAGGAATATAGATTTTTTTATTATCTACCTTTCCGTGTATTTGAAAATGTTTTTAATCAAAAGTAAAAATAAGAATCCCAAATATCTTTTGCCTATAGAAATAAAACATGTTAATTAAAGAAAATTTGAAGGAAAAAAGAAATCTGAGTAAAAAGCAACTATTATCCTACCATGCAGAGAGAATAATTATTCATATTATGATGCATTTCCTTCAATATACTTACAAATATAATTACTTTTATTTTGAAAAATTGTGAGTCCTTTGGACACATAATTTTGTATTGATTTCAGATTTCATTTATTATTTTTAATTGAGATATAATTGGCATATAACATTGCATCAGTTTCAAGTATACAACATAATGATTTGACATATGTGTATACTGCAAAGTGATTGCCACAATAAGTTAAAATATTCCATTCTGAGATGATGGGAACTTAACTTCAACAATCTACAAAAGTTTCACCTTTTAGTCCTCTTCTTTTATACTTTTTATGTCATCATTAGCCTCTTTTTCTATTCATTATGAAATTCATTAAGAAATTATAGTAGCTAAAATATTTTCAATACTTTTCTCCTTTGACCTTTATATAATTTATAAGTGTCTAAGTGTTAAGTGTCTAATATACCATCTTATTACAAATTAGAATTTTCTAATCTGACTTATATTTACCTGTACCTGTGTTTTCTTAACTTTTGTATATTTTCATGTTACTGATTTGTCTTTTCATTTCAGCTTGAAGGACTCTTTTCATCATTTCTTGCAAAGCAGGTCTACTGATGAATTCACTCAGCTTTCTTTGCCTGGGCAAGTCTTGCTTTCTCCTTCATAACTGAAGGATAGCTTTCCAGATTGAGTATTTGGCTGGCACTTTTTTTTTTTTTCTCTCATCACTCTGAATGTCAGTCCACTCTTTCCTAGCCTGTAGGGTTTATGCTGAGAAATCTGCTGATAGACTAAAGGAGGTTCCTTTTTAGGTTATCATTTTTTCTTGGCTGTTTACAGGATTATCTCTTTTTTTTTTTTTTTTTTTGACAGGTTCATTATAATGTGTTTAGGAAAAAATATATATATTTATATTTATATTTTTTGTGTTGAGATAATAGAGTGACTTGTTAGCTGCATGAATTGAGATGTCCAATTATCTCCCCAGGTTTGGAAGTTTTTAGTTTTTATTTCTTTAAACAGACTTCCTGTCCCCTTCTCCCTTTCTTCTCCTTCTATCTAGGAATCCAGGTAAAGCTAATATTTATTCCTTTGGTGGAATCTCATAAATCATATATGTTTTCTTCATTCTTTTTCTTGCTTTTTCTCAGTTATCCTCAAACAGGGTTATTTCAAAATTCTTATCCTGTAACTCACTTATGCTATCTTCCATTTTTTTTTACTGCTGATGCCCTATTACATATTTCATTTCATTTATTGAGTTTTTCAGCTCCATAATTTCTACTCAGTCCTTTTTTTAATGATTTCTATCTCTTTTGGAAAAATTTCCCTTGAACATGTATTTTTTGGAAGATTTTACTGAATTGTCTTTTTAAGTTTTCTTATAGTTTGTTGAGTTTCTTCAAAAAAGCTATTTTGAATTCTTTATCAGCTAGATTATAAAATTGCATGCCTTTGACTCAGTTATTGGAAAATTATTATCATCTTTTGATGATATATAAATTTCTTTTTCACATTCCTTGTAGTTTTGCATTGCTTCTTTTGTTTTGAAGGCACAAACATCTCCTTAAATCTTTTCTTATTGTCTTCAGACCAGATATTCTGTTTGTTGGTGTTGTTATCTGGGACTCTCTGCCTTTTTATGGATATACTGTTCAACTTCTCTTGTTTCTTATTGTGGCTGATTTCTTAAATTTATATATTTTCCAATGCTTACAATTCACTAGGCTGGCTATTGGAAACCTTTCTTCTTATAGAAGGTGGTGCCATAACCAAGTTTGTGGTTTCTTCTTTCCTACACACCCTAGCTTGTTTTCTGAGCACACTCCTGGTGTACCAGAACTTGTTTTCACTTCTTCCCTTGGCAGCATGTGCAAGGACCCCACTGCAGAATTGGGGAGATGTGGGTTTAGCACTTAGGATGGTGGGAGTGCCTGACTTAGTAGGGAGATTCCCAGGTGTGGTGCTCAGAGAGGTTCATGAGTAGACTTCTGGCTAGCACAGTCAGCAGGAACTACATACCTTTAGTGCCCTTTGATATTCTTATCTGCCTCTTTCCCAATGTTTCCTTTCTCGCAGTCATGAAGTTGCCCCCTCAGTACTCCATATGTTGCTGGAGGAAAATGGATTTCTCTAGCTGCTGTCTGCACCACTGAGTTAGCTAGATACTCACCCCCCTTTTCCCCTGAGGGAGATATCACCAAGCCTAATAGTTCAGCCTCATAAACTGTTGCCTTGGTAGTGGGGGCAGGATGGTTCTGGTAAAGTTCTTGTCATTTCCATTGCATCCAAATTCTCTTTTTTCTGCAATGTCATTGTTCTGGAATCTCCCCTGCGGATGGACTTCAGCAACTTATTTTTTGTCTGGACATCTGCCCAGGTCATCAGTTTTCAGGCTTTTTTTCTGACAATGACAAGTGTAGTGAGGGCAGGTCAGCTGTGCTTTTGGTTTCACAGCCCATATTCAGGTCCATCTGCCTATGACCACATACATACATGGGCAAAACTCCTGATGGGTCCTTTCATGTATACTGTTGGATCCCACAATTCCCACAAATGCACTTCTGATCACAGATGGAGGTCTAATTTCTTGTGAGAAAGAGTGGGAGCAAAAGGGAGAAATATCTTATACCACCATGAAGCTGATGTCACCATCTCTTCCCATGTAATTTTTATTCAGTCATTTATTTATATCAGTGTGGACACATGGGTTATTTTATGCTTGAGTTATAACCCAGTAGTACATTATTTATTTTGTCGCTCAACTTGTTCCAACTTTGACCATTGGGAGCTCTCTTTATTTGGCCCTTGTATCCTGGTGACAGTCCTCATCACTGTGTTTTGTTGTTGTTGTTTTCTAGTTTGTTTAGAGCACTTTCTTACTGGCACTGGAACATGCTCCAGGCTAACCTTGTACATTTTCTGCCCAGTTTAGAATCAGTCATTTATCCATTTGTCCCTTTTATTTAAGAATAGTATTAGAAAACAAACAAAATCTAGACACTGAGTTTGCTGGGACACCATTGTTTTTAGGCTCTGTCTGCTGACAGATTAGGGAAACATGTATGTATACTAAGCCCTCCATATATATTTATTTATAAATATTTTGATATGTTATGTATCCATCTGTATCTATAATAAGTTAAACATTATTTGACATTGTTGTCTACAACTGTAATCCATTATCACACTGATTATCCCAGATTTCTCTCTTTATTTGTCTGTTCATCTATAACGTCCAACTTCAATACTGAAAAAACTGGATCCCAGTTTCAATAGTGAGAAAAATGGATGAATCTGGATCCATTTACTTAATTATTCAATTATAGCATACTATTCAGTAATGCTAATCTGTATCCTCATGGGGTAAGAACTTTATTAACTAGAAGACATTGCTGTATATAGTCCTTTTAGATGACAGTTGAAGACATTGCTATATGTAGCCTTTTTGATTGATAGTCCATTCATTTCCAAAGTTATTTAAGACAGACCCCTTCCCCACCACCTCATTCAATACAGTTATTTCATACAATTGTAATATAGTTAGATTCTTTTATCACAGTCTCCATTATATGCTGGGATCCTTTTATCCTCTAAGTGATCTTTTTATTTGCATACATTATAGGGCTATTCACTTTATCCATTTTACCTTGTGACAGTTGTGATAGTTTTTGTATTTCAAGGAATTGATCTATTTCAAATAAGTTATCAAATTTATAAGCTTGGGATGGTTCATAGTATTCTTTTATTATCACTTTAATGCCTATGGAATCAGTAATGATTATCCCTCTTTTTTTCTAGTATTGGAAATCTGCATCTTCTCTTTTTTTCCTGTTTAGCCTGGTGAGAGTTTTATAAATTGAATTAATCTTTTCAAAGGAGCAAACCTTGGTTTCATTGATTTTCTCTATTATTTTCTTGATTTCAATTTAATTGATTTCTTCTCTAATTTTTATGTTATTTTCTGCTTGATTTAAATTTAAATTGCCCTTCTTTTTCTAGTTTCCCACAAACTCAGGTTATTGATTTCAGATCTTCCTTCTTTGCTACTAGGTGCATTTAACGGCACAAACTTCCCTCTGTTACTTTCATTGCATCCCACAAATTTTGATGTTATATTTTATTTCATTTAGTTCAAAGTATTTTTAAATTTCTCATGAGACCTCTTTGATACACACACACACACACACACACACACACACACACACGTCTATCATCTATCTATCACTTATGTATATTAGTTGATATTTGAGAATTTTCTAGCTGTTTTTCTCTTATTGATTATTTCTGGTTTAATTCCATTGTGAACTTAGAATATTTTTTTTTGTATGATGTCTAGTTATTTAAAGTTGTTAAGATATGGATTACAGCCCAGAGTATGGTCTATTTTGGTGAATGTTCTATGTGAATTTTAGAAGAATGTTAATTCTGCTGCTGTTGGATGAAGTTGGATAAATGTCAATTAAGTCAAGTTGATTTATAATGCTATTTAGATAACTATATCCTTACTGATATTCTGCCTACTTGATCAATCAATCCCTGACAAAATAATATTAAGGTCTCCAACTAGAACAGTGAATCTATTTCCACTTTAATTTCTGTCAGATTTTGCCACATATATTTTTATGTTTATGTTAGGTACATTTATGTTCAGGATTATCATGGATTCTTAAAGAAATAACCTCTATCATTATATGATTCCCCTGTTTGCCCCTGATAATCCTCTTTATACTGAAGTCTGAATTTTCTGAAATTACTATAGATACTCTAGCTTTCTTTTGATGAATGTTAGCATGGCATATTTATATTTTCACGTTTAACCTATTAGAGTTTTTATATTTAAAGTGAATTTTTTATAGACAACATATAACTGGATCTTGTATTTCTTCCACTCTGGAAATCTCTGTCTTTAATTGGTGTATTTAGACCATCACATTTAAAGTGACTATTCGTATAGTTGGATTAATACCTACCATTTTTACAATTGTTTCCTATTTTTATATGATTCTATTTCATATCTTCTCTCAGCATATCAATTAACTACTTTTTAAACACAACTAGGAGTTGCCTTAAAATGTACAATGTGTATTTTTAATATAAATTAGCCTTTAAATAACACTATTCTACTCATGTATAGTGTAGGTTCCTTATAACAAATTTTCCCCACTCATCTCTTGTGATGCTGCTTCATTTATTTCATTTATTCATGTGCTCTAATCACCAAATACATTGTTTTTGTTGTTACATTAAGCAACCAGTTTGTGTGTGGGGTGGGGGGTAAAATACATATAACACAAATTTATCATCTTAACCATTTTTATGTTTGAATGTACTCACATTGTTGTGCAAGTATCACCACCATAACACTTTTTATCTTGTAACACTGAAACTCTATCCATTAAACAATAATTTTCCTCTCTCCCCACAAACTTCCAACAACCACCATTGTATGGCCTTTATGATTTCAACTACTCTAACTCCTCATATAGGTGGAATCATACTGTATTTGTCTTTTTGTTACTGACTCATTTCACTTAGCATAATGTCCTTAAGATTCATCCATATTGTAGCGTATTGTAGTATTTCCTTCCTTTGTAAGGCTGAATAATAATATTTCACTATACATATATACACATTTTTCATATCCATTTTTCTGTTAATAGACACTTAGGTTGCTTTCATGTTTTAGCTATTGTGAATAATGCCGCTATGAACACAAATGTACAAGTATCCTTTGGAGACGCTGTTTTGAATTCTTTGTGGTATTTACACAGAAGTGCAATTTCTGGATCACATGATAATTCTACTTCTAATTTTTGGAGGAATTATCATATTGTTTCCTACAGCAGCTGTATCATTTCACATTCCCATCAGTAGTACCCAAGAATTTCAATTTCTCAACATTCTTACCAACACCTGTTTTCTGTTTTTGTGATAGTAGCTATCTTAATAGGTATGAGGTGATATCTCAGTATAGATTTGATTTGAATTTCTCTAATGACTAGCCATGCTGAGCATCTTTACATGTGTTTATTGACCATATGCATATATTCTTTAGAGAAATGTCTATTCCATTCCTTTAGCATTTATGAATCAGGCTGATTTTATTGTGTTTTAGGAGCTCTCTATATATTCTGCACGTTAAATATCAGATCAAGGATTTACCAGTATCATCTCCCATTCTGTGGGTTGCCTTTTTACTTTGTTGATAGTGTCTTTTGGTGCACAAAATTTAAAAATTTTTGATGAAGTACAATTTGACTCTTTTTTTTCTTTTGTTATTTGTGCCTTTGGTGTCACAGCCAAGAAATCTTGACTAAATTCACAGTCATAACATTTTATCCTTGTTCCTTTCTAAGAGTTTTGTTGTCTTAGGTCTAAAATTTAGGCCCTTGCTCCAGTTTGAGTTAATTTTTATATATGGTGTTAGGTAGACACACAACATTCTTTTTGCATGCAGATAGTTTTTCTCAGGATGAATTGTTGAAAAGACTGTACTTTTCACATTGAATGGCCTTCATACTCTTGTCAAAAACCATTTGATCATATATACAAGAGTTTATTTCGGTGTTCTTTATTCTTTCCCATTGGTCTACATGTTCATCTTTATACTAATATCATCTGATCAGAGCAGAAATCAATGAGAAAAAAAAAAAACAATAGAAAAAATCAACGAAACTAGGAGCTGGTTCTTTGAAAGAATTAATGAGATTGAAAAACCCCTGGACAGACTTATCTAAAAGAAAAGAGAAAGGACCCAAATAAATAAAATCATGAATGAAAGAGAAGAGATCACAACCAACACCAAAGAAATAAAAACAATTATAAGAACATACTATGAGCAACTCTACGCCAACAAATTCGACAATCTGGAAGAAATGGATACATTTCTAGAGACATATAAACTACCACAACTGAACCAGGAAGAAATAGAAAACCTGAACAAACCCATAACCAGTAAGGATATTGAAACAGTCATCAAAAATCTCCAAACAAACAAAAGTCCAGGGCCAGATGGCTTCCCAGGGAATTCTACCAAACATTTAAAGAAGAACTAATTCCTATTCTCCTGAAACTGTTCCAAAAAATAGAAATGGAAGGAAAATTTCCAAACTCAATTTATGAGGCCAGCATCACCTTGATCCCAAAACCAGACAAGGATCCCATCAAAAAAGAGAATTACAGACCAATATCCCTGATGAACACAGATGCGAAAATTCTCACCAAAATACTGGCCAATAGGATCCAACAGTACATTTAAAGGATTATTCACAACGACCAAGTGGGATTTATTCCAGGGTTGCAAGGTTGTTTCAACACTTGCAATTCAATCACTGTGATACAATACATTAATAAAAGAAAGAATAGGAACCATATGATACTCTCAATAGATGCTGAAAAAGCATTTGACAAAGTGCAGCATCCCTTCCTGTTTAAAACTCTTCAAAGTGTAGGAATAGAGAGGACACACCTCAATATTATCAAAGCCATCTATGAAAAACCCATTGCAAATATCATTCTCCATAGAGAAAAACTGAAAGCTTTTCCGCTAAGGTCAGGAACACGGCAGGGATGTCCGTTATCACCACTGCTATTCAACATAGTACTAGAAGTCCTAGCCTCAGCAATCAGACAACAAAAAAAAAAAATTAAAGGCATCCAAATTGGCAAAGAAGATGTTTTTATTACTGTACCTGTATAATAAATTTTGAAATCCAGAAGTGGATATCCTCTAGATTTGTTCTTTTTCAATATTACTTTGGTCATTCAGTTTCTTTGAGATTCCACTTGAATTGCAGATTTTTTTTTTTTAATTTCTGTAAAACATGTCATTGAGATTTAATAGGAATTACATTGAATCTGTACATTGCTTGGATAGTATTGAAATTTTAACAATATTAATTCTTCCCATCCATAAACATAGACGATCTTTCCACTTATTTGTTTCTTCAATTTCTTTCATCAGTGTCTTATCATTTTCATTGTATGAGTCTTTTATCTCTTTGGTTAATTCAATTCCTAAGCATGTATTCTTTTTTGGCATTATTATAAATGGAATTGTTTTGTAATTTCCTTTCAGATTGTTTATTGTTTGTGTATAGAAATGCAACTTATTTTTGCATGTTGACCTTGTTGCTCTTTTGCTGAATTCATTTATTAGTTCTTACAGGATTTTTTGATGTGGACTCTTTAGAATTTTCTCCATATAAGGCCATATCCCTTGCAAACAGAGGTAATTTTACTTCATCCTTTCATTCTGGATGAATTTTATTTCTTTTTCTTGCCTAATTGCTCTGGCTAGAAGTTCTGGTATGATGTTGAGTAGAAGTGTTGAAAGTGGAGAACTTCATCTTGTTCTTAATCTTAAAGGAAATGTTATCAGTGCTTCACTATTGAGTATGTTTGCTGTGTATTTTTTAATATATGGCTTTTATTATGTTGAAGTGGTGTTCTTCTTTTCCTGGTTTGTCCAGTGTTACTAACATGAAAGGGTGTCAAATTTTTTCAAATATTTTTTGTGCATCAACTAAGATGACCATGGGTTTTCCTTCCTCATTCTGATGTAGTATATTACAATGATCAACTTTCATATGTCAAACCATTCTTGCATTACAAGAAAAATTCCACCTGGTCATGGTGTAGGAGCCTTTTAATATGTTTCTGAATTCTGTTTGCTAGTAATTTTTGAGGATTTTTATGTCCATACAGGATAATTGTAGTTTTCTTTTCTTGTAGTGCTTTTTTGGCTTTGGTATCAATAAGGCTATCCTCCTAGACTGAATTAAGAAGGATTCCTTTCTTAACTTTTTGTAAAAGTTTAAGAAAGATTAGTGTTAATTCTTTTTTAAATGTTTGGTAGAATTCACCAGTGAAGCCATCTAGTCCAGGGTTTTCCTCTGTTGGGCAATTTTTTGATTACTGATTTGATTTCTTACTAATTATAAGTTATGGTATTATAATTTATTATAAGAAATATATATTAGGTCTTTGTCCCCATTACCAGCATAGAGCTCCTAAAACTCTTGGAATTTCCTTAGTGATGAAAGCAATAAAACTATCTTGTTATGTTAATGAGGTGGCTTTTGGAAAACCTCTATGTATCCATAGGATGGTGCTGGTTGCCAGGGGAACTAACATTGTGATTAGAATTGGAACTTTCAGTCCTACTCCCATTCCCAATCCCTGTGGAAGAGAGGGGGTGAAGATTGTGTTCAATCACCAATGGCCAATGATTGACTCAACCATGCCTATGTAGTGATGCTCCCACTTAAAAAAAAAAAAAAAAAAAGAGACAGGGTTCTGAGAACTTCCAGATTGGTGAAAACATGGAGATTCAGGGAGACTGGTATGCTCAGAGAATGGACATTCCACAATCCTTCCCACACACCTTGCTCTATACATCTCTTCCATCTGGTTGTTCATCTGTATCCTTTATCAATCATATCCTTTTATAATAAATGATAAATAATAAGTAAACTGTTTCCCTGAGTTCTGTTGGGCCAACTCTAGCAAATTAATCAAACCCAGGGAGAAAGTTGTTGGAACCACTGATGTATAGCCAGAAGGTCAGATACATATGTGATAACCTAGATTTGCAAAGGGCTTCTGAAGTGGGGGCAGTTGAGCAGTCTTGTGGGATTGATCCCTTAACTTGTGGGATCTGATGCTATCTTGAGGTAAACAGTGTTAGAACTGAGCTAACTCTGTGGTGGTATAGAAAACACACATATACACACACTGGAGGGGTCTATTCAGATTTTCCATTTTTGTGTGTGATTTTGTTTTGGTAGTTTTTTGTTTGTTTGTTTCTACAGTTTTATCCATTTCATCTAGGCTATCTAATTGCTTGGCTTATAGTTGTTCATAGTACTCCCTTATAATATTTATTTCTCCAGAATTAATAGTCATGTCTACACTTGATTTCTCATTTTAATAATTTAAGTCTTCTCTTCTTTTTCTTAGTTCAACTAACTAAACCTTTGTCAACTTTGCTAATCTTTACAAAAAACCAACTTTTGGTTCCAGTCATCTTTTAGATCAATTAAGAAAAACAAAAGATTCTATTTTGCCTTAATTTACTCATTCTTCATTCTATCCATCCTGTTTAAATTCATGTCTCTGAACTATATCATTTCTTTTCTGCCTAAAAAAATTTTATTTTATCATTTCTTATAGGGAGGATTTTCAGGTGATGACTTTCCCTCATTTTTTTTTAACTTGTTTGTTTGAGAAAGTAGTTATCCTTCAATTTCATAGGAGTATTTTATTAGATACATAAGTCTAGACTGGTGGTTTATTCTTTCAACATTTAAAAAAATTCACTATATTCTATATTTGCTTCTGTGGTCTATTGAGAAGTTCATAGTAATTCTTATCCTTTTCCTTTTAATAAGTATACTTTTTTGATTCTGGAAATTTTCAAGATTTTCTCTTTGTATTTGTCTTTTGGCAATGCAGGTATGTTATGTTTAGGTGTGTGTGTGTGTGTGTGTGTATGTGTGTGTGTGTGTGTTATTAATCCTGCTTGGTGTTCTCTGAGCCTCCTGGCTCTGTGGCTTTGTGTCTGTTATTAATTTTGGAAAGTTCTCTATCATTACATTATGTGTGTGTGTGTTTGTGTGTATTTTTTTTTCCCACTCCATTCTTTCATATGGTGTACCTTTTGATGTTGTCCCAGAATTCTTACATGTTCTTTTCCATTTGTTTTTTGCATATCTATTTCTTCTCTTTGTCTTTTAGTATAGGAAGTTTCTGTTGACATATATTCAAGGCCACTGATTTTTTTTCTTAAATATATCGAGTCTACTGATCAAATCTGCTGATCAGCCACTGTTCATTTCTACCACTTTGTTAGAAAGGAGGCTCTGGTTGTATTTTACAATAATTACTTCCACTCCTTTTGTTAGATTTCAGGAATATTTCTTAATATTTAGCATGAGAATCTAATGAGATTTCTGGAAATAAAGCCCACAAATATGTGGGGTTCCTTTAAGATTATGGCCCCCAGGATTTCTTATCAATGGTGGTCCACACTCAGCCTCCAGCAACTCAACATACTATTTAAATATTCCCACTCATTAATTGATCTAGTGGTTTCTGCAGGTAAGCAGATATTTTTGTGTTTCTCTGGATATTTCTATCTCTCTAGATTTTGGGGTGGCAATTTATCTGATTAGTCCAAGCAAAGTCACTGGTTCTTAATTTATCCAGCTTTTTCTTGTAAAAATGGGAATAATGATTTCCAAGATCCATAAATATTGAAATATTGAAGCTGGAAGTTTTATTATGTTTTTTATTTAAACTTTTCCTTTTTCCAAGATCAAGTAAAATGCTATTTCTTTTATCCTTAGGTTCAGATGGATTTGCTTTCTAATTTTGATTTCTACCAGAACAAAAAGGAGTTCTGTTTTTCCATTCCAGCTTTGCTAGCAGTGGCTCAATAAGGTTGAAGTCCCCTGCTAGAAAAACCACTAAATTAAAAAGGCCATTTTGGCCACCTTTTCACATACAGAGCAAAATAGAGAAAATAATGTCTACTTTCATTACCCAAATGTTTCTGCACCTTAAAAATTTCAGTTGAATAAACTGAATAATTGGCCCTTTTCCTTCAAATTGGGAAAGGTTAATAGTAATAATACATAATTTCCTGTCATCCAGTGACCATTATTTATATCTCCCATCTAGCACCTATGCTTAAAACCAGTACTATATTATTTCAATTATGCAAAACAATGTATAAAAATGACTTTAAGAAAATTCACAAAATGAAATCTCTATTGCTTGTCTCTATCTCTGTTTCTACCTCTAACTCTGTGTATATATATATATATATATTTTTTTTTTTTTTCTTATTGTGGCTATTACCCCACTAGATGATAACCTATGAGAGCAAGTATTATATTTTCCTTCAGTGTGCCCAAGTTCTAGAAGGTACACAGTTACTTAATGGACTGGTAAATTAACAGACAAATGAGTTAATGAATGGATCAGTGGTGATATTTCTGGGTGGCTATGGGTGACATAATTTACTCTCACTTAGTTTCCATCCAAAGTTTTCATAATGCATATATTGTTATGAGAAATGTACTTTAAGTCAAACTAATCAATAGGAAAAAAGAACTACAGCTGGACAAAACAATTATAATAAAATATATTATGAAATATTTCAAATATATTGAAAGGTACATAAAAAATATTACAAATGCATATGTACCTACCATGCAGATTTGTTATATGCTAACATTGTTTGCCATTTTAATGTTGAATTTTTGTAAGGAATAAAACATTAGATAGAGCCATATCCCCACTCATATATTCTAGCCAGAGCCTTATATTTAATCCTGAGAAAAATGCTATTCTAAAGGTTGTTATATATTTTTCTTATCCATGTATTGTATAATGTTTTCTGGTTTTAAATGCTGTGTAAATGTTATAACATGCATAATTTTTGCAAACAGTTTTTTTAACCTTAGATTTTTTAATATTTATCCATGTCTATGAACATATACTCAGTTTTCTTAAGATATTAATTTCCTTTGATTAAAAATATTACATTGTAATCCTGGTTTTGGACACCTAGGTTTTTTTTTAATTGTTCCCTTTATAAATAATACTGAAATAAACATACTTGTTTATATCTCCTTGTGCACATTCATAAGAATCTCTACTCCGTGAGTAGAATTATTGAGTTGTAGGATATATGTGGCTTCACTTTTACTAGATATCACCCAATTGTTCTCAAAATAGTTAAATAATTTATGCTTTATTGGTAGTAATTAAGAATTTTTTAACTCCTAAACTTTCACCAATGGGTAGTTAAATAAAATAAAAAGGAAGGAAAAAATGATACTTCACTGTTGGAGAGTAAAATAAAATGAAAATGCAGGACAAATGATCAAAGTCAACTTAAAGGAAAAAAAAACATACCTGTCCCTAAAAATAGAATCAATTATAATAGAGAAGAAAACAAGAAAGTCAATTTAACACCTTTACTGTTAATATGACATAATGGAAAGCAATTATCTGGTTCTGTACGTAATTTTAATAATAGCAGCAGATCAAAATAGAGTGAACCTACTATAGCCCATCTCCGCCACTGATTAAAACTAAACATTGTGGGTAGAATACAAAAAGCAACTACCTACAGATTCTGAAAAGTAAACAATCACCAGTAAATTGGAAGTCAAAGATAAAGAACCACGACACTGCTGTATTGGGTGCGTTTCTAGGTTTTGATTTTATGTTGTCTGTTTTCCTCCTCTTATATTTCCCAGCTTCCCACAAGGGGGAAGGAGCAACAAAGCAGGTAGAGACAACTAACGCACTAAGAAATCTCCATTTTTTGCAGATAAATAAGAAAAGGGGTGTTAGTGAGTTGAAGAAGATAGGGGGAACCCCCATTTTACAAAATTCTTTCTTTTTTCTCTCTTGACTCTGCTCCAAGGGTTGTCCCCACTGTGGAACTGCATGATAGTGGTAATTCCAAGAGAAAACCTCTAGTAAGAAGAACTAGAAAAAGGGAGTCAGAGAGTGTGAGGAAAACCAAGGAAAAAAAGTGGAGAAGCAAATACCCTGGTTCTGTGTACAAGCTGATCCAAGTTCTAAGATCTACCTTGAGCACCACCTTTGTGGAACAAGCCCAAAATAGCACAGCGGGGGCACCTGCATGGCTCAACTGGTTTAGTATGGACTCATAGTTTCCCCTGGGGTCATGATCTTGGGGTTCCAGTCTAGCGACTTTAAGCCCTGCATTGGGCTCCGTGCTCAGTGCAGATTCTGCTTCAGATTCTTTCTCGTCCCCCCACTCACTCTCTCTCTCAAATAAATAAATAAAATCTAAAAAACAAAAACAAACAAACAAACAACAACAACAACAAAACAGCATAGCAAAGTTATGAGTTGTAGGCTACAATATGAAACAGACTAATCTCTGAGTGATGCATGTATGGTGAAGACCCAAAGTAACACAGCAAAGATTCTGAACACCAAACTAATATTTGGAGCCATCATTTACAGAAAGTGAAACAGAATTTGCAATCCGATCCTAATAAGGTTTGTTGTTGCTAACCAAGCAAACAAACCAGCAGTATTGTCCAGAAGATTGTAGCAAGACCCAGAGTTTCGAAATATGATATTCAAAATGTCTAAGATACAGTCAGAATTAATTGACAAAGGACTAGGAAAAATTGATCGATTCTCAAGAGAAAAGACAGTCAAGAGATACTGACCTGAAATGACCCTGATGTTGGAATTATCAAAGATGTCAAATCATCTATTATAACTATGTTCCATGAACTACAGGTAGACACTCTTGAAATAAATGGAAAACAGAAGGTCCAGACACAGAAACTGAAGCGACATTAGAGAACCAAAAAAGAGAAATTTTGTAAACAGAAAATATAATGCCTGAAATAAAAAATACATTGGATGGGCTCATTAGCAAAATGGACATGTCTACACACAGTAATAAACTTGAAGATCATTGAACTGAAATCATTCAACTTGAAGAACAGAACTATAAGAGACTGCAAAAATAGTTTACCTACTCACTTACTTGTGGAACATGAGGAATAACACAGAGGACATTATGAGAAGGAAAGGAAAAGTGAATTAGGGGAAATCGGAGGGGGAGATGAACCACGAGAGACAGTGGACTCTGAGAAACAGACTGAGGGTTTTGGAGGGGAGGGGGTAGGGGGTTGGGTGAGCCTGGTGGTGGGCACTAAGGAGGGCACATATTGCATGGAGCACTGGGTGTGGTGCATAAACAATGACTCTTGGAACACTGAAAAAATAAAACTAAAATTAAAAAAAAATAGTTTACCTACATTAAGAAGAAAACCAACACACTTTAGGATCATTGCTAAGAATATTCTCTGCATGGCTCTGTGCATCAACTAGAATATCCAATCATTCTCTGATAATAAAATAAGTTAGATATATAGATCTCATTTGGTCATAGAAACAGGCAAGACTTGAGATTGACCCAGGGTGTATACACAACCAAGAGAAAGGTACTAAGTAAAAATGGTGGAGATCAAAGATTGAAAGAAATTTGGGGATTTTACAAAATATTTAATATATAGGTTATCCTGCTATCTAAAATCAAATCAACATAGCTAAAAATAAAATAAAATAAAATAAAAAATCACAAAGTTGTAGATTGACACTGTTTCAACATTATTTCACTCGTTTTATAGCCAGGAATCATTACTTCACTGAAGAATTCCTGGACTGAGAAAAATTATGGACTTCCTCTTTCAAAGCATTGGTGACTTGACTTAATATGGAATCAATCTTGGCAGGCTGTTCTTGGATTGAGCTCCTCATGCTTTTCTCTGCCCTTACCCAAAGGAATTTGGTCCACATAGAGGGGATAAAAGGCATTGAATCAAAGCTGAACATGTAAATGTACATCTGAAATTTTTAGATATTGCTGCTCTGATGGAGCTGAAATGATCTCATGGTATTGAATAGGCATTGTCTTGATTAATAGTGAGTGCAGTAAGTCCTCAATTTGCACAATACTGTAAGGCTATAAAAATAATTATGTAAGCCAAAATCGTGCAAAGTGATATAATCAATAGGAAAAATTGCAATTGGTCCAGTTTTTGACAACTTTTGTCAAAATGCTAAAAACTCTCCTTATTGGTTACAAATATATAGGTAAATGAAAAAAATAACAGTGCTAATATTTACGAAGTACACTGTTGATTTAAAATACTAGCAATATGAAGAGTTTTATCTCTTTGTAAAAAAAAAAATTCAAAAGCAGGTAATAAGCAAAGAAAAACAAACAAAGGAGCAGTTTCTAACATATACACAACGCACTGGTGGTTGCCAGTTGCCAGAGGGGAGATGGGGCAGGGGGGGGGGCGGTGATTGGGAAATAGTTGAAGGAGATAAAGAGCACATTAGGATGAGCACTGAGTCGAGTCCAGAACTATTGAAGCACACTGTATTGTACCCCTGGAAACTAATATAACACTCTTTGTTAATTATACCAGAATTACAAAAATAAATTAAAATTTTTTAAAAGAGTAGTTTAAATACTGCTTGCCTTCTTGTTGCTCTAACACATGATGCAGAGAAAGAATTTTCCCTGTGCCTTAACAGATTTTCACACTCCTTTCCAAGTTCAACATTCTAGTTCAACACTTAAAAGTTAGACTTTCAGCATTTTACCCTTTACACTTCCATTACATAAAGATATAAATATTCTCGAGTGTCCCGGTTATTGTAAAGTTTTTTGGCAGGCATCCCTTCCACCTGTTCGTTACACTCTCCCCTCATTTGCTCAGGTAAGTTTACCCTCACCATGTTCCTCAGAAGCCTCTTGAAGGGCAAAGGGCAGCTGTATCTGAATTGTTCTTGGGGTCACTTGGTTCCTCTACAACCTCATTTACATTTGGCTCAAATTTCCGCTTTCAGTGTAAACACTTTTCATTTCTTTGTTGCATTTTCTTCTTTGTTGGCCAGGTTCCTCTTCCAAGTATTAATTTTTTTATATAATGTTACATAGTGCTATTTCTAGGAGACAAAGAAACAATGCAATTGTGTGCACTGCTGTTTCTGTGTAAATAACCAATGAGCAATGAATGACCAACGACTCACAGATTGACAGAAGAGACAGAGCTGGTCACTGATCAGGATAAGCTTGTTATTTGCATAGCAGTTTGTGAATTGAGAAGCTAGCAGCAAAGTTGTATTTTATGCAATCATTCAGTGTTAATATGCCGTCGTACCTGAAATTTCAACTCTATTGTTGTGGAACATGTGTTGTCTAAGTATTAAAACTAAAGTTTGTGCATATCAAAACTGGGCAAAGCAAGGACTGCATAATATACAGGGCATTTCTTAATAAATATACTGATCTTTCAGCTCTCCTGATCTAAAATCTGCTAGTGCAAATCTTTTGACATTTTTTTACCATTTGGTAGCTTATATTTTTCTTGTTCATTTTAAGTGAGCTCTTCATGTATTCAAAATATTTACATTTGTTAGTAATATGCAAAATAAGTGCCTTTTAAAAAATTATAACTTGTTTTTTAGGACTGCTTATACAGTTTTTAAGAGGTTATATTTTTCGGGGGCTCCTGGGTGGCTCAGTTTTTAAAACATCTGACTTCACCTCTGGTCATGATCTCAGGGTCCTGGGATCCAGCCCGGGGTCATCCAGCTCCCTGCTCTGTGAGGAGTCTGCTTGTCCTTCTTTCTCTGCCCCTATCTCCACTCATGCTCTGTCTCACTCTCAAATAAATAAAATCTACTAAGAAATAAAGAGCTTATAAAAAAAATAAAGAGGTTGTATTTTTCATTTTCATGTGGTTAGGTGTGCCTATCTTTCGCTATATTATGTGTTATTTCGTTCTTTTTCAGAAATGTTTTCTTATTGTGGTACTATAAATTTACAACTCATTTTCTAAAGAAAATATTATGTTTTGCTCTTTACATTTAGGTCTCTAATGAATATGGAATTGTTTGTATGTTGGGATGAGGTAGGGATATATATATATATATATATTTTTTTTTTTTACGTGGTTAAGTAATTGGCCCAAGGAAAGTATTAAATAGTTCTCTCTCTCCCCATTAATCTGAGTTGTAACCTTTTTTTTTTTTCCCTAAAGATTTATTTATTTGATGGAGAGAGAGAGTGAGATAGCATGCGAGTGAGCACAGGAGGGCAAGAGGGAAAGAAAAAATGCAGCAGACTCCTCTGTGTTCTGAGCCTGATGTGGTGCTTGACATGGCGCTGAATTCCAACTTCTTTTCTTCTTCAAAATCACCTTGGAAATTCCTAATTCTTATTCATCCATATGAATTTGAGATACAATCATACCAGGATTATAATTGAGACTTTTTAAAATTTCATTGAGTTTTTATGTTTAAAATATGGTTTATAGAAACTTTAGCAATGCTAATTAACTTTAATAAAGTTTTATAATTTTTGTTACGCAGATTTTGCCCAACTTTCATTTGATAACTTCCTGGACAATTTATAGTTTTAGTGCTACCGCAAATGGTTGCCACAGTTTTCATATTGTAATTTCTAATTGGTTGCTTTCAATGTATGGTTGATTATAAGTATTTGAAATTAATGTAAGAGTCTTACTGGATTATCTTAATAATTCAAATATTTTAGGGGCGCCTGGGTGGCTCAGTGGGTTAAAGTCTCTGCTTTCGGCTCAGGTCATGATCCCGGAGTCCTGGGATGGAGTCCTGGGATGGAGCCCCGCATCCTGCTGAGCAGAGAGCCTGCTTTCCCTCCTCTCTCTCTGCCTGCCTCTCTGCCTACTTGTGATCTCTGTCAAATAAATAAATAAAATCTTAAAAAAAAATTCAAATATTTTATAAATTATCCTGGATATTTTATTTAAATTAGAATATTGTCTATTAAAATAGTAATTCTGTTTCTTTCCTTCTTTATACTACTAGCTTTTCTTGTTGTATTGCATTGTATATGATTTCCAGCATAATATTAGATGGGGTGAATAAGTGAATGTAGTAAATATCCCTGAGTTTTCCTGACTTTAGCAGGAATGCTTCTGATTTTTGAAAGTTGAATGTGGTGTTTGTGAGAAGTATTTTATTAGAATAAGAATATTTCCTTATTTGCCTAATTTTTAAAACCTCTTATTATAAATAGTATTGTATTTTATCAACTAATTTTTCTCTTTGATATAATCATATGATTTTTTCCCTTTAATCTTTAATGTGATACATTAAAAAGGTATTCTGGAAGCATATAATGGCAATGGCAATACATGAGAGTCATAAACTTCTTTAAGTAGTTACACTTAACCTCCATTAGCTGACATCATTAGACAACCTTTTCTATATAATGAAACTACCACTGGAAGCCTTGCTCTAAGGTAATAATTGTCCAGAGAACTGTCAACTCTGGTTGACTCTGCAATGAGCTCCTTACTATAGTTCAAAGGAAAAGCTGGCTTGCTTGCTTGCTTTTTTTTTTTTTTTTTTTTTTTTGCCTTTGATTTTGCTGGATGTTTTCCTCTCTCTACCTTCAAACATAGGTTGAAGTGAGGAGTAATTCTCTTGAGTCATGGGATCAAACAAAGCAATTTAGAACAAATTGCATTCACTTCATACTTTTACATTAAGCTTTGAATTTATGGACTGCTACTGAATATGGCTGAAGTCTCAGGAACCTCCATGCATTTATAAGCAAGCACAGGTTTTCTGCTAACTTAACTGGTTGGGCTCCAGTTGTAGATGCCATCTTTACTCCATGCTTGCTTCTCTAGGTCACCTTCTCTACCAGTCTTGGGGAAGGTTTATGAAGTGCACTCTGGAATACTAACGGCTAAAACTAGGGGTGACTGGGCAGACAAGATAATGTCATATGAAAGCTTACCTGCTCTGCAAGTCCCCTCTGCTAGAAGGGACAGAAAACAGGGATTGATTCTCTCTCTCGGTAGGGAGTCTGCACACTTCTTCCCAGATACAACTATGCCTTTACAACAAAAATAGACTCAACAAAGAGGACAGGATCATGAGCAGCCTGGAGCACAGCTTTCTTGGCAGCCTTCATTGAAATCCAGCTGACTTTTATTTGGTTTTCATTGTGCCTACAAACAGGACAGGCAGGATTCACCGCCTGCCAAAGAGCCCTACTTCCCCTTTGAAGCAACCTTATCAGAGAGGCACAATTGCTGGTACCTTTCAAACCAGCCCCTGGAAGGAAAGGAAGAGGCAGTGCTTAATCTCCCTCAGCCCTACACCAGTCCCCCAAACTATCACCCCCCGCAACACCAACACACATGCCAAACACTCCTTTGAAGGTAATCTGTGTCTCTGGTCTAATGCAAGAGAACTGAACCTGTTTCAAAGGTGCTACCTAAAACTCTCTAGCCCCCGATCTATATTCTCCTTGTCTTCTGGGGTGTGTGCAGGGAAAATGCATAGTCATGTGTATTTTTTATCTTTTTAAAAAATCTTTGTTTATTTTGTGTCAATTATGTTTTTTAAATATTTTATTTATCTATTTGACTGACAGAGATCACAAGTAGGCAGAATGGTAGGCCGAGAGAGAGGGAGAAGGAGGCTTCCTGCTGAGCAGAGAGCCGGATGTGGGGCTTGATCCCAGGACCCTGGAATCATGACCTAAGCCAGAGGCAGAGGCTTTAACCCATTGAGCCACCCAGGCGCCCCTTTTCTGTCAATCAAATGTAAGTTCAAGGTCTTTCAGGGGAATTTTTAAATACGGTTTTGTTACTCTATCCATGGAACCTAGAATAGTGTTGTTATATAGTAAGCGCTCAATAAACATTTATTAAATGAAGAAAGAATAAAATAATGCTATCTTCACAGTATCCAGCGTGGTGCTTTAGTCAGGTACTTGCTGTAAGGAATTATGTAAATGCAGGCTAATTCATGAAATTCTATGGTCTCCTACAGTATGTTATTCTCAAGATTTATCTGATGAATGTGATAATCTGAGCTAGAGGGTTTCGTGGTTGGTGCTGCTTCAAATTTATAATACTAAAGTGGGATGAAAATAAAACTAGGTAGATTTGAAGGATGGGGCATTTCTGTCTACTTAACTTCCTTCTCCTTCCATACCCCTTCCCCAATGCCCTAAATCGAAATACGTGTAAATCCAGAATTATGGGGACAGGTGAGTTCTCTCTGATTGAGCTGAAAATCTTATAAGAGGTTACAGAGTTGCTAGCCCTTATCCTTTCTTTAGTAAAGAGAAACCTAATGGGATCAGATCCATTCCAAACCTAGTATTTCAGAGAAGACATCTGAGCCACCACAATGTCCTCAAGACTTAGAATTGTTAAATAATGCCTACTACAAACATTTAGGCGACTCAGTTAAAGTTCCCTATTGAAAATAATCCATCAACCTGCCAATTGATCAGATTTGATATTTTATAAAGAAGAAAAAGGAATTGGCATTATTTTCCCCTTCTTGGGATTTTTCAGAAAGAAAACATATACCACGGTAAGCCTGATACGTGTTTTTCCCCCTAAATCTTAGGAAAGGATTGTGTGTGTGTGCCTCTGTATGTGGTGCAGTGAATGTATATGATTGTGTCTGTATGTGTGGCCAGTTAATGCACATGCATTGTGTGCACGCGCGCGTGTGTGCGCGCGCTCACGCATGCACAATTGTTCCCACATTTCCACCTTCAACAGATAACCGTCTATTACCTGCCTGATGTCTTTTCAGATATGAAGATGAAGCCCTGAGTGCATGTGGACACAGTCTTCCTCAGGGACTTAAATCGGTACTATTGTCATCATAATGAATTGCAATTACTCTAATTTTCCTTTATATGTCTGAAAGCACAGGAGCATAGCTCTTTCTTGACTCAGACCAAAATGTTGTTGCAGAAAATAAAATTACAGAAAGGCACTTAGAATGTAACCTAAAGTTTGGAGTTTCAACTTTGGTCTCTCATGGCTTTGAGGAAAGAAAGTTTGACTTTTGGCAGCCACCCCGTGACTTACGGCTAATGGGAAAGAACCATGTTACATCCCTGAGAGAAACAGGATCTGAGCGATGTGAGCTGCGGGGCACTGGGACGCGATTCCCTTCTGAAAGTGTTTCAACTCATGAAGCTTGAAGTTAATGCTAAGATGTCTTCTGCCAGTTTCATTTTTTTAAGTTTATCACTGCTCCTATGAAAACACATGTAATCCAGAGGCGGTAAGATCTTAAGCTGCTGCAAATTCATATCTTAATGTCATTTGCGTATTAAAATCTTTCCAAGAGACAGCCCGCAGCGCTTGAGTCTTGGTGGCGAAGAGGGATATGCGAGGCTTTGGGATTCATTTGGTCAAGAGACTGACCCAGGCCAGGGAGCTGGAGGGGGAGGGAAAAGAGGAGAGAATCCAATTAGGGAAGGGAACGGCCTACTCTGATGCAAAATAAGGCTTATTAGCTATGTGGGGATCTTAATGCTTGTTTTTACAGTCATGAGCCTACGAACAGCATGGTAAACATTATAATTAAATCATGTGCATTTGTAATTATCATATTATACTAACAGAATCAGAAGGTACCGTATGTTAAGCATCAAATGAAGAAAATTCATTGTCCTTTAAGTCCTCATTTTAAAGTGACTACAGATTGCTAGGTGAGAATTTATGTTTTTTTGGAGTGTTTAAGATTATCAGATGTATAGGAAAGGAAAGTATAAAAGCCTCAATGTGTGTCAAATGAAAGAGGCTCTGGAGGAGAAAACTGGGATAATTAGAAATTAAAGTTTGTCTAAAAATGAAAATGCCAATCTGTCGATTTAACAAGGATAAATGTAACTTCCAAGATAAGTGGAAACCAGCATGTCTGCTCACGATGGGTTGGCGCCCTGGGAAGGAGAGTGATCTGGGCTTGTAAAAATGTGCCTTACACTCCCATGATGTGGTGGGCGTGAGAACTGACTCAGTCCTGGGCCAGCCTGTGATCTGGAAATATTTCCTTGCCTCTGTACACCACAGCTATCGTATCTGCTTGATATTTCTACAAAATGGAGGGAAGAACACTTACCCTACAGAATTATTATGATGTCATTGCATAAAGAGAACAATAACACAATATTGAAAGGGTTTAGACACTCAGTAAATGGAAGTTTTTATCATTACTTTTGTAATTCAAATAGATGATGACATCAGTCTCTGACAGTCTGATGGGCCCATCAGACTGACAAGGTCTTTTTTCCCTGAAACAGTGTTTGGATAGAAACTTAATGATGTTTAATGAGTTCATGAGTAGTGCATTCTACCTTTAAATTGTGACCCTCCTTTAATTCATGCACTTGGTTTAATGTTTACCGTTGAAGGTTAAGGAATTGTGGAATGATTATAGCAACAACCAGAGAAAAATTAGATTTTGCTTTGCTGGGAAGCTTCATACAATATTAGTATACTAGTAAACTGCCCAGATTCCAGGGTCCATTCTCAACTCTTTACTCCAACAAAATGCACCTTGCCATTATCCTAACATGATCAGAATCGTGGAGACATTTTAATGCTAACTAAACTTATAAAAGATGTATAAGTTAATCTGAATGTCAATGTGTTAATATCTATGAGGGATGAGTATGAAAATATTCCCCAAAACTAGAATGTTCTAGTATTTTATCAGGGGCATTTTCTTCCCCTTGAAATCTATGTACTTTGTAGACTGTGAGTAGACTGGAGAGAATGCTATTTGAGCAACGGGAAGCTGATTGTCAAGAGAAGTGATTCATGCTGCCTTCATGAGGCCTAAAGACATAAATCTCCTTATAACGAAGCAAGGATTCTGTTGTGACCTTTCTAATCCACAAAGAGTCATTACACCCCTCTGTATCAGAATCTATTGTCAAAATAATGTTATAATGACAGACTTTCCTATGACTCAGTGGATTACCATAATAAGGATGGATTTAGCTCACACATCTTTGGATGAGCAATTTAGCCTGGACTAGCCAGGTGGTGCTGATCTTAGCTGAGTTCCCCCTCATGTCTGGCAGTTGGTTGGTGGTGAGCTGAGGTAATAAAGTTGACTGACCCATGTATTTCTCATCTCCAGCAGGACAGATGGAATATGTTCTCATGGTAGTGTTACAGGGGGAAATGGGTCCCCAAATACAAGCCCATTTCAAACTCTGCTTATGTTGTATTGGCAAAGCTATTGCCCAAGGCAAACCACTTAGCCAAGCCCAGAGTAATTATGGAAGGGCACTGAAAGTTACATAGTAGGAGCAATAGATCTAGCGAAGTATTAGGAATGAGAGCCACTCACCCCAAAATATATAAAGAACTTATACAACTCAACACCAAACAAAAACAAAAACAATCTAGTTAAAAATAGACAGGCCTGAATAGCCATTTTTTCCAAAGAAGATATGCAGATGGCCAGCAGACACAAGAAAAGATGCTCAACATTATTAATCAGCAGGGAAATGCCCACATTTCCACATGAGACCACATGAGATACCACATCACCCCAGTCAGAGTGGCTGGTATCAAAAAGATAAGCAATAACAAGTGCTGGTAAGAATGTGGAGAAAAAGGAATCTTCATGCACTATTGGTGGAAATGTAAACCAATGCAGTTTTACTATGGAAAACAATGCAGAGTTTCCTTTAAAAATTAAAAAACAGAAATACCATATGATTCCATAATTCCACTACCAGGTATTTACCCAGAGAAAATGAGAGCACTGAGATATATGCACCCCTGTGTTTACTGAAGCATGATTTGCAAAAGCCAGTATATGGAAGCAACCCATGCCCATGGGTAGATGAATGGATAAAGATTTGGTTCATATATAAATGGAATATTACTCAGCCATAAGAAAGAATAACTTGTTGCCATTTGTGACAACATTGGTGGACCTAGAAGGCATTATCTAAGTGAAATAAGAGAAAGACAAATATCATATAATTTCACTTATATGTGGTATCTTTAAAAAAAAATTTTAACAAATGACCAAACAAATGAAAAACATAAACAGACCCATAAATACAGAGAACAAACTGGTGGCATCCAGAATAGAGGGGCCGAGGGAATAGGCAAAATGAGTGAAGGAGAGTGAGAGGCACAGACTTCTAGTAATGGAATAAATAAGTCACAGGGAATAGTCATAGCGAATAGTCAATGGTATTATAATAGCATACGGTGATAGACGGTAACTACACTTGTGGTGAGGGTAGTACACCCTATAGATTTGTCAAATCATTATGTTGTATACCTGACATGAATGTAACATTCTGTGTCAACTGTACTTCAATTAAAAAAAAAAAAAAGAATTGGGTCCATTAATGCAATCAGTTGATCACATGCTGATCAGAGTCCCACTTTGCTGCACACCTATTTTGACTCTGATATCCATTCTTTTTTTTTTCCCTGACATTCATTCTTTCTTAGTTTTGCTGCTGACTGTTTCATGCTATAGACTGAAGCTCTGTTTCTCTTTAATGTAACACTTTTTTCTGATTAAAAATAATGCAGGCTCAGAGTACGCGGGTGGCTCATTCCTTAAGCATCTGCCTTTGGCTCAGGTCGTGATCCCAGGACCCTGGGATCCAGCCTCCCATCGGGCTCTCTGCTCAGCAGGAAGCCTGCTTCTCCCTCTCCCACTCCCTGCTTTTGTTCCCTCTCACTGTCTCTCTGTCAAATAAATAAATAAAATTTTTTTAAAAATAAAAATAATACAAGCTTATTATAAAAAGTTACAAAACTTAAAAACATCTCACCACCTGGAAATAATCACTATTGACTGTTTAACAAAAATCTTTCCAGATTATCCTGTTTTTTTTTTTGTCCTGTGTGATTTTTCTTTAAATTAAAAGTGATATATGGGGGCACCTGGGTGGCTCAGTGGGTTAAGCCTCTGCCTTCGGCTCAGGTCATGATCTCAGGGTCCTGGGATCGAGTCCCGCATCGGGCTCTCCGCTCAGCGGAGAACCTGCTTCCTCCTCTATCTCTCTCTCTGCCTGCCTCTCTGCCTGCTTGTGATCTCTCTCTCTCTGAAATAAATAAATAAAATCTTTAAAAAAAAAAGTGATATATGTTTTCTGTGAAAACAGAGAGATACAGAATAGTACTATCAAGAAAATGACAATTATCCATCATATTTCCAACTCCAGGAAATAACCAATATTAGCGTTTTACCACATTTCCGTCAAGTAAGTTCCTCTCTAAATAATTTATAAATTCCTCTTTAAATGCATTTCCTCTTTAAACATATATATAATTTGCAATATATTTACATATGTTGACATGTTGCACGTATACTTTGTAGCCTGTTTTCTTAAAAATATTACATCAATTGTGTTTTTGCACTTAAAATTCTTCAAAACTGATTTTAATGATTACATTATTTGGATAAATACTATACTTAAATATTCCTCAGTTATTATGTATTATGTTATAGCCGATCATTAAGTCCACCATTCAACCAAAAGTTTTGAATTTCTTACCTAGGGCAAGGCCCTATTTTTGGCAAGGAGAGTGAAATGATCACTAGAACAGTAAGGATTTCTCTTTTAATGTGTTTTCTTAAATAAGGTTGCAATTGATATTTTATGTGTACATCTTTGTCCACATCTCTAATTACTTTTGGGATAAATTCCTAAAAGCAGCATTAATGGGTTAAAGGATATGAATATTTTTTACACTGTGTATACATACTGCTCAAATGGATTTTTAAAGAACGACATTCATTTATGCGTGGGAATGAGCATGTATTGTCTCACTGGACCTTTACAAACAATGTATACCTAATTTTATTTTAAGATTATTTATTTATTTATTTGACAGAGAGAGAGAGAGAGAGATCACAAGTAGGCAGAGAGGCAGGCAGAGAGGTATGGGGAAGCAGGCTTCCCGCTGAGCAGAAAGCCCGATGCGGGGCTCGATCCCCGGACCCTGGGATCATGACCTGAGCTGAAGGCAGAGGCCCTAACCCACTGAGCCACCTAGGCACCCTGTGTATACCTAATTTTTTAAAGTAACTTCTCGCTTAATATTTTTGGTTACTATTTTAACACATTTTCACATATTTATATCCCTCCTTTATTCTTTCTTACTAACTGTTTTAATGATTTCTCATTGATTGATATATGGGCTTTTCATATATCAAGGCTATAAAGCCTTTTCTGCCATACATGTTCCAAATGTTCTTCCCTTCATTATTCGTCATTACAGTTGTGACATAAAAGAAGTTTAAACTTTTATCTAGCCAACTCTATTGATTGCTTCCTTTGAGATATCTCTCATTAGTTTTAAGCATGGAAATTTTGCCTTAACAAGGATTGGGCAATAATTCATTTATATTTTCTTCCATTTTTATTTCCTTTTTAGTAGGAGTCCTTAATCTAGATTTTATTTTGATGTTTAGTTTTATAGGAAGATCTAAATTGATTTCTTTTTTCCTCATAAACCTAGCCTATTTTCCCAGCACCACTTATTGAATAATTGACCCCTTCATCACGGATTTATGCTGCTTCCTCTATCATATACTGACCATGAACACGGAGCCCAGGGTCTGCCTGCAGGCTCTGTTTATTGGTAAATTTTACTCAGCACTTGTTGGATATTCAGGGGCAGTACAGAATTGCTAGATGTGGTCTACTTTTAGAAGAGTCCAGGGTCTTATGTAGATGAAAAAAATTATGACTTTGGGATTTAAAATATCAGGGCTTAGATTCTGGTTCTACAAACCACTGACTATATGAACCTGAGAAGGCCATTCAACTTTTCTGAAGCTTAGTTTCCTCATTTACAAGGTAGTAACAAGAATACCCTCTTGACATGTTGTTCTATAAAGCAAGATAACACAATGTGCAAAACCTTTGTGAAATGTAACACCAATTGCCAATGCTAATTTATAATTAGGAGAGCTATAATCTGGGCTCTAGGTTCATTACAAAGCCCTACTGGGCATGGCTGGTTTTGCGTTCTTATAAATCCAGATATAGACACATGAACACAGAAAATGAAGCCAGCCAGAACCCTGCTCTATTATTTTAGAAAGAGGATTCTGAGGTCATTCTCTGGAGAGCATTTCCCGTTTTGTTCTATGTAACTGGAAATCAATGCTGTAAATACCAAGCAGGGTGGGTATTAATTAATGAGGTCATGTGTAAATGCCTTTGTTATGGAAGAGAGACAGTAAAGCAATTAATGGGAACTCTATAGAAAGTGACTTAAGTAGCAGCACAGGAAGACTCCAAACACATAAATGTAGCCTTGAGAAAATATTTCACCAGGAAGAAAGAAGGGCATCCTTTGAAAGACATGACTTCCCCTTCAAGCCTGTGAACTCAGCATTGGCTAGGTACACAATGATCCATGCCAAAAATACAAATTCACAACCAAAACAACTACCCAAAAACTTACACAAGAGTTAATAAGCTTGGAGAATCAAGGGGAAACAAGGTTCATTTACATTTCCCTGCAGATCTAGCTTGAGGAGAAAGTGTCTTGCCATGTCCAGAACTTTTTGAACGTCCAACCTTAAGAAAAATGTCCTCAATGACCTGCTTGATGAAGATCCCACTGCTTGTACAATTTCCCAGAATTCCCTTCGGGGAAGGTTTAGTTTATGGATAAAGTCGAAAGGGACAATCACATCTACATGCTCAATGTTGCATCTGTTTAATGGTCAATTAAAAAAAACTAATATTCACTCACCACAGCAGGCTTATAGTAAATGTTCAATCCATGAGAGTTGAATAACTTATGCAATCTCTAGATTCATTTCTATGACTATTTATTGAGACTTTACTCATGGGATGACTCTTCTAGGCATGATAAGGATTAGATGTACGTTTTTACCCCAAGGATCTAAAGATTAGTAAAGGAGAGGATATTTACATCCATGAGTACAATAAAAGATACAGTTATAGATAACATAACATGATATAAATGAGGTACTCCAGGAATTCAGTGGAAGGAAAAATAGACAGGTATGGAAAAACATGGAAGACTTTCAGAGGAATATATTTATGACATTAGAAAGGGGGCATTTATGATAGAAAATACATCACAAACAACGTTGTAGTGATACAAAAGTGAAGGGGATAGAAACAAGAAACTTAACAGATAATATAAAATATCAGTTTGTGACAGACCAATGAGTATCATGAATATCAAGTATGGAGTTCTGCGGGAGGAGAACCCCCTATAGGAGAAATTCCAATTGTCTGAGAACAGTAGACTTCAAGAAGATTCTGATCTATCCCTCCCTTAGACAGGATGCTTTCTGAGTGTTTATACTGTGTCTCACACCCTTATCCTAGCCCTATGCTTTGTAAAGTGTGGAGGCTCCATAAAAGAGAAAAGCAGGAATAGAAAGCAAATAACCGATACAGAATGTATGTCCAATGCACACCTCCCAGCAAGGAAGAGAGTGTAGAAGAGTGGATAAAGTATTAGACTCGGGCCGTCGATTTGCCATTTTCTAACTGGGTGCACTTTGCTAAGGCAAATAACCTCTTCCGGTTTCAATACACTGCTCTAAGGACACAAGGAGGTTGAATAACCCTCCCTTCCTGTCCAGATAGAATAGGACTTATGTGACCAGTTTTTATTGTCATGAAATCATATGGATTCAATCATACACAATAAACTTTCTATTTCCAGAGGAGGTGTCTTGTCACTGGAAGGCCTTACATATATAAGAGCCCATCAGGAAGGGGATATGGCCCTAACTCCCCACAAGAAAGAATTTCCTCTACGGATCGAGTCCACGTCCAACTTTAGCTGCCAAAGCAGTTTCAAGGATGGAGAGGTTTATTCTACCCACCCTATTCCTGATCCCACCAGTGAATCTTCAGCACTCCTTTAATAGCATCTGCTAACCATGTAGTCTCCCAACTGCTTTCTATTCTAAGCCCAAATATAACTGGTGAAAATATGTAATGATATTCCTTGTTTCTTTCTTGTCTCTCTTTTTTTTTTTTTTTTTGGCCTCAAATTACGCTTTTAGCCTTTATCAAACGATGTGTGATGGTACCTTGTAGCATATGTTGAAATTGAGTATGAATTACAGGAAGAACTAATATTTATAAGATATTTTCTTATAGCTAATTTTCTTTTACTGACATATCTACTGTGTGCAGACAACTAAGGACATGGGTCTCATCTTGTCTGCCCAAGTTCATTGCTGATCTATACTAAAATAGAGAATTTCAGGGTTTCCAAAATGTATGTAGATGAGGGTCTAAAATATAAATAAGTTAAAAGTACTGTTTGACCAGTCGCTCTTCACAGTTTAATAGAAGGCTGGATATTACAGAACTGGATTTCAACGCCGATCCTTTCTTTGCCTTCTGTGTGACCTTGGGCAAATCAGGCAGCCACCCTAGATTACAGTTTCCTCAATTGCCGGAAAGGAGACCACCAATGTCCATCCTCTATCACATCATTGATTGATTCAATAAACAGTGGGGGACAAAACTCTTTCACAATCTGTAGAGCACTAGACATATGGAAGAGATTACAAATGGCAATGCCCCCAAACCTTTCCAGATGCTCTTTGTTTCTACTTCCCTTCAATTGTTTTTTCCCCTGTTTCAGTAAGATATAATTGACATATAACATTATATAAATTTAAGGTGCACAACATAAAAATTTGATATATGTATGTATTGCAAAATGATTACCACAGTAAGTTTCACATCCATCATCTCACATAGTTACTATTTTCTTTCTTTCTTGTGACGAGAACTTTTAGGTTTACTACCTTAGCAACTTTGATCTTACAAGCTCACTCCTAGTTATCTATCTGAAGGAAACGAAATCATTATCCTGAAAGGATATCGGCACTTCCAAGTTCACTGTAGCATTATTTACAGTAGCCCAGACTAGAAAACAAAGTACCCATTAACAAACGAATGGACAAAGAATCTAAAGAAAGGGGCGCCTGGGTGGCTCAGTGGGTTAAAGCCTCTGCCTTCTGCTCAGGTCATGATCCCAGGGTCCTGGGATCAAGCCCCGCATCGGACTCTCTGTTCAGCAGGGAGCCTGCTTCCTCCTCTCTCTCTCTGCCTGCCTCTCTGCCTACTTGTGATCTCTGTCTGTCAAATAAAATAAATAAAAATCTAAAAAAAAAAAATCTAAAGAAAGGAAACTCATCTGAACAGAAATCAGATTGGCTTTACCCGAGGTGAGGGGGTAGGGGATGGAGGGGTGGGGGAGTCGCATCGGGTAAATGTGATCAAAATGTACAAACTTCCAGTTATAAGATAAATAAATTCTGGGGTGATAATGTACAAAATGACTATAGTTAATGATACTATATTATGTATTAGAAAGTTCCTTCAATTATTTCTGCTATTTGAGGTTAGACATTTTCTGTCTAGGCTGCCTTTTTCCTGTCCTGAGCTAAACTGACACCTTTAGACTTCATTTTAGAATATGGGAAATAAAGTGCTATTTTGGGGCTGGGCGGGGAGTACATTAAAGGATATCTCTGAGTAGAGGCAGCTATCTTGCCGGTTTAATCGTGTACTCCTCGTGCTTCTTTCTCCAAGTGCCAGCCTTGGACCTAAACTCTGCTAAATGTATGTACACTCCCAGCCCTTTGTGTATCTGGGTCGGTGGACAATGATCCCTCTGGCCCCACCTGGGGCTTCCTTGTTTCTATCCACACTGTTTTCAACATTTTCTCTCAGTTTACCCCCTCACTGACTGCTCCCTGAGGACTAATCCTCATTGCCTTACCATCATACAAGATGCTTACTAAGATTAATATCAGTAACTATAATTAACATGGACTAGGTATACTCCACAAGGCTGAGTCTATAAGTTATTACATTAGCTAATAATTTTTTTAGCTAGTAATCACAGTGAGCCTGCTTATGTAGCAGGTAGTATGATCATTCTTGTTTCATTTCTTATTAACAACAACTTTGAAAATTCTATATTATTAGTTCCATTGGACAGATGGAAAAACTTGAAACAAAGTGAAGGGATGGGACTGGTTCAATATCACAAAATAGCACCCGAGAAATCCCCATCTGAGTCCAAAGCCTTTCTAGGGCAGAGTGTGATACACACATGCTGCGTGGATATGAGAAGACGTGTAAGTTCCCACGCACCATATCCTGGCTGGGTCAGTCACCCGTACGTTTGTAATTACCTTTGAGGGGCAACTGCTGTGCCGTTTGGGACCAAGGGGGCTATACATGGACATGGACAGACTGTTAATGATCCTCTGCTAAGGGCAGAGAGAAGAAATTGAGAAACTCAGGACAGAGCAGTCCTGGCAGGAAATGGAGTCAAGGCCCATTGGGCTTCTCCATACCGCCGTCATCAGCCCAGCCACAGCTTACCAAGGCCTGCGGCTTCTGGAAGGGGAGGTTATGCACAGAGCTCCAATTTCAGAGCCAAGCATTGGGCAGCGCTCAGGAATTAACCAGCTGTGGCGTCAAGGGCTCCCCTTAATCAGGTCCCATTTCGGCTGATTAGAGTCCTAATGGGGGCAAGCTGTTTCCCTGAGACGTCAGGCAGTAGTCTGCCTAGGACCCACAGGCGACCGACACCCCTGCCCACCAGGAAAGCACCATCTTCACGGCCACCAAAAACACAGGGGTAGCCTGGAGCACGGGGCTTGCGGGGGGGGGGGGGGGTCTCCTCACCTGCTTCTTGCCTGGGTGAGAGGGATAGCTCAGGAGCAGACTCAGGTTTTCCGATTTCCATCCTTTTCGGCTCTCCGGCAATTATTCGCATCCTTTTGTGATCATCAGACTGCCCTGTTAAAGGGAAACATGATTAGGAAAGAGGTAGCAGCGCAATAAACCAGACGGATCAAATCTGCAATAAATAACAGCTATAAAACAAGCGCCCTTAATCGACAAGGGCAAGGGCAAGGGCAAAACTCGAAGCGTCTGAGTTTCCTGGGTATCTGGGGTAGCTCATTTGGGCTGTAAACCTATGGGGGCAGCTGTAGGACACAACCTTGCCCTCCATGGAGATAACTTCACTCTGCTGATTCTCTGGGGATAAATGAAACAGCCCTCAGATTAGAAGCTTTTCGGAACTGATTATCCAGCCGGCCTAGGTCAATCAGGGCAATGATACACATCAGAGTGGTCTGCATGCGATGTTTATCCCTCTCATCCTTCACAAAATACTGCCATCAAATTAATATGGCAAACTGATAACAGGCGATGATGCCTGGCTTTTCCTCCCACATAATACACCATTTATTTCTCCTAATTAGAATTAGGCTTTAGCTGCAATCTTTGCTTCCCAAAATTTTATGGCTATATAATAGACTAATATATGGCAAACAGAGCGAAAATGTATAGATTGCTGATCAAATTAATGAAATTTAGATGTGACATTATGCTAACATGTATGATCAATGACTCCAAGGTGCACTTGCTTACAGAGTGCACCATAAATGCCTTTTCTGGAAAGAAAAAAAAATGTCTATATATATATATATATAGAGAGAGAGAGAGAGAGAGAACTGAAACCCTGAATATATTAATTTTTATGGAATTAATGTTTTCATTTCTATAGAATCAATATGCTCAGTTTGACATATTCCAAAAAGAAATTAGAAAAATAGGGCTTTGGTCTTAAGTAGCTTTCTTCCCTGCCATATGCTCTGTGTGTGTTAGAGAGAATGGCAGAACATGATAATGGTGGGACAACTAAAGCACCCTCGAAAGGTTTATGAAATAATATTAACTTAAAAATGGGAAAGCAAAAGTGACACAGGGACTATAATTGTGAATATGTGAAGTATGTATACCGCTTGAAGTAGCTGCTTACAGATGATGGGGTTAGGAGAATCGGACTCTGTCTTGTTACACTTTTCATTTAGTGAAGCACAAAAGACCTTTCAGGGTTGTTCTCTTTGATCTCGGCTCAAACCCCGTAGTGATTCCAAAGCCCTTTCCCTTAACCTCTATTCTGCTCTCCACTCTTCTCCCTCTATTGGTTCCAGACCTTGGCACTTCCCTGGGGGGAATCTGAAACTCACCCCAAAAAGGGGGCAGGGGAGAGACAGAAGAAGAAGCCAGGCCACTCCGTGTTCATCACAGGCAGGTTTTCTTTTCTTTTCTTTCTTTCTTTCTTTTTTTAATTAAATAGAGATAGAGAGAGTGCATGAATGGCAGGGGCAGAGGGGCAGCGGGACAGAGAAAATCTCAAGTGGACTCCACTGAGCGCAGTGTCCTCCACGGGGCTCAGTCTCACGCACCGGAGATCTTGACCTGAGCGGAAGGCAGACACTCAACTGACTGAGCCGCCTAGGTACCCCTCACCTGCTTGTTAAATAAGCAAGGGAACTTACCTAGGAGCGGACCTCGGTCCCTCGCAAGAGCAGCAGAGCTCCACACCGGCCTTCCAGAATCTTGAGAGTTTACATAGAGGCCTTAACTGAGTTTAACCCCATGTTGGACCCATGTGGTCTCCACAAGGCCCTACTCTCTGAAGGCGCATCTGTGGAAAGGCTCTGACTGTGGGAAAGCTGGGTGGGATGAACATTCCAAGGACTGGGCAGGCAGGGGGTGAAGAGCTTCCAGCTCCCCAGGTCTGGCTTGTGGGTCAATCCAAGGTCACGTCCTCTCTGCGACCTCCCCCTAGAGCCTCGGATTGGAATGTTCTGAATGAGAGGGGATGCCATGGCCCTGTGGTGGGCATGGCCAGAGTGGTTTTAACAAAGCAGAATTAGAAAGGGGTTGGATATGGGGTGGGGTTGAAAGAAAATTGTGCACCTTCCCTGACTCTGGGGCATACTGGCTGGAAGACAACTGGACAGTTATTTATCTCTGACCCATGTCTTCATCTTATATCGGGAGTAGAACTTCGTCACCGCATCACTGGGGATTAAAGGATATCACAGAGATGCAGTGCTCAACCTGGTGCTCAGCACATGGTAAGCCCTTGATGAATTTTAGTGCCTCTCTCCTCCTCTCCTTAACTTCCACCTAAGCTGTCATCCTCGCTGTGCTCATCCAACCATAAATAAATCACACAAGTAACCGTGAAGCCTTAGACCCTGAAGGAGCCTGAGATGGCATCTATAAAGTCCTTCCCCCTTATTGTAAGAAAGGAAACAGAACCGGAAATGTCAAGAGCACACAAAGGTTGTGGCACCTCCAGGAGCCTAGAATTAGGAGAAGAACCACCCTCAGGTCCTTTCTGAGAATTCTGGCTGGTGAAGATTCCTGCCAGCATAACAACACCCTTCCGTTAACAAATCCAGGTGCCAGGGTCACACCAGGCACCAAGAAAAGGGCGGAGCTCACTCTTTTCACTTCTCTTCTCTCATCCCAAGCCACCAACTAGAAGGGAAACTGCTCTGTTGACGTTTACCGAGGCCCACACTACCAAAGCAGAAAAGTGAGTTAAATCCTCAGTGCTGTATTAAACCTAGACCTCTCTCTTCCTGAGAGTCACACTCAAGAAAAAAAAAAAAAAAAAAAACAACCAGTGCAGCAGAGGAGTTAAAAAAAAGAAAAGGGAGGTGGTGGAGGGGCCCTTTTTTTGGGTAGCTCAGTCAGTTAACCATCTGCCTTTGGCTCAGGTCATGATCCCAGGGAACTGGGATTGAGCCCCATAAGGGGCTCCCTGGTCACCGGGAAGCCAGGTTCTTGCTCTCCCTACTTGTTCTCTTTCTCTGTGTCAAATAAATAAATAAAATCTTTAAAAAAAAAAAAAAGGTGGAAAGATTGTCTTCTTTGTATCCTCTGAACTGGAGGGAAGACTGCATAGATATAGTACCATCGGTTAAGCATCTACCTTCCGTCCTAGGATTGAGTCCCATATCCGACTCTTTGCTCAGCAGGAAGCCTGATTCTCCCTCTGCCTGCTGCTGCTCCCTGTGCTTGTGCTCTCTCTCTCTCTGACAAATAAATAAAATCTTTAAAAAAAAAAAAAAAGAAGAAGAAGAAGAGGAAGAAGAAAAAGAATACGTGTGTGTTTACTCCGTTACTAGACAAGGCAGCAGTGCCCCTTTTAAAAGGACAGCATTGCAGAAGCAGATTAGCCACAGAAAATGTAAAGACACTGTTTTTGCAAGGTCAAGCCAAGGACAATGACTGATTTAGGCAGGGGGCGGGGGGCCCTGCAGCAAAATCTTGCTGCCTTGCAAGACAAAATCTGCACTTTCCCCTCCGATGCTGTGGGACAGTCATTCCCCTTCTTTCCCAGACCCGGAGGACACTCTGGAAATATACAAACCCGCTTAGCTAACCACTTTGACCACATATTCTTGAGAAAAAGAAAGATTCTTCCAGACCACACTATCCTTTACATCTTCCTTTCCCACACTTGAAGAGTCTCCAATTTCTTAAATTGCTTTCAGTAATTTGTGTGGGTTTCATCCTAGCCTCTCTGGAGATAGTTGTCAGACAATAGCACTTGGCAACTCTGTTGCCTTCTTCCTTCCCAGGGTTACATAATTTTTGTTTCTTACCTCCACTTCTTCCTAAATGGTGTCATTGGAGCCTGGTAGAAGCCTGAAGTGATTTGCTGGGTTTCCTCCAGTAGTAAATGTCTCTTCAGAGGTGCAGAATGGTACCAGAGTCATTGGATCCCCAAATTGAATTTTATTAATTTCTGAAATATAATCTTACATGGAAAAAGCAGAATGCAAAGTGGTATGTAAACTACTCTTGATGTGTGTGTGTGTGTGTGTGTATGTAGATAGATACCGGAAAATTATAGGTGCAAATAGGAACCGTTGTCAGGGGGTGGTGGGATTAAAGTTGAGTACTATTTTCCCATATGTTATTGTTAATTAATATTTTAAAGAAAATGCCCAATACACTTTTTAAGATTGGCTCTACCTAGGTTAACTCAACCCATGATATGAGTAGTGATGTTGCCAAATGGCTAGATGAGAATTATAAATGTAATATGATCTTTTTTCCTGATTAAGCCAATTTCTATCCAAAGTCATCAGAGGAAGAACAGAAAAAAAGGGAACTAACTTTTAAGTCATATAAATCCAGCTAACTCTGCCAATAATTACAAGTCATTCAAAAGCAGGGATTACTGAGGCTTATTCAAACTGGAAGCTACACTAATTACCATTGGTTACCTTGGATAGAGGTATTTAAGCATATTCAACTTTGAAAAAGATAGAAACTGGATCCGTGAATATTTGCCACAAAGTGCAGAATTGAGCAGATAGTGCAGCTGTATTCAGAAAACAACAAAAGCAATGACCAAAACCAACTTTCTTCTCTTCTTTCATGCTTCCTTCTTCTCAGGATCAATTTCTTTTTTTATTAACAGGTTTAAGGGCCCAGAGGCTCACTTGTTTTGCTAGGGGAGAACACACTTGCCTTGCTTGTTGTACTTGATCCTCCTAGACCTGGCCGTTGTTTCTGATCATCTTATAACCCTAGAGAACAGTCCGTGCTTAACAGAAAATCTTTAACCATGGCTAATCACTTGGTAGATGCTGGTGAATAATTTAAAGATGCACTACCACTTGAATTGCTCCTCTTGCCACTATAAGCTAAACACTTAACTCCTCTTAGCAATTAAAACGGAACATTTAGGCTACCATTAGTATTGCCTTCCAACCAAAAACGGCATGGTCTAGTGGACTTCTTTTGTAGAAAAGACAATATAGGCCGTTTCTGTAAGCGATATTTGTACCTGCTACCACTTCTTAAACCCAACAAAAGAACCAGTCATGTGGGTAGTTTCTCAGAATTAAACTCAAAAATTTCTACTGCTTTTCTTTTTTGATGAAGCTTTGTGGTGGAGACCTGATCCTTTCCAGAGCTTGAGGAAAGAGCTATCCCAGGAGCAATGCCTTTCTTCTTTCTTTCTCCTCTAACTTCCCCTCCTACCTGTCCAGAATCCCCCTTTGGTCAAAATTTGTATTGTTAGATTTTTTTTTTTTTCTTTTTTGACAGAGAGAGATCACAAGTAGGCAGAGAGGCAGGCAGAGAGAGAGAGAGGAGGAAGCAGGCTCCCTGGCGAGCAGAGAGCCCGAGGCAGGACTCGATCCCAGGACCCCGAGATCACGACCCCAGGCAAAGGCAGAGGCTCAACCCACTGAGCCACCCAGGCACCCAGGTATTGTTAGATTTTAAAAAGAAGTCTTTGGTTGCTTATGTGTAATAACAGAACAGATGTAAAGCTCAGATCTTAATAATTTACTAATTTTTAAATTTTTAAAAATATACTAATGCTTTTAGCAAACATCTTTTGAGCATTGCTAATACTGGGGAAATGTGAGCTCAAGAAGTTCAAAGCCAAAAAGGACATGCATAAATATTCCAAACCTTTTAACTAGCATTGTCCAGTAGAGCTTCCCACAATGGTGAGAAACTTTTACATTTCTGATCCAGTACAATAATCTCTAGCACACATGCTTCTTAAGATTTAAAATGTGGCTCCAGTGAGAACATAAACTTTTATTTAATTCTTTTAAATTTTTTTTCAGATTTTTGAGATATAATTGACAAATAAAATTGCAAGATATTTGAAGTGCACAGTGCGGTAATTTGTATATGTATACATTATAAAAGGCTTCTCCCCACTGAGTTAATTAATACATTCATTGCTCTTGTACTTACCTTCTTTTGTGTGAGAACATTGATGTCCTACTCTCTTGGCAAATTTCAATTATACGATATTAACAACTATACTGACTGTACATACATGTATAGTCAGTATTGCTGACTATAAAACCCTATTTTACCTTGGATCCTCACATCTTATTCATCTTATAGCTGAAAGTTTGTACTCTTTTACCAACCTCTCCCTATTGACCCAACCACATAACCCCTAACGATCATTTTTTAATCACTTCTCTGGAGGGGGGAAAAAAAGAAAGAAAAAAAAAGAAAAAAATACACAGTCATGCTATATCTAGTCATCTGTTGACTGACACTTAGGTTGTTTCCAAATTTTAACCACTGTGAATATTGCTTCACTGGATATGGAAATGCAGGTCTTTCTCTGAGATCATGATTTCATTTCCTTTGGATATACACCCAGCAGTGGGACTGCTGGATCACAAGGTGGTATTTTTAATTTCTCAAGGAACCTCCATGCTGTTTCCCATCGTTTAGTTTAAATTGTGAAGCTAGATAGCCACATGTAGCTAGTGGCTACCATTCTGGTGGTGTGTGATAAGTCTGGGAAGGTCAAACGTGCCAGATGGGATGAAAGCACAGAGGCAGACATCTCACTCTGACTGGGACGGTAAGAGACGAAGAAGCTGAAGCTTGACCTTATGGCTACGTAAGAGTTAACAAGGTAGAGATGGAAGGCCAGAAAAAATACTTTGAGTGGATGAAACAGTAAATGTAAAGGTGCTGGAGTGGGGGAAAGTGTGGTATGATCTAGGAACCGCTAACCGTTCACAGTAGCCAAAGCTCAGGAGTTTGTGGGATTTATGGCAAGGACAAGGCAGGGGAAAGAGGCTGATGAGGAAGGGCCTTGTGTTATGGCTTAAGGGATAGTGTCACCATCAGATAAATGACCATAGGATATGCCTATGAGAAAGCTCCTCCCCCCCACCCCCCACAGTACTATGGAGAACGGATTCAATAGGGAAGACATAGGGTCAGTGCAAGCAACTAAAGGCTAGTGAGCTAACCCTGGAGGGAGGTGTCAGAGGCCTGAACGATGGTGATGTTAAACCTGGTGTTGCAGGAATGCCGATAATCTTCCAACATCTTTCCAAAATCAGGGCTATCCAAAGGACAGCACTTGGAATCTTCATGGTCCACTTCAAAGAGGAGATAGGTGACATTCACGTGCATTCCTTTGGATGGGAGTGGACAGAGCCAGAGATGGGAAAATTAAATCTAGGTACGCCTTCTACTATATGGTGGATGCTTATATTGATTCTAATAATTAATATTGATTTTTACCCAATAGTACCCAATAGTATATAACATCCGGCTTCACTATTGAAAAGATTTATTTTGAGAAAATAAAAAGAAGGACTTGGGAATTCATGGAATATCCTTGCTTAACCAACATATAATAAGGAACCAACCTATTCCAAGCATCTTCTGAGTGTCAGCCCAAAAATATCACTTCTTCAAGGAAGGCTTCTCTGACCATCAGCCACCATTAAGTCCTTTTATTAAATAGTCCCATAGTGACCAGTGCCAACGTGTGTTACTCTGTCATATTTGCGTGCTCTCCGATTACAGAAGCTCTAGAAGCTGCGGCTACCGACCAGGCACACCACTGTACTCCCAGCACACAGGCCAGGGCCTCAAATTAGCTAAGCAGGCCTCACAGATGAAGTGACCCTGCTAACATGCAGAGAAATAGAGCTTCAACTGGAATTCCTCGGTTCTTGTTTCAATTTCCTCTCTGGAAAGGAGAATTGATCATTGTACATTGGAAGGGCCCCTATCACTGCCCGACTTTCAATACCACCCACAGAGTTCATCTTTGCACCACAATGACTGAACCTTGACTCCACAGCTTTCCCAAAAGACACTCCAACTTCAAAATCTGGAGAGCCAAACTCTTCCCTCCAATGTATCTGGAATAGAGGTAAAGCGTTTTTTTGTTTTTTTTTTTTTATTTTGTTTTGTTTTTTAATTAACAAAAATATTGTAGACATCGCACATTTAACCCTATGACTATTGTTCATGTACCGGCACAACAGACATAGTCTTCTCTTATTTTTATTTTTGTGTTAAAAGATCACAGTCAGGAAGGGCTGTAACATAGCTACAGGCTTCTTGTGTTGTGCTACATTAAGTGGACTGCAGGGACACGAGTTGATACACTTACTGTTCCAGCAAAGTGTAGAGATGAATCAAAAAATTCAATAAAAAAAAAAAAAAACACAAACCCAGCTCTACCTTCTCCATTCGCCTTTCAGGCTGTAAAGAATTTTAAGTCCAGGAAAAGAACATATTTGGGGGGGAATTTTTTTTCTTTGAAAGTATAATAACAAATGTCGATGCTTTCAGCAATGACTCCAGAAGGATCTCCTCTTCTGCAAGAAAAGCTCACCTGCTGGCAAGACCCAAAGATAACACCAGAGCATCTGGGACCAGAACTGTGGGATCAATAATGTTCAGAGTATTTGGTGCTGAGCCAATGGCTTTTCTCTGTGTGGAACCATGATTTGGTTAAAGAGATGGAGGTGATCTCTGCAAGATGACAGGCCCAGGTTCTGAATAAACACCTGTACCACTCCAAGCCCCTGCATTCAGGTATGTGAATTCGAAATGGGTAATAGCCCAATACCCAGGACTCCTCACAGCAAGCCATACTTTCCCCTACAATAAAGACAGCTGGCTCATTTTAATTTTCTTGGCTCATTCCTCTTCAACTTTATAAGACTGAGATATAAATTTCCTGAGATTTGTTATGTCTATTATAACATATTGAGCATAAACTTGGAATGAAAAGATATGAGGTCAAGTGCAGATCCCACATTCTTTCTTAATGCCTGCCACCCAAGGATTCGAGTTTTAAATTTATTTAGAGCTGGTACTGAGAGGGTTTGAGAGGTCGTGGTGGTAATAAGCCAAACAGAAGGCAATAACACAGCACAGTCTGCTCAGTTCGACTTCTGTGGACACTGGGAACGTGAAGCTGGAAATGGAGAAGGAGCCTAACTCAGTTCAACAGGTCCAAATGTAATGGGCAGATGGTCAGAACTCAGCCAGTGACAAACTAAAGAATTAATAGCATGTGAATATAGAATGGATGTATGTTGCCTGAAAACTAGGCAATCTAGATATTTGTGAATATTTACTAGACTACCACTAGTTATTATTCTAAACAGTCTAGGAATTTTTAATGATGCATGACTAATGCTGATTTTCTTTTCCAAAGAATATAAGCCCCATGAGAGCCACTTGTTTTGTTTGTTTTTCTCACCACTCTATCCGTGGTGCCTAGAGGAGGGTCTGAAATACAGCAGGTTGTCAAAAGCATTTGTTGCATGAATGAACAAAAAAATAAATAGACGGCGTGACTTACAATGTATTTGTACAATCATTTGTAACACTTGTATTATTAAAATCCATTTTCCAACAGGTTTGAAAATAATCCACCTAACACCAAACTCTCAACTACACTTTTTTTTTTTTTTTTTTTGGCTTCTTAGGCCTTCCCGCCTGTATCAAGAGCAAAGTAAAAAAGCTTGAAATTCAATAGGATGAATGCTCCTAATCAGATATTTCATTCATATGTCATATCTGGCACCTCTGTTTTCTTTGAAGAGAGGTCTATTGTTTTCCAAGCCCTGCAGAGTGGGTCCATGCTAATCAACTCAGTCAATATTCATAACCAAACATTTTGTTTGGATACACACACACACACACACACACACACACACACACACGCACAAATAGTGCAGAAACTAATTGCAGCCCCTATTAATTCTTGCTTGCAAGGCTACTGTGGAGGCAAGTTTAGTGCACAAATCCAGACATGCCTATCGATTTGTTCCCAGCAGACAGAGCATGCCACCTCTCCTCCCCAACGGATGATTCACACTTTGGAAGATTATAGATGGCAAGGTGAGGCATCCAAGGGAGACACGTTTCCAGGCATCTTGGGATGTAATGTTTCTATGAGATCTCTCTTTACCGAAAGATTTTAGAACACTTTCTAAACCTAATGGCTATATTACAAGAATGGGTAGTAAGAAGAATGAAGACTTATCTCAGTTAAAAAATGACTTTTTTTTTTCCCTAGGAAAAGAGACCCAACTACTATAATTACTTCATATGGATTCAGAGGAATGGGGCTAAGAAATTAGAGAAGATCTATCAGTTTCTCCTCAATTCTTGTTTTTTTTTTTATATGAATGGCAGCCCTTCATAGGTTGATCTATCTCAGGGAAAGGGAGAAGATAACTTCTTTCCAGTTATTTCCATTTTGTCCCCATGACTAAGGTATGACAGTAGTCAAGTACCAAGTTGAATTGGATCTTGCAAGGCTTTCTTCTAAAAGAGCATGTTAAAAAAAGATGTAGAAAAAAGAGAAACAAGACAAATAAATCATTCCTTAATGAAAATCTGCAGTGAACATCAATAATGTGATCTGTCCCTTCCTTCACCCACTCATTTCAGTAAGTTATTAACTTCACACCTACTGGGGTCATCCAAATGGGAATGTGATTAAGTACTTGCAATCATTTTACTTTTTAAAAAAATGGATATTAAACCCCAGAAATTTATTTTAAAACAGGTCTACGTTAGAAAATTAAAACACACAGAATTTAGTAAATGTGAAAAGGTCTGTATGATATTCAGGGTTATAAATCAGTCTATTAAACTCACACATTTTGAATCTTACATTTTGTATGTTTTGACGTAAGTATATTCCAATTTGAAACTCATCATAACAATGAGGGAGATTGTTTTGCATTTGACATGTAGAAAGACAAACACAAACTGATATAAAATATTACAATGTATCAGCAGCATGAATAATGTAATTACCAAAGGCCTCAATAAAACAACATGTGATTCATTTTGTCAATGTGATAAATGCAAGTGGCTGAGCTTTTAAATATAATGTATTTATATATAATTGTGTCAATGATGTTAATTAACACACATATCATGTTAGCCTAAGAAAGTGTTCCTGGGAGCCCCAGAGCTTCAATTTTACCCATTTTAGAACTTCAAGGTATGGGATTTTTAATATATGACCACCATCTTTTTTCTTGGGTTTGTATTAATCATTTCACATTTCAAATTACAGAATTACCTCAAGCTGTTTGGTTGGGGAAATGAAATTGCTATTATCCTGATTGTTATTGATAACAAATAAGACTGATCATGAAACCTCTCCCTTTCAAATTAGGATACTTGGTTTCTAAGGACCCTCTCTGCCACTGGTTACAGTTGTTACTTTGGGGTAGTAATTTAACCTCTGCAAATGTCTTCATTTCCAAAGCAAAGAAATCAGTTTAGCCAACCTCTAAGGTCCCTGCCAGACTGAACATTCCAAGTATCTATGATCTGCGGTTCTCACTAGTTAGTCTCATTTTAAAAGGTAATGTCAGTATTTGATGTTTTTTTCTCTACCATTGTAATTATTATTGATCTTTCAGTAATACTCCCTGTCCAAAGCCTCTGGGGGTATTTGTAAAATGGAGACACAAGTGCTCTGAGAAAACAAAATGGACAGAAGTTTCTATAATAATAAATATTTTATCCTATTTTCTCATCAAAGCATTGTGATGCATTTCCCTTGGTCTCAGGAGAGTCAAGATTAGGGCCTTACCACGGACCTGGGGTGTGCTTTAACCCCACAACATTCAGGAGTTAGTCCTCATAGAACATTCTAGATCCTTGGTTGCTTCTCCCCAGACAGCAAGAGAGCTTGGCTCTATTAAGGAATGGCCTGGGAAGAGGAAATGCTGCATGTCTGGATGGGTCAGAAATGTGCCTCACACTGATCTCCTTTTTTGGTCTGCTGACCAGCTCTCTCTCCTTTTTCCCTGGAACCAAAATAAGTAGGAGTCCTGCTTGCACTGGCTATGGGAGTGGGGAGGATTTGACTTGGAAAGATTTTGGCTCTTCTACTTTTACAGCTCTTCTCAGCTTGATTGGCAAAGCTCTGGAGAGCAACACCACCCACGTCCTTCTCTTTTTGCCTCCTGTTCCTATCAACCCTCTTGCAGTTTTCCTTGCTGCGAGATACAGAGGTGAATCTCACTCCACGGCCAGCAATTCTGAAGACAGATGCAAACGGAGGACTCAGATGTGTTTGCGTCCTTCGGGAAGCTCAAGCAATGTAGCCCACAATGATCAGAGGCCCCTCCTTAACAAGGAAATGCCCACCCCCACCACCTCCACTCAGAAAGGGATCACGGTGATTCAGCTTCTAAGTGTTTTAAATGTTTATGCAGAGGACCCATGAGGAGATACAACCGAATGTTTAATTGATCATTATAGAGTGATTAAGTTTAACATTTCCAAAGAATTAGGTGAAAAACCTACTGGACTCTGGTAGGGTCAAAAGACTAGGCACCCTCATGAATTTCAATACCGCAACACTCATCTGGTTAGTGGAATGAGTCATATTAGAAAATATTCCCAAATTTTAAGAAAGATTTTATGCTAATGGACTATTAAACATTTAATGCTCTGTTAACAAATTGTTATTTCCCCATTAAGCCACCATCATGACCTATGCATAGTTTATGAACATTCCTGTTGTCCTTGAGAGAAATCACATACTGTAAGGGCTAAAAATAGTAGTCATGTGAGGAACAGAGTATAATTTGCATCTAGAGTTCAGCTGACATCATCTATCTCAGAAGCTTATTTCCAGGGATCCGGCTCAGGAAAAGGTTCCAATAACCTTTTACTAAACCAGAACATTCTGGAAATGACTAAGTCCCATGCCTTGGAGGGAGGTGGTTTAGAATGGAGTCACATCTCCTTTCGTGGTGGAACACACAGAATGACTTTGCTCAGCCCCTCAGACTCCGCCCTGCCTTTGTGGTCTAGACCCCATTAACCTCATGCCATTATCTTTTTTTCCAGCCGGGAAGAACCTACCTCCCCACACTCCTTTCACCATAGGGAACCACACAGACCAGCCATAGCTGGAAGCCATTTAAACAATTATCCTACGTAATTTTCTACTGGAACAATATAGAAACTGGATCTCAGAAAGGTAACTACAGCCCTACTTGTCTAAGAGCATAGGTAATAAGTCCGAGTCCTAGTTCAGTGTTCCTTCCTACTGTTCTTTCCACCTATTTGAATTACCTAGCTTCTTTAACAGTGACCTCCTCTGGGAAGCCTGCAATGACTATTCCAGCTAAGCATACTTTTCCCCATTCCACAATAAACTATGGCACACCCTGACTCCAGACCTCTCATGATATAATTATGTTGAACTTATTTTTTTTTTAATTTTTTTAAAGATTTATTTATTTGATAGACATCACAAGTAGGCAGAGAGAGAGGAGGAAGCAGGCTCCCTGCTGAGCAGAGAGCCCGCTGTGGGGCTCGATCCCAGGACCCTGGGATCATGACCTGAGCCAAAGGCAGAGGCTTTAACCCACTGAGCCACCCAGGCACCCTAATTATGTTGAACTTAAAAAGGCCCTTGTTTCAAATGGAGGTAGGAAAGACAAGGAAATAAATGAGAACAAGAGAGGTAGGGTGAACACTGCATACTTAGAACATGGGAACAGTAGCTAGACAAAACTTGGGTTACAAAAAACCAAATGCAATTCATTTTTGTGAGTCTCTCTTAGCCAGACCTGTTTCTTCTCGGGATTTTCTTCCATTTGGTTTTCTTAAATCACAAATTGACCCATTTCCTCTTTGAATTAATAACCTTCAGTTTTATTCTAGTGGCTACAAGATTAAATCAAAACTCTTCTGTACAGGAAATCAAATCGTGTACAGGCACACTTGGCTTTATTGCACTTGGCACGTGCTGAATTTTTACCAGTGGATGGTTGTGGCAACCCCGTGTCTGGCCAGTCTCTCGTGCCGTTTTTTTCCAACAGCATTTGCTCATTTCATGTCTCTGTGTCACAGTGTGGCAATTCCAGCAATATTTCAAACTTTTTTCATTATTAATCTATTTATTATGGTGATCTGTGATCAGTGATTACAACTTCTGAGTGCTCAGGTGATGGTTAGCACTTTATAGCAATAAAGTATTTTTTAATTAAGGTATGTACATTTTTACACATACTCCTATCACACACTTAAGAGACTGCAGTACAGTGTAAACAGAACTTTTATGTGCTCTGGGAAACCAAAGAATTCATTTGACTTTCTTTATTGCATGATTTGCTTTATTGTAGTGGTCTGGAACTGAACCCTCGTTCCCTCTTAGGTATGCCTGTGATGTGGGCCTTCTTGGGTCTTTACCATCGTTTTCTGACAGTTCTCGCCTTGCACATTCTCTCCCAGGCATGGTGATGTTTTTGCACACCCCAGGCACGTTGCTTTGGGTCTCGAATCCTTGTCCCCACCTACCCCCCATCCCTGGGGTCTCACCAGACCCTCTGTATTTGCTTACCAGGCTTTCATGTGTCCTTCAGACCTGCAAAGGGGTCTTCTGGTTCTGGAATCTTTCCCTCAACCTCCAGGTTGAACTGCCCTTCTGTGCTTTCCAAATGACCCCCTCAACAAGTACCAGTGTGCTTCATGAGCTGCTCAAAAAACAGGACTTGTGTTCTTGTTATCTCTTAGCACAGCTGCAAACACAATAGATATCCCATGAAGGCTGTGGGGGGTGGGGGATGGGCTTCCTGGGTGAATTGACCTTCCCATGTATCAACTGTGTAGACATAACTGGGTCAGTAGATTTGATGGTATGAAATTTATCTCAAAATGCTTGTGTCTGGGTTGTCCATGGCCAGTCAGAGTATAGAGAGCTTTGCACATTCGGGAGTCTATCCAACCATCATAGACACCTGGGATTTCATAATAACCCTTTATATCTCATAAGCTTTATATTTTCATACACCTTATAAGCTACAGATTATCATATAATTTCCAATGTATTTACTCTCAGCAGTATTGTAAATTTAATCTAGAATTCAAGGCTGAATCCTTTTTTTAAAAGATTTTACTTATTTATTTATTTGAGAAAGGGAGAGAATGAGAGAGAGGGCATCAGGAGGGGTGAGGGTCAGAGAGAGAAGCAGACTCCCTGCAGAACAGGGAGCCCAATGCGGGATTTGATCCTGGGATCAAGGCTAAATTCTAAGTGATCATCGAATCTATGGCAACATGCCATGTTCTATCACAGCAGACTGTGTAAGTAAGACCGGTTTTCTTTAGAGTCCCAGAGTGAAAACCCAACACAATGCTTTTCACTGATTTATCACGCCCCTCCATGTTAGACTGTTTTAAAATTTGTAATCAAGAAATCTCTTGGCAAGATGAAAAGTCGCCATTTGTCTTAGAGATCAGAATGATATCGGGGTATTTGGCATTTGCTGTTTTCCCTCTGCAGCATGTGAAAGATCTCACTAGTTTTCTCTATATCACAACCACTCTCGCCCAACAATCCCTCCCGCCCCATATCTGACACTTGGAATTACTAGCAACGCTGAGCATTCTCAGTTTCTTGGTCCCTTTTTCGGACAAGATTCTAAACACTTACACCCTCCCTGATTTTATCTTCTGAGAGAAACACATATTTATCCTATATTTCATGTCAGACACTGTGCCAATACTTTACCCTGTATCATCTACATGACATAAGTACTCACAATTCTGTACTTAATCTTACATTCAGAAATACATAGTAAGTACTACCGGTCCTCTCCATCTTTTTTGTAATGCAAATTAGCTCATTCACATGAGGAAATGCCATCAGTGAAATGCAGAAATCTTACAGGTTAATAAGTAATTTTTTTTCCGGCTCATTCCATTTTGTGTCACCAAGTAACCACACCTGAACACAAACTACAGTAAGTCTGCATAGTACAGCGAGCAGCAGAAAAACCTAATATTGTAACAACACCCATTTATCCCATGTTCTTGCTTTTAACTCATCCTCATCACATGCTTTTTACTGGTGGTTATCTGTATTTATACGTCGTGACCTTGTCTCCATGCTCAGCTTCTTTATACTGCCTTGGGTCAAGCTACCATCATCTTTTTTTTTTTTTTCTTAAGTTTTATTTATGAGGAGTTTTGCCATTTTAAAATTATGAGTTTTTTTTTATGATTTTTGTTAGCATTTTGTTTACCAAATTGTACAGATTTTGAAGTCTGCTTTCAACTCTATTTTTATCTCGCCCTTTATCTTATTTTTTAGAGCATGACTTTTTGGAATAGCAGGAATACATATAAAACATTAGAGCAGAAACACTGGTACCCACTAAGTACCAGGCACAAGGGTAGGTATTATTTTTGAAACTGTATGAAAAAATAGGCTCACAAATCTCGGATTAGGTAGCTTGACTCTGCTCAGTTAGCGGCGGAGTGGGACAGCACCCAGTTCTGTTTCATTCTAAGCTACACGTTCTTTCCATCATCCTGTTCTCCCTCTGACTTTCCATCCCCTCCCGAACCTCAAGCTAGCAAGAGAACCTGCATGTCCTACGTTTGTGTGTGTGCAGGTGCGCGGGCACTGCAAGGTGACTGCGTACAGACCCGTATGCACATGCGCGTGTTTGTTCCAATGACCCCCAATCCGGGCAACCTGGAGGTGTCAGTGCTTAGGTGAATGCACAGATTTCGCTCAATGCCATGTCTTCTGGGAGAGGGAACACCTGGCTGGAATCACAATGTTTTGCTTGGCTCTCAGAACAGCCCTGTGAGCAGTTGCAGCAATTACCATGCCCCGTACAGGAGACTCGAGCCTCGGCAGTTTGAATGGACTAATGGAGGACACAATCCAGGCGGGAGTAAAATATCTCCATCATGAACTGAAACGTTTTGCTGCTTGAACTGTTGCCAGTTTTTATAACAATTTCCATCTTAAGCTGGCTCAATACATATTTAATGAATTCTTCTATAAAACCTTTAACAACCCTCAATTCATTTCAAGTGGCAAATGACTCAGCAGTTTGAAATGATGAGCTGGATACTGACTCTATATTCATTACCTAAGAAGAAAAAGTGATTTTTTTTTAAAAATACTCTTTTCTCCTTGTGCTTGCATCCCGATGATGTGGAAATACTTATGTCCGCCAGTCCTCTTTCACTCAAGGATGTGATTTTGTAAGTGGCATCCTGTAAATTTTTCATGATGAAGACTTGTGATACAGATTAGTGTTACCTATCATGTAAGAGTTGTGTTGTTCTATATTGTCAAGCCCTGATTACCTCTTATTATTATTTTGCTCACTTATCTGTTCAATAAACATTTGTAGGTATCTATTCCCAGAAAAGTCTCTTAAGGTGCTATGGAAAAAACAAAGAAGCCAGGCAAGGACACTGGCCTCAAGATGCTTCGATGCACAGGTAGTACTAGAAGGTATTAAAAGGAGGCATCTGATCAGAGAAATGACTTTTGACTTACGTCTGGTGCCGTACGCATCATGCTATTCCTGATAAACCTCGACACACTTTGACAGCTTGAAATGCTAGGATATATCCTGACATTTAACCTTGAGGCTCCTTTCCTATTTCAAATGTCTCAGGCCAGCAATCCTAAATGGGTAGCTGGAAAGTGTCCCCTCCCCACCCACCCCCCACATATACATAAACACATACAGGCACAGCTTCAAAGCCCTTAGAAAAACACAGTAACATGCACATCCCAAAGCCCCTTACCACCTGTCCTGCCTCATCTTCTACTACTTTTCTCTTTCCTCCTTTGGAGTGGCCTAGCATATATCTCCCTCAAGCCACCCCCCCCCCTTTTTTTAAGATTTTATTTGGGATCCCTGGGTGGCTCAGTCAGTTAAGCAGCTGCTGAGGTCATGATCCTAGGGTCCCAGGATCGAGTCCAGCATCAGGCTTCTTGCTCAGGGGGGAGTCTGCTTCTCCCTCTGCCTGCTGCTCCCCCTGCTTGTGCTCTCTCTCTGCCAAATAAACAAAATCAAAGATTTTATTTATTTATTTGAGAGAGAAACAGAGAGAGAGCACAAGCAGGGGGAGCAGCAGAGGCAGAGGGAGAAGCAGGTTCTCTGCTGAGCAGGGAGCCGGATGCAGGACTTGATCCCAGGACCCTGAGATCATGACCTGAACCTAGGCAGATAATTAACTGCTAGGCGCCCAGATGCCCCATCCCTCAAGGCTCTTATGTTTGCTGCTCCCTTTTGATGCAAAAAGTTACCCTATTTATAACCACTGTTTTTAAAATGGCCCTCCCAAAACTTTTTTCCCGTTCATCGCTTCATCTTTTTCCTACCTAGAACTTATAACATTCCGAGTTATTATACATTTTGTGTATTATTTCACACTTCGGGCCTTCCCTACACAACTGATACCTAAAGTCCATAAAGCAGAATCCGCTGCTGTATTTCCAGTGCACAGAAGCGGTACCTAGAACATAGCAAGCTCTCTCTAAGCATCTGCTATATTATTGAATAAATGAATTTTATTTATTGAGTTTTGCTTACTCTTTGAAACCACGCTATAACCCAAGATTCTCACCACTTGTGCAGAGAAGAGGGGATTCTTAGTGTGGGAGTACTATCACCAAACAAAGGGAGCTTGGAATCTCCCCTCTGTGCTGCTTTAGAACACACGTCCCCTTTGGAGTACATTCTCTGCAAGCTACCTGAGGTTGGGTTATGCGAGTTTTTTCTATGCAATCCAGAAAACGTTTTCACTGTGTATTTTATAGACATGGTTTCTGGTTTGCATAGATTTGCATGTTTATCCCAAGGCCCCCAAATTCCAACTGCTTTATGTAAAATAAATGAGATCAAATGGGGCCACTGATGGCAAATATATATTCTAATCAAGACCTCCTGGAGTTGTAGCCTCTTTCCAGGGGTTAGAGGAATTCCTTAGACAGATTCTCCTCCAAACCCAGGGCACCATTACTCATTGCAGGAAGGGTCTTGTAACGGCCACGCCTTGACCTCACAGGTCATCACAAAGCTTTAATAACCACAGTGGCTCCTTCCACTTACTGAAACCACATTCTCTCTGTTGTATATATTCCTAAGTTTTATGGATTCCAAAAAATAGGTATTTCTGTGACGTAAAGGCAGGTTACGAAAGGGAATGTGAAATACCGAATCCTAGTCTGAAAAGCCATACCTTCTCTTTCTGTACTCTGCTGTTGTTGGTCTTTTAAGACCCTGAAACAGTGGGGAAAAAGACCCTGAACAGTGGCAAGAAGACCTCAGGATTCTTAAAAGGAGATCTGCTCTGGAGTGGGCTTCTTAATAAGTCTCCTTCAAAATGAAATTTTCTTGAAATTATTTTCCTAGCATTCTGGAATTGTACCTCTACTAGTCAGTGGTTCACCCACCAAAAGGGACTCAAAATGCCCTATGCTATATTTCTTCTGTTTCATTGCCTCCTAAGGGAATGCCTGACAAGAAATTAGGTATCTTTGTGCTGCTGATGTGTTCCTGTTTTCTGGAGAGGCAGTGCTATCGTGATTTTTAAAAATTCTTCTGCCTCTACTGAAGTGGCCAAAGGGCCTGATATTGCTGCTCATCTGCTGAATTACTACCTTCTTTCAACAAAAACAAAGTTTGTTTTCTAATGAACTACCACCTCATTTACAGGAATCAGAACTTCTGAATCACCCCAGTGATGTGCCCCTTTAAAAACTTCAGGAAGTTTGCAAAGTATTTCAGCTTCAAGGCTCCCAGAAATGCCTGGACATGAGCCAGAGATGAAGCAGACGCTTCTGAGCACAGTTGGTTTAACGAAGGAGTGAATGTACAACATTCAAACTAGGACCAACTGCCGTGGGTGTTTATTTGAGACTTCTTCCAGAATCACACCCACAGATCTCGCCTGCCTAATCAGAATGACATAAGTCACAGGCTGTTGCTGCCTTGTTTGTGATTGAAATCAGGTGAGTAGAAGATCGAAAGGGGGCTTGGTTCCTATCTAGGGTTCTGCTCCATGGCCACTGGCCTGCCAGAACATTCTAAAGTTGCTCAGCAAGATGAATTTAGCAGCCCCTTGTGCCTGTTCTCCCCTTCTCTTCTAGGAAGGTACAGTTCTGTGTCCTCTGGGTCATTAATGGGAAAAAATGGCCTCCGGCGATATACTAGCATCTTCTAGAGGGTTTCCCTTTCACATCATGCCCTGTGTCCTTGATTATTCTGCCCCCTCTGCCTGCATCCTGGGAAACATTCATCCCTCAGGGCTCAGCCCAAACGCTCTCTTCTTTATTAAGCCTTCCCTGCTTCCCTTCAAAAGAAAAGTTGGTGTCTCTTTTCCTATACTTCTACTATAATTCATACATACAGACCTTCAAGATAGAAACAGAATTCTTTTGTTTTCCTTCTTATATCATCTCTTTTCCTAAATGGTAAGCTTCTTAAGAGAGTTATGCTTTCTAAGATTTGATTTCCTTCGTAGTGTTCACAGAAGTGACAGAGTACACACACTCACAAAAACTTCATTAAATGAATGAATGAATGAATGAATGAATGAATGAATAGTTCTTCAGGTCTCCTGGAACTCAGGAATAATTATTGTTTTGTTAGTGTCTAACTTTCCTTTATCCCTCCTGGGCACAAGATATGATTGATGTGCATTCCAAATTAGAATGAGTATGGGTACTAACATTTAAGACCATGGCAGAAAGGCAGCTCGGTCAGGGGTAGAAACTCTCTTGGAAGAAGCACGCCTTCTGGTCTTCAAAACTAGAAGCCATATTCCTTGGCTCCAGGAATGAATAAGACTAAAGTCGTAGAGCTCTGTGGATCTTCCATCCCTAGCTAGTCTCACTTCTCCTTATGTCACCTGTAAATGAGTAACAGAATCAACAGATGGTTGAGGTCTATATTTGTAGACTACAATTATAGGGCAAAAAAAAAGAGAGAGAGAGAGAAAACACACACACACACACAACCTTGTAAACGGTTCCTAAACTTAGAGAAAAATTCTTTGCCTGCTTATAGATAACACCTTGAGAGAGGACTGAGGTCACTGGCAGTCAGCACTGGAGAGCAGGTGAGATAATTTTCTCAAGAAGTAAAGTGAGCGATGTTTCATCTGTGATTCCCTAACATGGCTTAGCAATATTTGAGGGACTGTAATCGGTCAGTGATCAAGGGAAGTCAAAAGAGACCATGTTTGTGATAACATGAACAATAATAATTGAAATTACCACTTTCCAACCACATAGGGCTGTGCCAGGAAGTATGCTGAATATGCAGGTCATACCATTCCCATGAAGATTCTGTATACTATGTCATGTTATCTATTAAGCATTTTGGCAATAAAGCATGATTATGCTTTAGAATTCATTTCAGAGTGTCCAGAAGTACTCCCTCTGGATAACTTAAAAAAAAATTGTAAACTACTATTCTTACTCTCTTGGGCAATACATATTTGCTTAGTCCAATATGGGCTATTTCTATAAGGCAAGATGTGAGTAAATCATTCCTAAATAAAAAAAGCCATTTCAGTTTATAAACATCACATTCTTTTCCTCCTTCTCTGGCAGATCATATTTTATTGATTAGGAACAACTGATGTGTCATAGGGAAGACTTAATAATGCCACAGAAGATACCAATGAGGAAGGAGCTCATACTGTATCTTCAGGTATTACCTTTAAAACAATCCAAAATGAGAAGTAAGAGAATTTTCTTTGGTTTTCTTAAAAACTTCTTTCTGATCTCTGGGAACTGAAGTGAATGCAGAAGAGCCATTAAGAGAACTGGATTTTCAGCTCATTGAAACCACAGCTTTATAAAGACAAGATAGGTCTCTTATAAATCCTTAATTTTCCACTGAACAAGTGCAGTTGAAATTAGTTGACTTCCAAAACTTTACATTTATTTTTCAGAGGGAATGGAGCCACGCCACTGAGAAATCCGCCATGTTGAATTAGGCCATGTCGCATCCAAGAGGTTGTGGAAAATCCAAAACACATTTGGCTGAACAAACACCATCATAAGTTATTATAGTGTACAGATTTCTTTTAGGTTGTATGGCACTTAAAAGGCTAATATATGACTGGGAGCAATGCAAAAGAAAAATTCATTATAAGTCGTTAAAAATGGATACAATTCTAAATCAATCCCCATTAGTTAAAGTGTAGATATTGCACATGTCTTGGAGAATTTTATTATAAATTCATGCTAACCCTGTGAGTAATGGTGGTTAGTCCATATCTCCTTCCTTAATAAAAAGGAACAGAAGACTGCATCCAGTACATTCTTATTAAATGAAATATTTAAAAGAAGTCATCTTGTTTCTCATGGTCGTGTCCTGATTATGTCAAGTCAAATTAGTTAAGTATATAAATTTCAGTAAACAAAAGTGACAGATAAATGAAATTCATGGGGACACTCCCATGAAACCATCCATGGACACCATACTAGGTGGAAATTTCACACACCACCATCTGGGTATCCAAAAGGAGAAGAAGTCAGTCTTCAAATGGTATTATGTCAATGCCAACATTGCACTTTTCTCTCTGCCATGTGTTTGAATATTTTCATGTAAAGGTCTTCCACTTGCTCTATGAAGATACATGGAAGGATCTAAAATCTTCCATTTGTCTTTTTTTGTATGAATCAGGCTTTTCTAGTCCTATCCTTTTTAAAACTAAAACTGCCTCAAGAAATGCATTAATACTATTTCTAATATAAGAAAATAAATATTCTCAGATTTTGATCTGTGGATTGCCTTTCCTCCACTTAAGAACACCTATCAAAACTGTTAGACAACTGTCAACTGTGTAGAAGCCTAACACAGAGCTTCTGGAAGCTTTTCCTGTCCTAAATACTGTGTTAAGCATTAGAAGTAAAACTATGAACAGTATTGAGGTAACTGTGACCTAAATAATTTTCTGTCTAGTGAAAGAAAAAGGTGTCTATACATACAATTACAATACAGCATGATAAATTTCATGTTAAGGGGATTCAAAGTGCTATGGGAACACAAAAGGAGGTTCCTAAATTGCTTTAGGGAATCAGTAGAGGTCCCCAGGGAAGGAACTGATAATTAAGAATTGAATGATAATAAGAAGTTACCTGGGTATAGGGGTAAGATATGGCATGTGTCCTTCAGGGGAAATGGGCTGAGTAAAAGCATGGAGGCAAGAGGCTAAGCAATACTAAACAAACAAGCAAATAAAAATACTTTAAAAATGCAACAAAGCAAAATATAACTGTAGCATTGGCAAGAATTGGCCCTGAAGACTGGGAAGAAGGGGTCAAAGTGAGGTGAGGAAAGGCCTTGTAAGCAAGGTCAAGAGTGCATATTTTATCTGAAGCAAAGCGAGCCACACTCCACATTTACGTCTTAGGAACACTACTCTGGCTGCGGGGTGAAGAATGGATTTTGGGGGAGCAAACCAGAGGCAGAAAGACAGTTTACAAAGGGTGGATGTAGCCATAATAGAAGAATAGCTCAAATTTATTGAGAGCTTATTATGTATCAGACACTATTTTAACATGGATGTTAACTCCTTGTATTCAAATCATCACCCCGGAAGTTATATTGCTATTACTCTTATTTTATGGATGACGTTAAGACACAGAAAGACTGAGTAATTTGCCAAAGTTTATGTGGGTAGTAAAGTCTACTTTGGATAAAATAGAGTTTTAACCCAGACAATCTTAGCACAGAGCCCACATCCTTAATGGTCACTGCCCTCTAGTACTTGGAACATTTCATGAAAATGAAAGCAGAAGACAGATCCTAAGGAGTCAGACACGTGCCAGTTCCAGGTCAGAGCCAAGTGTTTGATGGTCAAGGCTGAACTGAGCATTTAGAATCAGGTAAGCAATTTCTACCGGAAATGCTTCTCATGCTAAGGAGATTGAGGGAGGGGTACAGGTCAAAAGGAGAGCTCATTACAAGGATCAGTAGAGAAGGGCAGAACAGATCAAGCAGAGAGTAGAAATTCGAAACACAGCACAAAATAAAAAGTGGGGTAAACCAGGTAGTCAAGAGATAAAGGAAATGTGCAGGAACCAAGATTTCTCAGGAACCAAAGGAAGAGAGCCAAGACGTGAGAGAACAGATGTGGAGTAACAAATCCTGACAGAGCAGGCTACGTGAGACAGGTTTTTGCCTCAGGCCTGGCGCTTTTTTATAGTTCTTGTGGAGTTCCCAACCTGAGTCTTTGTGACTTCGAGGTCTTGCCCTGCTGTGGTGGAGATAAGGGAGTAAGTAACTGGGGACACGTGATTGAATTGATGTCTGCCGGTAGATGGGGAGCAGCAATTAGTGGGAGATTCTTCCTGAGAAGACCATAAAGGACACGTTATAAATAGCTGTTATTAATAGATTAGTGGATTCTCTAGATTGTAGACATTTAATAAAGATGTGTTATATGAATAATTGAATGAAGAAGTAGAGTCCCTATTTCTTACATTATGAGTGGCTAAAATAAGAGGATGTCTATATATCTAAATTATCTTCCCTCATATCGAAAGATAATTGGCATCCTTTTCAATAAGGCATTATTAAAGACAAATCCCAGATTCTCAAGCTCTTTATAAATATTATGAAATTTTAAAATAATAGTTTTCTATATTCGGAGTTATTTGAAGGAAAGAGCATGGGTATTAGACCAAGGAAGATCTAACTTCTGGGAGCCTGTTCTAACACTGACCAGCCTCAGTTCCATCATCTGGAAACTGGGACAGAAATACTTCTGTCCCAAGAAATAAATCCTTAAATTTTCAGTCAATCAATTGTTTTACTTAGGTGTCAAGACAATTAGTTTAGTGGGAAAGTGTAGTCTTTTCATTGAAAGGTGCTCAAACAATTTCATATCCTTGTGCAAAAAGAAAGACTTAGACCGTCCCCTCACACCATACACAAGAGTTAACTCAACATGATTACAAGCTGAAATGTAGAAACTAAAACAATTTTTAAAAATATTTATTTATTTATTTATTTTAGAAAGAGAGAGGGAGCGCTCACAAGCAGGGGGAGGAACAGAGGGAAAAGGACAAGCAGACTCTGAGCTGAGGACAGAGCTTGACGCAGGGCTTGATCTCATGACCGGGAGATGATGACATGAGCTGAAATCAAGGATGGGATGCTTAACCAACTAAGTAAGCCACCCAAGAACCCTGAAAATAGTTTTCATAAGAGACTATAACACATGTTCAAGACCTGGTCTTAGACAAAGATTCTCTAGATAGGACATCCAACAAAGGAAAAAAAATGTGATAAATTGAGTCTCATCAAAATTAAAAACTTTCACATTTTGAAAGACACTGCTAAAAAATTTAAAAGACAAGCAACAGATTGGGGGAAAGATATTTACAAAACACAAACCTGATAAAGTACTAGCGTAGAATTTATAAGGATATTTCCAACTCAACTATTAAAAGACGAACAACACAATAAAAAATAGGTCATGAATATGAATGATATTATCGCAAAGAGGACACCAATGGACAATAAGTACATGGAAAGATGCTCAGCATATTATTCATTAGGGAAATGCAAATTAAAACCACAACAAAATATCATATTTCACCCACTGGAGTGGCTAAAATAAATATGACAGACAGCAACAAATGTTGAGAATGATTAGAGAAATGGGAACCATCATACAATGTTGTTGGGAATGCAATGTGTTGCAGCCATTTTAGAAAAGTTTGGAAGTTTCTCAAATGGTTAAACATAAAAATGCCATATGACTTAGCAATTCCACTCCTGGGTGTTTGTTAAAAGAACTGAAAACACATGTCCACACAAAGACCAGCATGTGGATGTTCATGGATGCTCATAGCAGCGGTTATTAATAGTCCGGGAATGGAAATAACCTGAAGGTTCACCAGCTGGTGAATGGATAGTCAAAATGTGGTATATTCTACAGAGAACACTACTCAGCCATGAAAAGGAAGGAAGTGCAGACACATGCTATGACAAGGATGAACCTTGAACTTTACGCCAACTGAAAGAAGCCAGACACAGGGCACCATGTACTGTGTGAGTGCTTTATAGAAACTGTCGCCAAAAAGTAAATGGACGTGTGGGGTGAAGGACCACCCTGACCTAGGCATGTGGGATGGGTTGTATGGGGGGTGGGTGTCTTTATGATAATCACCTGTGACCAACAAAGAATAACCAGACCCTAAGAAGGAAGTAAGCCATTGAAGGTGTTACCACTAGAGATGTTTAAAGAACTTAAGTTCCCTGGTTAGCTTTCTAGAAATGACTAACCCTAAAATCCCTTGTTGGCAACCCTGTTGGAACCCCTCTCCCTCTTGAGAGCTTTTTCTGTATCTTCACTTAATAAACTTCTGTCACTTTACACAGACACACACAGACACACACACACACACACACACACACAAGCAAACTGAAAGACACAGAAAGACATGGAAGGTAGAATAGTGGTTGCCAGGGGCTAAGGCATGTGAGTAGATTAGCCTTACCTATAAATGGGCCAAAAGATTTTTATTGTGGGAATAAATTGTGGGAATCCAAAATCAATTTATTGGGATAATCGCACTCCCCAGTAAAACTGGTAAAAATGATTGCATTTTACAAAGGAAATGGGTAAGTTTCATGACATGTAAAAGCTACTTTAAGAAGTTGTTTTTAAAACGCCAATTGTAAGAAGGCAGTTCATTGCTCAGGAAATGTCCATTTCTTTACTGTGTCTTTCACCTCTCTGTATTTCCCCAGGAGCACCAAGTGAGACCAGGACTCCTCTTTTTCACCCTCACCTCATAGAAGATTTTTTTTCCCATTAAAAAACAAAACACAGTAGGGACATCTGGGTGGTTCAGTGAGTTAAGCCTCTGCCTTTGGCTTGGGTCATGATCTCAGGGTCCTGGGATCAAGCCCCGCATCGGGCTCTCTGCTCAGCACGGAGTCTGCTTTCCCCCCTCTCTCTCTGCCTGCCTCTGCCTACTTGTGATCTCTGTCCATCATATAAATAAGTAAAATCTTAAAAAAAAAAAACACACAGTAAAACAACAACCCTCCCCCAATTATCCCTCCCCCCCCCAAAATAAAGACAAATCTAAGTGATCAGTCAGTTCCTACCCTTAGAAAACTGTTTTCACTATAGTCAAGACACAGGGCTCTGCATAAGCAAATCTGGGTAACGACTCGGCTGCGTGAACAGCCTGTCTTCCCCCCTTCCCTCTCAGAGCTCACAACAGCACAGATGCTATGCACAGGGCCCAGCTGGTGGAGTCCAATGTCGCTGGCTTTGCTGAGTGCCTGGGAGAGTCCGCTGGCCTCAGCATGTTAGCAATCCCTATTTGCTGGCTCTAATAGATACATTTTGCCTCCAGCAAAAAGTCTGCGAATAGTTAATAAGAATAATGAGCAGTAGCAGAGAATTAATGGCCTCTTTATTATGAGAGATGGAGCCCAGTGTTCAGTGTTCTTGAATAGGAAAATTGTTTTATAGGCAAAATTAACTGGAGAGACCTTATTTAGCCAATTTTGAGGTAATGGGTTTTGGCATCTAAATGTCAGTAAATGCAGAAAAGACGATTCCAGGTAAGGGCTGAGCCACTCGCACGGTACTTCCTCAGCTACAAAAAGGAAGGTAAGGCTTGTTTCCTCAGCAGCAGATGGGAGAGTGACTGCTTGCATTTTTAGCAAAAGGAAAACAAGGAGAGCAGCCTCTCTTGGCGCATGTGAGATTTACCTTGATTTACCTTGTGGCTTGCATATGATTTCTACTTTTTCCAGCGATGCCGAAACCATCAGGACACCCAAGTTGTCGTCGTCCGTGCTCAGAGCATACTCACTTGGGTGAGAGGCCCGTACCTACCTCGCTGTTACCAGGACTCAGGTTCGGCATATGTCCCGAGAATGTTGAGCCAGACACCAGCTGGCCACGTGGTCCCAGGTGATCAGATCTGGGATTCCTTGTTGATAGTCTGGAGCCCTTGGTTTTGAGGGATGTCATCAACAGGAATTCAATGGTCCTGTTGACAGGTGTATTGGGTTACACTATTAGACTGCTTCCTAATAGCCTTTTGCCGGTCATATATTTATTTTTTAAAAAGATTGATTTCTTTATTTTAGAGAGAGAGAGAGAGAGAGAGAGAATGGGGGAGGGGCAGAGGGAAAGAGAGAGGGAGAGAACCCCAAGCAGACTCCCAGCTAAGTGTAGAATCTGACACAGGGCTCAATCCCACAACCCCAAGGTCATGACCTGAGCCCAAACCAAGAGTCAGATGCTCAACCGAGTGAGTCGTCCAGGCACCCCTACTGAAGCTGTTTTTAAAAAACAAACAAAATAAAACAACAACAAAACACAATGACAAAACTTAGAGCAAAAGTTGTTGAAAGGCTAGTAGGCAATTTCAGAGTACTAGAGTCACACTGCTGAATGTGATTGGCGTCATTATAAAAGGCATCCGCAACAGAAAAGGGTGCCTGACAGACCATCCTCACTCAAATTTGTCATTATTCAGGCACATTCATGACCATATGACAGGTCAAGTCTTGTTGAAGAACTAGGGCAAGTTTTAACAACGGCGCTCACTTTAAAACCTTCTTTTTTTAAAATTTGTATCATCAACTTCCTTTTTTGACCTCTTCCAAAATAACATGATAATGTGTCGGGCAAGGCGCTGAGTTTGGCAGGAAAGAAAAGATGCCCTCACAAACTTCCTGAGGTCTCACAGCACATCAGGGGTAAACAAGCAGTCCGCTGGGAGCTTCCTGGGAGAATATGCCAGATGCCTTCAGAATGGTTAAAAGGTAAGGACTGTCAGGTGAAGGGATATCTCAATTCATAAAATGGGTTCACAAAGGCTTCACAGTGGAGGTACTCAGACATGCTTAAAAAAAAAAAAAAAAAACAAAGGCATGAAAGAAAGGAATTTTCAGGGACTCTTTCAGAGGAAGAAAGCAACACAAGCAGGCCCAAGAGACCGGAAAGCCAGAGGGGTGTCAAGACCAGTCAGAATTCCAGCTGAACTGGCATGTGGGACACCGATAGGGAGGTGTAGGACAACCGCGGTGAAGCACTGTAGGGTTGGGTTAAAGACCTTAGCCTAGAGTGCCATGAAGGAGCTGTGGGGTGGTTTGGACCATATGGTGGCTGTATACAGACTGAATTTGAACAGGAAAGTTTCAAGGCAGAGAGTTCAGTTGGGAAGTTACTGGTTCCACAAGGCTCCTGCTGGTGGCTGAACTGAAGGTATTTCGGAATGAGCCTGAAACTGAGATTAGTTTGGAAGCCACTGTGCTGAGCCAAGGAGAAAAGATAATAATTGGGATTTGACTTACGTTGGTCATGGTAGAAAAAAAAAGAACGTGAATGAACAATTTCGGACATAGGATATGCTTCAAACTAATGAAGGAAAGAATGTCAATGCTTTTCACAAAAACGGATCTGTGGCACAGATGAGGTACCTTTCTTCACTTCGTGTTCATCTGCTTTCTTCATATCCTTGCTGAAATGTCTCTCACCTTCTAGTTTATTCTTTTCTGAAGAAAAATTGATAACAAGCTTCCAGCATCAAATCCTGTTCTTCTTGCCAAAGACTAGAAAATGCAAGACAAAGGAAGATTCTTTGGAACAAGTATTAGACAAACTTGCCTATAACCTGTGAGACAACCTTTTTTAGCATTCTCAGTCCTTTAGCACATGATCTGAGACCCAGTAAAGTTTCAATAAACATTTTCTTAAACTGATTCTTTTTTTTTTTTAAAGATTTTATTTATTTATTTGACAGAGAGAGATCACAAGTAGACGGAGAGGCAGGCAGAGAGAGAGAGAGAGAGGGAAGCAGGCTCCCTGCTGAGCAGAGAGCCCGATGCGGGACTCGATCCCAGGACCCTGAGATCATGACCTGAGCCGAAGGCAGCGGCTTAACCCACTGAGCCACCCAGGCGCCCTCAATAAACATTTTCTGAATGAGTGAATAGGTGGATGGATGGATGGTTGGATGGCTGGCTGGATGGAGACACGGTTTCTTTATGCTTCCGTACGAATTAAGGTAAATTAATTCCAGCAGTTCTTTCTTCTCTAAAGACTTCCATAAGGAGTGAAATATCTCCTGTTTCCTCCTCCTCCTCCTCCAGAGACCACCACTGCCACCACCACCATCACTATGAACTAATATTTGCTAAGAATTTGCTATGCTTGGGTCAGTGCAATTAGCAGATGAATTTAGCCCAAGGAACTATATTGTCCTCTGTTTCCACAGCTATCTTTCACATGGCAGAATTAAACCCCAGCCGGGCAACTTCCCTGGACAATCTTCTTAGGGAAAATTTCAAGAAAGAAGAAAATGAATTGTCTTGAGCTCCCTCTAATGAAGCTTTCTTCCCCCAAGAAAACTTGGCAATTAACCACATTTACCTCACTCTCAAGATGCCTCCCACTGCATCCCTTGAATGGATTTCCTTTGGGGGATGAGAATAATGGAACCAAGCAGCAAAGAATTCTGGGATACAAACAGCATGTTGGCATCAGGCCCCAGGGTTTTATAGAACCAAGTGGAAGATGCCACAGAGGTGACTGGCTTTGAAGAAAACTCACAGAGATAATCAATTTGATCACACAGGCAGACACTGAAGTATTTGTCAAAATGTCAGGGTTATGGATAGTGCCAATATATTTGCTTTTCAATGCATTTGTCTTTTTAAAAGCCTGTATCTAAAGTGACACCGGACACAGTTTTATTTTCATCCCTCCTCCCACACACACTGGTCCACTACACAGTCTTCAATTAAGAAATACAATATTTTGGTGTCCTTTGGGGGATGGGTTTTAAGGTTTTTATACACAGAGACTTCCTGCCATATACAGATAGAAGAGAAATTTGTTTGTGCATCTGATGCTTATTTTAGGAAGGTTCGAGAAATATAGTAGTAGGTGACTATCAGACCCATTTCTTCTTTGTGGTCAACCTGAAATCCAGCTGAGAGGTGAGCTTAGTGAGACTAGAAGACAGCACAGGGCAGAGCCCTGTATCACCTCCCTAAGGAAAGCCAAGTGACATCCCACCCTCCACTTGATGTTAACCTAGGCAGCTGACTCCTTGCCCCCTTGCTAGTCATAGAAAATTCTTGAAGTCCAGATTAGCCACTGGCTCCTGGGAGATGTCTGGTTGCTCCACAGAGGACCTTGACCCTTGGTTACCATGGGTGATTTATTTAATACCCAAAGACTTGCATGGTTGATCACCTTAACTGAGAGATTATGCAGCTTAAAATGGAAAAGGTAAAAATCATCAATTGCTATTGAAATGACAGAGTATGCATATACGACCGCAGCAATGAAATGATATTTTTAACATATAAGAAATAGTAAAGAGGAATAATTGCTCCTCAAGTGAATTATTGGGAGAGCTAGAGAAAATATTTTCTTTTAAATATCATGTAGGAGAATTCTTAAAACGGAAACCGATCAGCTTTAAAAAATTGCTTTGTGAAAGACTTTCATATATGCTAGGCCATTAATTATTTTGCTTTCTATAGATTTTTGAGAAAGATCTCTTGTTTTCCTCTGGGAAAGAGCAGTGCTAAATAGCTAATGCTATGTATAGTCTTTCTGCTCTTTTAGAGTTTTTGCTTTTGGGTTTTTTGTTTTGCTTTGTTTTGTTTTGCTTTTGTTTTTTTCCTAAGCAAGAGAGAAGAGTTCTATTCCAATTTTCCTTCTCCTCTACCCATCTAGAGCTGGATCTGCCTATTTGTCCTTAGAATCTCTGTCCTGTAGAAGAATTTAAGGTCTTCTCAGCTAACAACATAAAAATATTTGTTATGTCATTTTAATTCTTCCTGAATGGTATGGATTTGTACTGATAACCTAGGTCCTTATCAACTGAAATCTTGCCAAATATTTAAAATTCTGAGTTTTGGGGTGTCTGTGTGGCTCAGTTGGTCAAGCATCTGACTCTTGGTTTTGGCTCAGGTCATGATCTTAGGGTGGTGGGATCAAGCCCAGAGTCAGGCTCTGTGTTGAGCATGGAACCTGCTTCAGATTCTCTCTCTCCCTCCCTTTCCCCTCTGCTCCTTCTCTCACTCACCAAAGCGTGCAGTGCGTGCGTGCTCTCCCTCTAAAATATAAATAAATAGGGACGCCTGGGTGGCTCAGTTGGTTAAGCAGCTGCCTTCGGCTCAGGTCATGATCCCGGCGTCCTGGGATCGAGTCCCGCATCGGGCTCCTTGCTTGGCAGGGAGCCTGCTTGTCCCTCTGCCTCTGCCTGCCATTCTGTCTGCCTGTGCTCACTCTCGCTTCTCTCTCTATGACAAATAAATAAATAAAATCTTTAAAAAAAAAAAAAAAAAGAGGGGCGCCTGGGTGGCTCAGTGGGTTGAGCCGCTGCCTTCAGCTCGGGTCATGATCTCAGAGTCCTAGGATCGAGCCCCGCATCGGGCTCTCTGCTCGGCAGGGAGCCTGCTTCCTCCTCTCTCTCTGCCTGCCTCTCTGCCTACTTGTGATCTCTCTGTCAAATAAATAAATAAAATCTTAAAAAAAAAAAAGAAAAGAAAAGAAAAAAAGAGTCTCTTATAAAAAAAATAAATAAAATAAAATATAAATAAATAAAATCTTTAAAAAATAATACAGTTCTGGGGCACCTGGGTGGCTCAGTCAGTTAAGCATCTGTCTTCGACTCATGTTGTGATCCTGCGGTCCTGGGACTGAACCCTGCATCAGTCTCCCTGCTCAGGGGAGAGCCTGCTTCTCCCTCTCCCTCTGCCTACAGCTCCCTTGCTTGTCCTCTCTCTCTCTCTCTCTCAAATAAATAAATCTTTAAAATAATAAAATAAAATAAGATAAAAAATAATGCAAAATGAAATATAAAATAAAACATAAGTTAATATAAAAATAAATAAATATAAAAATAAATAAATATAAAAATTAAAAATAAAATACAATTCCGAGTCTCATTTTTTCATATGCAGATAATTATAACAATTACAACAGATATTTCATAAGTGCTGGGTGCCGTTTTAAATGTTCCCTGTGCATCAACCCATATCATCCACTCATGTCTTGGATGTAGGCATCGTCACTCTACTTGACAGATGAGGGCAGTTTCTACCCAATATGGGGATGAAGTGAGGTAAACGGACAAAACTATCAGAACTGATCTTGGAGATGGTGCCTAATACATGGCTTCCCTTTGTCCTTCCTCCCTCCTTCCCTTCTTCCTGAAAGCCCATGTCTTTACAAGTACTTCTCCATAAGCGGCAAACTAGCACAGATATGAAGAAAGGAGCCCAGGGCACTGCTTCCAGAATGTTGTCCCTTTTGTTAAACACACAGAAGATGGAGTTAGAGTTGAGGACTGGACATTTTCCAACTGCGTGGTGACTATTTATTTCTTGCCCTGAGTCTAGCCCAGTGTCCCATCTGCGTTGGAAACTATAGTATGTATATTTGGTGTAGCACATATGTTCTGATTTAACAGCATCGGTCTGCGGTCAAGAAGCCGGTGGTTGGCCTGGCTCTGCAGCCTGGATGTCGGCAAACAGAGCTCTGCGTATTCCTTGGGTCCACGGCAATCGTTTGGCCTCAGTTTACCCATCTACAGAAGGGGCTTTGTAGTCACCGCTTTCATCTGACGAAATTGTTCAATGGATGTAAAAGTAAATTGTAAGTAGAAACACTTTTTAAGCCGAAAGCAACGGACCTCACGTTCCTGAAGGAGGGACGAGCTCTCCAAAGGCACAGCAGTTTCCATCTCTGCTGGGGAAGAAAAAACACAATGATAAAACTCTTTCCCCATTAGCAACTTTATTCTGAGCACCGACCGGCCAGCTGGAGTGACCAAGGTGATTGCCATGTCCGGCCAACACCTCAGGGGGTCATGGATACATCAGCTCAGTGTGCAGTCCGGCCTGAAAGCCCTGGATAAACCGTGTTGGAGACCCATTGGCTCTTATTGGATTGAGCCCAAAAGGTAGAAGGTGAAACGAATCTATGTTCAGAGCACCTATAAAAAGCACGAGATGTACCATTTTCATCCCCGTGAGCGGAGAAACAGACTTCCTGGGAGATGAGACTTGCAGGCTTTAGTTTTGTTAAAAGGTAGACAGCAGGGTAGAGACAGTTCTACCAAGTCCAGCTGAAACCACAGGAACTCTCTGGGTCTGGCTCCCTCTCTCTCTCTCTCTCCTTCTCTGTCTGTAGACAGAGATTTGTAATAACTGCTTTCATCTGACTTATCATAAGAATGGAATGATACCATGCATGTAAAGGTAACTTGTAACTAGAAGCACTCGCAGTTCCTGGTTCTTCTCTAGACAGAGAGCGGGTGGAGGAGAAGGAGGGGGGAACAGAGAGGCAGGGAGGGAGAGATAGAGAGAGAGAGAGAGACTGTCTAAATGCATACACTGGAGTACAAGCTGGGGAGCCAACATCAACGTTCTTACCAGACTTGGCACAGAATATTCAGCCAACTGGGGAAGGATACAGATGAGATTGCCGTCTTGAGTGTTCCCAGCAGAAATCAGGAAACAGCAATTAGTTCCTCCAGAAGAGGAAGTGCCAAGATTCATGCACCTGACATTGACCGTTCCTTTGTCCCTCCCTCCCTTCCTCTGAGAGTCACTGAGCAAAATGCTAATGCATCAGAGGCTCACCAGTCGCAGGTAGTTCCAAATGTAGTCTCCTGCAGATGTGACAAACCCGGCTTGGCTGTGATGGCCCTGTTGCTCTTGATGGCATGCACATGGGACAGCATGACTCTGCTCTGGATCCTGGACTCGGCCTGAGGCCTGAGCCTGAGTCTGAATGCTGGTTTTCGGGGTGGCTTTACTTGCAGACGGGGACCAGTGAACAGAGCAAAGCACCCCCAGGAGTCTCCTGTTTGGTGTTCTTCCTTAAGTGGCCCCTTGACTAGGAACTGTTCCTAAGTGACTTGTCCCTGTTTTAGCCTTAAGATAGTTATGCACATTAGGGAGGGATCGAGAGAGGCCATTGTAGGTGTTGGTAGAATTTTTTAAGGCAATCTTTATCACTTGGCCATTGTTCTGGCTGTTGTTATAAGTGCCATAAAAGAAACATCTACCACATGCCCGGAGTTCATGGATTGAATTCTAAACAGTTTGTTTCCAATGCCCACAGGGCACTGTCACTTTCTCTCTAGGTGTCACTCTATTTTTCCGGGACCTCTTGGCTGTCAACCTTCCTGTCTATCTACTATTGATTCTCCGTACTGCTTGGAGTCACCCCTGGTCCTTCCACCGACTCCTTCACCTGTTCCCCCGGGATCTCATTGGCTATTAATAATCTTCCAGGAATAGCCCTTCCCACTTGGTCTTGCCCTCCAGATGTCCTTGCCCAAATGTAGTCCTTTTGGATCACATTCAGACCCACCCTACTCCCCTTCGATTGGACTGGGTAATGTAACAAGGGATCCGAGCAAAGTTTATCATCAAATAACACAATTACTATGCATCCATCGCACCCAAAGTACTCTGTCAGCTAGCATGGGATTCCTGAAAGTCATAAAATTAGATCACTGGCATTTAAAAGAGTGGCCCAAATTTATCTGACAAGTAAATGTCTCCACAGTTTCTTTCATCAAATTTTGCCTTTATAACATATATAGCATGATATCCCTTCCCCCAATTTACCATCTAGATTTTGAGACAAGGCGTGCAAAAACCCGAAAAAATCCCATACTAAACAACAACAAAGACAACATTGAGGAAATGTCCCAGGGGTGGGTGTGATTAATTGCTGGACGGGAGACTCAGTGAAATCTGGGAGTTCAGAAGTGGGGAGGTCGCCGCTGTTAGAAGCCTTCATGGCAGGGAGGCAGGGGGAGCAGCCTTTCTAGCAGAACTGCACTAAGAGTCAAGGGTGGTAATATATCACAAATAGAACAAAACCCTGACAGAGGGGGATGGCTCAGCCAAAGTCATCCCGGTACCATTTCTGTGGCAGAAATTTAAGATATTATTTAAGACTGAAGTTAAATCCAACTGACTTGCATCTCTGCTGTTTCCACAAAAAATAAAAAAATTAAAAAGCAAAACAAACAGACAAAAGCTCAGAAAATCCTTTATGACTCCAGGAACTCAAATCTCATCTTAAGTTCTTGCAATCAGGGCATAGAAATCATTTGTTTTGCAAATGACCTTTGGAATGACTTAATTCGGGGTTGTGTTTTGCTAAATAACACTTCACAGATGAAAAGCAGCAAAGTGTGACTCCTAGAAACAAGGACCTCCTGCTCGCAAACACCACTGAACTGCAACAAGACCGTTGTTTGTCTACTCAATGGCTTCCTTCTTTTCTGGATCCCCATCACCCCGACCCTACTGACTGGAAGCCTCTGAAGCCCAACTCAGCCTTTGATCCGTTCTGACTCATCATTAACTCAAATGACTTGATCTCTTGCAGCTCATAAATATTCTGAGACAGAGATTTCCAAAAGAGCTGCTTACCTAACAAGAGCTTGGAGCAGCCTTTCCTGAAAGATCCTTGTGCCCTTGGCATTCTCTGAGACCCCTCATCTTGGCTTCTTGGATAAGATCTTGTTTAGATGACCTCCAGCCTTTCCCCCCTCTCTACTGGTGATTTAAAAAAAAAAAAAAAAAAAAAGGCAGCAGGTGCCAGCTGGAGGTGGAGATAACTTTTAGTAATTGAGCACGATTAATTTCTGCTCTCCCAATCTTAAAGGCAGAATTTTGTGTTGCTGATGGATCTGGGAGACACGCTACCTACCAGCCCACAGTTTAGAAGCAATTGGTTTTAACAATATAGGCAGTACACAGTGTAATGCAAATAAGACTAAGCAAGGCTGTGATAAATGTATCTTATCCAGGATAGTGCCAGCAACATGATCTGAACTCACATATCCCACACTTGGTAGCAACATAAATCCTGCGGGGCACCTTATCAGCAGCAAAGGGCAGGGGGAACCTGGGAAGGAGGAGCTTGTCTCTAAATCACGGCAGAGGTAAATAAATATCTTCAGAATCGAGATGATCATGCTTTCAGAAGGTGGCCCGGGGGGACAGATTTATTCACCTTGCATTGAAAGCCACCCGAAGAAGAAGAAACCCTAATCTGCAACCATTTTCCACAAAGGCAGGCCAAAGGTAGGGTAGCACTATGCCTTGGGTTTCTGAAAAAGCACCATTTTCTTTTCTTTTATTCTTTCATATTAAGTTCAAGCAGTCTAATTGTATCTTAAAGTATCGTAACTATTACAGATTTTCATTAAAAGAAAGTCATAAACCAGTGGGAAACAAGCCTTCATCAAATCATCAGCCCCAATTTTTTTTGTAGGAAGCGGATGGTCACCAGAAGCTTGAAGGCTCATGCTGGACAAGGTCTGCCTGTGTGTGAAAATGAAGGGGTCCTCCTGTGGCTTTTCTGCTCTCTGGCAAGAAACAAGGGATGAAAGAAAAAGGCCATGGAATTGTTATGTTTACTCGGTTCAGCTCTTCTTGTTCTTGCCATAATACTCATCGCCAAAATGATTATCCTAACGCTGCTTTTATTTTATATTCTATTTCACAACTTATGAACTGTTTTTGTGTTTATCAGTATGGCACACATAACGGGAGGCTGGTAATTATTATCCCCATTTCACAGGTAAAGAAATTATGGTCAGAGAATAAGAGAATTGTGCAAGGTTACAGGGTGAGTAAATAATTGAACTGAGCTTGTTGGTAGATCATACATCTTCCCAAGAGATGCTCGGCTGTGTGTGCTCACCCACATTATTAGAGGCGCCCTGGCATCTCCCTGACACCCAGTGACCACTGGAGAAATAATGGGGTGACAGGGAGAAAAGCGTATCTCCTGTGCAAACTTTCAAAGGCCCAAGAACCAATTTGGTTTGAATAGTAAGGATAGGTCCTAGACTGCTTTTTAGAAATAAAGAGATATCAAATGTAGCCAAAGGGAAATCACACTTACCTAGATGAGGACACTGTGTACTTTTTGGATGCACTTCTCACAGTTCAAAATTTAGATTTAATTGTGTGTGATCACTTAATTAAGTCTGTCTCTCACTAGGCTGAAACTTCCATTAAAGCCATGATTTTATTTGTTCTTCTGGTCACCATTTCATCCCACGTCTAGCACAGTGTCTGGCACTCAATAAGTATTAATTGAATGGTTGAATGAATGGGCTAATTAGAAGACCAAGACCCTAAAGAAGGATTAAAAAAAAAAAAAACAAACCTCATGACTTTCAATGTGAAATAAGGAATCTCATATTAAACACGGATGGGGCTGTCCAGCCATACGACCCACTTTTTTGATTCTTTGTTTTGGGATAGAATTGTATCAGTGTAGACTTAATTTTGGCTACTGGTAACTTATCATGGGAGATCTGGAAGGTCAAGTCCAATAAGGGTAAAAGAGAAGGAAAGAATGAGAGTCAGGAGTTGTCTGATTTAACAAAAATATAAAATTATTAGCATAGCAGGGTAACCACAATTAAGGAGAATGTTGCTTCTCAAAATAGCCTTATAATTATAATTGCTTCTAAAAGAGGTAACTCTAATTCCAACCCGACCATGGCATGCACAGTATCTGATACTCGTTGGGGGTTTCCTTTGCTTTCCGACTAAATCCACTTAAAGATAGACAGCCAGGTTTATTGGAAGAATCTGTAGTCTCTAGAATTTATAGAGATAGGTAAAATTAAGCAAGAGGGGTAGGGCTAAGCCTTATTTCTGGCCTTATCACTTATAGTAAATATAACCAGATGGAGTGAAGTGGCTTTGGTTCTAAGGTCAGCTTCTGTCTTGTTGTCTTCCTTGTTTCTGCCATCTTAACTAAAGTCTCAGAAAGGTCATTGGGAACTCAAGTTGACATAGGCAGCATCTCAAAATAGTATATGGCTTATAATGAGGATACTAATTGTCATGCACCCAGCACCCACTGATTTCCTGTAAAATTAGGACATTCCTGGAAGTCCTTAGATTTGTTGCTATTGAACACCAAATTTCTAATTTACTGCTCTTAAATCAGGTACAATTTTTCCTTCAGTAAGAAACAAATTATTTATACCTAAGTTTACAATTTTGGTTTTAACTTTGCCCAACAGAGGTTGGGATGGGGGATTGATTTTCTCATCTTCTGTTAACTAGTAATGAAATAATTGTCTCATTAATATTTGTCTCCAGGTTTCTGGGTCTGTTAATATTAATAAGGAAAAGTAGTAGCATATTAGTTAAACATTCAACTAGGTCTTAAAAACCAGGTCTTCTTCATTCTCAATGGTCTATTTTCCTTACTGTGGCTCCCTGTCCTGCTGCTTTTCTCCATACTCTACCCTCACTTCTCCCGTCATATGGCTCATTGTCTCAAGGCCTCAAAATGCTCAGCATAGGCTGGCTCCACAGTAGGTGCTCTAAAGAAATTTGTTGAATAATTCAATTGAGAGTTATACTCTCAAAAGCCATTCAGAGTTATACTCCTCCTGGAGAGATTTGCTGACATGAAAAAGTGTGCCACAAATTAAGACACCAGACACAACTTCACTCCAGAATTTAACAGAGAAAAAAAAAAAAAAAAGATACCCTTACTAGATTATTCCTAATACCACATTCTTATCAAGAATGCCCAATTCTCTTTATTCAGTCTTCTTCAAAGACAGGTTCTAAGACTTCATCAATGTTTATAAAACATTTTAAGATCTCTCTGAAATCATTAAGGGACAAAATGTTAGTTATAATTCTAGCCCAGCTGGGAGTCAAGTTCATCAAATATCACTGGGAAGAATTCTCTGGCTAATTGGACTTTGCTTATTTTCAGACACCTGCCAGAATTTTTTCACACCTATAGCTCCTTAACTACATTGTAATTTTTGGGATTTGGCTTTAGCTTTCTTTCTAAAAGTGCTCAGAAAACATCCTTGTATCATCCCTTCATGCTTAAAGCACCCCCTCCATGAAATATGGTAGGTAAGGAGTGAATAAAGATTTAGAGGGAGAGTTTTGAATTTGAGTCCTGTAAGAAGTTTTTCTTCTTCATGTAATCTGTCTTGATAGAGCTGGAACTAGAACCCAGATCTGCTGTCTACTAAGTGATAGGAGGACATTTCCTGATTGGTGTCATTTTTCCCATGTTTAGGCAGAACAGTCAAGAAGCAACATGAAGGTAACTGAGATTTCATGGTGCAAATGAACTCAGCCTGTTAATCAAAACAAGAATAATAAAAAAAAAAAACTGGAAACAATCCAAACATCCTTTAACAGGTAAACGGTTAAACAAACTTCAGTTTCAATACCATGGAATATTACTTGGCAAGAAAGGAATAAACACATGATACATCAACAACTTGGATGAATCTCCAGAGAATTGTGTTAAGTGAAAAAGAAAATCAATCTCAGTAGGAAACATGCGACCTAATTCTACTTACCTAACGTTCTTAACATAACAAAATTATTGACGTGGAGAACAGATTAGTGATTTCCACGGCATTACGAGTGGAGAGGGAGACGCAGGAAGGAGTGAGGACTATAAAAGAACAATGTGAGGATCCACGTGCTGATGGAAACCTCTGTATCTTGACTGCGTCAATGTCAATATCTTAGTTGTGACATTGCACATTCGCTTTGCAAGATGTCACTACTTAGGAGAAACTGGATAGAGGGTACAGGAATATCTCTGTATTATTTTTATAGCTGCACATGAATCTATAGCATCAAAATAAAATTTTAATCTAAAAAAAAAACACCTCTTATTTTGCATGTTCAAAGCTGTAGCTGATCTCTAGCCCTGTGGATACTAAAGCAAATTTTCTGATATCACCTGTTGGTCACCCCTTGCCTCATTAAATGACTGTAGATCAATGAGCGTGCAGAACCAGGAGACAGTTCCATCCTTGGGAAGGCAAATTGCAGTCCAACTTCAAAGCAACACACCTGACCTCATACAAAAGTGCTCCGGTTTATTACTTTGCACAACTGTGTGTTTCAATTTATTACATTGATGACTTACCTTGTACTACTCTGTGTTCAATTATGTATTTCCTGCTCTCATTACAGACCTTCAAACGACCGCAAAAATATATTCATTTAATGCTTTTTCTGTTCTTTTAAAATTTTTATCACTCGGAAAGGAGGAAGAAAATGGTTTGAACATTAGCACTGAGTATAAACTCAGATTGATTTTATGTGCTTAAATTACTCTGATAATTGGAGCAAAGAAACTCTTTCACCTGAAATCACTGAATAGTAGCTAGAAAAATATATTTGGGGTCCTAACTATTCAGATATTTTGCATGTACTAACATACCCAATATGTAGCTTCACACAAAAAAGCAGTATAATGTGAAAATGGGGGGGAGGGCAAAAGAGCAAGTGGACCAGGGTGGGATTTTGGAAAAGATGGGGACAAGAATTTGAAAGACTTTATGGTTTACTTGAGTCTTTCACTTATTAAGTTTGTGACTTGGTGAAATCTTATTTATGAGAAAAGGTTATCTATGTAGTTGTTCCCCAGTCTTAAATGATAAGGCTATTTTTTATATTAAAAGCTAGTATTAATCCAAACAAAAATAACTAATAAGATATATATGATGAAAGATGTTCTCTCTTCCTCCACAGAGAAAGAAGGACAATGAGGATGTTCTAGACATTGCCTTACATTAAAATAGGTTCCGTCAGTGGGTTATGACTTAAGGAACAAAGGATGTGGTACTTGTACCATTATTACAACTCTCTTTTCTGATGTTTGAAATTTATATATTAAGGACAACAATGAACTAAGGCTTAAATGCTAATACTTCTGAGAGAGGTAACCCTGTTAATTACATTTATCCTAAGAGGTAAATAAATGATTTCAATGTCTATCCTGAAAAATAATAAAAAGGAGAGAACAAGGGGGCAGTGGGTTGTTGGGTATGAGACAGTGTAAGTGTCCTACAGGGAAAAAAGAAGGTGATGTTTACCAAATGGGAGACTAGAGACTTAAAGAAGAAAAAGTTCTTCGCAGTTAGAATTTGAACCAAGCCAGATAGTGAGTAGAAGAATCAAAGGACCTTATCTTATTTTTATTGTCAAAAAATGTGATAGACCCATTTAACATTCAGATTCCTAGCTTAACTTTCAAGTACCTAAGCACCAATGGTGTGAAGAACAAGTTAATTTGGAATAGTTAAATCTTGCAGTTGCTGGAACAGTGTCAGGTGAGAAGATAAAAAAGATTCAAATACCATGTAACAGTACAACTGGTCCCTAGTTGATCAAAAACCCTGTCTAGTTAGCTATGTTCCTTTCCTTTTCTGTAAACAAGTAAGTGGAGAGCATCTGTGAATTTGGGGTTCTCTGTAATCTAAGGTGGGGAGCCACTGACTGAATCTGTAGGAAGACTAAACATTGTAGTCCATTCCTCCTTCCTGAAACTCTGCTATTCCTCTGCCTATGATCACTGTCTGCTGTTCTGAAGGCTGGACAACCCCTGCCCTTAGACATCTGTTCTTGGGCTACTCACTGGTAGTTCTAGTCTCTCCACACTTCAAGTATAACCATTTGTCTTTTGGAATGTTGTTACATGTTCTCCCAAAACCTGATAATAAAATAATTTTTATCCTTCTTAATCCAAAAAGCATGCCATTCAGCATTTTTGAGTTGGAAATAAATGGTATTGTCACAATGAGAACATCACAATATTATGACGTGCCACTAGATACATCCATTCAAACAACAGGTGGAATATAAGAAATATTACTTGTTCAACTTACACAATGGCAGGCAATATATTGGTTCTCCTGACTCCTTCTTTTTTTACCAATGTGAATCACTTTAGAAGTAGTAGATCTCATGGATGTTATGGTGTCTTACTATATCCTGAAATTCATTTGCTGCCATTCTCTTCCTTCACTACATTTACCCAGTAAACATTATGAATTCCTAAAATACTGCTAGATACTGTGCTAAGTGCTAGGAATATGGAAATTAAAAAGGGAGCATCTCTGCTCATGTCTTCTGTAAGTGTAGGGCTTCTGAAGATTATAATCACCCCCTAACCCTCCCTTGCTCTTCTCTTCCTACAATACTGTGAGGATCCAAGTTGGCGTTTCTGGATTCTTAAAAGTTTTCCAAGGTTACCGAAACATACACAACATCCCAATTGCCCAGGGCATTCCCATTAAGCTATTTTGCATTTCTTCTGGCACCAAACTCAATTTCTAGTTCACCCTGAGTTTAAGTAACTATTTTTGATTTAAATAATTCTTATTCTGATCCCCTTTTTTTTCAACATCACAAAGCTACACATTAGCATCACCAGCTGTGTTTCTTCTTTGCCACCTTCTTGAGGTGAAGCCCTTTCACTGGTGTGCAAATAAGGAAACCTCCTTAAAAGGCAAAGGCGCAATCTGGAGCTGCCTTCCCTGAGAAGCTCTCCTCATTATAAAGGCATCCGATAACCTATTTTGAAATATAAAACAGGCTTTTCAGGCTGCAGTTGAAAAACATGGTATTTTAAGGTTTGTCTTGAACACTTCCTTTCAAAGGCTGCTTAATGAATTCCTGAGTTTAGAGGGAGTCGGGGAAGAAAAGCATCCTCTTCACTTTTCCTTTGTTCCCTTAAGAAATTAATGCACATTATGATTTATGGAGGTCCCTCCAAAGCATGGGGTAGCTGGGATTCCATTTGCTAGGCACATCTCGCCATGATTCATTCTTGTAGCTATCTTCAGGGATGGAGAGTGTACCAGACATTCCTCCACAAGGAATGAATGGCACAAATTAGGACAATTCAAGGAGAGTGTATTTATAAAAAGACTAACTAAAAAGGAGCAGATGGATGTTAGAGAACCACAAGTGATGGTATGGGAACTCTGGGCTAGCAGAAGCAGCTGGGGCTCACCATGGGCCTCGAGGGACCTGAGGAGGAAATGAATTACCAGAACCAGGAAGAAGAAAGAGTCCTGTGAGCAAACTGCCTAGAAGCATAGAATGATCTTTCTGGAGGGTCATAGCTAGTGTGAAGCAACTTTAAAGGAAGGAGCCACTCTCTTCTTCCTTCTCTAGCTGGGGTTCCCCTTTGACTAAACTAACCTGGAAGCCATAAGATGTAAGAGTCCATCACAGATCTCCCTGTAGGTCAGGCTCCTAGGGCAGAGAATGGGATGGAGATTTGGTAGAGAGAGACCCAGAGAGGCAACTGGAAAAATCTGGCACAAGCAGGGAGCAAGCCAGATTATGTCACTGACATGCTCAAAACTCTGCCATGACTTTCCACATCCTTCACAAACTTCTCAAAGATCCTCACCACAGCCTTTAAGGCTCTGATGCCATCTTCTTCCACTCTCCCCTTGCTTCCTCTGTCCCAGCCACTCTGTCTTTCCTGCTTTCCTTCAGTAGCCCAACTGTACTGCCAGCTCGGTTCTTTGCACTTGCTACTATCTGTTGAGAAAACTCTTCTCAAGACATCCTCCTAATTTGAGCTCTTATTTCCTTTATATCTAATGGTGGGAAAACTGCCTATTGAAGAACTCTTCCTGAGCAACCCTTTCTGACTATATACCTTCCCACAGTCAAGCTTGTCCTCTTATCCTACTTAATTGTTCTTGACACTTCATATCATCTGTCTGTTTGTTTATTGTCTTCTTCTGCTACAGGAGAATTTCCCTGAGAACAGAGATTTTTTTTTTTTTTGGCAATTACTGTAATTATGGAGCTTAACAGAGTCCCTGGCATATAGTATATGTTCAATAAATATCCCTTGGACAAATGAAAAATAGATGAAGATTTTATGTAGAGAGGATAAGAATTGGACTTTAATCATTGGGTAATAGGAGAATTTAAGTAACATTACTCTAGCTAAAAAACAAACAAACAAACAAACAAAAAAACCACCTGAATGATATGTGTGGTATAAATTGTAAGACACAACACAAAATGAATGATTAAGATTTTGTGTTTGGGGGGCACCTGGGTGGCTCAATGGGTTAAAGCCTCTGCCTTCGGCTCAGGTCATGATCCCAGGGTCCTGGGATCGAGCCCCACATCGGGCTCTCTGCTCAGTGGGGAGCCTGCTTCCTCTCTCTCTCTGCCTGCCTCTCTGCCTACTTGTAATCTCTGTCAAATAAATAAATAAATCTTAAAAAAAAAAAAAGATTTTATGTTTGGTTCATTTAAGCCCAAAGATGTTAAGTGAATTAAATCAAAAGCACACACCAAACCAAAGATGAATATAGTATTAAGATACAAAGGAAAAGGACCATGTTAAGAAAACAGCTAACGGTTGAAAGGAGAAAAAGATTTGCTTTAGAAAAAATTCACATGAGAGTTGATCCCACTGGGATGATCGGCATATTTGTATTGTCTCATGAACCCTGTCATCCAAGAAGATTCTTTTCCTTTTATCCAACCAACCAAAAGGTGGCAGAGTACCACACAACATTCTACCTACCCTAACATTGAGAATAAAGCAGTATTAACTTTGTCTTGTTCACATTTTCTTTAACAACCTAAGATATTTTATATATTCAATGAAAAGTTTGAAACTAAGGCTATAATTTAGCTTATGATAAGATAGATAAAAATCATTTTTGTATTTTTGTATAATTATTATAATCCCGAGCTCTTGGTTGCCCATTTCCTAGCTCTCAGTCTTAAATGAATCATAATCTGAATGGACCAAATACAACAAAACAAAACAGAACCAAAAAACAAAACAAAACAAAACAAACAACAACAAAAAAACAGAACAAAAAAAATTGACCAGAGAGAACCCTGAGTCCCAATGAAGCATCGTTAAGTATGGTTTTAACCATTTCTATGGATGAAAACTCTGAAGCCCAGTATAGTTACATAACTTGCCCACGATTACTTAATACTTCCTGTGCTTGATAGGACCAAAAGAGCTTTGACTCATATCTGTCTGTCTCCAGAAGAGTAATGACCATTTCCTGAGACCATGCAGCATTTTCATTTCCAGACTTATGGAACTTAAAGGACATTTTATTGCTAGGGTTTAAGCCAAGTTCAAGTCCAAGCTCTACCAGCTCAAGGATCTAAAGCAATTTGAAAGAATCAGAGTTAACTCAATCGAATTTAGAACCAATTTGTTTCCATTCTCTTGAGGAAGAAAGGTGTCAGCTATAACCATTGCGACCATCAGACTTTATCACTTCCAAAGGGCCACAGCTTGCCCTGTCTTCAGTGAATTCTTGAATCCTTAGATTTTTATTTTGAGTCTCAAATGGAAGCTCAAGGTTTTGCTCTGAAAACACACAGGCAGGAATTTTCTCTTTATATTGGAAGCTTAGTTTGACGTTTCTAAAGTGACATTATAGAAAGGGGATATTAATTACTCAACATCTCATTCTATTAAATGTAATAATTGTTCAAAAGGATTTTTGACCATTTGGGCCAAATCAACTTTAACTTGTGAGTTTCACATTTCCTTCACCCTTATGAAAAACATGATTTACCTTTATCAAATGAAGCCAATATGTTTGTTTTTCAGGAACATACTAAGTTTAATAAGTATTTATTAGTGCCAAATACTCTATGCTCACTGGAGTATAGCAGGGAGAAGATGATATAATCTGTGAACTTTAGGGAATTTTAATTTCATTTTGGAGCCAGGAAATACACACACATAATGATAAATTTCTATTTTAAAAATATCTGTTTGAATGCCCAAATACCTCATGGCAAATTAAGCTCTTTAAAAGTACAGAAGGAGATGTGTGGGCAAAAGATAGCTGGGAACACCTGATGGAATTTGGCTAGATGATAAAAGAAAAGTAGAGTTTGGTTTCGGGGTGTGGGGAGGGGGGCTCAGCAATGTCTTGGAGGCATCCCCAGCTCTTGGTTCTTACTGTATGGCTTTCGTATGGGCTTTTCTTATCTGTCACCTACACCCTTGCTACTCCAAACTTGAGCACTTGTTAGAAATGCAAAATACTGGGTCCTACCCAGAACTCCTAAATCAGAAGCACATTTTAACAATATCCTCAGGTAATCCAAATACACATTAAAGTTTGAGGAGCTCTGATCTTGACTATACAATAACCCTACCTATGTCCGAGCTTGTCCACTTGCCACAAAGTTAGTAGAACAGTCTTTCGGAAATCCATGTCTGGTCTAAATCATTCCCCAATTTTAAGCTCTGCAAAAGCCCTCTTGTTTGCAGTGTTAAGTCCAGACTCCTAGCATGGATATCCCTTTATGATCACCCCACGTTTCTAAGTTCACCCATCTCTTCTGTGACCCACCACCACCTGCCATTCTTCCTCCCAGACCCTTGGCAAGTCCTCAGACGCATTTACATATTCACAGTCTTGTTCTTAGTCAAATCCTTTCATCCAATTGAAAAAAGCTTCTTTCTCTTTTCAGCATTCCAGATTCCTATTAATCTTCCAAGGTCCTAGTCCAATACCAGCCTCTCTCTCTCTGAAAATTTCTGAGGTTTCTTCACTCTGAATTGATAGTCCCCACTTCCATGGTCCCAAGACCCTTTGTTCATAACTCAGTTGTTCCATTTACCTCAAGGCTTTGTCCCCAGTGGGATACAGACTTAAACATGATGGATGGTTTTAGCTTATGCAGCTGGACAGATAGCAGGTGTCATGATGTATTTGATTTTTAGTTGCATTCTAGCATGACAGCTGGGTCTGGGCCAGCAAAACAAGTGTGAATTTTAAAGCAATTCCCCAATATTATTTAATCCTTTTTCCCCCCAGCATGATGCAATGGGAGTTCTAAGACTTCCTATCTTTGTCACTTCCTAGTTGCATGATCTTGGATAATTAACCTCTAGGAGCAAGTTTCCTCATTTAAAAACTATGAATAATAATCAGACCTGCTTCCCAAGATAATTGTGGGAATTATAAGAGATAACTGATGTGAAAGCATTTATCTAACTAGAAAGTACTGCATACATAATACTTAATATTTTATGTGTGTTTATTCCCCTGATACACCTTGAGTGCTTATTTTTTTTTCTGAAAATTGTGCTAGATTTAAGAGTCATCGAGATTTTTCAGATAAGGTAACAATATCAGAGGAGGCAGACACAAAGAAAAACCAGGAGAAAATGAATATGTTGGCATTCAAGCACTATGCAAACTATTGAAGCATAAGAAATTTGGGGAAAGACTTCACAGAGGAGTTGACATTATATTGACATATGAGGATAAAATTATAGAAGTTCTAAACCAGAGAGACTTAATAATTATCAGCTCTTTGACTAGACAGATGCAGCTACAAAATCCATGTAGTTCTTGAGCCTTCAAGAAAACTTGAGCCTCAAGTTTTTAGACCTTTAGGTGGCAGAACTTTACTTCCTCTCACCCAGACATGGGTGGGGCCACTCCTAACCGTCCCCTCTTTCCTTCCCCTACCACAGACACTTCTCTTCACTCCCACTCAGGGCATCACATACTGTTTTCTAGCTCTGCTTTACCTGACTCTTATTCCAAGTCTGTTCTAACATCTCCTTAGGTCTATAACGTCCTGGGGTTTCAATAGCAATGAGTTCAAAGTCATTGTCACATCAAGTTGCTTCAAGCTCTGACATCCTCCAGCCATCAGGGGCACTCTACAGTTCTTGGCTACAATGCCCAGCACGTCACTAAACCATGTACATAGCACTGCTCCTCCAATGGTGTATTTAGGCTCCAAACCATGAAAGGTGGTGTCTTGCTGTCACTCCAACCTGAATTCTTCCATTTCTCACTCTGAGACCTTGAACTGGACATCCATCCATCCCACCTTAGCACTTATGGCCCCTGTTTCCTCATCAGTAAAAGAAAGGTGTTCAAAGCTAAGATTGGACCATGTGATTTTCAAGTTTGCCTACAACAGACAATCTGTGGCTCTTCTCATGACGACTTGCCCCTCATCTTTATAAGGCTCCTTCTGGTGCAAAACTGAGCACATTTCCAATCAAAATTCATGTGCACCCCAGCCCCGCCTCTGTCCTAATACTCTGGGAGAATAATGCAGTCTATTTTGCAGACCCTGTCACTGTTCTACCACATAACATCCTATTATTCTTCTGAAATGGAAGATTAAGTTTCCCAGCGTGTCTGACTGAAGGCCCAATATCACCAAATACATAACCATTTGCCTGCAATTCCCCTGGGGAAGGTTATTAACAACAACTTAGTCCCTGATAAATGACTATGTCTCTAAGGTAGCGGTTTATATCAAGGTTCCTAAATACACATCATTTAAATTTACCCAGACACCCATGTGTCAAATAAACAGCAATTGATTATTAAAAACACACTCATTCTAGGCAAGTTGACTGGTCTGCAACTCTGGATGTGCTGAACCGTTGATTTGCCTTCAACACACAGGTGCATTTATTAATGGACGCCCACTCCCCATTACCTTAGTAAAGAATGCTTACAGAAGAAGGCCTTCTAGGAAAAGTCCATGTTCAATGACCAAGTGCCTTCTACTAACTAAAATCCTCACCAAAATAATCATGTGGCTGCTTGCGTATCAGGGGAACAGAAACCACCTCAGGAGGGGAGACATTTCTTGAATTTTTTTTTTTTTTTTAAGTGTTTTTGTTAACTGGATCACATTATGTGTCAACTTGACTAACTCAGAGTGCCCAAATCAAACCTGATTTCTGTGGGGGGGGGGGTGTCTGTGAGAGAATGTGTCTGGATGAGATCAACATTTAAATCATCTCCCCAGGATGGGTGGGCATCATGGCATCCATTAAGGACGTGAGTAGAACAAAAGGCCAAGGAAGGAAGAATTTGCCTCTTTTCATCTGCGTCACTACTGAACGGGGACATCGCATCTCATTCTCTCCTGCTCTTGGACTGAGATTAAGGCCCACTCCCCTGGTCTCAGGCATTTGGACTCAGATAGAATCGCATCACTGGCTTTCCTGGGTCTCTAGCTTGTAGGTGGTAGGTGGTTGGACATCCCAGTTTCTCTAAGCATAGTCCTTGTGTTGTTTCTAATTCTTTTTATTCCTTATCATTTCTTGAACTCCTCCATAAGCATATTACAATTCCTTGTATCGTGTGTGTGTGTGTGTGTGTGTGTGTGTGTGTGTTCACACGCTATCGATTCTGTCTCTCTGGAGAACTTTAATACACACCTCTCACTGAAAAAGGAAGAAGGCAAAGGAGGAAGACAAGAGTTTGTCTATTTATGGAGCATCACTGTAGTTTTTCACATCACATGCATTATCTTAATAATTTGTGAATCACTATAACAGTATGGTTAAAAACTTGTCATTTGAAATCACACAGACCTAGGTTTAAAGTCTGGCTCTCCACTATAACAGTTTCTGACTCTTCATAAGTTATGTACTTTTAAAGCCTCAGTTTTACCACCTGTAAAATGGATTATATTTATCTCACTGGATTATTGCAAAGATTACCCAACATGACGTACAGTGCTCAATGCAAAACAAATGCTCAGTGTTTATTTTAGTAATATCAGCAGCAACATGGAACCACACAATAAAGCATAAAATAGTTACGGTTCCTCTGTTTCATGAAGGCAATTATAATACCTAATCAAAACCCTCTCTTCTCTGGGTTTAACACCCTCAGTCAACCTCCGCTCAGTCCTTCATGTGGAACATCCCCTTTACTTCACTTCCCTGGGCCAGGTCCTTGGGGCCAAGTACGGTCCTTGTACTGAGTGGTGCACTCACTGGACCCAGTTCACTGGAAGGGATTAACAAACATTGACTGGAAGGGTGTATACCAGACACAAGAGTTACAAGCTCCCTCTACCTGTACAACAGTACAGGTTTTCTAAAGTTCAGTAAAGGTCCTCTGACACTGGTAGATACCAAGTAGATAACAAAGGTAAAAGTACGAATATGTGTGTGAATGAAGGGAAGGAATGGATGAACCAGCTGATGAATCAGTGGGTGGCCAAGCTAAGAAAGACAGACAAGAAGTACAAGAGAGGGGTGCCTGGGTGGCTCAGTGGGTTAAGCCTCTGCCTTAGGCTCAGGTCATGATTTCAGGGTCCTGGGATGGAGCCCCACATTGGGCTCTCTGCTCAACAGGGAGCCTGCTCCCCCGTCCCCCACTGCCTGCCTCCCTGCCTCCTTGTGATCTCTCTCTGTGTCAAATAAATAAATAAAATCTTAAATAAAGTATAAAAGAAGAAATAATTTGAGTTTTCTTGAAAGCCTGAGTGGAGAGGGGCTAGGTAGAAGCTGTCTGCTTTTCACCTGTGCCAAAAGGAAGGCGTTCTGTTACCTGGTGTTCCAGATACCTGACCTTGAAGTCAGGAATTTTAGGGGCTTACTTGGCTCCTCATGCTGGGGTTAATGCATGTGATTTGGGAAAGTGAACTGTCTTCCTATTTCCATTTTTTATTTCCTACTTTCCATTGTATCAAACCCCACTCTTCTATTCTTCCCCCTTCTTCTTCTTGATTACTCCTCTTTTATCCATGGAATGAATGAAGCATTCCATCACAGGTGCTTCCCATGAGCCCCTGCTCTCACCGCCTCTGCCTTAAAGGTAGTCTTGGTGTCTAGAATGGCCTCAGGCCTCCATGTGACTATCAATTTGACCATGCTTCCAAGTTAGGGTCAGAGCTTTCCAGCTTTTATTCTGAACCCAGACACAGTTTTCAAGACCCAAGGAGAAAAATTTAAATGATTTTGCTAACCAAGTCAGTTTTATTTAAAGAATTGAGAGATGTCAGTGTGACTTCTTTGGCCATAACATTTTCTCTGGGTAACCCTCTCCTCCTTGCTCCCTCCCCCCATTAGCACTCAGTGTTTACTCTGCAGATCTTCTGTGACAGTTCTGTACCACAGGGCAGCCCTCCCTGAGGCTGGGTGACAGGAAGAGGTGCTGGAAGAATCAGCCTCTGTTGTTGCTCTCTGTGATGGGAGCTGATTCATTCCATGATTGTAAATGGATCATTATAAACTCAGCATAATGAAGCAGTAATTACCTAAGAGGTGATGGATTTGGGGAGATTTTCTAGGCTAAATGATTTGCAATGTATAGTATTGCAGCAATTAAGCTAAAGTGATCACAGAAATGTTGCACTTGACTGATACAGGTTTTCTCTCTCTCTTCCCCCTTTTCACCTTCTCTCCCTCCCTCCTTCCTTCCTTCCTTCATTTCTCCCTCTCTTCCCTCCTCCCTCCCCTCCTTTCCTTTTCCTGCTTCCGTCATATGTTCCATTGGAGATTCAAATTGCCTGATATTCTTTGGTAAGGATTCTGAAACTCGATGGTGTCCTTAGAACTGGATAAAACACACACGTGCACATGTATCTCACAATGGTGCTTAGCTTTTAAGGTTTGCACCTTCTAAAAGAAGTTTGTAGCATTGTGTCCCCTTTTACTCTTCTGGAATATTCATGAAAGCACACTCAGTGGTATTAGTTAGGTAGAGGAGGCAGGGTTTATAGTTGTCAAGAGTCTCCATGGGTCACAGTATAGCCTAGATACTCTCTGCTCAGCCCCAATCTATAAAATGCACTTCATCCTTCAAGACCAGAGACAGGGCAATTAGAGCAGATCATTTGGTACAGAAATCACGCTTGGATTTAATCTGTCATTAAAAGTGTAGAAAGCTCTAATAACTGGACAACAGTTACAACTTCATCAGGTGCCGATGGGTACCAGAGAGTGGTTTGGAACAGGCATTTGACTCCCAACCCAAACAGCTTTTGAAAATGTCTTATTCTGTGAAGAAACTTTTTATCCCATTGAGAGAAACTAAGGCAAGAGATGAAGTAAGAGAGGCAAACCCAGAAGGAGGAAAGTTTGATTCTACGCATGACTGTGTTCTAGACTCGTGATCACATTCCCCACTGTTCAGTTCCTTCCTACCACTCCTCTGTCTTCACTCTCACCTTGGACCATAGTTCCGTCTTGTCTCACATCTGTTCTCAGATGGAATAGGCTCCTCACGCATTTGCCAAAACCTTTTCCTTCTGTTACTCATAGATCTTACTCCAAGGTCCTGTTGACATTCATGCCAATCCAGTCACGCCAACCTCCCCCAGAAAGCACATCTACTTTCCTTCATGATCAACAAGTAGACGGGTAGGTCTGTAGGTAGGTAGATTATAGATACATAGATACATAGACAGATAGATAGATGGGCGGGCAGAGAGATAGACAGACAGACCAGCAGGTCCGGCTGATATTAAATTGCAGGTAGGAGCATGTAGGCATGCAATCTGGGACACTGTTGTTTGCAAGTGATAGAAACCAAATTCAAAGCAGCTTATGTCAAAAGAAGACATTCTTGGCTTTCTTAACCCTATGAAAGGGAGTGTCTTAGATGGGCATCCAGACAACCTGGACGGAGGGACTCAAATACTGAAGGACCTTCTCTACTTCCAGTCTTCTCTCTGCACATCAGCCTCATCCTTCTGCGTCGGTTTTCTCCATGCAGCAGCAAACAGTCATTTCGTCACTTAGTCTTTCAAAATATGTTGGCCATTGTATTATGCACGGGGAACACAGAAGTGAATAAAACAAAGATCACTCCCCCGTGGAGTTCGTATTCTGATGGTCATCAACAGCTGCAAAGTCTACTGTTTTTGGGTCGGCATGGACACCCACACTCATGGCTGAGAAGCACACTTTCTTGCCAGATGTTCAAAACCCCTGGGGAATGTCTGTGATTGGTCAAGTATCTATCTGATATCAGATCCATTCCATAAATCTAAAAGGATCACTGAGCCAAGGCCATGTTCCTAGAAAGGGAGAGGGGAAAGGGGCAATTTGGGAGCTATCTGGGTATTAGCAGGCCTGCCCAGCTACCCCCTTAGAAATAATTTCCCAAAAGGCAGACTATAATTTCTCCACACTTTGGAAAGACCTTGTGGTTTCCATTACTTTGTCCCACACCCAGGAGGTGAGCATTACAGCTAATGCCACTGTCCTCTCCCGTGGCAGAATGTCAACCAGAGAGGAGAAGGCTCTGCCTTCTTTGTGTGGATTCTTGAACACTGCTTGATTGTAAACATGATGTCATACTCTGTCCACTCTGGGAAAATAGCTATTTTGGTATGTGATGTTAACCTGAAATGTGCAAAAGGAAAAAAAAAAATCGCTAAAGATGTTGAACAATAGAACAAAGAGATGAAAGTGGGAGTCAGTGACCGAGAAGACAAATTAATGGACAGAGAAGGAAAATCCTGCAGGTGGAACTACCTGAGGGCTTGGCTAGCTGCACAGAGCAGAGAATATTGAACATCTGTCACAGCTGCCCTGGATCCAGTGTCTAAGGGTGTTAAGGAGGCTCCATATTGAGCAGTTAAAGGGGATGGGTTTCCAGAGATGGAGCTACACATTGGGGAAACACTAGACTTCAGCAGGTCCAGAGGGACACTGAAGAGTTACAGTGAGTGCCTGTCTTAGAGACAAGGTACCAGATCATAAGAACAGGAGTCACAGGGCGCCTGCGTGGCTCAGTTGGTTAAGTGTCTGCCTTTAGCTCAGGTCACAAGCCCAGGATCCTGGGATCGAGTCCCACATCAGGCTCCCTGCTCCATGGGAAGCCTGCTTCTCTGTCTCCCACTCCCCCTGTTTGTGTTCCTTCTCTTGCTTTCTCTCTCTCTGTGTCAAATAAATAAATAAAATCTTTAAAAACAAACAAAAAACAGGATTCAAAGTCAGTCAACCTAAGGTTAAGTTCTGCCATTTGTCCCCTGAAGGACAAATCTGTTGTCCTATGAACTTGTATGTTCTGTAGTTTCCAGAACTATAAAATAAGGACAACCATAGACCCACTCCCTCCACCTCACAGGATTGCTAGGCTTTTCCTGTAAGGAAAAAAGACTTCTCACCAAAGCTGGTCACATCTGAATATCTTACCTACCCTGTGCCTATCCCTGAACCTCATATGAAGAAGAGGGTTTTGAAAAGGTGCATAAAATTTGGGAGCAAACCTACAGTCCCCAGAGAGAAACCAAGAATCTTCCACAGGCAGCAGCATAAATTATTTTAAAGGTACAACCGGCATATGGAAAGTGACAATAAAATCTTGGGCCAATAGCCATCCCAGGAACGTCTTCCTGTGACACACCACTTTGGGGATAGCAAAATACTTGGTTTGGGCTCTACCTGTCTCCTCACATACACCCTTATAGAGATAGCTGCATGTCACGGGCATACAAAGTGATTTCCCCACATGCCGTACACAGCTCATAAAATACTTTGGAATTCTGCTAGAGGAAAGGCACTAAAAAAAGATATTATTACTCCACATAAATTTAAAAAAAATCTTCTTGACAAGGTAACAGTATTTGATCCATTTTCAATTTCTTGGCAGCCTCAACACCCCCAGGGGTTTCAGTTTTCCCGTTATACATGGTAGTAGACAGGTTAGCTCCCACACAAGGAGCAGCACTAGAGGCCTGCCTCCTGTAGAGAACGAGGAGTGATATCACCATTGCAGGGAGAAAGGCTGCAGTTCGAGCAAAGCTCATTACCTCTTAGGATGCAGTGTCAATTCTCAGGGTTAAAAATAGTCCACTCTGATGTCTTTTAATGGAAGAGAGCTTCACCCAAGCAATAATGGAAAACAAATTGTGTGGGACTCTAATACAATCAAGTGGTTGCAGTGTGCACCTGCCCTTTCATGGAGAGTCTGTGGTTTGATTGGATTTGATAAATATCAGACAATAATGCCAAACATAGGCTCCTCGTGGTTGCTGTGATTGACAGTTGTCAAATACAGTCACGGATCAGGCTGTCTTTTAGGAGAAACATGATTCATAGACCTCATTACAGGTGGATGGATGGTGCATACAGACTGGAGTTGGGTCTCTGGGCATCCATTCTCTGAAATGCCAATGGGAAGTAGGCGTTTGTATAAATGGCCAGGTCAATCCTTCTACCTGGTGTATCCAATTACCTCTTTTCTACCTCTGGAACTCCTGTCTAACTAACAGCTGGGCCTCCATGTCCAACCAACTTGGGCTGTTGCGTATATAGTGAGGCTTCACATCAATGGTCGTATTTATTGCATGTCTGCCTTCTTATTTGTGCTATTTATCTCTCAACTCACTCTATCTGCCTATCGATTTTTTTGTGTTGTTGTTCTCAGGCTGCTGCAATGAGTCAGAATTTAGAAATGACATACAATTAGATTTCTCTTGCCCAGAAGGATTCCTGGGTGTCCCGGGTTCTCATTCAATTTGAATTATTCTCTTTCCCTCTAGGCCAAGCGTCTGACCAAGTGCTCAAGGAGCTTTATCATAGATCATAGATCAAAACTCAGCAAAAGTAGGAGGAGCATGAGAAGAAGAAGGAAGAAGTCAAAGAACAGAAGAAAATGCATATGTTCACTCTTTCTGGTTTGGAGACTTTGCAGATGACATACGCCTAATTAGAGAATATTTGTAATTTAAAGGGTAAATATGCAAATCATCTTTGTTTTAAAGTCTGTGTAATTTTTTTGTTGTGTAGGCTGCTGGGTGCTAAGAGCAAACTGCTTACTAGTCTCTCTGGGAAGATTGCCTCCCAGGATGATTGTCAAGCAATCTCAGGGGAGTGGAGCTATCCGCTAAGTTCCAAGATCTGTCCATCTCTAGCAACAAGTTGACATTAAAAATTAGGAGAAAAATCTGTAAGCCAATAGCATGAATCTCTGCTTTGGCAGATATATTAAATCTTGAAAAGATCTATACTGTTTTGTTTTGTTTTTCTTTTCTTTTTTTTTTTTTTTTTAAACATGCTAGGAATTTGACTTCTTGGAACACTAATGAATGTACCTCTAAGAACACATGAAGAGCGTACATTTTTACAATTCAGTAATGGTTAAAAATAAGTCAATTAGATTTCATTTCAGATTTCTTAAAAGCTTAGTGGTTTCATTAATTGAAATCAGGGTCAGCCTTATTTCTGACCCAAACATATTTTCTGTGGCTCTTCTGGGAAGATTTCCAACCAGACTGCCCTCTTTTTAAATAAACTACTCTGCAGTAATATCATAAATATTCTTCACTTTTATTAGTAGGATCTCTAATAATAATATACCATTTAGTGCCTTTTTATTCCTCATAGCCTCCTCTTATATTTTATTTCAATTTAATCTACTAACAATCTAGGAGATGGAGAATCTATGATTACTCAATTTGCAGAGAAAAGGAAACTTGGTGCAAAGTTATGAGGTGACACTTAATGACACCAACTAGTTCACACCAAAGATGAGGTTTGAACCCTCCTTTCTTCACTCCCAATACACATTTTTTCATTGTATAGAAGGACCCATAAAATACTGACATAGGGAGAGAGAGAGAGTGAGTATCTCAACACCATGGAAGTGTGCACATAATTTTGTGTACGTGCATAATGTATTTTATCTTCCCCCATGGGGAGATGATAAGCACCAATGAACTAGATAGTGATGCTATTCTTTTCCTGTCAGCGGGGAAAAATATATTCCTAGTGACAGAAAGACTGGGAACCAGAAAGCTGTCAGACCTTATTCAGTTCAGTTGCAACTACCTTTCTACAATGAGTTGACAAATGGAACCAATTTTTCAGAAAACTGAGATCAAAACTAGGACAGGGTGTATGTATTAACATTTATTTAACAACTATTTTGGAGCAATTACTTGGACTCCACAACATAGTACACCCTATGGGATATCGAAAGTAAACAACAACAAAAACAGAGAAAAAGACAGATCCTACCTTTGAGGCACTTGCAATCTAAACATGGAACAAGGAAATCAGAAAGAATGAATAAATTAACCATGTTCACACTTTTATTTCTTTAGCTATAAAACAGGACTAAGACAAGAAGCGAGGGGAAGCTAATATATTCCAAATAAGAAGCAGGTGTTCAATCATATCTATGCAGAGTTTCTCAGCAGGTTGGGGCAATCTGTAGGTGTTTCCACTAGAAGCTCCTCTTGACATTCATCCCAGTCTCCACAACATGGTTAGACACAATCACACCCTTCTTTAGGAGACACCATAAAAAAGTCATATCCCTGGCGTAATACTTGAATCTCCCAACTGGTATTACTGGCTTTCTTTTCTCTCTCCTTTTTGCTCCCGTTATAATTTCCTTGTTAGTAGAAACCATACCTTGTACATGGCAAGTGAACAATAAAACTTTGTTGAATGAATGAACGAAAGGATGAATGAATGAATCCCTGTGTCCTCCATGACTATTATAGGCCTTCAAACTATTTTGGTGTCTGAATGAATATGCCAGGTCTTGAAGGTAAAAATGAACATTAATTAGTAAAAAGACACTCTAGGGGAGTGAAAATCATCCACAAAGAAAGGAAGGGACATCCATATAGGAGAAACAAGAAAACGTCAATTTTCCTGCATTTGAATATCTTTATTTCTTCTCTTTTTGCATTGGCCATGTGATTTCTCAGAACCATAGTCGATGATATCCAAAACGTTATGCTGTGCCAATGAGGAAGAAAGACTCCAGTCCTATAGCTATCATCTAATCTGTAGTTAGTCTCCAATTAAATTGTTAATAAAATGATATTTCCATGACTTTGGTTCTTGTGAATTTCAGAAGCAGTGTTCTTGACCAGTTAGGAAATAAACCCACAAATTAACTGATTAAAAAAAAGATTGGATTCTAGAATATCCGATAATCTATCTACATGAGTTATCCTGAGAGTGTTTCAACCTCCTGCATTCTTCTATCTGTATAGACACTGTTCAAGTCATTATTTGGAGTTATCAAAGTCTGTCACTGCTCAGCTTCTGAAACCACATCACAGCCTCTCAAAGCTGACTCCTGTAAGCAAATGCTTCAAAATGACTCTTGAGATTCCAGATTCCAAAACAGCCAAGTCCCTTAAGTGAGAGAATAAAGTCAATGCCCCTGCTGTAATTTTCTTCTTTTTCTTTTTAAAAGAAAGTTAATAATGAGCCTTCTCTCTCCAGGACCAACTTCAATTCTGTAGCCAATAGTCAATTTAAATAGCTATTTTCACGCATCTAATAATAATTTTAGATTCAACTGGAAAAAAAAATTGTTTGATGAGACAGAGCTTGATCCATCAGGTGGGAAGTCTAAGAGTTATGATGAAGGGAAATGAGCTAGAACAAGACTGTATCTCCATCTGAAGAGTGAGATCTTGCCAAGAAGGCAGGGCAAAGCATACTGCTTCCATAATGGTTTCTGAAGTACCCCAAACTATGAGCCTTTCACCAAGCTTTCCTGGCTTGCAATTGAGGTTTTCTGGGTGTGAACTGTCTCAAGAAACAAGGATTAGTTTGATCAGCCATGAGACACACTTAATGAATCAAGTTAACACAAAACTCCAAAAGTTCCTCCACAGATGATGCCAAGTAATCAGCTAGGGTCCTTTCTACATGGTGTATGTCCTTCCAGCAATAATCTGATCTCACTTCTGCTCATTTAAATCCTTTCATCTCAGGGACCAGCCCAACTATATGTTCTCCAAAGCCCTCCCTGAAGCCCTCAGTCCGTGGTAACCACTTTTTCCCCCCACTTGATGTCACTTATTTGTTCAACCAACTATTCTGATACCTACTATGCATACAGGACTATGTTCAACCACAGGCATGCAAAGATAAATATGACAGGTTCATCTTTTCAAGGATCTTACTGCCAGTTGCCTGTTCATATTTCCATTCATAAAACAGTGTTTACAACACAGGATACTGAGGGCTATGATAGAGAGAGGCACAAGGTTCTACACTCATCCAATTCCAGACACGGAATACTGAGCAAGCACTGTTAGAGCTGAATTTACAGGATGATTAGGAATTCAAATGACAAAGAAGGGCAAGAAAACAATCCAAGCCAACGAAATAGTTTGTGGAAAGGTATGAGTTGAGAAAGCATAAGTAATTCAGGGTGGCTGGAGAGTTAGAGTAACTGGGAGAAGGGAGGAAAGTGTAGCTGAGTAGGCAGACAGGAGCCAAATCAGAAAGGACCTCAGAAGCCATTCAAAGGTTTTATTCACTAGGCAAGGAGGAGCTATTGAAGAAGTCTAGATGTGGAGGCAACAGACCTGTATCTGCATATTTTATAAAGATAAATGTTCTGCTGAATGTGTGGAAGGCGGTTTAGAGTGGAGTATGGAAGCAAGCAGATACGTTTGGAGGTCCACTTAACATATAAGAGTCCAGATAAGAGAGAAAAAGTATATCTACAAAAGAGACGAATGAGAATAGCAATAGAGAAGAGGAAATCGATTCCAGAAACGTGTTTAAACCTTTATTGTATTCTAGCATTTATCCGGTTTGGCCTTTCATTGGAAGGACTTAAGTCCTTGAAATGGTAAAGTCCTTGATGGTAATAGTTGATCTTGTTTAGCATTCTGTTCCCAGAGGCTTACCATGGTCTGTTGAAAGTGATTGAAACTCATCATATTATATATCGAAATCTATCAGATGGCTCTGCATTGTACATTAAGTCCAGTTGTAGACTTGGATTGTACTACAGTTTGATGTCTGTCAGTGACCATGGATAAGCATGTTAATTAAGGAAGCACATGCTCTCATCTCATTTCTTAGAAATAAGGACTAGAATCAGCTATGAAGCCAAAAATCAATAATCTGACTTTGTCTGCTATGAATTATCTTTTATGATAGCGGAATACACAAGATAGCTAACTCTAAGTTAACTCTCTATCTTGGTACATTTTCCCATCTGAACTGTTGATTGGAGTCTGTGTTCTCAAGGGAATGATGTTCAGAGCCTTCGAATTGGGTCACTTCCCATCACCATCATTAAGCAGGAATGAGTGAGGCCTCACTGGGAATTCAATGAAAACTATAGTCTCAAAATTGAAATAAGACTGTGTGCAGTCTGTCCTAGGGGAGACAGCATCCTAAATTGGACAGGTTGTGTCTCTAGGGTTGCTTGAGGGACATGCAAACAGTGTTACTCTTATGAAAATGCAATGTAATTAATCCATCTTAACAGCTGGTTATCAGCAACCATCGACTATTAGTGGATGGGATATATTTATATGAATTATAAACATGATAAAAATAATCAAGGCTTACAGATATGTGTACTTCCACTGGGCACAAATACTGTAGTATCAGGGGTCCTATTCTGCTGGTGGCCTCATTGAACAGAAGTGGAAATTCTCCAGAAATTAGTTACAATTTCCTGGCTAACAGGAGATCATTAACAAATCACAAAGCATGCATTGGACAAATTCTTTGGAACTTACACACTCAGATGGGTGTTATCTTCCAAGGTCATCAAATTTTGAAGTTATATGCGTATTCAAAGGCACTGATAGCCCCTAACTTGAAAACAAGATAAGAGCCATGTTAAAAAAAAAACAAAAAAACAAAAAAAAAACTTCATTACTGCTGGGTTAGTTACATTTTATAGGAGTTCACATTCTAGTTTTACTCTCCAGGCCAGAAATCTGATGCTTAATCAAGCAGATAAGAGCCACCTGTATACCTTATGCAAATGTAAACATAGACCATATGTAGAAAAACCACATGCTGTCATTGAATGCATGAGAGCAAGAGATCAAAATCTCTTAGAAATAATAATATGACAAATATGCCCAAGCCTTGGCCTAGGTGCATCCAATACCATAGGCTGGAACTATGTTTGTAATGTATAAAGTTCTATCCCTAGCACCTAGCAGATTCTCAGTCATAATAGGTGTATAGTTCATAATTAGTAGGTACACAGTTCAAATAATTATTATTGCATGGTTATTTTTCCTAGGTTGTTGCTTTCTTTTTGTCATTTATGACTTTCTGGGACAAAAGTACTTCTAGCTGCTTTCTGTCCCTACTTGCCTCCACTATACCCTATGGTGAGAGATGCTTCTTCCAAACCCCAAAGTGCCTTAAATAGATACACAGGGATGGGGAGGGGTGCATTTACTTACACATAGTGAAATTTTGTAAGACATAATGTAGTGTGCACTCTACAATTGCCTAGCTGGAAATCTAATGGAGGTATAAATGGAATTCTGTAATAAGATATTCATAAATAATCTATGAAATTGAATCTTAAAAATGGAAAGATTCTGATGATTTACATGTGCTTTATAAATATATCAAATATTATGATTCAAGAAATTGGAATGAGGTTTCAGTAATGTGTCTTATTCAGCTTCATCTCATCATCCAAATTACTTATCAAGTCTCCACTGACGACTGCCTTCTCAAGCAATCCAACCCTGAATTGGATGCTTGGGGATTTCTCCTTGAATGAATGCAATGTTTGGTTAGGCCAAAATATCTGATCTTTATGCAGTCTGTCCTGACATACTATTAACTTGCAAATAGCTGAGATAGAAGACCATTGTCCATATAATCAACCAGATATTTAAATAGGATCCAGGTGTGAAATCTCATTATTGCTTTGGGGGGCAAGGAAGGAAAGAATGAGTGGTGGAGTAAAAAAAGTCAATAGGCATAACTATTCCAGGGTTTTTCATTGATGTAATTTCACTGGTAATGAAGCCTAAGACAATTTATCCCATGAGCTCTGTTTCAGTAATGTGATAACAAAAAAATAGACAAAAATGAGTGGCTTGAGATAGGTGTAAGTAGGTCATCTTCCCAAAGGAAACAACTCTTGTCTTCTCACCCTAGCTGATGGTAATTAGTACTATTCAAAATGATGGTTCAAATCCAAAAATAACTGAAGTTTAGAATTTCTTGAGAACACAGGGAAGGCTCAGAGGTCCAGAGCTCAAGGGGAACCTGAAGTCTACCTTCCTTAGTTGTTCAGTCAAGCCTGTTGGTTTGCAAAATTTACTCATTTACAGAAATCCAAAGTTTTTGAGTAATAATAATAGCTAATAAGCAGTGAATTGTTACTATGTAGCTGAAATATAGATGCATTATTACATTTAATTCACAAAATAATTATGTGAGGTTTGTGAATTTTAGTCTCTGTTTTTTTTTTTAAAGATTTTTTTTATTTATTTATTTGACAGAGAGAGATCACAAGCAGGCAGAGAGGCAGGCAGAGAGAGAGGAGGAAGCAGGCTCCCCGCGGAGCAGAGAGCCCGATGCGGGGCTCGATCCCAGGACCTCGAGATCACGACCCGAGCCGAAGGCAGCGGCTTAACCCACTGAGCCACCCAGGCGCCCCTAGTCTCTGTTTTTATAGAAACTGAGACTCAGAGGAGTAATCACCCAAAGCCATTATATAGAATAAGATGCAGAACTAAGACTTGAAAACTATATCCTACTGATGACAAAGTCAATGTTCTGTACTCCCAGGGGAAATGGCTCTACTCACATGCCTTTTATATAGTGGAATCATTATCCACCATGATCTTGGAGAAGGAAAGCCTAGATAGAATAGGACTATTATTTTCATATATGCTGCTTATGATATAATAGATGATGGCTTGGTAAACTAGATTACACAAGCTTTTTGCCCCTTTTAAGCTGCCATAGTGTCACCATGTACACAAAGTCTATCTCCTTGGGAGGATTTCTGCTTACATTTTACAAAAACAATTACACCAGAATCAAGTTTTCTTATGGCATGAAAATTGCATACCCCTGCATTCTTCACCCCTCCTAATGCCAGCTGATATAATTAGAGTATGTGAAAAGTCTAAGTGTCCAAGCTATACACAGAACTCTAATGGTTGCTATCAAGAATCTCACTAAACACCATTAAGGCCAAACAGAAGTCTTTCCTTATAGGAAGGATCAGCACTAAGGGAAGAATTACAGGAAAACTATGACAGAAGAGTTGAAGAAAATTCACATAATTCTATAAGCCTAAACTTCAGACATTTTGGATTTTGGTCTCTTGGCCACCAATTTCAGTTGGATTCAAGAAGGAGGAGGAGGAGGAGGAGGGAGAGGTGGAGGAGGAAGAGGGGAAGGAAGGGGTGGGGGAAAAGGAAGGGAAGGAGGTGGGGAAGGAGAAGAAAAAGAAGGTCTCACAGGTACATGTGATCAGTTTCATAGTCTTTTGGCCATATTCTATTTTGGGATTACCTGCTTGTCTTAGGCCAAATATCAATGTGGTTTTCCTATAGTAACTTCTTTCAAGATCTTACGGACTCTAAAATGTTGACTATACCTCAGGTGCTCTTCTGAGAGGACTTACTCACCAGTTGCTGCAGATGCTGTGATGAGCTACCCAGATCACTCACCAGGAATCATTGGTTCCTCTTCCTGCTAAGAATGCCCTCATCTATCATCAGCCCCCTTTTGTGATTGCCTTACCTTGACTAAAGAAAAACTTCCTTGTCTAAAGTCACACCTCCTTCTAGACATCCCAAGCCCAATGACTAATTACCATAAAGCTCTACCCTCCTTTGTTCCCACAAGGCATCCAAGATCCAAGAACTACTGATAGGGTCAGTGGAGAACTTCACTGGGGTTGCATCACAGCTCAGTTTTTCTCTCCACCCAAATCCTATGTTCTTGCCTACCTTCCGCAGGTGTTGATCTCAAGAGTACTTCCTGGTTAAAGACCTTCATGCTAATTTCTGCTTTACACTCTGCTTCCCAGAAAACCAACCTGTCATACGTATACTCATAAAATTTACTTAACACTCTTTTCTAAAATTCTCATGTGTTCTTAAGTATGGGAACCTGTAAGAAAGGAATATGAAAGGGAAGCCACAGGGAAATGTAAAGACAGACAGCCCGTGTAGGGATCAGGAAAACTTTTACACCTTTGGGTTGCCCAAATGCACTAGCATTCAAAAACCTTTTTGTCACAGGGGTTCCTGGGAGGCTCAGTTGTTTAAGCATCTGCCTTCTGCTCAGGTCATGATTTCAAGGTCTTGGGATCAAGCCCCCTGTCCGGCTCTCTGCTCAGCAGGGAGTCTATGTTAATTAGGAGTCCCTCTGTCCCCGCCCCCACTTGTTCTCTCTCTCTCTTTCCCAAATAAATAATAAAATCTTAAAAAAAAAATTGTTGCCACAAGCATACCATTACTGAGAATCAATTTGTAGCTAAATTACCCATGATATGCCTTGGGCCATACCAGGAGAGGAAAAATCTATAAGGGAAAGTTACTGCTTGTGGCAACGGAGGGGAGGTACAGGGTAAAACAGCTGTCAGCTCTGTTCCTGGGGCATGACTGGGAAGCACAGTCACCAAGAGTCTAGAATGCAGCCTCCATTCCCCACCTCCCAGTTCTCTGACTTCCATTTCAGTTCCTGGTCTCCAAAGATAATCAGCAGGAAAACGATGGGCATAGCCGCTTTATAACAATAATGGATCCTATCATGCTTTGCAACACCTTCTTACTATTCGTATGTGTTTGCTTCTGTTGTAGGAACAAAGGTCCGAGAAGCAGAAATAGAAGAACATCAGAGACTAGGTATATAAAAAGCCAGATATATTAACATCCTAAGGGTAGGTAACACTCCCTGCTTCTGGATCAAATTCATTCTTTTCTCTAGTTCTGTTTTCCTTATTCCAGTTGCAAAAAAAGCATCATAGCTGCTGCCATTGTTGATTTGAAAAACACATATCAAGTTATTTTCTACACAGAGAACAGTGTTCTTTCCATAAGGTAACATCAGTTAAACTCCAAGTCATGCCCAGTATGGCACATTTATTCTAAATGACCAGCATTTTATGTAGTCTACTCATAGTATGCAATGTAAACTCCAGCATGCTGGTAAAGGTCAAAGCCTCTGCATCTCCATTGAGGAAGGGAAAGATTATTAAGCTTTGGGGGCCTTTGGAGACGGAGAGGAGGAAACTAACTCATAGCAATGGAAAGTCATGGAATTTTCTAAGTCATGAAGTTAATATACCTGCCTTCCAGTCAGCCATGCTGGGGTGGGTCACAGTGCTCAAAGAATTCAATCTGTTTCACAGAAATACATTACATGGGTTGGTTTCTCTGGGCTTCCTAATGGATCCCTGATGAAATTTTTTAAAGTGAGTAGATCCAAACAGAGCCACCCCATTCCATCTTCTGTGTTTCCCCTCCCTTTCACACCCATTTTCTGAACTTCCTGAAATCTGGCTAGTTCCAAGTCTATATTAAGAAATCATGACTAGACCTTCGCTTGATGGTTTGCGATTCATTCCAACGAGCGACTGTTGGAAATTGAAGGCTACCAAAGGATCCCAGCTCGCAGGGCCCACCCCCAGAGTTTTGATTTGGTAGGTATGGGATAGGCCTGAAAATCTGCATTTTTAATAAGTTCCCAGTAGTTGCTGATGCTGCTTTTCTGAGGACCAAACAAACCGCTTCTGCAAAGAAAAAGAGGGTAAAACCCTTCCATAGACCAGGTAAAGAGATGGCAGCATGGGAGTGCAAGGGTTAGGAGATGATTCTCTCTTTTTTTTTCCCTCCAAGAAAAGTTCATGGTAGGGGAAAAAAAAAAAACCAAACCCTGAAAAACAAAGGGCCCTGTACCCTTCCAGGGGTGAAGAACCCCTTAAGTGAGGTTACACTCTAGTAGTGTATAAAGTAAAATGGCTAGTGTCCAGAAGGTTCTCATTAAATGGGGATGGGAGAGAAGAACTAGCCAGATCTTGTCGGTTGGTTCTTTTTGATTCTTCTTAGAAAAAGTTATAGAACATTCTGTTTAGATTTTGCAATGAAAACGAAATTAAGAAAATATGCTTGCTCTCTAAAGAGAATGTGTGGGTGTAGCTGCAAATGTACCAGGGCAGAAAACAAATATAAGAAACTTGGTAAGTAAAGTAACAGAAATCAAAAGAAAACCTGACCCCTCGTTTCCTCTGGTCTCATGCTACAAATTGAAACAGAGAAAGTAAGCTTACAAGAATAAATGGTACAAAGTAATTTAGCTGCTTTGCAAAGTTCTTTAAGTTTTAATAACGGCAGAAAGATCCCTTTTTAAAATATGAATTTCATCTCGCCTATGTGCCTTTAAGGGAGCATAACTTATTCATACTTTTCTCCTTTCTTCTAATTTACTGACTCTTTCCATCTCTGGTGCTCTCCCTTTCAACTAGAACAATGGGGTTTTGAAGATGGCTATGCAGTAACAGCAGCATCTTCAGTCCCTCTACGACTCCTCATTATAAGGTTATTTTCTTGTGTTTTGAAATAGAAGTGCTGCCTTTGATGCTACAGTTTAAATTTCCTTTTTTTTTTCCTTTTTCTAAAGGAAGTGTCCCCTGCTGATTACCTAGCCTTGTCATCTCCGACACAATATGGTAAATAGCATTCTAAATAAATATTTTCTAATATGCCTTCAAGTACAACTTTCCTTTTGAGTGCAAATAGGATAATTGGGCAGAGGAGAAGAAAGCCACATTGAATGCACAGCTTTAAGGGGGGACAGGGGTGGGGCAGTGGTTTTTTGTTTTGGGGGCTCTGATGAAGGGCTCATCAGCAATTTCCAGGAAAGCCTGGGGAATTCAGGAACAACACTTCAGTGATTGAGCTGCCTGCATTTGAATCTCAGCAGGGGTAGAGACTTGAGGCACTCTTTTGTCTAGAGAGAGTAATTCTCTGTGTAAGTCTCATCCTTCCTGGGCTTTTCTGGAGCTTTCTCTGCTCCATGCTTGGGACTTATTTCCATTGGCCTCTCCAGGCACTGTACTTCCTAGAATTCTTTTCATTCTTCCTCTCTCCTCAACTCTCAGGGTTGCATTTTTGGGGGTTTTGTTTTGTTTTTGTTTTTTGGCCAGGGGGTGGGGGGGTGTTTGTTTGTTTTCCCTACCTCTGTTCCCTTGTCTTTCAATGCTTCTTCCTGTCTTTCTCTCTCATGTTTCTACTGACATATGGATCTGCTCAACTCACTACCCAGGAGTCACTTTTGGTCTCCTGACAACACAGGTTCTGCCATCCTGACAGGCAGCAAAACCCTGGCAAGAGGAAGGCGTACGTTCATTTAAGGGAGGTGTGGGGAACAGATAAGCTGTTGCCAGTTTCAGGCGCAAGTTACTTAATTAAAAGCCAAAAACTCTTAGCTCTGGTTGTCACTTTCCTCCTTTGAGAGTACAGTCATCCCTTTGGTGTCCCGGCTTTTGAGAAGCACCCGTCTGGGCTCCTCTCAGCTCTGCGAAGTTGAGACTAGTCTCTCCAGCTGACAGGTAACAGGCAAAAGAGGGAAAATGAAAAAGGAGCCTGGAAACTGGAAACAAGGAAACAGCCATTTGCACAGCATCGAAGCACAAGCCAGAAAGCAAAATATTGGACTTAACGTTCTCCCCCAACATCTGTCCTATGCCTCTCACGTGCCTGCCACTCTCCCTGACCCCGAGGAAGACCAGAGCAGTAAGACACCCTCTGAGTTCTTATGGAGATTATGTCATATTTGAGGACCCAGATGTATGGACACCTAGAGGCTTTTACCATCCCCTATAGAGTCTGGAAGCCTGAGCCCCATGTATCCTGTCTCCAACCTCAGCCCAAACCAAACTCACCTCCTCACTGGTCCTCTGTTCCCCTAGCCCATCCGTGTGTCTTCCCACAAGGTATGAGTATGTGTACTTCCCGCTTGACCAACTATCCTTCTTCCCTACTCTCTGAATCTTAACTTAAGCATTCCTCCTTTGAGTCAGAGCGACATACTCATACCTGTTTGGGATTTTCTCACTTTTAGCTGCGGAAGTTGAGTTCTAAGAACAGCCCCATTCCATGCAAATGAGGGTGGTTGCTTGTCCCAGCCAAATCTCTTGATGATCCGTTTTCAAAAAATGACAGCTTTATTGAGATAAAACTCACAGACTGTTAAATTCACCCTTTAAAAATATGCTAGTCAGGGTTTAGTAAATACACAGTGTGGTACAACCATCATCCTTGTCTCTTTCATCCATCTCAGAAGGAACACCTTCCAACGAGGAGTCACCTCCCATCACCTCCCATTATCAGTCCTTGGCAACCATGAATCTACTTTTCGTCTCTACGAATTTGACTATTCTACCCATTTCAGATAAATGGAATCATACAACACATGGCTGTTTGTGACGGACTCGTTTCACTTCGGATGAGGTTATCCAGGTTCATCTATGTCTTGGCACATACTCCATGCTTTTTTTTTTTTTTTTAAAGATTTTATTTATCCATTTGACAGACAGAGATCACAAGTAGGCAGAGAGACAGGCAGAAAGAGAGAGAGAGGGGAAAGCAGGCTCCCTGTCGAGCAGAGAGCCGGAAGTGGGGCTCAATCCCAGGACCCTGGGATCATGACCTGAGCCGAATGCAGAGGCTTTAACCCACTGAGCCACCCAGGCGCCCAATACTCCATGCTTTTTAATGGCCAAATAATATTCCATTGTATGGATAAGCCACATTTTGCTTATCCATTCATAATTTGAATATCCATTCATAGATACTGAGCTGCTTTCACTTTTTGGGTACTCCGAGTTAACGCTGCTGGGAATATCCATGTTGGGTCATAGGATAATGCTGTGTTTGACCTTTTGAGGAACTACCACAGTGGTTTCCAAAGTGGCTGTGTTATTTTGTAATTCTGCTGACAATGTATGGGGGTTCTAATTTCTCCACATTGTCAGTATTTATTTTCTGGCTTTGTTTTGTTTTGTTTTGTTTTAATTTTAGCCATCCTAGTGGGTATGAAGAGGTATCTCATGTGGTTTTGAGTTGCATTTTTCTAATGACTAATGACGCTGAGCATTTTTTATTGTGCTTGTTAAACATCAGTATGTATATTTTCGAGAAATATTTATTTAGAGCCTTCAAAAATGTGTATATATATATTTATTTGTAAATAAATACATTTAAGTACATATATAATCTCTTACAAGTTTTTTAACTTGCAGATACAAGATCAGATACAACAAAAACCAGTTGTATTTCTACACAGTAAAGAAATTAAAAAAAAAACTTCACTTACAATAGCATAAAAAAATCAAATACTTAGGAATAAATATAGGAAAATGATTGCAAAACTTACACTCGAAAGCTATAAAACTATTGACATAGTTTAATGTTTTAGTTCTGTGTGTTGTCTTTTTACTTTCTTGATTATGTCATTTGAAGCACCTTTTTCATTTTGATCAAATCCAATTTATTTATTTACTTATTTTGGCTACTGGTGCTTTTAGTGTGATATCTAAGAATGTCTATTCCATTAGTCACAAATATTAATTTTACATTTAATTTTAAGAATTTCATAGTTTTGGTTTTTATATTTAGTTCTAGATTCATTTTTTAGTGAATTTTTATACTCGGTATGATGTACTGGTCCAAGTTCATTCTTTTGCATGTGATATCCAGCACCATTTGTTGAAAAGACTATTCACTCTTCACTGAATAATCTTGGCATCCTTGTCAAAAGTAAGTTGACTATACGTGTAAGGGTTTATTTCTGGACTCTCCGTTATATTCCATTGATCTCTATGTCTATCCTTATGCCTGTACTGCACCACAGTGTCTTGATTACTTCAGCTTTGCAGCAACTTTTGAAATTAGAAAGTGTGTGTCCCTAACTTTGTTTTTCTTTTTTTTTTTAATTTTTTTATTTTTTCAGCATAACAGTATTCATTATTTTTGCACCACACCCAGTGCTCCATGCAATCCGTGCCCTCTACAATACCCACCACCTGGTGCCCCCAACCTCCCACCCCCCACCCCTTCAAAATTCTCAGATCGTTTTTCAGAGTCCATAGTCTCTCATGGTTTACCTCCCCTTCCAATTTCCCTCAACTCCCTTCTCCTCTCCATCTCCCCTTGTCTTCCATGCTATTTGTTATGCTCCACAAATAGGAGTCATATGTTTTTCTTTTTTAAGATTGCTTTGGTGTCGCTGGGTTATTGCTTTTTTTTGTTTGTTTGTTTGTTTGTTTTTTAAAGAGAGAGAGATGGGCACCTGGGTGACTCAGTCGTTAAGCATCTGCCTTCGGCTCAGGTTATGATCTCAGAGTCCTGGGATGAAGGCCCACATCGGGCTCCCTACTTGGCGGCAAGCCTGCTTCTCCTCTCTTCCACTCCCCCTGCTTGTGTTCCCTCTCTCTTGTTGAATAAATAAATTGGAAAAAAAAAATCCCTTTAAAATAAATAAATAAATGTGCATGTGCACACACTAGCAGATGGGGGATAGGGACAGAGAGGGAGAGAAAAAGAGGGTATCCAAGGAATGTTCCACACCCAGGGCAAAACCCACTGCAGAGCTCGACCTCATGACCCTGAGATCATGACCTGAGCTGAAATCAAGAGTCAGGTGCTCCACCAACTGAGCCAATGAGGCATCCTGGGTCCTTGCATTTTCATATGAATTTTTCACCTTTTGCAAAAATGCAGGTGGAATTTTATTGGGGATTGTGTTGAATCAGTAAATCAGTTTAGGAAACATTGTCATTTTAACAATACTAAATTGTCCAATCCATGAGTATAGAATGGTTTCCAATTAGTACACGTTCTTTAACTTATTTCAATAGTTTTGTAGCATTCAGGTATAAGCTTTGCAATCTTTTCCTTATATTTATTCCTATTTGATTTTTTATGCTATCATAAGTGAAGTGTTTTTAATTTCATTTTGAATTTCATTACTGTATAGAAATACAATTGGCTTTTGTATATTGACCTTTTATCTGCAATTATTTTGAACTTGCTTGTTATCTTTAATAATTTCTTATGAATTCCTTATTATTTTCTAGGTAAAAGATCATGTCATTTGTATATAGATAAAGCTTTATTTCTTCCTTTCCACGCTGAATGTCATTTTTTTCTTTTTCTTTTCTTTTTTGTCTAATTGTCCTGTGCAGCATCTCCAATATGATATTGAATATAATGTGAGAGTGGACAATCTTGAATATTGTTCTGGTTCATAGAGGGAAACTGCTAGTGTTCGCTATTAAGTGTGATGTTGTCCGTGGGTTTTTCACAGGTGTTCTTTATCAGGATGAATAAATTCCCTTTTAATCCTAGCTTGTTCAGTGTTTTATCATTAAGATTTTATCAAATATTTTTATGTATCTATTGAGATGATGGTGTAGCTTTACTCTTTTATTCTATTTATACAGCATAATACAGTTATTGATTTTTTTTTTCTTGGTATAATAAGTCAATCTTGCATTCCTGGAGTAAATTCCTCTTGGTCATGGTGTATAATCCTTTTACTATACTATTGGATTCAGGTTGCTAGTATATTGTGGAGGATTTTTGTGTTTATGTATAATGCATGATAGTCTATTCCTTTACTTGGGATGCTTTGTTTTGATTGGGAATCAAGGAAATACTGGTATGGTAAAATGAATTGGGAAATGTTCACAACTCTTCTAACTTTTAGAAGAGTTTATAAAGTATTGACATTATTTCATCTTTCAACCTTTAGTGGAATTTACCAGTGAAGCCATCTGGGTCTGGACAATCCTTTGTGGAAATCTTAGTTATTAATTCAATTTCTTTACTCATTATTGATCTATGGAGATCACCATTTCTTATTGAGTAATTTTCAGTAGCTCGTGTGATTCTGCACATGTCTTTTGCACATAGATATCCACATTATCTAATTTGTTGGCATACAATTGTTCATATCATTTTCTTATTTTTTTTTTATTTCTGTAAAACTGGTAAACAGGCATCCACCGCAGCAAAATTCCTGATTTTAGTAATTTGAGCTCTCTATCTCTTTTCTTAGTCCAGACAAAGTATTGTCAATTGTGTTATTTTCAAAGGAATATTTTTCATTTATTTTTCAGTATTATTTCTGATTCTCCATTTTACTTAAACTTGCTCAAACCTTTCTAACTCCCATGCTTCAGTGCACTTGGGCTGAATTTGTTCTTCTTTCTCTAGAGTCTTCTTTTTTAATACAGGCATTGACTGCTATAAATTCCGATCTAAGCACTGCTTTCATTGCATCTCACAAGTTGATTGTATGCTGTTTTCATTTTTACTTATCTCAAAGTATTTTCTAATTTTCCTTTGATGTCTCTAACCCATTGGTCATTTAGCAAAGTGTGCTTCATTTCTCTATAATTGTGAATCTCCCTAATTTTTTGTTTTCTAAGCTTGATCCGCTATAGTCAGAGAACATACTTTGTACAACTTAATCCTTTTAAATTTATTAAGGTTTGTTTTTACGGATGGTCTATCCTGAAGAATGCTCCATGTGCACTTGAGAAAATTGTGTATTATGCTAGTGTTAAGTGGAATGTACTACAGGTGTCTGTTGTTTCTAGTTTCATTATAGGGCTCCTATTTCTCTGTTGATCTTCTTCCTAATTGTCCTTTTCTTTGAAAATGGAATATTGACATTTCTAGATATTATTATTAAACTGTATATTTATCCCTGCATATAACAAATATATAATAAACAATACATATATACATGTATAAAATTGTCATGTCTTCCTGATAGGTTGACACTTTATTATTACAAAATGTTCTTTTTTATCTTTACTAACAATTTTTGTCCTAAAGTCTACTTTGTTTGGTATCAATATAGCCACTCCAGTTTTCTTTTAGTTACTGTTTGATTGATATTTACTCTTCTATTTTATTTTCTTTTATTTCAACCCATTTTTATCTTTGAATATAAAGCTTGTCTCTTGTAGACCCTATACAGTTGAATTTTTTTTATCCATTCTGCTAGCCTTTTTTTTTTTTTTTTAAGATTTTACTTTTTTATCTGAGAGAGAGAGAGAGAAAATGATAACACAAGCAGGGAAGAGGGGCAGAAGAAGAAGGAGAAGCAGATTCCCTGCTGAGCCTGATGCAGGGCTCCATCCTAGGACCTTGGGATCATGACCTGAGCCAAAGGCAGATGCTCAACAGACTGAGTCACCCAGGTGCCCTAATCTCTGTCTTTTGATTAGAATGTTTAGTCACTACATTGAATATGTTTACTGATAAGGTAGGATTTATAAATCTACTATTTTACTATTTGTTTCCTACATGTTGCATGTCCCTTTTTGTTCCTCAATTCTTCTACTACTATCTTCTTTTTGGTGAAATATGTATTTCCCAGTATACATCATTAATCCTCTTGCTATCTTTTAAGTAATACATTTTTCATTATTTTCTTAGTGATTGCCCTGGGGATTCCAATTAATGATGTTAGCTCAAAACAATCTAGTTCAAATTCATATCAACTTTAGTTCAATAGCATATAAACATTTTGTTACAACGTAGTTCTGTCACTTCATCTTTCCTTTGGGCTATTTTCATACAAATTATATCTTTTTCAACATAAACACATAAATACAATTTTCTAAACTATTGTTTATGTAGTTCTCTTTTAAATGAAGTAGGAAATGCAAATACACAAATACGCATTAATACTGTTCTTCATTATTACATA